>NC_088912.1:10005000-12405000 GCF_963576675.1 Euphorbia lathyris
ATACCATTCGCCCTCTCTCATGGTGTAGAAGCTGTAATCCCAGTTGAAATACTGGTCCCAAGTGATAGAGTTGCATTCTATTGCGAGGAGGACAATAGCCGCAGATTAAAAGAAAGTCTTGATCAAGTGGAAGATCGAAGAGACAAGGCTTATGTACGTATGGCAGCATACAAACAGCGGATCGCCGCTTATCATGACAAAAATGCCAAACTTGTAGAATTGAATGTGGGAGATCTCGTGCTCCGCAAAGCCGACAAAATCCAGTCTCGAGAAGGGAAGGGCAAGCTAGGGCTCACCTGGACGGGTCCATACCAAATAGTGGACAAGATTGGGTTCGCCACATTTAAGATTCAAGACATGGAGGGGAACACATTGCCACGCACGTGGAACCTCCAAAATCTCCGCAAATATTTTGCTAGAAAATGAAGTGTACATACGGTCTTGAGTACTCTTTTTCCTTTAGTAAGCTTTTTTCCCATGCGGTTTTTCTTATTAAAGGTTTTAACGAGGCTCACATGTAAGACCTGCTTGCTGTAATAAAGCATTTCTCCTATCAATAAACATCAATTGTTCTATTATCTATGTTCTTTTTAAAGTTTTTATTGCAGCAATATCAATATTCCAGTCTTAAAAAGAAGGGGGGCATCCAACGCTCTCCACATTAAAAAAGTACTGCTATCTCATAGCTACTTTTTCTCCTCAAAGATAGGAGAACAAATCTCATGGGCGGATCCATCTCTAGAGGATCCCCATTCGAGATAGAGTTAAAACGATCCTTGGATGCAAGGTCTTTACACTCTCTTACTCCCTTCCCGAAGAAGGGTCCACAAAATCCTCTAGGCGAATCACTTCACCTCAAAGATAGGTCGCAAGATGATCCCTGAAGGCAGCTTTACTTCCTCTAAGGGAATAAAATAGCTTCAAACCTTCACAAAGGTTCGCACAATGGAGTATGGCTGGCCACCTACTCCAAAATAAATCCTAGACGCTTATATATCTACTTACGCAAACGTAAAGGTAATATAAATAGCTACCATAAGGATTAAACAAATTGTAGTTAAAAAGTTTTACAAACAAAATAAAACATCAAGTAACCACATGAGCATCCTCCTTAACATTCTTCTCGCCAGAAGCACCTGCTTGAGAAGCACCTGCTTGAGAAGCTTCCTTCTCAACAGCCTCAGATACGCCTGCCAAGGAGACTTCCTTTTCCACGGAAGGTGTTTCCCCAGGAAGAAAGGTGCCATCGGTTATCAGCTCCTCACCAGATTTCAGAGGCACTTCCTCGAGATTCACTAGCTGGACGTTGGTGGCAGGTTTGCTTTCTTCAACAGGTCCCTTCATCCATTCCCGAACGCGATCCCGAATGTAGTCCTTGACATTTGGAGTTTCGCGATATTTAACAACTACATTCGGATCGGGAACAGCGAATTTCGGATCCGTAAAATCGATCTCAGGATATTCCAATTGGAAGTACGCCATAAGCCATTCACTATAGAAGAAGGCTTGCTCTCCAGCCATAAATTCGGCATCCGCTAAGGCTTTTTCATGCTCCTTAGCATCCGCTTCAATCTTCTCCTTCAACTGTCGAATCTCAGCATCCTTACGGGCGGATTCAGCATCTTTAAGAGCAAGATCTGATTCGGCATTCGCCTTCGCCTCCGCAACTTCTTTTTCCAACCTTTCTATGGTGGCCTTATCTGCCACCCCTTGAAGAAGCTCAGCCTCTGCAACTCGTAAACGAGAATACGCCTACGAAAGCCAACAAAAGCTTAGTCGATATTTATCCCCAAAAGAAATTGCCTAACAATTAAACGTATGGTTGAGAAAGCACTTACAGACAGAAGCTCCTTTTTCCCAAGTTGGATGTTGGCAGCTCCTGAGATTAGAGTTTGACTCTCTCGAACCCTGCCTAATTGCCCAAGAGCTTCATCCAGATCATTGATTACCGACTCATTCTCCAGGGTTCCCTCATCTCCATATTTAGCGGCCTAATAACCGCCCAAATCAGGTCTCGCCATCTACACCATAATCTCCAGGTCAAAACCTAAAATTAAAATGTAGAAAGGAAAAACAAGTAGAACAATTTACCTGTTCCTTGTTCGACGAAGGTATGGCGGATCTCAATGCATCGGCCATCAACTTTTGTCCGGCCGGAGCAGTGTATCTCTTCTTCTTCTGCGGCGGATCAATTGCTGGATCCGCAACACGTTTTCCTACACTCTTTTGAGGCTCCATCACCTGCGCCTTCCTACGGGCCTCCTCCTCCTTCATCTTCTTACGCATCTCTACAAGAGCGTGATTGGCCTTAGATACACCCCTGTCCAAGAAGAACAATCAAATAATTAAGGTTTAAAGAAAATTAAAGTTACCTTGATCAAACTGAGCAATCTTGGAGTAAGTGAACTTGTCTCCATCTCGGCGGATCAATGGAATGTCGTTCATCATAAAGTCTAAAGCATCGACGTATGTCCAAGCATTCGCCTTAACGCTCTTCATGAGATCCGCCACAGCCTCATCGCTATCCGTCATAATTCGCATGTCACCCGCCATGTGTAGAGGTCTGGCATTCCAATATGATGGAAAGCCTAACGGCTCATCCTCCTTAATCTTCACATAAAAGAACCTCTCGTCCCAAGAGTGGACATTTGACATCTTGCCACTAAATGGTGAATAAACTCCAAATTTGGCAAAGGTAAGAAACGACTCAGACTTTCATTGAGAGGGTTTATGAAAGGTCCGGAAGACGCGAGGTGTACACACTATACCTAGATTTGAAGCTAAGTAGCAATCCAGAGCCAGATCTAACCAGCCATTAGGGTGCAACTGACAGGCGGTGATATCAAAATAAGCAAGGATATCTGCCATCATCTTTGGGAGAGGTAGACGAAATCCCCTCTCTACATGACTACAATACACGGATAGATATCCGCGTGGTGGACAGGCTGGTCGCTGATGGGCATCCGCCAGTTGAGTTTCATAATTTTTAATCCACGGAAAGCGATCCTCCAGGCTCGCTAGATCCGCAGAGCTCATACGAGATGAGGTGGACTCGGCACGAGGTCTCTTTTTCCTAGGAGGAACTGAAGAAGAAGCCTCCATCCCTAAGTATGACCTAAAACCGGTGGCCGGAATACAGCGGGTAGTGACGACGGGATGGTTTTGAACCTCATCGGACCGAGTTCGACGTTTATTACACGCCGAGTCACGCAACTCAGCTAAATTACAAGTAACGGAATCCTTAGAAGAAGAGGAATTCTCTGAGGAAGTAGAAGTCCAGCTAAAAATGGGTTCGGAAGATGAGGTTAAATCAAATAGCTCGGACGTAGATTCAGAAGAGGAAGAAGAACTCCTAAACATTCAGAAAAAATAGAATGGGAAAAGATGAACTTACATGTAAACGAAAGCTTTGAAGGAACTCTGAAACTCCCAGAAAAAGCTTCGAGCAACGAAAAAGTAAATGAAGACGAAATGGGGAAGAGAGAGAAAGAGAAGGAAGAAGAAGGCGTCTTCTCTTTCCTTGGGCAGTGAGCTCGTTACACGTGTCACTCTGCGATTGGCATCGAACAAAGTGCTCATTAATGCAGGTAGTCATGACGGCGCGCAGAAGCTCAAAAGCCCTAAAGGACTTTAAGGGAACTTTGGAGGGGCTTCTGATAACATTAAGATATTATTCCGAGGACCAAAAGGGATATTCACCTAAAGAAAGTCGCGTATTGATCCTCCAAAGAGATCCGACTGGCGGATCACCAAGGTCCCATCAAAGGAGACCCGCCAGCGAACCTATGAGGCGAATCTCCTTGAACACTCATCCTCCATTAGAACGGCTGGGCCGACCCGACCATAAAGACCATTAATAAGCTATCAATTAGCTAACCATCGGCTTAAAGGTAACTTGTAACCGCCATTAATGGAGACTTTCTAGTTACTGGAAGTTACAACTTTCTAGCTATATATAGCCTACGTCTCAGGCTATCAAGGTACACATTCATTCTTACCATTTGTCAATTCAGTTTGCCATTTTGTTCTTCCTTACTGACTTTGGCATCGGAGCTTCCCCCCATCGAACCCAACGACGCCCCCACAGGGACGGAAATTAATCAGAATTTCCCCGCGTGTCATCACTGCTCTCCCCCACTAACCCATGTTTCAGCTCCACTATCTCCCTATTATCTCCTATGCCAACTTCCATGAATATGTTGCAGCTCCATCTTTAATTTAATTGGACAATTACATATTTTAGCTAGAACTTTTGGTAAATTAGCAAATCGGTCCAAAACTTCAAATGTTACACAAATTTTGACGAAAAGAGTAATTAATAAAATAATTACAAATCCAAGCTAGAATAATTGATAAAATTACCCAATCAGCCTGAATCCCATAAACTTACATAATTTGGGCCGAATTAAATAATTAATTATGAATTGGCCCATATTAATAATAACTTTTAAAAATATAAGAAGATATAATACTATTTTGAAATAATTTAGGTTATTTTTATATTAGTATGTTAACAATAACTATAAAAAAGTCGTCTAGTATCATGTTAAGAGGTCATGCAATGTGTTTATAATAATTTAGGAGGTTCGAATTATATTTGCAAGTAATAATTATAATTTTATTATCTTATGACATATAAAAATACGAGATAACATAACAATAATTTTAAATATTCGTTTCATTTCGTGTCGTTTTCGGTTTAGCATATCAACCACAATCCAATCTAAAAATAACACATTACCTACTAAGATGAACCCAAACACTAAAATTGCGTGTTGATTTCATATCGTGTAATCGAGTCGTGTGTACTTTTTCCACCTCTATATAGGAGTGGTGTCACAGACCGGGAGTGGTGTCACAGACCGGGATACTTCAGGCTTTTTGCTAACTCCATCCTGTCTGGGAAAATTCGAGGCCAGGATAAATTTGAGGCAAGAATAAATTCGGGCTCTTTGCTAACTCCACCCCTAGCCTCAAGCTAATATATTCGAGTATTAAGTGCTATATTGCCAAAGCAATCTATGTCATACTTCCAAATAAATTAAGGTTCTAAAAAATAAATTGAATATGGAAAATTGTAGAAAGACTTTTATTTTTGATTTATTTTTATGATGGCCCAAAAAATTATAGTAGGGGAATATCTATACAAATAAAAAGCATCCACTAGATGGCCATTGGAACATATAAACTCAAAAAGATAATACCAAATGAGGGTAAAGGCACAACATTTTTGGAAACACAAAGAACTTCCATATTATTTTAGGAAAAAAAAGTTGTTAAAAAGAAGGGAAAGAAAAAAAGGAATGGAAAGAAGTCAGTAATTTGCATTGTCAAAAGCAAAATCCAATGTGGAAGAGTAGGAAAAGGCATTTAGTATGTTTTCCATTTATGGCAATGCATAATGTTCCTCTTTATTTGAAATGACTCCAAGGCACTAATTCTCCATGTTTTGTTTAATTTTGTTAAATACATCTTATAGAACATTCATGAGATCATATGATTTATAAATGATAATAATCCAACTCGATAAAGTTGTTATTCGGTTTAGACTTAAGGCTTATAAAGTCACTTCCAGAAGAGACGGCTGAATATGCCCTGAAAGGGATATGAGATCTTTCTCGGTATGGCTCATGAAGGATCCGACAAGAAGAGGCTGCGCCCAGGGACGGATCCAAATGGGAGCTTGACTACCAAAAATATCAATTTAGTACCCATAAATCACAAGAGAAAGTGAATCCTGAATTCGTCACTGGCCACGTCTACCCTATCCCAAAATTTCAAGGTGTGACAATCATGTTTATAAGGTCTGTTTTGGAAAAGGATAGATGTCCCAATAACAACCAGACACGTGTAAAAGCACTAACAGAAAACAGTTACAAAAAAGCTATACTGTCTACATATATGGCGAGAGTTGAGAATCATCAACGTATACCTAAAACCCTAGCTTATGGTTTTACTTTACTATCCAAATCTGAGTTCTGCACTGATTTGGGGTCAAAATGCTTACGTCGGTGAGTCGCTAGCTCATCTATTTGCAAATTGATTAGAGTTAAGAGAAAGGGTAAAAGCTATCACATTCATTTCTGTCCCAAATATTTTTGGTATATTTTGAGATTTATTCTAAAATTTTTGGTATACATCAATAAAGATAATATATCTAACATGATCTCTTTGACAAGGTTATTATTATTTTTAATATTTATATCACATATAATTATATAAAACGTAAACAGTCTGTATAATATAATTACGACATGACAACTCATTCTAACAGTTTAGCCCCAAAAATTTGCGCTTCAAATGTTTAACCTAGAAGAAATTCTTTTATAGTTCGAGACTAATTGGTCTTAGAGCACTCAAAAAATGAAACGTCAACACTGGTTAGTTACAAATGTAATGAGTCATTTATAACCATTGAATGTATTTTTTTAGAGGCGAGTTAGACTAAGTCTAAAACAATATTAGATCTTTTGAGTCTAATGTTGGGGTATCTGTAAATGTCTAGTGTTGCAAACTTTACATTTAAAATGACAGTTTTGGATGTGAGGATATTGTATTAAGTGTCTGTTTGTTTCTATTTTTTGAAACTAATTTTTTTATTTTAATTCTAAACATGAGATAGAAAGTGTTTAGTAAAATTTTGAAATAGGTGAACCAGACTGTAATAAGTATCACATTTTACTTGCTATGAAGGTAATGAGTTCGTGAGGTAATTTTCTTCTTTTAAGATGAATTTTGGAGGTGAGTTTAGATAAAGTTTGAGAAAGTTATTTTATGATTATCTATAGTGGAATTTGCTTTATACCCAAAACTCTTAATTTAAACTAATAATATGTCTAAATCTAGTAAGTTTCCAAGTGAATTGACATATTAGGAAATGTTCTAATTAGCACATCACATGAATTTCTACTCTTTTTTCAACTTTACTTTACTTTATTAATTTTTTCCTAATTAAATACAATTAATAGTGATATTTCCTAGGTTGGGATTATTTTTTTTAAACACATTATTGCTAGTTCCTAGGTTGGAATTTTTGTAGCAGGATATGCTAAAATTCTTTGTTTTTCCTCTTTATCATTTGATTAATTATATACATCTTTTCAGAAAATGAGTATTATAATTAAGTGGAAACCCACATTAAACTTTGCAAAGTCAAAAGTATACAAATGAATAATTAAATAAATAGTGATATCATATATTTATATATAATATATCAATCATGCACGTAAACTAGAGTTCATACTACTGTGAAAATGTACTTTATATTAAAATTATTATTAAAAATCAAATCTAACACTATACATATTGTTCGGTTTTGTTCAATGCTTTTAAAATGTGTTTTTATATATGTAAAGATTAGGTTTTGAAGAGGTGTCACTTAGGGTAAAAGGATTGAGAGTAAAAAGTGATTTTAAAATGTAAAAAAAAAAAAAAAACAGACCGTCTAGATTGTTTAAGCGTTTGAAATTGAAAATTCGTTCCGTCTTTTCTCGTCTAAATTCTCTAGCCATTTCCTTTGGCTCCTGAGCCGTGGAATGCCTAGGCGGCTATCATAACAAAAAAAGAAAACGTTTTATTCTTATTTGTTATGGTTTTTTTTTATTAAATTCAGTTTTGAACATTATTATACAATTGATCATAAATTATGTTTATTATTTTTGAATATTTTGTTTAATTGCATATTTGTCTATGATTTAAGAATTTAATGACATTATTTCATAGTTTTTTTTTTGGTGAATTATATTACATATGGATATTATTATTTTTACTTGTTTAAGTTGTTTTACTATGACATTTTCCCTTTCACATGACACAAGATACATGATAGATATTTGTTTTCATGTCGTCTGATTGTTTTTCATGATAGTATATTAAAATTATGTCATCTGAAAGCTTACCTGTAAACCAGCTCAATTCACATGTGGCCTTCCGATGACACAATTATATCATCTAAAGAAAACTCGCATTTAATTCAAAAGTTAATTAACCATCAGATGACACTTGTGATAAATGACTGTCATGGTATTTAGAAAACAAAAAAGCGGCAAATGAAATTTCACTTACGCGGCCAACTAAAACGAATCCCAAATTGAAGGCGCTCAATACGTTTGACTGAAATTTCAGCTCATATATAAAGCATAACCTAGAGACTAAATTAGGTTTCGCCTTCAGCTCATACTTCATCTCTCTCACCCCTCTCTTTGGCTATCTCCGGTTGCTTTCTACATGCAAATCACTGGGACTGAGATCGAAACACGGTAATGGTAAGCCATATTTACTTCGTTCCTCGATGTATTAGAGTTTCATTATTCCTTAATCTATCTTTTCCTCATCCGATTTACTCTTGCGGATGTGGATTTTAGCTGCTAGAATAAGGATTTATTAATTTTCAGACTTATCGTTGAAAAGGTTAGATCTCTCGCTTAGATACACTTATTTTACTATATTCATTGTGAGATTCACTAATGAAAAGCTTGAGTCTTTATCTTACATGTGGACAATATTATCTTACATGATGATGTTGTAGGAGATGCTGAGATAGATAGATCTTGTTCTTTTTATTTGCAAATATTATTAACAATAGGGATTATGAACTGATCTGATTCTATTTTTATTTGAAAATAATATTTGCGGGGATAGTAAGAATGCTTATGTACATGGAAAGGTTGATTGAAGAGA
The DNA here is from genome assembly GCF_963576675.1 of Euphorbia lathyris. Lineage (NCBI taxonomy): Eukaryota > Viridiplantae > Streptophyta > Magnoliopsida > Malpighiales > Euphorbiaceae > Euphorbia > Euphorbia lathyris. The sequence goes on from NC_088912.1 coordinate 10,013,680, forward strand.
TGGTCAATCAGTTCATGTTATGCCTATAACATGGGAAGATTTCTTTAACTTATTGAGTATATATATGTGATTGAATGTTATCTTATTGAGTATATGCATGAAGCATGTATGTAAGCTTGTATGAATATATATGTGCATAAAGCTTGTATTGGTATGAACTGATTTCACTTGTATACCTTAACCAGACATGAATATGTAGTGAAGGTTTGTGTATGAAGCATAGTCATATAATGAAGGGTTGTGTATGAAGCATAGTCATATAGTGAATGGTTGTGTGTGAATCATAGTGGGTTATATTGGTATGAACTGATTTCGCTTGTATACTAAGCTAGACATGAATATGTAGTGAAGGGTTATGTATGAAGCATAGTCATAGAGTTGAGTATAAATATATGAAGCATATATAGTAAAGGGATATATATGTTTCATTGACTTGAATAAGCATGCTGCAACTAAATAAAGGGTCATATATCTTCTGGTGTGACTTGAATAAGTATGCTGCAACTAAATTGGGTATGTGTATGAAGCTTGCATGTGAGTTATATTGCTATGAACTGATTTCGTTTGTGTACCCTAGTCAGACATGAGTATGTGTATGAAGCATGATCCTGTTTATGGTTGATGTTTTGTTTATGGTTGAATATGTATGAACTAATTGGCCATGCTCTTATATTTTATATTTTTATTGAGTATGTGTATGAAGCATGATCCTACGAGTTATATTGGTATATGAACTGACTAAGTATAGCCATGCTCTGATTTCACCATGTAAAGGGTCATGAGTGCAGTTGTAGCCATATCTGTTTCCTTCACTTGAATAAGTATACAACAACTAAATAAAGAAGGGTTATGTATGAAGCTTGCATGTGAGTTATATTGTTATGAATAAGTATGCTGCAACTATATTGGGTTGTGTATGAAGCTTGCATGTATGAAGCATAGTCATATAGTGAAGGGTTGTGTATTGATATGAACTGATTTCGTTTGTATAACTTAGCCAGACATGATTATGTAAGAATTGAACTTGCATGTATGAAGCATAGTCATATAGTGAAGGGTTATGTATCTCTTTAGTCATGCCCCTCTTGCTTGCTCTTCTGTCCAACTCTTTGAGTGTTGCCTTTCGGTTCTCCTTGAAATTCCATATCTCCTTTACTATGTACCTTCCACTTGGCTTGTTATCTTATAGAAAAGCATTCAACGTGGTGATAGGTTTATGATGCTATCACCATAATTTTTAAACTTGTGGTGACATCATCATAAACTTCATCACCATGCTCACTTTCAACGAGTACAATCCAAGTGGAAGGTACATAGTAAAGAAGATTCGAGTTGTGGAACTGCTTAGTGCTTTCTCTCATGCCCCCATTACATGCTCACGAGTCCATCTTCTGGCAGTTGTAGACATACTCTTATACTTTAGATGTTCATCGAACATGTATATATTAAAGGGTCACATGTGAAGTTGTAGCCATATTTGTTTGCTTCACTTGAATAAGTATGCTACAACTAAATAAATTGGTATGAACTGGCTAAGCTTGTATTTTTGCTTGACATATATGTGAGTTATATTGGGTATGAACTGATTTCACCATTTAAATTCATTGAGTACGTTTATAAAGCATGCGGTCAAGGGTTTTTATATCAATTTATGGTACTTGTATGTTTTGTTATGACTTGAAAACGATAAGACTGATCATTAAACAAGTTAGACAATGAACTGATTAGATGTCTTTTGGTATGATGTGCTGAATACTATGCTCTTATATATGAACTGAATACCATGCTCTTATAGGAATAAGTTGTCTACTTTGTATTACAAAAAAGGAAATGCTGCAAGAGGGGCATGATGTGCGAATAGCATGCAATGAGGGTTGCATATGCTAAACAAACATTGGAGTTGGAGGTTGAACAAGTGAAGAATTGGAGAGGCATGAAAGGCAACTCGAAGAACAAATTGATTACCAAGGGAACTGGGTTTTTTTCTTCCAATTGCCTTTCATGCCTCTCCAATTCGTCACAACCTCCAACTCCAATGTTTGTTTAGCATTCAACCCTCCTTGCATGCTATTCGCACATCATGCCTCCCTTGCTTGCTCTTCAGTCCATCTCCTGGCAGTTGAAACATAACTTGCGCTGTAGCTAAGGTATTGCTCAACAATTTGTTCTTGCTCGGGAAATGGCCCCTCAATGAAACCTTCGAACGGACGTTTTCCTGACTTATTCATGTTAATTTTCTGCTTAGAAATAGTGAAGTGTTGGTAATAAAAGAGGCACTTAATTGGTTAAAAACAAAGAACTAGATGAGCGTTTGATCGAGACGGCTACAAGAGTTGTGGTTTAACATTTAAATCAACCTCTTTTTTAATATGCTTATGGATTGATGTTGGAATGCAAAAGGTTACTAAGATCTTTTAATGAAATTACTGTCATGTTTATTGGTCGTTTGATCGAATGAAGTATTTTATGAGTTCATTAGGTTTGTTTATTCAATGTCAGGACTTATAGAGTGGTTTGTAAAACGTAGAGAATTATTCTCCAAGTTTTTATTATTATTCTATGTAAGACATCTTCTCTTAAAAAAATAGTTTTTAGGTGAGTTGATTTTTGAACAGTATTCCCATATAACAAAAAGAATTGTAGGCGGTGTAGAATATAAACAAAATAAATGGAATTTCATAAGCTTGACATGACTTAATATTTAATTTAAAAAATTTCTAATTTTAAAAAGTAATTTTGCTTTCTTTGGGTTGAACTAATGCTAATTGATTATTGGAAAGAATTAATGCATTAATAATATCTTATAATTATTTGTCTCAGTGCTTACTTATATATATTTTCTGCATTTTTCTATTAATGCCATCCACTTTTATAATTTGCTATAATTTTGTTTAGGGTTTAGTTTAATCGTTTTTGCATTTAATTCGTATGGAAAGTGATGCCTTCCTTATTGAAATCCATTCTTTAATCGTCTCTGATGACCTGAAATGACAGCAACAGTTAGAAAATGATACAGATTGAAAGCGATAAATGGAGGTTTTAATCGTAAACCAACAAAGATCTTCTTCTCTAGCTAGACTAGAAGGAGTGAATCCCGATAAACAAAGGTATAAACCTTAATCTCAAAGAGAAATGATAGTTGATTGATAAAAAGTTGCCCTATCATTACAAAATGAGGGTTTAAATACAACCTCCAAAAGATAAATAGAAGGACAGGGGCTATCCCTATTAGGGTTACATTATGGTTAACAATAAAAGGGTAACATAGGTAATGCGCCTAGACAACAGGTACAGAGGTGCAGGTACGGAGCGTCAGAGGTTGTTGGTGAATTCCTTCGGCAGGAAGTAAACTTGAGATCCGCCCAGTGTAGTTGTTGGTACGCCTCATGGCGTACGCCTAGATCCGCCCCGCTCGCGTGTCCAGGGAATCCGCCCTCTTAGATACAACCTCTGTGGATACGCCGAGATGAGATCCGCCAAGGCGCGTGTTATTATTGAGCCCAGTTAGGATGTCCGCATCATTCTCTCCTTCTTTAAAAGAATTCGGCACTGACTTGTCTGTGTTGTTCTCCAAAGGGCCATCTGACTTCCACGGGCTAAGGTCACGAACATTGAACGCCAGTGAGACTTTACCAAGCCAATTTGGCAAAGCTATGTGATAGGCATTGGCATTGACCTTCTTGGTGATCTTATATGGCCCATACTTTCTCAGTCGAAGCTTGCTGCTTGTGGCGTTGGCGAGTCTCTCTTTTCCCAAGTGTACCATAACTTCATCTCCCACGTCGAACTGTAGGTCCCTGCGGTGCTCATCCGCCTTAGCCTTTCGTTTCTGGTTTCTCTCCTCAAGAGTCTCTTTCACCTCTTGGTGCATCTGGACATAGTCTTTGGCTAGCTGGTTTGCAGTCACGTTTCCTTTGGGAAGATGGGCTATATCAAGGACGTGATTCGGGGTCTTAGTGTATACCACCTCAAAGGGTGACTTCCCAGTTCCCGAGTGTACAGATCCATTGTAGGGGAACTCAGCTTGTGCTAAAACCACGTCCCACATCCTGGGCTTATCCTTACATTTGCTACGCAGTAAGTTTCCCAGAGTCCGATTGACCACTTCTGTCTGTCCGTCTGTCTGAGGGTGGGCGGTGGTACTAAACTTCAAAGAAGTATCAAAAAGAGCCCACAAGGTCCGCCAGAAGTGACTCAGGAACTTTGTGTCACGGTCTGAGACAATGCTCTTTGGTACACCATGTAATCTGACAACCTCTTTGAAAAATAGCTTGGCAATCGCTGAAGCGTCGTTAGTCTTACGGCATGGTATGAAGTGTGCCATTTTTGAAAACCGGTCAACAACCACAAAGATGGAATCCATGCCTATCTGAGTTCTGGGTAACCCTAGGACAAAATCCATGGACAGATCCTCCCATATGGTTTCTGGTACAGGCAAGGGCAGCTGTAAGCCAGCATTTGTAGCGTGTCCCTTGGCAGTCTGGCAGATATAGCATCGTTCTACCAGGTACGCCACATCTCTTCTCATTTTGGGCCAGAAATAATGGGAACTCACTGCTTATGTCTTGTCTCGCCCAAAATGCCCCCCCCCAGGGACCCGCCATGTAGATCTCGGACCACCTTCTCGCGGATAGAAGTGCAGGGTAAACAAAGTTGGTTGCCCCTCATTAGATACTCATCCATTAAGTGATACGCCCCATCCCCAGGTTGGCGCTGGCACTTCTCCCAGATACTTCCAAAGTCAGGATCCGCCAGGTACTCTCCTCTGATGTGTTCGAAACAATCGGTCTCCAGGTTGACTGTTTTTATTAGTGCAATCCTCCGACTTAAAGCGTCCGCCACTATGTTCTGTTTTCCCGCCTTATGGATAAGCTTATAGGGGAACTTATCTATGAAGGCAGACCACCGGGCGTGCATGGCGCTTCGAAGTTGCTTCTGACTTCCTAGGTATTTGAGAGCTTGATGGTCAGTGTAGAGGATGAACTCTTTTCCCACCAAGTAATGTTCCCATACTTTCAATGCCCTCACTACAGCATAAAACTCTTGATCATACGTTGCCCACCTTTGCCGTGCCTCACAAAGCTTCTCAATGAAGTAGGCAATGGGCCTCTTTTCCTGCATCAAGACACCACCAATCCCAATTCCACTGGCATCACACTCAACTTCAAACAATTTGTCAAAATCGGGATACGCCAGCACTGGCGCTGTACTCAGCTTTTCCTTGATCAAGGCGAAGCTCTCTTCTTAGGCGTCCGCCCACTCGAACCCCTTTCCTTTCTTCAAACATTCTGTTAACGGGGCCACTATGGAACTGAAGTTCTTAATGAATCGGCGATAGAACGTTGCTAGCCCATGAAAACTCCTGATATCCCCCACGTTCCTCGGGGTAGGCCATTCTCGGATGGCTCTTACCTTCTCCCCATCAACTTGGATTCCATTCCCACTGACCACGAATCCAAGGAAAACTAAGCTCTCCATGACAAAGTCACACTTCTTGGTGTTGGCGTATAGTTGGTGTTTCCTTAACAGGTCAAACACGGTCTGTAAGTGCTCTTCATGTTCCTCCAAGGTCTGGCTGTGGATCAAAATGTCGTCGAAATACACAACTACGAACTTCCCAATTACTGGGCGAAGCACCTGATTCATCAATCTCATAAAAGTACTAGGGGCGTTGGTCATCCCAAAGGGCATAACTAACCATTCATACAATCCATGTCTTGTCTTGAAGGCAGTCTTCCACTCATCCCCAGATCGGATTCGTATCTGATGATACCCACTCCTGAGATCAATCTTGGAGAAGACTCGAGATCCGCCAAGTTGGTCCAACATGTCATCCAACCTTGGAATCGGGAACTTATACTTGATGGTGATCTTGTTAATAGCCCTACTGTCAACACACATCCGCCAAGACCCATCCTTCTTCGGTGTAAGTAAAGCTGGAACAGCGCAAGGACTCATACTCTCCCTAACGTATCCCATCTCGATGAGTTCCTCCACTTTTTGTCTCATGACATCATTCTCCTTTGGGCTCATTCGATAATGTGGGAGGCTGTAAACTAGCCCCGGGCACAAGATCGATATGATGTTGGATGTCCCTCAAAGGTGGTAACCCACTTGGCAGTTCGTCGGGGAACATATCTTGATACTCGCCAAGTAGGCGGGTCACTTCACTCGGCATTTCCCTTTCGTCCCTTTGGGCGGATTCGTGATTCGCCTTAACCATTACCACGTATACCATTTGGCTCTCTTCACATTCGCTGACAAATGATTTGTGTGTAGGACAGACTACCAAGGTAGACTTCTCGTCGGCCTTTGGCTCTCTCACCATTGGTGTAAGGACAAACTTCACCCCATTCTTCACAAATCTGTAAGTGTTCTCTCTTCCGGCGTGGGTGGCGTTGTTATCAAACTGCCAGGGTCAGCCCAACAATAGGTGGCATGCGTCCATATCGACCACATCACAACAGACTTCATCATGATAGTTGCCAATCTCAATCTGTACCTTGCATCTCTGGGTCACCCTCAACTCGCCCACGTTCTTGATCCATCCCACCCTGTAGGGATCAGGGTGCGCCTCTACCAACAACCCGAACTTCTGAACGGCGCTGCTACTCACAATGTTCTCTTGGCTCCCACTATCTATTATCACATTACATCGCCCGCCCTTCACAAGGCAGCGGGTTCTGAATAGTCGGTGCCTTTGATCACCCTCTATCCGGTTGGAGACTAACAAACGCCGTACCACATGAATGGCGTACCTCTCTTCACCTGCCACCTCATCATCTTCTCCCAAGGGTTCACAAAATACTTCATCCTCTTCGTCATAGTCATCTTCGTACCTCTCCACCATGTTGGCGCTCTTCCTTCTAGGACACTCATTAGATCTATGTCCTGGCTCATTGCACCGAAAACATTTGAAAGGTGCTGGCCTTGCATACGGATTTTTGCTCTTGGGTGGTATAGGTGCTTCTTTGTATGGTCTAGTATCTCCAACGGATCCCTTTCCCACACTGTTAACCTTGGCCCCACTGGCACTCGCCACCTGCTTGCCTTTGTCGTAAGACTTCACGTTATCTCTTCCTCCAGGCGTATACTCAGTAGTGGCGGATCTCCTGGATCTCCCGGTCAGTTGGGACTCAGCCTTGAGGGCTAAATTCCTAGCATCTTGTACTCTAACCACCATCTGTGTGCTAATACGATCCTGGATATTGTATCTCAACTCTTCTAGATACCTAGAGGTCTTTTGGCTTTCAGTTTTAGACAGGTTGGCTCTCGCCGAAAGCCTTAAGAACTCAGAAGTATACTCATGGACACTTCGGGTCCCCTGAGAGCATCCTCTGTAGGAGCTGTAGATATACTGTTCGTAGTCCGACGGTAAGAACCGCTCCCTCAGCATCGCCTTCATCCGTAGCCAAGATCTAATCGGATCTCTGCCCCCTCTTCTTCTTTCTTCCCTCATCTGATCCCACCAAACTGATGCGCCACCCTTCAGGCGATACGCCACCAGCCTTACTTTCCTCTCATCAGGAATCCCAGCATACTCAAAGAAACGTTCAACTTCCGATAACCAATCTAAGAATCCCTCTATATCCAGCTCGCCACCAAAAGATGGTAAATCTATTTTTAGCTTAAAGGCGTCATCTCTATCAAAGTTTCCTAGGTCTGGTTCTGCCCTAGCCATACCCACACGCCTGTTATCAATCGGACCAACATCCCTCATATTTCTAAAGGCACCATTATTCCCAAGATCCTCAAAATCATCACTATCGCTATCAGCGTTATGCACAAGGACAAAGTTGGGTCTTCTTACCTCAGGATCCCTAGGACCCATTTGTGGAAGTTGGACATTTGTCAATGGCAGTCGAGGTGGCGTGGGTTGCCTTTGGGGTCGTGGTTCAAGGACATTTTGTAGTTTTTTCGTTATAAACTAAATTCTGTGGTTTGTAAAATTTTCATTTTTTTTTTGTTGACTTTGTCAAATTTGATCAATAACAAAATCAAAATGAACATTTTCATGAATTAAATTATATTTTTAAGCAAATTTAATTCTTCAACTTTTTAAGTTTGAAGTCATTTAAATGTTTTTTATTAGGAAAAAAATTCCAAAATTGATGATTTTGAAAAATAAAATATACGGTTTCATAGTAAATATGATACTAAACAATTTTAATTCTTGAAATTTTTTATTTTGAGGTGGTTATCGGTCAAATTTGGTAAAGTAAAAAAAAATGAAAATTTTGCAAATCATATTGTTCGGTTTGTAACAAAAAAAATCACAGGTATTGATTTATAAAAACGTGAAACCACATAAGTTTTATTTGAAATTAACCTTAAATAAATATAGGGTAATTATAGAATGTATTATCTTTTTTTTTTTTTTATGTATAACGATTCAGGTTTGAGATAATGATTTTGGGATTAAAAAACATCTAGAATCTACCTATGAGTTTTAAATTTTCTTTTTCTAATAAATTATAATTCATGTTGCTTTCAAAAAAAAAAATAATAATTCCTGCTATTAAATAAAGGGTTAATTTCGATTAGCGGTTTAGCTTTCGATCCGATCACCGAAATTGAGAGAGTACGTATTAAATTAAAATTATTATTAAAATTTCAGACTAGGTTGGGTCAGGTTTGGGTTTTGAATAAATTCCAAGTCCAACCCATTTTGTATTCGGGCCTAAACGAGTTTGGGTCGGGTTGGGCCTACTACGAAATATATATGTCCAAGCTCAATCTTTGAAGAGCGGGTTTGGAAGGTTTTATGTTTTTTTAGATCGGTATTTGTAGTTTTTTCGTTATAAACTAAATTCTGTGGTTTGTAAAATTTTCATTTTTTTTTGTTGACTTTGTCAAATTTGATCAATAACAAAATCAAAATGAACATTTTCATGAATTAAATTATATTTTTAAGCAAATTTAATTCTTCAACTTTTTAAGTTTGAAGTCATTTAAATGTTTTTTATTAGGAAAAAAATTCCAAAATTGATGATTTTGAAAAATAAAATATGCGGTTTCATAGTAAATATGATACTAAACAATTTTAATTCTTGAAATTTTTTATTTTGAGGTTGTTATCGGTCAAATTTGGTAAAGTAAAAAAAATGAAAATTTTGCAAATCATATTGTTCGGTTTGTAACAAAAAAAAATCACAGGTATTGATTTATAAAAACGTGAAACCACATCAGTTTTATTTGAAATTAACCTTAAATAAATATAGGGTAATTATATCCAGCTCGCCACCAAAAGATGGTAAATCTATTTTTAGCTTAAAGGCGTCATCTCTATCAAAGTTTCCTAGGTCTGGTTCTGCCCTAGCCATACCCACACGCCTGTTATCAATCGGACCAACATCCCTCATATTTCTAAAGGCACCATTATTCCCAAGATCCTCAAAATCATCACTATCGCTATCAGCGTTATGCACAAGGACAAAGTTGGGTCTTCTTACCTCAGGATCCCTAGGACCCATTTGTGGAAGTTGGACATTTGTCAATGGCAGTCGAGGTGGCGTGGGTTGCCTTTGGGGTCGTGGTTCAAGGACTCCTTCCCTCCTCTGGTCGGACTCCCCGGCGGCTGGTCTGACCACTGCACGGATCTCCAATATGAGGTTTTCCAGGGAAGCGGTTAGCTCCTGGAATCGTTGGTCGTTTTGTTTCTGCCGCTCAAGGCTGGCCTGGATTTGTTCCGCGAGGTGCTCTCTCAGCTCCTCATATCTCCGGTCACTGGTTTCCATGGAATCTAGCGGTTGTCGGGGTTGAACCATTGCCAAAAGAAGTTTCGGGTCAGGAAACGATTGGCTCTGATACCAACTGATACAGATTGAAAGCGATAAATGGAGGTTTTAATCGTAAACCAACAAAGATCTTCTTCTCTAGCTAGACTACAAGGAGTGAATCCCGATAAACAAAGGTATAAACCTTAATCTCAAAGAGAAATGATAGTTGATTGATAAAAAGTTGCCCTATCCTTACAAAATGAGGGTTTAAATACAACCTCCAAAAGATAAATAGAAGGACAGGGGCTATCCCTATTAGGGTTACATTATGGTTAACAATAAAAGGGTAACATAGGTAATGCGCCTAGACAACAGGTACAGAGGTGCAGGTACGGAGCGTCAGAGGTTGTTGGTGAATTCCTTCGGCAGGAAGTAAACTTGAGATCGGCCCAGTGTAGTTGTTGGTACGCCTCATGGCGTACGCCTAGATCCGCCCCGCTCTCATGTCCAGGGAATCCGCCCTCTTAGATACAACCTCTGTGGATACGCCGAGATGAGATCCGCCAAGGCGCGTGTTATTATTGAGCCCAGTTAGGATGTCCGCATCAGAAAAAGAGACCGGAGTTCTGGTAAATCCTCTCTTATGCCTAAATTAGATGGGTACTTGAGGAAGTACGAAGTAAACTTGAAACCAGTTGAGTAAGAGAATATCTGTAGCTCTAATTCCCAAACTATTTATAGGCTGTTTAGTTACTTGCTCCCTATTGGATTCAGATCCTACATTTCCTCTTGGTCCGCATTAAGGGGGAGTTGGGCGTGTGCCTTTGGGATCCGAAATAACTAATGGTCCACGTGTCCACCCAGAGCTCCTAAAGAAACTTCCTTTACTGCTAAATCTCTTCACTCTTAATTCTTTATGGACTTGATCATCTCAGGCTCAAATGATGGATTCAGGCTTTAAGTTTTGTCCAATTCATTTATCACTGTATCAGAAAGCAAGAGAGATAAACGTGAAATCATATGGCACTTCATATATGTTTTTCATCCATGACCCCTTAATTTTATTTTTTTTCTTCTTTATAACCTCTCAACTATAAATCCTCACAATAAAACGGATTGTTTGTGTTACATTGAAGGGATGGTTCGATCTCGTCTGCGAAGTTAGAAAATTAGGTTCCTATCTCGAGCGGGCAAACAAGTAATGATCAAATAGGTTATCAGGCTTTACCCTCTTACGTCGTGAGCTTGTTTCTTTTACCTGAGATGTTGTGTTCTGATAAGCGTATAGAAGTTAAAGATAAAATTGTTCCCAACTGTAAACGTTAAGAGTATTTTTACACCTTATTGTTTTTTTATAAAAATCATTCCAGACTAGAATCCGGAAAATAAATATATAATATGAAACAAATTATAATGAAAATTTGCATAATACATAATATTGAAAAATAAAATAAACTAGAAAGTAACTTGATAAATCTTAATCACTCCGTATCATAGTACATCTTTTCTGATTTACACAACTGTAAACATAATTAACTAATTAAACGACAGTGACAACTAAGCATATAAACATAACATCATTCTCTATCAAATAAAACTATTTTTATAAATATTTTAAAGATATTTTATCATACTTTAGAGGAAAGTTTGTGTGTTTCGAATTTAATTAATTTCTTTGGTATTATTTATCTTTCTAAAGGCTTGTTTTTTATTCAGTTTGCGGTTACAGTAAACTACTGTTTGTTGTTATTAGCTGTTTGTTATTAGTAATTTAATTATTAATATTTGAACTGTTACTATTAGAATTTAAAATGTCTAATATTTTTTTTTTGGTAGAAAAGGAAAAGAAAAACGAATAACAACAAACTACCCAGGAATTAGCCTAGGGAAGCTAACCCCAATCCTATCTTCTAAGAGAAGATGAGAGATGAAACTAGGGGAAACAGGAAGGGTAGTAACGCCTAACGTCCCTTCATGGCCCGCCGCCGCCAAGCGATCAGCAACACGATTCTGCTCTCTAAAAATGTGTCTGAACTCTACGAACTCAAAGGAGGAGCAAAGCCTTATAATAGCTTTGATGAGGTTGCGACTGTTAAGACCCATAGAATGATTCTCAGAAATCATTTTGATTGCTTCCAAATTATCAGACTCCACAGAGAGCCTCTTAACACCCAGCCTTTTAGCAAGATTGATTCCAGTAAGAATAGCCCAGAGCTCCGCAGAAAAGGAAGAACCCAACCCTAAATTCTGGGAGAACCCAGAAAGCCAGACGCCCCCTACATCTCTAAGCACACCTCCAGCTGCAATCTTACCGTTACTGAGGCAGGAACCATCAGTATTCAGCTTCACAACCCCCTCTCTTGGCCTGCTATGAACATGTTTTAAATTAATAAAAATAAATTATAAAATAAAAACATATTACATAAATTAATAAAAATAATCTAAATAAAAAAATTATTGGACGCAACAAAATCGTGTTATAGAAATAGAAATAATGTTAAAGAAGAAACATATATTTTGTAGAAATAAAAGTAATAATTTTATCAATAACAAATAACTACAAATAGTTTATGAAAAACTCCAAAAAGTAGTTTCTTGTGAAAAGCTCCAAAACGCGGCATATTTTGTAGAAAATACTAAACGATGCGGTTATATAAATCTAACCAAACGCTATATTTTTTACGGTTTAAAGTGAAACACTAAATGTTCTTCCGAAAAGGTAAAACAAACACCCCATAAACCTAAGCAAAGTTTATATTTTCTGCGGTTTAAAGTAAAGCACTAAAAACTCTTTAAATTAATACCTAAAAGAATTACTAGTAGTTCTAGAAAAAGAATATTTTCAGTGGTATTATAACTAATAATTTTCACACTAAAACTAAAAAAGAAAAGAAAAATTAATAAAATCCAGTCAGCAGGGTCTATTGGTAGTGGTAATGATATGTTTGGAATTTAGAACTGTTTGATATTCAATTATTTAATAATATTTCTACACTTCCAAACACATCTCAAAATAAGCCTTCTGCTATAGAGAAGATTCACCATTTTTTCTTCTGTACTTTTTCTTCTTCTTAACACTATAAATAGAGTGATTTTGAGAACCAATGTTCATCATTCAATATTTATCTCTCTAGTTTCTCTCTCTAGATTATAGATGGCCATGAATAATAATAAGAATAATGATCCTTTAGTTGTGGGAAGAGTGATTGGAGATGTAATTGATAGCTTCATTCCAAGTGTGAAAATGACAGTTATTTATAACTCAAACAAACAGGTCTTTAATGGCCATGAACTCTTTCCTTCTGCTGTTACTTCCAAACCTAAGGTTGATGTTCAAGGTGCTGATATGAGATCTTTTTTTACTCTGGTAAGTATTTATCACCTCTTCTTTCTTCTTTCTCGTTTCGTCTTTCTGTCTGTCTTTCTGTCTGTCCGTCTGTCTGTAGTTAGAGATAATAATAAAAACTATTCTTCATACTTCACGCCTTTTTGTGATGTTGCATGAGATCCTTTCTCATTCCGGCAATAATCACTTTTTTCCGCTTTCTTCTTCTTTTTGTCTGTCTATTTATACGTCTGTCTGTTGTTAGAGATAATAATAAAAACTATTTATTTTTTACTTGCGGTAACGTTGCATGAGATCTTTTTCCACTCTAGTAATAATCACTTCTTTTCGCTTTCTTCTTCTTCTTCGTCTTCTTCTTCGGTTTGTCTATCTGTTTATCTGTTTATCTGTCTGTTTGTTGTTAGAGATAATAATAAAACTATTTTTTTACTTCGTGTAATGTTGCATGAGATCTTTTTCCACTCTAGTAATAAACACTTCTGTCCTCCTTTATTCGCGATGATTTATGTCTATCTGTCTATTTGTTTGTTAGAGATAATAATAAAAGGTATTCTGTATATTTGACGCATTTCTATAATGTTGCATGAAATCTTTATCCACTATGGTAATTATCACTTCTTTCCTCTTTCTTTTTCTTCTTTCATGGGACTGTCTGTTTGTGTTTCTGTATGTCGTTAGAAATAATAATAAAAACTACTTTTTTTTCTGTCAGGTGATGACGGATCCTGATGTGCCTAATCCTAGTGATCCGTATCTCAAGGAGCATCTGCACTGGTAATAATCTATACATTTTAAACTTTTGGATTATCCGGCACTTATAATTCGAGAAAGAAAAAGAAAGTGCTTAATATGTCTTCGAATGGTACTCTAAACTTGTAAAACCATGTTTTACCCCCTTCAACTTGCTTAAACTACTACAGTTAACCTTTTATTTTACGTCGCGATACCACATACTTCCATTGACGGTTTAAGCAAGTTGAGACGACCCAATTACACATTGAACCCCTCTAACTTACACCCGACTCCCGAAATGTCCTCCTAAATCTTCAAAATGACAATTTTGCCCCTTTAATACTGTCATAACTAACTCCTTATTTCCACGTGTTGGTACCGCATACACACTATGCAACCCCGATAATTTAGGGTTTTTACCATTCCTAGAAAGATCCCTACACGTCGTTTTTGTGACGAAAACGACAAGTGTTGCAAAATGTATGGGTGATCCTTCTGAAAACCGAATCCTCCAAATAAAATATGAACAATTTAAGCAAGTTGAAATAGGGAAAATAGGTCCCGAAAATTTAGCCGTCATTAGGGGTTTGAGCTCAAAAAGTTATTATATGTATATAGAAATGGAAGTTGAAAAAAATACTGATTTGACAAAGTTACTGCAGGATAGTGACTGATATTCCAGGAACAACAGATGCAACATTTGGTAAAATTACTATTCCCATTTTCAAACACTTTCACTTTTTTTTCATCTTCTTCCATTAATGAAATTAAGTTGCAGGAAAAGAAGTGGTGAGCTATGAGATGCCAAAGCCAAACATAGGAATCCATAGATTTGTGTTTGTGCTGTTCAAGCAGAAGAGAAGACAAACAGTGAACACACCAACATCAAGAGATAAATTCAATTTGAAAAAATTTGCAGAAGAAAATGAACTTGGTCTTCCTGTTGCTGCTGTTTTCTTCAATGCTCAGAGAGAAACCGCTGCTAGAAGACGTTGAAAACCTACGTTTGCACGGAAACAGATACCTGGAAACGTTATTTTTAAGAAAAATTAGCTAGGAAACGGTAATGGAAGAGTTTCCGTGCAACATAGGATGAAACAGAAAGAACTTCAAAGATAATTTTTAGTTGTAGATATAATTAATTAATGCTAGTTTATATAGTAATCTATGTTTGGATTTCACTACAATGGCTAAAAGAAAATTCAAGAATAAATTCACAAAACCAAACAATTAAGGGAACTATATATGATTAGTATAGTTACTTTAATTTGGGGTTAATTATATATTTAACTACAATAATTAGAGTGATTATTTTGGCCAGTTGGGATCTGTAATTTTAATTTTAGAATTAAGCTTGCAGCTGCTTAAGTTGTTTTATTTTAACACTTGTATTCTGGAGTTAGTTTACAATAAATAAAGTTGGATTAATTTCCATATTTGCATATATATTATAGTTCATATTAATATAATATGACCATAGTTGTTAAAATGGAGATTCGACTCGTAACTCGAAATCTCATTTTGCAAATCGGGACTCTTGAATGTAATCGTAAGATTCGGATCAAATTCAAAATGCTATATAATATAAAATATTAACCATATTTAACTTTAAATATTAGTCCAAAAATGCAATTTTAATATATATCTAAATAGAAATTATATCAAGTTATAAAATAAAGTAGAGACAGACAACATAGAAAATAGAGAGAATAGAGAGCATGAGAAGATAATAACAAATAAATAGAAAAGAAGATGAAAGGTTCTGAAATTTGTAAAGTGGAGAGTCATCTAATTGAAACTAATTATATTTCACAACTTCTATACGCTTTTTTTGTTTTTGTAAAGTGAATAGTCATGTTCTTCGAAACTTCTTCTGCGTTTTTGAGTTGTTAAAAATTGATTTTTTTTTTTAAAAATTGGTGGCCTAAGTCGACCGAATCAGGTTGGTGAATCAGGTGACTCAGTGAATTGACCAAATCGGCGTTGACTCGTCCGATTCATGAAGCTTCCGAGTCGTACCACCGATACGATTCGAATTCTTCATGAATCGAATCGTACTAGTCGACTCGCGACTCATACGATTCTAACAACTATGAATATGACTAAGTTTAGATAGCAGATGTCTTTCTACATATTTGTATTTACGAGAAATATATGTTTTATTGTTGTTTTGTATTTTTTTATGCTTTTTATGGTTTTTTTTTTTGCTCTTTATAGTCATTTTCATCATTTCGTGGGTATTATATTGGTTCTAATCGTGTGAGGTTTTATTCCTTACATTTTGCTTGTTGTACTTCTTCTTTCTTCTAATGAAATTACAGGCATTTCTGAAAAAAAAGTATAACTAAGTTCAAGTTGTGGATGTTTTTATAGTTTAAAAGTTTGCAAATATAAGTTTAGGTTTTCGTACGCGCTATTTAGGACAATAAACAATAAATTTTTTACTATAAAATCCTTCAAATTTTCCTACATGGTAAACATTCATAACAACTCTATCCAATTTGTGCTATACTTAATGTACAAAAAAATGATTAAGAAAACATTTTGTTTACTAAAAAAAGTGAAAATTGTTTACTAAAAAAAGTGAAAAAGATTGTATCTGCGTATTTACAAAATGTTGAACCATAATATGTGAAATCATAAAGTTTTACAACATAAGACATTAGTTTTAGAACATATATTGGAGTATATGTTATATATTTTATGGTATATGTTCTAAAACGTTAAGTAAAATGTATTAAATAATTAGTTTTAGAACATAATACATTAGTTTTAAAATATATGTTGGAGTATATGTTCTATAGTTTATAGCATGTGTACTAAAAAGTTAAGTAAAATGTTTTAAATAATGTTATATGTGTTCTAAATTCTATAGTTTGTATTCTAAAACGTTCTATGCATGAACTCTAGTAACGTTTTAGAAATATGTTTTAAAAACATAAGACGTTAGTTTTAGAACATAAGATATTAGTTGTAAAATATAAGATATTCGTCTTAGAACATATACATAACAGAACTATGTTGGAGTATATGTTCTATATTTTATAGTATATGTTCTAAAAAGTTAAGTAGAATGTTTTAAATAATGTTACATATATTCTATATGTTATAACATGTGTTCTAAATTTTTTTATGCATGACATTAAAACAGATAGAATCCAGAATATGAGCAACATCATGAAAAATTCAGATTTTGTCCATCGCTTCCACATTTCACCATTGTTGGCTGGTAATCAATTTTGACATATCTGAACCGAAATAGGACCATCAGGGAAACGAAATAAATAAATAAATAAATAAAAAGGATATAAGAGGAAGAAAAGAAAGAAACAAAAAAAAAACGAAGTATATAAAGAAATAAGAGAAGTAGATCGGAAAGATTCTTATCATTGTGAAAATATTTACAGTAATGTTATTAATGAGTGTTCTCACATAATATATATTCTTAACTACTGAAAACTTATTTATTGTATATGTTAATATCATGTGCCGACTAAGGTAATGGGTGGATCTATCTAAAAGAGATAAAAAAAAAATTAGAGTTAATTTAAACTATAACTAGATAGCTTAGAGCATCTCTAATAAGTACATTCTCTAAAAAAAAAAAAATAATAAATAATTGATTCTTAATCACTTAAAATATTATAATACATATAATCTCCAACATTCTCTAAATAGTTGATTTTTTTAGTCATTTAAAATATTATAATACATATCATCTCTAATAATATACATCATATTTACTGTTTATTTATTTTTTATCATTAAAATTATTATATATAATTATATTTACTAATATTTAGAGAAAATAGACTTTCTAATAATAAATTATTAATAAAAAATAAAATAAAATACAGTTGGAAAGATATAGTCAAAATAAAACTTACTTTATCAAAAACAAAGTAAGCATAGCATTTACCATTTTATTATAATCCCCAATAACATCTCATTACCCATTTAAAAATACATCTTAAATTATCAATCATATCCCTTATAATCTTTGGGTACTCACGTACCGTCAAGGTTATCCGTTTAAATATTCAAATTAAATTACAAACACATAAATAAATAAACTAGCTATAAATTAACAAACTGAACCATACAATATTAAATATTATAAATTTAACAAAATAAATATTACGAATGGACCTACTTGAAGAAAAGAAGCCCGGTCTAGGTAGATTAAACCACAAAATTTCCATTACGGTCTGTTTGGTTCAACTGTTAGCTTTGCAGTTGTATAGTAAACTGTTAGTTGTTTAATTATTAGTGTTTGGTAAAGTTATATTGAACTATTGTTGTTCGGATTTAAAATGTCTAATATGGACATGTTTTAAATTAATCAACAAAGAAATTATAAAAGGGAAAGCAACTCATAACTTTTACAGCTAGGAGTAATTTTACTCTTAACGTCTAAAATGGTACAATTTTATTCATAATGTTGGCAGCTAACAGCAATTTTACCCTTAACATTTGCAAGTTGGGTCAATTTCAGACATTATTATTAAACACAAATATTTTATTTCTTATTTTACACCAATTGCACATAAAGATATTTCATATTTTTTTTTGTGATTTAATTATAAAATTGAAAATTAATGTTTATAAATTCGGAGAAATATTTGAATTTTTTTTGTCTAACTCTTACAAAAAATATATTTTTTTATTTTTTATTTTTAAAAATTTCACGTCTAATAATATGTTTGTGATCTGTTACTAATTATGATAAAATGATGTACATGTGAAGTGCAGATGTCAATATTCATTACCAAGAAGACAATTTGATGAATTATTTCTCAAATTAACCCAACTTGTTGATGTTAGGGGTAAACTTGCTATTAGCTACCGATGTTAGCAGTATAATTGTACCATTTTAGACGTTAAGAGTAAAATTGCTCCTAGCTATAAACGTTAGAGGTATTTTTGCACATTATCCTATTATAAAATAAAAAAATGTATTACACAAATTAATAAAAACAATCAATATAAAAAAAATAATAAATCATAATAATTTCTTTATTGAATTCAACAAAACCTTGTTCTTTTGGTAATTATGTTGTAGAAATATAAATAATGTTAAAAAAGAAACATATTTTATGAAAATAAGAATGATAATTTTGTCAACAACAAATAATTATAAGCAGTTGTTTATGAAAAACTCCAAATTGCTGCCGTTTCTAGAAAAAATGTTAAACTGTACAGTTATATAAATCTAATCAAACACTATATTTCCAGCGGTTTGGAGTGAAACACTAAATGCCCATCTCAAAAGCTAAAATAAACGGACCTACGATTTCATTGAGGATACAAAGGTCGCTGATGCTTTTAATAGTATCGAATAGCTACTAAAGTCTCGTATCTATCGAATAGATACGAAACTCTCGTACCTATTCATATCCCTACTCTTAGCCACAATGTATGTCCAGGAACGGATCCTGACAGGGTTTGGGGAGGGTTTGAGCTCCCACTAATCACCAAAAAACGCTAAAAATTCTATAAAAATTGTATACATAATTTTAAAATTTTTATGTAAAAACATAAAAAAATATCAGTTTATCACTCATAAATCACGAGACAGTGTTAAACTTATGGAAGCCGTAGTTATTAATATTTGATGTAAAAAAGGAAAAAGAGTAATTACTACTAATATTTAGTAGTTACAGTCATGATCAGTTTGCTGAAAAGTATATTCTATGAATTTCAAAAAGTGAGTCTACAAAATCCAAAAAAGAAAATATGGATTTGATAAGTTTGGACTTATATGAATAAAACAAAACAAAACAAGGACTGACAATGCCAAATGGAAAAGGAAAGGGGTCCTAAGGATTTAGGGTCGATCCATCCATTATCGAAACGTGTCAAGAAATTGAAATTAAGAATCATTTTTTTAGGGACACCTATTTGATACCTTTGGACATAAAATCTTACTTGCTGCTACCATTTTAAGGATACAATAGAACCCTATTTTTTTTTTTTTAATTGAATATATCCCAAAATCAAAATGATTGGAATTCACCATACCCTATCTATAATATCCATTTTTATATTAATAAAAACTTGGATAAGGTCACTAACGTTTACAGTAAAGAGTAATTTTACATCTAACGTTTAAAATGGTATTGGTAATCAAGAGCATAAGTTCAAGGACGGATCTAGAGGGGGTATAAGGGGCTTCAGCACCCACTGGTTGCCAGAAAATGCTAAAACTTATATAGGAATTGTGTACGGGTTTTTAAAGTGTATGTAAAAATACCAAAAATATCGATTAAGCATCTATAAATCACAAGAGATAGTGAATCCTGGATCCGTCACTGGTCAAGTTGGGTCAATTTGAGAAATCATTCATTAAATTGTTTTTACAGTCATGAATCTTATCATTTATACTTTACATGTGAGTCATTTTATAACTAATTAGTAACGGATCATAAACATATGATTAGAAGTGAAAAACATTAAAAAATGTATTGTCTATTTTACGAGTTGGAAAAAATATTTCAAAATATCTCGCCAAATTTATAAATATTAATCTCCAATTCTATTATTAAATCCCATAAAATATGATTTTTTTAAAAATGAATTGATATGAAATTGATACGCAATAAATAACAAAATATTTGTGTTTTATAATAATGTCTGAAATTGACCAATTTGCAAACATTAGGAGGTAAAAGTGTACCATTTTAGACATTACATTAGAAATAAAATTGCTCCTGACTGTAAACGTTATGAGTATTTTTGTACTTTATGCCATAAAAATTGACTAAATGGCGCAACGTTGAGTCAAAAAATTTAACATAACAATGATATAATCGTAAATAAAAAGTACAGTCGGACTTTACTATCCATGCTATCTATACTTCGATTCCAAGTTATACAGTGTGTATTTTAAGAAAACCATTTTTGTTGCGTAACGATGCATTATCGATAAAAAGAATTAGTGCATAAATTTTGTAGTCCAACTACACTATTATGTAACATCTCAGCTCAATATTATGTAAACATTATCCGTTTTAATCCAAATTCAACACATTAAGTTATACTGTTTTAAAACGTGTTTACATGTATTAGAAATTCACTTTATTAATAAGTTTTAGTTATTTTCTCTATTTTCGAAGTAAGATTCTAGTCATCCATAATTTCATTATCGCCACCCTTTGAAGCCGATTGAGTTAGAAATTGAACATGTGTAGGACTTTATTTTTTTTACATAGAGATATTGAGTTGGATTTGTTGACATGCCATTTTTTTAATCCGCTGCGTTCCATTCTCATGTTTGTTATTATCAAAATTGAGTTAAAAAGACCAGAGCTGGAGCTAGTCCAAGACTCAAAAGAGCCGAACCGGCTCTACCCTTGAAGAAAAAAATACCACACGAAAATTCTAGTCGGGATTCTCTGCTAACATAGCGGATCCCGACTTAGGTGGGAATTCCCGCACCGTTTGCAACCCTAAATTAAGATGGAAAAAAAGAGAAAAGGGAAGTAGGAAAATTCAAATTTGGAAAGAAAGAGAGAAATAGGAAAAGCTTAGAAATCGAAACGTGGAAGGTTTAGGTCTACAAAAAAAAAATGTAGAAAGCTGCTATTTGCAGTTTCTATAAAAACAAATATGGCTATCCTTTTTTAACATAGACTTATGCATGCCGCCCATTTTTCGGGAAAATAAAACATCTAGAATCTACCTATGAGTTTTAAATTTTCTTTTTCTAATAAATTATAATTCCTGTTGCTTTCAAAAAAAAAAATAAAATAATTCCTGTTATTAAATAAAGGGTTAATTTCGATTAGCGGTTTAGCTTTCGATCCGATCACCGAAATTGAGAGAATACGTATTAAATTAAAATTATTATTAAAATTTCAGATTAGGTTGGGTCAGGTTTGGGTTTTGAATAAATTCCAAGTCCAACCCATTTTGTATTCGGGCCTAAACGAGTTTGGGTCGGGTTGGACCTACTACGAAATATATATGTCCAAGCTCAATCTTTGAAGAGTGGGTTTGGAAGGTTTTATGTTTTTTTAGATCGGTATTTGTAGTTTTTTCGTTATAAACTAAATTCTGTGGTTTGTAAAATTTTCATTTTTTTTTTTGTTGACATTGTCAAATTTGATCAATAACAAAATCAAAATGAACATTTTCATGAATTAAATTATATTTTTAAGCAAATTTAATTCTTCAACTTTTTAAGTTTGAAGTTATTTAAATGTTTTTTATTAGGAAAAAAATTCCAAAATTGATGATTTTGAAAAATAAAATATGCGGTTTCATAGTAAATATGATACTAAACAATTTTAATTCTTGAAATTTTTTATTTTGAGGTTGTTATCGGTCAAATTTGGTAAAGTAAAAAAAAATGAAAATTTTGCAAATCATATTGTTCGGTTTGTAACAAAAAAAATCACAGGTATTGATTTATAAAAACGTGAAACCACATAAGTTTTATTTGAAATTAACCTTAAATAAATATAGGGTAATTATAGACTTTATTATCTTTTTTTTTTTTATGTATAACGATTCAGGTTTGAGATAATGATTTTGGGATTAAAAAAATTGAGTAAGAAGTGATATCACTTAAAAGATATGTGTATGTGTCCTCATTTTAAGTTTACAATAACACTGTCATATCAAATTAAATAAGAATAAAATCTCTCCGGAGACAGGTGGACTAACGTGATACTATACGAATCCTTTTCGAATCATGACCTTTCAATCTAGCCTAGAATCAAGGAATCTCATTTCAGGTAGATTAGAAACTACTTAAAATATGTCTACCACTTTGAAGCCGACACCTGACCTCCAATGAAACTAAGGAGAGGTTCGAGTACCAACTGATGATTTTACCCTTCGACTCCCTATAAACAGTGGAAAATATAGGATTGGTCCGTTGGGTGGCCAATTTTACATGCCGTCCATAAAAAAGTTGCTAAATCTAACTTTCTCTTTTTTTTTTTTTTTTTTGCATATATATACATGTTATCATCTGAGTGGTCTAGAACCACTTTGTACGTACAACTGTAAAACTTCTCAAAGTTAATCTAGATTTGAACTATAAAAGTAAAATTGAATCGTATATCATATATTAATCAAGTTGAATTTTGTAATTAAATAGAAACTCAAAGAGTTAATTAACCATCACAAACCCTAAATTTTCGTGGACAGAGGACCGAAACCATCCATAATAGGGTTAGTTCCAACGACTAGAGGGGGCGAAACCATCAATGGTAGGAGTGGTTCTGGCGGCCGGGGGGTGGGTTGGCCCCCTTCAGATCCCCCATTTAGGGATGGCAACAGGTAGTGTACCCGCGAGTACCCGGCACTACCCGACCCTAATGGGACTACCCGTACCCTGTATAAAAGGGTATGGGACGGGTATGAGATCAAAATCATTACCCGTTAGGGTAATGGGACGGGTATGGGAATACCCCCTAGGGTACCCGGTACCCGTCATAAAAAAAAACTTTATATTAATAAATATCATTGTTTTTTAGATGTAAGACATGAAATTTAAACCCCAACCATTTATTTTTCAACAATTGAGTGATACTACTAAGCTACTTTATTCTTATTAATTAAGGTTCAATTTATTCAATTTTTAGATTGATGATTTATTAAATTTATAGTTTGTTAAATTTGTAATATTTTTTATTTATTTATTGATTCTTAACGGGTAAGTGTACCCGCGAATTAAATGGGAAGGGTATGGGATGCAAAAAGCATACCCGTTAGGGTAATGAGACGGGTAATTAAAAAATAAAAGGGTAAGGGTTTGGGAAAGGCATTTACCCGCGGGTACCCTACCCGTTGCCATCCCTACTCCCATTGTCTTCGCCCCTGTTTATAAATAGAGTGTGATTTCATAGTCAATGCACATACACATCTATTACAATGACTCTCAGTTTCTTAGTGCTCTAAATCCTATACTATCCTAACTTAGACATTAGAGTAGGGTCGCTGGTCAACGACTTTACCTTGATCTTTTTTCTGTATTATCTCAAGCACCATAGAAATCTTCTTAGGCATCAAAGCACTATCCTACAAATTCAATCATATCAAATTGGTGTAGTGATCGTGGATCGAACCAAACAAATGATCATGACTCATTAAGAAAATGTCATAGGTCCACCATCCTCACAATGTATTTGAGGGTCCTAAATCACTCGTCGATGACTGTGAAAGCTCATTGGGTATACTTCATATTACCCCTGACCTCAGTAAGCATATCGAAGAATATTAGGATCCCTGGAACTTACCATAGGGATATTCATGGATCACATAACAAAAAAAAATCTTTATAATGTTAGCACGATGCATCAGGTCACTAACGAAAGTGCATCAACGATGGCTGAGATGTTGGAAAACATAAATGTCGCCAGAGAAGCTATTAGATTAGCGAAAAAAGAAGGATATGTCGTATGTTCAACAAAACATCACATTATCTGAAGCTTCCCCTGAAGGAGAAATGCATCACCCGAATACGAGAGGGAAAACATATAAAGGAGGCTTGCAAAAAAATAGTAAACTCCTTGTTGAGCGATTTCCGCAAGTTCACGGTTTCGCTTGTAGTAATAAAAAAGATATCGATCCCACAAAGAACAT
The DNA here is from genome assembly GCF_963576675.1 of Euphorbia lathyris. Classification (NCBI taxonomy): domain Eukaryota; kingdom Viridiplantae; phylum Streptophyta; class Magnoliopsida; order Malpighiales; family Euphorbiaceae; genus Euphorbia; species Euphorbia lathyris. The sequence continues at coordinate 10,038,070 of NC_088912.1, forward strand.
TTTGATAAATAAAATTACACTTCTGATTAAATTCGTTTTCTCAAGGTTAATAGAAAAATCGTTAAATGGTTTAAAAGGTATGGATTCTGATTCTAATTTTGCCAATAGTTTAGATTACAACTTATAGGAAATTATGTTTAGATTAAAGTTAATATCCAAGGCTTATTTATATTAAGCAAGAACACAACTTATAACTTTGATTTATTTAGAAAGATGTAACAAATTATCAATTAATTCAATTTAAAGGAATTGAACTATAATTAATCTTATCCTATTCGGCCTACGACTGAAAACCTTAATCAAATTCGGTATCTAAACCGATTATTCGGTATTCCCACAATGATCAAATATAAATCCGAATTTGCTTAAGTGTTCAATAAAGTTTGCATGGAAAATATTAGATTTGTAAATAAATGTTTTTGCATGAAAACACCAATTAGATTTCTTAAGAATATCACTTAGATCAAACTCAAAATAAACAACAGTAAAGATGGAATTGTATTGAAAAGATATTTTATTAGTTTGAATTGAAACGTCACAAGTTAACAGAGAAGAAGAAGTTTGGATAGTATTTTAACTAATTGAGTTCCGGGTTGTCAATCCTTTCCTCAACTTCGTAGGTTCGTTAGACCCTGGGGCGCCTCCTACATTGGTTCCTCTCGCTGAATCCTCGAAATAGCACCTATTCGGTCACTAGAGAGCATAAACTCATCTTTAAACAAAACTCTAACTTAAACTATAAGATCTGTATCTTTTATCTAACTATTTGTACAACTTGTATAACAAGTATATCTCTAACAAAATTATAACTAAAAATCTCTAACTCTTTGAATTCTGAAATGTCTATTTATAATTGTTCAAGAGGTGTGTTGAAGGAACGTATCCGTTGGTGAAAAGTCGTTTCTATCCGAATGAAAGGATGCATCATTTGGAAAATAAAACATGTAAAATGTGCCTTATCATCTTGCTATTTCTGTAGAGATTATGAGAATCTCTGTCGCGGCTTTAGAAGTAAGGAGGAGTGGAAGACTTTCACGTTTCTGGTGCACCAGAACGCGTGTCACGATCGAGATTTCCAGAATCTCAGTCGCGACAGAGATTTGTATTGCTTCCTTAGTTTGATTGTTGAATCTCTGACGCGGCCTCCGAATCTCGTACGCGTCTTTCACTGAAAACTTGATTTCTTACTCGTTTTTGCTCCATTTTAGCTCCTATTTGGATTTTTCCAAATAATTCAACACCTTGCACAATAGTAACAAATACCAACGTAAAATCCTTCCAAAAGAATATAATTAACATATTTTTCACACGAAATTGACATAATTATGTATGTTATTTTAGGTATATTTTGGGTTTATCGCTCCTCACAAGTGTCGGAACAATCACTCTTGGTTGCTCTCTTCCTATACAATGAGAGTATCTAGAAAGATGAAGTCTTCACCATCTTTCTTGAGAGCATCATCAAAATATTTCCTAGGATCAGGAAGGTACATCTTCATTACATCAAGCTTTGAGAATTTCATCAATAGTTCTACCAAGTGGGAGGCCATCAAAATAGAGCCTTGCGACTAGGCTTTTGGGTTCTGTTTCTTCTTGATGGACGCCTTTTTTCCCTTTATCGGTGCCTTTTTTAGTTTGTTTCTGGAGAGGTATAATTTTGGTATCACTAGAGGAGTTCGGGTCGAGGATAGTGAATGTTTGAGGATTGCAAGAATTCTTCTGTCTCAAAACTTCCATACAACATAAAGAAAATGCCAAAAAAGAAAACAACACTTTAAAATATATGGGAAAAGGATGGAAGGTTGGAGTCCAGTAAGAAATGCAGGTGATAAAAAAAGGATATCGATGGGTTTGTGTCGCCTTTTCTAGAGCTTCTTTTAAAATAATTGAAAATCGCCATCAATGAAAAAGCTTATGACGTCGATGCTCCTTGAAAATTGCAAAACCTTTTTGCATACTTTCATCTAGGTTAAGCGCTTAGGGACGCATGTTATTCATCATGTGGAGTTAAGTAACAGTGGAAATGATGACTACAGAAAAGACTTCACACGTACTAGGGATGTCGTCGTCTCGAATCCACATGACTCCACGTCATACCTACCCAAAAGATAAATGCACATATGGTGCAACAGATATCTGACCCTTCCAAACGAAACATTTGTTAAGTCGGTGCCTAAGGAACATCGAACTGGTCCTTATAAACTGTAACAAGGTTCATAGAACATCCGAGAACCGAAGCCTTAAAGGAGCTTCAAGAATAAAAAAAGGGGGACATTTAATATCACTAAAAACATACTAGGATCCAAGTGTCCTCATCCTATTTCTATAAGGATGTCTAAAGCAAGGAAGATCGTAAGATCAAACTAAATAAGAATAAAACCTCTCTTAAGACACGTAAACCAACGATATATTCTCTGAATCTTCTTCGGATCAAGAACCTTTAATCTCGCTAGGATTAAGGAATCCCAGTTCAAGTATATTACAGACTACCTAAAATACTTCCATTACTCTCAAGTTGACAAATGTCCTCTAAGGAAACTAAGGAGATGTTCGATCATCGACTGTCAATTTTACTAATGGGCTCCCTATAAATAGAATGTGACTTCATAGTCAAGGTATGTACATACAGGGCCGATCCTGAGGTTTTAGAAGCCCATGGGCGAGTTACTAATTGGGACCCTAATAAATAAGTACAAGTAAGAAATAAAATAGAAAAGTCAATTGTATAAAAGAATATTATTTAAAAATGACATTTTTTTCGTTACATTTAACAAACAACCTAATAAAAACATTTCATATGAAAAAAAAAACATTTTATATTCCTTTAAGTATCCAATTTCTTATACAAAATGATGTCTATGAGCATTTCTAAATGTAAAATTTTCAAATTTAATAGATTATGAAATAGTTCTAATAGATTTTATGCTCTTTAGGACACAAAGTATGATAACAGAAAAATGAAAAATCAAATCTGAAGATCATCTCACTTAACGGGCTTTAGCGGCTAAGTTCTTGAAATTTGAAGATTTTGATGTGTTTCTCCCAAATTGTCTCTGAAGACCAAGTAAATAAGAATCTGATAGAGTTTTGCAAAGACGGGAGAGATAAATTAGAAATTTTGTTAGGAATAATGGGTGAGAGAGATAATTATGGAAAGACTCTGAGATAAATTAGGGAATTGATGTCCAACATTTTTATTAAGAAATTTGAAAAGAATGTGAGATAAATTAGAGAATTTGGAAACACTACTTAGTAACTGATGCCCGTGATTGAGAAACGAGAGAGGCGATGGGAAAAGCGAGAGAGGAGCGTGCGAAGGAGAAGGTGCGGGTGAGGGACAGGTCGTTAGAGAGGGCGGCGGCGGGCGGCTTGAGTGGTCGATTCTGGGCTGCGGAGGAGGATCGGTTCGAGGGCAAGGGTTGAGGCGAGGCTGATGTGCCGGAAAGGGTGGCTGGTGGAAGGATTTGGGGCGAGGCGGCTTCGGCCTGGGTGGGTGATGGCGGATCTCCGCGTTTGAGCCAGGGTAGGGGAGCGAGGAAGGTAGGGGGTGGTGGTGGATCGCAGGGGATGGTGGGTTTGGATCTGGAAGGGAGATCGGGGCGGATGGATGGCGGATGTGAGGAATCTGGTCAGGGAGGGCGCGCGCTGCTTAGGGATTGCAGGGAGGTCTGTGCGGCGGTGGGCGAGATTGCCCTGGAGACTGGCGTTTCTGCCGCTGGTCGCTCGGGGGCTGCCCAATCTGTTGGTGCGGCGCTTACCCTAGGGGGGGCGCGTGATGCCCAATGGGCTGGGAATGTCTCGAATAATGCTCTGGAAGTTAGGGATTATCAGAAAGAAGGTGTTGAGATGCACGTCGTGTCCAGTTCCACTTCTAAAGTGGGTTCTAAAACATTTGAAAATGCAGAATTTAAAAAAGCTAACGAGGAAGGCGTGGGAAAAATCTCTTGGAGAGATACTGTTTTGGGGGTGGTCGATGAGGAACCCATGATAGATGAGGAGATCATTGAGGCAGATTTTGAGGAGGACTATTCGGACTCGGATAAGGAGGATGGAGAACAGGATGATCCGCTTTGTCCTGTGATTCGGCTATCATCAGCAGATAAACGTAACCTCAGGTCTAAATGGAAGCTTGCTTTAATAGTGACAGTGCTTGGCAAAAGAATCAGTTTCAATTATTTTGCTCAGAGGATCTAGGCACAGTGGGCAAAGAAAGGGAAAGTCACCATTACTGACTTAGAAAATGACTATTATGTCATCAAATTTACTAAGGCATAGGACTTTAATGCCGTCATTAATGGTGGCCCTTATATCATTTCCAATCATGTTCTAGCATTAAGGCCATGGGTCCCTAATTTTAATCCTCATGACTGTTCAGTTAATAGGATTCTTACTTGGGTAAGATTTCCAGGTTTACCTATTGAATACTATAATGAAAACTTTCTTAATAAAGTGGGTGGTCTTGTTGGGAAAGTTCACCACGTGGATAAAACCACCATTGGAGCTGAGAGAGGCAAGTTTGCTAGGGTCTGTATTGATATTGATCTTGCTAAGCCTCTTCTATCTAAATTCTGTGTTCAGAATACGGTTTACTATATTGAATACGAAGGCATTCATAATATTTGCTATGAATGCGGGATGTTTGGCCACACTTTTGAAGGGTGTCCAAAGAAGGAAAAGCTGGTTGAAGAGCATGTGGTGGCTGAGGAAGGAAGAGTAAAGGGGATTCAAGGTGAAAAGAGGAACTTTGGTCCCTGGATGTTAGCTAAAAGGGCAGTTAGAAGAAGGACTCGGGCAACTGTTGCTCAGTATCATCCTCCTGATATTAGCAAGAAGTTGATTTCTCTCCAAATTGCCCCTGAAAGCAAAGGAAAATCCCCAATCAAGAATGTTCGTTCTGGTGAAGCAGCGGTCCTTGGTTCTGGATCCAGATTTGGGGTCCTATCTATTGAGGAAGCTCATGATTCTGATCAATCAAACGACAAGATGGAGCTGAGCATGGCATGGTTGGAGTCTGCTGAGCCAGAGGCCAATAAAGTTGAGACTGTCAACCCTTTATTTGAATCCAATGTTGCGGCTTTGGTGAGTTCCCAGAATCATGCCACTTTTGAGAAAAAGCAGCACGATGAGGTTAGTATTCCAAAAACCTTTGTGGATAATGCAAATGGAATGGCTATGGGGGTTAATAAAAAGAGCATGAAAAAACCTAAGGGTATTCAGAAAAATAACCATAGCTCTTTGCATAATTTGGATAAAAGAGGGCCTGCTGGTACCTCTTCAAGGCTCTCAGGAGCCCCGAATAAATACCTAGTTTAGGGTGTTGGGCCTGTGGTCAGTAGTCTTCCTTTCTGATGGCTTTTTTTGTTTGGAATGTCAGAGGTGTGGCTAGTAAGGCTACCCGTATCCATGTGAATGATTTAATTAAGCAATTTAATCCTTCTTGTTTTGCGTTGCTGGAAACCAAGATCAATGGTAGCAAAGCAGATGAGGTGGTTAGAAAGTTTAGGAATTGGAATTGTATCAGATCGGAGGCTACTGGTCGGACGGGGGGGGGTGGATTTGGCTTTTCTGGAAGCCAAATCGCGTGCAAATTGACATTATTAGTATGGATAAACAATTTATTCATAGTAAGGTTATTTACCTTGGTAATAAACCCTTCTTTATCACTTTTGTTTATGCGGATCCTATCATGGCCAATCGTAAAAGGTTGTGGGAAATCATGTATACTATGAGTATGAGTATTAAGGATGCTTGGATGGTGGCTGGGGATTTTAATGATATTGCCTTATGAGTGATCAAAAAGGGGGTGGGAACCACTATGTGAACCGGTGTCTCAATCATAAGCAGAATATGGATCTTTGTGGGCTTTCTGATCTGGGAGCTGCTGGTCATAGATTTACTTGGAAATGTAATAGCGTTTTTGTTCGGTTGGACAAAGTTTATGTGAATATTACGGCTATGTATAGTTTTCCCGAAGTGAAAGTGTTGAATCTCCCTTTCCTTCACTCTGATCATTGTCCTATCCTAGTTAAGTTGGTGAATTGCCATCGGCCTAAGGGGGAAAGACCGTTTAGGTACCAGGTGGCCTGGGAGTGTCACCCTGATTTTAAAGACTTTGTTCAAGACAATTGGCAGCCGCACTCCAATGTTCTCCTTGCTGCTGAGGGATTTAGAAGGAATGTGGTGGGATGGAATAAAAACATCTTTGGCCACATTATCAGAAGAAAGAATAAGCTTTTAAGAAGAATTGAAGGCATTCATCGGAGTTTGGAGATTAGTTTTGATCACAGTTTGAATAGTCATCTCAGATCGCTCCAGAACGAGTTGGAAGCTGTGCTGAGGCAGGAAGAGCTTCTTTGGTTTCAGAAATCTAGAAAGGCTTGGATTAAAGACGGTGATTGCAATACCGGGGTTTTCCACCTTTCTACTATTATTAGAAGGCAGAGGAATCGGATCGATGCTATCAAAGATTCAAATGGTGATTGGATCTATGAGGATGAAGATATTCGTTGCTTAGCCCTTAATTTTTATAAATACTTATTTAAAGAAGAGAAGGTGGATCTGGATAAAGGCCTTTCTAGGACTTCTTTTCCTAGGTTGGAAGAGGAAACTATCAGGAGAGCTTTCCATCTTATTGACCAGAAAGAAATTGATTTGGCTTTCTCTAGTATTGGAGCTACCAAGGCTCCTGGGATTGATGGTATTCCGGCCAGCTTTTATCACAATCATTGGGCAACTGTGAAGGAAGGTATTTATAGTTTTGTTAAAGGAGTTTTTTGTGGCTCCAATGATATCAGACAGGTTAATAAAACCCTCCTGGTCTTGATCCCAAAAGTGGAGAAACCCTCCTCCTTTTTTCAAATGAGGCCCATTAGTCTTTGTAATGTTTTGTACAAAGCTATTACTAAAATTGTGGCTAATAGACTCCGGTGTATTCTTCCTGAGATTATTAGCCAAAATCAAGGCAGTTTTGTTCCTGGTAGACAGTTGATGGATAATGTGGTTATTGCCCAGGAGATGGTGCACTCCATGAAGATCAAGAAGGGAAGGAAAGGTATTGTGGCACTCAAGCTGGACCTGGAGAAAGCTTATGACCGTTTAAACTGGAGTTTCCTTCTGGATATCCTAAAAAGAGCTGGTATCCCGGATAGTTGGGGGAGATTGATCGAGGATTGCATTTCTTCTCCTGTTTTTCAGGTTGTGATCAATGGAGATATGTCAAAGGAGTTTACTCCTTCCAGGGGGATCCGTCAAGGGGACCCTATGAGCCCCTTCTTATTCGTTATTGCTATGGAAAGATTGTCGCACCTTATCCAAGAGGCTGTGGGAAATGGAAGCTTCCATCCTGTTTCCATCAACAGTTTCTGTCCCTCGATTACCCATTTGTTCTTCGCTGACGATGTTATGATCTTTGTGGAAGGGAATGAGGAGCAAATTGGCGTGGTCATGGATATCCTTAACTGTTTTTGTGCTACTTCTGGCCAGAAGATTAACATCCAAAAATCCCGGATGTTATGCTCTAAAAACATGAGTAAAGGTGTCTGCAAAAGGCTAAGTGATTTATCTGGTATTCCTCTGACTAATTCTTTGGGCAAGTATCTGGGGGTCCCCCTCCATAGTGACAGAGTGTCCAAAGCCTCTTTTAAAGAGAGTCTGGACAAGACTAATGGAAGATGTGCTAGTTGGAAAGCTCAATCCCTTTCTCTAGAGGGCCGTCTTACTTTGATTCAATCTATCAATTGTGCGGTGCCCAATCATATTATGTAAGCCTGTAGACTGCCGGAGCCTGTTCTTAATGATCTGGACAAAATCAACCGGCATTTCCTTTGGGGGGACTGAGGAGGGGAAAAAGATCCACCTTGTCCCTTGGAAGGAGGTTTGCCAACCCAAAATCAGGGGAGGCCTGGGGATAAGACAAGCCAAAGACAACAACAAAGTCTTATTAATGAAGCTTCTATGGAGAATGTGGCAATCTCCTTCTTCTCTTTGGGTTCGTCTTCTTTGTGGGAAGTATCGAAAAGATAAGATTTTTGGAGGCCCCAAGGAGAGAGTGGCTGTTGGTCCCTTATAACGTTACAAGTATAGTTCCAAGGGGGGGGGGGGTTAGGAACTATTCAAAAATTTTAAGCTAGGGCAGGCTTCTTTTTCGTGAGAAAAAGGTTTGGACAGCGGCGCTGAGTGAATAGCAAGATACTGGCTTAGTCAACTAGTGACTAGGTCAGTTTCTTTACTTGAGTCAGGAGATAGCACTTAGAGTTTATTCCTGAGCTCAGATATTCAATACGCACAACTCAGCTTGACCTCTTTACTTGGTCAGTTTTTGTTTAAGCAAGCAATAAATATATAAAGGAGTTAAAGGTTAGAAATATGTTACTCAGCAGATTTATCCAGGTTCGGCCTTCAAGCCTACGTCCTGTCCCTGGAACACGTTTCGAGATTTCGAATCCTCTACTGAGCTCTTTAAAGGTAGAGCCTCAAACCTTTTACAATCTTAGCAACTGAGTATAACAAGAGTACCTTCCTCTATACCTCTACTCAATCCTAATCTCTTGCTGAGTACTATAACCGAGTACTCAGCCTCTCCTTTCTAATCTCTAGAAATGATAAGTGTTTTGTCCTAAACAACAATTGTTAAGACACCTTAGATGATTGAATAATCACTCTAGACTTTTACACAAATGATATGAAATTTGGTGTAAGATTGCTTTGCTTTTTCTTGCAGAACTTTGCGTAGAGATTTGGTCAGCGTAATGGCTTGATCAAGTTCTGTTCTTTTTTGAAGTATCTGGATGGCCCTATTTATAGAGACGTCTGAAGACATCGGTCATTTCGAATTTCGAACTAACCGTTGGAGGGAAACGACTTCCTGTCGTTGTCATCCTGACTTGCTCAGAGCTCTCGGCCAATCAGATTTGAGTATCTTCTGTCCTCGGTCAGCTTTTGGTCAGCTCGGCAGAATATCTCTCCATTTATGGTAAGGTCAACTAGACAGCATTCTGTGTCTTCTGAACTTTACCCAAAGTGGTAACACTTTGTCTGGAAGTTGTTCTTGCTCAGCTGCTGTCTTGTACTGTTTGTCGAATCAACTCAGCAGCTTCGTCCCGAAGTTGTTCCAAGAAGGTCTTCTAGATCCTTCTTCCGTTGAGCTGCGTTTTGTACATAACGACAGCGTTTTGACATACGCGGGCCGAGTTGCCTTAAACTGTTTGACTTGGGCTTTGACTTCCGTATTGGGCTTGGGCCTTTTAATCCTTGTATCTTATAAACAATTTAACTCAACATTGAACAAACACATTAGTAGAATAAATCAAAGCATTTAAACTTAGTATGTTTAGAATATATTTTAATTACACTTAAACAATTTTGTCAAATCAAAATTATGTGGAAAAGTGTTTCAACAAACTTTCCCATTTTGATGTTGGCAAAACTATTCAGCGAAGAACTCAGTATTGAGCTCCCCCATGATAGTTGACCTACTATAGCTTAGCAAACTCCCCCGTAAGGGTTGAGCTACTGACTTAGTTTTACTCTAAACATTTAAAGGTTTAATCGAGTAAGTCAGTTTTCATATATAGGTCAGCTCATGAAACATATTCTATTTACTCAGTGTTTAAGCGGAAGTTTTAACATTCAGAGGGCACTGAGTAATTTATTGTTCAATGAGTTTTATAAGACAATGTTTTATAAACATACAAGTCAATGTCAAACATGTTATCAGCATTGAGTACAATCAATAAGTTTTATAAGCATTAAACATAGTTGATGTACTGAAGATACATAATAACTTAATACTCAGCATCGTATATAATAACTCATAACTCAGGTTTAGAGAAAAGGATGCAAGTATTGATGTTAGACGAGGTGGCGCGGCCTAATCTCCCGGGCGGACCGGGGGGTGGACAACCTCATGGCGACGTAAGCGGTGATTGGCGCCGAAAGCAACCAATCGTGGAATCAAGCTGCTCGGCAAGACCGGAGCTCGGAGATATGGAAGAGTCGCCACCCACGAATGGGAAAATGAACACCGATCCCTTGCGGGAGACCGGTGTGGGTTCGGGAAACTTGGGTACGAGCCGAGAAGGCTAGCTCCTTTCCGGAGAAAGGCTACTAGGCATCCCGACATCGCCCGGTTATGAACCACCGGCCTACTACTCAGCATGTTAGGCGATAACGGACTAATCGCATATTTCTTTAAGTTTGAAATTCATTTGAAACCTTTTCTTTCTCATTTTGGAAACCGTTTTGAGCATATATTATTGAAAAGCCACTTTAGTAAAGAATCACCCATTTACATCAGTTCAATATGAAAGAGAGGGGAGGAAGGAAGAAGTGGTTTACTTTACAACGTGATTTACATGTCGTGTTGCGAGTTAGTTCTACACTAACTTATTTCTCCAAAACGAATTTATTTACATGGTTCGCACCTTAGTCGCCGTTGGAACGATTTAGGTGCGTTTTAAAACCCCGTTTGATGAAGTTCACCCGAATCGCCGTTGGAACGACTCGAGTGTTTGAAAGCGTTAAGATAAAAACCTTTAATAAGAAAACGTGGTTAAGTCATACAAGTCAATTTATTTTGTACAAATCATTTAAGAAAATGATTCAAAACTCTATTATTCACAAAGAAAACGATTTTAATTACAATGTTCGCTTAATCCGTCGTTGGAACGGACTAAGGTTTTAAAACGTGGCGTTTGAGAAACGATTTGAAATATTAAGAAAACTCTATTTATCTACATTAGAAACCTCTAAAAATTTATTAGTTTAAATAATCAAGTTGAAAACTCTTTTTTGTGATTTATTTTCCTTTTTTTCCTTAATGGATTCTCTACTTGTTATAATTACAATAATAAACATATTTGAACCAAAACTCACTCCCAAGTAAAGCCCATTTGAAACATGTACTCCTAAATGCCCAAAGAATAAAGAAAATAATGTAGATATACATATATACATTTTAACCAAAAACCATGAAATAAAAGTTAATGAAAAGAGACTATATAATACATATATGAAAATACTAAACATAATACATTTATACTTTGAACATTTGAAAATAGTAAATAAAACTCTTAAATAAGAAAATAACATTTATCCCCAAAATAGTTTTATTTAATAATAATTAATATAGCCCAAATATCCCAAAACTATATGTATACATACATAATGTAATTTTAAATGTAAAAAATAATATATATTAACCCACTAATATCTACTAATTATCTCCAAAATGCTCAAGTAAGTAACATTTAAAATGAAATCCAATATAACCCAAATGAAAAAAAAAAGAAAATATATATATAAATATACTTATATTCAAAAATAGAAAAAAAAATGATATACAAACATCCTAAATAATTATATATACTAAATGTCTAAAATAATTTGAAAATATATATTACATAACTATACATATATATATATATAAAGAATTAAAAGCTTAAAAGTTAAGAAATGTGGACTAAAACAGCATTTTTTACATTCTGGCAGATTTACCGACGAAAAATTCGTCGGTAAACAACAATTAGTGACAGAAATGGCAAATTACAGCAGCACTTCAATTATTTCCAGATTTATTCAAAAGCTTTAAATTAAATCTAATTCAATCGTTTTGGATTTCCGAACTACCAAATATGGATCATAGTCAATAACGGAAGTTCCTAAAACGACGTTTTTATTTTAAAACGTTATTTGGAAATTCTTTAGATTAAAACTTATAATTACAACGTTTTCAATACCCGAACTACCTTTTTATCGGATCACGGTTCGTATTGGATATTAAAACGAGGTTTTTTATTTTAAAACAAAACCGAATTTTATTCAATACGAGACGAAAATTAAATAAATATGCCAAGTTAAATAAAGAGTGATAAAATAAGTGAACAATTAAATAAATAAAAACATAACATAAAAATAAATAGAAGAAGGAAATAAATTAAATAAAAATAAAAGAGTCTAGTCCTCGGATAATACCTTAAATTCGGTATCTGACAGTCGGAGCCAATTGATTCCACGAGTCGTGATTTTCTGATTTTTTTGTGTTTTTTTAGTAAAAATTCAACTTTGGAAAATTTGGATTTTTTTGGGAAAAAAAATATTTTCTCCAAAAAATTGACTTTCTCTCTCTAAAAATGTTTAGAGTGAGAAAGCTCCAAAATCCTCCTCCTCCTTTTTTTTAAAATGCATGGGGATCCGTGCCTTTTATAGGCAAACGGATCCTCGGCGGAATGGGCGACGCCCGAGTAAAATCGGGCGTCGCCCAAGAGGGTTGGGCGGCCGCCCAACCTTCGTTGGGCTATCGCCCAACATTTGTTGGGCGATCGCCCAATAATTGTTGGGCGATAGCCCAACAGTGTTGGGCGCGCGCCCAACCGCCGTTGGGCGTTCGCCCAACGGCTGTCGGGACGCGTCTTGGACCGTCGGGCGTGCACGTCCCGTGGCCGTCGAGCGCGCGTCCCGCGCCGCCGAGTGCCCCCGCGCCGTGGCTGCCGGGCGTACACGCCCAGTGGCCGACGAGAGCACGCCCCGCGCCTCCGGGCCCGTGCGTTGTTCGGGCGCCGAGCACGTGCCGTTCGCGGTTGGACTCGTGTGTCCGACGAACGCCTAGCGTACGCCTCGTGCTGTCAAGCGGGTGTCCGACTGTCGTCGAACGCGCGTTGGCTGCCGCTAGGTGCTTGCACCATACCGCTGAGCACTCGCAAGCCATCCGATCGACAACAGCGACCCGTCGTAACTCTTCCTCCCTTATTATGTATTTATTATTTTTTGTTTTTTCAAATTTCCAGAATCAATCGCTTCAACTGTCTTGTTTCCAGGTTTTCGTCACAGGTCCTCCAACTCGGTGTCTACAGTTGCCCATACTTTTCTATTTTGACAGTGATGTGTGTGTTTTGAAAACGTTTTTTGCTAACATAACACATGCAATGTAAAACATATAAAAGTAAAAGACACGTAAAGAGTAGGAGGGAACATACCTGACCTTCACGTTGCGCGTTTCGGTGTCGTTCTCTGATTCTTTCCATCCTCGCCTCTGAAACGGCTGTCGATGGATGTTCCTTTCTCGGAATCTAGCGTACGTTGACTATGGGTAAGATGGGCTCAAAAGCAATTTCGATGCACGACCGTGAATAAGAGGGCTCGAAAGCGATTTCGGCCTACGAATGCAGAAAAATGGCTCAAAAGCAGCTCCGGTCTGCGACAGTGAGTAAGATGGCTCAAAAGCGACCCTGGTCCACGACCGCGGGAAAGATGGCTCAAAAGCAACTCAGGTCTGCGACCTTGAGTAAAATGGCTCAAAAGCAACTCTGGTCTACGACCGAGAGCAAGATGGCTCAAATCGACCCTGGTCCACGACCGCAGGTAAAATGGCTCAAAAGCAACTCAGGTCTGCGACCTTGAGTCAGATGGCTCAAAAGCAACTATGGTCTACGACCGAGAGTAAGATGGCTCAAAAGCGACCCTTGGTCCACGACCGCGGGTAAAATGGCTCAAAAGCAACTCAGGTCTGCGACCTTAAGTCAGATGGCTCAAAAGCAACTCCGGCCTGCGACCGTGAGTCAAATGGCTCAAAAGCAACTCCGGTCTGCGTCCGTGAGTCAGATGGCTCAAAATCAATTCCGGTCTGCGACCGTGAGTAAGATGGCTCAAAAGCGAGGATTGTCTCTGGATTCTCTTACAACACTGTTGTCTGTATTTTCTCACTGGAGCTAGCATCTCCGATGTTTAATGGGAACGTATTTTAGTCTGGAAAGATATAGACTAATGATAATTTTTATATTGACTGTTGTATGTACTTTGACTGGTGCTACTGTTCTGTAAAAATCGGCTGTTGTCTGGATTTCATATCTTGACAATATTGGTTGCTGTCTGGGAGAAATGCAGGCTGAAACTGACTGCAAATCGGAGGTCTGTGCACCTGGTAATTGATTATTTACTTTTCACCTTTATGTCAAATCGTACCCTTTTTACTATTTACGGGAATGTCATTCCCTCTTCCTATATAAGGTGGTGGGGTTTCATTTCAACCCCACACCTTCTCTCTCTAGACTTTGATTTGGATTATTCTCGGGATGGATTTAGATGAATGGGATGGCACGAGAGGCATGGACGAGGTTTACGTGAACCTAGATAGAGTGGACCCTTTCCACGACCCTACGACGCATCTGAGCCGGACACGCTGTAACGAGGTAAGTAATTTCTCACTTTTGTTTGATTTAAATTCTAGGCTTTAGTATCCCTATCCGAACATGATTTGCATGCTAACCTTTAGATTGCCTTAGAGGACTTTAGCTAGAAAACATGAATTTCTTCACTTACAAGTAACACTTGTTTATTTCTGTGTGAGAATGCGCGCTATATGCATATGAATAGTGACACTACGAATTTATGCATGCTAACAGTAAAAATAACGTGAATAGTAAAAACTTAACTAATGCACGTGAATAGTAAAAACGTAACTAATGCATGTGAATAGTAAAACTTGACTAATGCACGTGAATAGTGAAAATGTGAATAGTGCACATGAATAGTAAAAACGTGAATAGTAAACGTGAATAGTAAAACGTGAATAGTGCACGTGAATAGTGAAAACTTAACTAATGCACGTGAATAGTATAACTTAACCTATGCTCCTTGCCAATGCGGACGAGAGTGGATTAAAGAATTAACTAAACCTTACATGAACGACCCTAAAGGAGAGATTTTTACAGGAAGTTGGTCCTAACTGACCAGATGTCTCTAGGTTAGATCATGAAAGAATACTTAGTCTTAACGCGTTCTCATCAATCGTATACTTTAGGAATCATATTTAAATTTTCCTGTCTTGTTCTTTCTAGTTCATCGAGATTTTCGGGACTACGGCCGAGATTCATTCGTGGTATACTAGGCTGGGCGCCGCAGCGAGAGCCCGTGTGCGCGAGTTGGGCTTTGAGCCCTTTATTTCAGCGTTGCCCCGCACCAACGGGGTGTGCGATCGTTTTGGCCTACGTGCCTTATACGAGCGGTGGGTTGACTCGACCCACACTTTCCACCTTTCCTTTGGGGAGATGACCATCTCGCCCATAGACTTCTCTTTATTGACGGGGCTGCGGGGGAGCAGCACTCAAGTTCCCTTTCATTTTGACATGATGCGACCGCGGGTTGACCTCGCTAGGCTTGCTGCTTTGATCGGACCGGGAGTTTGTCCAAGCGCCAGATCTACTCCGGCGAAGTTTGTTTCTACTGCGAGCCTTTTGAGCCGCCGGGATTTTTGCGAGATGGACGATACTGACTTGGCAGTTTGTAGTTTCTTAGTGTATACTCTGGGCGAGACGATCTTCCGCACCAAGGGCGGAAAGGTTCACGCGGGTCTTATTCAGGCACTCAGTGATTTGGATGCGGCGGCTTCCTATGATTGGGCGGGGGCAGGCCTAGCCTTTCTATATAAATTTTTGGATCTCACTTGCCGGAAGCGCAAGGACTTCGGTGGTTACACCTTTGCCCTGCTGGTACGTGATGCATCCTTGATTCGCCCATTTTATCTTCTTCGCGCTTTCACGCTCATAATCCTTGTTTTTACCGCAGGTTTGGGCGTACGAGAGGCGGATTCTTCCCAGCCAGTCTCGGCCTCGGCCACGAGTACCGAGGCTCCCTCTCATGACTCGGTGGAGAGAGTTTGACCTAGGCGCAAAGAGGAGACGGACAGTGGCGCGGCTCCTAGATTGGATTGACTCGCAGATCCTGGGACAGGTAGATATCTTCTAGTCGTGCTAGATTCTTGTTTGACCGGCTCTGACCTTTCTTTGTGTTTTTTTTAGATCAAGTTTAGGTGGGACGACCTTGATCCAGGAGCAGCAGTGCGTGCTCACCGGCCCCTGCGTGCGGGCTTGGTATTTGGGCGACCGGGGCATCACCGGTATTAGGGACTCACACTGGTCACCGGGCGAGGTTCCCGTTTCCATGTTCGCGATGCGGACCATGCCTTTGTCGGTTATCCGTCAGGACTTGACCCGTCGGTTCATCGGTAGAGAGGTGTGGGTTCACGCTGGGGGCCGTGATCTTTACCTATCGACTCTGTTGAGCGCGAGGGATGCCCCAGTGGTAGTGATGGAGGTGGATCCTGTGGCAGACGTATTTTCGCGGGAGGCGGTCGCGGCAGTCTTTGGTCAGGAGGAGGTTCCGGTGAGTGGTTCAACCTATTTACCTTTATCCATGAGATGGTTAGCGGTATTTATTGTGTTTTCATTTGCAGGAGGGGTCCTGGAGGAGTGCCCATCTATCCGATTTCTTTGACGATACTCGAGCTCAGACATCCATAGACGAGCCACCCTATTATGTCGGCGAGTCCTCCAGCGCCGCCCGACCGGAGAGGTCTTCCCTAGGTGTGCCCGTACCGGACTACGGGAGAGATTTTACCGCGGTTTGTTACGATGAGTCCGGGGCAGCTTATGCGGGGGTCGAGACGGCTCCTTCTATCTTCACCTCGAGGGTCCCATTTGATCCTTCAGATGCTTCTCTGACTACGAGAGAGACCTGTACAGATTATGTGGGACTGTCCGGTTACCTCCGAGACCGCCTTAGCTTGCGTTGCTCCGATCACCTGGTATGTATCTTTACTTTATTTTAGTGTAGTGGAATGTATGCATGTATGTATGATTTCCGTTCTTGCCTATGATGCTTCTTACTTATTATTATTTTTTCATCATCTGTTTTTCCTTTATTTTTCTTTAGAGTGACCTTCGCGCACATGAGCGGAGACGGATTGAGTCGGTGCAGGAGTCCGATGCCAGGGTTGGTCAGGTTTACCGGGAGAGGAACGACCACTGGTCGGAGGTGATGCGGAGGGAGACTACGGGCCGCCTTGTTGTTGAGGAGAGAGCACGAGTCGCCGAGGAGAGACTTCGAGTCGCCGAGGAGGCCTTATCTGCGGAGCGGGCGTCGCACCTGAGGGATTTTGAGGACTACTGGGATATCCCTCCTTATTAGGCTTGTTATGTATTGCTTTGTGGTTTTCATCAGAGTTACCCCGATGTATAACTGATGTATATGGAGTGGGGTGGATAGCATGTAGGCTTTTATTGTGAAAAGTAAGGTAGGAAATGTATAACTCATGATTCATATTACCATGCATTCAGTAGATTATGATGATTCCAATCATTCTCGTCAAATATATTCATGCCTTTATTTATTTACAAACAACAAAAATACTTAGTCGCTTATACATTGTTTTTGTAATTGCTCAAGTTA
The DNA here is from genome assembly GCF_963576675.1 of Euphorbia lathyris. Lineage (NCBI taxonomy): Eukaryota > Viridiplantae > Streptophyta > Magnoliopsida > Malpighiales > Euphorbiaceae > Euphorbia > Euphorbia lathyris. The sequence continues at coordinate 10,055,290 of NC_088912.1, forward strand.
TAACTATTGTTACCAGGACCCGCCTTTCGGTTTTCGGATCCTGGCGATTTTTCTCCTCTCCTTTTACTATCCCGGAATTTTCAAATGAGTGCCCTTTCGGGTTTTCACCCATTGGGATGTCCCTGACTGTTGCATAGGCCACCCTTTGCGGGTTTTCAACCTATCGGGAATTTTTCTTTCTTTTTTTTTCTACGAAAAGTATTTCTTAAGCCTATCCAGGTTAGTAGGTTCGGAGAATTCCATGCCATCCATAGTAGTTAACTTCACCACTCCTTTGCTTAGTATCTTCTTCACGATGAATGGCCCTTCCCAGTTAGGCTTGAACTTGCCCCTAGGGTCGGTATGCGTCACACGGATCTGTTTTAGCACCATATCCCCTTCTTTGATAGGGCTGGCCTTGATCTTTTTGTTGAAGGCTCGGGCCATCCTTCTCTGATATAGCTGCACGTGGTAAAGGGCTTCCATCCTTTTTTCGTCTACTAGTGCCAACTGTTCATATCGCTTCTTCACCCATTCCGTCTCAGGAATCTCTGCTTCCACTGCGATTCTCAACGATCGTTTTTCAATCTCAATCGGGAGAATGGCTTCTGCACCGTATACCAAGGAGAACGGCGTTGCCCCAGTCGAGGTTCTAATGATCGTGCGATAAGCCCATAATACGAGTGGGAGCTGCTCATGCCAATTCCGATGTGATTCCACCGTTTTTACGAGAATTCTCTTAAGGTTCTTATTAGCGGCTTCTACTGCCCCATTAGCTTGTGGACGGTACGGAGAAGACCTGTGATGTTCAATGCCATATTCTCGGAAGAGATTTCTTACTTCCCCCTGAAACTGGACCCCATTATCCGTAATCATGTGATGAGGCACTCCGAACCTGGTGATCAAGTGTTTCTCAATGAACTTTCTCATCTGCTTGGATCCCAATTTGCTAAACGACTCTGCCTCTACCCACTTGGTGAAATAATCGATGGCGACTGCGATAAACTTGTGCCCATTCGAAGCATTAGGCCTTACTTCACTAATGATGTCAATGCCCCAAGCAGCGAATGGCCAAATAGGTGCTAATACATGTAATTCCATGGCTGGCAGATGACTACAATCGTCGTGGATTTGACAATCGTGGCATTTCTTCGCATACTCGTTACAATCTCTTTCCATAGTGAGCCAATAGAAGCCTTGTCTGATGATTTTCTTGGCCAGCACTGCTCCTCCCATATGGGCCCCACAAATCCCTGAGTGTATTGATTCCATTGCCTCGCGGGCTTCTCCCGCATCCAAGCACCTTAGCTGTAACCCATCGATGTGCCTTTTGTAAAGCAAATCGTTGTGGATGACGAACTGCTGAGCCAATCTTCTAATCACAGCTTGATCCCTAGGTTCTGACTCTGCCGGATATGTTCCACTCTTCATGAAGTTCACGATGTCGAAATACCATGGCTTTTCATCTGCCCCTAATAGCATTACGTCTTCGTAGCATGGTTTGTGAGATCTCCTCAATACGAACGGTTTCGAGGCGAGGTTCCGGGGATTGTCCCAAACTGACACCAAAGTGGCCAAAGCATCCGCTGCCTGGTTCTGTGCTCGAGGGATATGATGAAAACGACATTCTTTGAATCTTTGTGCCAACCCATCTAGTTGGTCTAGGTATGGACGTAGCCTTTCTTCCCTTACTTCCCAGTTTCCTTGTGCATGTTCGATGATCAGCTTTGAATCACCCCAAATTTCGACATACGATGCTCCCAGTTCTGCTAATGACTCTAAACCATAAATGCACGCTTCATATTCGGCCATATTATTGGTGAGAGGGAAGGATAACTTTTTGGCCATCGGGATCCTTTCTCCTTCCGGTGAAATAAGTAGTACTCCAACTCCGGCTCCATTCGAATTAACTGCTCCGTCGAAGAACATTTTCCAGGGTATGACTTCTATTGCGTTCAAGTGTTCATCGGGGAAATCGTAGCTTATCTCTTCCTCTTCTGCATTCAGGGGTTGGTTGGCCAGAAACTCTGCCATGGCCCTCCCTTTGACAACCTTCTTCGTTACATATTCAATGTCAAACTCGGATAAAAGTAGTAACCATCGGGCTAACTTCCCTGTCAAAGACGGAGTTCGGTACAGATACTTCACGGGGTCCATCCGAGAAATAATGATCACTTTATATGATTGAAAATAATGCCGTAGTTTCTTCGTTAGCCATACTACCGCCACACACGTCTTTTCGATCATGTTGTACTTGAGCTCGTACTCTAGGAACTTCTTACTTAGATAATACACCGCGTGCTCCACACCGGTGTCTCCCTCTTGGGCCAGCATTGCCCCAATAGATCGCTCTTCAATCGCTACGTAGAGAAGAAGCGGTTTTCCTAGTTTAGGCGGTCTCAGCACTGGCGGATTAGACAAATAGTTCCGGACGCTCTCCAAAGCTTGCTGACACTTATCATTCCAGATTGTGGGTTGGTCTTTCCTTAACAACTTAAAGATTGGCTCGCAGGTTGCGGTGAGTCTTGCTATGAACCGACTGATATACTGAACCTGCCCCAGAAACCTTCTCACTTCTCTCTCATTCTTTGGTGCCGGCATTTCCTGTATAGCCTTCACCTTATCAGGATCTACTTCGATTCCCTTATTTCCGATTACATAGCCTAAGATTTTCCCTGACGAAATGCCGAAAAAGCACTTCTTCAGATTTAACCTTAGTTTGAATTCCGCAATTCGGGCCAAAAACTTCTCAAGTGCAACAAAGTGCCCCTCTCTTGTCTCTGACTTGACCATCATGTCATCCACATACACTTCTACCTCCTTGTGTATCATATCATGGAACAGTGCCATAGCCATTCGCTGGAAAGTTGCCCCGGCATTTTTCAAACCAAACGGCATCACTCTGTAACAGTATGTCCCCCACTCAGTTGTGAACGAGGTTTTTGCTTTGTGTTTTTCGGCCATCTGAACTTGCATGTAGCCCATGAAACCATCCACATTCGTGTGTAAGACGCTTGAAGCTGCACTGTCGATCAATACGTCAATATGAGGCAATTCGAACTCATCTTTCGAGCACGCTTTGTTAAGATCTCTATAATCAACGCACATTCTCACTTTGCCGTCTTTCTTTGCGATGGGCACCACATTTGCGACCCAAGGGGGATAGTCGATTACTTCGATGAACCCTGCTTCTAACTGCTTCTTCACTTCCTCTCTGATCTTATCTGCCCATTCTGGTCTCATGCGTCGGAGCTTCCGTTTTACGGGCTTCGCCTCGGGATATGTTGGAATGCGGTGAGTCACAATTGATCGATCAATTCCTGGCATGTCTTCGTATGTCCAAGCGAACACTATTTCGTATTTTTTAATTATTCTCTCGAATTCTTTCCTCTCTTCAATAGTTAAATCTTGAGCAATTTGTATAAGTTTAGGATTTTCATCCGTACCAAGATTGAAAGTTGACATTTCTATTGTATTGATTTCAAATGTAGGCATGTTATATGAATGAGAATTCATGGTATGATCACGATCAACATCAAGCAAGTAAGCAAAATCAGAATTCATTTCATTGATAGTATTGGCGATTACATCATCTGATTCAAACAAAGCAGTAATACAATTTTCATCATCAAGGTTCTCGGGTTTCTCATATGCTTTGGAGGTACTGGGTTCATTCGCCGCTCCTGCAGTTGCTTCAATGGTGATGACTTGCTCCTCGGCATTCAAGTCTAACATCATAATCTCCTCGACAAAGCAGCTCGCCCTTCTTTTGCCCCAATCGGTCACATCATTGAAAATTTCAAACCCTGGCAGAATCTTCCCTTCGGTGCTAGTCCACGACTCAGGGGTTCCTGAATAAACCTTTCCATGCCCCTCATTCACAAAGTACTTCCTTAGGCCCACCTTTCCTTCACTACTTGCATTGGACGGACCTCCTTGCTCATATCCCAAACCCCTCCGGGTTTTCTGACTCTTAAAGTTCGAAAATTCTGGCAACCCCTGATGGTGTGCTCCTAAGCCCATTCCTGGGATGAAACCTCCCTTCATCATCTTCACCACATCGGTGGTCATGCTAGACTCGTAGATCCCAGAAACTTGGAATCCAGAGAAAAGCTGAGGCTCGATCCCCAATGTCGCCACTGAGCTCAATTTTTCTGCTCTGATTGTCACTATCTCTTCCCCGAAGGGAAACTTGATCATTTGATGGAGCATGGAGGGCACACCTCCCAACTTGTGGAACCATGGGCGTCCCAATAATACAGCAAAGGTTACCGGGATATCCAGCACTGTGAACTCAGTTTCTTCTTCATGCGGCCCCACTTTCAACTTGGCCTTAAAGACTCCTTCAATATGCCTATGACTATCATCATAAGCCCTAATCACAGTTTCCGAGGCCGTCAAGTCTCCTCTTTCCACTCCCAGTTTAGACAAGAGTTTCAACGGGCAAACATTAATAGCCGATCCATCATCGACCATCACACAACTAGTCTTCTTCCCGTTAATCTCAGCTCGGATGTACAAAGGCTTGTTGTGAGCTTTTCCCTCCTCTGGGAGATCCTCGTCAGTAAACGTGATCTCGGTTTTCTTTCGAGCCATAATTGCCCCTACTAGCGCTGCCGGCTCAGTATCGGTAGAAATGACCAAACTCTGCAGCTCTTTCATCAGGTTCTCACGATGATACTTAGAATGGCATAAAACTTCCCACACCGTGGATTTAGCTTGTGTCTTCTTCAACTGCTCGAGAACTTGGTCGTCGGGCTTAGGAGCCGACCCTTCCCCTATCTCAGTCTCTACCATAGGTGCCTTCCCTTCGGCCACTCGACCTGATCTTGTCATGACGGCAATTTCCGGCTCATCATCCGATTCGTCCCAAATGTTAATAGGAATCCTCCGATTAGCATCTTCCTCGTCCGAAGAGCTCTCCCAAATGTCTACAATCATTAAATCCATAACATGAGGAACGTTCGGATTCAAATAAAAAGGATCCGCCGATCCATACAATGCCCAGCCTATCAGCTCATCATAATCCCGGAGGGACACTCTACTCATCCTTCTAGCTGCTAACGGAATAGCTCCTCTCTATATGCACATAAGCTGCACCTTATCGCTCATTATTTCGTGACACTGCTCATAACGGTGCCTCCACCTTCTAGCATAATCTACAAATGGTTCCTCGGGGAATTGCCTGATCCTATCCAGATCCTCCAGGGATCCCATCCATGGAACATACATCTCATATCTTGCCACAAAGGCCCTCCTAAGAGGTACCCAATGACCCATTTCCTCCTCTGATAGGCCCTGGTGCCACAACAAGGCCTCTTCCATTAAAGTTTCTGGGAAATGTTCATGTAATTCACATTGTGGGAATCCGGCGTCATACATATGGTTGCGGAATAACCTCGCATGCTCAACAGGATCCTGATATCCACCATACCTAGGCATTACTAACACTGCATCGGGTGTTTGATAAGAGGGGGAATCTGGGGTTTGCTCTGCCAGCATCCATACCGTATACTCTTTGATAAACCTCTTCGTCATTGCCGCCCAATCGGTCTTAACATACATTGGAAGTGACATATACCACATTAATGGCTCACCCATCAGTGAATTACAGAACAAGCTGGTGATCTCTTCTTCCTTAAAACCCAAAGGCGCCATGGCCGATAAGTAGAAGTGAAGGTGTTCCATAGGATCTTTGTTGCCATTATACTTGCTAACCCTCGGTAACAGATGCTTGATAGGTCCAATCTGCATTGCGAAGCGCTCTGCGGTCCTGTCCTCGGCTCTTTGGTACTTTTTTAAAAATAAATCTGATAATTGATCCCAATCATGCTTGCAAGAGTCGGGTAATGAGTGGAACCACCCCAAAGGCTTGCCTACCAGCGAATGGTGAAACCACTGAGCAATCTCGTCCACCCCGAAAGACTCAACAAACATGTCACGCATATATTCACGCAAGTGCACCTCGGGATTACCTCCACCACTAAACAGACCCAAATTAGGTACAATAGTTCGAGACGACCCTTCTCCGGTCTCTTCGGCACTATCTTCATCATACGGTGCCCCACTGTCCAACCCTTCATCCATCAGTTCACCCTCCTGTTCCTCGCCAAGGAAGGACACATATATACCATTTCCTACATTGCTCTTTTCGTCGGAGTCCAACAACTCCTCTACATTCTCCTCGAAGGATTCCATCACGACACCTTCTGCCAGACCAACTCCGATCATGCTCACCCTATGATTAGGCAATGGATTACGCCTAACGAAAGGGTTCGTTGATGAAGGATCAGCTATCTTCTTCTCCTCGATTAAATCTTGGATTTCGTGTTTCAGCCTCTCGCAATTCTCAATTGTATGCCCATAATTGCTATGAAATTCACAATACCCTCTAGCCTGTATCTGCGGAGTAGGTGGAGCTTTGTTATATGGGATAAGGGCTTTCAACAATCCCTTTTTCTGCAAACGTTCGAAAACTTTTGCGTAGGTTTGCTCAAACTTGGCGAACCGCCTCTTTTCAATAGCATTTAGATCAAGCACTTTCACTGCTGCGGATTCCGTACTCGCACTTGGCCCTCCGGCACTATATCTAGACTTGGTCCATTTGGTATAAGCTTTCTTTGGTTCTCCATCCCCCTCAACTGTCAAGGCACAACTGTACATCTGGTTAAAATCGGTAAAAGGCATATACCGCAGCTCATTCTTGATATACGGCAACGTGTTGCCGACTACCATTCGGATCTGATCCTGCTCAAGCGGCTTCTGCTTCATAACCGTGGCCTTGGCCCTCCATCTTTTCACAAAATCGGAGAAAGATTCCCCAGTCTGCTGCTTAGTGCTCTCAAGCTCCTTCAAAGTGACCTCAAGCATGGTGTTGAAGCTATACTGTGCAATGAATGACTTCGCTAACTCTTTCCAATCCCTCTTCTTCACCATCGGCAATGCATGAAACCATGTGAGGGCAGCCCCCTCTAGATAAGTGTTAAACAGCCCCAGGACTTGATCCTCAGTCAGGATCGTGTGCTTCATCACAGCAACATACTGATTCATGTGGGCAGTGGGATCCCTAGTTCCATAGAACTTCTTCATGTCAGGGAGCCGGAATTTCAAAGGCAAAGCCGTTGCCGATAAACAATTCTTCAAATTATAAAAGTCCTGACTCCCGGAACTTCCTCCACGTAGATCCTGCACCTCCTGAGTGATGTGTTGCTTCCACTTATCTTCCTTAGCTTTCTCTTTCTCGAGCTGCTTTCGGATATAATCCTGATAGTCATCCTCATTCCCAAAGCGAGGGCCATCGTTCACCTCATTCTCAGCGTGCTTGCTACCACTCTTGTCATCCTTCATAGCCAACTTAGCTATCTAGGCCACTATCGCAGCCAACTGCTCATTAATGTTGTTCACAGAGTTTTCCAATCCGGCCACTTTTTCGTCAGTTGTAGACATACTGACGGAAGAATGAGAATACTCGGACGAAGATGAATTAGAAGCCACAATTGCTGATTCGGGACTGTCAACCTGTAGCTGATCAAACTGCCTAACTAGCTGACTGCTCTCTCCGTACCACAACCGCTTAATGATGACGTCTGCGCGAACGGTATCCATTAGTATGTATGCATGATTTTATATGCATGATTTTTGGTGTGTGCGTTTATTATTTACGAATATATAAGATAAGAAGAGCACACGTTAGTCTAATTACACGTATCACAACATCTCTCTTCCACCCTTATTCCTCCACACACTCGTTGGTCCAGGTCTCTTTCCTAGGATTTTGGTTTTGGGCTCACATTGCGGTCCAGGGGACGCGTGATACCGTCGATTATTGCGGAAAAGGTAAATCATCCATCAGACAACACAGTTCGTTTTGACGTATCAATGTTCAGTGACTAAGAAATCGACCAAGTTGGATAGTCCTTTCGGAATAACTCGTCTTTTGTCCTTTCGCGAGACGCATTAATTCGGGTTGTGACTCCCTTTGAGCGCATCTCAGTTTTTAGACGTGGTACGAGTTATTCTTTTAGTCCAATCGCTCGTTATTGTCAATGACTCGTTCCCTTTTATTCGCGTGGGTTCATGTCTCGATTTTTGGATTACAACGGGATCTTTTGGATCTATCGAGAGACATAACCACGTGTTTATTTAGTGATGGGATCACTTTTGAATTTAGGGAACGGACTCATCACGTAACGCGTTTGTTTTTAGCGTTAAGACTCCGTTTGCTCGTTTTGGCTACGTGAAAAGACGGCGAGTCTTATTTGAGCATACTGTAATCTTTCGGCTAATTACAACTCTTTATTCCTTCCAATCTACGGGATATATCATCTTAGCGTGGTTATAGAAAATTAACATTTCGTTGAATCGCGTGCTTATTCGAAGCAGGGATATTACCGTTCTTTTTCATTTAGGTATGAGTTTAAGCAAACGTGCATATCGGGCCATATTTCTTGTAGTTTTGGTAATGGTCGAAATGATCGAGCCATTAGTCAAATCCACAGTCTCGTCCATATGGTGCGATGATGCGGTTTAGCTTAATTCGGCTTTGTGATTTTAAACGACGTATATACCAGTTCGAGGCACGTATTTAACGGTATTGGTTTATTTTCTTTAACTACTCTCGGGATTGACATATATCGTAGATACAGAAGGATTTTGGTCGTTTATTTATTTTTGTTTTTCTTTTATTTTCTTAGTCACTTTTGCGGATACGTCCATTTCTCTTAAGAACGACACAAGACATAACGCAAGAGCTCGTCTTTTATTCGGAAAGGGACGGGTCACGTTTGCGAAACTCTTTACGTTACAGCGGGGTCATTCGAAACAAAAATATTCTTCGTTTTCGTTTCGTCATAATTTCGTTTTATCCCAACCTATTTAAAGAATGTGAATAACGGCTACCGTTAATACAGTCTTCTGAATCGAGATATAACTATCCTTAATATCAAACCGACTCATGCTAATACGCGCTTACGTCATAACGCATTTCCTGAACATGTGCCTTCTTCGGGATACGGAAAGGGACCAGGCGGGTCGCACAAGTTCATTCATACGAGATGACTAAGTCGTCTTTAGTTCGAATCGTTTCGATGTTTTGGGGTAGTTTGTATATCGGTTTAAGAGTATATATTAACGTATCGTCTCATTTTCTTTACATATTTTAGTATTAGACTGTATCATGGCAATTTGAAAACACGAACTGATTCATTTATCACATCAAAAATGGTAACGGGTAATCCTATGGCAACTTCTAAGGCTACTATATGCTGACACGGCTGATCGCGGGACCTCACAAGACCGCACAAATTCGCCCCTAACGAATGGATGGGGACCCTTTGGCGCCTTACTGTAAGGGGGAACTTACACTGGCCTCTTTCGAGCGACGAATGGACTCTCGCTAGAGGTTTCGCGGAAATTACCCAAAAGGTTTGCAATAATGCTTATGAATGCATACAAAAGAAATAATACGATCCGTCCCCGTTAAGGGCTTAATACACGCCTTCCAGAATCAAATTTCTCGCTTCCCCAGCACAGTCACCACTTGTTAGACGAGGTGCCGCGGCCTAATCTCCTGGGCGGACCGGGGGGTGGACAACCTCATGGCGACGTAAGCGGTGATTGGCACCGAAAGCAACCAATCGTGGAATCAAGCTGCTCGGCAGGACCGGAGCTCGGAGATATGGAAGAGTCGCCACCCACGAATGGGAAAATGAACACCGATCCCTTGCGGGAGACCGGTGTGGGTTCGGGAAACTTGGGTACGAGCCGAGAAGGCTAGCTCCTTTCCGGAGAAAGGCTACTAGGCACCCCGACATCGCCCGGTTATGAACCACCGGCCTCCTACTCAGCATGTTAGGCGATAACGGACTAATCGCATATTTCTTTAAGTTTGAAATTCATTTGAAACCTTTTCTTTCTCATTTTGGAAACCATTTTGAGCATATATTATTGAAAAGCCACTTTAGTAAAGAATCATCCATTTACATCAGTTCAATATGAAAGAGAGGGGAGGAAGGAAGAAGTGGTTTACTTTACAACGTGATTTACATATCGTGTTTCGAGTTAGTTCTACACTAACTTATTTCCCCAAAACGAATTTATTTACATGGTTCGCACCTTAGTCGCCGTTGGAACGATTTAGGTGCGTTTTAAAACCCCGTTTGATGAAGTTCACCCGAATCGCCGTTGGAACGACTCGAGTGTTTGAAAGCGTTAAGATAAAAACCTTTAATAAGAAAACGTGGTTAAGTCATACAAGTCAATTTATTTTGTACAAATCATTTAAGAAAATGATTCAAAACTCTATTATTCACAAAGAAAACGATTTTAATTACAATGTTCGCTTAATCCGTCGTTGGAACGGACTAAGGTTTTAAAACGTGGCGTTTGAGAAACGATTTGAAATATTAAGAAAACTCTATTTATCTACATTAGAAACCTCTAAAAATTCATTAGTTTAAATAATTAAGTTGAAAACTCTTTTTTGTGATTTATTTTCCTCTTTTTCCTTAATGGATTCTCTACTTGTTATAATTACAATAATAAACATATTTGAACCAAAACTCACTCCCAAGTAAAGCCCATTTGAAACATGGACTCCTAAATGCCCAAAGAATAAAGAAAATAATGTAGATATACATATATACATTTTAACCAAAAACCATGAAATAAAAGTTAATGAAAAGAGACTATATAATACATATATGAAAATACTAAACATAATACATTTATACTTTGAACATTTGAAAATAGTAAATAAAACTCTTAAATAAGAAAATAACATTTATCCCCAAAATAGTTTTATTTAATAATAATTAATATAGCCCAAATATCCCAAAACTATATGTATACATACCTAATGTAATTTTAAATGTCAAAAATAATATATATTAACCCACTAATATCTACTAATTATCTCCAAAATGCTCAAGTAAGTAACATTTAAAATGAAATCCAATATAACCCAAATGAACAAAAAAAAAAAAGAAAATATATATATACATATACTTATATTCAAAAATAGAAAAAAAATGATATACAAACATCCTAAATAATTATATATACTAAATGTCTAAAATAATTTGAAAATATATATTACATGACTATACATATATATATATAAAGGATTAAAAGCTTAAAAGTTAAGAAGGTGGACTAAAACAGCATTTTTTTACATTCTGGCAACGAAAAATCCGTCGGTAAACAGCAATTAGTGACAGAAATGGCAAATTACAGCAGCACTTCAATTATTTCTAGATTTATTCAAAAGCTTTAAATTAAATCTAATTCAATCGTTTTGGATTTTCGAACTACCAAATATGGATCATAGTCAATAACGGAAGTTCCTAAAACGACGTTTTTATTTTAAAACGTTATTTGGAAATTCTTTAGATTAAAACTTATAATTACAACGTTTTCAATGCCCGAACTACCTTTTTATCGGATCACGGTTCGTATTGGGATATTAAAACGAGGTTTTTTATTTTAAAACAAAACCGAATTTTATTCAATACGAGACGAAAATTAAATAAATACGCCAAGTTAAATAAAGAGTGATAAAATAAATGAACAATTAAATAAATAAAAACATAACATAAAAAATAAATAGAAGAAGGAAATAAATTAAATAAAAATAAAAGAGTCTAGTCCTCGGATAATACCTTAAATTCGGTATCTGACAGTCGGAGCCGATTGATTCCACGAGTCGTGACTTTCCGATTTTTTTGTGTTTTTTTAGTAAAAATTCAACTTTGGAAAATTTGGATTTTTTTGGGAAAAAAAATATTTTCTCCAAAAAATTGACTTTCTCTCTCTAAAAATGTTTAGAGTGAGAAAGCTCCAAAATCCTCCTCCTCATTTTTTTTAAAATGCATGGGGATCCGTGCCTTTTATAGGCAAACGGATCCCCGGCGGAATGGGCGACGCCCGAGTAAAATTGGGCGTCGCCCAAGAGGGTTGGGCGGCCGCCCAAGGCAAGTTGGGCGGCCGCCCAACCTTCGTTGGGCTATCGCCCAACATAGTTGGGCGATCGCCCAACATAGTTGGGCGATCGCCGAACATAAGTTCGGCGGCCGCACGGCGGTTGGGCTATCGCCCAACATTTGTTGGGCGATCGCCCAACAATTGTTGGGCGATAGCCCAACCGCCGTTGGGCGTTCGCCCCACGATCCTTGGGCGCTCGCCCAACGGCCGCCGGGACGCGTCTTGGGCCGTCGGGCGTGCACGTCCCGTGGCCGTCGAGCGCACGTCCCGCGCCGCTGAGCGCCCCCGCGCCGTGGCTGCCGGACGCGCGTTCCGCGCTGCCGGGCGTACACGCCCAGTGGCCAACGAGAGCGCGCCCCGCGCCTCCGGGCCCGTGCGTTGTTTGGGCACCGAGCGCGTGCCGTTCGCGGTTGGACTCGTGTGTCCGACGAACGCCGAGCATGCGCCTCGTGCTGTCGAGCGGGCGTCCGGCTGTCGTCGAACGCGCGTTGGCTGCCGCTAGGTGCTTGCACCATACCGCTGAGCACTCGCAAGCCATCCGATCGACAACAGCGACCCGTCGTAACTCTTCCTCCCTTATTATGTATTTATTATTTTTTGTTTTTTCAAAATTCCGGAATCAATCGCTTCAACCGTCTTGTTTCCAGGTTTTCATCACAGGTCCTCCGACTCGGTGTCTACAATTGATATTAATAGAAGTAGTCAGCGTATACAATAAAAGATAAACATACGCATAGAGACTACAAACTTAGCATAACTGAGCTAGCCTAATTTCTATTTCTTTTTCTTTTGTTTAGACTGACTATGCTCATGCTGTGTTCTGACTTGTTCTTTCTCCCCCGTTTTGTCAGCATCGGGAGGAGGAATCCTAAATGCGTCGGTTAAGACGGCTCTGGTCAGTTCTGTGGACAGCGTCTTAAGTCTATCGGCGCTTTCATTGACACTGTTAAAAATAGCAACTCCATCATCTGATACCTCGGTGGGTATATTGAGTTCAGCAGCGCTGATCATGCGTACTATGAAAGCTTGAGATTTACCTATCCAGGTAAGTGCTTCGGTCAGACCAGCAATGACTTGATGAAATGTCTTTAGCAAGGCAGTGTCATAGTATTGGCGCTGAACATTGTTGTGATGTACATGAGTAAACGTTCGTTGCACAGTGGTCAGAATCTCATTTTGCTTCATTGCGTCGGTGTCCATCTCTTGTTTGTTTAAGTTCAACAGTTGAACAGCCTCACCAATTTGCTCCACTGAGCATTGAGAATAGGAGACCATTTGTGCGTTAGTCTTGATTTGCTCGGTGTGAAGCTGAGCAAAGAGCATTTTAACTTCATCAGAAGTTGCATAGCGCGTGTTCGCAGCTGACAACATCTGAACTTGTTCTTGAAGAGCGTTGAGATGTTGAACTATTGTCAGCTGGATCTCAGCCAGCTTTACGATGGAATCCTGCTTAGCTTGCTGTGCTTAAAAGGTAACGATGACACTCAGCAAGTCCTTGAATCCCTTAACTTCATTGAGAAGCTAAGTTACATGGGAGAGATGAGTTGTATCCACAGTAGAAGACCCAGCAGCAGGTGGAGTGGTTTGATGAAGGTCTTTGATTAAAGTTTGCACCGAGTCGATGATTCTTTTACCAGACTCGGTGGCATGCAAGTAGCTGAGAGAGCCTTCATGAACTTGCCTGGTTTCCTCAGTTTGACCAGTTGGAAGAGGAGTCAGTGGAATAACATGGTCAGTGACTGGAAGTGTGTTTCCAATCTGCACTTGAGTCTCAGGTAAAGCTGATTGATCGGTAGAAGTGTTGATTGGAGAAGAAGTAATCCGAATGCTATCTGTGCTGACTGGAGCAGGGATGTGTTGAGTCAGTACTATGCTTGTTGTAACAGCATTGACGGGTATTGGTTCTACTTGGCTTGTAGAGTTTGCAGAAGCATTTAAGTCGGCGTGTTCCTTTGGTGAAGAAACAAAGGCTTGCTTTTCAAGGGAAGCCGATGGAGTAGAAGATGGTTGTTTTCTGAAAAATTTCAGCTTGAGTTTAGAAGGGTCTTGGGTCGGTTTCTGAATGACAAAGTCAGGGACAGTTGATGGTTGAACAGGAAGATCAATGACTGACTTCTGACTAGTCTTAACTAATCTTCTTCTGCGAGGAGGAGTGTCAGCTTGAATAGACTCTTCTGAGTGAGATGGGGAAGTTTCTTCTTGATCAGCATTAAGCTGGTCAGCTTGTTCTTGTTCATCTCCAGCAGCTAACTCAGTGTTGGCATGCTCAGTATCAACATCGCTAGCTGTCTACTCGGTGTCCTCAGCGTCATCCTGACCACCTTCTTCGTGTTCTTCATCTTCTTCACTATCGCCATCTAACTCTTCCTCAACTTGTGCAATGAACTGATCGTCCAGATGCACATCATCTTCTTGATGCTCAGCTACAGTTCCTAGACACTGTGTATAGTGAGAATCACCAGGAACAACGACGTCAGTAGGAATAGCATCAATAGGAGTCAGTGTAGAAGACTTCTGCTTCTTTTGAGGTTGCTCATCAACATTTGTTCTTTCCTCAATTTCAGGCTCATCTTGCCTACTCCTTTTCTCAGCTGACTTAGGTCTCTCCTGACCAGGTTCAGCAGCTGACTTAGGCTTCTTGGCCATAGGCTCAGCCTTCTTTGAAGGAGTCCCAATAGCTTTTCTCTTTTGGGCAGCTGGAGCCTTTGTACTTTTGCCTTGCTTTGGAGATGTTTCCTCAGCTTGTTGTTCAGCAGTAACTTTTCCTTTCTTTATTGGCTGATTGAACTTCAAAGCCCTCAGCGAAGCCGCGGTTATCTCAGATCCTCTAGCCTTAGTTTCCTCAGATAGATCAATTTGATGATCTAAGAGAATTCTGGTGATGAGCGATCCTAGCCTGAGAGTTCCAGTGCTCCTTTGGAAGCCAACAATCAAGAATACTGGCATGTTTATCGGCTTGTACGTCAGCATATACCATATGAAGCATTGCTCAAAGTTCGTTGCTGAGGTTGTGCAGTTGATCTTTGGATAAATGAAGAAGGTCAGTAGATAGTGAGCCATCTTTTGGTGCTGACCCATTGAGGTGCTCGAGACTTCTCCTGAGTGGCCAGCGGGCTTACAGAAGGTGGTATCATACCCAGTACCTTCATGATCTCCAGATCGCCTCAGTTTTGTTTCCTCATTCTTTAACTTTAGCAAGTTAGCGAGATAAGTAGGGTTTATGAAAATGGTCTTTTCCTTTACCACAGTTACCAGATAGTCCTGGTTATCATCAGCGACTCGGAGATTGTGGTAGAACTCCCTTACTAGGTCAGGATAGCTGTGATCCCTAATGGAGAACAGCTCGGTCCAGCCATTTTGCGATATCCATTCGTAAAAGGGTTGCTCGGATGTCACGAAGGCCTCAGAAACCCATCGTGAGAAGTCTACTTTCCATTCCCTCACGTTTTCGAATACCTTTGTATAGGTTCTGGCCTTGGTCGGCTTACCCTTAGTTGAGGTAGCTTGGCCAGCTTTGCCTTTGCTCGGCGTAGTGACCTTGGTGGTTTCAGGCACAGTAGTTTGCCTGGAGGGTTCATCGGAGCTGGTCTTAGTGTGACCGGCACCGGAGACGTTGATGGAAACTCTAGTCATTGTTTCAGAAAGAAGATTGGGAGGCTTTGAGAGTCTTAGAGAGAGAATGCTTTGCCAGAAAATTCGGTAAGTGTAAAGAGACTAAAAAATGGGGATTTACCCATTATTTATAGCGGTGAAGAATGGATCTTATCCAATCCATGTGTCAGTTTTGCCTTGGGATTGTCAACCGACAAAGATCCTGGATTTTATGACACATTCGGCGCATACGTCATCCTAGGTGGCTATTCGCGTGCTTTTGCATTTACTCAGCGTTTAGAATACTAAGCGTTTTATATTCTGAGTGGTCAGTAGTATATGAAAGGATGATTTCTCAGTTTTGAGATTACTACTCGGTGTGCATATTTACTCAGTATTGATATGTATTTTGTGTTAAGTACTCAGCATAACAATCACTCAACATGCATTTTCATAAATCATTCAGCATAGTAATTCACTCAGCATAAATTTACATTTTAGAACAGGAGTTTACTGAAGAGAATTAAACATACCAATGGCTTCTCTCAGTATGCTGAACTGTTCACGAGCCAGTGGCTTTGTGAAGATATCCGCAAGCTACTCATCCGTTGGGACATAGGTCAGCTTTATCTCACCCTTGAGTACATGGTCTCTAATGAAGTGATGTCTTATGCTGACATGCTTCATCCTGCTGTGTTGAATTGGGTTCTTTGATAGATCAATTGCACTTTTGTTGTCGCATTTGACCTCAATTGTCTTTGTCTGAACACCATAGTCTTCAAGCTGTTGCTTAATCCATAGGACTTGAGCAACACAGTGACCAGCAGCAATGTACTCAGCTTCAGTGGTAGACAAGGCTACTGACGCTTGCTTTTTGCTGAACCAGGATACAAGACAGCTCCCTAAGAAGTGACATCCTCCAGAGGTGCTTTTTCGTTCAAGTTTGTCCCGTCCATAGTCAGCGTCAGTGTATCCAACGAGTGTGAAATCATGAGTGTTGGGATACCATAAACCTGCGTTCACTGAGCTTTGCAAGTATCTAAGGATTCTTTTTACAGCAATGTAATGAGATTCCTTAGGGTTAGATTGATATCTAGCACAGTAGCATACTGAGAATTGAATGTCCGGTCTACTTGCTGTTAAGTAAAGTAGAAAGCCTATCATACCTCGATACAATTTGCTGTCCACCGACTTACCATTCTCGTCAGCACAGAGGACAGTGTCAGTGCCCATAGGAGTGGATATTGGCTTGCAATTTTCAAGATCATATTTCTTCAATATCTCCTTGGCATATTTATCTTGACTGATGAAGATGCCATTCTTTCCTTGTTTGATTTGAAGTCCAAGGAAGAAGTTGAGTTCTCCCATCATCGACATTTCAGTCTGCATTTGCTTGCTAAATTCCTTGCACATCGACTCATTAGTAGCACCGAAAATAATATCATCAACGTATATTTGAGCCAGCAGGGTATCTTTACCCTTTCTCTTAATGAATAAGGTTGTATCAGCTTTGCCCTTGATATAGTTTCTAGTCAGCAGGAAACTGGTTAGCCTCTCATACCAAGCACGTGGTGCTTGCTTGAGGCCGTACAGAGCCTTTTTGAGTTTATAAACGTGGTTTGGGAATTTAGGATCCTCAAACCCTAGAGGTTGATTGACATAGACTTCCTCGTTTATAACTCCATTAAGGAATGCACTTTTAACATCCATTTGGAATAATTTAAAGTTCATGTAAGATGCATATGCACATAAAATCCTAATAGCCTCTAGCCTTGCCATTGGGGCAAAGGTCTCATCGTAGTCAATACCTTCTTGCTGACTGTAGCCCTGAGCTACAAGCCTTGCTTTGTTCCTGACTACATTTCCTTGCTCATCCAGCTTGTTGCGGAAGACCCATCTTGTTCCAATGGTCTTCTGACTCCTTGGATGTGGCACTAGCTCCCATACATTGTTTCTTCTGAATTAGTCAAGTTCCTCTTGCATTGCGCTCATCCAGAATTCATCTTCCTGAGTTGGTTTCTTGTCATCAGGGTATTCTCAGCGGCATCAAGGATTGCACTCTCTGAGTGCCCTCTTGGAATCCTTATTTCTTTGGGTAGATTGATGTCTTGTGCTGTCTGTGTTTCAACAATCTCTGCAGGTGTAGACTGGTCAGTGAAAACAATCTTAGGTTCACTTTTACCTTTGGTCAGCCCTTGAAAGAATGACTCAGTGACTGTATCTTGATCAGCGGATGCTGAGTGTGGATCATCCTCGGTCAGCGGCTGGTATCTACCTGCAGGGTTAGTTTCGTCGAACTCAACATGTACTGACTCTTCTAAAACTTGAGTTCGTTTATTGAAAACTCTATATTCTTTGCTGTTTGTTGAGTAGCCTAAAAAGATAGCTTCATCAGCTTTTGAGTCGAACTTAGCTAGGCTATCCTTAGTGTTTAAAATAAAACATTTACAGCCAAAGGCACGAAAGTATCCAATGTTGGGCTTTCGTCCTTTCCAAAGCTCATAGGGGGTTTTCTTTAGTATAGGTCTAACAAGAGCCCTATTAAGAATGTATCACGTTGTGTTAACAGCTTCTCCCTAGAAGTACTTTGGAAGCCTATGCTCACTCAGCATTGTCCTGGCTATTTCAACCAGTGTTCTGTTCTTCCTTTCAACAACCCCATTTTGTTGAGGCGTTCTAGGAGCAGAAAAGTTTTGTTCAATGCCGCTGGCTTCACAGAATTCAACAAACTGTTGGTTTTTGAATTCTCCACCATTATCACTCCGGATGTGAGCCAGTTTTAGGTCTTTATCAATTTCAAGTTTTCTAACCAACTTTGAAAATGTCTCAAAGGTTTCATCCTTGCTACTCAGCAAGATGACCCAAGTGTACCGAGAAAAGTCATCTACAATGACCAAGGAAAATCTTCTTCCACCCAGACTCAGCGGCTGGACTGGACCGAAGAGATCCAAGTGTAGTAACTCTAATGGACGCTTAGTTGAGACAATGTTTTTACTATGAAAAGATTGTTTGGTTTGTTTTCCAGCTTGGCAAGCATGGCATATTTGATCTTTTTCAAATTTAAGTTCTGGCAATCCCTCAACCAATTGCTATCTTGCTAATTTGGCCAGGAGGTCCATGCTGACATGCCCAAGTCTCCTGTGCCATAGCCAGGAATTTTCTTCCTTTGAAACTAAGCATATAGTTTTTGAAAACTTTTTCTCTAAGTCTAGCATAAAGACATTATCTATGCGAGGGGCAGTTAAGATTAACTCATTTGTTTTACCCTCGTATATTTTACATCTAGTAGCATCAAATATAACTTTTCTCCCATTATCACATAGCTGAGCTACGCTGAGTAAGTTATATTTGAGTCCGCTGACTAGGGAGATAGACTCAATAGTAGGATTACCTCTAATGGTTCCTGACCCTACTATTTTACCCTTTTTGTTGTCTCCAAAACTTACGCTTCCTCCTCGTTTACGCTCAAATGTGATGAATTGAGTTTCATCACCAGTCATATGCCTCGAGCATTCGCTATCAATATACCACATTTTTGACTTCTCAGCACACCTCAGGCTTACCTACAATGTAATCAGTTTCCTTTAGGTACCCAATTCTTTTTGGGTCCTTGCTTGTTAGGTTCAACAGGTAAAGCATCATATTTTATCTTATGGCGGCATACATGGACAGTATGGCCATTCTTTCCACAGAAGTCACAGCTGACCTTCTGTTTAGGATTTTTCACTGACTGGTCAGCACCCCAGTGCTGAGCGTGCCAGCACACCTTTGTGGTGTGTCCTCTCTTCCCACAGAAGTCACATTGGACATTCCGCTGAGGATTGCTTCTCTGTTGACCAGTACCTAGGTACTGAGTATTCAGAGGAATATTTCTTTTGTTTGGAACCTTAAGTTGGTTTTGGATAGTTGTGACGTCCTTTCTCAGTTTCTTAGAATCTGATTAGACCTCCGAGACAAACTTATGCATAATGTCCATATTACTATGCAAAGTTGAGTTGTCTTGGAGAAGGTATCGAAGGTCACTCAGTTTGACCTTCTCAACCTCATCACAGCGCCTGCTGAGTGCTCTAACCTTTT
This sequence comes from Euphorbia lathyris, assembly GCF_963576675.1. Taxonomy (NCBI): domain Eukaryota; kingdom Viridiplantae; phylum Streptophyta; class Magnoliopsida; order Malpighiales; family Euphorbiaceae; genus Euphorbia; species Euphorbia lathyris. Next base: position 10,074,916 of record NC_088912.1, read on the forward strand.
TGTTACATTTTTTGACAAGTGTGTAGAGGTCACTCAAGGCATTAATCATTTCATTTCTGAGCAGGGGTAGTGAGATTACCTCATTTGTTTGCTCCTCATCGTCAGATGCAATAGAGGGATCAGCATGCTCAGAGATGCACGGCTCAGCATTCTCGTCAGCCATGAAGCAGATCTTTGCTGACTCAGTGGCCTCAGCGTCTGTTGATGAAGACTCATCACTGTAGCTCCATGTAGCCACCATTGCCTTTTTGCCGTTCTTCCTGTCTTTCCTCAGCTTGGGACAGCTGGATTTGATATGGCCAGTTTGATGACATTCAAAGCATGTTATGGGCTTTGAGTTGTCCTTCTTATATTTGCTGTCGCTGGACTCAGAATTATACTTGTCAAACTTCTTGTAAGGCTTCTTAGAATATTTGTCATTCTTCCTGAACAGCCTTTTCATCCTCCTGGTGAACATAGCCATCTCCTCATCGTCTGTTGAGCTCTCATCAGTGGAGTCAGCTTTCATGACAAGAGACTTTTGCTTCTTGTCTTCAGACTTTTCCTTCACCTCGAAATTCTTCATTGAGATCTCATGGGTCAGCAGCGAGCCGATGAGCTCATCATATTTGTAGGTGGTTAAGTCCTGAGCTTCCTCAACATCGGTCTTCTTTGCTTGCCAGTCTTTGGGAAGGCTCCTGAGTATCTTCTTGACTTGTTCTTCCTCAGTGAAGATCTTCCCAAGTCTCTTGAGCTCATTGATGATGTTGGTAAACCTTGCATTCATGTCAGATATTCCCTCATCATTGTTCATTTCGAACAGCTCGTACAGTCTCATCTGCTGGTTCACCTTGGACTCCTTTACTTTATTGGTTCCTTCGTAGGTGACCTCCAGCTTCTTCCAGATCTCTTGCACCGACTCACAACCTGAGATTTTATTATATTCTGCAGCATCGAGCGCACAGTGAAGCATGTTTATAGCCGAAGCATGATTTTGTAGCTTCTTGAGATCATCCTCTGTCCATTTGGCCTCAGCTTTAACAACTGTTTGGCCAGCCACAACTTCGACAGATACAAATGGACCTTGGACTATGGATAGCCAGACACTCATATTTGTAGCCTGAATGAAATTTTTCATCCTATTCTTCCAGAAGGTGTAGTTAGACCTGAAGAATAGGGGAGGCCGAGTAATGGACAGCCCCTCAGGTAAGATCTGAGTTGTTTGGTTTCCTGGGAGAAACCGAGTGCTGTTTTCGCCCATATTGGGGATCATCTCAAGGTGGTTAAACCTTTTACAGTGAGATTTTAAGCTCTGATACCACTTGTTGGTCCCTTATAACGTTACAAGTATAGTTCCAAGGGGGGGTTAGGAACTATTCAAAAATTTTAAGCTAGGGCAGGCTTCTTTTTCGTGAGAAAAAGGTTTGGACAGCGGCGCTGAGTGAATAGCAAGATACTGGCTTAGTCAACTAGTGACTAGGTCAGTTTCTTTACTTGAGTTAGGAGATAGCAGTTAGAGTCTATTCCTGAGCTCAGATATTCAATGCGCACAACTCAGCTTGACCTCTTTACTTGGTCGGTTTTTGTTTAAGCAAGCAATAAATATATAAAGGAGTTAAAGGTTAGAAATATGTTACTCAGCAGATTTATCCAGGTTCAGCCTCCAAGCCTATGTCCTGTCCCCGGAACACGTTCCGAGATTTCGAATCCTCTACTGAGCTCTTTAAAGGTAGAGCCTCAAACCTTTTACAATCTTAGCAACTGAGTATAACAAGAGTACCTTCCTCTATACCTCTACTCAATCCTAATCTCTTGCTGAGTACTATAACCGAGTACTCAGTCTCTCCTTTCTAATCTCTAGAAATGATAAGTGTTTTGTCCTAAACAACAATTGCTAAGACACCTTAGATGATTGAATAATCACTCTAGACTTTTACACAAATGATATGAAATTTGGTGTAAGATTGCTTTGTTTTTTCTTGCAGAACTTTGCGTAGAGATTTGGTCAGCGTAATGGCTTGATCAAGTTCTGTTCTTTTTTGAAGTATCTGGATGGCCCTATTTATAGAGACGTCTGAAGACATCGGTCATTTCGAATTTCGAAATAACCGTTGGAGGGAAACGGCTTCCTGTCATTGTCATCCTGACTTGCTCAGAGCTCTCGGCCAATCAGATTTGAGTATCTTCTGTCCTCGGTCAGCTTTTGGTCAGCTCGGCATAATGTCTCTCCATTTATGGTAAGGTCAACTAGACAGCATTCTGTGTCTTCTGAACTTTACCCAAAGTGGTAACACTTTGTCTGGAAGTTGTTCTTGCTCAGCTGCTGTCTTGTACTGTTTGTCGAATCAACTCAGCAGCTTCGTCCCGAAGTTGTTCCAAGAAGGTCTTCTAGATCCTTCTTCCGCTGAGCTGCGTTTTGTACATAACGACAAAGTTTTGACATACGCGGGCCGAGTTGCCTTAAACTGTTTGACTTGGGCTTTTACTTCCGTATTGGGCTTGGGCCTTTTAATCCTTGTGTCTTATAAATAATTTAACTCAACATTGAACAAACACATTAGTAGAATAAATCAAAGCATTTAAACTTAGTGTGTTTAGAATATATTTTAATTACACTTAAACAATTTTGTCAAATCAAAATTATGTGGAAAGGTGTTTCAACAGTGGCCAATTGTTCTTTTCTTTGGAAATGGCTTAGTATTGTGTTTTCAGAGTTTTGCTCTGGGATTGGCTGGGATGTGGGAAATGGTAAGTCCATCAGCTTTTGGAATGATATCTGGATTGGAGAAAAATCCTTATTAGATGTGTGTAGTTCCCCTCCGCCTAGTAATATCCTTAATTGGAGAATCGCCGATGTGGTTGATTCTGAGGGGGATTGGATTTGGTCTAAATTTGACGCTTATTTGAGTCTAGATACGCTCCTAAGAATTAGAGGGGTGAAGATAAGTAACAAGGAGGATGATAGGGATAGTCATTATTGGGCCTTGACAAATAATGGGGCTTATACCTGCAAATCTGCCTTTGAAGCTTTTAACCAAAGTGGGACGGATCCTCATTCTGAAATTTGGAAAATCATTTGGGCCTTAAAAATCCCTTACCGTATTAGGAGCTTTCTGAGGCTTGGTGTTAAAGATAGGTTGCTCACTAATTTGGATAGAAGTAGACGGCATCTGGTGGTTTCAGGCGCTTGTAGCAGATGCAGAGGTCATGTTGAAACCGTGTGCCATGCTCTTAGGGACTGTTCTAGGAGTAAAGAGGTGTGGAGAAAAGTTCTCCCTAACCACCTTCTGTCTTCCTTATGGCTCACTCTGAGTTAGATTGGTTTACTGATGGAGTTAGTGGGAAGTTATTGGCCAACCTTGAGCATGGTGATATTCTCTTTGCTATTATCTGCCACCAGATTTGGAAGTGGAGGAATGAGGAGATTTTTGGGAAGAAATCTGTTTTCATTCCTAATTTAGTTGGTTTCTTCTCGGAGAAAGTTTTAAATATTACTGATAGTTTCAAAGGAGACTCTCTTGCTAGGTTAACCCAGAAGAAGGATGTCCAACTCCTTGGTTGGAATAGGCCTAGAGAAGGGGTGGTGAAGCTAAACACGGATGGTTCCTGCCTAAAGGATGGTAAGATTGCTGCAGGAGGTGTTCTTAGGGATGATGGAGGCGCCTGGGTGTCTAGGTTTACCCAGAATCTGGGTTTGGGTTCTTCCTTCTCAGCTGAGCTTTGGGGGATTTTTCGTTTTTTGTTTTGTTTTCCTTTCCTTGTCCTACCAAAAAAAAAAAGTAATCGATGCCCGTGTTTTTAATTAAGTATAATTTCTTTTTGAATTTAATCTAATGCTAAGATTTTTAATTTGGAAAGAATCTTATAACAACGTTTTTAATCGAAGTATATTTTCTTTTTGTATTTAATCAAATATAGTTTAAAAGCCTATAATAGTACCATACATTACTATAATTGGGCCCCTTTTATCCATGGGCCCTGGGCAGGCGCCCCTCTTGCCCATGCTCAGGAACGGGTCTGTGTACATATATCTATTGAATGTAGTCTCAATTTCTTGGTATTCTAAATCCTATATTCTCCTAATTTAGGTGTCATAGTGGGGTCGTTGGTCAATGGCCTCACCTTGATCCTTTTTTTATCTCAGGCATGGTAGAAATCCTCTCAAATGTTGGAGCACTGTGCTACAAATTCAATCTTATCAAGAAGTCTAGAAAAAGATGGTGAGGAAAATTTGACTAAATCCCATATAAAAAAAATAAAGGAGTAAGACTATATGAATAAGATATGATTTCAATATATATAGACGCGTTTTAAAATTTTGAGTCCGAATATCTATATGGTATTGGACTAGTTATTACAATTAGTATCAGAGCTGACTCTCTATGTACGATATGTTGGTTTAACTAGGTCTTGAGAGGATGGTGTCAGAGTAAAATGTGTGAACAAAAAGCAACATTAGAGGATATGTTTGAAGACGAGACTTGTAATGAATTGAATGCCTCTTAAAGGATATATGCCAATGAAAGTAAGAATGAACTGAATCACATATTTTGGAAGTGGTTGAGTTATACTAAGGTGCATTTCTTTTAAAAGGTGTATGTTGAAAAGAAATTGAACTCAAATTTTATCAACGATTGAAAATTGTCCAATTATATATCGTTTAAGGGATATTTATACTCCTATTATTTCCCCTTTAAAAATACTATTAACCCTAACATTATAAGTGATACAACTTTTTTTTTGTGAAAGAAAAGATGAATCTCTATTACTCAGAAACCAGTTCTTGGTGAATTACAAGAACTAAAAAAGCCGGAATAGAAAAAGATAAAAAACGGATTAGCATTGGAATACGCCGCTCTAGCTATTGTATGCGCAGCAATATTCGCTAATCTAGGACAATATGAAACCCGAAAACCAGGTCTCTCTCTCAGAAATTCCTTACAATCTTCAATCAGAACCCCAAAAGAAGTGAGGTCAGTTCTTGCTCCGTTCACTCCCTTAGCTACAATCTTCGAATCTGTTCTAAAACAGACTCTCTCCAGCTCCAGATCCGAGCTCCACAGAAGTCCTTCTTTGAGCTCGAGCGCCTTCGTAACCTTGACTGGTTGTTCGCCCCATGTGAACCCCGATTTGCAAGCAATAAACTCGCCTATTTCATTTCGGATCACAACACCCCATCCGTAGCAGCCAGATTCCGTGAATATTGCAGCATCCACGTTGCAAACCAGACGGCCTGCCTCAGGTCTCACCCAGATGTTTTCGGAGAACCCTCTCGATGCCTCGCCCACGGCAGCTAAGCTTGAGCCCTTGCGAGCAGCCTGTGGAAAAATTGAACAATCTACAGCAATTGACGAATCGGTCAGGTCAGTAATATCATTATTTAATCTTCCGTCTTCACCTTGATTAGAATTGACAGCAATTATCAATGTTGCAGGAACCACCAATGGATTCAGCAACAGCGTTTCCGCCTCTCTCGAGTAAGATCCAGAAGGTACTTTTTCCTGGCTTTTCTTCCAATTCATTAGCAGAATAATTCCTTGTGTCACTGCTAATCTTGGGAGCAACAACCTATCATTCCAAAGCTTTTCATTTCGCTGTCCCCAAATACTCCACAATACACACGCCACCTTGTCCATCCAGTCTCCAGATTTTTTAGCACAGAGCTGAAGAAGGTAATCCCCAAATTCTGCAGCAGCATCCCAAGGGAGATTAATACCAGCTTCCTTCCAGCATTCCCTTGCATACTGACACTGCATAAACAAGTGCCAAGTATGGTCAATCTCTTTCCCGCAAGCGGTACAAGTTAGTGGAACATCCATACCCCTAGAATGGAGATTAAGCCTGGTCGGTAAACAATTGGAAGCAGTCTTCCATAGGAAAAACTTAATTCTTGGGGGAATATGCATCTGCCACATACACTTCCACCCCGCCCTCTCAGTAAAATTTTGATTTTGCTCTTCATATGCTTTATACCCAGATTTTGAAGAATAGACTCCATCTTTGGTGAATTGCCATATAAGCCGATCCTCCAAATTCCTTTGGGGAATTAACATATTCTTGATCACTCTAACCTCTTCATTATTGAACAGCTCCTCAACTACGTTCGTGTTCCAACTTTTCTCCCCTGCAACAAAGAGATCAGAAACTTTTGTACACAAATTTACTCTTTCATTACTCGGATTGGGTGTGAAATCTTTGTCTCTATCAAGCCAAGGATCTTTCCAAATTAGAATGTTGTTACCATTACCGATTCGCCATCTTAGACCCAGCCGTAAAACCTCTCTAGAACTCCAAATGCTCCTCCAAACTAAACTAGGATTATTGCCCAGTTTGGAAGAAAGAAAGCTATCCTGTGGAAAATATTTTGCTTTGAACAAACGACTAACTAGAGCATTTGGTTTATTGATGAAATTCCATCCTTGTTTTCCTAGTAAAGACAGGTTGAAGGATTGGAGATGTTTGTAGCCCAGACCCCCACAATTCCTAGGTCCGCAAAGCCGATTCCAATTAAACCAATTAATCCCTCTCCTACCTTCAGTTTTCATACCCCACCAGAAAGAGTTCATCATCCTTTGAAGCTCATCACATAGAGTCCTAGGAAGAAGAAAAGCACTCATGCAATATGTGGGCAAGGCTTGAGCCACGGACTTCAAAAGAACGTCTTTACCAGCATTAGAAAGAAATTTGGTTCCCCATGTGTTAAAACGTTTCCTTAATCGATCTTTCAGGAAGCTAAATATGGACTTTTGAGACTTTCCAACCAACGAAGGAAGTCCGAGATACCGACTCGTGTCCAAGGGTGCGGTAACCTCAAGCAGGTTCTAGATAGACTCTCTAAGATCATGATGTACATTTGGGCTAAAGAAGATGCCCGATTTTTGCAGATTAATGGCTAGACCCGAGGCTTGTTCATATCTGAGAAGTACATCCTGAATTGTTTTACTTTCCTCCATGGTGGCGCTAAAGAATAGGAAGGAATCATCTGCAAATAAAAGATGTGATACAAAAAGTGCTTTGTGATTAATTCTACACCCGCTTATTAGTCCATCCCTTTCAGCTTTATACATTAGCTTAGAAAAAACCTCAGTGCACAAGATGAAAAGATAAGGGGATAAAGGATTGCCCTGACGCAGCCCTCGACCAGGATTGAACGGTCCAACCAGCTCCCCATTGACCTCCATAGAGTAGGAAATAGTAGTCACACATAGCATCATCCAGGAAACCAATTTCTCATGAAAGCCCATTCTGACCAGTACAGCCTTGAGGAAACCCCAGTCAACTCTATTGTATGCCTTGCTAATGTCGATTTTTAGAGCCACATTTCCTCTATTACGACGCTTCATATAGTGAAGGGATTCAAAGGCAACAAGCACATTGTCAATAATGGATTGACCCGGAACAAATGCAGATTGGCTCTCAGATATTATGTCCGGAAGAATTAGCTTAAGTCTATTAGCTAACACTTTGGCCACCAATTTGTACAAAACATTACAGAGTGCAATGGGTCTGAGATCTTTCATCCACTCAGGCTGTTCACATTTAGGAATTAGAATCAGAATAGAGTCGTTTAAATTGGTAGGAAATTCACATCTATCAAGCCAAGCAGAACACGCCGAAAAAATATCCTGATCAATAAGTTTCCAGAAGTGTTGATAAAAACCAAGATTGAGCCCATCCGGCCCCGGGGCTTTATCGGCATGCATTTGGGAGATAGCAAATTTGAATTCGGAGATATCAAAAGGAGCAATCAAGCTATCATTCATATCTGTTGATACAATCTGATCAAGAATATTAATATCAGAATACTCGCTTAAGGAGTTAGAGGAAAAAACCTGGATAAAATATTGTTGAATTAAATTGCCCAAAGGAATTTGTCCTTCAACCCAGTCACCATCTTCGCCCTTGATCCGCTGAATATTATTCTGTTTTCTTCTACCATTTATGCAGGCATGGAAATATTTGGAATTGTTATCCCCACCTTTTAACTAGAAGGCTTTGGCTCTCTGTTTTAAAGATGTTTCTTCCTCATCTAACAACCTTTCAAGTTGTTTTTTGGCTGCCAAATAACGTTGAACTTCTCCCTGATTAGAACTCGAACGGAGCCTTTCCAGTGTTTTTTTGCATCTTTCGATTCTCATAGAGAAACGTCTTCTGAAGTTTCTGCCCCAAAGCTTCATAGTCTTCGAACACGATGCAAGACGAGCCGTGAGAGATGCTCCCTTGGCAGCAAACCAACCCTTTTGAATGAACTCCGAGAATTCTCCCTCACTCAGCCAAGCCATATCAAATTTGAAAGATCGATTTTTCCTTCTGGGCTGATCACTAATAAAGTTTAACAGAATAGGCGAGTGATCAGAATAGGCGGAGAGCAAATTGCATAGTTTATGGTTTCTGAAGCGGTTAAACCAAGAATCCGAACCGAATGCTTTATCAAGTTTTTCCCTAATCCAATTGTCCATTCCTCGCCCCCGTTCCCAGGTATATTTGTCCCCAGTTAGGCTGGTATCAATTAAGCTACAATTTGATAAACTCTCAGCAAAGTTGTTTATTAGGTAAGTAGGGTAAGGCTGTCCGCCTCTTTTTTCAGTTGAATCAAGTAGACAATTGAAATCCCCAATAAAGACCGTGGGTAGAATCGACTGAAAATAGATATGTTACATTAAGTCCCATGAAAGATGCTGGTCAGATCGGTTGGGAAAACCGTAAAAACCCACAATTCTCCAATCTCCCTCCGAGTTAAAGTGAGCACTGATTTCGATGTGATGATCAGAATAACCAGTGATTGAGAAATCATCTTTATTTTTCCAAAAAACAGCCAGCCCCCCGCTATGGCCTCTACTATCGACAGAAAAACATGAATCAAAATTCAATCTATTCTTCACAAAATCAATTCTCTTCTTATCACACAAAGTTTCAATAAGAAAAATCAAAGTTGGAAAATGATCTTTAACAAGCTCCAAGAGACTCCGAATTGCCCGGGAATTCCCCAATCCCCGACAATTCCAACTAAGGCAACTCATGTTGGAAATTAAGGCTAAGGTATAGCAGCGGAAGTATAAAATTTTATCCTATTTCCTTTTAACCATAGGATCCGTTAATCGTTATTTCATATAAAGAGGGATAAGAAGGAATACCTTTCGATGAACAATCTACCGTTGTTAAAGAAGCGCCCACAATTCTTCTCCGAGATTCCAACCACAAAGTATACCACGGTGAGGTTATGATGGAATCAACCCTTATGAGATGCAACCAAATTAGATTACCTCTAATTAACCAACACAAGATCAAAGAGAAAAGGAGATGAATGAGATTAATCAATTGACGGAAGCCGTATGAATTCTTGTCCACGAACTAGGGGATGCGAATTCACTTTTTCTCACTTAATGTAGGTTTCAAAAAATCACAATAAGGGGAGGGGATTAGCTTTTTCGAAATTCACACATTAGGGGGGTATATATAATAACTTGTATCTAAACCCTAGTTAGATAGGAATAGGTTACTTAATAGGAATTCAATTCGGAATAGGATTCCTAATTATTAACTTATAATATATCTAATATATTTAGGATAATAATAAATAACCTAATTGGATAATAATAGGAGTATATTAATCTAATTAAAACTCCTAATTTAATTATCTCTCTTAATTAATTTAATTCACAAACCTAATCAAATTAGGATTAAGTGAATTAAAATAATTCCTTGTTTACTATATACAAATTTCGGCCACCCCTAATTAAATGAGCCTTACTGGGCTCATTTGGGCTTCCATCTATTAATGACATCCATCTCTCTTTTGGTTCCAAGTCTTATGTGTGATCCATTAGGTTCTTACTACTTCTGGCCATATGCAACTATTAAATTAATTTCTTCAAGAATTATATTTAATCCTTGCATAACGGAATGATGTACTGAGTATGTTATTGGCAAGTCTGTAATCATTCCCCCAGAGTCCGTTAAGAAGACAGGTTGATTCTGTCGTTAACCCTTCCGTATTAGTTACAGTATAATTCGATCCTTTATCAACTACATCCTTGAACTGAATCTTATGACTATGGGTGATGTCAAGTCACATATAGCGAGACGTTCATTTTACTTGTACAGGCCGAGTCAACTCAAATAGATAGGTTAAGTGAAATCTGTATTTCTACTCTTAAGCTATCACCTTGCAAGGATTTAGAGTCGAGTCTTCCACAAGCGATCCTTGGATGTATCTCCCATTAATCGGGAGTGATAAATTCTCAATCCAATGTATAACTACCCTGACATTACCTCCTGTGACACCCAACCTTTGCAGTTCACACCCTAGAGTCATCTCTGTTAAGGATCGTGGGACCACAGGATCAAAGTCTCACATTCAGTAATTCAGGATGACCAATTAACATTCCTTTGAGTCTGAGGATTAGTTATACCTATTAATACCAATGAGATGAACAAGTGACAAGGAAGAATCTACCCATCCTGTTATCTCAAATCGGATCCCCAATTCTAATGAACGATGTTTCATCGGATCTATGTAACTGTCCAGATATCTATATATATGAAGCTTGTGAGATCAGCTTTCTGTCGGACAGAAGACATTGTTACATACAAGTCTCAACAGTGATATATCAATCCTAAACATATCACTTGACTTGGGGTGGTTTTAAGTTTATTAGTTTATTATAAAGTTTTATCTCACTTCATGCTTGTATGAACACTTTATAATCACTTTAAATAAACTTACGGATTTCCTTTTATTAGACTTTATTCAGTGCTTAAAAGGGATTGCCTTTATATAGTTATAAAACATATATCTCATTAAAACAAATGATATAAAGAACAATTCATTTACATTAAGTTTGTATCCTGCAACAATTGTCTATAGGACACTAAACCCCAACATACTCCCACTTGGACTAAAGCCAATTGTTTCTAAAACTTATCCCAGTAGAAGTTAAATGACGATCATGTACTTTCTAGGTTAAAGGCTTTGTCAACGGATCTGCAACGTTGTCCTCTGTAGGTACTCTTTCTATTCTCACATCTCCTCTAGCCATAATCTCTCTAATGATGTGGTATCGCTTTAGGTAGTGCTTGGATGCATTATGAGACTGTGGTTCCTTTGCTTGCGCAATGGCTCCATTGTTATCACAGTACAGAGTAATGGGATTGACAATGTCAGGAACCACTCCTAGTTCTGTAATGAACTTTCTAATCCAAACTGCTTCCTTTGCTGCTTCCGCAGCAGCGATGTACTCTGACTCGGTCGTAGAGAAAGCTACGCTTCCCTGCTTGGAACTTTTCTAACTGACCGCACCCCCATTCAAGATAAACAGGTATCCTGATTGGGAACTCATCTGTGAGATGACTAGCGTCTGAAAATCCTTCAATTTTCAGATCTCCTTCTCCGTACACTAGGAACATATCTTTAGTCATTCTTAAGTACTTAAGAATGTTCTTGATGGAAATCCAATGCTCGTCTCCCGGATTCCCTTGGTAACGACTCGTTACAGATAATGCGAATGCTACGTCAGGTCTAGTGCATAGCATAGCATACATAATCGAACCGATCGCGCTGGCGTACGGGACTACAGCCATGCGTCATTTGTCATCATCAGTTTTAAGACATTGATGATTGTTTAACTTTACTCCATGTACCATGGGTAAGTTACCTCGTTTCGATTCAAGCATGCTAAACCGATTTAGCACCTTTTCAATGTATGTAGCCTGTGAAAGACCAAGCAGTCTACGCGATCTATCCCTGTAGATCTTTATACCAAATATATAGGCTGCTTCACCAAGGTCTTTCATTGAGAAGTTACCGGATAACCATACTTTCACCGATTGTAATAGAGCAATGTCATTTCCCATTAACAGTATATCGTCCACATATAGTATGAGAAATGCTATAGAGCTCCCACTTGCTTTCTTGTAAATGCAAGCTTCTTCGCAATTTTGTTCGAAACCAAATTGTTTTATGGTTTCGTCAAAACGCTTATTCCAGCTTCTAGATGCTTGCTTGAGTCCATAAATGGATCTCTGAAGTTTGCAAACTTTATTTGCATCCTTTGATATGAACCTTCAGGCTGCATCATGTATACATCCTCAAGCAGATTTCCATTTAGGAAAGCTGTTTTCACATCCATTTGCCAAATCTCATAATCAAAATGAGCGGCAATTGCAAGCATGATTCTGATTGATTTGGACATAGCAACAGGAGAGAAGGTTTCGTCATAATCAACACCTTGCTTCTAACGATATCCTTTCGCTACCAACCTAGCCTTGTAGGTGCTAACCTTTCCATCCATGTCAGTCTTCTTTTTGAAGATCCACCTGCACCCAATGGAAATTATCCCTTCGGGTGGATCAACCAAAGTCCACACTTGGTTAGTATACATGGAATCTATTTCAGAATCCATGGCTTCAAGCCATGCTTTAGAATCTGGACTAGTAAGAGCCTCTTCATAGTTTTCGGGTTCGTCGTCTAACACAGGAACCTCGTTATTATCTCCCACTAAAAAACCATATCTAACTGGGAGTTCACGAACTCTTCATGATCTACGAATAGGTGCCACTGGAGTCTCATCTAATGGGACTTCTTCGGGTACCTCAACCGCTTCTGTTGTTTCAGTCGGCGTTTCTTCCTCTTGAACTTCGTCGAGGTCAATCACGCTTCCCTTTTGTGTTTCTTCGAGAAACTCTTTCTCTAAGAAGGTTGCGTATCTGGATACTATTACTTTCTGATCATCTGGATGATAGAAGTAATACCCCATGGTTTCTTTGGGATATCCAATGAAGAAACATTTATCAGATTTAGAATCTAATTTGTCGGACGCTATGCGTTTGACATATGCTGAACAACCCCATACTCTCATAAATGAGAACACAGGTTTCCTACCAACGAACAATTCATATGGTGTGGAACTAGCGGATTTAGTTGGTACTCGATTCAGGATGAAGAGGGCAGTTTCTAAGGCATAGCCCCAGAACGACTTTGGAAGTAAGGCCATGATCATCATGGATCGTACCATATCTAATAGGGTACGGTTTCTCCTCTCGGATACACCATTGTGTTGTGGTGTATAGGGAGGTGTCCATTGTGAGCATATCCCACATTTAGTTAGATAATTCAGAAAATCATCTGAAAGATATTCGCCACCTCGATCGGATCGAAGCGTCTTTATTTTCTTTCCTAATTGATTTTCCACTTCATTCTTGAAGCATTTGAACTTGTCAAAAGCTTCTGATTTGTGCCTCATCAAGTAGATGTAACCATATCGAGTATGGTCATCTATGAAGCTTATGAAGTATCTGAATCCTCCTCTTGCTTGGACTGACATAGGACCGCATACATCTGAATGAATGAGTCCTAGAGTGTCTGATACACGCTCACCTTTATTGCTAAAGGGTGTCTTTGTCATTTTACCTTTTAAACATGATTCGCATGTTTCCAATGATTCAGAATCGATTGGATCTATAAGCCCATCTGAATGTAGCTTTAGCATGCGTCTCTTGTTTACATGGCCTAAACGACAATGCCACAAGTAAGTTGAATTATCTATCTTATGTCTTTTGGTATCAATTGCAAAAACATGAGTTTTATCATCTAACACATAAATCCCATTTTGTGATATTCCTGAAAAATAAAAGATCGAATCTTTATAAAAATTACAACTATTGTTCTTTATTGAAATATGAAAACCGTCGTCAACAAGACGGCTAATAGAAATAATGTTACGAGACATCTCAGGAACGTATAAACAATTCCTTAATTCTATTACAAGCCCAGAGGGCAAAAGTAAAACATAATCTCCAATTACGAGGGTGGCAACTCTTGCTCCATTTCCCACTCGCAAGTTTATGCTTCCTTTCTTAAGTTCCTTAGTCTGTTTTAGCTCCTGCATATTTGTACAAATATGAGATCCACATCCGGTATTAAGTACCCAAGATTCAGACAATGAAACTGTATTTATTTCAATATAAAACATACCAGATGTTGAAGCACCGTCTTTTCCCTTCTTGAGGGTGGCTAGATACTCCTTGCAGTTTCTCTTCCAATGCCCATCTTTACCACAGAAGTGGCATTCTCCTTTGGGCTTCTTCACTTCCTTTCCCTTGGACACAGCTTTCTTACCTTTCTTGGGATGTTTAGGATTGGGAAAATTCCCTTTCCTTTTCTTCGACCCCTCAATTACAAGAGCCGGTATGGTCTTGTCTTTCTTCATATTGGGCTCAACTGACTTGAGCATGTTTGCAAGCTCTTCAAGAGAGGTTTGCAAGTCATTCATCTGATAGTTCATAATGAACTGTGAATAACTTTCTAGGAGGGATTGAAGAATTAAGTCAACATTTAATTCGTTATCCATCGCAAAATCCAATACTAGAAAGTTTGGTAATGTAGCCAATCATCTTGACACAATGTGTCATGACTGATGTGCCCTCTTGCATCATGCAACGATATAACAGCTTGGATGTCTCGTAGCATTCGCACCTGGTTTGTTTCCCAAACAATTCCTTTAGTTGCATGATGATGGAATAGGCATTCATCTCCTCATGTTGCCTTTGTAATTCCGATGTCATCGATGCAAGTATGATGCATCCGGCATGATCGTCATCAGCCTTATGCTTCTGGTAAGCATCAATTTCCTCGATGGGAGCATCATCTTCAGGGACAGGGGGTATCGATGTATCAAGTACATACCCAATTTTCTCGAACTTCAAAACAATTTTGAGGTTGCGAAACCAGTCGGTGAAGTTTGAACCATTCAGTTTGTTATCGGTAAGAATGTTTTGCAGATTGGTTTTAGTCATGATTTTAAGAGTGTGTGTTTAAACAAAACCTGATAGTGAGAAAGAGTAAACGTATGTCATTCATTTTCTTTAAAGTATAACAATCTAAAAATTATAGGCCTTTTAATTTATTTCAGATTGCTCCCACTATTTTGCCAAATTAATAACCCTCCATATTAATTCGAAGAATTTCACAAATCCTTTAGTGAGCTAGGATCCTAACTCCTGGGATTTCGCCTTGACTTTAGCCAACAAGCTAGTCCCATTCGTTAGGTAGATTCATGCAATCAATCACATCTCGAATGTGATTCCTAGGTTATTGGGTTACTAACCACATTAGTAACTAATATGTCATTCATATTAATCCCAACCATTTTGCCCATTAGTTTATGACAACATGAGTTTGCCCATCCAATTATCATAATCTAATTTAAGTATTACCCCATATTCATGAAAGAACGATTTTCGATAATCCAGGTGTTACCATAAGACCCCGAGCTTGACTTTAGCCAACAACCCAAAGGCCCCCAGTGTTGGTCCCTTATAAGGTTGCAAGTATAGTTCCAAGGGGGGGGGGTTAGGAACTATTCTACCTTTTTAAAATAATTAGGGCAGATTTCTTTTCTTTGAGAAAAGATTATATAACAGCGGCGCTTAGCAATCAGCAAGACACTGGCTTAGTCAACTAGTGACTAGGTCAGCTTCGTTGCTTAGGTCAGGAAATAGCATTTAGAGTCTATTCCTGAACTAACTCGTTGGTAGCGCACAACTCAGCTTGACTTCTTTTTACTTGGTCAGCTTTAGTTTGTTTTAAGCAAGCAATATATTAAAGAGTTAAGGGTTAGAAATACTTCACTCAGCGGAGTTATCCAGGTTCGGCTTCTTCTAAGCCTACGTCTTGTCCCCGAAACACGTTCCGAGATTTCCAATTCACTACTGAGCTCTTTAAAGGTAGAGACTCGAAAACCCTTTACAAATCAGAAGCTGAGTATAACAAGAGTACCTTCCTCTATACCTCTACTCACTTCTATTCAATCAGAAGCTGAGTATAACAAGAGTACCTTCCTCTATACCTCTACTCACTTCTATTCTAATTCACTAAGTACTTAAAACCGAGTACTCAGCTTCTCCTTTTTAATTCCTAGAAATGATTAAGATTTGTCCTAAACAACAATTGCTAGAACACCTTAGATGATTGAGAATCAATCACTCTAGACTTTTACACAAATGTATAAGCTTGTAGTGTAAGAATTTGCTTTGCTTTTGATGGAGAACTTTTGTATACTTTTGGTCAGCGTAACGACTTTGCACAAAGTTCTCTATGGAATGTGGATTCTGAATGCTCTATTTATAGAGAGCTGTGAGAGCTTCTGGTTATTTCGAATTTTGAAATAGCCGTTGGAGGGAAACGGCTATAGGGCGTTTTCACTCAGTCTGTCAGCAGTTCTCTTGGCCAATCAGATTCCAGCATCTTCTGTTCTTCGGTCAGTGTGACAGTATGTTCCTCCATTTTAGGTAACGTCAACCAGACAGCTTGCTGCGTCTCCTGATCTTTAATAAAAGAGGAAATACTTTGTCTGAAAGCTGCTTTATGGTCAGCTGCTGTCTTGTACGTTTTGTCGAGACAGCTCAGCAGCTTCATGCCGAAGTTGTCTACGTGGATCTTCTGGATCCTTCTTTGTTCAGCATGCATTTCATCACTTCAACGGCAACGTTTTGAAATACGCGGGCTGAGTGATCTTGGGCTTGTTTGACTTGGGCCTTGACTTGGGCCTTGACTTCCATATAGGGCTTGAGCCTTATGATCTTTATGTCTTATAATAAATTATAAGCTCAACATTGAACAAACACATTAGTAACACTAAATCAAAGCATTTAAACTTAGTGTGTTGTAGAATATTTAATTTCACTTAATTAATTTTGTCAAATCAAAATCCTGTGGAAAGGTGTTTCAACAAACTCCCCCATTTTGATGTTGGCAAAACTAATCAGCAAGGAACTCAGCGTTGAGCTCCCCCATGATAGTTGACCTTTTTGATTAAGTGAACTCCCCCGTCAGGGCTGAGCTACTGACTTAGTTTTATTCTAAACATTCTAAGGTTTAATTGAATAAGTCTAAGATCAGTTTTCAGGTATAGGTCAGCTTATGGGACATATTCTATTTTACTCAGTATGCAGCGGAAGTAATGTATAGTGACAGGGCGCTGAGTAATTTATTTGTTCAATGGTTTATATGAGACAAGTTCAAACATTAATTTTTACGCAGCATGCATTCAGATAATACTTAGCATTTAAGGGATGAATAACACAAGTTGAGTTAACTATGCAAGTATTGTATTAGACAGCATAGATAGTCAGCATACATAGTATATGTTATAAGAAGAAGGAAATAAACTAAGTACAGATTAAATTCAGTGAATGAGCTATCTACTTCTTCTTCTTTTGCTGATTGCCTTCAGCTTGAGTTCTTCGCTGATCTTTCTTCTCCCCCGTTTTGCCAGCACCGGGTGGAGGCAGTTTAAAGGAATCCAAAAGAACAGCTCTAGTGAGCTCAACTGAGAAGGTCTTCAAGCGATCAGCACTTTCATCTAACCCATCAAAGATAGGAGCACCGTTGTTGAGAACATCAGGATGAATACCAATGGCAGCAGCGCTAAGCATACTGAGCACATAAGCTTGTCCTTTTCCCAGCCATGTGATTGTGTCTGTCAGCGCAGCAAAGGAGTTGTGGAAAGTTTTGAGAAGTGAAGTATCATAGTGCTCGCCCTGAAGATTGTTATGTCTAACATGGTCAAATATCTTCTGGGAAGTGGTCAGTATTTGATCCTGTTTGAGCTGGTCGGTGTCCATTTCTTCTTTATGGAGATTGAGTAGACGAACTGCCTCACTGAGTTGCTCCTTTGAGCATTGAGATGTGTTTGCGAGCTGTGCATTGGTCTTGTTCTGTTCAGTATGAAGCTGAGCGAACAACATCTTTAACTCAGAGGAAGTGGCGAGATTTGGGTTCGCAGCTGACAAGTTTTGGATTTGGGAAGATAGAGAAGTAAGGCACTGTACCATTGTCAGCTGGATCTCAGCCAGCTTAGCAATTGAATCCTGCCTAGCTTGCTGTGCTTGTGAAGAGAGTAAAATACTCAGCAGATCCTTGAGTTCCTTAACTTCATTGAGAAGTTGAGTTACTTGAGAAGGCTGAGTAGTTTCTATGTGTGAAATGGCAGCAGCAAGAGGAGTGGAGTGCTGAATATCTCTAATCAGAGCCTGTACTGAGTCAATGATTCGTTGACTGGACTCAGTGACATTTATGGTGGCCTGAGAGATTGGATGGATAGCAGTTTGACCAGATAGAGAAGAGGTTGCTGGGTCAGTGACTGAAGTTGTTATTGGGTTCTGCACATGTGTTGATTGTGTAGTTGGTAGGTCAGCAGGTGCAGTTTCAGTGGTGTAGTCAGGTTGGATGGGTTCAGAACTGACTGGTACGGTGTTTCTTCGAGATTTTGCTCGGTTTGGATTGGTGGGTTTGCAGAGATAGGTTGTTCGGCTTGTTCCTAAATAGAAACAGAGGCTTGTTTTTCTGCTGCTGGTGAAGGCTGAGTAGATGGTGCAGAAGGATTTGGCTGACGGAAGAAAGTCATTTTGACCTTTGAAGGATCATGCACTGGAGCACTGACTGGTTGGTCTAGGATGCTTGCCTTTACCAGTCGTCTTCGTCTCTTCTGTACAAGAGTAGGATCAACTTGAGTGTTCTCAGCTGGAGATGGAGAGACAACTGCATTCTGATCAGCAGTGTGCTGGTCAGTTTGCACTTCGTGTTGTTCACCTTCATCAGCTGACTCAGAGTGAGGTTGATCAGCTTGATCATCTTCACTAACTGTTTTCTCAGAGTCAGCTCCTTCCTCTTGTTCTCATTCGGCTACTTCATCCTCAGAATTATCATTCTCAATTTCTTCCTCGAGCTGAGAGATGAACTGTTCGTTCAGTTCCACTGCATCTTCTCGTTGCGCAGTTTCTTCAGCATGATGCTGAGCATAATGCAAGTCCGTGGTGACAACAAAGTCAAGTGGAAGGACATTGATGGGTGAAAGGGTAGAAGTCTTCTGCTTCTTTTGAGGAGGATCAGTTGTGTCCTCAGTTGCAGGCTCATCTTGCCTGCTTCGCTTTTTAGCTGACTGAGTGTTGTCTTGGTTTGACTCAGTAGCTGATTTGGATTTCTTGGACTTAGGCTCAGCTTCCTTGGATGGGGTACCAGTAGGTTTCCTTTTTCTGATAGCTGGAGCTTTTGTCCTTTTTCCTTTGGCTGGAACAATTACCTCAACAGGTAGCTCTTCTTCAGCTTGCTCTTCTGACTGCTCAATGAATTTTCCATTCTTTAAAGGCTGATTGAACTTGAGAGCACGCAGTGATGCTGCTGTGATCTCAGATCCCTTTACAAAAGTTTCTCCTTATAGGTCAACCTTATGATCAACTAAGATCTTAGTGATCAGTGATCCTAGCCTAAGATTATTTGTACTGCGCAGGAATCCAGCTACTAGAAACACGGGCATGTTGATCGGCTTGTAGGTCAGCATGTGCCAGATAAAGCACATCTCGAAGTGGGACGCTGAGCTGGTGCAGTTGACCTTTTGGTAGATCAGTTGAACCATCAGGAAGTGGGCCATCTTCTGATGCTGACCCATAGACGAGCTGGATACTTCTCCAATGTACCCAGCAGGCTTACAGAAGGTTTCATCATAGTAGATGTCCTCCTGGTCACCATTCCTTCTCAGCTCAGCACCCTCAGTCTTGAGGCTGAGTAGGGATCCCAGATAAGTTGGGTTGATGAAAATGGTCTTTCCCCTTACTTCAGTGACTAGATGGTCACGGTCTTTTACGTCAGCTTTGAGGTTATGGTAGAATTCCATAACCAAGTCAGGATAGGTTGGGAACCGTAGGGAGAATAACTCAGTCCAGCCGTTGTTCTTGATCCAATCGTAGAACGGTTGTTCTGGGTCGATGAAGGTCTGGGATACCCAGCGAGAAGGTTCCACTTTCCATTCTCGTACATTCTCGAATACTCGAATGTATTGTCTAGGTTTAGCTGGTTTGCCCTGAGCTTGAATGGCTTTTTCTTTGCCATTTCCATCAGCTTTAGAGGGTGAAAGCTGAGTGGAGGAATTGTTCGTTGTTTGTTCATCGATGGTGGTCTTGGAACGACCGGCACCGGAGATGTTGAAGGAGGCTTTAGTCATTTTAGGAGAGAAGTGTGTGAATTTTAGGACTTAAGTTCTTAAGGAATTCTGAAGCTATTGAAAATTCAGTACGCGTAAAGAGCAAGTAGTGGGGAAATACCCACTATTTATAGACTTTTCAATTAGGGTTTCTGTTTGAATTTAGGTTGTTTTTTCCCTTGGGTTGTCCAATCAGCAGAATTCCTGACATTCATGACACTTTATGACATATACGGCGCATGCGTTGTACAGGTGTCATTACGCGTGCGTTTGCATTGAATACTAATGATTACTTTTACTCAGCATTTGTTGTTACAAACGTTCCATATTCTGAGTAGTCAGATTTGTGCAACGGATAGTGAGAGTAATTAGTTACTCGGTCTGAGATAACTTACTCAGTGTGCATTAGTTACCAGGCATGTGATTTTGACAGATAATCTTAAAACACTCAGCATGTTAACATTCAGTATGCATTATATCACATTTGTACATAGGAATTTAAGACAGTGGATTAAACATACCAATGGCTTCTCTCAGTATGCTGAATTGCTCTCGTGCTAGAGGCTTTGTACAGATATCAGCAAGCTGCACATCTGTTGGCACATAGGTCAGCTTGACTGATGAGTATGACATTCTTTCCTTGTTTAATTTGAAGGCCAAGGAAGAAGTTGAGTTCTCCCATCATTGACATTTCGAATTCAGTCTGCATTTGCTTGCTTCTTGCTGACTGTAGCCCTGAGCTACAAGTCTTGCCTTGTTTCTGACTACGTTTCCTTGTTCATCCAGCTTGTTCCTGAAGACCCATCTCGTTCCAATGGTCTTTTGGCTCTTTGGATGTGGCACTAGTTCCCATACATTATTCCTCCTGAATTGGTCGAGTTCCTCTTGCATGGCATTCATCCAGTATTCGTCATGCTCAGCTTCGGCAAAGTTCTTCGGCTCCTGAACTGAGACGAAAGCTACATTGCCGAGATACTTCCTTAGTTGATTCCTAGTCATCAGCGTATTTCCAGCTGAGTCAAGAATTGCATTTTCTGAATGCCCTCTTGGGACTCTTATCTCCTTGGGTAGACTCGTGTCTTGTTCTATTTGTGTTTCAACATTCTCTGCAGAAGTAGATTGGTCAGTGAAAGTAATTTTAGGTTCACTCTTACTCTTGGTCAGCCGTTTTGTGAAGGACTCAGTAGCTGGTTCTTGATCAGTAGGTGCTGAGTTTGGTTCATCTTCTATCAGCGGCTGGTATCTTCCTGCAGGGTCAGTTTCATCGAATTGCACATGTATAGATTCTTCTAATACTTGAGTTCTCTTATTAAAAACTCTGTATGCTTTGCTGTTTGTTGAGTAGCCTAGAAAGATAGCCTCATCAGCTTTTGAATCAAATTTGGCTAAGCTATCTTTGGTATTTAAAATAAAACATCTACAGCCAAATGCACGAAAGTATCCAATGTTGGGCTTTCGTCATTTCCAAAGTTCATAAGGGGTTTTCTTAAGTATAGGTCTAACTAGAGCTCTATTCAGAATATAGCATGCTGTGTTAACAGCTTCTCCCCAAAAATACTTTGGAAGCCTATGCTCATCCAGCATTGTCCTGGCAATCTCAACCAGAGTTCTGTTCTTCCTTTCAACAACCCCATTTTGCTGAGGCGTTCTAGGAGCAGAGAAGTTGTGGTCAATGTCGCTAGCTTCACAGAATTCAACAAACTTTTGGTTTTTGAATTCTCCACCGTTATCACTATGGATATGAGCTAATTTTAGGTCTTTCTCATTTTCAATTTTTCTAACCAAATTTGAAAAAGTCTCAAAGGTCTCATCCTTGCTGGTCAGCAAGATAACCCACGTATACCGAGAGAAGTCATCTTCTTCCACCCAGACTCAGCGGCTGGACTGGACCAAAGAGATCCAAGTGTAGTAACTCTAACGGTCGTTTAGTTGAGACAATGTTTTTACTGTGAAAAGATTGTTTGGTTTGTTTTCCAGCTTGGCAAGCGTGGCATAGTTGATCTTTTTGAAATTTAAGTTCAGGCAGTCCCTCAACCAATTGCTTTCTTGCTAATTTGACCAGGAGGTCCATGCTTACATGACCAAGTCTCTTGTGCCATAGCCAGGAATTTTCTTCCTTTGTGACTAAGCATACAGTTTTTGAAAAATTCTTTTCTAGGTTCAGCATGAAGACATTGTCTATCCGAGGGGCAGTTAAGATTAACTCATTTGTTTTTCCCTCATATATTTTACATCCAGTATCATCAAATATAACTTTTCTCCCATTATCACATAGCTGGGCTACGCTGAGTAAGTTATATTTGAGTCCGCTGACTAGGGAGACAGATTCAATAGTGGGATTACCTCCAACGGTGCCTGGTCCTACTATCTTACCCTTTCTGTTGTCTCCAAAACTTACACTTCCTCCTCGTTTACGTTCAAACGTGATGAATTGAGTTTCATCACCCATCATATGCCTTGAGCATGCGCTGTCAATATACCACATTTTTGACTTCTCGGCACATCTCAGGCTTACCTGCATTGTAATCAGTTTCCTTTAGGTACCCAATTCTTTTTGGGTCCTGACTTGTTAGGTTTAACAGGTAAAGCATCATATTTTATTTTGTGGCGACATATATTGATAGTATGGCCACTTTTTCCACAGAAGTCACAACTGACTTTCTGTTTAGGATTCTTTACTGACTTGTCAGCACCCCAGTGCTGAGCGTGCCAGCACACCTTAGTGGTGTGTCCTAACTTCCCACAAAAGTCACACTGGACTCTTCACTAGGGATCACGTCTCTGATGAGTACCTTGGTACTGAGTACCTTGATACTGAGTTCTCAGAGGAAAATTGTTCTTGTGTGGAACCTTTAATTGGTTTTGAATGGTTGTGACATCCTTCCTCAGTTTCTTTGAAATTGACTGGACTTCAGAGACAAACTCATGAATGGTTTTCATATTTTTGTGCAAAACTGAGTTGTCCTGAAGAAGGTATCTGAGGTCACTCAGTTTGACCTTTTCCACCTCATCACAACGCCTGCTGAGTGCTTTAATCTTCTTGTTACACTTTTTGACAAGTGTATAAAGATCACTAAGGGCATTACCCGTTTCATTTCTGAGTTGAGAGAGTGAGATTACCTCATTAGATTGCTCTTCATTTTCTGACTCATCAGATTGGTCAGCATGCTCAGAAATGCATGGTTCAGCAAGTTCGTCAGCCATGAAACATATCTTTGCTGACTCTGTGGCCTCAGCTTCAGTAGATGAAGAATCATCACTGTCACTCCATATTGCCACCATTGCCTTCTTCCCATTCTTTTTGTCATCCCTCAGAGTTGGGAAGCTTGATTTGATGTGTCCGGTTTGATGGCACTCAAAGCATGTAATGGGCTTTGAGTTGTCCTTCTTGAATTTGCTGTCACTTGAGTCAGCCTTATACTTGTCAAATTTTCTATAAGGCTTTTTGGAGTATTTGTCATTCCTTTTGAACAGCCTTTTCATTTTCCTCGTGAACATAGCCATCTCCTCATCGTCAGTTGAGCCCTCATCAGTTGAGTCAGCTTTCATGACAAGTGATTTTTGCTTCTTATCTTCGGATTTTTCCTTCACCTCGAAATTCTTCATGGATATCTCATGGGTCAGCAGTGAGCCGATGAGTTCATCATATTTATAGGTGGTTAAATCCTGAGCTTCTTCAACGGCTGTCTTCTTGGCTTGCCAATCCTTAGGAAGACTTCTGAGAATCTTCTTGACTTGTTCTTCTTCAGTGAAGATTTTTCCAAGTCTTTTGAGCTCATTTATGATGTTTTTGAATCTTGCATTCATCTCAGAAATCCCCTCATCATTGTTCATTTCGAACAGCTCATACAATCTCATTTACTGGTTGACCTTGGACTCCTTCACCTTGTTGGTTCCTTCGTAGGTCACTTCCAGCTTCTTCTAGATCTCCTGTGCTGATTCACAACCTGATATTTTGTTGTATTCTGCAGCATCTAGCGCACAGTGAAGCATATTTATAGCTGAAGCATGGTTTTGTAACTTCTTGAGATCATCCTCTGTCCATTCAACCTCAGCTTTAACAACTGACTGGCCAGCAACAACTTTCACAGGTACAAACGGGCCTTGGACTATAGATAGCCAGGCACTCATGTTTGTAGCTTGAATGAAGTTTTTCATCCTATTCTTCCAAAAGGTATAGTTTGACCCGAAGAATAGGGGAGGCCTAGTAATGGACATCCCCTCAGGTAATATCTGAGTTGTCTGGTTTCCAAGGAGAAACCGAGTGCTGTTTTCACCCATGGTATGGATCAACTCAAGGTTGTTAGACCTTTAGTAATGAGCTTTTAGGCTCTGATACCACTTGTTGGTCCCTTGTAAGGTTGCAAGTATAGTTCCAAGGGGGGGTTAGGAACTATTCTACCTTTTTAAAATAATTAGGGCATATTTCTTTTCTTTGAGAAAAGATTATATAACAGCGGCGCTTAGCAATCAGCAAGACACTGGCTTAGTCAACTAGTGACTAGGCCAGCTTCATTGCTTAGGTCAGGAAATAGCATTTAGAGTCTATTCCTGAACTAACTCGTTGGTAGCGCACAACTCAGCTTGACTTCTTTTTACTTGGTCAGCTTTAGTTTGTTTTAAGCAAGCAATATATTAAGGAGTTAAGGGTTAGAAATACTTCACTCAGCGGAGTTATCCAGGTTCGGCTTCTTCTAAGCCTACGTCCTGTCCCTGGAACACGTTCCGAGATTTCCAATTCACTACTGAGCTCTTTAAAGGTAGAGACTTGAAAACCCTTTACAAATCAGAAGCTGAGTATAACAAGAGTACCTTCCTCTATACCTCTACTCACTTCTATTCAATCAGAAGCTGAGTATAACAAGAGTACCTTCCTCTATACCTCTACTCACTTCTATTCTAATTCACTAAGTACTTAAAACCGAGTACTCAGCTTCTCCTTTCTAATTCCTAGAAATGATTAAGATTTGTCCTAAACAACAATTGCTAGAACACCTTAGATGATTGAGAATCAATCACTCTAGACTTTTACACAAATGTATAAGCTTGTAGTGTAAGAATTTGCTTTGCTTTTGATGGAGAACTTTTGTATACTTTTGGTCAGCGTAACGGCTTTGCACAAAGTTCTCTATGGAATGTGGATTCTGAATGCTCTATTTATAGAGAGCTGTGAGAGCTTCTGGTTATTTCGAATTTTGAAATAACCGTTGGAGGGAAACGGCTATAGGTCGTTTTCACTCAGTCTGTCAGCAGTTCTCTTGGCCAATCAGATTCCAGCATCTTCTGTTCTTCGGTTAGTGTGACAGTATGTTCCTCCATTTTAGGTAACGTCAACCAGACAGCTTGCTGTGTCTCCTGATCTTTACTAAAAGAGGAAATACTTTGTCTGAAAGCTGCTTTATGGTTAGCTGCTGTCTTGTACGTTTTGTCGAGATAGCTCAGCAGCTTCATGCCGAAGTTGTCTACGTGGATCTTCTGGATCCTTCTTTGTTCAGCATGCGTTTCATCACTTCAACGGCAGCGTTTTGAAATACGCGGGCTGAGTGATCTTGGGCTTGTTTGACTTGGGCCTTGACTTGGGCCTTGACTTCCATATAGGGCTTGAGCCTTATGATCTTTATGTCTTATAATAAATTAGAAACTCAACATTTAACAAACACATTAGTAACACTAAATCAAAGCATTTAAACTTAGTGTGTTGTAGAATATTTAATTTCACTTAATTAATTTTGTCAAATCAAAATCCTGTGGAAAGGTGTTTCAACACCCAGTACTGCCGGCTGAATTATAATATTAGGGAGGGGCAACTGATTTTAATAACTTGCTTATTTACTTAACCTTTTAACGAGGGATTTTTATTTAAGTCTCATAATCTAACTTAGTCTTGATTTGCTTTAGCATACATCAGACACACATACATACATACATTGGCGTTATGGACATATCAGCTAAATTATTCCGTCGAGCCAGAGACGGAATAAAAGACCAAACCTAAGGAAATACTAACTATTACATATTTCTTTTTAGGTCCTCCGTCTTCTCCATGACGCCTTGAAATTACATATTAATTTCTATACTACTAAAGAAAACTTCAACTGAATTGAAGGGAATTAGATGAGAGGAGAAATTACAATAGATAGTAGATAGGCAGGACTCGCAGACCCTATTTCAAAAATATCAAAAGACTAAAAGAGGGTCCAAATATGTCCATAACTCCAAACATGCAAAGACTCAATTAAATAAATTTAATTGGTTGATTACATAACCGTCTTATGTAATATTTAGGTTAATCACATTAACTCGTCAAATTAACTTTCATCCAATTTTACATCTTATCGTTTCGTATCTTTATATTAACCCTTAGATTAATATAACCATATAAAACGTCGATTATGCATGTCCCAATTATTTTGATTTCAATTCATTTAACGCTTTGATTTACAACTTGGTAAAAACAAACTTTTAAACGATTTTTTCATTCGATAATCAAAACAGAAAACTATTGATTTCCGAAACATATATATATATATATAAATTATTTATAAGCCGATTTTAACAATTAAAATCAAGTGGGATTCGGGCTAGGGCCCGAAACTGGGCTGCTGCCGTTTGGCAGCAGCCCCGCGGCTGCGCACGCGGTTGCTGCCGCGAGGCAGCAGCCGCGCGACAGCTGCTGGTCGCGCCGTGAAGCGCGACCCGAGCCGCTGTCGTATATATATATATTTTTTTTTTATAAAATATAAATATATATATCAGTTTTTAAAACGGTTTTAAAAACAATTTTCAGAAATAGGAAAAACTACAATAGATTTCCGTTTTATCTTTTAGAATTAATAAAACTAATTTTTATTAACCTAACTATAAAACAAATAGATTTTGTTATAATGATTATCAACCGAAATAATTAGGAACATACGCATAATCAATTTTAATTAACAATTAACTAAAATTTATTTATCTTTAGAATTAATTAACCAAACAATTTGTTAATTAATCCTAACCATTAATATTTATTCAATCCTATTGAAAAACTTCTAAATTTTCATATATGAAATAACGGATTTAACGACCACTGTTGGAAATTAAGGCTTGAAATAAATATTGCGAATAGGATTGAATAAATATTAATGGTATAGCAGCGGAAATTAAGGCTCTGATACCACGGTTGGGCACGCCCGCCCAACCTTGCGTTGGGCGATCGCCCATCGATGTTGGGCGATAGCCCAACGTAATGTTGGGCGGCCGCCCAACCACCTTGGGCGACGCCCGATTTTGCTCGGGCGTCGCCCAAGCTTCTGGGGATCCGTTTCCCTATAAAAAGGGCACGGATCCCCATGCATTTAAGGGGGAGGATTTTTGGAGCTTTCTTACTCTAAACATTTTTAGAGAGAGAGAGTCAATTTTTTGGAGAAAATATTTTTTTCCCAAAAAAATCCAAATTTTCCAAAGTTAAATTTTTACTAAAAACACACAAAAAAAAACCGGAAAATCACGACTCGTGGAATCAATCGGCTTTGACTGTCAGATACCGAACTTGAGGTATTATCCGAGGACTAGACTCGCTTTATTTTATTTAATTTATTTCTTTCCTTTATTTATTTTTATGTTATATTTTTTATTTATTTAGTCATTCATTTATTTTATCACGTTTTATTTAATTTTGCGTATTTATTTAATTTTCGTCTCGTGTTGAATAAAATTTGGTTTTGTTTTAAAATCAAAAACCTCGTTTTAATATCCCAATACGAACCGTGACCCGATAAAAAGGTAGTTCGGGTATTAAAAACGTTGTAATTATAAGTTTTAATTTAAAGAAATTTCCGAATAATGTTTTAAAATAAAAACATCGTTTTAGGGACTTCCGTTATTAACTATGATGCATTTTTGGTAGTTCGGAAATCCAAAACGATTGAATTAGACTTAATTTAAAGCTTTTGAATAAATCTGGAAATAATTGAAGTGCTGCTGTAATTTTCCGTTTCTGTCACTAATTGCTGTTTACCGACGGATTTCCGTCGGTAAATCTGCCAGAATGTAAAAAATGTTGTTTTGGTCCATCCTTCTCAACTTTTAAGCTTTTAATCCTTGGTACATATATTATTATGTAATATATGCTTTTAAGTTATTTTTAGATACTTTGTACATATATTTATTTAATGCGTTTTAAAACCTTAGTCCGTTCTAA
This sequence comes from Euphorbia lathyris, assembly GCF_963576675.1. Taxonomy (NCBI): domain Eukaryota; kingdom Viridiplantae; phylum Streptophyta; class Magnoliopsida; order Malpighiales; family Euphorbiaceae; genus Euphorbia; species Euphorbia lathyris. The sequence continues at coordinate 10,103,056 of NC_088912.1, forward strand.
CGACGGATTAAGTGAACCTTGTAATTAAAAATCGTTTTCATTGTAAATAATGAAGTTTTGAATCGCTTTCTTAAAGGATTTGTATAAAAATAAAATTGACTTGTATGTTTAAACACGTTTTCTTATTAAAGGTTTTTATCTCAATGTTTTCAAACGCCCGAGTCGTTCCAACGGCGATTCGGGTGAACTTCATCAAACGGGGTTTTAAAACGCACTTAAATCGTTCCAACGGCGATTAAGGTGCGAACCACGTAAATAAACTCGTTTTGGGGAAATAAATTAGTGTAGAATTAACTCGCAACACGACATGTAAATCACGTTGTAAATAAACCACTTCTTCCTTCCTCCCCTCTCTTTTATATTGAAACTGATGTAAATGGGTGATTCTTTACTAAAGTGGCTTTTCAATAATATATGCTCAAAACGGTTTCCAAAATGAGAAAGAAAAGGTTTCAAATGAATTTTAAACTTAAAGAAATATGCGATTAGTCCGTTATCGCCTAACATGCTGAGTAGGAGGCCGGTGGTTCATAACCAGGCGAAGTCGGGGTGCCTAGTAGCCTTTCTCCGGAAAGGAGCTAGCCTTCTCGGCTCGTACCCAAGTTTCCCGAACCCACACCGGTCTCCCGTAAGGGATTGGTGTTCATTTTCCCATTCGTGGGTGGCGACTCTTCCATATCTCTGAGCTCCGGTCCTGCCGAGCAGCTTGATTCCACGATTGGTTGCTTTCGGCGCCAATCACCGCTTACGTCGCCATGAGGTTGTCCACCCCCCGATCTGCCCGGGAGATTAGGCCGCGGCACCTCGTCTAACAAGTGGCGACTCTGCTGGGGAAGCGAGAAATTTGATTCCGGAAGGCATGTATTAAGCCCTTAACGGGGACGGATCGTATTATTTCTTTTCGTATGCATTCATAAGCATTATTGCAAACCTTTTGGGTAATTTCCGCGAAACCTCTAGTGAGAGTCCATTCGTCGCTCGAAAGAGGCTAGTGTAAGTTCCCCCTTACAGTAAGGCGCCAAAGGGTCCCCATCCATTCGTTAGGGGCGAATTTGTGCGGTCCTGTGAGGTCCCGCGATCAGCCGTGTCAGCATATAGTAGCCTTAGAAGTTGCCATAGGATTACCCGTTACTATTTTTGATGTGATAAATGAATCAGTTCGTGTTTTCAAATTTCCATGATACGTGTCTAATCCTAAAATATGTAAAGAAAATGAAATGATACATTAATATATACTCTTAAACCGATATACAAACTACCCCAAAACATCGAAACGATTCGAACTAAAGACGACTTAGTCATCTCGTATAAATGAACTTGTGCTACCCGCCTGGTCCCTTTCCGTGTCCCAAAGAAGGCACATGTTCAGGAAATACGTTATGACGTAAGCACGTATTAGTACGAATCGGTTCGGCATTAAGGATAGTTATATCTCGATTCAAAAGACTATATTAACGGTAGCCGTTATTCACATTCTTTAAATAGGTTGGGATAAAACGAGATTATGACAGAATGAAAACGAAGAACATTTCTGTTTTGAACAACCCCGTTGTAACGTAAAGAATTTCGCAAACGTGGCCCGTCCCTTCCGAATAAAAGACGAGCTCTTATGTTATGTCTTGTGTTGTTCTTAAGAGAAATGGACGTGTCCGCCAAAGTGACTAAGAAAGTAAAAAGCAAAAATGAAACAAACGACCAAAATCATCCTTTATCTACGATATATGTCAATCTCGAAAGTAGTTAAAGAAAATAAACCAATATCGTTGGATACGTGTCTCGAACAAGTATATGCGCTGTTTAAAATCACAAAGCCGAATCAAACCAAACCGCATAATTGCGCCATATGGACGAGACTGCGGGTTTTGACTAACGAATCGATCATTTCGACCGTTACCAAAATTGCAAGAAATATGGCCCGATGTACGTGTTTGCTTAATTCGTGCCTAAATGAAAAAGAACAGTAAAATCCTTGCTTCGAATAAACATGCGATTCAACGAAATGTTGATTTTCTATAACCACGCTAGGATGATATATCCCGTAGATTGGAAGGAATAAAGAGTTGTAATTAGCCGAAAGATTACCGTACGCTCAAATAAGACTCGCAGTCTTTTCACGTAGCCAAAACGAGCAAATGGAGTCTTAACGCTAAAAACAAACGCGTTACGCGATGAGTCTGTTCCCTAAATTCAAAAGTGATCCCATCACTAAATAAACACGTGGTTACGTCTATCTATAGATCCAAAAAATCCTGTTGTAATCCAAAAATCGAGACACGAACCCACGCGAATAAAAGGGAACGAGTCATTGATAATAACGAACGATTGGACTAAAAGAATAACTCGTACCACGTCTAAAAACTGAGATGCGCTCAAAGGGAGTCAAAACCCGAATTAATGCGTCTCGCGAAAGGACAAAAGATGAGTTATTCCGAAAGGACAATCCAACTTGGTCGATTTCTTAGTCACTGAACGTTGATACGTCAAAACGAACTGTGTTGTCTGATGGATGATTTACCTTTTCCGCAATAATCGACGGCATCACGCGTCCCCTGGACCGCAATGTGAGCCTAAAACCAAAATCCTAGGAAAGAGACCTGGACCAACGAGTGTGTGGAGGAATAAGGGTGGAAGAGAGATGTTGTGATACGTGTAATTAGACTAACGTTTGCTCTTCTTATCTTATTATATCCGTAAATAATAAACGCACACACCACAAATCATGCATATAAAATCATGCATACATACTAATGGATACCGTTCGCGCAGACGTCATCATTAAGCGGTTGTGGTACCGAGAGAGCAGTCGGCTAGTTAGGCAGTTTGATCAGCTACAGGTTGACAGTCCCGAATTAGCAATTGTGGCTTCTAATTCATCTTTGTCCGAGTATTCTCATTCTTCCGTCAGTATGTCTGCAACCGACGAAAAAGTGGCCGGATTGGAAAACTCTATGAACAACATTAATGAGCAGTTGGCTGCGATAGTGGCCCAGATAGCTAAGTTGGCTATGAAGGATGACAAGAGTGACAGCAAGCACGCTGAGAATGAGGTGAACAATGGCCCTCGCTTTGGGAATGAGGATGACTATCAGGATTATATCCGAAAGCAGCTCGAGAAAGAGAAAGCTAAGGAAGAGGAGTGGAAGCAACACATCACTCAGGAGGTGCAGGATCTACGTGGAGGAAGTTCCGGGAGTCAGGACTTTTATAATTTGAAGAATTGTTTATCGGCAACGGCTTTGCCTTTGAAATTCCGGCTCCCTGACATGAAGAAGTTCGATGGAACTGGGGATCCCACTGCCCACATGAATCAGTATGTTGCTGTGATGAAGCACACGATCCTGACTGAGGATCAAGTCCTGGGGCTGTTTAACACTTATCTAGAGGGGGCTGCCCTCACATGGTTTCATGCATTGCCGATGGTGATGAAGAGGGATTGGAAAGAGTTAGCGAAGTCATTCATTGCACAGTATAGCTTCAACACCATGCTTGAGGTCACTTTGAAGGAGCTTGAGAGCACTAAGCAGCAGACTGGGGAATCTTTCTCTGATTTTGTGAAAAGATGGAGGGCCAAGGCCGCGGTTATGAAGCAGAAGCCGCTTGAGCAGGATCAGATCTGAATGGTAGTCGGCAACACGTTGCCGTATATCAAGAATGAGCTGCGGTATATGCCTTTTACCGATTTTAACCAAATGTACAGTTGTGCCTTGACATTTGAGGGGGATGGAGAACCAAAGAAAGCTTATACCAAATGGACCAAGTCTAGATATAGTGCCGGAGGGCCAAGTGCGAGTACGAAATCCGCAGCAGTGAAAGTGCTTGATCTAAATGCTATTGAAAAGAGGCGGTTCGCCAAGTTTGATCAAACCTACGCAAAAGTTTTCGAACGTTTGCAGAAAAAGGGATTGTTGAAAGCCCTTACCCTATATAACAAAGCTCCACCTACTCCGCAGATACAGGCTAGAGGGTATTGTGAATTCCATAGCAATTATGGGCATACAATTGAGAATTGCGAGAGGCTGAAACACGAAATCCAAGATTTAATCGAGGAGAAGAAGATAGCTGATCCTTCGCCAGCGAACCCTTCCGTTAGGCGTAATCCATTGCCTAATCATAGGGTGAGCATGATCGGAGTTGGTCTGGCAGAAGGTGTCGTGATGGAATCCTTCGAGGAGAATGTAGAGGAGTTGTTGGACTCCGACGAAAAGAGCAATGTAGGAAATGGTATATATGTGTCCTTCCTTGGCGAGGAACTGGAGGGTGAACTGATGGATGAAGGGTTGGACAGTGGGGCACCGTATGATGAAGATAGTGCCGAAGAGACCGGAGAAGGGTCGTCTCAAACTATTGTGCCTAATTTGGGTATGTTTAGTGGTGGAGGTAATCCCGAGGTGCACTTGCATGAATATATGCGCGACATGTTTGTTGAGTCTTTCGAGATGGACGAGATTGCTCAGTGGTTTCACCATTCGCTGGTAGGCGAGCCTTTGGGGTGGTTCCACTCATTACCCGACTCTTGCAAGCATGATTGGGATCAATTATCAGATTTATTCTTAGAAAAGTACCAAAGAGCCGAGGACAGGACCGCAGAGCGCTTCGCAATGCAGATTGGACCTATCAAGCATCCGTTACCGAGGGTTAGCAAGTATAATGGCAACAAAGATCCTATGGAACACCTTCACTTCTACTTATCGGCCATGGCGCCTTTGGGTTTTAAGGAAGAAGAGATCACCAGGTTGTTCTGTAATTCACTGATGGGTGAGTCGTTAATGTGGTATATGTCACTTCCAATGTATGTTAAGACCGATTGGGCAGCAATGACGAAGAGGTTTATCAAAGAGTATACCGTATGGATGCTGGCAGAGCAAACCCCGGATTCCCAGGATGGTGGATACCAGGATCCTGTTGAGCATGCGAGGTTATTCCGCAACCATATGTATGACGCCGCCCGCAATGTGAATTACATGAACATTTCCCAGAAACTTTAATGGGAGAGGCCTTATTGTGGCACCAGGGCCTATCAGAGGAGGAAATGGGTCATTGGGTACCGCTTAGGAGAGCCTTTGTGGCAAGATATGAGATGTATGTTCCATGGACGGGATCCCTGGAGGATCTGGATAGGATCAGGCAATTCCCCGAGGAACCATTTGTAGATTATGCTAGAAGGTGGAGGCACCGTTATGAGCAGTGTCATGAAACAATGAGCGATAAGGTGCAGCTTATGTGCATACAGAGAGGAGCTATTCCGTTAGCAGCTAGAAGGATGAGTAGAGTGTCCCTCCGGGATTATGATGATCTGATAGGCTGGGCATTGTATGGATCGGCGGATCCTTTTTATTTGAATCCGAACGTTCCTCATGTTATGGATTTAATGATTGTAGACATTTGGGAGAGCTCTTCGGACGAGGAAGATCCTAATCGGAGGATTCCTATTAACATTTGGGACGAATCGGATGATGAGCCGGAAATTGCCGTCATGACAAGATCAGGTCGAGTGGCCGAAGGAAAGGTACCTATGGTAGAGACTGAGATAGGGGAAGGGTCGGCTCCTAAGCCCGACGACCAAGTTCTCGAGCAGTTGAAGAAGACACAAGCTAAATCTATGGTGTGGGAAGTTTTATGCCATTCTAAGTATCATCGTGAGAACCTGATGAAAGAGCTGCAGAGTTTGGTCATTTCTACTGATACTGAGCCGGCAGCGCTAGTAGGGGAAATTATGGCTCGAAAGAAAACCGAGATCACGTTTACTGACGAGGATCTCCCAGAGGAGGGAAAAGCTCACAACAAGCCTTTGTACATCCGAGCTGAGATTAACGGGAAGAAGACTAGCTGTGTGATGGTCGATGATGGATCGGCTATTAATGTTTGCCCGTTGAAACTCTTATCTAAACTGGGAGTGGAAAGAGGAGACTTGACGGCCTCGGAGACTGTGATTAGGGCTTATGATGATAGTCGTAGGCATATTGAATGAGTCTTTAAGGCCAAGTTGAAAGTGGGGCCGTATGAAGAAGAAACTGAGTTCACAGTGCTGGATATCCCGGTAACCTTTGCTGTATTGTTGGGACGCCCATGGTTCCACAAGTTGGGAGGGGTGCCCTCCACACTCCATCAGATGATCAAGTTTCCCTTCGGGGAAGAGATAGTGACAATCAGAGCAGAAAAATTAAGCTCAGTGGCGGCATTGGGGATCGAGCCTCAGCTTTTCTCCGGATTCCAAGTTTCTGGGATCTACGAGTCTAGCATGACCACCGATGTGGTGAAGATGATGAAGGGGGGTTTCATCCCAGGAATGGGCTTAGGAGCACACCATCAGGGGTTGCCAGAATTTCCGGACTTTAAGAGTCAGAAAACCCGGAGGGGTTTGGGATATGAGCACGGAGGTCCGTCCAAGGCAAGTAGTGAAGGAAAAGTGGGCCTAAGAAAATACTTTGTGAATGAGGGGCATGGAAAGGTTTATTCAGGGACTCCCGAGTCATGGACTACCACCGAAGGAAAGGTTCTGCCAGGTTTTGAAATTTTCAATGATGTGACCAATTGGGGCAAAGTAAAGGCGAGTTGCTTTGTCGAGGAGATTATGATGTTAGACTTGAATGCCGAGGAGAAAGTCATCACCATTGAAGCAACTGCAGGAGCGACGAATGAACCCAGTACCTCCAAAGCATATGAGAAACCTGAGAACCTTGATGATGAAAATTGTATTACTGCTTTGTTTGAATCAGATGATGTAATTGCCAATACTATCAATGAAATGAATTCTGATTTTGCTTACTTGCTTGATGTTGATCGTGATCATACCATGCATTCTCATTCATATAACATGCCTACATTTGAAATCAATACAATAGAAATGTCAACTTTCCAATCTTGGTACGGATGAAAATCCTAAACTTATACAAATTGCTCAAGATTTAACTATTGAAGAGAGGAAAGAATTCGAAAGAATAATTAAAAAATACGAAATAGTGTTCGCTTGGACATACGAAGACATGCCAGGAATTGATCAATCAATTGTAACTCACCGCATTCCAACATATCCCGAGGCAAAGCCCGTAAAACAGAAGCTCTGACGCATGAGACCAGAATGGGCAGATAAGATCAGAGAGGAAGTGAAGAAGCAGTTAGAAGCAGGGTTCATCGAAGTAATCGACTATCCCCCTTGGGTCGCAAATGTGGTGCCCATCGCAAAGAAAGACGGCAAAGTGAGAATGTGCGTTGATTATAGAGATCTTAACAAAGCGTGCCCGAAAGATGAGTTCGAATTGCCTCATATTGACGTATTGATCGACAGTGCAGCTTCAAGCGTCTTACACACGAATGTGGACGGTTTCATGGGCTACATGCAAGTTCAGATGGCCGAAAAACACAAAGCAAAAACCTCGTTCACAACTGAGTGGGGGACATACTGTTACAGAGTGATGCCGTTTGGTTTGAAAAATGCCGTGGCAACTTACCAGCGAATGGCTACAACACTGTTCCACGATATGATACACAAGGAGGTAGAAGTGTATGTGGATGACATGATGGTCAAGTCGGAGACAAGAAAGGGGCATTTTGTCGCACTCGAGAAGTTTTTGGCCTGAATCGCAGAATTCAAGCTAAGGTTAAACCCGAAGAAGTGTTTTTTCGGCATTTCATCAGGGAAAATCTTAGGCTACGTAATCGGAAATAAAGGAATCGAAGTAGATCCCGATAAAGTGAAGGCTATACAGGAAATGCCGGCACCAAAGAATGAGAGAGAAGTGAGAGGGTTTCTAGGGCAGGTTTAGTATATCAGTCGGTTCATAGCAAGACTCACTGCAATTTGCGAGCCAATCTTTAAGTTGTTAAGGAAAGACCAACCCACAATTTGGAATGATAAGTGTCAGCAAGCTTTGGAGAGCGTCCGGAACTATTTGTCTAATCCGCCAGTGCTGAGACCGCCTAAACTAGGAAAACCGCTTCTCCTCTACGTAGCGATTGAAGAGCGATCTATTGGGGCAATGCTGGCCCAAGAGGGAGACACCGGTGTGGAGCACGTGGTGTATTATCTGAGTAAGAAGTTCCTGGAGTACGAGCTCAAGTACAACATGATCGAAAAGACGTGTGTGGCGGTAGTATGGCTAACGAAGAAACTACAGCATTATTTTCAATCATATAAAGTAATCATTATTTCTCAGATGGACCCCCTGAAGTATCTGTACCGAACTCCGTCTTTGATAGGGAAGTTAGCCCGATGGTTACTGCTTTTATCCGAGTTTGACATTGAATATGTAACGAAGAAGGTTGTCAAAGGGAGGGCCGTAGCAGAGTTTCTGGCCAACCAACCCCTGAATGCAGAAGAGGAAGAGATAAGCTATGATTTCCCCGATGAACACTTAAACGCAATAGAAGTCATACCCTGGAAAATGTTCTTCGACGGAGCAGTTAATTCGAATGGAGTCGGAGTTGGAGTACTACTTATTTCACCGGAAGGAGAAAGGATCCCGATGGCCAAAAAGTTATCCTTCCCTCTCACCAATAATATGGCCGAATATGAAGCGTGCATTTATGGTTTAGAGTCATTAGCAGCACTGGGAGCATCGTATGTCGAAATTTGGGGTGATTCAAAGCTGATCATCGAACAGGCACAAGGAAACTGGGAAGTAAGGGAAGAAAGGCTACGTCCGTACCTAGACCAACTAGATGGGTTGGCACAAAGATTCAAAGAATGTCGTTTTCATCATATCCCTCGAGCACAGAACCAGGCAGCGGATGCTTTGGCCACTTTGGTGTCAGTTTGGGACAATCCCCGGAACCTCGCCTCGAAACCCTTGGTATTGAGGAGATCTCACAAACCATGCTACGAAGACGTAATGCTATTAGGGGCAGAAGAAAAGCCATGGTATTTCGACATCGTGAACTTCATGAAGAGTGGAACATATCCGGCAGAGTCAGAACCTAGGGATCAAGCTGTGATTAGAAGATTGGCTCAGCAGTTCGTCATCCACAACGATTTGCTTTACAAAAGGCACATCGATGGGTTACAGCTAAGGTGTTTGGATGCTGGAGAAGCCCGCGAAGCGATGGAATCTGTACACTCGGGAATTTGTGGGGCCCATATGGGAGGAGCAGTGTTCGCTAAGAAAATCATCAGACAATGCTTCTATTGGCTCACTATGGAAAGAGATTGTAACGAGTATGCGAAGAAATGCCACGATTCTCAAATCCACGGCGATTGTAGTCATCTGCCAGCCATGGAATTACATGTGTTAGCACCTATTTGGCCATTCGCTGCTTGGGGCATTGACATCATTGGTGAGGTAAGGCCTAATGCTACGAATGGGCACAAGTTTATCGCAGTCGCCATCGATTATTTCACCAAGTGGGTAGAGGCAGAGTCGTTTAGCAAATTGGGATCCAAGCAGATGAGAAAGTTCATTAAGAAACACTTGATCACCAGGTTCGGAGTGCCTCATCACATGATTACGGATAATGGGGTCCAGTTTCAGGGGGAAGTAAGAAATCTCTTCCGAGAATATGGCATTGAACATCACAGGTCTTCTTCGTACCGTCCACAAGCTAATGGGGCAGTAGAAGTAGCTAATAAGAACCTTAAGAGAATTCTCGTAAAAACGGTGGAATCACATCGGAATTGGCACGAGCAGCTCCCACTCGCATTATGGGATTATCGCACGCCAGTTAGAACCTCGACTGGGGCAACGCCGTTCTCCTTGGTATACGGTGCAGAAGCCGTTCTCCCGATTGAGATTGAAAAGCGATCGTTGAGAATTGCAGTGGAAGCAGATATTCCCGAGACGGAATGGGCGAGGAAGCGATATGAACAGTTGGCACTAGTAGACGAGAAAAGGATGGAAGCCCTTTACCATGTGTAGCTATATCAGAGAAGGATGGCCTGAGCCTTCAACAAAAAGGTCAAGGCCAGCCCTATCAAAGAAGGGGATATGGTGCTAAAACAGATCCGTGTGACGCATACCGACCCTAGGGGCAAGTTCAAGCCTAACTGGGAAGGGCCATTCATCGTGGAGAAGATACTAAGCAAAGGAGCGGTGAAGTTACCTACTATGGATGGCATGGAATTCTCTGAACCTACCAACCTGGATAGGCTTAAGAAATACTTTTCGCAAAAAAAAAAAAAAAAAGGAAAGAAAAATTCCCGATAGGTTGAAAACCCGCAAAGGGCGACCTATGCAACAGTCAGGGAAATCCCAATGGGTGAAAACCCGAAAGGGCACTCATTTGAAAATTTCGGGATAGTAAAAGGAGAGGAGAAAAATCGCCGGGATCCGAAAACCGAAAGGCGGGTCCTGGTAACAATAGTTATAACTTGAGCAATTACAAAAACAATGTATAAGCGACTAAGTATTTTTGTTGTTTGTAAATAAATAAAGGCATGAATATATTTGACGAGAATGATTGGAATCACCATAATCTACTGAATGCATGGTAATATGAATCATGAGTTATACATTTCCTACCTTACTTTTCACAATAAAAAGCCTACATGCTATCCACCCCACTCCCTATACATCAGCTATACATCGGGGTAACTCTGATGAAAATTAAAAAGCAATACATAACAAGCCTAATAAGGAGGGATATCCCAGTAGTCCTCAAAATCCCTCAGGTGCGACGCCCGCTCCGCAGATAAGGCCTCCTCGGCGACTCGAAGTCTCTCCTCGGTGACTCGTGCTCTCTCCTCAACCACAAGGCGGCCCGCAGTCTCCCTCTGCATCACCTCCGACCAGTGGTCGTTCCTCTCCCGGTAAACCTGACCAACCCTGGCATCGGACTCCTGCACCGACTCAATCCGCCTCCGCTCATGTGCGCGAAGGTCGCTCTAAAGAAAAAGAAAGGAAAAACAGATGATAAAAAATAATAATAAGTAAGAAGCAGCATAGGCAAGAACGGAAATCATACATACATGCATACATTCCACTACACTAAAATAAAGTAAAGATACATACCAGGTGATCGGAGCAACGCAAGCTGAGGCGGTCTCGAAAGTAACCGGACAGTCCCACATAATCTGTACAGGTCTCTCTCGTAGTCAGAGAAGCATCTGAAGGATCAAATAGGACCCTCGAGGTGAAGATAGAAGGAGCCGTCTCGACCCCCGCATAAGCTGCCCCGGACTCATCGTAACAAACCGTGGAAAAATCTCTCCCGTAGTCCGGTACGGGCACGCCTAGGGATGACCTCTCCGGTCGGGCGGCGCTGGAGGACTCGCCGACATAGTAGGGTGGCTCGTCTATGGATGTCTGAGCTCGAGTACCGTCAAAGAAATCGGATAGATGGGCACTCCTCCAGGACCCTTCCTGCAAATAAAAACACAATAAGTACCGCTAACCATCTCATGAATAAATGGTAAAAATGCGGAATCACTTACCGGGATCTCCTCCTGACCAAAGACTGCCGCGACAGCCTCCCTCGAAAATACGTCTGCTACCGGATCCACCTCCATCGCTGCCGCTGGGGCATCCCTCACGCTCAGCAGAGTAGATAAGTAAGGAGCACGGCCCCCGGCATGAACCCACACCTCTTTACCAACGAACCGACGGGTCAAGTCCCGACGGATGACCGACAGGGGCATGGTCCGCACCGCGAACATGGAAACGGGAATCTCGCCTGGTGTCCAGTGTGCGTCACTAACCCCGGTGATGCCTCGGTCCCCCAAATACCATGCCCGCACGCAGGGGCCGGTGAGCACACACTGCTGCTCCTGGATCACAGATACATACATGTAATCGGGACCGAAGTCAAGGTCGTCCCACCTAAACTTAATCTAAAAAAAAAAAAAAAAAACACACAAAGAGAAAGTCAGAACGGTTCAAACAAGAATCTAGCACGACTAGACGACATCTACCTGTCCCAGGGTCCGCGAGTCAATCCAATCTAGGAGCTGCGCCACAGTCCGTCTCCTCTCGGCGCCTAGGTCAAAATCTCTCCATCGGGTCATGAGAGGGAGCCTCGGTACTTATGGCCGAGGCCGAGACTGGCTGGGAAGAATCCGCCTCTCATACGCCCAAACCTACGGTAAAAACAAGGATTATAAGTGTGAAAAGCGCGAAGAAGATAAAATGGGCGAGTCAAGGGTGCGTCACGTACAAGCAGGGCAAAGGTGTAACCACCGAAGTCCTTGCGCTTCCGACAAGTCAGATCCAAAAATTTATATAGAAAGGCTAGGCCTGCCCCCGCCCAATCATAGGAAGCCGCCACATCCAAATCACTGAGTGCCTGAATAAGACCCGGGTGAACCTTTCCGCCCTTGGTGCGGAAGATCGTCTCGCCCAGAGTATACACTAAGAAACTACGAACTGCTAAGTCAGTATCGTCCGTCTCGCAAAACTCCCGGCGACTCAAAAGGCTTGCAGTAGAAACAAACTTCGCCGGAGTAGATCTGGCGCCTGGACAAACTCCCGGTCCAATCAAAGCAGCAAGCCTAGCGAGGTCAACCCGCGGTCGCATCATGTCAAAATGAAAGGGAACTGGAGTGCTGCTCCCCCGCAGCCCCGTCAATAAAGAGAAGTCTCTTGGCGAGATGGTCATCTCCCCAAAGGAAAGGTGGAAAGTGTGGGTCGAGTCAACCCACCGCTCGTATAAGGCACGTAGGCCAAAACGATCGCACACCCCGTTGGTGCGGGGCAACGCTGAAATAAAGGGCTCAAAGCCCAACTCGCGCACACGGGCTCTCGCTGCGGCGCCCAGCCTAGCATACCACGAATGAATCTCGGCCGTAGTCCCGAAAATCTCGATGAACTAGAAAGAACAAGACAGGAAAATTTAAATACGATTCCTAAAGTATACGATTGATGAGAACGCGTTAAGACTAAGTATTCTTTCATGATCTAACCTAGAGACATCTGGTCAGTTAGGACCAACTTCCTGTAAAAATCTCTCCTTTAGGGTCGTTCATGTAAGGTTTAGTTAATTCTTTAATCCACTCTCGTCCGCATTGGCAAGGAGCATAGGTTAAGTTATACTATTCACGTGCATTAGTTAAGGTTTCACTATTCACGTGCACTATTCACGTTTTTACTATTCACGTTTTTACTATTCATGTTTTACTATTCACATGCACTAGTTAAGTTTTCACTATTCACGCGCATTAGTTAAGTTGTACTATTCACATGCATTAGTTAGATTTTCACGTTTTTACTATTCACGTTATTTTTACTGTTAGCATGCATAAATTCGTAGTGTCACTATTCACATGCATATAACGCGCATTCTCACACAGAAATAACACAAGTGTTACTTGTAAGTGAAGAAATTCATGTTTTCTAGCTAAAGTCCTCTAAGGCAATCTAAAGGTTAGCATGCAAGTCGTGTTCGGATAGGGATACTAAAGCCTAGAATTTGAATCAAACAAAAGTGAGAAATTACTTACCTCGTTGCAGCGTGTCCGGCTCAGATGCGTCGTAGGGTCGTGGAAAGGGTCCACTCTATCTAGGTTCACGTAAACCTCGTCCATGCCTCTCGTGCCATCCCATTCATCTAAATCCATCCCGAGAATAATCCAAATCAAAGTCTAGAGAGAGAAAGAAGAGAGAGAAGGCATGGGGTTGAAATGAAACCCCACCACCTTATATAGGAAGAGGGAATGACGTTCCCGTAAATAGTGAAAAGGGTACGATTTGACATAAAGGTAAAAAGTAAATAATTAATTACCGGGTGCACAGACCTCCGATTTGCAGTCTGTTTCAGCCTGTATTTCTCCCAGACAGCAACCAATATTGTCAAGACATGAACTCTAGACAACAGCCAATTTTTACAGAACAGTGACACCAGTCAAAGTACAGACAACAGTCAACAGAAAAATTATCATTAGTCTATATCTTTCCAGACTAAAACACGTTCCCGTTAAACCTCCGAGATGCTAGCTCCAGTGGGAAAATACAGACAACAGTGTTGTAAGAGAATCCAGAGACAATCCTCGCTTTTGAGCCATCTTACTCACGGTCGCAGACCGGAATTTCTTTTGAGCCATCTGACTCGCGGTCGCAGACAGGAGTTGCTTTTGAGCCATCTGACTCACGGTCGCAAAACGGAGTTGCTTTTGAGCCATCTGACTCAAGGTCGCAGACCTGATTTGCTTTTGAGCCATTTTACCCACGGTCATGGACCAAGGGTCGCTTTTGAGCCATCTTACTCTCGGTCGTAGACCAGAGTTGCTTTTGAGCCATCTGACTCAAGGTCGCAGAACTGAGTTGCTTTTGAGCCATTTTACCTACGGTCATGGACCAGGATCACTTTTGAGCCATCTTGCTCTCGGTCGTAGACCAGAGTTGCTTTTGAGCCATTTTACTCAAGGTCGCAGACCTGAGTTGCTTTTGACCCATCTTGCCCGCGGTCGTGGACCAGGGTCGCTTTTGAGCCATCTTACTCACGGTCGCAGACCGGAGCTGCTTTTGAGCCATTTTTCCGCATTCGTAGGCCAAAATCGCTTTCGAGCCCTCTTACTCACGGTCGTGCACCGAGATTGCTTTTGAGCCATTCTTACCCATAGTCAACGTACGCTAGATTCCGAGAAAGGAACATCCACCGACAACCGCTTCAGAGGCGAGGATGGAAAGAATCAGAGAACGACACCGGAACGCGCAGCGTGAAGGTCATGTATGTTCCCTCCTACTCTTTACGTGTCTTTTACTTTTATATGTTTTACATTGCATGTGTTATGTTAGCAAAAAAAACGTTTTCAAAACACACACATCACTGTCAAAATAGAAAATTAAGGGCAACTGTAGACACCGAGTCGGAGGACCTGTGACGAAAACCGGGAAACAAGACGATTGAAGCGATTGGTTCCGGAATTTTCAAAAAAAAAATACATAATAAGGAAGGAAAAGTTACGACGGATCGCTGTTGCCGGTAAGGTGGCTCTCGTATGCTTAGCGGCATGGCACGGGTGCTTAGCAGCATTCGGCGCGCGGTCGACGATGGTCGGACACCCGCTCGACGGCACGGGGCGTGCGCCCGGCGTCCAACCACGAGTGGCACGCGCTCGACGTCCGAGCAATGCTCGGGCCCGGTGGCGCGGTGCGTGCTCTCGTCGTCCGCTGGGCATGCGCGCCCGGCAGCACGGAGCGCGCGTTCGGCGGTCGCGACGTGTGGGCGCCCAGCGGTGCGGAACGCGCGCTCGGCGGCCGCGGAGCGTGCACGCCCGACGGCGGGAGGCACGCCTCGGTGGCCGTTGGACGAGCGCCCAACCACGTCGAGCGAACGCCCAACGGTCGTTGGGCGAACGCCCAACGAACGTTGGGCGAGCGCCCAACGACGGTTGGGCACGCCCGCCCAACCTTGCGTTGGGCGCTCGCCCAAAGCTGTTGGGCGATCGCCCAACAATTGTTGGGCGATCGCCCAACGTAATGTTGGGCGGCCGCCCAACAGGCCTTGGGCGACGCCCGATTTTGCTCGGGCGTCGCCCAAGCTTTCGGGGATCCGTTTCCCTATAAAAGGGCACGGATCCCCATGCATTTAAGGGGGAGGATTTTTGAGCTTTCTCACTCTAAACATTTTTAGAGAGAGAAAGTCAATTTTTTGGAGAAAATATTTTTTTCCCAAAAAAATCCAAATTTTCGAAAGTTAAATTTTTACTAAAAAAACACAAAAAAAAACCGGAAAATCACGACTCGTAGAATCAATCGGCTTTGACTATCAGATACCGAACTTGAGGTATTATCCGAGGACTAGACTCGCTTTATTTTATCTAATTTATTTCTTTCCTTTATTTATTTTTATGTATATTTTTTATTTATTTAGTCATTCATTTATTTTATCACGTTTTATTTAATTTTGCGTATTTATTTAATTTTCGTCTCGTGTTGAATAAAATTTGGTTTTGTTTTAAAATAAAAACCCTCGTTTCAATATCCCAATACGAACCGTGACCCGATAAAAAGGTAGTTCGGGTATTAAAAACGTTGTAATTATAAGTTTTAATTTAAAGAAATTTCCGAATAATATTTTAAAATAAAAACATCGTTTTAGGGACTTCCATTATTAACTATGATGCATTTTTGGTAGTTCGGAAATCCAAAACGATTGAATTAGACTTAATTTAAAGCTTTTGAATAAATCTGGAAATAATTGGAGTGCTGCTGTAATTTTCCGTTTCTGTCAGTAATTGCTATTTAGCGACGGATTTTCCGTTGGTAAATCTGTCAGAATGTAAAAAATGCTGTTTTGGTCCCTCCTTCTCAACTTTTATGCTTTTAATCCTTGGTACATATATGTATTATTATGTAATATATGCTTTTAAGTTATTTTTAGATACTTTGTACATATATTTATTTAATGCGTTTATATATTATTTTCAATTAATTAGACTTAATAAAGTATATACATATATATATAAATTTTTCTTCTCGTTTCATTTAAGTTATATTGGGTTTTATTTTAAAATGTTATTTACTTGGGTATCTTGAGGTAATTAATTAGTAGATATTTAGAGGATAATTAGGAGTCATTTTAATGTTTAATATATATTTGGGAAAGTTATTTTCTATATATTACAATAGTCATTTTAGAATATAGCGTTTATTTTCTATTAACAATGAATTTTGTTTATTATTTTACATGCTTTTCTTAGTAAGGTAAAAGTATATTTAGTATCTTTCATTTTCATTATTATTGATATATTTAGCTATTGAGTAGCATCATTTACTTGGTTTTCTAAAATTACATGTATATCATTATTTTTAAATGAATGTATATATATATGCTTATATTATTTTCTTTATTCGTTGGACATTTATGGGTCCATATTTTAAATGGGTTTTATTTGGAATGGATTTTGATTTGATATGTTTATTGTTGTAATTATGACAAGTAATGAGTCTATTGAGTAAAAAGGGGAAAATAAATCACAAAAAGAGTTTTCAATTTAATTATTTAAACTGAAGGTTTTTTTAAAGGTTCCTTAATGTAAATAAATAGTGTTTTCTTGACATTTCAAATCGTTTCTCAAAACACTGCGTTTTAAAACCTTAGTCCGTTCTAACGACGGATTAAGCGAACCTTGTAATTAAAAATCGTTTTCATTGTAAATAATGAAGTTTTGAATCGCTTTCTTAAAGGATTTGTATAAAAATAGAATTGACTTGTATGTTTAAACACGTTTTCTTATTAAAGGTTTTTATCTCAATGTTTTCAAACGCCCGAGTCGTTCCAACGGCGATTCGGGTGAACTTCATCAAACATGGTTTTAAAACGCACTTAAATCGTTCCAACGGCGATTAAGGTGCGAACCACGTAAATAAACTCGTTTTGGGGAAATAAATTAGTGTAGAATTAACTCGCAACACGACATGTAAATCACGTTGTAAATAAACCACTTCTTCCTTCCTCCCCTCTCTTTTATATTGAAACTGATGTAAATGGGTGATTCTTTACTAAAGTGGCTTTTCAATAATATATGCTCAAAACGGTTTCCAAAATGAGAAAGAAAAGGTTTCAAATGAATTTTAAACTTAAAGAAATATGCGATTAGTCCGTTATCGCCTAACATGCTGAGTAGGAGGCCGGTGGTTCATAATCGGGCGATGTCGGGGTGTCTAGTAGCCTTTCTCCGGAAAGGAGCTAGCCTTCTCGGCTCGTACCCAAGTTTCCCGAACCCACACCGGTCTCCCGCAAGGGATCGGTGTTCATTTTCCCATTCGTGGGTGGCGACTCTTCCATATCTCCGAGCTCCGGTCCTGCCGAGCAGCTTGATTCCATGATTGGTTGCTTTCGGCGCCAATCACCGCTTACGTCGCCATGAGGTTGTCCACCCCCCGGTCCGCCCGGGAGATTAGGCCGCGGCATCTCGTCTAACAAGCGCCCACAATTCTTCTCCGAGATTCCAACCACAAAGTATAACACGGTGAGGTTAAGATGGAATCAACCCTTATGAGATGCAACCAAATTAGATTGCCTCTAATTAACCAACACAAGATCAAAGAGAAAAGGAGATGAATGAGATTTATCCATTGACGGGAGCCGTATGAATTCTTGTCCACGAACTAGGGGATGCGAATTCACTTTTTCTCACTTAATGTAGGTTTCGAAAATCACAATAAGGGGAGGGGATTAGCTTTTTCAAAATTCACACATTAGGGGGGTATATATAATAACTTGTATCTAAACCCTAGTTAGATAGGAATAGGTTACTTAATAGGAATTCAATTCGGAATAGGATTCCTAATTATTATCTTATAATATATCTAATATATTTAGGGTAATAATAAATAACCTAATTGGATAATAATAGAAGTATATTAATCTAATTAAAACTCCTAATTTAATTATCTCTCTTAATTAATTTAATTCACAAACCTAATCAAATTAGGATTAAGTGAATTAAAATAATTCCTTGTTTACTATATACAAATTTCGGCCACCCCTAATTAAATGGGCCTTACTGGGCTCATTTGGACTTCCATCTATTAATGACATCCATCTCTCTTTTGGTTCCAAGTCTTATCTGTGATCCATTAGGTTCTTACTACTTCTGGCCGTATGCAACTATTAAATTAATTTCTTCAAGAATTATATTTAATCCTTTGCATAACGGAATGATGTACTGAGTATGTTATTGGCAAGTCTGTAATCATTCCTCCAGAGTCCGTTAAGAAGACAGGTTGATTCTGTCGTTAACCCTTCCGTATTAGTTACAGTATAATTCGATCTTTTATCAACTACATCCTTGAACTGAATCTTATGACTATGGGTGATGTCAAGTCACATATAGCGAGACATTCATTTTACTTGTACAGGCCGAGTCAACTCAAATAGATAGGTTAAGTGAAATCTGTATTTCTACTCTTAAGCTATCACCTTGTAAGGATTTAGAGTCGAGTCTTCCACAAGCGATCCTTGGATGTATCTCCCATTAATCGGGAGTGATAAATGCTCAATCCAATGTATAACTACCCTGATATTACCTCCTGTGACACCCAACCTTTGCAGTTCACACCCTAGAGTCATCTCTATTAAGGATCGTGGGACCACATGATCAAAGTCGCACATTCAGTAATTCAGGATGACCAATTACCATTCCTTTGAGTCTGAGGATTAGTCATCTCTATTAATACCATCCTGTTATCTCAAATCGGATCCCCAATCCTAATGAACGACGTTTCATCGGATCTATGTAACTGTCCAGATATCTATATATATATATATGAAGCTTGTGAGATCAGCTTTCTTTCGGACAGAAGACATTGTTACATACAAGTCTCAATAGTGATATATCAATCCTAAACATATCACTTGACTTGGGGTGGTTTTAAGTTTATTAGTTTATTATAAAGTTTTGTCTTACTTCATGTTTGTATAAACACTTTATAATCACTTTAAATAAACTTACGGATTTCCTTTTATTAGACTTTATTCAGTGCTTAAAAGGGATTGCCTTTATATAGTTATAAAACATATATCTCATTAAAACAAATGATATAAAGAACAATTCATTTACATTAAGTTTGTATCCTGCAACAATTGTCTATAGGACACTAAACCCCAACAACTCATTCTTCTCGGTGGGCCTGATTGTCAGACCGCGCCGTATCATTCATAATAAGAGATTCCTTATCAGTATTAGAAAGGGAAAGTTCTGGTTGTTGCTCCTCATGAGCATTCTTAGAAAAGCTGCATTCAGTTTCTGATATAAATGTTGTTAACTGGTCAATATTGGTTGTTTATCCTCCTCATCATCTCTTCCGTACCTCGGCTATTTCAAGCCCCTTCTCTTCATCCAATGACATCTCGCCATCCCCCTCAAGTTCCTTGTTGTGCTCAAATTGTGTGTTGCTTGGGTTTTTGATATTGATATTTGGTCTATTAGTAACCAACTGATTGATCTCCCCTTCTTTACTACTTTGAGGCTGTGTATTATTTTGCAGGAGACCAAAAATTGGTTTCTCTAATCCGCCATCTCTGCTGCCATTTCCATCCCATCTAGAATCCAAGTTCACGTTGCTGCTACTGGCTTCTCTGAGCCATCTCGAACTATACTGATTAGCCCCTCTCCTTATTGGAGCTTTCAACCACTCGCCCCATTCCCTCTTCAGATCAGTTAATCGGGGTACAAACAATTTTTCACAAAAACGTTCAGAATGACCAATCATCCCGCACAAATAACAAAACAGGCCAAGACGTTCGTATTTAAAAGTCACAAATGACCAACTGTCATTAGCCTTTCATATTTTCTTCACTCTCTTTAAGGGTTTACAGACATCAATGCTTACCCTAATTCTCATGTACTGTCTGCGGATCCCATTGCTATTATTAATATCTTATTCCAGGAAAATCCCCAGGAAATTGGCAAGTTGGCGTCCCACATGTTCAGACATAGTTCCTACCGGGAGTTAATAGACTTGTACCCAGATATCCAATAGGTTCAGATTTATAACCTCGGGATCAGTACCTTTCACCCAATCACGAAGTATAAGCATTTGATTATCGAAGGACCACGGCCCTCCTGCCAAAACCCTATTTTTGTCCACTTCATGAAAGAATTCAAATGCGAAGATCGTAGTTGTGATGTCTTGA
The DNA here is from genome assembly GCF_963576675.1 of Euphorbia lathyris. Lineage (NCBI taxonomy): Eukaryota > Viridiplantae > Streptophyta > Magnoliopsida > Malpighiales > Euphorbiaceae > Euphorbia > Euphorbia lathyris. Next base: position 10,123,561 of record NC_088912.1, read on the forward strand.
ATTGAAATACCCCGCCCAGGGCGCCAGAGATCCGCAAGTCTGTTCTTCATAGCGATGAAATTCACAGGTTTATCAGTGATAAAGCGACCAACCATCCTCAAACATACCGACTCGATCGGTTCCTCAGGTGTGTTGATTCCAAGATCGATGCCTTCGAATTCGTTCTCCTGAATCTGCATGTTTGGCATATTTTCCTCCATAATCTGCAATCTTCTGATGGTTTTATGAGTGCCTTGTTTTGTAAGTAAAAAAGTAGGGTTTATTTGGGAATCACTTTATGAACGAAAGATATGAACGAAAGAATGAATCGAACAATTGATTTGACTGGTGTATAATGAGCAGGGATTTCAGGTGGATAGGACGATGATGATGAAAGAATTAACAGAGAATCAGCGAATCAAGAAAGCAGAAAGAAAAACCAACTCTCACGGAGGAGAGACAAATCCTACACAAGAACTCTCACGGAGGAGAGATGACACCTTAGTTCTTTTATTTTTTCTAGTATAAGTGATACAACTGAGAGCCTAATATTAATATGTTAGGTCAGTTTTAGATATAATTAAAAGTCAAAAATATTAAGTTACATTAACTAAACTAATTATATATCAATTGGTTCAGAACGTAAATATTTTGCGATTTTTAGAATATGTGCGAGGAATTATTCCTTAAAGCTCGACATTTTAAAAGATAAAGTATACTAATGATTTCTCACTTTTGTCTCTATTTTCTTTATGACCCTAAACTTCAAAACTCGAGATAAAAGCTCTTGAACTTTGCCCTTAACATAAAAGTTGCTTATGAAAGTAAATGATCTCAAAATTATTGATGACAATCTCAAATTGAAAATTTTCAATAATTAAAGTTGTTTATAACCACATTTATCATGAAACCATCATTTTCATTTTTCCAAATAACCATTTTTGGATCTTTTTCTCTCTAAACAATAAATTTCGCTTTTTTAACTAACCGACATTCAAATAATTTGAAATCCAAAAAAGAAATTCAAAAATTAAAATCACTTCAAATATCATTTTCATCAGTAGTGAGGATACCACATTGAATTGAAGGGGGCAATATTGCCCCTTAATTTTTTTTATGAACAAAACTTATTATTATATAAAATTAATTGTCAAATTTAATTAGTCTATATTGACAATCTTATTCTTTTACCTTTGCCCACCAAATTATCAGACAACTTTATTTTGTGTATAAAATTTTTATATTTTTTTTAGTGGTGGCAATTATTGGGTTAATATTGTGTTCGTATCATGTCAATTATCAGATTAGTGTTAAACGAGTGGATTCTAACACCACCCAAAAAATGTCCTATCATAATGTATCAACCTAATCGGGTTATCACCGATTTGTATCGTGTTTCAGATCACATGTAAATATACTATGTACCAATGTTAATGGTGGTATTTAAAAATATAAAAAGATATTGTAATAATTCCAAATATTTCATGCTATTTTCAAATTAGCAGATTAACTATGACCATCCAAATATCCACTAATATAATGTTAAGTCGTGTAATATGTTTATAAATCACATATAATTTTATTATCTCCATTAATGATGACATTAAAAATGAGGTTCAAATTTTGTTTGTAAATAATAATTATAATTTTATTTTATTATATAAGGTGGCATGTAAAACATGAGAGAATGTGATAATCATTTTAAATATTTATGTCATTTTCGAATTAGCAAATTAACTCTAATCAACCTAAAAATCATATGTCGATTTCATGTCGTGTTCGGGTCATGTGTAATTTTTAGAGGTGGCAATTTTCGTGTTTGTGTCGTGTCAAATGTCCTCAGTTCGGATTGCAGGGTGCAACTCGGGTTAGTGTCAAAAACACGAACACGGCACTAAAAAAATTTCGTGTCAAAAGCTCAAACCTAAACACGACATGCTCTTGCAACACGACGTGATACGAGTTTTGCGTAGAAATAGAAAAACGTGTTAATTTGACACGATTCGACCAGCTAACACGGAAAACACGACACGACATGACACGAGTTTTTCCTTTAAATACCTAAACATATTAATTCGACATGACCCGATCTCCTGACACGAGTTTTTCGTTTAAATATCCAAACATGTGAACCCTAAGAGTAATTTTTGCAGTTTCATGTTTTCATGTCATTTTCATGTTTTTCAGGTTGACCCGAACACTGCCTGAATTTTTTAATGTCATTTTCAGGTTGACCCGAAAATGACCCATTACCTACCAAACTCAACACTAACACTAAAAATCAGTATCGTGTTCATGTCATATAATCGTGTCGTGTGTCATTTTGCCGCATCTAGTCATTTTCCCCCTTTATTTCTAAATCTCGGCTTCACCACTATTCATCAACTCTACAATTGAGTGTTACATATTAATGAAGTGATCAAAGATTAGACAACTTTTACGTTGATAAACATCAAAATTGAGTGATTTTTATATCGAGTTCGGATTGACTATCATGTTACTAAATTCAAAATTGAGTGAATATTATATAATTTTACCTAATTGTAAATGAAGTAAGGACAATTTCAATCAAAATAGTAAGGTGTTGTCAAATTAGATAATTCCAATATTTACTATGTTATAGACCTCTTATTGTCAAAGTACTATGACTATCATAGACATTATTCATGCTATAAATATAGACTGGCAATTTTGTCAAAGAGAATCTCAGAATCTTTATATTGAAACTTCATTGTCTTGATACTAAATTTTTGGAGAATCTTTCATCATATTCTGCTACTTTAACAATCATTTTAGGGCTTTACATCACTAGCTATAATAAGGTCTACAAGAGAATAGATCGAAAGAAACGAATTTTTATTTGGTTTTAATCAATACAAATTTGAATAGATGCATAAATTAATGACTCGTCAATACACTTGTTTATGTGTCCGGTTCGGACTTGTTTATGTGTCGGGTATAACCGGGTCTCACAAGCTTATATATGGTACGTGAGAGCTTGTGTGAAAGTACTGTTGTTTTAAGAGGATTTTCCGGTGGTTGAAGTAAGATAGAAAGATGATTAGCGAGACCGTTGACCGACCACCTAACTCTGGTCTTTAAGTTAGGGTTTTATTGGACAGAGTACTAAGCAATTGAGAGTATACTGCAATAGAAGAAATTCTATTACGGTTGCGGTCCATTGGACTTTACCAATAGAAACATGACATTTGTACGCTTTCTTTCTTTACATCAACCATATCCTAATGAGGTGATATACTTTTTTTTCATTAGTCGGGTTCATTGGACTCGGTCCATTATAGAAGTTTTCAATAGGAGAAATGTATGTATGTACTTTGAGTTGTGAAGTCGTGTTCTATTTATTAAGAGTTCAAGGGTAAAACCGTCAATCGGTTTTATGACATTCCTTTAACTTCCATGAATGACAGGTGTCCGCTGTTAAGTGGTAAACTTATTTTAGATAGTTAATAATATATCTAAATTTTTATCTAAATTGCGATTCTTTAATCTTAGTCATGATTGAAAGGTCCTAATCCGAGGAAGATTCAGATAACATCCCATTTGTCTACGTGTCACAAGAGAAGTTTTATTCCTATTTAATTTGATTTGGAGCTTCCCTTGATCTGGACGTCCCTATTAGCTTAAGATGAGAATATGTGTACAATGTCACTAATATTATTTGGATGATATCAATACCTAAAAGTATTATGATCAAATTTAATCGGGTAAATTATAGTCATGGCCATTGAACTTTACCCATTTTGACATTAATGACCACTAAACTTTACGCTTTTTAATACTGGTGGCCACTCAATTTTAACTAACTCCTCAGAACGGACGTTAATGACGTCAAAATGAAAATATTGAAGAATTAAAGATGTTCAGAACCATATTTAAGATACCCAAACTCCTTCATAGGTATACTTCACTCTCAACTGATGTCTCTTTTCCCTTATCCTTCGACCAATGTCATTTCCCCCTTATCCTTCAACATGTCATGAATTTTTGTTTTGGTTCGGACTCTAATGTCGAGGATAACATTGATCCGAGAGAAACGTTTGAAGGTTAGTCAACTCATCTCCGGGAAAGGCGCCAAATTTTTTACGAATCCTACTTTCTTGGATGGTAATTATATAACATGGTGTGGAAATCTGGGTATATTGGTCTTCGAACCTAGATACTGTGTCCATGCCATCCATCGATCACTATTAGTGGTGATAAATTGATAAATTGACACGATTGACATAATTACCAATTTTTTTTTTATATATATCTATATTTTGCATAATCATATGGAACATATAAATTACATAACATGATAACCTATGGAACATATAAATTACATGATATGATAATAACATGATAACCTATCGTTAAAAAAAAAAAAAAAAGTTAATGACCTTTGAAGCTATAAAAATCTAGTTGATTTACACAAATTTATCTTGTAGAGTTTAGACATAAATGTAATGTATAATAAAGTTTTTCTCTTTTATTCATATTTCCATCAACTTCTCCATATATTGCAAAATCATGCAAAGTCCATTGGTGTTCTTATGGATAAAAAAAAAGATTTACTCTATACTTATTTTTTTTTTTTAATTCTAATTTATTTTAGAACATATAGTGAGATAAGAAATTGAGTTATTCAAAATATTTCTTACAGATTTCTACTCTTTCATCCAATTATTCTTTTGTTCTTGTGATAATTATCTACACACGGTAGAGTTGGATCAGGTTTGTTATTGTATCTTGGGAGACGATTACTCCGCATCGGACAAATTCTGTCTTAAGAAAACTATTTAGTACAGGCCTCAATGTCTCATCCGTCTATTTTCCTTCCAAATAGAAGGTTGCAAGTATTCTGTAGCTCTAATTATTTTATAGTAATTTCATATTATTAAGAATAATTATTCTTTTCATTTTTTTTGGATTAATATTATTTAAAAGTCTTAAGAGATAATTTTTTTATCTATTCTATAAAATATGGATAAGATTACTTTAATGTTGGATTACCTTGACTATGGACTTTACAAACTGTACCTTGACTACTGATTTTTACGGAGGCAAAAGATAAACGAATTGTAATTAATTTGTTTGAACGAACATTAATTAAAATATATATACGAACTTCAATTTCATTTTGTTGTTAGTTTCTTATTGATTTCTATTTTATTAAATATATTGTATTTTGTTACTAGCTTTACTTGTTCTAGTTTTAGATGATAAAAAATGAATGGAATTCTTAGTGTTGCTGCATCTGGTCCTTTTAAGGAACCTATGATCGTTTCTGAGGCTCCACAACTGGCCTTACTAGTGGCAATGCATATTAGCCACAATGAAAAGCCAGAAAAATTCACTGGTGTAAATTTCAAGACATGGCGATGGAAAATGCTGTTTCACTTTACTATACTTAATCTTGCAAAATATTTGAAGGATGATCCTCATATTGTCAGAGAGGATGAGGTAGATCTTGTTACTACCTTCAATGTTGTTGAAGAATGAAAAATCTCTAGCTTCCTTTGCCAAAATTACATTTTAAACGATTTAACAAATGCACTTTACAGTATTTATAGTTTTATAAAAAGGCAAAGAAACTTTGGGAATTTTTGGACTATAAATATAAATCAAAGGATGCATGTGCTAAGAAATTCTTATTTGGACAATTTCTGAATTATAATATTGTAGATTCAAGAAATTTGTAAGTCAGGTGCAAGAATTACATCTCATTATCCATGAAATACATGTCAAACGTATGGTAATTAGTGAATCTTTCCAAGTGGTTGCAATAGTAGAAAATTACCACTTGGATAGAAATACTACAGAAATTACCCTAGTATAAACATAAAGAAATGACTGTTAAAGAGCTGATTTGCAGACTCAGAATTGAGAAAGACAACATAAGCACTAAACAGAAAGTTTTAAATGTGACCAGTCAGTATGTGATTAAAGCAAATATAATAGAGGTCAAGAAAAGGCTCCAAAAAAGAAAAAAACAACCTCAACATGGATCCAAATGGGGTCCAAATGGTGAAATTTCATAGAAGCCAAAGTTCAATGAGAAATGCTACAACTGTAACAAGATGGGTCACAAATCATCTGATTACAGACTGCCAAAAAGAGTCACGCGTAATGAATGAAGCAAACACTTTTAGATACTAGTGTCACACGTCATGTCTATTGTGATAACGGGCTCCCAAGACTGCATGTAAACTTTTTATGGAAAATTCTTCTACCTCAAATATCAAGGGAACCGAAACTGTGATTCTAAAGATGACTTCTGGAAAAGAAGTGAAGTTGATATATGTTTTATATGTGCTTGACATTCGGAAGAACTTGGTTTTAGGAAGCTTCCTTAGAGCTCACGACTTTCAGATGATTTTTGAAGCTAAAATGTTTATTTTGTCTAATTCCAATGAGTTGTGAAAATTATGCAATTTCTTGTAAGTCCAATGCAATTAATATTAATAACAACAACATTTCTTATCATTGAGTCATTTAATTTGTGACATAGTAGACTTGGACATGTAAATTATGGCACTTTGCGTAAATTAATTAATTCATAACATATAGGTTCATTCCAAATTGATTATAAATATAAATTTGAAATTTGTGTTGAGACAAAATTAATGAGATCTTCAATCCATACTGTGGAAAAGAAATACATAACCGTTTGGTCTTATACATAGTAATATTTGTGACTTTAATTTATTCAAACTAGAGGAGGTAATAAAGATTTCATTACTTTCATTGACAGTAGTACAAAATATTACTATGTATATTTTCTTAAAAACAAAGACGAGGCTATGGAGAAATTTTTTTATCTATTAATAACAAGAAGTAGAAAACCAACTTAATAAAAAAAGATTAAAGTGATTAGAAGTGATCATGATGGTGAACAATTTGGCGAGTTAGCTCCCAATATGGAAACATTCACGAGGTAACACCACCATATTCTCCTTAATCGAATGGAGTAGCAAAATGTAAAAATCGTACCTTAAAGAAAATGATGAACACAATGATGAACAACTCTAGATTGCCACAAAACATGTGAGGGAAGTTATTTTATCAGCTAATTACCTTTTAAATAAAGTGCTCGTCAAAGCATCACTTGAGTTATGGAAAATAAGCAAATCTTCCTATAATTATTTGAAAGTATGAGGATGTCTTGCAAAAGTAATAACTTTGTTACGAAAGAAAATGAAAATAGATCCAAAGATAGTGGATTGTATTTTCATTGGCTATGCACTCCACAGTAATACATATGGATTTCTTATTTATGAATCCAAAAATCTTGAGATTTATAAAAACACCATATGAAATCTATAAATGCTTCATTCTTTGAAATCATATTTCTATATAAGGAAAACAAAAGTAGATCTAGACTCAAACGGATTCTAAAAACCGTTGATAAAAACATTCAAGACCTTAAAAAAGAAGTTGAGGAAGAAGTGGATCCTCGAAGGAGTAAAAGAGAAAGGGTAGAAAAATCATTTGGACAAGATTTTCTAACCTATATGGTAGAGGTTGAACATCAGACCTACAAAGAAGTTGTCAGCTGAACAGAAAGCTCATTATGGAAAAAATCTATAAGGAGTGAAATCGACTCTATTTCACATAACCATATATGAGAATCAATGCACCTTCCTCTTGGAACGAAATCACTAAGTTTTAAATGGATTTTCAAACGTAAAACGAAAGCATATGAAAAAATTGACAAGTATAAGGCCAAATTGATTATAAAAGATTATAAACAAAAGGAAAGTCTTGATTACTTTGACACTACGAACGAAGGATATATCATTCTATGTTTTTATGTTGATGACATATTCATTGTTGGAAGTAATAACAAGATTATGAAAAGTATCAAGAACATGTTAAACTCATAATTTTTTATGAGTTCAGTAAAAATAATGGTCTTATGTTGACTCAATCACACTACGTGGATAAGATACTCGGAAAGTTCAGTAAGGATGATTCAGGTAAACTAGAACTCCAATCGACACTAGGCAGGGTTTATCTAAAAATAAAGGTGAACGCGTTGATCAAGTGGAATACGCAAAAATAATAGGCAATCTAATGTATCTTACGAGTTGCAAAAGACCTGATAGTGCTTTCACTGTAAGTAGATATACAAGTAACCCAGGGGAGAGTCATTGCATAAAAGCACTTAGATGTTTATGGTACACTCGTGATTACGGCTTGCACTATACGAGAGAACCTTGTGTTATAAGAATTCTCTGATTCATATTGGATATGGGTTATAAAAAATTCCAAAGGCACAAAGTTGATACGTGTTTACTCTAGTAGGAGGAGCAATATACTAAAAATCCTAACGACAAACGATTACAACCAGATCCACTATAGAGTCTGAGTTTGTAGCCTTGGATAAAATCGAAGAAGAAACTGGGTGGCTACGAAACTTCATGAAGGATATTCCTGTATGTCAAAGCATGTGCCTACAATTTGTATACATTGTGATAATCAAGCAACGATTAACACAACACAAAACCTGATGTACAAAGGTAAAAATAAACACGTCGTCAACATAACAACATTAGACAATTGATCTCAACAAGCTATGTTACATGGACTCGGATACGAGTGTCCGACACGGATGCGGATCCGAGTATCCGGTACAGCAAGTTGAATTTTTTTGGACACGGGGACTCTGTCCTAAATTTGGACACGGGTACGAGGATACGGGAATAATTTTATATATATATATATATATATATATATAAATTCCAAAAATAACCCAAAACTTAAAACATTCATCAACTATCAACTGTATTAATTAAAAATTAAAAGTTCAATCAACAATCAATTGGGCGTGACATTGATTTTCAATGGGTTTTTTTTCAATTCTCAGAAAAAGGTTTATTTGAGAGTTGCAGGAGTGCATATCTCAGTTTGTTTCTAGAGAAGTTTTATATTAGAGAAAGGAAGAAGAAGAAGTTAATTAGGGATAAGAGGATAGGATATTAGGGATAGGATGGGAGAAGAAGAGTCTTGAGAAGAGATTGGCTAAGCTTTTAATTTACCTACTGATCCCAATTAAGTTATAGGTAGGCGGGATTTTTTTTTAATTGGTTCTGCACTCCAAAACGACGTGGTTTTGGAGTGCAGAACTAATTTAAAAAAATGGGCCCAGATTAAACGACGTCGTTTAGTCTGGGCCCATTTTTTTTTAAAATGGTGCCCAGCCCCACCTTTTTCTTCGTTGACAGAAACGAAGACGATAGAAAGACACAGCGGCGGCGCCGCGCCGCCGCATACCTTCCTCAGCAGCGCAGAGATTCTTCCTCAGCCCTAACCGATTTGCCGTATCCGAGTGTTTACTCACGAATCCGACACGGATTTCGTACCCGGATCCGTGTCGTGTCGACACCGGTACGGCAGCGTTTTTGCAGAGTCCATGTAACATAATCAACAAGTGTCATTTCTATTGATTTTGTAAGATCAAAAGATAATACCACAGATCAACTAACCAAATGATTAAATCAAGATCAAGTTGAAAAGGCTAGGATAGAAATAGGACTGAAGCCCATTAGAATTTAAGGTTTTATTTGAAGGAAAATCCAACCTTGTTGACTGGAGAACCCGAGATCTAGATTCAAAGGAACAACCTAATTGCATAACCTTGTCGCTCTGGGTTCAAACATAGTCCATTCCTATGATGTAAACAGTGATATAAAACGAAAAAAGGTTAAGCCTTGCTTTTAATAATTCTTTGTGCGTCAAAAGTTTGAGCAAAACTAGTCACTTATTTGATAGCGAACTGGAGTCGCTTGAAAGAAGACTAATATGTCATAGTTATCTTAAACTCTTGCATTAACCAGGAGATGTTCACGACCATAATAAACATAATCATGAAAACCAAAATCGTGTTATATTTGGTATTTGTGTGCGGCATATCATCGTTTACACAAACGAAAGAATAGTTCAAACACATCACATCTACTAGTCAATAAAGTAAATGCCCTTTCATAAAGGAAGATTTAAGGATTGTTGCGTAACTATCTTATGCAAATATTGATTATAGAAAGTTATTACCACATCGAATTCTTTTAGTCTCCAATTTCACTTTGTAGGGAATTATTGTAAAAATGAAAAACAAAATAGGTTAATGACCTTTGAAGGTCTATTAAACTACATGACCTTTGAAAGGTCTAAAAATCTAGTTGGTTTAGACACAAATTTAATATAAAATAAAGTGTCTTATTACACACAAATTTAATGCATAATAAAGTTTATCTCTTTTGTTCAAAACTCCATCAAATACTCCATATATTGGAAAGCCATTGGTGTTCTTACATATAAAATAATAATAATAAAAATTATTCTACACTTTTATTTTATTTTTAGTTGTAATTTATTTTGAGAAGGAGATCGATAATAAGAAATTGAGTTATTCAAAATTCTTACGTTAAATTTCCTATAGATTTCTACTCTTTCTTCCAATATTTTTTTATTCTAGTGATAACTCTATGCACACGGTAGAGTTCGATCAAGTTCGTTGTTGTATTTTGGAAGACGATTTCTGTCTTAAGGAAATTGTTATGTACAAGCCTCAATGTTTCCTCCACCTATTTTCGTTCTAAATAGAAAGTTACAAGTATTCTGCAACTCTAATTATTTGATTGTAATTTCATATTATTAATAGTAATTATTACGTTAATTTTTCCTTTTCTGGATCAATATTATCTAACATAACCCGATTAAATATTACATGTATTACATGTTATATGCATTCTTGAATCAAGTAGGGAGCTAAGAACTTTGAACAATACTTTGTACATAGATGTTTCTTAATTACTAACATCTTTGCTTCATAATTTCTTGATTTTATCTGACCTATCCTTTTGAAGCCAAAAGTTCACTAGGAATGAGTCAACCACAATCTACACCAACAATATAATGTAAGCTAATGCTTGTTCTTGTCACAAACTAAAAAAGATCTTAACATAAATTTAAAAAAAGAATTACAAAAATCTCTTTACCGTTGTCTTACAAGAACAATTTTACCCCTAACGTCATAAATGGTACAATTGAGAGCATCATATTGATAAACTAGCTAAACCAATTTCAGAAATCATTAAAAAAGTACAAATATTTTGTTCACGTGTTAGTTGTTTATCAATTGGTTTAGAAAGCAAGATTTTTGCGTTATTATGCTATTTCTAAATAAGTTTGGAGATGAAATGCCTTAAAACTCAACAAAATATTTGCGCCTTTGACTATTCAGAAAGCCCAAAACTCAATGAGACTCACACAATGCCATGTGTACACGCGTATTTGATTTGTGATTGATGAGTGATAATAGGGTGCACATGTGGACTGAAATAACGGGATCCATGACTGAATAAAGAGCTTCATTAATGATGTCTAAAATTAGTCCAACTAATCAATATTAGATTCTTAATTATACCATTTATGAGTTAGAGGTAAAATTGCTCTTAACCGACAACGATAGAGGTGTACTTCTGTACTTTATCCAAAGATAGAGATGAAGAGAAGACGAGAGTGAATTAAGTACCTGGTTAATATGTGCTGCAACACACGGAAGAACTAGCAACCCGGGTTGGCCAAGTGCACCATTTAGCTGTTCCACTACTGCTACAACAATAAGTAATGCTTTCTGCAAAACAATTATGTATTATATAATAAAAATAAAAATCATATCAAATGGATTGTATCAAATAGATTATCTCTGTAAATCGTGTTGTCGTATCATAGATTAATTGCCCTTAATAGAAGTCCACTTATAAACATAATATCTGTTCTTTATTCCTTTTGAACTCTTCTAACTATGAACATGTTCCTTATCGTTTTTCGTTTTTCTTACTTGGTACATTAGAAAAACAATCAGGTGATCTTGGGAGCCTCAAGTGTAGATGTAGGAGTGGTGGAGCGGGTACACAAGTTCAGGATATCTAGTGCTTTCTGGCAATTGTTGGTAGGGATGTCAAAATGGGTTATTGTGCCATAATTGTGTTATTTAATCAATATATTCTACATAATTATATATGATATAAATGACAGAAATGATAATCATATCAAGTAGATTGGCTCTATAAATCATGTTGTATCAGAAATTGAAAGTCTTAATTGTTGGAGCTAGATGCTTGATAATTTATACAGTGCTAACAAGTAGACATGTTCATGTGCCTACCAAGCCCGCCCTTCATGGATTAGGTTTGGACATGCATAATTAACGTTGCCTAGCCAGGTCCGAATCAACTAAACTAAATCCCATATATAAAATGAATTGAACTTGGAATTTGTTTTAAAAGTTCAAGCCTTTGGTATCCCTTATATTATAATATAATGGAGATGTGAGAACTTGCGTAGGCCTCCGGATATCTGGCGTCACCAGCACGGGCATCGGTTCCTGGGAACACTCCGACTTTCAAATTAATAATGATTCTAGAGAGAGAGTCTTAAGTATAGAGAGAGTCTTAAGTATAGAGAGAGTAAGCAAACCTTCCTATTGGAGCTTGGGGGTCTTTATATAGAGTTGCTGGCTGGGCTGGGTCGGATCTTCTCCACGAATATGGGCTCGGGTTGTCCTGTTGGCCGATTGCTTGGAGGTTTTAAGTTGGGTTTAGTGAGATTGGCCCATATTCCTTATCATAATATATACTTTTTCTGACCCAGATTCAATTTCTTATTATATTATTAAATATTTTCTGTTTGATTAAGATTATGTTTGTTTTGAGTTTTGTGGAATGAATTAATAAAATTTTAATTTCATATTTTATTGTTCATAATTATAGTTTATTTTAATTTATTTCTTCATATAAATATATTCGATAGACAAGCTGTGTGAAATTGAGAATTAGTTTCCTTAACTTGCCCAACTTGACCCAAGCCCGTTGTGAATATAGTACGAGCTGAAGTGGATTTAGAAGGAAGTTAAGTGTCAAGCTTGGTCCGGCCTAGCTCATGAATTGAATTGGTCTACTAACAATTGTAGGAGGTTACAAGCTTTTGCACCAATATTTTCAAAGGTTCGTTTTTACATTATTGTTGAGTACTAAACAAGATTATGTGTAATTTGTTAATGGAAAAACTAACCTGACTACAAATAATTATGAGAGTTCGAGCGTTCTTTTTGTTTGTAAGAACTGAGTCTCTACCACCACATCCAACCGATAAAGCTTGTAATGCAATGGTGTTAAAACCCAGTAAAGCCAGATGTATGAGTCTGCAAGTAAAAATGATAGCAACCATGTCAGATAACACCTTCCTTTTCAATACTTTATGAAAGAACAAATGTAGAACTCGTTGCTAATTGAAAGCAAAGTAACTAGGGGTGTAAAAATGGGTCATGTGATTCAATGACAAGAAAATGATAATCGTGGATCCTATCAAATGGGTTGTTTCTGTAAATCGTGTTCCCGTGATAAAACAACAAAATCAGCAAAAACATTAAACTCATATTCGTATTAATTGTCAGGGCAAATTACACCCACGACCATCAACTTTGCCCTTACTTTCTTTCTGGCCCCTGAACTTCAAACCCGGAAAAAAATCTCCAACACTTTACCCTTTACTAACATAACCCCCCCCCCCCTTTTTACCTTTGACCAAGGTGACCACTTCAAAGCAGGTAACCCTCTATTGTAAAGCCGATAAAAATGATATTCTAGGTAACTTCAATTCTTGAACTATTTGGTTTTGAGGTCATTTAGGCATTTGTTAGGAGAGAGAAAGTGGTTGTTTAGAGAAGGAAAGCTCCGCAAGGGTGATTCGATGGGAAATTTGGTTCTAAAGAACTTTAATTCTTGAACTTTTTCATTTTGAGATCGTCAACGGTCATTTTGAATTGGTTAACCGTAAAACGGGCTTTTATGTTAGTAATTGGCAAAGTTCATGAGCTTTTATGTCCAGTTTTAACGTTTATGGGCCATAAGGAAAGTGAGAGCAAAGTTGAAAGACCATTAGTCTAATTTACTCTTAAGTTTCTAGCTATGTTGCACGAAAACTTTGATCTTAAAGCTTTTGCATTTCTCTTTCCGAAAACCAAACTACATGAAAAGCTACAAACCGAACTATAACTCGGTATGGTTTGGATTGGTTTTGATCACCCCTAGTTGATTGTTGAAAATAAGCAGAAACAGAGTAGGTCATACAAGCATAAATACAGGAAATCACATAATCAACAGGAAACAGGAAAAAGAAAACGATCAAATACTTTATTTCCACACATATGCAAATCATGAAGTTCTATTTTGCTAGATATATGACATTAACACCTAAACAAATTGACTCAAAACAAGTTCTGAAAGTATGAAACAAAGAATCAAAAGGCACGAACAAATATTTGGTGCTAAATGAACTTACAATCCCATCCCAAGAGCTCCAATAAACACCTGTGAAGGAACCATGAGAAGCAAGTCTCTAGATCTACTTACTTGCATCCACGGGGTCTTGGAGAATGTAGAAAATAAAAGATCATCAGATGACAAAGAAAAGAAAAAGAAAAACAAGTCAATAGATTCATCAACATCTATACGGTCCAATTAAATTCGTGAACGACATTAACAATTAACAAAATGCAAGAGCTTTTGTACTGTTCGTATTTTTACATGTCACCTTCATTAATAAAGGTAATAAAATTACAATTATTACTTGCAAACACGACTCTAACCTTCTATATTGTTATAAACACATTACATGACCGCCAACATGATATTAGCGGACTTTCGGATGATTAATGTTAACATATTAATCCAAAAATGATATAAATATTTAAAATAGTACCATATCCTTGTATATTTTTAAAAGTCTACCATTAATATCAAAGTAAAATTACATGTGATCCGAAAACACAACACGGAATCTACACTGACCCGATTAGATTGACACAATTATGACACGAAAGTTTTTGGGTTATGTTAGGATTGTCTCATTTTGACACTAATACGGAATTGACACGTCATGAACCCTATAATTGCCACCCCTAGATATAGATTAGGAGTTTCAAAGCACTTATAGGTTTGTCATGTGTTTCTGCTTGAATATAGTAATCTTGATATGCTCCATTAATAGTTTTTTATTGCATAAATTTTCCAACAATTAAGTTTTATGGTAAAAAAAAACAAAGAAAGATCAAACACTCACAAGGCTAAGGAGGATGGTACTGGCTAGTGAAAGAATTCTAGAGTTCTTATCGATATACATTGCCAAACCTGTAAAATAGTTTAAGTGTGAAAAGAACGACAATCATCTCAATTCTTTTCCAAATAACAAATATAGCAATATGTGATGTTGCATTATTTCAATTCATTTGGAAAGCCATTTAGGAAGCTATTTGCTGCAGATTCAATATCGAAAGCAAATGAATTTTTTCATAGTTTATGTGGTGAGAACAACAGCTAACATTTTTACGCTAGATTTCAAATGCTTAGAAGGACTCAAGGAAGCAGAGAAGAGAATATAGATAATCAACTAGCTCAAGAATAACAAAATGGCAAAAAGACTTACCTTCAGAGCTATTCCGAACCACCTGTGAATGAAAAAGCATATAAAAATCCTGCAAACTGTGAAAGAAAGCACAAAATAACAATGATATCCAATTTCTGTAAGCCTAAAACTTTTATGATAGCACCATGATCCAGAAACTAAAATGATTCACTGAATTACGAAATACACTTTCTGTTGGCAGCATACTGATTTCAAGGTTGAAGTGACAATCAAATATAACTAAATACTGTATCAGTAGCTAAACAGAGAACAGCCATATTGTACAATAAAAGACGGGAGAAACGAGAAGGAATTAGAACATTGGGGATCTCTTACAAGTCTAGTTGATCCTTTTATAATGATTTTCCATGATCCCCAGTTTGTAACATAATTAGATATTAAGGGCCTACTAATAGTCATAGCTTATGTATGATGCAAATAATTAGCTCAGCAGCTAGGATAAGAGATAAATCAGTTTATATGGTTGTATGGCAACAAAATGGCAGTTAAAAGAATGCTCAAATGACATATGGAAGCAATATAATGTGTTGATCAAAAGAATCTCAGATAACATCATTAAATCTGCTATAGAAAACCAAAGCAAAAAGACTGCTCAAATGAGAATAGTTCAACTACAAGCTATGTTGCATGGACGCGGCAACAGACATGGGAAACCTTATTTCTAAACCATAACCTTCATAAAATAGCCTTCAAACGAAAACGGACATGGAGGACACCCACGGACACAAAATGTGGAACCACTACTAACTAGAGGTGTCCGTGCAACATAGACTACAAGAGTAAGATAAGAGGTTATGCGCCTTCCTATTCCAAGGTAATGTCTGAAGAGGCTGAGTTGTTATGTGAATGTCCAAAACTTAAGGATACATAACCTATCAAACATCGATAATTACATTTCATGATTCGTATTTTTCAAAATCCCATTAGTAAAAGTATTTCAGCCTCAATCAGTATTCTAAGTCAGTCCTCAGCTAAAGGAAAAAAGGCAAAAGGGAAGGAAGAAACAGACCTTCCCGAGAATCAAAGGAACAAGAAGGGTCGAAATAAGACTCCAAAACAGCTTTGCAGTTGGGATGGATACACCAAAACCATCAGCTAAAAGGATTGAGATCCAAAAGGGCACCTACAGAAACAAACACCATCAATATACAAGCATATGACAGATGAAGCTCAGTACTGGGTGCAATTAAAAAAGCGTTGTATAGGAGAGAGTTTTGAGGGCGAGCCTTGGCGCAACGGTAAAACGTTGTTGTCGTGTGACCGAGGGTCACGGGTTCGAGTCTTAGGAGCGGCCTCTTGCCAAAAAAAATTGGCAAGGGAAGGCTTGCCCCCAGTACACCCTTGTGGTGGGACCCCTCCCCGGACCCTCGCTTAGCGGGGACGCGTAATGCACCGGGCCGCCCTTTTTTTTTTGTATAGGAGAGAGTTTTCCAATTTGAGAAAAAATACTTAAGGTGAGAAGTTCAGAAAAAAGAACGAGCTATTCATGAAGTCATCAAAATGATTTCATAAAAGAATGAATGGAATTTTTAGGAGCAAATTTAGTCTTACAGTTAGCACACCAAGTAGATTAGAAGCAACAGTCATTGCAAGAGCAAGAGCAGGATTTCCGCCTGCCAGCTGAAATTACATGGGAAGTGCCATTATTGAGAGCAAATTTATCAGACGGATAGCAAAAGATTATTGCATACTTGTGTAAGTGCTACTCCACTTGATAACGTAGTTGGCATACAGCAAAAAATAGCCAATCCTATTCCAAGAAAGATGAAAATTCATGAGCATTCCAAATGAAATACAACAATAATAACACTAAATCTCATGAAAAATCATGAGTTAAAAATATTCCCTGTTAACTCGTCCATAAAGACAAGTTATACAGCCTTAGTTCAGTCACCATACCTGTTACAAACTCTTGAGGCACAAGGCGGACTTGCAAAATTAGAATAGACAACAAAGGACTAAGCAGCAAAATTGAAGCCTGGATTGAAAACAAATGAACTACTAAGAAAAGTAAATGAAATTACAGGAAAGTCAGAAATTGTCCGCAAAGAAGCAGTAATGTACGACCAGGACTATCGCTCACCTACATAATAACCTATCTTATATGTACCAAGATTATGCATCTTCTTTCCAGATTCTTTCTTCAAAATATTCATATTCCTGACTTAGAGAAATACTGCCAAATTGGCTATAACACGAACAGAATAAATGCAGTATGAACACAAAAAGACTACACTCACCTTATCAGTGGAGAATTCCTAGGAAGCATAGTTTTTATAGGCGCAAGGTGCACTAAGGCGCTAAGGGGTCCTGGAACCTAGGCTCAATGCGTAACGCAAGGCGCACGCCTGAGGAACACGAGGCGCGGAAAATAAAAAATATATAAATATACTCTATTACTAGTTAAAGCATAAACCAAAAAAACACTCTTATGACCACATAAAAACATAATACTAAAAGTCAAAACCACCAAGTTAAGTTCATACTTCATAGAGACATTAACTTAAGACAGTAAAAAAAAAAAAAAAATAGTGAAAACAGTGTATGTTACTGAGGCGCGTCTTGACTCAGGCTCCAAAGCCCGGGCGAGGTGCACAAGGCGAAAGCCTTTTAAACTGTGCCTATCTGGTGCAATCAAGGGTCGCTACATTGAGCCTTGTGTAAGGCATGCCTCAGAAGCGCCTTTAACAACCATGCTAGGAAGATTGAAAAAACCAACTACAACCTTACTACTAGGCTAGTAGCACAAACTCAACAAGATTGAAAACCTGATAAGGGACTAGGCACATAAAAATTGGGGGTCATACTAGCCCAAATAATAATACTGGCCATGCTTCTGCAACTTCTTCAATTTCTTTACCCTGCAATTTCAGCCCTACAAGGCATAGAAAAGAGGATCAAGTAAAAAAGCTAATTAAAGAAAAACATTGATCAAGTGCAAGCAAAAGTAAATTCAATCTCACCTGAAATAAAGAAAATTCCACAAGTACTAAATTTTGATAAAGAATACTTCTGAGCATGACAACCAAGCGTAGGATTTACCATTCCTAAAGCTACAGCACTGATCAGAGCTTCAGAAAGAGTTCAAAATTTCACAATTAGAACCGCAAAAATGATGCATAATATAACAAGGGTAAATAATTTATTAGTCCCCTAGTTTTTACCTAACACACAATTTAGTTCCCCTATTTTAAAAACACATTTTAAGGTCCATATCTTTTGCCAATATTAACCTTGTGGTCCTTTTTATCTATTTTTTTAGACTTTTAACCGAACATATTTTAGCTTTTAGGACAATCACAGTACAATACAAGTTGATCATGTTACTTTGTTATTTTATATATATCTGTTTATGCTAAAATATATCAATTACAAGTCTAAAAAAACTAGACAAAAGGACTAAAGGGTTAATATTGGCAAAAGTTAGGGATCTTATAATGTGTTTTTCAAAATAGGGGGACTAAACAGTGTGTTAGGTAAAAAGCAGGGCACTAATAAATTATTTACCCATATAACAACAATTCACACAAAATCTAATTCAATCACATTACACAATCTCGATTCCTATGAAATCATCAGTTGTTACCTAGAGGAAGAAAGTTAGATGCAGAAAAATTAAACAGTGTTCTTGTGAAATTAGTCGTATTAGCTAAACTTAAAGCCTCAGAGCTTTCATTTCCACCAGAATTTCCCTGTAATTACAGATTACTATGTTAATTAAATACGAACATTTCAATTTATTTTCAATTGCAGTAGTTGAGAAAAGGAAAGGAGGAAACCGTATCGGATCTTTCAACTGCACGAGCTATATGTGAATGTGACGATGTCCTCTTCAGCACCGAAACGCCGGAGAAGGGGGCGGTTTTTGAAATCGAGAATGGGGCGCAGTAACAGAAAGTGACGGAAGGCGGAGGCGGAGAGAATCTTGAGGAGATTAAGGCGGTGGCTGCTCTGGCTGCCGATGGTGTTGCCTCCATCACTACTCCCATAGTGTAACTGTATCAGTTACAGAATATTCACTTGGATGCATTTCATGCTAATTCATCATGAACAGGGAACATCTGCACGTGACTCACGTGCGATCAATTTTTAGTTTTTGTTTAGAAATAATTTACAAATTTGCCTAAATCTCATGAAGATTGAAATTGCATAAATGTTAGACTTCGTATTGTTTTGGATGAATGTGCAAAAATACCCCTAACGTTTTAGGTCATGAGTAATTTTACTTTGAATATTTGTAGCGAATAGCAATTTTACCCTTAATATTGATAATTTGAGTCAATTTCAGACAGTATTATAAACACATACGTTTTTATTCTTTATTTTGCACCAATTGCATATCAATTCGTTTAAAAAAAAGATTTCATGTTTTTTGTAATTTAATAATAGAATTGGATATTAGTATTTATAAATTCGGTGAATTTTTTGAATTTTTTTTTGTCTAATTCGTACAAAAGACAGTCTATTTTTTTTTTCCAAATCCCAACATATATTTGTGATTTGTTACTGATAAAACCACGCACATGTGAAGTATAGATGACAAGATTCATGACCGAGAAGACAACATGATGAATTATTTATCAATTTGGCCAAATTTATTAACGTTAGGGGTAAAATTGCTCTTAGCTTCCAATGTTATGGGTAAAATTGTACCATTTTAGACGTTAGATGTAAAATTGCTCCTGATCCAAAACGTTAGAGGTATTTTTGCACTTTAACCCTATTATTTTTGTATAATAAATTAAACCGGTTTATTTTAATAATCATAAAATTAAATTTATAATTTATTCCTATTTTTATGGTCTAATAGATCGACTTTGTACTTGGTTCAAGCAATTGATGGACTTTCCTAACTTTGATAATATCTGAAAAATCACTGAATTTACTTAAATTTATTTTGCGAAAATGTCAATTTCAACATTGTCGTGTGTGGTTTGGATTCTGACGTGTCAGTAAAATCAATTCTCAATTAATATGAACGGTTAAATTTATGGATTTGTGCGCCTAAATTTGAAATCTAATCGAATCGGTTGGTGAGAGACGCAATGATTAAAAAAGTCATTCTTGGATCTCTAGCGCTGTTATAAAAACTTTACTAGATAATTAATTTTATTTAAACTATTGCGGGTAAGTAAAAGACGGACAAATAATGGAAAATAAAAATGCAAAATTAATATAGAATTGGGTAAAAATGGATATTTATTGATGTAAATGAAGGTATAAATACATGTGTATAAGATGAATAATTACTATTGAAATCTCTATATCAACATATAGCTGAACAATTGTAATAAAGTGTAAACAATTCAATAACATGTGAGGAATCGAATTACAATAATTACAATAAAGAAATGAAATGAAAAATAAAACGGCAAACTTGTAGCCACAATTGGCTATCTCGGTTAGGTGTTGAATTGGCGTCGGCTTTGGATCCACGAGTACTGCGAGGACTTCGAGCGATCGGCATGGAACGAGGCTAACTTTGTTTTCGACTATCTGATTTGCACAGTATTGAACGACTTGCAAATGGAACTAGTGTTTGACTTTGGGCAAATTTGAGTCGGACTTTGGATGAATCATACGAGGGTTTTTCGAGACGGAATTGAGTAAAACAAAAGGCTAAAATGAAGTTCAGGAAGTCAAGAACAAGTCCATGTAAAAATCGAGGACATAAATGAATTGGAAAAAACGAAACAGGTGGATAAATTGTATAAAGGCTTAAACAAAATATATAAAGTGATCTAGGATCAGAAGAATGTCTTGTAAAATGGATTTCTGGAATAGAATCAGACAAACGAAATGCTAAAATGAAATTCATAATGTTCAGAAATTTTTTTATAAGAAATTGAGAGCAAAAACAGACTTTAAATGGTCTGAAACGGGAACGGAAATATGTCGAACAAAATGTGTAAAACTTGACAGAAAATGATTTTAGTCAACCTCTAACTAAGAAATTTGTAAGTTTTGGAGTAATTAGTAAGTAAAGGTAAATAACTTGAAAATATGTTGCTAAAGAATTGAATTGAAATTAAAACGAACTTGAAAAATAAAATCAAGTTAGGAATTATGAAGAATAAAACTCAAAGTCTAAGTAAAATTTGGCATGGCGTAGTTATTGTTGGTGTTGTTGGTTGGGGTTTAGAATGGATGCCTTGGGATCTATTTATAGCTTTTTGGGATTGTTTGTGGGTTGAATAGGTTGTCCACTTCCCTTAAATTTCTCTCGTCTTTTGCTCAATATTTAGTTTTATCCTTCAATGCCTAATTTTGCTCCACATTCGTGTCATTTCACCTCATTTTCTCTTGATTTAAGTCTAAGGTTCCGTTCTTTTTTACTGAAAAAAACTGAACTGAACTGAACTGAATTGAATTCTACTGAAACTAAAATAATAATATAATCATTTAAAAATAACAACAATTAAAATAAAATTCGTATAAAAATAATAGTGGTTCTAATAATAATAATAAAATAATTATAATTATAATAAGTAATGATAAACTATTGAGCTATGCTACTGAACTGAACTAAACTAATTGATACTGAAATTAAGTAATAAAAAACATGGTCATAGTATATGGTAGGAAGTGGATGGCTTTTTGCACATATGCAAAAAGATGTGTCAGGTTCGAGTGACCGGTCTTCCATTATGTTGCATTGGTCTCGCAGCCCGAAATTGTCAAATCATGCGTGGATAGGCTGCTGAAAATCTCAGCCACACGGCGTGTGAGATAGACTAAACAACGTGTTTTTTACACCATTTCTTAGTGTGGTTTCATACTTAACACAGCATGTGTCCTGAGTTCTCATCCTTTTCCCAGTCATTGTTTGGACAATTTTTTTTTTCAGGTATTAGTTTGTCAATACGTGAAAGTACAATTTTTTTATATTATAAAATATAATTATTTAGCGAGCCTTAGCACAACGGTAAACGTTGTTGTCGTGTGATCGAGAGGTCACGGGTTCGAGTCTGAGGAGCGGGCTCTTGCTAAAAAAATTGACAGGAGAAGACTTGTTCCCAGTACACCGTTGTGGTCAAACCCCCTCCCGACCTTCGCTTAACAAGTACGTGTAGTGCATTCGGCCCCCCTTTATAAAATATAATTATTATATAAAAGTATTTTAAATTTTAAAATATAATTGTTATAAGGAAGTAGTATTATTTTTTAAAAATATCAAGTGCTCTAATATGGGTCTATAATTTCGTTTGGTGTTTTGTCGTTTTTGATTTAATGTTCACATTCCAAGTTTTTTTTTTTTTTTTTTTTTTTTTATAAAAGGCCACGTATCATTCCATTAACTTAATCATACAAATACTGTATCAAAGAAATAGGAATAAAACCTTCATCCCATACAGGCAAAGACCCATAAAATGAAGAAAAGACTACAGAGAGCAATACATAGACTACAAAGAGTAATAAAAAGACTACAAAGAGCACTAAAAACCAGAAAAGATACAAATACAACAAACATAGAAGTCATATCCTTCTCGTAAGTCGAATCCCGTTGAAAAATCGTTGTAATCCATACTCCATCCTTTAGACTCTTCCGGACGTTCGGATCTGAGTCCTTTCTGTTTGTGCATCCACGCAGATCTATAGATCTACGGATAAGATAAACCTTTTCTGCTCTTGCTAAGACCGAAAAAAGAATAAAAAAAAGAGATATAGCTCACAAGTGTAGATCTGACGGAAAAAGAAGTTCAAAAAGGTATATAGATTTCAAACTAATAAGAAAATATAAATCTAAAACTAAAAACGAAAATTAAAATATATATGGGAGGAGGAAGAAGGAAGATACGCTTCATTCGGTGGTAGTAGCGGAAAAATTAATAAAAGAGGGAAGAAGATTGAGGTGAGGTGAGGAGATGAAGGCTAAAAAGCTATAAAAAAAAAAAAATGGAAGATGTGAAAAGTAGAGAGATGGGAGCCACACTCCAAGCTTTTAGATGAAAGGGAAATCATTTGTATATATGTGTGATTTCCTTTTCAATGGTGTATTATCGTCTATAGAGATAGAACAAATACATTTTGCAATTGGGTAGTTTACGTCTGATAGTTTGTGGAAAATTATTAGAAGTATTCAATTTTTCATATTTTAAAATATTTAATATGACGAGATTTTACTATTTTAATTATTAAGTGGAGTTATAATATTTTTTCAAAAAAAATAGGGTTACATGTGTTCAAATGTAAATTGTGAGTCCTCCAAGTGATATGAAAGACCGGATACTTAACATAAGAACTTGTAATTTACATCCTTTGATTTTCAAAATTATACATTTTTTATTTTTTCTACGTGAGGACTCATTTTAAAGTTGGTCAATTCAATATGAGTGATAATGACTTCAAAATGTAAAAAAGGAAAATATTTTCTTAATTTTTTTTATGTGTGTGTTTGCTAAGAAAATAAAAATTTTAGGTTAGCATATCACAGAATTAAACTTAGAATATCACAGGGACTGTGCAGGGCAGCATCGGAAGGAATGGAGCGGGTGGAATTCGAACTGGATGCCAAAGGAGTTGCCGGCAGTGTTCATTTGGAAAAAAACAGATTTAATAAAGTATGAATGTGTTATCCAGGATTGCAGAAATATTCTATTTTAAAATACATGATTCTCTATATCGTTTCGTTTAGCGAATAAAGTTGTCCATACTGTAGCTCGGCAAGCTGATTCCATTGCTAACGATTTTTGTTTATTTTCTATTCCGAGTTGGCTTATTAATATATTTCGCAAAGACACCATTGCTTTTGCGGTAATAAAAAGCCTATTTTCTTAAAAAAAAAAAAAAAAAAAAACGATACATATATATATATATAAATAAAGTAAGAGAATTCTGTAAAAAAAATAAAATAAGAGAAGAATCGGGAGTAACGTGGACAAGTTTCCATTGCATATTTTCAATGGGCCAAGGCCCACTATTTCCTAGGACATGGGCATTTTGGTCCATATCCTGGGACAAATAATATAGTATGCATAAGCTCATTTTTTACCGTTTATTTCCATTTTTCGAAACTGTTTTTTACTTTTTTAACTTAAAATAGGAAGCAAAACGTGTTTGGTAAAAATTTGAATTATCTGCTTTAACATTAAACTAACAAGAAAAACAAAGTTTAATTTGCCCTCAACTTATCTAAAAAGTTTGATTGGTTTCATCACCTTTCAAAATATCTCAATAACTCTCTCAATTCATATAAAATATCCAGATAGTCTTTTCATATTGCGTAAAATATAATCAATTAATCACCCGGTTGTAATAAATAAATAAATAAATAAGTTACACACAGAAGATGTGTTGCACGCGTCTTGAAAAAGTAAAATGATCAAGGTCAGGATATTAAGTTCTAATATTAGAGAAGACAATAGTTGAGCATGAACTTCATTTTTAATGTGTTTTAATCTGTTCTGTGAATTATGTAATAAAATTCTAAGATGCATGCAATACATCATTACCATGCACTTACGTTTTTGTAATCGAGTAATTAATCGATTACATTTTAAACAAGTTGATGGGCTATCAAAATATTTTAAGCAAATAAAAAAGTTGAGACAAATGATGTATTAAGAAATATATATATATATATATATATATATATATATATATATATATATATATATATATGAAAAGTATAAAAATAAATTTTATGGTTTAACCAATTTGTAAAAACAATTCACGTGGTTTAAAAGTTCGCAAATATGAGTATGTGTTTTTTTTTTGCAGTTTATAAAATCAGTAATTTCTACAAAAATTATTATCGTGACTATTTATCCTAAAAGGGACGATTTAGAGCAATTAAAAAAACTGATTTTACAAATTATTCAAAATTCAAGATCTACCTTTGGAAATTAATTAAACCATCAAAAAAAGTAAGGCTTAAAGCATTGTTTGGCCCCTGACCTATCCAAAATTGTGTCATTTGGCTCCTAACCTATTATTTGGTCACATTTGGCCATTGATCTATCCTATTTTGTGAAATTTCACCCAATTTGTATGAATACTTAATGGAATCGTTATCTCATTGATAAGTAACGATATTTTGACACTTAAACTTGAAACGTGATATTTCTTAAAGTTTTTTTTCCATTTTATATGGAAATAATTAATTAGATTAAAAAAACAAAAAACAAAAAACAAATCCTAAACTAAAATCTATTAAGTTCAAGTGTTAAAATATCGTTACTTATCAATAAGATAATGATTCGGTTAAGTTTGAATCCTAATTGGGTGAAAGTTCACCAATTTGGGATGGATCAGAGACCAAATGTGACCAAATAATAAGTCAGGAGCCAAATGACAAAATTTTGGATAGACCAGAGACCAAATAGTGCTTTAAGGCAAAAAGTAACTCATATCTTTTAACCGTAAAATTCATGGTACAAACCTCTATTTACAAACTTTTAAATTACTGACTACTGTTGAAACTAAAAAATTTATTTGTGTATTTTTCTCTGTTATAAAAACAAGAGACCAAGATCAACTGTAGAGGCCAAATTCACCCTTACATCAAATGACATCACATAGTCTAATATCTATAAGATCATATATTTTTTTTATCATTATTATTGATTTATTAGTTGATTTTGATTACAAAAAAAATCAATTTAATATTTTGAGAATAATTCCTAGCTAGTCAAGTCAATGATTTAACCTATCTAGTGCCCAATTTAATAATCCAGGAACGGTTTCTGTCCAAGTTAGCAGTTAAGCATTTCTATAGGGGTAATCATGAAAAATTAGGAATATTTTGACACTAAATTATTCATTTTAATTAGTTTAATTTTGGCTAATTCTTTATACTGTTTATTTGTTGTTTATTATTTTCAATAATAGGAACCGATCTAAAAAGATCGGTATGATAGATGTAGTGAAGTCGGGAGAGGGTTTGAGTATTTACTGGTTGAAACATTTGATTAAACTTATGTATAAAGTTTTAATTTTTTAAAATTTGTACCCACAAAATTTGAATTAAGCATCTATAGATATTTGAGCATCTCCAGTAAGTGAATTCTGGATTGGATTCGTAGCTGGATTGGGAGGGGGTTTAAGTACTCATTGCTTGATGAAAAACTGCATTGAATCTGTATAAAAAAAAGGGCGGCCCGGTACATTACGTGTCCCCGCTAAGCGAGGGTCTAGGAAGAGGTCCCACCATAAGGGTGTACTAGGGGCAAGCCTTTCCTTGCTTTTTTTTTTTTTGCAAGAGACCGCTCCTAAGACTCGAACCCGTGACATTCGGTCATATTGAATCTGTATATGAAGCTTTAATTTTTTAAAATATGTACCCACAAAATTTGAATTAAGCATCCATAGGTATTTGAGCATCCCCTGTAGTGAATTTTGGATTCGTAACTGGATCGTGAAGTGGTTTAAGTATTCATTGGTTGACGAAAAACTTTATTGAATCTGTGTATGAAGCTTTAATTTTATTATTATTATTATTATAAAGACTAAAAAAAGTTCAATTAAGCATCCATAGATTTTGAAGCATCTTCTGTCACTAATTGATAATCAGTAGATATTAATTAATTTTTTTCAAAATAGTTATTCGGGGAGAAACACATTCCAACAATAATTGCATTCAATGTTTTTTTTCCCAGGAATGACTTAATGATGTTTCAATGAATTAGATCATGATAGAGTAATAATAGACATTGCTTGAAACTGTTTTTGGTACAATGACGGAAAACATACTCCATCTGTAATCAACTTCAGAACCTTTTTCTCTAGGAATGATATTTCAATGGGTCAAATCTATGTATAGTAGGCAAAACTTTTTTATCTTTTCGTGAAGGAAAATATGATAACCCCATGTAAGGAAACAAAACACAACCACCCATAAAATGAGACGGACAACACTTCTCATATAGGAAGAAATACAAGAAATAACAAAAGAATCCAATGAAAAAGAAACTATCAAACATACCGTAGTAGTAAATCGATGAAAAAATTTATTCAATAAAGAAAAAATCAAAGCAAAGTAAAGGGTGTGATATCATGGAAAATGACATCACGTGGACGATATCAGTTCCGCCCTCTTCAGGGCTAAAAGACGCGTACTAGAGATGTCGGTCAAAGACAATGATCGAAGCTCCGACCTCCTACTACAAAGGAATCTTCTAAAAATCCTACAAGATAAATGATTTCTTCCAAGACTCAGATTCCTTGAGGGATACAAATCCTAAGCTCATAAGGATTTCTAAAGAGGTTATAACTTTAACCTAAAAAATCCTATAAATAAACAGGTATTGATAAGATAAGGCACGTTAATATCTCACATGGTAAATTACATACGTAGTGTACAATATTTGTCCTATTTCACATTTTAGTGTACAACCTTCCATTTTGCACACAAAAGTGTACAACCTTTTGGTAACCTCTTACTAAAATGTACAACCGGTAATTGTGACCAGTTAACGCGAAGTCAATGCACCATGTCAGCAATTTGAGCTCCATAAAATCAAAATTGCTGATGTGGTGCGTTGAGCGATCAACTTTTGACTTTTATGGAGGTCAAATTGCTGATGTGATGCGTTGACCGGTTACAATTACCGGTTGCACACTTTAGTAAGAGATCACCAAAAGGTTGTACATTTTGTGTGCAAAATTGAAGGTTTTATAACATAATGTGAAATTGGATAAAAGTCGTACACCATTTATGTAATTTACCCCTATCTCACAACCAGTTCATACCATTCTATTCGGTCCTAATCATAAACTGATTTAGACATCGAGGCGGGTTCGCCGGATTCCGGCCACATCTGATCTACGTTACTATTTTGTAGGGTATCAACGATGTCGGATCACAAAGGCGACTTGAACACGTAAGTAAATTTTTTTTTTTTAATACAATACGTAAGTAAAATTAGGTAACCAATTATCAGGATGAGTTATCCTCGGGTTTTTTAACCGAAAAAAAAACAATTAAATTAAATTGGACATTTCAATTAAATTAAATTGGACATTTCAGTTTAAAAAAGCAAAACTTTATAAACAGATTGTAACAGACATTTCAATTAAATTCAAGTCCAAACATTTGGACATTAATTATATTTCTTTTAGAGTTTCAAACCTAATGACACGAATGGAGGGTTTACTTTGTTGAATAAGTTTGGCAATTCATATCTCTTTTCAAACATAAACTCATATTATTATATTTCTATCTAATTTTGTTCAATTTCATGATAGAAATCTTTTCATTTGAAATTAAGAGTAAATTTATTATTTTATAAATTAAATATAATAAAATTTATTTCAAATAAACCAATATAAATATATATAAAAAAGGCGGCCCGGTGCACTACGCGTCCCCGCTGAGCGAGGGCCAGGGAGGGATCCCACCACAAGGGTGTACTGGGAGCAAGCTTTCCCCTATCAATTTATTTGGCAAGATGCTGTTCTTAAGACTCGAACCCGTGACCTCTTGGTCACACGACAACAACGTTTACCATTGCGTCAAGGCTCGCCCTCTAAATATATAATTTAAAAAAATTTATGCACATGCTAGCTATAAGTATTTTTTCTTCAAACATTTTTTATATTTATAATTTTAAACTATGTGATAACCTGTATTTGATCAGGTGCCTTATCCTCTGGTTCAATCTGACATCATAATGGATCTGCAAAACAGGACGGAGTTTAGACGGAGCTGGTGTCTGACAAACCCGCTTCGCCTAAGTCAGTTTTATGATTGGATCGGATTTAAGAGTAAGAACAAGCTTAGAGATAGTAGTTAACATATTGAACCTTGTGCTCATACCTGTCTATTTATAGTGTTTGATTAGGTTAGGGTTGTCACCTTCTTAGGAATCCTTGTGAGTTTAGGATTCTTAATCCCTTAAGATTAATCCTGAGAGTAATCCTTAATTTCGTAGGATTCCGAAAGTTTCTCTTATGATTGGGTGCAAATCCATACTGTTGGTTTGGGGCTTTGAATAGATGTGGCTAGGCTGTTTATCGTGGGGCTTGGGTTATCGCTAATAGTTATGGGTCTTGCTTTAGACAACGCGAGGCGTTTCTTCCCAACGTAGAGTGATCATGACATCACTTGTATGATATCACTGTGTATCAGTTGCGTTCATATGGACCCTGATGGCCACGTATATTTGATCATTCACCGTTAGATCTAGACGGATTAAAATCCTAAGGTGGAGATTCAAAACATTCTAAGACTTATATTTAATCCGCCTAGATCTAACGGTGAATGATAAAATTTACATGGTCATCAGGGTCCATGTGAACGCAACTGCAATATTTGTTATGAATTTTGTAGATTATAATTATAAAATCTTAGATATTATTCATATCAAACAAGGATATATAAGGTAGGATTCACCCTTGGAATTTACATGTTATAATCGTTTTATATTATTTATATATTTTATGTGATTATATATAATAGAAATAGTAAATTTCAGAAAGAAAACATTGTGGTTACACTTTTGTTAATAGCATGCTTGTGGTTTTTCTTCTAAGCGGGGATGAGGATTTTCGTCTTGCTAAAAACGATGATTTTTTAGTTTAACACTATAAAAATGACCGTTAACGATTCAAAATAAAAAATTCCAAGAATTAAAATTGTTTAATACCATATTTATTATGTAACCATATTTTTTATTTTCTAAAATCATCATTTTCGGAGTTTTCTCTCTCTAAACATTAACTTTCCCTCTTCTCACCAAACTACACCTAAATAACCTCAAAGTTAAAAAGTTGAAGAATTAAAGTTGCTTAGAATATCATCAATTCTTAAAAAATTTCAATTTTGAAGTCGTCAACGGTCATTTTAACAGTGTCAGCCAAAAATCATTGTTATTATTTTTTTTTGTGCAGAGAAAATGAAGTATTATTAATCAGGAGCAATCTCAGAATTCAGTACAGACTCCAAAAAATCAGGAACAATGAATGAATAAAAGAATTAGCATTGGAAAGAGCTCTCCTGACTACACAGTGAGCCGCTCTATTCGCTAATCTAGAACAAAAAGTCACCCGACAACCGGTACGACTGGACAAAAAATGTTTGCAATCTAAAATAATAGCACCAAACTCGGAGAAATCAATGGAGACGGAATTAACACAGTCCGCAACAGTTTTTGAATCAATTTTAAAAATAACATTTTGCAAGTCAAGATGGGAGATCAACTTTAAAGCATTGAAAAGGGCAAGGGCTTCAACAGACTTTACCCTGCTGATTGTAAAAAAAAAAAACCTCAATCCTTATTTATAACATTAACAAAATGTGTAACTATATTTTCTTTTATGAAATTTACTCTAATAAAAATGTACTAAAATAATAATAGTAATTGTCAAATTGTTTTTGTAAAGTTATGTTATAGTAGGTTAAAATCACACTTTCTTGTTTGGTGAAAATCAATTTAATTATAAACAAAAAGGTATTCTAACCCCTTTGAACTGCTATTAATTTGGAAGAGGGTAAATAAACAGAGAGACTCAAGTCAAGTCAAAATTAGTAACTTTATATTTCTAGTTTATTTATACAAATTAAATTCTGATGTCACCATTACATCCAAATGCATCATCTATGTAGGGTGGCAATGTGAATGCATACGGTGAGCAAAATTACCGGTAACCGATAACCAAATCGATAGATAAATATTATAATTATAACAAAGTAATTATTATTTTGTTTTTTTCGCTATTGGATGATGACTTTGTTTTTTTCCACCAGTGAATTAATTTTCTATCTCATCATCCAATGGTGAAAAAAACAAAGTAATGGTTACTTTGTCAAAAACAAAGTAATCATAGCTTGCACCCGAATCGATAACTAAATTGAAATTTTAATTTAGTTCTGTTATTTTTACTCTTTGGTTCGGTTTGGTTTTCATTTAGGTTTAGTTTGATAATCGGTTATCGATTTGGTTATTCTGAAAAATATCGGTTTAACCGAAACCGAATCAAAGTTTTAAAATAAATACAAAATTTATAATCTTATTTTATATTCACTAAACCAACGTGTGTTGGTGGAAAAAATAAAATAAGACTTACTTTGTTAAAAACAAAGTAAGCATAGCCTAATACCAAATTAATGTTTAACTTCAATGAAATTCAAATTTATAAAAAATATAATATATTTTTTTCATAAATGAATATATTTTCTCGTATAAATTTTTAATAATTAAACATTTAAATCAGAAATTTATGCACTTCAGTTGTCACGGGGTCAATCCGAAAGCCTAGCCAATACCCCGTGTGGCGCCGAGGTTTCCCCGAGTCTCGGCTAGCCAACACCATCTGAAGGGGTCTATCCCCTTTTAACCGTAGGCATTCCGTCAAGTCATATATCCGTAATCCGTCCCAGAGGGGTTTATCGTGGTTAAACCTCGATATATATATATAACCCGCACTATGGGCCCACCCAAAGTGTCCGACGGGATTCCACCCAAACGGAAACATCTGCCTCCCTTCCCGATTGTCGGATGCCTGACTCTCCTAGTCCCTAGTGGACTAGGGTGGATCACTTAAACCAATCCCAACAACTGGCCCAGGGGTTGGCGGAGATCCGACGCCTGAGACCATGTCCCCCCCTATAGTGTTTCTTATGCCGACTCCACGCCTTCCGCCAGTAGACACTCATATGTTCCATATGCCACTCGCCGATATTCTCCCCCAATCGACATAGTCGACGGGCCCGTTCTTCCCGTCGCTGCCGTAATTCCTCGCCGAGGGCTTGGTCTTCCACAATTCTGCCGCAAACCTTCCCCGATGCCTTTCCTATGCCAATGCCAACGTCTTGGCCCAAGCCACGGGCTGAGATTTGCCTACGGCCAAATCTCAGCCCGTGACACCAAACCGAAACTTTCAGTTTTATAATATTCGGTTACTAATTTTATTCAGTTTGGTTCTTAAAATATGACATATTTCGGTTCGGTTAACCGAACCAATAGTCACCCTTAGCTGTAGATAGGGATGTGCAAAGAGTTCCATACAGTACCTGAGATTATAAGGATCATAAAATTTAAGATGTGCATAAATATTAGATTAAATTGAAAAAAAAAACAATATAAATGTAAATTTGGACTGGGCCACTTGTTCCAAGTCGAATTTATTAAAAAAAAAACTCATAAACTTTTATCTTCACAGAATTATACAAGAGTAACACATCCCGTATTGCTTGGAAATCACTTTGAAGTGATATTTATAAAGAATATATGTTCTTTCACACTTGGGTGTGCACCCAACTGGCATCCCACTTTTATGAAATGGTAATGACCTACTTGATGTTTGACCACCGCGTGTCGCCGCCGTCCATCTGATCCGGACCGGATCGTATTGGTGTGGACTCTATATTTTTTATTGAAATAAATAAATTATTTTATTATTATTTTATTTAATTAATTAATTTCGGAATTCACATTGCTTGCACTTTTTTCCCAACTAGAGACATTGTAAGAGTACTTTCTGCTTTCTGAAATTCGAAACTTAGCAATAATTAGAGTGTAGTCAGACCGAGTTCATATTGTGCAATACGACTCGTATTTCTCTTCTAGAGTACGATGTTTTATTCTAGATGCGACCGAAATGCACACTGTTTGCACTTTTTGGCAGTTCCACGAACGTCTTAAAGGGAGCAACATTGTCCGCAACTCTTCTCATTATTGTGTTCGTAAATTTGTGTTTTTTCATGTTTTTGCTACAATAATTTTAAGATGATTCGCTATCGGTATAGCTACGGAACAAACCAATGGGTTGTCTGATATCAACAAGCCATTCTGATTCGAGGGGCTCACTTCTGATAGGGACGTTTGGTCCCTATCTTTTTCGGGAGATTTACGATTTATTTTGAGCTAATAATTAAGTTTAATTCCAAAAATAAGTGTGTTTTGATTAAATAATAAAATATGTGCTTTTCATAAATTTTCATTCCCTTTAATAATATTTTAGAGAAATAAAGAATAAAGTAATCTCGGTTTTCATAGTTGTGCTTTGCAAGTTCGGGATAAACATACGAGACGCAAAGGACGATGAAAACAGGCTTAAATTCTAACTTCCACGCGGAGCTTGACATCTCTTCACGCGCTGCCCACTGAATTACGGCAGTCAACCTTATCCTTGTCCCCAGTCAACACCAATCTGCGTGGAGCGTGATATGTTCCACGCGGATCGTAGAACCTTAAGAAAATATTGATGAACTTCAGGAGCTCATCCACGCGGAGCGTGGACCAGGTCAACGGTTGGGGTTTTAGTCTTCCCGTGTGTGAACTCTACAATGAATGAAGAAAACAAATTGCACGTGGAGCGTGACCATCCCCACGCGGAGCGTGGCCTGTAATTTCAACAGCAAATATGAACTATCCCAAAGACCTATATCATTACAATTATACCCCAAGCTTGATTCGTGTATAAATAGGAGTGTTTGGCAGTCATTTAATCATCCAAATTTTGTGTAATAAAACTCTATCACCTTGAGAGCTTGTGTAATCCTTCCGTTACTCCGTCGAAGTTCTGTTCCATCCGTATTCCCTAAGCTCGAGAGTTCCACCTCCAAGTCCTAAGCAACGGTCTTGAGTCCGGTTAGCTAGTTCTAAGGGCCGATTCTTCTTCCCTTTTTACTTGTTAATTAGCTTGTACTCTTCCTATGTGCTAGACTTGGTTGTATTCCGCATTTACATTTCCACAGTAATAATATATGATTCACCGTTTTCAGTTTCTCTATACGTGTTGATGTTTATTGCTTGCTTTGATACTTATAATTGATTATTATGTAGGTTGGTTACGAACTATGAAATCCATTAGGATTCACATAGGTGTTGCCTTACCGGAAGTGACAAACCGGAAACCGTAGGAATTGACAAGCCATGGAACTTACGGGCCCTATTTTCTGAACCTAAGAATTAGAGTCGCCTTAAGAGGGAATTACGACCTAAGAACTGTTGGTCCCATGTGATTAGTTCCAAGGGGGGGTTAGCAACTAATGTAACTTTTTTGCTAATTAATCTTGCTGACTTAATAATTTTAGTGAGTTTATTAACTCAGCTTTGGTCAGCTTGGCTGATCTTAGTGTAAGACAGCTTTAGTTAGATGTTGACTGAGATTGTTTCACTTGTGAGTTGAGAATTGACACTTTTGTGGTCAGCTTCCAACTCAGCACTCTAATTTACTCAGTGTCAGCTTTAAACAGTTTATATGCTGAGTAAATATAACAAGCAACACATGCACACACACACACACACACACACACACACACACACACACATATATATATATATATATATATATATATACATATTAAGAGAGTTAGAAATTACTCAGTATGACTTATCCTGGTTTGGCCTCTCCGCCTACGTCCAGTCCCCAGACTCCTCCGGGCTTTTAGAATCCAATACTGAGCTCTTTAAAGGTAGAGCACAAATCGGTTACAAGGCAGTTGAATATGCAAGAGTACCTTCCTCTATTCGTCTACTCAACTCCTACTAAGTGCTACACCCCAGCACCTAGATTTCTCTACCACTGAGTACTTAATACCGAGTACTCAGCACAACACTCTCAATATTACAATTGAAAACAAACTTGTTCTTTTTCAGATAAAGAACACTTTAGATGATTACAGACAATCAATCTAGCATTTACACAAGGAATAGAAAGTTGGTGTAAGATATCTTTCTTGTTTTTGAGTGCTTTGAATTTGTATCTTTCTCAGTTGTATTTTCTGTATCAATCGGCAATGATCCAAGAGGATTGTTTGTCCTGTTATAGTTGTATTCTGAGGATCAAATGATTTGAATTTGATTTGTCCGTTGAGTCCAAAACGGCTCTTTTGGGGGACAAACTTCTGGTCAGCTTCAGATGTGCAGGCCAATCTTTTTTTCTGATTTCTTCAGATGTCAGGCTTGTCTTCTTCCTACAAGCTTTGTCTTCTTGCGGCAGTTTGTCTTATAGCAATGAACAGTTGACCCATGAATCTTGGAATTTGGCTTTTGCGTAATTCCAAGGCTTCAATTATTGGTGCAGACAGTTGTCAGATTTGTCTTTTAGCTAACGGATCATTCATGCTGTCCTGAAAATCACTCAGCTTCACTTCGATATTCATTGTCTTTGATTGTCACCAAATCTCATACTGAGTTCTTTTTCACTCAGCTTCCATGGCCAGCTTCATTCTGCAAGATCTAGTTCTGAAGCAGACTTCTTTTATGCTGAGCTTCGTTCCACTCAGCTTCTTTGATCAGCTTCATTCTTAAGCTGTTGTTTTGAAGATGACTTATCTTCTCTTGTGTTGAGTTGCTCTTTACTCAGCTTGTGTTGTGTTCTCATGCTGACTTTGTCCTGTCTTAATTTTTATTTCCTTTTGCATTTATGTTTATACTCAATATTGAACAAACGAATTAGTACAATTAAATCAAAGCACTTAAATTTAATTGTCTCTTAATCATGGATTAAACTTAAATGATTTTGTCAAATCAAAATCTTGTGGAAAGGTGTTTCAACAAACTCCCCCATTTTGATGTTGGCAAAATATTTAATTTATGGAACTCAGTTTTGAAATTCCCATGATTGAATTACTTTTTATTCTTCTGAAATTACTCCCCCGTAAGGGTTGCATATATTGTCTTAACTTAACTCTAAACCTTCTAAGATTTAATTGAGTAATAAGGGAAGACATGTTTATACTGACTTAGTTCAATTCTAGACCTTCTAAGATCTAATTCAGATGAGCCTATGTCAACTTTCAGAAGACTTCAATGTTTATTCAGTTTGATACATGAATAGTTTTGGTATCAGAGTTTATGTGCGGATGTATCAGAGTTAATGTGTACTGAGTATATTTTTAATTTGAATTTATTTGTTTGTTCAATTTTAGACAGATCAGCATATAGTATAATAGTAAGCATCACTTATGAAAAACAATGTGAATGAAAAGATGCTTAAGATGATATAAATGGTTAGCATACAAAATACACAAGTCAATTCCTTAAAGCTAATCTATTTTCTATCGACTTGAGCTATCCCTTTGCCTTTGTCTTTCCTCTTTTGCTGACTGCCTGTGGTTTCGCCTGCCTTTGGCTGAGTTCCATCAGCTTGTACTTTCTCCCCCGTTTTGCCACCATCAGGCGGAGGAGGGATGAAGGATTCATTGAGAGCAGCACGAGTCAGCTTGACCGAATACGCCTTGAGATGTTTCGTGCTTTCAAATAACCCATCTAACACTGGGACTCCATCATCCAGAACTGAACCGGGGACGCGAACAAATGCGCTGATCATGCTGAGTATGTATTCCTATGATTTACTTAGCCATGATATTGCGTCAGTTCTTTGGGCATAAGATTGATGGTACATTCAAAGTACAGCCTTGTCGTAAATGTCACGCTAAGCGTTTGTGTGACACACATGTCTAAATAGGCTTTGAGTAGTTTGTAGGATAGTATTGGTTTTGACCAAGTCAGTTTCCATTTCCTCTTTACTCGGGTTTAGAAGACGGACAGCTTCGCTAATTTCATCCATCGAACATTAGGAAGTTGAGGAGAGAAGTTCACGAGTGCCAGTCAGCTCAGAAGTCAGCTTGGTAAAATAGTGACCTAACTCAGCAGATGTAGCATAGCCCATGTTGACTGCAGGTAGAGCGTTGATTTGTCCCTGAAGTGAATTCATATGATTCACCATCATCAATTGCAGTTCGGCCAGCTTGACAATAGATTCTTGCCTGGGTTGCTGGGCTTGGACCGTGGTCATGACACTTACTAAATCTTTGAGATTTTTGATCTCATTGAGAAGCTGAGTGACAAATGAAAGTTCTTGTGATTCAGCATTTGCAGGCCCAGCATGGTTGGTATAAGAAGAGTGTAAGTCCTAGAGAAGAGTTTGAGCGGAGTCAATAATGCGACGTCCAGACTCAGTTGCATGAAGATAGGCAAATTGTGCCTCAGGATTTAGCTCAGTGGCCGGGATTCTAGTAGCACCAGATGGAGGAGGTGTTTGGTGCTGTCCTTGAGTGGAAGTGCCAGTATGGTCAGCAGCTGGACTTTGATTTTGATTAGCAGTAGGAGCTGACTGCTCAATATTCTGCGAAATGTGATAGGAAGGAGGTGGATCTGCAGAGATATTTACCTGCTCATCATGGACTTGAGTTGGTGCAGGAAGAGGCACCTCAGGTTTAGCAGGATTTTCCTTAGCTTGCTTGTCTCCTTAAGTAGCTAGGACTTCGAGCTCTTGCTTGGCTTGGTTTGGATTTTCTGGAGTCTTGGCGTGTTGCTCAGTATGAGTAACAGAGGATTGTTTTTCCTGTGTAGATGACTCAGTATGCCTTGAGAAGAACTTAAATTGTAGATCCGTGAGGTCAGTGATTTGATCCCTCAGAGGCGAATCATCTAGGAGGTCAATGACTGGAGATTTGTAGGCCTTCTTTTTAAGCCTTTTCAACTTTTTGGTCTTTGGAGGAGAAGGGTCAGTAGGAATGGAATCAAGAGATGACTCTACCCCGAGATCAGTGTTGAGGCCTTCCATGAATATTTCTTACTCTGTGAGCTCAGCATCAACTGTCTTACTCTGTACAGCTGGATTTTCAACTTGCTCAATATTCCCTGTTTGTTCTTGCTCAGCATGAGCTTCTTGATGTTGCTCAACATCCTCATCATTATCATGCTGACCTGCATTGTTCCTTAGTTCATCTGCTTCTTGATCAGCAGGGATTTGCTCAAGGTCAATCTCTTGGCTTCTTATGAAGTGGGAATCATCAAGAACTGCAAAACCAAGAGGGACAGCATCAACTGGACTCAGATCAGAAGTTTTCTTCTTCTTCTTCAGAGGGGTTTCCTCACTTTCCAGTTCATCAGGCTCATCTTGCCTCTTTCTTTTCTCTGCTAAATTACCTTGCTCAGCATCAACTTTCTTCCCTTTTGAGACAACCCGGATTTTCTTTGGAACAGCATCAACATCTTTTGAGCTGGTTTGGATTGCTTTCCGTTTCTTCTCTCGCTTGGTTTGATCAGCAGGTTCAGCTATAGCGATGTTCTCTTTCTGAGGTTGCTCATCATCAACTTCCTCCTTGATTTCCTCGATGACCCCTTTTCCCTTCTTGGGCTTGATGGGTTGGTTATATACTAACCCAAACAACAAGGTAGCCGTGATTTCAGTTCCCCAGGTTTCCGTTTCATTAATCAAGTCGATTTGATGATCTTCGAGGATTCTGGTTATAAGAGAACCCAGCCTGAGCTTGATAGTACTCCGTTGAAGTGCTCCTACCAGAAATACGGGCATGTTGAGAGGGCTGTAGGTCAGCATGTGCCAAATGAAGCACTGTTCAAAGTTTGAAGCTGATGATGCTGAGTTAATTTTTGGGAAGATGAAGTTAGTCAGGAGATAGTGAGCCATCTTTTGATTTTGACCCATGCATGTACTGGGTATTTCTCCTTTGTGATTCGCTGGTTTATAGAAAGTTGCAGTGTGGTCAAGCTTTTCCTTAGTAGTCCTGAATTCTGTTCCGGTGTTTGGTAGATTTAGTAAGGTTGCGAGATAGGATGGGGTAATCGTTAGCTTCTTACCTTTAACGTGGGTTACCAGATGGTTAGCATCCCTTCCATCAACACAGAGGTTGGAGTAAAATACCCATACTAACCTAGGATAGGTTCTACCAGGAAGTGAAAAGAGTCCAGCCCATTCATTTTTCTCAATCCATTCACAAAACGGTTGCTCATCCGTTATGAAGCTCGGAGAGAACCATCGACATCGAAGAACCTCATGATTCTTTACGCTCGGGTACACTTTAACAAAGAATTTTTCATTGGGCTGCTTGTCCTTCTTTTTCTTTTTCTTCTTTGAAGAGGTGGCGAGGTCAGTTTTAGGGTTCTTGTTTGGAGTTTGGTCATGCTGACCCTGTTCTTTAGTGGGAGTCTTGCTATACTCCTGTTGAGGAGGAGACTTAGGGTTTTCGTCGGTGTGGTCGTCGTTGTAACCACCACCGGAGAGATTTTGAGAATCCGTCATGATTTCGAATTCTTTGAGAGGATTTTGGGTTTTTAAGGGAAAGAGATTTGAATGCCAGGAATTTTGAGTGTAAGGAGTTCTAAGTGGGAATTCTTCCACTATTTATAGAGGTTCAGATTGATCTTATTCGTTGAACTAGCCGTTTTACCTCGAGATGATCAACCAACAGAGATTCTGCCATTTATGACACGTTCGGCGCATGGGTTTTCTAATTATTGCTTACGTTATCCTAGGTGGCTATTTAATACGTGTGCTAGCATTTAATGTTTAATTGAGTTTTACTCAGTATTAAGAATGTCAGACGTTTGAGATTCTGAGTAGTCAGTTTTATGTAGGATAGTTGTTTGTGGACTTAGTAACTTAGCTTAGGATAATCACTCAGCATGCATGTCTACTCAGCATAGGGTGATTTCATGTCATTTTTAACTTAGCATGCAACAGTTACTAATTTATCACAAATCACTCAGCATGGTAATCACTCAACATTCAGTTAAGCACATAGAATTATTGAAGAGGATTAGACATACCGATAGCTTCCCTTAATATGTTGAATTTTTCACGAGCCAAAGGCTTGGTGGAGATATCCGCAAGCTGTTCATTTGTTGGAACATAGGCCAGCTTGATCTCACCCTTGAGTACATGATCTCTAATGAAGTGATTCCTTATGCTGACATGCTTCATCCTGCTGTGTTGGATTGGATTTTTAGATAGGTCAATGGCGCTTTTATTGTTGCATTTGACTTCAATTGTTTCTGTTTTGACTCCATAATCCTCAAGCTATTGCTTAATCCATAGGACTTGTGCAACACAGCTTCCAGCAACTACGTACTCAGCTTCAGTTGTAGACAGGGCAACTGATGACTGCTTCTTGTGGAACCAAGATACTACACAGCTTCCAAAGAAGTGACATCCTCCCGAGGTACTTTTACGCTCTAGCTTATCTCGTCCATAGTCAGCATCAGTGTATCCAATGAGTGTGAAGTCATTTGAGGTTGGATACCATAAACCTGTATTAACTGAGCTCTGCAAATATCTAAAGATTCTTTTTACAGCTATGAGGTGAAATTCCCTGGGGTCAGCTTGATATCTTGCACAATAACATACTGAGTACTGAATATCAGGTCTACTAGCGGTAAGGTAAAGTAGAGAGCCAATCATACCTCGATATAGCTTGCTTTCTACAGATTTACCTTTCTCATCTTTGCATAGGATAGTATCAGTACCCATTGGGGTTGATATGGGTTTACAATCTTCCATATCGAATTTCTTTAGCATTTCTTTGGCGTATTTGGACTGACTAATGAAGATGTCGTTCTTACCTTGCTTGATTTGAAGTCCAAGGAAGAAGTTGAGTTCTCCCATCATAGACATCTCGAACTCAGTTTGCATCTGTTTACTAAACTCTTTGCACAAAGATTCGTCAGTAGCACCAAAGATTATATCGTCTACGTAAATTTGTGCCAGCAGGGTATGTTTACCCTTTTTCTTGATGAACAAGGTTGTGTCAGCTTTGCCTCTGATATAATTCCTGGTCAGCAGGAAGTTAGTCAACCTCTTATACCAAGCACGTGGTGCTTGCTTTAGGCCATATAAGGCCTTCTTGAGTTTATAAACGTGGTTTGGAAATTTTAGATCTTCAAACCCTGGAGGCTAACTAACATATACCTCTTCGTTTATAAAGCCATTAAGAAAAGCACTTTTAACATCCATTTGATATAACTTAAAATTCATATAGCTAGCATATGCACATAGTATACGTATAGCCTCTAACCTAGCAATGGGTGCAAAGGTCTCACCGTAGTCGATGCCGTCTTGCTGACTATAGCCTTGGGCTACAAGTCGGGCTTTATTTCTGACTACGTTGCCTTGCTCATCTAATTTATTTCTAAAGACCCACTTAGTTCCTATGGTCTTTTGATTCCTAGGTTTAGGTACTAAATCCCATACCTCATTTCTTGTGAATTGATCAAGCTCTTCTTGCATAGCGTTGATCCAATATTCATCGTGCTCAGCATCAGCGAAATTCTTTGGCTCGTGCATTGAGACGAAGGCAACATTGCTGAGATACTTCCTAAGCTGATCTCTTGTCATCAGCTTGTTGTCAGCAGCATCAAGAATGGGCTTCTCCGAATGTACTCTTGGAATTTTTATTTCTTTGGGCAATGTTGAGTTGTTTGGAACAGGTGTTTCTACAATCTCTGCAGGAATAGATTGGTCAGCAAAGTTATTTCAATTCCTTGCTTACCTTTGGTCAGCCCTTGTATTGATGACTCAGAGGCTCCATTTTGATCAGCAGAAGCTGAGCTTGGTTCATCTTCATCGAGCTGAGTTGACTTTCCTACAGGGTCAGCTTCATCGAACTCAATATGGACAGACTCTTCTACAACCTGAGTTTGTTTATTATACACCCTATATGCTTTGCTGTTAGTTGAGTACCCTAAAAAGATTGCTTCGTCAGCTTTAGCATCAAATTTTGCAAGATTATCTTTTGTGTTGAGTATAAAACACTTACACCCAAAAGCACGAAAGTAGCCAATGTTGAGCTTTCGTCCTTTCCAAAGTTCATATGGGGTTTTCTTAAGAATAGGTCTAACTAAAGCCCTATTTTCACTCAGCATTGTCCTAGCTATTTTGACAATTTTTCTGTTCTTCCTTTCCACAACCCCATTTTGTTGAGGTGTTCTAGGAGCAGAGAAATTATGGTCAATACCACTGGCTTCACAGAATTCATCAAACTGTTGGTTTTTGAATTCTCCACCATTGTCACTTCTAATATGAGCTACTCTTAGGTCTTTGTCATTTTCAAGCTTTTTAATCAATGTGGTGAACATCTCAAATGTTTCATCCTTGCTACTCAACAAGATGATCCAAGTGTACCGAGAGAAATCGTCTACAATGACTAAGGAAAATTTCTTACCTCCCAAGTTGAGTGGCTGGACAGGTCTGAAAAGATCCAAGTGTAGTAATTCCAATGGTCTCTTGGTTGAGACAATATTTTTACTTTGAAATGACTTCTTAGTTTGTTTACCTTGCTGACAAGCATTACACAATTGATCTTTTTCAAATTTAAG
The DNA here is from genome assembly GCF_963576675.1 of Euphorbia lathyris. Taxonomy (NCBI): domain Eukaryota; kingdom Viridiplantae; phylum Streptophyta; class Magnoliopsida; order Malpighiales; family Euphorbiaceae; genus Euphorbia; species Euphorbia lathyris. Next base: position 10,166,034 of record NC_088912.1, read on the forward strand.
TTTGGGCAATCCCTCAACTAGTTGCTTTCTAGCTAATTTGGCAAGAAGGTCCATGCTTACATGACCAAGTCTTCTATACCATAGCCAGGAGTTATCCTCTTTAGACACTAAGCATATATTTTTAGAAAACTATTTTTCTAAACTCAGCATGTATACATTGTCTACACGATGGGCGGTTAAAATCAATTCGTTTGTTTTTCCCTCGAGTATTTGACACTGAGTATCATCAAATACAACCTTTCTGCCGCTCTTGCAAAGCTGAGCTACACTCAGCAGATTGTATTTGAGACCTTTAACTAAGGAGACTGGCTCAATAGTAGGGTTACCTCCGATAGTACCTGAGCCGACTATCTTACCCTTCTTATTGTCTCCAAAGCTTACACTTCCACCTCGTTTAAGCACTAGTGTGATGAATTGAGTTTCATCACCAGTCATGTGCCTCGAGCATGCGCTGTCTATATACCACAGTTTTGATTTCTCCACGCATCTCAGGCTCACCTGCATTTTAGACTATTCATCTTTAGGTACCCAATTCTTTTTAGGTCCTCGTTTGTTAGCATAAACAGGTGCAAAGTCATGTTTTAATTTGTGACGACATACTTTTATAGTGTGGCCACTTTTACCACAGAAGTCACAGTGAATTACCCTTTGAGGGTGATGTTGAGCGTGGTTAGCATTATTGTGCTGAGCATGCCAACATACCTTAGTGGTATGTCCTTTCTTTCCGCAGAAGTCACATTGGACAATCCGCTTATTGTACCAACACACTTCTCTTGTGTGCCCTTTTTTCCCGCAATAGTCATACTGCGTGAACTGTTTATGTTGACTAGTACTTGAGTACTCAGTATGGGATTTATTTTTATTTGAGCCTCTTATTTGGCTCTGTAGGGTAGTGACATCCTTTTTCAGTTTCTTTGAATCTGATTGGACCTCCGAGACAAACTTATGCATAAGTTCTATGTTACTGTGCAAAGTTGAATTGTCTTGGAGAAAATATCGGAGGTCACTGAGCTTGACCTCTTCAATCTCATCACACCGCCTGCTGAGTGCCTTTACTTTCTTATTGCACTTTTTAGTTAGCGCATATAAATCACTCAGGGCATTTATCATCTCATTTCTAAGAAAAAGTAAGGATGTTACCTCATTATTGTGTTCCTCCTGGTCAGTTTCATCAGAGAGGTCAGCTTGCTCAGAATAAGTGCGGTCAGCATCATCGGCCATGAAGCATATATTTGCTGTTTCATTTGCATCAGCTTCTGATGAGGTTGACTCATCACTATCACTCCATGTGGCTAGCATAGCCTTTTTGCTGCCCTTCTTGTCTTTCTTCAGCATGGGACAACTTGACTTGATGTGCCCAGTTTGGTGGCACTCGAAACATGTGACAGGCTTTGAGCTTTTCTTCTTATATTTGTTGTCGCTGGGCTCAGCTTTGTATTTGTCATTTCTTCTGAATGGCCTTTTGCTGTTCCTATCATTCTTCCTGAACAGCTTTTTCATCTTCCTGGTGAACATTGCCATTTCCTCATCATCAGATGAGTCAGCTTCGGTAGAGTCAGCTTTCATGACAAGTGATTTTTGTCTCTTGTCTTCTGACTTCTCTTTTTCTTCAAAGTTTTTCATTGATATCTCATGAGTCAGCAACGATCCGATCAGCTCATCGTACTTATACGTAGTCAGGTCCTGAGCTTCCTCCACTGCAGTCTTTTTGGCCTGCCAGCTTTTGGGAAGACTTCTCAAGATCTTCTTCACCTGTTCTTCCTCGATGAAGTTCTTTCCAAGTCTTTTCAGCTCATTTATAATGTTAGTAAATCTAGCGTTCATTCCCGAGATGTCCTCATTATCATTCATCTCGAACAACTCGTATAATCTCATATGCTGATTTACTTTTGATTCCTTGACCTTGCTTATGCCATCGTAGGTTACTTCAAGCTTTTTCCAAATCTCATGTGCTGACTCGCAACCTGAAATCTTATTGTATTCTGCAGCATCTAAAGCACAGTGAAGCATATTGATAGCCGAAGCATTGTTTTAAAGTTTTCTAAGGTCATCTTCTGACCACTCAGTTTCACTCTTAACAACTTTCTCATTGTTAACAGTTTTATATGGCACGTATGGGCCTTGAACTATTGCAAGCCATGCACTCATGTTTGTGGCTTGAATAAAGTTCTTCATCCTATTTTTCCAGAATGTATAATTAGATCCAAAGAATAGGGGAGGCTGACTAATTGATAATCCCTCAGGGAGTATCTGTGTTGTTTGATTCCCAGGAAGGAAACGAGTGTTGTTCTCAGCCATTTATCAGGATCAGCTCAAGATAGTTATATCTTTGAGTAGTGAGCTTAGGCTCTGATACCACTTGTTGGTCCCGTGTGATTAGTTCCAAAGGGGGGGGGGTTAGGAACTAATGTAACTTTTTCGCTAATTAATCTTGCTGACTTAATAATTTTAGTGAGTTTATTAACTCAACTTTGGTCAGCTTGGCTGATCTTAGTGTAAGACAACTTTAGTCAGATGTTGACTGAGACTGTTTCACTTGTGAGTTGGGAATTGACACTTTTGTGGTCAGCTTCCAACTCAGCACTCTAATTTACTCAGTGTCAGCTTTAAGCAGTTTATATGCTGAGTAAATATAACAAGCAACACATACACACACACACACACACACACACACACACACATATATATATATATATATATATATTAAGAGAGTTAGAAATTACTCAGTATGACTTATCCTGGTTCGGCCTCTCCGCCTACGTCCAGTCCCCAGACTCTTCCGGGCTTTTAGAATCCAATACTGAGCTCTTTAAAGGTAGAGCACAAACCGGTTACAAGGCAGTTGAATATGCAAAAGTACCTTCCTCTATTCGTCTACTCAACTCCTACTAAGTGCTACACCCCAGCACCTAGATTTCTCTACCACTGAGTACTTAATATCGAGTACTCAGCACAACACTCTTAATATTACAATTGAAAACAAACTTGTTCTTTTTCAAATAAAGAACACTTTAGATGATTACAGACAATCAATCTAGCATTTACACAAGGAATAGAAAGTTGGTGTAAGATATCTTTCTTGTTTTTGAGTGTTTTGAATTTGTATCTTTCTCACTTGTATTTTCTGTATCAATCGGCAATGATCCAAGAGGATTGCTTGTCCTTTTATAGTTGTATTTTGAGGATCAAATGATTTGAATTTGATTTGTCCGTGGAGTCCAAAACGGCTCTTTTGGGGGACAAACTTCTGGTCAGCTTCAGATGTGCAGGCCAATCTTGTTTTTTGATTTCTTCAGATGCCAGGCTTGTCTTCTTCCTACAGGCTTTGTCTTCTTGCGGCAGTTTGTCTTATAGCAACGAACAGTTGACCCATGCATCTCAGAATTTGGCGTTTGCGTAATTCCAAGGCTTCAATTATTGGTGGAGACAGTTGTCGGATTTGTCTTTTAGCTAACGGATCATTCATGCTGTCCTGAAAATCACTCAGCTTCACTTCGATAGTCATTGTCTTTGATTGTCACCAAATCTCATACTGAGTTCTTTTTCACTCAGCTTCCATGGTCAGCTTCGTTCCGCAAGATCTAGTTCTGAAGCAGACTTCTTTTATGCTGAGCTTCGTTCCACTCAGCTTCTTTGATCAGCTTCATTCTTAAGTTATTGTTTTGAAGATGACTTATCTTCTCTTATGCTGAGTTGCTCTTCACTCAGCTTGTGTTGTGTTCTCATGCTGACTTTGTCCTGTCTTAATTTTTATTTCCTTTTGCATTTATGTTTATACTCAATATTGAACAAACGAATTAGTACAATTAAATCAAAGCACTTAAATTTAATTGTCTCTTAATCATGGATTAAACTTAAATGATTTTGTCAAATCAAAATCTTGTGGAAAGGTGTTTCAACAAGAACCTCACGAAGTTGTTCGGCTTATAAATAGTCATCTTTGCAAGAGTAAATTGTTATATATTCTGAAATATTGTCTATTGTATATTGTAACTTACTGCCACCCGTATCACTTCATTAGAGTTTGAATTATACAAATCTGTTTCACCCATAGTTTCGGAGTAGTTATTAGTAACACCAACTCAAATCTAAAGTATTCACCGCCTAGATAACGTATAGAACCGAGTAGTTTAATACTTATGGGTATAAATCCTGTGGATTCGAGACCTAGACTTAACCAGATTTATTACTTGATACGATAGGGTACACTTATCCCTCAGTTACAAAAGAGACCGATAGCCCGGTCTCACCGCATCAACTTCCGAAGGTGGAAACAAAAGATGTTATTCTACCTTACTATGAAAAATGTGGCTTTTATTTTTACCACTGAGAAGCCTACTGTTTTTGAAGATGCTACTGAGGCAGAACTTCGTCCCGCTGAAAAATGGACAGGGACCGATTTTCTATTCAAAAACTACATTTTTAATCGTTTGGCAGATGACCTATACGTCTACTACAATGATGAATAAAAATCTGGCAAAGAGATGTGGAACGCTCTGCAAAGGAAGTATGACACATAAGAGGCTGGATTGAAGAAATATGCTATCAGCCGCTACCTCAAAGTTTAGATGACTGATGAAAAATCGATAGAGGCTCAATCAAATAAACTCCATAAAATTACACACGAGACTATCTCGAAAGGTATGCCTCTTACCTGGAAGGATTTTTAAAATGTTGATGTAATAATTGACAAGTTGCCTCATACCTGGAAGGATTTTTAAAATGTTCTCAGTCATAAAACCAAGAAATTTTTAATGGAAAGTCTGATCATTCGTCTCCGCATTAAGGAGGAAGCCTGAAACAGAACCAGAAAGAAGAAGTGCTTGTTTTCTCAAACAACACTAAACGATCCATTGCTGTTCTGAAACCAACTAAGATTTTTTTTAAGAATCAGAACCGCACACCAAACCAAAACCGCAATGCTCGAGGATAGGAAAGTGTTGTTATGTGATTCCCACACCACTATTGTTGCTGGAATTGGTAGTGTGGAATTGAACTTCACATCTGGAAAAACTTTGACTTTGAAGGATGTGATGCACACTCTAAAGATGAGGAAGAATATGGTTTTAGGCTATTTTCTCAACAAGACGGGGTTCACTCAAATTATAGGGGCAGATTTGTTTATTTAACAAAAATAATTTGTTTGTATACAACTTTATCCTTAAGGCACCCTTAAACCATATGGGTGTAAATATTTCCTTAAATGAGTGTTGCTGGCACATTCCAACACTTGGGAACATACTATTTTTATGAAAGTTTTTCTTAGCCATCATCTTCATCGTTCTTATACATCTTTCTACAATTTATAACTGGCATGAGCTCCATGAACTTATCATTCATTTTTTCAATCAATAAAGCCATATGTGAGTAGTTTCCTTTACACGAGTTGATGTAGTGAACAGGGAAGAAGGTTGTGCAACTCAGGGTTGAGCATTTGGGTAACTTTTTTATTTAAGGTTTTTTTTAGATTCGGATTATACGAGGTCTTGGTTGCAAACAAGATGTATTTTCTATGCATGTGACTTAGAGATAAGCATGTGTGTATTTTATTTTTGATATAGATCTAAGATGCATGTGAATATGATGAAGAGTTCCCATATCTATAGTGTTAGTTGTTCTATAGGCACATGAGTTTTAAAGATAATCTTCTGTGTTTAATGCTTCTATAAATATTCTTTAATGCAAATAGATTTGATTATGCATATTTATAGTTATGAATCCTCGAAGTAGAAGGAATACCCAATTTGTGAAGATGTAAGTGATCCTGAATTTGAAATGAAACTCATTTGTGAAACCTGATCTTGTGTGAATGTTGCATGTCTTAAGCACAACATGTGTGTCTTTTCATAATGTTATTACCCCAGTTGTGTGTTTGACTGCTAGATGTAGTCATTTACTGTTTGTTCTATTCTTTAGTCTAGATCCTATACTCAAACTGTATGTTACTTTATTAAACTCTTGGATTGGTGATTTCTTAATATTTTTGTTCCAATATATCCCTATGGACACGATAACTCGGTATTACTACCACTTTATTACTTGAGTGATTGGTGCACTTGCCATTTAGTGTATTTGACGCGCAACAATTAACTATCAACCAAAAACTAACAAACCTAAGCCAACTAATGATACATGTGTAACATATAGAAATACAACTGAAAGTATTTGAAACTAATTGAAATTATTATTTAATAACCTTAATTAATATATGAACTTATACTTACTGATATCACTAATATTATGTACCTTGTGACGCTTGTTGATGAGCTATATATAGACGTTTGGAAATGTACCTGTGACTGAATACCTTTCCACGTGTAAGTGATTAATTAGTTCATATACATTTACCTTTTTACTTTTCTGCAAGATCCGGCGTGTTATTGGGATTATGAGCTTATTTTTGGAATCTAAAATACTTATTGGTTCACATGTTCGGTTAATTGTGTTTTATGCTAAAACTCTTGATTGGTAGACGTTTTATATATGAAATTAATTATGAAATTAATTATGATATCCACTTATTTTATAGATGAAATTAATTATGAAGCAAATGAATATTTAATCCATTGAAAGAAATCTCTTCCAGATCATGCTTCAATTCTATTATTTCTATTGATTTTTCTTGTTCTTGAAAATAGAATGAACGAAGACCTTAATTAGTCACAAAGATTATATAATATTTATATCTAGGAGAAAATTAATAAAAGTTTTTAATGATTACAGAATTGAAATTATGAAGAAAAATTAAGTCAGTCAAGAAATTTATTTCTAATTTTCTACAGTTCCTATCACTTAGGAAATTTCTTTATTGACCCATCCTTTTGTTTTTCGAAAATTTATGCACCCATCTTATTATCACGGTGACTCTCTCTATATATACATATATAAATCATAGGATATGATTATGATACGACAATTCATTTTAATATCCGAGTATTTAATTAGGATTTAGACATATAAGTCCAGTTGGGCCAGACCCTGTTTTGTCTAAAAATATCCAGTCTAACTCCAATTTAATCCGCTGTTAGGTTAACTCAGACTGGAATAGGCTCAAGCTTAAAAATCAAATCTAAGATCAATCCAAATAAATCCACCTAAAATGAATTTGTATCATTTAATAATAACAATTAAAATTTATACTTCAAACAAATATTTAAATTTAAATATAAAGATTTAATAATTAATATTAATAAAACGGACCAGACCGGACTAGCTCATTTCATATTAATAAAGTTTTGGCTTGAACGTACTTCATATTAATTTTTCTTATTTAAATTTGATCTATTAGTCCAGGTCTAAATGGGCTAGATGAGTACCAGATCCGTGAAAAAATCTAATTAAAATTAAAAATTATCACCGAAAGCTAATTTGGAATTTTTTAACATTTTCGAGATAATATCAACATAAAATAACTAACAATGATAGCAAAAAGTTAAGAATAACAATAGCGGTGTTGACAAATCGCAAGAATAAGGAGACCAGGTCCGGAGGCTACCGATTTTCAAGCTTGGATGTTGAATGTGTTGTAGTCGGCGGTAGGGCTGTAATCGAGCCGAGCTGAGGCCTATTCAAGCTCGGCTCACTATAAAATTAACGAGCAGAGCTTTGGCTTGCTCAACGAGCTTGAGCCGAGCTTCGAGCTTGTTTCGAGCCCAAAATCCTCTTTTAGACTTGGTTCATTAAGAAAATTATCTAACCATGAATTGTTTGTGAGGAAATTGTTAATTGTATTTGTGAAGTTTGCTCGCAAATAACTCTTTAATTGTGTACATAAACAAGCTCCAAGCAAAGTTCGTGAATAAATAAACAAGATGCTTACAAATAGTTCGTCTATTACTCATTTATTATGTTTGCGAACGAACTCATCTAATAGCAAATGAATTAATATTAAGTTTAAATATTTGTGAACTAACACAAAACTATATAGTTTTCTACAAAACTAAAATTTGTTCATAAATATTCTAATCGAGCCTGCTCGAGAGCTTTCGAGCCGAGCTTTGGCCTGCTCAAGCTTTGCTCGTTTACGAACCGAGCCAGTAAATCGTGTTCACGAACGGCTCGTTTACAAATCGAACCGAGTCGAGTCGAGTTTTTATCGAGCCGATTACCGAGCCGCTCATGAGCGGCTCTATTCATTTACAGCCCTAGTCGGCGGGTGATGAATGGATCAGCAAGTTGGTCTGGGTTTTATATGCGATTTGGGGTTAGTGGAATAACAATACCTGGAATCAAAAGTGTATGTTAACCGAACATAGTGTCCAATAGCCAAGGTAGTTGGTTCATGACTGGCGGGCATTTCGGATGCGAAGCAGTCGAGTCCAGTAGGGAGGGAAGACGACTGAACGATATGGTAGAAATTGAGAGGAGCCTTTTTGAAGTGCAATCTGGACAATGGAATGTTCATCTCCGATAACGTTTATGGGGGTGAGAACAGTGGTCCGTGATGACAAAGGTATATTTCAGATTTGTAGTAGTAGCAAATTCATGGGCGTTTATGAAGCACGCATGATGGACGTAATTGCATTTTGTGCTAATTTATTATGGTTAACCGCTAGAAATAAAAAGTGAGTGGAGTTTGAGAATGATGCAAAGCTAGTAGCTTATGGCATCAATTCTAACAATATAGTTATGTCGGAATTTGATGCTTTGATTTCAGATCATAAGAAAATTATTAATGAAAAATCCTGATTTTCCAATCAAATTTATTCCTTCTTTAATGAACTACGATGTGCATATTATTATAAGGCGTGCTTGTTTCAATACTAGCGACTTTTATTCTGTGTTAGGGCTCTATTGCCTCCGGGATGTAATTGTGAAAGATTTGGGATGCTTTAGTTTAATGATAATAGCCTATTCCAAAAAAAAAAAATATATTAACAATAGGGGTTCAATTAAACAATTATTAATTTTCTTATATATGATGCCAATTTCTTAATAGCAATCAAAATCCGGGACAAAAAGTTGATTGTGATAAAGTCATAATCAGAAAAGTTGTATATATATGATAACATCTAATCTAATCCCAAATCATATGGCTTAATCTAATCCATAGGGTAAGTTAATTAATTAATTTGCTAAAAAGGTGAACACACCTAGCCCCCAAATGATGACTTTTCATTTATTCATTTTTCAGAAAAGAAAGTAATTAAAGGGCATAAAAAGATTAGTATATATGATACTTTATAGGGTTAGTTACCAAAAAAAAAAAAAAAAAGTACTATCTGGTTTGGCTGATTTGCGACGTGGTATCTGAGGTATTTTTTTTACAAACAGAACCTCGAGGTTGTCACCGTTAACAAAATCATGGAAACGGCTCGGTGACAATCTCGAGGTTGTGTTTGCAAAAAAAATACCACATGTACCACATCACAAATCGGTCAAACTATAAGATCATTTTTTTCTTGTAATTAATATGTATATATATATATATATATATATATATATATATATATATATATATGAGTTTAGGAAATAATTAATGGAAATTTAGATGATGTTATTGTTTTTTTAAGAGAAAAAGCAACTTTATTAAGGAAAAAAGACAAATCTTTACATAAAGTTGATTCGAGCTAATTAAAAACCGAAAAAAGAAATAAAAAAAAAGTTGGCATTGAAAAGAGCTTTTTTTTAGCATGAACCATCTCATTATCTAACCTCAGAACAGATGATACACTAAAGTCGTTATGATCATAGATCAATTCGTTGCACTCCTATATAATATTACCAAAATCCGAAAGATCTTCCTTTAATGAAAAGCATATTATCCGTGTGCCACTAGCTTAGCATCCACTTCAAAATGCACATTATTAAAGAACCCAAATAATATATTGTCTCATAGTGATAGCCTCTACCACCTTCACTTCAAACTAGCCAAGCATAAACTCGATATGAACATCAACCCTTCGAACAACAACCCCCAACCCAGTTCGCCTTCCTCTTTAAAGGTTGAAGCATCTACATTGCATTTCATCTCATTTTCTGTTGGACGTTGCCTGTGAGTCTCCATGCCATTACACTTATTAACATTAGAATACCCAACAAGAGCCTCTACCCCTAACTTGAGCATGTTGCCAATCATTGATAAACCAACGAGGGACTGCTACAACAAGCAATGGAGAGCTACAAGACCAGTTTCATACTAGCTTATTCTGTTGGCACCAGACCTTCCAAACCACCATTTTGCCTAAAAATAGCTTGAGGATCAACATTTACAATTACATAATTTCATAAATCATATTCTTACTTCATTGCTATAAAGTTGGTCTCATATTTTCTCAAATATTCACTAACTTTAGTATCAGAGAGGGTTCGCTGGAACTCCGATCCCCTTTTCTGACGACTGTTGCAATCTCAAGTCACCAGAGTACAGTTGGAAGAGAAGATTTCAGAATGATAGACATCAATATATAAGAATGAGACCAACTAAGATTTGATGACTAACATTTTGAAATACACAAAGATAAGGATAACAATGTTAACCTAATTATAAGATAAATACTATCTCTAACACCCACCAACCTGTTGGCGGGAACACATATAAAGATAACTTCGTAGTTGAGTGAAGCGTGTACTGGACAACAGCTTGGTCAAAACATCAGCGACCTGATCCTCGGTAGGAATAAACCACACTGAAGGAAACCATGTCTTACTTTTGTTCATGCATAAAATGATAGTCAAGCTCAATATGTTTTTTCTATACATGAAACAATGGATTCACTATCAAATAAATGGCACCGACATTGTCACACAATAATTGAACCAGTGTGGGCATATGAAAGCCAATGTCATGCAAGAGGTAACAAAGCCATAAAAGTTTAGTAGTGGCCACTGCTTTGTATTCATTTTTAGTGGATGAGCGAGCAATGGTAGGATTCTTCCTTGTTTTTCAAGAAATCAGGCTTTTATCTAGATAGACACAATAGACACTGGTAGATCTAACATCATCAAGAAATCCACACTAATCACTATCAGAGTAACACTTTAAGAAAGTGATAGATGAGGAGGAAAGAAAAATGCCGAGGTTATAGGATCCTTAAAGGTACCGTAAGAGCTGTTTGACCCCCTTCTTATGAACATCAATAGGAAAATGCATAAATTGGCACAACTTGTTGACAGAAAAAGACAAAGTGGGTCAAATAATAGTCAAATATTTTAAGGCCCTACTACAAAATGATACTCATCGCCATTGGCCAGAAGTGTTCAATATGTCTTGGAAAGTGGTTGATTAGTTCCCACGGGGGGATAAAGATGGCTTACAAACTTCCATTTTGATTTGCTCCAGACAATCATTAATATATGTATTCTAAAAAAGATGAATAACCATCTTGGAATACTAAATATTTAGGCTAAGAAAGTAAGAAAGTGATAGATGAGGAGAAAAGAAAAATGCCAAGGTTATAGGATCCTTAAAGGTACCGTAAGAGCTGTTTGACCCCCCTTCTCATGAAAATCAATAGGAAAATGCATAAATTGGCACAACTTGTTGATAGAAAAAGACAAAGTGGGTCAAATAATAGTCAAATACTGTACGGCCCTACTATAAAATGATACTCATCGCCATTGGCCAGAAGTGTTCCATATGTCTTGGAAAGTGGTGGATTAGTTACCACAAGGGGATAGAGATGGCTTACAAGCTTCCATTTTGATTTACTCCAGACAATCATTAATATATGTATTCTAAGAAAGATGAATAACCATCTTGGAATACTAAATCTTTAGGCTAAGAAAGTAGGATCCCTGACTAAGATTCTGAATAAGAAACTCATGCACTATAGCAGATAATGTGTCTTGAATAAAAGCTTGGTTGTTCTTGTAATCAAAATTCCATCCATATAATATAGAACATACAATTTCTCATTATCAATGAGGACTGATCAACCAAATACATGGGGTGCTTGTTGAAGGCAATACTAAGACTTTTTAAGAAGGAAAACATGATCGAGGCATTCATTATCCATAAAGTTGTGCAGTTGCTCCATATATATCAACTCTACCAAATTTCCATACAAGAAAGAATTAGAAACACCAAATTGATTGATAAACCATCCATGAGCAATAACTAATGCAAAGTGAGTGCAAATATTGGTGGCCTTGACAACATTCCTATTTATAGTCTAAACTGGACTGCTGGATAAATCCATGACCCCAATAGGTCATAAAAGTTTAATTTGTCTCAATAAAACAACTTAAGTTTGTTTTTGTCCCAATAAAGCGATACAGATTAATAGGGAATGAGTTAGTTTTGATCATAATAAAGGAATTTCTTATCTAACTTAACTAGAATGAGTGAATCCCATAAGTAGGTGTAAGAACCTTGCTCTTAAAGGAGTTTTGTATTTTTTATTGAAAAAGATGAGTATTCTTACAAACATTGGAGTTTAAATACCTTCCCTAATTTAAAGACAAACGACTATAAAACCCTAACTAGGGTTACAATTCAATAAGAAAGTAATAGGGGTAAGATGAGGTGAAGTGGTTAAATGGTATAGTGGTAAATAGGCCTAAATGAAAAAACAATAATATTAGGATGGCAAAACAATAAATAAGACCAAGCAGGGAATCTGGCAGGTTTGGTCTCCTTACTGGCTAAGTCATCTCACATGACGTGTGGAATGTTGACACGTCGTGTGACTAATTCTTTCCAACCACTTGCTTGCCTGATGATGTATCTTCAACGCTCCTCTTCACTAGGTCACACGATGTGTGAGTAAAACTCACACATCGTGTTAATTATCACTCTAGTTTCAAGTACTCCAGCCACCAGCCCACACGTCGTGTGAGGATCTTTCTTCCCAACTCCTCATACAACTCTTTGCTCACACGACGCATCACTAGTTGCACACGGTATGTGAGACACTTGGTCTACCACTAGAGATGTCGGCATCATAAAGTCACTTTGGACATTTTTCAATCATTTTTCCGTTAGAATTGATTACATGACATCGAATTACATGTCTCAACGTCATGTGACATAATAAAAAAATTAACCACAAATTAATTCAAGTAAATAAAAATATTTTCAATTAAAATTTTAATTACAAATTAACCCACGTGACATATCGATTGTCAATTAAAAATTGTAGTTACATTTTTTTTAATATGCAAGTGGTGCTGACATAATGTTGAGATGTCACGTCATCAATTTCGATAAAAAAAATGATTGAAAAACGTTCAAAGTGTTTTTATTATGACACAAACAAACTTATATAGTTTTATTAAGATAAAATAAATTGTCGTGACATTTTGAGGACATTGTCCATCCGTTGTGCTAATTACCCATTATACTTGTGATCTAAAAGTTTCATCTTTTAGGTATAGAAATTCATGCCAATCCAAGAAATAACTAGTGTATCCGATGGAAAAATATGTTCAGGGCACATTTTTTTTAATATATATATATAAACGAAGTAGTTAATTAATTTAAAAAAAAGTTTAAATGAGAAAAATTTCACATGGCCCTTTGACTAAATAATAGAGTGCAAAAATACAAATAATTTTATCCTTAATATCTAAAATAACACAATTTTACTCTCAACATTAACCGTCAAAAGTAATTTTATCCGTAATATTTGACAAGTTGAAAATCAATTAGAAAAATTCCTCATCAAATTGTCTTTGCGGTTATAAATCTTGTCATTTACAATTCATATATGCGTCATTTTATCACTCTTTAGGAACATATCACAAACATATGATTAAACATGATTTTTTTTAAATATACTGCATTTTGTACGAGTTGGACAAAAAAATTCAAATATTTCATTGAATTTGAAAATATTAATCTCCGATTCTATTATTAAATCGCAAAAAAAATGAAAGTTTTTTTTAGAATCGACTTACGATGCAATTGGTGCATAATAAGGAACAAAATATCTTTGTTTTATAATAATGTCTGAAATTGACCCAATCTGTCTAAGTTGGGAGTAATATTGCTATTGGTTGCCAAAATTAGATGTAAAATTAAACCATTTTAGACGTTAAGGATAAAATTGCTCCTGCCTATAAACGTTAGGATATTTTTACACATTATCTACAAATAATATAGATATCTAATTTTATTGTGATTCTTTTTCCTTAGTATGAAAAATCTCAATAGTCTCTCAAAATAGGATCCAAATTAAGATCTACAAAACAAAAAAATGTGGACAATTGAAGGTCCAAATGATAGACTTTTTCAAATGCATGATTAATATGAAAGAAAGGAAAAAAAAAGGAGTGGAGTGGAAAATGCTATTAGGTTTGGAAATCAATAGGAGAAAAACAAAGTAAAATGAGCTAATACTTGGTTAGAATCTCCTTTATACTTTTAAAATATTTTATTTACTCTCTAAATTTGCTTAAAGTAACTTATTGACCAAATCAAGTTTAGGAGCAGAGTAGTCCTATAATTCAAGGATCTTATAGGATTTGATAACATCGCCCCATGGCGAAGTCTTCTCTTTTGAGTCGTGTATGTCTTCTCTTTTGAGATGCATACCTTTCTTTCAAAGCCTCAGACATTCTTGGTTCATCCAATCACTTTCTTAATCTCCGAAAACCCCAATTGCAGAATCCTCTGATCCTTCGGCAAATCTATTCATCCGGGTGGATATTCTTCTCAATCCCTACTTCGTCACCTGTATATCGCTTTTCAATTCAAGATCAGCGAATTTAGGTTTTTCCCTGAATCTGCAGTTTGCCCTGGGTTCTTATTGCTATTATTGTAAACCTCCCAAGATTTGTTCGGAATCTGCTATTTACCCTGGGAACACATCGCCCTTGTCGTAAACCCTAATTGAAAAAATCTCTGCTTCTTGATCGATCTTGGATCAAAAAAGACTCTAATTAACCGGTTGCTTTATCTCTGTTTTCAACATGGAAAAGAACAAAGGACTGGCGGAGGAATATGCTATGCTCTGTCTTAACAGTGAGGAGGATGGATTTAATTATCTGGCTCCAGATATCCGATCTTCCCATAGGATTCCAAACTGAAGTAGTGTGCAAAGCAATTGGCAATAAAGTGGGGAAGTTTGTGGAAACTGACCCAAAGAACTTCACTGGGTTAAGAAGAAGCTATCTGAGAACCAAAATTACGGTTGATGTTCGAAAGCCATTGAAAACTGGGCAAAAACTGAAGAGGAGCGGGGGAGAATGGCTATGGGTTAACATCAGGTATGAAAGTCTTCCGCAATTCTGCTTTTTCTATGGGATTATAGGACATGCAGATAAATTCTGTCCTGCTTTATTTGATTGCACCAATATCACTGATGATAGGAAATATGGAAGCTGGCTTAGGGCATCAATACGTAGAACTGGCATTCAACGGGGGAAAGAATGGCTGCGTGATCCTTCGGCGAAGATTGACACAGATAAATTTGAGAATCCAGGTAGTTCTATATTAACAAGTACTATCTCCGGCGATATGAGCAATGCATCTACAGGTGTAAAAATAGTAAATCAGTCAGCAGAAGGCAAGTCTAGTGCTGGGCCAGGAAAACTTATATCACAGGAAAGATCAGGCCAGAAAATTGACAAAAGTGAAGCGAATCAACCTGGGAAATTTTTTGAGGACATCATTGTAATTGATCCAAAGAGACAACGCACTTCTGAGAATCATATGATTACTGAACCGAGCTTTCCCAATCAGCTAAAAATTGGAGGAGGGGCGAGACCTGAAAGTCAGGTCCGCCCAGGATTATGAGTCTTATTAGCTGGAACTGTCGGGGATTGGGCAACCCCCGTACAGTTAATGTCCTTAGGGACTTGGTTCGTGTCCACAAGCCTTTGATCATTTTTCTTATGGAAACTATGAGGGAGACAAAGGTTCTAGCAGTAAGCAGGAAATTGGGTTTTGAAAATCAATTCATTATTGATGGGAGAGGGCATGGTGGTGGGTTAGTTTTAATGTGGCGTAGCAGTGTTAACATTTCTATATCTTCTTTTTCTTTAAATTTCATTGATGCTCAGGTAACCATTGCTAATCTTCTTCCCTGGAGGTTAACTGGATTTTATGGCTATCCGGAGAGGAGTCAAAGAAGAGATTCATGGCAGCTACTAAGGTCGCTGTACAAATTGGATAAACAAGCCTGGTGCTGTGTTGGTGACTTTAATGACATAATAAGTCAATCTGAGAAAAAAGGAGGTGCTACTAGGGCGTATTGGTTGATTGAAGGCTTTCAATTGACATTGGAAGAATGTGAATTAAGCACTATGGTGATGAAAGGACACTCATTTACTTGGGAAATTGGGAGAGGCACTGATCGATGGATAGAGGAACGTCTGGATAGAGCAGTAGTGAATGTTAAGTGGAAACAGAATTTTGGGCAATCATTAGTAATTAACCAGCCAACGGCTTGTTCTGACCACTCAATGCTGGTGTTACAGTTGAGGGCTTGGGTTCAGACACCTAGAATGAGGAGATTTAGGTTTGAAAATCAGTGGTGCCATGAAGGTAGCTGTCAATCGGTTATTCAGACTGTATGGGAGGCTTGTGTTGGGAGATCAATTTCTGAAAAAATTAAGGAATGCACTATAGCATTGCAACTCTGGAGTAAATCGATCAATAATAACCTTCAACATAGGGTTTCAGACCTTAGACTTCAGATGGAGAATAACAGGCATAGGGTTGATCGGATTGGTTTAGAGCTGTTTAGCCAAGCAAGGGCTGCTTATATCAAGACACTACAGCAGCAAGATGATTATTGGAAGCAACGTGCTAAGCTTCATTGGTTGCAGGACAGAGATGCTAACACACGGTATTTTCATGCATATGCTACTTCGAGGAAGAAAAACAATGCCTTTAATGAACTAAAGGACAGCAACGAGATAATGCACGGTTGGGGTAGTGGGCTTGAAGAGTTACTTATTGAGCACTTTCAAGGAATCTTCAGCAGTTCAGGAAGTGAAGCTACTGAGATATTAAACGTTGTACAACATCAGATTACTATTGACCAAAACTCTTTCCTAACTGAGGAGTTTACTGCTGATGAGGTTAAATCAGTGTGTTTTTCCATGCATCCTGATAAAAGTCTGGGGCCTGATGGACTTAATCCAGCATTCTTCCAATGGTTTTGGGGAATAATTGGTACTGATATAGTTAATTGCTGTCTTACTATTCTTGAAAAATCACAACTACCTTCCTCACTGAATGATACTCTCATTGTCCTTATTCCAAAAAATCCATGTGTTGATAGGGTAACGGATCTTCGACCTATTGCATTATGCAATGTTCTATTCAAGATTGTTTCAAAAATGATTGCTACTCGATTCAAAAAGGTTCTCCCATCTGTTATATCAATAAATCAGAGTGGTTTTCTCCAGGAAAGATCAATTTCTGACAATGTAATGGTGGCCTATGAGGTAATTCATCATTTGAAGAATAAAAGACAAGGTAAACACGGAATTGCTGCTCTTAAACTGGATATGAGTAAGGCTTATGATCGTGTGGAATGGCAGTTTTTATGGTCAATGTTGGTAAAAATGGGTTTTCCGGATAAGTGGATTGGTTGGTTAAAAATGTGTGTGGAATCTGTGACTTACAAAATCAGCCATGAAGGAAGAGAATTGGGTCCAATTATCCCTACTAGAGGACTTAGACAGGGTGATCCTCTTAGTCCTTTTCTGTTCTTAATTTGTGCTGAAGGCTTGTCATCCTTATTGCAATCGAAGGAGCGAGCAAAGCTTATCCATGGGTGTCAGGTAGCAAGATCAGCACCCCTTGTTTTTCATCTGTTTTTTGCGGATGACAATTATCTTTTCTTTAAAGCCACTGTGACTGAAACTAAAACAATCCGGCAGTGTCTACTGTTGAAACACCTTTCCACATGATTTTGATTTGACAAAATTATTTAAGTAAAATTAAATATATTCTAAACACACTAAGTTTAAATGCTTTGATTTATTACACTAATATGTTTGTTCAATGTTGAGTTAAATTGTTTATAAGACATAAAGACTAAGAGGCTTAAAGCCCAATACGAAAGTCAAAGCCCAAGTCAAACAGAGCAAGATAACTCGGCCCACGTAAGCAAAAACGCTGTCGTTATGTACAAAACACAGCTCAGCGGAAGAAGGATCGAGAAGACCTTCGTTGAACAACTTCGGAATGAAGCTGCTGAGTTGAATCGACAAAGAATACAAGACAGCAGCTAAGCAAGAACAACTTCCAGACAAAGTGTTTCCACTTTGGGTAAAGTTCAGAAGACACAGAACACTGTCTAGTTGACCTTACCATAAATGGAGAGACATTCTGCCGAGCTGACTAAAAGCTGCTCAACACTGACCGAGGACAGAAGATACTCAAATCTGATTGGCCAAGAGCTCTAAGCAAAACTGAGTGACAACGACAGGAAGCCGTTTCCCTCCAACGGTTATTTCGAAATTCGAAATGACTGATGCCTCAGACGTCTCTATAAATATGGCCTTTCAGAGCTTCATTCTAGACAGAACTTTATCAAGCCATTCTGCTGACCAAAATTCTACTCAAAGTTCTGCGAGAAAAAGCAAAGCAAATACTTACACCAAATTCTATATCTTTCGTGTAAAAGTCTAGAGTGATTATTCAATCATCTAAAGTGTCTTAGCAATTGTTGTCTAGGATAAATCTTTATCATTTCTAGAGATTAGAAAGGAGAGGCTGAGTACTCGGTTATAGTACTCAGCGAGAGATTAGAAGTGAGTAGAGGTATAGAGGAAGGTACTCTTGTTATACTCAGCTTCTGAATTGTAAAAAGTTTGATGCTCTACCGTTAAAGAGCTCGGTAGAGAATTCGAAATCTCAGAACGTGTTCCGGGGACAGGACGTAGGCTTGGAGGCCGAACCTGGATAAATCTACTGAGTAACATCTTTCTAACCTTAAGCTCCTTAATATATATATATATATATATATATATATATATATATATATATATATATATATATATATATATTGCTTGCTTAAACAAAACTGACCAAGTAAAGAGGTCACGCTGAGTTGGGTGTATTGAGTATCTGAGTTCAGGAATAGACTCAAGTGCTATCTCCTGACTCAAAGAAAGAAGCTGACTTAGTCACCAGTTGACTAAGCTAGTGTCTTAATTTACTCAGCGCGCTGTGTAATCCTTTTTCAAAGAAAACGAAGTTAGCCTTAACGTACTAAAATTTTGAATAGTTCCTATCCCCCCCCTTGGAACTAACTTGTTACGTTATAAGGGACCAACAAGTGGTATCAGAGCCTAAAAGCTCACTGTGAAAGGTTTAACTACCTTGAGCTGATCCCCACTATGGCTGAAAACAGCACTCGGTTTCTCCCAAGAAACCAGACAACTCAGATCTTACCTGAGGGGTTGTCCATTACTCGGCCTCCCCTATTCTTCGGGTCTAACTACACCTTCTGGAAGAATAGGATGAAAAACTTTATTCAGGCAACAAAAATGAGTGCATGGCTTTCAATAGTCCAAGGCCCGTTTGTTCCTGTTGAAGTTGTGGCTGGCCAAACAGTTGTCAAAGCTGAGGCCAAATGGACAGAGGATGATCTCAAGAAGCTACAAAATCACGCTTCGGCTATAAATATACTTCACTGTGCGCTTGATGCTGCAGAATATAATAAGATATCAGGTTGTGAGTCAGCGCAAGAGATCTGGAAGAAGTTGGAAGTCACCTACGAAGGAACCAACAAAGTGAAGGAGTCCAAGGTGAACCAGCAGATGAGCCTATACGAGCTGTTCGAAATGAACGATGATGAAAGAATATCTGACATGAATGCAAGGTTTAAAAACATCATCAACGAGCTCAAGTGACTTGGGAAGATCTTCACTGAGGAAGAACAAGTCAAGAAGATTCTTAGGAGTCTTCCTAAAAACTGGCAAGCAAAGAAGACCGCTGTTGAGGAAGCTCAAGACTTAACCACCTATAAGTATGATGAACTCATCGGCTCACTGCTGACCTATGAGATCTCGATGAAGAATTTCGAGGTGAAGCAAAAGTCTGAAGACAAGAAGCAAAAGTCTCTTGTCATGAAAGCTGACTCCACTGATGGGAGCTCAACAGATGATGAGGAGATGGCTATTTTCACCAGGAAGATGAAAAGACTGTTCAGAAAGAATGACAAATATTCTAAGAAGCCTTATAGAAAGTTTGATAAGTATAAAGCTGAGTCCAGCGACAGCAAATACAAGAAGGACAACTCAAAGCCCATTACATGCTTTGAATGTCATCAAACTGGCCATATCAAGTCAAGCTGCCCCACGCTGAGGAAAGAAAGGAAGAACGACAAAAAGGCAATGGTGGCAACATGGAGCGACAGTGATGAGTCTTCATCATCAGAAGCTGATGCCACTGAGTCAGCAAAGATCTGTTTTATGGCTGACGAACTTGCTGAGCCGTGCGTCTCTGAGCATGCTGACCCCTCCATTGCATCTGACGATGAGGAGCAATCAAATGAGGTAATATCACTTCCCCAGCTCAGAAATGAAATGGTTAATGCCCTGAGTGACCTCTACACACTTGTCAAAAAGTGTAATAAGAAAGTTAGGGCACTCAGCAGGCGATGTGACGAGGTTGAGGAGGTCAAACTGGGTGACCTTCGATATCTTCTTCAGGACAACTCAGATTTGCATAGTAACATTGGAATTATGCAAAAGTTTGTCTCTGAGGTCCAATCAGATTCTAAGAAACTGAGAAAGGACGTCACATCCATTCAGAACCAACTAAAGGTTCCAAACAAAAGAAATATTCCTCTGAATGCTCAGTACCGAAGTACTGGTCAGCTGAGATGGAATCCCCAGCGGAATGTCCAGTGTGACTTCTATGGGAAGAAAGGACACACCACAAAGGTGTGCTGGCACGCTCAGCACTGGGGTGCTGACTAGTCAGTGAAAAATCCTAAACGGAAGGTCAGCTGTGACTTCTGTGGAAAGAATGACCATACTGTCCATGTATGCCGCCATAAAATAAAATATGATGCTTTACCTGCTGAACCTAACAAGCAAGGACCCAAAAAGAATTAGGTACCTAAAAGTAACTAGTTACATTGCAGGTAAGCCTGAGATGTGCTGAGAAGTCAAAGATGTGGTATATTGACAGCGCATGCTCAAGGCATATGACTGGTGATGAAACTCATTTCATCACATTCGAGCGTAAACGAGGAGGAAGCGTAAGTTTTGGAGACAACAAAAAGGGTAAGATAGTAGGGTCAGGAACCATTGGAGGTAATCCTACTATTGAGTCAGTCTCCCTAGTCAGCGGACTCAAATATAACTTACTCAGCGTAGCTCAGCTATGTGACAATGGGAGAAAAGTTATATTTGATGACACTGGATGTAAAATATTCGAGGGTAAAACTAATGAGTTAATTTTAACTGCCCCTCGCATTGATAATGTCTTCATGCTGAACTTAGAGAAAAAGTTTTCAAAAACTGTATGCTTAGTTTCAAAGGAAGAAAATTCATGGCTATGGCACAGGAGACTTGGTCATGTAAGCATTGACCTCCTGGCCAAATTAGCAAGAAAGCAATTGGTTGAGGGACTGCCAGAACTTAAATTTGAAAAAGATCAACTATGCCACGCTTGCCAAGCTGGAAAACAAACCAAACAATCTTTTCAAAGTAAAAATATTGTCTCAACTAAGCGTCCGTTAGAGTTACTACACTTGGATCTCTTCGGTCCAGTCCAGCCGCTGAGTCTGGGTGGAAGAAGATTTTCCTTGGTCATTGTAGATGACTTTTCTCGGTACACTTGGGTCATCTTGCTGAGTAGCAAGGATGAGACCTTTGAGACATTTTCAAATTTGGTTAGAAAACTTGAAAATGATAAAGACCTAAAATTGGCTCACATTCGAAGTGATAATGGTGGAGAATTCAAAAACCAACAGTTTGTTGAATTCTGTGAAGCCAGCCGCATTGACCATAATTTTTCTGCTCCTAGGACGCCTCAACAAAATGGGGTTGTTGAAAGGAAGAACAAAACCTTGGTTGAAATAGCCAGGACAATGCTGAGTGAGCATAGGCTTCTAAAGTACTTTTGGGGAGAAGCTGTTAACACAGCGTGCTATATTCTTAATAGGGCTCTTGTTAGACCTATACTAAAGAAAAACCCCTACGAGCTTTGGAAAGGACGAAAGCCCAACATTGGATACTTTCGTGCCTTTGGCTGTAAATGTTTTATTTTAAATACCAAAGATAGCCTAGCTAAGTTTGACTCAAAAGCTGATGAAGCTATCTTTTTAGGCTACTCAACAAACAGCAAAGCATACGGAGTTTTCAATAAACGAACTCAAGGTTTAGAAGAGTCAGTACATGTTGAGTTCGACGAAACTAACCCTGCAGGAAGATATCTACCGCTGACCGAGGATGATCCACACTCAGTACCCGCTGATCAAGATACAGCCGCTGAGTCATTCCCTCAAGGGCTGACCAAAGGTAAAAGGGAACCTCAAATTGTTTTCACTGACCAGTCTACACCTACAGAGATTGTTGAAACACAGACAGCACAAGACACCAATCTACCAAAGGAGATAAGGATAACAAGAGGACACTCAGAGAGTGCTATCTTGATGCCGCTGAGAATACCCTGATGACAAGAAACCAACTCAAGAGATACCTCAGCAACGTAGCCTTCGTCTCAGTTCAGGAACCTAAGAACTTCGCTGATGCTGAGGAAGATGAATTCTGGATGAGCGCAATGCAAGAGGAACTTGACCAATTCAGAAGAAACAATGTATGGGAGTTAGTGCCACATCCAAGGAGTCAGAAGACCATTGGAACAAGATGGGTCTTCCGCAACAAGCTGGATGAGCAAGGAAATGTAGTCAGGAACAAAGCAAGGCTTGTAGCTCAGGGCTACAGTCAGCAAGAAGGTATTAACTACGGTGAGACCTTTGCCCCAGTGGCAAGGCTAGAGGCTATTAGAATTTTATGCGCTTATGCAAGTTATATGAACTTTAAACAGTTTCAAATGGATGTTAAGAGTGCATTCCTTAATGGAGTTATAAACGAGGAAGTTTATGTTAATCAACCTCCAGGGTTTGAGGATCCTAAATTCCCAAACCACGTTTATAAACTCAAAAAGGCTCTGTACGGCCTCAAGCAAGCACCACGTGCTTGGTATGAGAGGCTGACCAGTTTCCTGCTGACTAGAAACTATGTCAGAGGCAAAGCTAATACAACCTTATTCATTAAGAGAAAGGGTAAAGATACCCTGCTGGCTCAAATTTATGTTGATGATATTATTTTCGGTGCTACTAATGAGTCAATGTGCAAGGAATTTAGCAAACAAATGCAGACTGAGTTTGAAATGTCTATGATGGGAGAACTCAACTTCTTCCTTGGACTTCAAATCAAACAAGGGAAAAATGGCATCTTCATCAGTCAAGCTAAATATGCCAAGGAGATATTGAAGAAATATGATCTTGAAAAGTGCAAGCCAATATCTACTCCTATGGGCACTGACACTGTCCTTTGTGCTGACGAGAATGGTAAGTCGGTAGACAGCAAATTGTATAGAGGTATGATAGGCTCTCTACTTTACTTAACAGCAAGTAGACCGGACATTCAGTTCTCAGTATGCTACTGTGCTAGATATCAATCTAACCCTAAGGAATCTCATTACATAGCTGTAAAAAGAATCCTTAGATATTTGCAAAGCTCAGTGAACGCAGGTTTATGGTATCCCAACACTCATGGTTTTACACTCGTTGGATACACTGACACTGACTATGGACGAGATAAGCTTGAACGAAAAAGCACCTCTGGAGGATGTCACTTCTTAGGAAGCTGTCTTGTATCCTGGTTTAGCAAGAAGCAGGCGTCAGTAGCCTTGTCTACCACTGAAGCTGAGCACATTGCTGTTGGACACTGTGTTGCTCAAGTCCTATGGATTAAGCAATAGCTTGAAGACTATGGTGTTCAAACAAAGACAATTGAGGTCAAATGTGACAACAAAAGTGCAATTGATCTATCAAAGAACCCAATTCAGCACATCAGGATGAAGCATGTCAGCATAAGACATCACTTCATTAGAGACCATGTACTCAAGGGTGAGATAAAGCTGACCTACGTCCCAACGGATGAGCAGCTTGCGGATATCTTCACAAAGCCACTGGCTCATGAGCAGTTCAGCATACTGAGAGAAGCCATTGGTATGTTTAATCCTCTTCAGTAAATTCCAGCTCTTAATATAGATTCATGCTGAGTGAATTAACATGCTAAATGATCTATTATTTGCTGAGTGAATAGATGTATGCTGAGTGTTTAATGCTAAATGACTGAATATCACATACTGAGCAAATATGCGCACTGAGTAGTTATCTCAAACTGAGTAACCAACTACTTAAACCATCCGTTTGTATAAAACTGACTACTCAGAATCTAGAACGTTTATAATCCTAAACGCTGAGTACAAGATCCGTTGCATTTAATGCTAAAGCACGCGAATAGCCACCTAGGATGACGTATGCGCCGAATGTGTCATAAATGCCAGGATCATTGTCGGTTGACAATCCCAAGGCAAAACTGACACATGGATTCGATAAGATCCACCTTTCACCGCTATAAATAATGGGCAAATCCCCATTTTTATCTCTTTACACTTACCGAATTCTCTGGCATAAGCATTCTCTCTCTAAAAACTCTCAAAACTTCCAAATCCCTCTCTGAAACTATGACTAAGGTTTCCGTGAACATCTCCGGCGCCGGTCACCCTAAGACCAGCTCCGATGAACCTTCCAGGCAAACTACTCCGCCTGAAACGACTAAGGCCACTACGCCGAGCAAAGGAAAAGCTGGCCAAGCCACCTCCTCTAAAGGAAAACCGACCAAAGTTAGAACCTATACTAAGGTTTTCGAAGATGTTAGAGAGTGCAAGATAGACTTCTCAAGATGGTTCTCTGAGGCTTTCGTAACAACCGAGCAACCATTATGTGAATGGATATCGAAGAATGGCTGGACAGAGCTGTTCTCAATCAGAGATCCAACTTACCCTGACTTAGTAAGGGAATTCTACCATAATCTGCGGGTTGCTAACGATAACCAGGACTACCTAGTAACCGTGGTAAAGGAGAAAAAAATCTTTATCAACCCTACCTACCTTGCCAATTTGCTGAAATTGAAGAATGAGGGAACAAAGTTGAGGAGAACTGGTGATCATGAAGGAACTAGGTACGAAGCCACCTTCTGCAAGCCCCCTGGCCATTCTGGAGAAATCTCCAGTTCCTCAATGGGCCAGCACCAAAAGATGGCACACTATCTGCTGACCTATTATATCTATCCAAAGATAAATTGCACCAACTCAGGAACAAACTTTGAGCAATGCTTCATATGGCATATGCTGACCTACAAGCCCATTAATATACCAGTTTTCTTAATTGATGGCTTCCAAAGGAGCACTGGAACTCTTAGGCTGGGCTCACTTATAACCAGAATCCTCAAAGACCATCAGATTGACCTATTCGAGGAAACTGAGGCCCAAGGCTCTGAGATAACAGCTGCTGCGCTGCGTGCCTTGAAGTTTGACCAACCGATTAAGAAAGGCAAAGGTGGTGATCAGCCTGCTAAGGAGACTATCCCACAGAAGGGCAAAAGAACAAAGGCTCCTGTTGCCCACAAAAGGAAAGCTGTTGGGACTCCTCCAAAAGATGCTGAGTCTCCGGCCAAGAAGTTGAAGTCAGCTGCTCAAAAAGGTCAGGAAAGACCTATGTCAGCTCAAAAGAGAAGCAGGCAAGATGAGCCTGATACAGAAGAAAGAACGGAAGCTGATGAGCAACCTCTGAAGAAGAAGAAGTCTTCAGAGCTGACCCCTATCGATGCTATTCCCACTGACTTCATTAATCCTAGTGACTCTCACTTCACACAGGAGATTAGTAAAGGCAAGTCAGAAAACTGTCATTGACCTCCCTGTTCAAAAGCCGACTAAAGATCCTTCTTCTCTTAAGCTGAAGTTTTTCAGTAAGCAAACCCCTTCTTCTCAATAAGCTTCTCTTGAAAAGCAAGCCTCTGTTTCTTCACAAAAGGAACAAGCCAACTTGAATGCTTCCGCCAACTCAACAAGCCAAATCGAGCAAGTTCTAGTCAATGCTGTTGCTCCATGCATTGTGCTGACTCAGAACATTCCTGCCCCTGTCAGCACTGACAGCATTAGGATTACTACTTCATCGACCATCCCTCTTGCCGATCAATCATCTCTTCTAGAAAACCCAGTACAGATTGAAAACCCTCTTCCAGTCACTGACCATGTCATCACTCTGACTCCTCCACCAACTGGTCAAACTGAGGAAACTAGGCAACATGATGAAGGATCACTCAGCTATCTGCAGGCCACCGAGTCTGGTAGACAACTGATCAACTCGATGTAGTCATTAATTAAGGATCTTCATCAACATGTTGAACCTACTGCTGGGTCTACTAACACTACATCAGCTCAGCTGTCCCAAGTCACTCTGCTTCTAAATGAAGTTAAGGGACTGAAGGATCTGCTAAGTGATATGATCACAATTCAATCACATCAGCCCAAGCAGGACTCAATATCGAAGCTGGCTGAGCTCCAACTGACAATGGTTCAACATCTTAACACTCTTCAAGGACAATTCCAGACCTTGTCAGCTACGAACACTCACTATGCAACTTCTGATGAAGTTAAGATGCTCTTTGACCAGCTTCACACTGAGCAAACCAAGACCAACCATCAACTGGCTTCCTACTCTCAATGCTCAGTGGAGCAAATTAGCGAAGCAGTTCGTCTGCTGAACTTGAATAAGCAAGAGATGGACACTAACCAAATGAAGCAAAATGAGATATTGGTCAATTCCCAAAGGATCTTCACCCATGTGCGTCATAACAATATCCAACGTCAATATTATGACTCAGCCCTGCTGAAGACCTTTCATCAAGTTTTTGCTGCACTGTCAGATACAATTACTTGGGTAGGTAAATCTCAAGCCTACATACTGAGCCTGCTCAGCGCCGCTGAACTAGGTATACCTAAAGAGGTCTTGAATGAAGGCGTTATTGTCTTTGACGGTATTAATGAAAGTGCCGACAAACTTAAGGATCTGTCCGCCGTACTGACTGCCGCGGTCCTAACCGACTCCTTTAGAATTCCTCCTCCTCCAGATGCTGACAAAACGGGGGAGAAAGAACAAGCTAGAACTCAGTAAGAGGCTCCTAGAAGTAGTCAGTCTAAGCAAAAGAAAAAGAAATAGAAATAGGCTAACAAAGTCCTGTTCTTTACTTTGTAGTTTCTATGTTTCTTTTTGCGTATCTTTTTGTTGTATGCTGACTACTTTAATTCAATACAATACTTGCATCTTTTATCCAAACTTGAGTTATTTCATATGATGCTGTGTATTATGTTATTATGTATCTTCAAAAACATCAACTATGTTTAATGCTTATAATACGTGTTGATTGTATCCAATGCTGATAATATGTTTGACATTGTCTTGTATGTTTATAAAACACTGTCTCATAAGACCCATTGAACAAAATGATTACTCAGTGCTCTCTGAATGTTAAACCTTCCGCTTAATACTGAGTAAAATAGAATATGTTCCATGAGCTGACCTATATCTGAAAACTGACCTTAGACTTACTCGATTAAAACTTAAAATGTTTAGAGTAAAACCAAGTCAGTAGCTCAACCCTGACGGGGGAGTTTGCTGAGTAATAATAGGTCAACTATCATGGGGGAGCTTAACACTGAGTTCCTCGCTGAATAGTTTTGCCAACATCAAAATGGGGGAGTTTGTTGAAACACCTTTCCACATGATTTTGATTTGACAAAATTATTTAAGTAAAATTAAATATATTCTAAACACACTAAGTTTAAATGCTTTGATTTATTACACTAATGTGTTTGTTCAATGTTGAGTTAAATTTTTTATAAGACATAAAGACTAAGAGGCTTAAAGCCCAATACAAAAGTCAAAGCCCAAGTCAAACAGAGCAAGACAACTCGGCCCGCGTAAGCAAAAACGCTGTCGTTATGTACAAAACGCAGCTCAGCGGAAGAAGGATCGAGAAGACCTTCATTGAACAATTTTGGAATGAAGCTGTTGAGTTGAATCGACAAAGAATACAAGACAGCAGCTGAGCAAGAACAACTTCCAGACAAAGTGTTTCCACTTTGGGTAAAGTTCAGAAGACACAGAACGCTGTCTAATTGACCTTACCATAAATGGAGAGACATTCTGCCGAGCTGACTAAAAGCTGCTCAACACTGACCGAGGACAGAAGATACTCAAATCTGATTGGCCAAGAGCTCTGAGCAAAACTGAGTGACAACGACAGAAAGCCGTTTCCCTCCAACGGTTATTTCGAAATTCGAAATGACTGATGCCTCAGACGTCTCTATAAATATGGCCTTTTAGAGCTTCATTCTAGACAGAACTTTATCAAGCCATTACGCTGACCAAAATTCTACTCAAAGTTCTGCGAGAAAAAGCAAAGCAAATACTTACACCAAATTCTATATCTTTCGTGTAAAAGTCTAGAGTGATTATTCAATCATCTAAAGTGTCTTAGCAATTGTTGTTTAGGACAAATCTTTATCATTTCTAAAGATTAGAAAGGAGAGGCTGAGTACTCGGTTATAGTACTCAGCGAGAGATTAGAAGTGAGTAGAGGTATAGAGGAAGGTACTCTTGTTATACTCAGCTTCTGAATTGTAAAAGGTTTGATGCTCTACCGTTAAAGAGCTCAGTAGAGAATTCGAAATCTCGGAACGTGTTCCGGGGACAGGACGTAGGCTTGGAGGCAGAACCTGGATAAATCTGCTGAGTAACATCTTTCTAACCTTAAGCTCCTTAATATATATATATATATATATTGCTTGCTTAAACAAAACTAACCAAGTAAAGAGGTCACGCTGAGTTGGGTGTATTGAGTATCTGAGTTCAGGAATAGACTCAAGTGCTATCTCCTGACTCAAAGAAAGAAGCTGACTTAGTCACCAGTTGACTAAGCTAGTGTCTTAATTTACTCAGTGCGCTGTGTAATCCTTTTTCAAAGAAAAAGAAGTCAGCCTTAACGTACTAAAATTTTGAATAGTTCCTATCCCCCCCCCTTGGAACTAACTTGTTACGTTATAAGGGACCAACATCTACATGTCTACGAAGGTGCATCTGGTCAGTGTATTAATTTTGAAAAATCAATCATTCTTTTTAGTGCTAACACCAGCGTTGGAGATAGGGATATATCAAGCTCATTATTGAGTGTGAAGGAAACTAATGATTTAGGTTTCTATTTGGGAGCGCCAGCATTTGTGGGACGAAGCAAAACACAGACATTTGGGTTTTTGAAGGAACGAATTCGATCAAGAATTAATAATTGGAAGGAAAAATTTCTTTCAAGAGCGGGTAAAGAAGTTCTTATTAAATCTGTATTGCAATCAATTCCCACTTATATCATGAGTATCTTTCTCCTACCCTTACAATTTTGTGAAGATGTTCAGCGAATGCTAAATAGATTTTGGTGGAGAACTGACTGTGGAGCTGGTAAAGGAATCCACTGGATGAGTTATGATCGTCTCTGTACTCCAAAAAGCTTGGGAGGGTTGGGTTTTCGACGAATTCGTGAATTTAACGTAGCATTATTGGCAAAGAAGGCATGGCGCTTAATTCAGGAACCTCATTCACTGGTTGCACGAGTCTTAAAGGCTAGATACTATCCAAAAACCGAGTTTCTGAACTCTAAAATAGGACACAACCCCTCCTATGTTTGGCGAAGTGTCTATGCTAGTAAGATGTTGATCCTTCAAGGGTTGAGGAAAAAAATTAGGAACGGTAGGTCAACTCTGATTTGGGATGTTGCTTGGTTACCGGAAGAACAAAATCCTTATGTTACCAGTCCACAAGATATTAATCTTCCCACGGGTAAGGTATGTGACTTGTTGCAAGAGGATGGAAGATGGAACAGGCAAGTGATTAACAGGTTATTCAATCAGAGAGATCAAAAATTAATATATTCAATTCCAAGACTCGTATCTGATGTTGCTGATTGCTGGATGTGGGGGCTAGACAAGTCGGGACTCTACTCGGTTAAATCTGGATATCGGGCTTTGAATAGAATACAAACAATGAGACAGGGTGTAGGTGTTGGGGTATGGAAGTGTTTGTGGAAACTACATATTGCACCTAAGCTGAAGAATCTGATATGGAGATTACTATCTGGTTGCTTACCTGTCATGTGCAATCTACAAGCACGTCATAGCGATTTATCCCCAATATGTCTGATTTGTGATGCATATAATGAGGATGAGATTCATGCATTAATTCATTACTCTGAGGTCAGACAAACCTGGGATTTATTCTTTGGGGATGATAGAATGAGCACAGTTCTTGATATTGTTGAGTGGATTGGAAGCCTAACTTCAATTGTGGACCAGCAGCTAATAAGTAAGGTTTTTTCTCTTCTCTGGTGTATATGGAAAAATAGGAATTGTCAAGTCTGGAACCACTATTGTGACTCACCAACTGAAATAGTTAGAGCTGCTGCTAAGGAAAATTCGGACTGGCAGGTTGCGTTGGAGTTGCGACGTGTTGAGTTTATGCCAACTGATGGTAGGTTGAACAGATGGGTTCGACCGGAAGAGGGTAAATTTGTCTGTAACGTTGATGCTGGTTTATTCAATGAAGGGAATTTCTGTTCGTTCGGTTTTCTGGTACGTGATCATCAGGGTGTTTGTTCCTATGCTAGTCATGGAAAACTTGAAGGTTATTTTGAGCCTGTTGTGGTGGAAGCAATGGCGGTAAAGGAGGCATTGTCCTAGTTGAAAGGGAGCAGCTATAGGTGTTGGGGTTTTAGTGTCCTATAGACAATTGTTCTAGGAAACAAACTTAATGTAAATGAAGTGTTCTTCATATCATTTGTTTTAATGAGATATGGTTTCATAACTATATAAAGGCAATCCCTTTTAAGAACTAAATAAAGTCTAATAAAAGGAAATCCGTAAGTTTGTTTAAAGTGATTATAAAGTGTTCATACAAGCATGAAGTGAGACGAAACTTTATAATAAACTAATAAACTTAAAACCACCCCAAGTCAAGTAATATGTTTAGGATTGACATATCACTGCTGAGACTTGCATGTAACAATGTCTTCTGTCGCGACAGAAAGCTGATCTCACAAGCTTCATATATACAGATATCTGGACAGTTACATGGATCCAATGAAAAGAAGTTCATTAGGATTGGGGACCCGACTTGAGATAACAGGATGGGTAGATTCATCCTTGTCACCTGTTCATCTCATTGGTATTAATAGGTATAAGTAATCCTCAGACTCAAAGGAATGTTAATTAGTAATTCTGGATTACGGAATGTGACGCTTTGATCCTGTTGTAACACGATCCTTAAGAGAGATGACTCTGGGGTGTGAACGGCAGACGTTGGGTATCACAGGAAGTAATTGCAGGATGTTAAGCCCAAAATATACCTAAAATATCATATATAAATACGTTAAATTTACATTGAAATCGTGCTAATTATATTCATTTGGAATACTTTTACGTCTTTATTTACTTCTTTGATGCAAGGTACTTAATTATTTGGTTAAATCCAAATAGGAGCTAAAACGGAGCTAAAATAGAGGAAAAACCTAAAAAACGTACCAAGAATGCATATTAGTCAGAAGAACGCTCAAGGAGGACGAGAAGCAGTCGAGAGACAGGGAGACAAGTCCCTGTCGTGACTGAGATTTTCATAATATCAGTCACGACTTATGAAAGGCGTCACGAAAGAAGAACGAAATCTTCAACTCGCCCCTGCACCCCCTGTCGCGACTGAGATTTTCAGAATCTCAGTCGCGACAGTGAAGCATTCTGCACATATTTCACATGTTTTAATCCGAGAAACGCGTCTGTTCGTTTGGATAAAAGCGACTCTTCACCAGCGAACACGACCCATCATTTACAACCCTTCAACAACTATAAATAAGTGATCCATTTCAGAAATTTGAGAGGTTGGTTAAGTTAGAAAAGTTAGAGAAGAGAGTTATTATGTTGAGTTTCTGAATCAGAAAAGAGTCAGAAAGTTAGATTTCATTTCTGTAAACAAACTTGATGTACACAAGTTGTTATTAGATTAGTTATAAACACAGTATTAGTTTAGTTTCAAAGGTTGATCAGAGACAAGTTTTCATTCTGATAGTGGACTGACCAGTCTCTATTCCGAAGATTCAGCGAGAAGAATTGACGGCTGAAGCGTATGGGGTCTGACAAACCTACGGAGTTTGAGGGAAAGATTGACAACCCGGATCTCAAAGTTTTCGTTGCAATGCTCTCCAAGTTTCTACTTCTCTGTTAACTTGTGAAGATTCACATTTCATTAATGATATACTTATTTATTCAATACATTCTTTCTGTTGTTATTTTGATATTGTTCTGACAAAATGATTTTCAAAATGATAAATTGGTGTTTTTATTAAAACGTTCTATTCCATCTTATTCATATAAGAACTTTGTTGAACACTTGACAGATTTAGTTTTTATGGATGATATGATCGCTGATCGTGGCTTATCAGATATAAAATACTAGTTTGATTAAGGTAGCAATCTGCTCCGATCCAGAGAGATTTCTACGGTTCAAAGCCATTTAATTGAGTAAATCCCTATATTATTACATGTCCATAGTCTTTCCAAAGTTAAAGTTGTTTTCTTTGCTTTATGAAAATAAGTTTTATACCTTCTATTTATTCCAATTACGGAAGTATTTGTCTTGTAATCAAAATCTCAAGACGGAACTGTTCTCTAAACTCGATATAATATTCTTATCTAATCCTAATTTACCCAAACCAATTCAATCAATTAAACGGATTTCTTTTTAAACCTAAACACGTAATTAAAACTGAATTAAATAAAGTTTTAGTTAAAAAGCGTTCCCTGTGGGTTCGATATCTTTTATTACTACAAGCGTATACCGTGCACTTGCGGAAATCGCTCAACAAGTTTTTGGCGCCGTTGCCGAGGAAACTAACAAGGATGAATATGAAATATCTCCTCCCACACTTAATTTGGACCATGTCCTCATTGGTGCAAAAAGCGATAAAACACGAAAAATAGTACGAAATAAACCAGATGAATTAGAATTGAAAAATATAGTACAAGAACATTCAAACATAATAATAAAGAAAATTGTACCAAACATAATTAAAAATATTGTACCAAACTTGACAAGACATAATAATAAGAACGAAAATGAGTTAAAGTTGGAAAGGATAAAACCTATCAAGTCGGAAGAAAGATAGCAACCGGCGACGAGTAGATTTGTGCTCACGTCTCAACGTAGTGATATTAGCATCCACCGTGTTTATCCTCGAACTCATTTTGGTATTGTTGGCAACGACTTCATCTAACCGCAAATTCATGTGACGGTTATGCTTGTTCATTTATGTCAAAACACGTTGCCATCCAACTTGTTCATCAACATTAGGTTTTACATTTGCTTGCTCGTTGGTAGTAACATTAACATGCTCCTCCTCCGCTTCTTCTTCATCAAATTCCTCCTCAGCTTCCTCATCTTCCTCATCATCTTCTTGGGCACCTAAACCTTGAGAACTCGAGGCTTCACTACCCATGGTAGCAAAAACACGTCTCGTACGAGCTTCATAAGAGATAAAGGCGGGCGGTCCCATTTTCTTCAATAAATTGGCCCTTTGAAGTGCCGTGAGATCCAATGAAGGTAAACCAACATGAGGCATATTTTGATAATCCACTAATTCACCCTGAGCACCAAAAACAATGCCGGTAATTAAATTACCCATAGGCACTTGCTTATTGCGGGACTTGGAAGCTCGAACTAAATTAGTAAATATCATCTCAATACTATCAATGGTCAAACTCTTAAAAATACTATCCAGCACAAACAAATCACGGACTTGCACCTTTGAACTTTCAACCCGACCAAATAAGGAAAATGATAAAAACTTGTGAAAGAAGAAGATGCAATCATCCTTAAGCAATTTACTAGATGTGTTCTTTGGATTAAAAACATCTAAACCGGTTAAAGATTGCCAACGGTTCATGGCCGCATACCCAACGTCATAACGAACTCCATCATTCCGAAAAGAGATAATGCTTTTCTTCTTATCATAGGTTAGAGTAACCAAAAATTCAATAATATGCGATTTAATACTAGGAAAACGCATACTAGAAAATCTTTTCCAACCAAGAACGGATAGATATTCATCAATACGTTCGGTAAAAGAAAATATGTTTACCGTGTCGGTGTCAAGGAAAAGCATATCGACGAACTCAACTTGGCTATTAGAAAAATGGCGAAATTTGCATCCTTCGGCTTCCGTCGCAATATCGAACGGTGCTCCATATTGAACCCGTAATCGATTGACTTCGGTGGCCTTAGTTTTGTTAGCAACGGTCTTTTGTCTAGGCATTTTGTTTGTGAAATTTGGTGAAAGAGATGAAGAAAATATGAAAGGATGAAAGGAAGAGTAAAAGATAATGGTGGTGATTTAGGAAAGAAGAAAATGAATAGGGTAAAGATTTATGGGGAAGGTGAGTGAATCTTGGTATTGGGAAGAGAAAAGATGATTGATTGGTGTAAAAATATGTGATTTAAATAGGTGTAAGTAATATGTATTGATTAGGATAGATGAATAGGTAAGTAATTAGAGTAGGAATAGGAAAAGAAGCAAAATTTCGCCAAAATCCCGTGACTGGAAGTCGCATGTCGCGACTGAGATTTTCAAAATCTCAGTCGCGATAGCAAGTATGTAAGGGGTCCTCTTGCTGTCTCAACTGAGAATTCAGAATCTCAACTGAGATTTTGGAAATTGTGGATAAAATTGGGACTGTTTTTTATGATTTTAACACTTCTAAACCAATTCTTCTTATAA
This sequence comes from Euphorbia lathyris, assembly GCF_963576675.1. NCBI lineage: Eukaryota > Viridiplantae > Streptophyta > Magnoliopsida > Malpighiales > Euphorbiaceae > Euphorbia > Euphorbia lathyris. Next base: position 10,200,831 of record NC_088912.1, read on the forward strand.
TTAAGTGACATTAATGTAAATATTAATCCCTGAAACTGAGATAAAAAAAACTGAAACATTAAATTAAAGGAAAACCAAGGGTTGTTCCTTAAATAAAAGAAATAAACTAAGGAATTAATGCACTTTTATTAATTATAATCTAAAATATAAACCATACCTTAATATATATTACATAAAAACATCTTACTCATATAAACACAAAATATAAACACTCGTATATATAATAAAACAAAACAGAAACTCATATTATATCCCTAAGTAGTTGACAGACGACGTGCATTGGCCCTGTTAATCTTCGTTTGAATGAAGATTTGCCTCTCTGGAGCAGAAAGGAATGTTGGACCAGAATGAAAAACTCGTTTTACAAGCCCCTCGTTCTCCAAGAACTCGTAGTCTATAATAGGGAATGGTTCTGTATCAGTCCAAGGGACAGAAATGGTTCCCTTGGCTCCTAAAATGATTCCACAAATGATGTTGGCGAACCCAATCTTCCGGTTCTTCGAACGGGAAGCGGCAACTAACCCCTCCATTAGAATCTTCGAGGAGTTCACTGAGTTGCCTTGGAAAATGTCGCCCAACAAATAGAGATCAGTATCTTTCACAACATTGCTACTGACTCGACCAAAAAGACTATGACAGAGGAATTTGTGTAGATACAACATGGAATTAGAATTGATGGATTTGTTGAAGGCAAGACGTGGATTGAATCGCCAAAATCATGTTAACATCCTCCATATATCTCTAGAAGTCATATCCCATCCAGGATGGTGTTGAGTTGTGTCTTGGGGTGGAAATCCAAACCAATTATGTAGTTCTGGATATCCAAAAGTGAATACCTGCCCCTCACAATGAAAACTGAGATGAACACGTCTCTTATTGACGAATCGAACAGTAGATAAAAATTCCAGAACCCAATTTCCAATTATAGGAAATTTCATAGAAACAAATTTGGTCCATCCCAAATTAGTAAGATAGCGATCAATGTCTTCGCTTATCCCGAGTTCCTCGTTCAGAAACTCGTCCATATACATTATGCTAAAGAATTGAGCATATCTAAATTGCAGAAAGCGTTTCCCCTCGTCATGGTTATAAATTGGAAACCATGCACCATAACGATCAGAGATATCAACTTTCCCGCTTTGAGTAGAAGTGTGTTTTCGAACATTTTTCAAAGACTTAGTCATATCTGTGAGAGAGAAGAAAATGATGTCTGTGGGATTGAGAATTTGAGAAAGAAATTCAGAAAGATGAAATGGAAGAAGTCTGATCCTACAGGAATATATAAGACCTATAAGTGAAAGGTTGTGTCTGTTAAAAAGAAAAATGTGTCAAAGTGATACCTCTTTGATTCAACTGGAAGAAATTTTAAAGAAAGAAGACTGTAATCCCTTACAGTTATTTCAATTGCAAAAAGACAAAATCTCAACTGAGATTTTCGGAATCTCAACTGAGATTTTCGGAATCTCAACTGAGATTTCCAAATCCTGGAACATGGAAAATCTCAACTGAGATTTCTTCAAATTTAATTTCTCAATAACACTTATCACTTAATGAAATCATTTTCAAAACATGACTCAAATTAAAATTTTAATATTGACAAAACTCATTTGTACACAAAAGTAAAAAAAAAATCAAAGTAAATAAAAAAAAAAATAAATTAATTAAAAAGAAGAAGAATAAAAATTATGAACATAAAATAAAAAAAAATTCCCCCTCTCAAATGTATGGGGATCCGTACCTTTTATAGGCACGGATCCCAAAAAAATTTGGGCGTCGCCCGACGGGAGTTGGGCGACGCCCAAATCAGGTTGGGCGAATGCCCAACTTCTGTTGGGCGAACGCCCAACTTCTGTTGGGCGCGCGCCCAACAGCCGTTGGGCGTTCGCCCAACATCGTCGGGCGTCCGCCCAACGAGCGTTGGGCGTTCGCCTGACGTCGTTGGGAGTCCACCGATTGAACGTTGGGCGAAGTCGATCGTGCATCGGGCCGCGCCCAACGCTCGATGGGCGACGCCCACCGTCCGACGGGCGACGCTCAACGCTCGGCCCGTCGGGCGGGCGCTTGACGCGTCGCACGCCGTTATTTACGGAGCGACGATCGTTGCCGGGAGCGACGTTGGTCATTCACCGGCTGACGCTCGACCTCCGGGGCCCTCTCATTTATCGATATGACGATGAACATGCCCAACCTTATTCAGGAGATGCTGAATTTGTTAGCGGGGCTATCACATGCCGGCTCTCCGAGTTTCCCTTTGATTTTTAAATTTCCTAACTAATGGAATCAACTGCTTTAGCCGTTTGTCGTGGGTTTTCGTCACAGGTCCTCCGACTCGGTGTCTACAGCCGTCTTGCTGACGACGGTTTTCATATTTCAATAAAAGACAAACATTGCGATTTTTATAGAGATGGGATTTTCTATTTTTCAAGAATATCACAAAATGGGATTTATGTGCTAGATGACAAAATTTCTGTTTTCGCAATTGATACCAAAAGGCATAAGCTAGATAATTCAACTTACTTGCGGCATTGTCGTTTAGGCCATATAAACAAAAGACGCATGCTTAAGCTACATCAAGATGGGCTTATAAATTCAATTGATCATGAATCATTGGAAACATGTGAAGCATGTTTAAAAGGTAAAATGACAAAGACACCCTTTAGCAATAAATGTGAGCGTGTATCAGACACTCTAGGCTTAATACATTCCGATGTATGCGGTCCTATGTCAGTCCAAGCAAGAGGAGGATTCAGATACTTCATAAGCTTCATAGACGACCATACCCGATATGGTTATATCTACTTGATGAAGCACAAGTCCGAAGCTTTTGAGAAATTCAAATGCTTCAAGAATGAAGTAGAAAATCAATTAGGAAAGAAAATAAAGACACTTCGATCCGATCGAGGTGGCGAATATCTTTCAGATGATTTTCTGAATTGTCTAACTGAATGTGGGATATGCTCACAATGGACACCTCCCTATACACCACAACACAATGGTGTATCCGAGAGGAGGAACCGTACCTTACTAGATATGGTACGATCCATGATGAGCATAGCATTACTTCCAAAGACATTCTGGGGCTATGCCTTAGAAACCGCCCTCTTCACCCTAAATCGAGTACCAACTAAATCCGCTAGTTCCACACCATATGAATTGTTCGTTGGTAGGAAACCTGTGTTCTCATTCATGAGAGTATGGGGTTGTTCAGCATTTGTCAAACGCATAGCGTCAGACAAACTAGATTCTAAATCTGATAAGTGTTTCTTCATTGGATACCCTAAGGAAACTGTGGGGTATTACTTCTATCATCCAGATGATCAGAAAGTAATAGTATCCAAGCACACAACCTTCTTAGAGAAACAGTTTCTCGAAGAAACAGAAAAGGGAAGCATGATTGAACTTGATGAAGTTCAAGAACAAGAAACACCGACTGAAACAACAGAAGCGGTTGAGGAACCCGATGCAGTCCCATTAGATGAGACTCAAGTGCCGCCCATTCGTAGATCATAAAGAGTTCGTGAACTCCCTATTAGATATGGTTTTCTAGTGGGAGATGATGATGAGGTTCCCGTATTAGACGATGAACCCGAAAACTATGAAGAGGCTCTTAACAGTCCAGATTCTAAAGCATGGCTCGAAGCCATAGATTCTGAGATGGGTTCCATGTACACCAACCAAGTGTGGACTTTGGTTGATACACCCGAAGGGATAAAACCCATTGGGTGCAGGTGGATCTTCAAAAAGAAGACTGACATGGATGGAAAGGTTAGCACCTACAAAGCTAGGTTAGTAGCGAAAGGATATCGTCAGAAACAAAGAATTGATTATGACGAAACTTTCTCTCCTGTGGCTATGTCCAAATCAATCAGAATAATGCTCGCTATTGCCGCTCACTACGATTACGAGATTTGGCAAATGGATGTGAAAATAGCTTTCCTAAACGGAAACCTGCTTGAGGATGTATATATGATGCAACCTGAAGGTTTCATATCAAAGGATGCAAACAAGGTTTGCAAACTTCAGAGATCCATTTATGGACTCAAGCAAGCATCAAGAAGCTGGAACAAGCGTTTTGACAAAACCATAAAACAATTTGGTTTCGAACAAAATTGCGAAGAAGCTTACATTTACAAGAAAGCAAGTGGGAGCTCAGTTGCATTTCTGATATTATATGTGGACGATATATTATTAATGGGAAATGACGTAGCTCTACTACAGTCGGTAAAAGTATGGTTATCTGGTAACTTCTCAATGAAAGACCTTGGTGAAGCAGCTTATATACTTGGTATAAAGATCTACATAGATAGGTCAAGAAGACTGATTGGTCTTTCACAGGCTACATACATCGAAAAGGTGCTAAAGCGGTTTAGCATGCTTGAATCAAAACGAGGTAACTTACCCATGATACATGGAGTAAAGTTAAGCAATCATCAATGTCCTAAAACCGAAGATGATATGAAGCGCATGGCTGTAGTCCCATACGCCAACGCAATCGATTCGACTATGTATGCTATGCTATGCACTAGACCTGACGTAGCGTTCGCATTAAGTATAACGAGTCATTACCAAGGTAATCCGGGAGACGAGCACTGGAATGCCGTCAAGAACATTCTTAAGTACTTGAGAAGGACTAAAGACATATTCCTAGTGTACGGAGAAGGGGATCTGAAAATAGAAGGATTTTCAGATGCAAGTCATCTCACAGATGAGAACGATTTTAAATCCCAATCAGGATACCTGTTTATCTTGAATGGGGGCGCGGTCAGCTGGAAGAGTTCCAAGCAAGGAAACGTAGCTTTCTCTACGACCGAGTCAGAGTATATCGCTGCTGCGGAAGCAGCAAAGGAAGCGGTTTGGATTAGGAAGTTCATTACTGAACTTGGTGTGGTGCCTGACATTGTAAATCCCATTACACTGTACTGTGATAACAATGGAGCCATTGCGCAAGCAAAGGAACCACGGTCTCATAATGCATCCAAGCATTACCTGAAGTGATATCACATGGTAAGAGAAATTGTGGCAAGAGGAGATGTGAGAATAGAAAGAGTACCTACTGAGGACAACGTTGCAGATCCGTTGACTAAGCCCTTAACCCAGAAAGTACATGATCGTCATCTAACTTCTACTGGGATAAGTTGTAGAAACAATTGGCTTTAGTCCAAGTGGGAATATGTTGGGGTTTTAGTGTCCTATAGACAATTGTTCTAGGATACAAACTTAATGTAAATGAAGTGTTCTTTATATCATTTTTTTTAATGAGATATGGTTTCATAACTATATAAAGGCAATCCCTTTTAAGAACTAAATAAAGTCTAATAAAAGGAAATCCGTAAGTTTGTTTAAAGTGATTATAAAGTGTTCATACAAGCATGAAGTGAGACGAAACTTTATAATAAACTAATAAACTTAAAACCACCCCAAGTCAAGTAATATGTTTAGGATTGACATATCACTGCTGAGACTTGCATGTAACAATGTCTTCTGTCGCGACAGAAAGCTGATCTCACAAGCTTCATATATACAGATATCTGGACAGTTACATGGATCTAATGAAAAGAAGTTCATTAGGATTGGGGACCCGACTTGAGATAACAGGATGGGTAGATTCATCCTTGTCACCTGTTCATCTCATTGGTATTAATAGGTATAAGTAATCCTCAGACTCAAAGGAATGTTAATTAGTAATTCTAGATTACGGAATGTGACGCTTTGATCCTGTTGTAACATGATCATTAACAGAGATGACTCTGGGGTGTGAACGGCAGACGTTGGGTATCACAGGAAGTAATTGCAGGATAGTTATACATTCGATTGAGCATTTATCACTCCCGATAAATGGGAGATATGTCCATGGATCGCTTGTGGAAGACTTGACTCTAAATCCTTGCAAGGTGATAGATTAAGATTGAAATGCAGATTTCTCTTAACCTATCTAATTGGAGTTGAGTCGGCCTGTACAAGTAAAATGAACGTCTCGCTATATATGACTTGACATTATCCATAGTCATAAGATTCAGTTCAAGGATGTAGTTGATAAAGGATCGAATTATACTGTAACTAATACGGAAAGGTCAACGACAGAATCAACCTGCCTTCTTATAGCTCTGGGGGAATGTTTCGGATTTGCCAATCACATTTTGCATACTCATTCCGTTATGCAAAGATTAAATATAATTCTGTGAAAATTAATTTAATAGTTGCATACGGCTAGAAGCAATAAGAACCTAATGGGTCACACATATAAGACTTGGAACCCAAAAGAGAAACAGATGTTAATTAATTGATGGAAGCCCAACTGAGCCTAATAAGGCCCGGTTAATGAGGGGGGCGATTTTATATATATAAGATACATAAATAATTTTTTATTTTTTGGTAGAAAAGGAAAAGAAAAACGAACAACAACAAACTACCCAAGAATTAGCCTAGGGAAGCTAACCCCAATTCTATCTTCTAAGAGAAGAGGAGAGATGAAATTAGGGGAAACAGGAAGGGTAGTAACGCCTAACGTCCCTTCATGGCCCGCCGCCGCCAAGCGATCAGCAACACGATTCTGCTCTCTAAAAATGTGTCTGAACTCTACGAACTCAAAAGAGGAGCAAAGCCTTTTAATAGCTTTGATGAGGTTGCGACTATTAAGACCCATAGAATGATTCTCAAAAATCATTTTGATTGCTTCCAAATTATCAGACTCCACAGAGAGCCTCTTAACACCCAGCCTTTTAGCAAGATTGATTCCAGTAAGAATAGCCCAGAGCTCTGCAGAAAAGGAAGAACCCAACCCTAAATTCTGGGAGAACCCAGAAAGCCAGGCGCCCCTGCATCTCTAAGCACACCTCCAGCCGCAATCTTACCGTTACTGAGGCAGGAACAATCAGTATTCAGCTTCACAACCCCCTCTCTTGGCCTGCTCCATCCCACGAGATGCACATCACAACACTGAGAGGCTCTGGCAAGGGACTCTCCTTTGAAACTATCGATAATAGAGAAAAGTTTTTTCGAGAAGAAATCAGCTAAGTTTGTCATAAAAACAGTTTTATCTCCAAAAATCTCCTCGTTTCTCCATTTCCAAACTTGGTGACAGATAATAGCAAAGAAAATGTCACCATGCTCCATGTATGGAAGCAACTTTCCTCTAACACCATCAGAGAACCAGTCGACCTCAGAATGTGCCATGAAGGAAGAGAAAATATGGTGTGGGAGAATTTTCCTCCAAACCTCTTTACTATTAGAGCAATCTCTAAGAGCATGGCACAAAGTCTCAACATGGCCTCTGCATCTACAGCAAGCTCCAGAATCAGCCAAGTGCCTTCTGTGCCTATCCGAATTAGTAAGAAGCCTGTCCTTAACGCCCAGCCACAGGAAACTCCTAATACGGAAAGGAACTTTAAGGGTCCAAATTGACTTCCACACATCCGAGGGAGGATCAGATCTAAAGAGAGAGAAAGCTTCAAAGGCCGATTTGCAAGAATAAACTCCATTGTTAGACAGTGCCCAGCAGTGCCTATCCAAGTCTTCCTCTTGATTACTCACCTTCACTCCCCGCATTCTAAGGAGAGTCTCAAGGCTAAAGAAAGTATCAAACTTTGACCAGATCCAGTCCCCTTCCGAGTCAACCACATCGGCAATCCTCCAGTTGCGTATATCACTAGGCGGGGGGGGGGGGGGGGGGGGGGAAGAACACACCTCAATTAACGGTTTATCCCCAATCCAGTTATCAAACCAGAAACTAATGGACTTACCATTCCCCACCTCCAGACCAACTCCCGAGCATAACTCATCAAACACAGCACTAAGTCCTTTCCAGAGGAAGGAACAATTAGCAACTCTCTCTTTCGGGCCCCCGAAGATTTTGTCTTTCCGATACTTACCACAAAGGAGGCGAACCCAAAGAGAGGAGGGGTTTTGCCACATACGCCAAAGGAGTTTCATTAATAAAACTTTATTATTGTCCTTTGCTTTCCTAATACCCAGACCCCTAGAATCTTTAGGCTGGCAAACCTCACTCCAAGGCACAAGATGGATCTTCCTGCCCTCCGCAGCTTCCCCCCACAGGAACCTACGGTTAATCTTGTCAAGATCATTAAGCACAGGATCCGGAAGCTTACAAGCCTGCATGATGTGATTGGGAGCAGCACAATTAATAGATTGAATTAACGTGAGGCGGCCAGCGAGAGACAGAGTCTTGGCTTTCCAAGTGGCACACTTCGAATTAGCTTTATCCAAAGTATCTTTGAAGGAGCCTTTAGACACACGCTCACTGTGGAGGGGAACGCCCAGATACTTCCCAAGAGAATCAGTAAGAGGAATACCTGAGAGATCACTTAATCTCTTACAGACTCTCTGATTCATATTCTTAGAGCACATCATCCTAGATTTCTGGATATTAAGCTTCTGCCCAGAGGCTGAACAAAAACAATCCAGAATATCCATAATGACTCTCAACTGCTCCTCATTACCCTCAAGAAAGATAAGGACATCATCTGCAAAGAATAAGTGAGTCACCTGGGGACAGAAGCTGTTGATCGCCACAGGGTGGAAAAGATACATAAATAATTAATTTGATTTTATCAATTCTAATTAGATTAGGATTATGAATTAAATTAATTAAAGGATAAATAAGTTATGAGTTTTAATTAGATTATATTACTCCTATTATTATCCTATAAGGTTACTAATATTATCTTTATATTTAAGATATAATTATAGATAATAAATAAGAATTATATTCCGAATTAAATTCTTATTCAGTAACCTAATTCTATCTAACTAGGGTTTAGATACAAGAGGATATAAATGCCCCCTTATATGCAATTTTCGAAATACACAAGTAAGCCGGGAGAGAGAAAATTTCGACCCACACACTAGAGGACGAGATTATCTACCGCTTCCTTCCGTTCGATTGATTTTCATCTCTTTCTCTTTATCCTTGATCTTGTGTTGATTAATTAGAGACAATCTATTTTAGTTGTTATAAACAGTTGATTCTAACTTGATCTTCAATTGTTTTGTTTTGTGCTCGGGAACTCGAAGTAAGAGTTGTGGGCACTTCGTTTGCAACGGTAGATAGAACTTCTGAAAGGTATTTCTTTTATCCCTCTTTATATGAAATAACGATTAACGGATCTTGGGTTAATGGAAATAGGTTAAAAATTTTATATTTCCGCTGCTATACTTTAGCCTATTTTCCTTCAATAGGAATGTCGAAATTCGTTCTGACTGTTTGGCGGTTGTACAGGCCATTAATCAACAGCCTCAAAATTGTTCATATTTGTCTGACTTAATTGGTGATTGTTTAACTTTAATTCATGAGTTAGAAAATGTTCATGTCTCCTTTGTTAAACGTTCAGCGAACTGTGCGGCTCATAGTCTTGCTAGAGCGGTTAGTTCTTCGTCTGTTCGTAGTGAGTGGTTTGACACTCCTTTGTTTTTGTTTTCAATTCTTTTAGCTGATTCTAGCCAATAAAGCATTCGTTTTATTAAAAAAAAAACTTATTGACCAAATCTACATAATAAAGCAAAAAGAATATTTTAAACAAGTTAAACTTTAAACATGATTAGAAGATCTATAGACAGTGGCAGAGCTAGAAATTTAGACTTGGGAGGGGCTAATTTTAGCTGTGCGGTTGACGGTAAATTTTCAAAGTCTAGTCCGTTAGGGTTGGACAAAAAAAAATTTAGCCTCCAATGCGTTAAAACTGTAAAAATGTTATATTTTTTAGAAACTAACATTGAATTGAAGGTTGGAGGGAGTTGAATATATGACATCTCAAATAGAAATATGCATCCTTAACCATCTCATCTACATTTAAACATTAAAATAATACTACATAGAGTCAATATATACTAATTTTAGGGGGAGCTATAGGGGACAAATTGACCAGTACTCAAGGGCGGATCCGGTGGCCGGGGGGAGGGTTCCGGCCCCCCGAGCCCAGGGTACTCGGTACCCGTCATAATTTTTTTATATATATTAATAAATATCATTGTTTTTTAGATGTAAAACGTGAAAATTGAACCCCCAACTTGTTGAAACACTTTTCCACATGATTTTGATTTGACAAAATTATTTAAGTAAAATTAAACATATTCTAAACACACTAAGTTTAAATGCTTTGATTTATTACACTAATGTGTTTGTTCAATGTTGAGTTAAATTGTTTATAAGACATAAAGACTAAAAGGCTTAAAGCCCAATACGGAAGTCAAAGCCCAAGTCAAACAGATCAAGACTACTCGGCCCGTGTGTGCAAAACGCTGTCGTTGTGTACAAAACGCAGCTCAGCGAAAGAAGGATCGAGAAGACCTTCGTTGAACAACTTCAGAACGAAGCTGCTGAGTTGTATCGATAAAGTGTACAAGACAGCAGCTGAGCAAAAACAACTTCCAGACAAAGTATTTCTACTTTGGGTAAAGTTCAGAAGACACAGAAAGCTGTCTAGTTGACCTTACCATAAATGGAGAGACATTCTGTCGGACCGACCGAAGATAGAAGATACTTGAATCTGATTGGCCAAGTGCACTGAGCAGGACTGAGTGACAACGACATGAAGCCGTTTCCCTCCAACGCTTATTTCGAAATTCGAAATAACGGATGCCTCAAGTGTCACTATAAATAGGCCCTTCAGTTGCTTCATTCGATGCAGATCTTCAACTAGCCATTACGCTGACCAAATTTACACTTGAAGTTCTGTGAGAAAAAGCAAAGCAAATACTTACACCAAATTCTATATCTTTCGTGTAAAAGTCTAGAGTGATTATTCAATCATCTAAGGTGTCTTAGCAATTGTTGTTTAGGACAAATCTTTATCATTTCTAGAGATTAGAAAGGAGAGGCTGAGTACTCGGTTATAGTACTCATCGAGAGATTAGGAGTGAGTAGAGGTATAGAGGAAGGTACTCTTGTTATACTCAGCTTCTAAATTGTAAAAGGTTTGATGCTCTACCGTTAAAGAGCTCAGTAGAGAATTCGAAAGCTCGGAACGTGTTCCGGGGACAGGACGTAGGCTTAGAGGCCAAACCTGGATAAATCTGCTGAGTAACATCTTTCTAACCTTAATCTCCTTAATATATATATTGCTTGCTTAAACAAAACTGACCAAGTAAAGAGGTCACGCTGAGTTGTGTGTATTGAGTATCTGAGTTCAGGAATAGACTCAAGTGCTATCTCCTGACTCAAAGAAAGAAGCTGACTTAGTCACCAGTTGACTAAGCTAGTGTCTTAATTTACTCAACGCGCTGTGTAATCTTTTTTCAAAGAAAAAGAAGTCAGCCTTAACGTATTAATTATTTAAATAGTTCATATCCCCCCCTTGGAACTAACTTGTTACGTTATAAGGGACCAACACAACTTTTTATTTTTCAACCATTAAGTTATACCACTAAGCTACTTTATTCTTATTAAGTAAGGTTGAATTTGTTTAATTTTTAGATAGATGATTTATTAAATTTATACTTTGTTAAATTTGTAATACTTTTTGTTTTATTTATTGGTTTTTAACGGGTAAGGGTATCCGTGGGTACCTACGAATTAAATGGGACAGGTCACGGGTATGGGATGCAAAAAGTCTATCTGTTAAGGTAATAAGACGTGTTAAGGTAATAAGACGTGTACGGGTAATTAAAATATAAAAGGGTAAGAGTTTGGGATTGACATTACCCGCGGGTACTCTAGCCATCACCATCCCTAGTTTTGAGGACATTACAAAATGCACATATGTAATAGATATATACTATATACGTGTTACAAATAGGTCGGTCAAATATGGACAAAGATGCACTGATTGGACTATTTGTAATGAAATATAACTACGTCTGTTACCATTATACTTTAAGTAACAAGCTGATTCGATTCCCCTTATACTGTATTGGTCAACTAAATAGCAGAGCCGACCCTGGGCATAGGCCCGGGGTGCGGCCGCCCAGGATCCAAGACTAAAAAAGGTACAAAATTTTTAATTTTATTAAATATATACTATATTTTTTAGTTATAAATTTAGTTATAATACTCATGAGTTATAATAGCCAATGGCTCTCATAGTTTCCACTATGTTGTAGTTCATTTTTATTGTATTTTTAGGTTTATTTTCATATCCTTCTTAGATCAAGATATTTAGTTTTGATCGTTTTTTTATGTTTTATTTACATTTTGATGTTTCATGTTATTGTTTCTAGTGTGTTATGTTTACATATTGTTGCATTATAAATTACAAGTCTAAAATTCATTTCGTGAAAGGGATAATTAAAATGTTATGCGTTTATTATAAATAAGTCTAATTATATGTACTAACTAAAGGTTTAAAGTACTTTTTGGTCCCTGATCTATCTAAAATTTGTGCATTTGGCTCCTGACCTATTATTTGGTCATATTTGGTCCTTGACCTATCAAATTAGATAAAATTCAACCCATATTGAATGAAAAATTAACTTAGTTGGAAAATTAACAGCAGTCACCAATACAAAAACGACACATGACACATAAATAAAATTAATTTTCAACTGGAGATGGCAACAGTAACTATTTTACACAGTAAAAAAATCCTAAAAACTTTTTCTAGTGTTCCGATAGAGTGAAAATTAATTTTATTTATGTGTCATGTGTTATTTTTGTATTAGTTACTGCCGTTAATTTTCCAACAAAGTTAATTTTTCATTCAATATGGGTTAGATTTTATCCAATTTGATAGGTTAGGGGCCAAATATGATCAAATAATAGGTCAGGGGCCAAATGCATAAATTTTGGATAGACCAGGGGCCAAAAAATGCTTTAAGCCACCAACTAAACGAAATACTTGTTATAAAGTTATGGGCAAAGCCAAAGGTACGTTACTAAAATTTGTTCTTGTATCGGTTACTGTCCCACGCTATTTGCAGTGCACTATCAAAAGCCCGTTACAAAAACCTATTTATTGTAACAGGTTTAAGCCTGTGACTAAGACTATTAGTATCTCCCATATTTGTAACGAGCTAGCTCGTTTAAGAATGACAATGGGTAGAGTATTCGCGGGTAGTGTCAATCTCAAACCTTTACCCGTTCATTTTTTAATTATCCATACCCATGCTATTACATACCATATCCATCCGATTTAATTCGCAGGTACCCACGAGTACCCTTACTTGTTCAGAATCAATAAATAAAACAAAAAAATTACAAATTTAACAAAGTATAATTTTAATAAATCATGCATATAAAAACTGAACAAATTGAATCTTAATTAATAAGAACAAAGTAACTTAGTTTTATCACTCAATTGTTGAAGAATAAAAGGTTGAGGTTCAAATCTCACATCTTACATCTAAAAAACAATAATATTTTTTAATATATAAAAGAGTTATAACGGGTAATGGGTACCGGGTACCCTGGGGGTATTCCCATACTCGTCTCATTACCCTAACAGGTAATATTTTTGATCTCATACCCTTTTATACAAGGTACGGGTAGTCTTATTAGAGTTGGGTAGTGCCAGGTACTCATGGATACAGTACCCGTTATAAATAACCTGGTTTTGCTCGTTAGTAATGACTTTTTTTTTTCCAGTAATGTCTACTCTTGATGACTTAAAGAAAACCATCCTCTGAAATTTGTCACCCACCCAACAACTTTATTAACCTCACAGTAAGAATAAACGAATTTAACTCTGGAACTCTATTTCTAACTCATCTACAATCATTAATAAGTTAAACCAACAGATGCGCGATTGAAAAATTCTACTGTAGACTGGAACCAGTAATGATTATTCCACTCAGATGATGCCACATCATTCCAATTGCTGATATGACATGATCTGAGTGGAGTGATCACTACTGGTCCCAGTCCGAGTAGAATTTCTCCGCACGATGTGTGAATTGTTAGCTATGAGACTAATCATTTAGGATATTATTATTTATTATTTTTGAAAAGGGAAAGAGAAAGGGAGATAGATAGTGCCTGGTAGAGAATCAATGGGAAAAAATAAGAAACAGAAAGAAAAGGTTAAAAAGGAAAAAGATGGATCAAATATTACCCTTAAATTTGTTTCATCTCTCTCTCTCTCCCTGAAAATCCGGTGAAGATATCATCATTGTCGGCAATATTATTGTTTTCCAAGATTTCAACCATGTCCATACCTTCAAACAACAATTATTTATTTTTATGGGGTCTATTTCCACAACTTTTGCTTTTGTGGGCTCAATTTTCACACCTATTATTTTGTTTCAGTTTTCATAATATTTAGAATGTGTTTGGTTGCTTCTTTTCATGTTTCTATTTGTATTTTCATTTTAAAAATGAGAGCTTTAGGTGTTTGATTAGTGACATTCTGTTTACATTTTATAGTGAAAAGTAGCATTTTACAAAAGCGGTGAATCTCTGCTTTTTGGAAATCAGATTTTTCCAACAGCAAAAAGTAGGCAAAACAAACGGGTCATTAGGCTTAATTATCATTTGTCCCCTGAACTTGTCTAAAAAGCTTGATTGACTCTCTAAACTTTCAAAGTATCTTGATAGCCTCTCCAACTTGTATATAATGTTCAGTTAGCTTCCCGAACTTGCATAAAATGTAATCAATTAATCACGGTTGCAAAAAAGTAATCTGAATGTTATTACATAATTCACAAAATTAATTAAAAAAGAAGTTCTTACTTGTCTGTAAAATTTGTCTTTTCTAATATTATAATCGTATACCCCGACTTTGGTCGTTTTACCTTTTTTTAACACTTGTGCAATATATTTTCGGCATTTAGCTTACTTTATTTTGCAACTGAGTGATTAATTGATTATATTTTACGTAAATTAAGAGGGCTAACTGGATATTTTATGCAAGTTCAAGGAGCTATTGACACACTTTGAAAGTTGAGGAGATCAATCAAGTTTTTTTTAAACAAATTCAGTTTATATTAAGCCTAATATTTATTTAGAAATTCTAGCTCAAGCCAAAATGAAAATGATGATTTTTTTTTTCTGGTGAACAACAAAACTGAACTAAATTTGTAAAATAAAAGCAAAATTGATCACCTCCAATAACTTTAATACTTCATAAAATAACATATTTGATAGAATAATTATTTTGTAGTCTACGAAATGGATAATCCAAATCCTTAAGAATTGAGCATGGTGAGAAAAGAACATATAGTAATAATATTCTAAAAATCCGCTCTGGCAATCGCTAAAGTATGGATTTTTAGAACATCATTCTGATTTTTTCCAATTGTGCAGTATAAATTGATTTACCGATTTTTAGGTGGCTCTATGTCGTCTGTTTAAAAAAACCGGTCCTTGAGTTTAATGTCAATTTTTTAAATAAAATATGAAATAACATAAAAAAAAAAAAAAAGAAAAGAAAAGAAAAGACCTTTAAAACTATCCAATATTATATTTAAGAATTAATATTATTTTGTTGACACTTTTATTTTGTAAAAACACATTAGAACAAATATTAAAATATAACATGCTTTGTTATTTTAAATACTTTATATTATTATTATCTTTTCATAGTATAATTCATATTTCAATGGTATTTTTATGATAATTTATTTATTAAAAATTTTAAAATATAAAAATACAAATTTGATTAATTCCGACTAATTCCTTACTAATATCCGTCCGATTAGGGTCTAACATTTTTTACAACCTTCTATAGTAATTGAATTAGTTTATATGGATTTTTAGATGTTTAATTTTATATTTAAATAAATTTTATTTATGAAAATATTTGATAGATTTTATTAATAGGAACGTCCTTTCTAGACGGGAACGGAAATGGGCAGACCCGCCTATTCGTAACCCTAAACCCATATATATAACAAAATTTCAACCAATTAGTTGGATAAATTTTTTAACAAAATTTAGTATTCTATTCAACAAAATGTCATGTAAATTGTGACCTTAGATTATTATTATTATTATTATTATTATTTTGTTTTTGTTTTTGTTTTACCATGTGATGATGATGAGTTGTGAGAAAAGACCATTGTCCCTAAAAGACATACCTACATAAACATAACCTTATCTACAAGGAGAAGAAAAGCCTTCATATTTGGAAAAGACTTGAAAGATTTTTACCTCCCAACAATCATGCATGCATATACACTTTCCTTTTTAACCTAAACTTTTAATTAACAAATTAAAGAAATCTAAAAGATTAAAACTTTAGACTTCTCCATATCTAATTAAGGGCTCTAAAGTCATATTAAAACAAATTCATCAATTCAAAAACTTAAGTATGAAATGCCAATACATAGTGTTATATCCTTAGAATACTACATAGATATTATTGGGTAAAGCTCGTAATTTTAAAACGTGTTTATATATATATATATATTGGAAACGAACTCTATTAATATAGTTTAGTTACTCTCTCGATCATTTTTTCAGTTCATTCTTGCTCCATTGGTATCCTTTAATGGCACCCATTGATCGAGCGTCAGACCTTTCACCCAAGCGCCACCACCTCAGGACCATATGATTACGGGCCCGTTTGGTTTAGCTGTTGCGGTTGCTGTTTGTAGTTGCAGTAAGCTGTTCGCTGTTTAATTACTTGCGTTTGGTAAAATTATATTGAATTGTTGCTGTTCGGATTTAAAATGTCTAAAATGGACATGTTTTAAATTAATCAACGATGAAATTATAAAAGGAAAAATATGAAAAAATGCTCATAATGTTTGTGATATGTTATTAACGGTGATAAAAACGGTACACATGTGAAGTGTAGATGACAATATTCATGACCAAGAAGACAATTTAATAAATTATTTCTCAAATTGACACAACTTGTCAATGTTAGAGGTAAAATTGATTTTGGCTGCCAACATTAGGAGTATAATTGCACAATTTTAGACATTAAAGGTAAAATTGCTCTTAGCTATTATATAAATGTTAGAGATATTTTTGCACCTTAAATAAAAAATGTGTTACACAAATTAATAAAAAATAATATATATAAAAAATAAAAAATTTATTGAACGCAACAAAACATTGTTCTTCCGGTAATTATGTTGTAGAAATATTAATAATGTTAAAGAATAAACATATTTTGTGGAAATAAGAATGATAATTTTGTCAATAATAAATAACTGCAAACAGTTGTTTATGAAAAGCTTCAAATATGAGCTTTTCGTGAAACGCTCCAAAACGCTGCAGTTTCCAGAAAAAATGCGAAACGCTGCGGTTATATAAATCTAACCAAACACTATATTTTCTGCGGTTTGGAGTGAAACGCTAAACGCTCCTCCGAAAAGCTAAAATAAACACCCTCTACATGTTTATTAGTTTCTGTCAGATTAATTCATTCCCCAACCAATATCCAGTGGAGGAACCAAAATCAAAAACTCGTATCAGTGGACAAAAATTTAGCAAAAAAAGACAAAGGAATATTTAGATTAAGAACAAGTGACGGAAGTATCAATCTCTAATTTCATCGGTGCTACAAATTGGTCAAATTCGGTTCAACAAAAATACCGAAAAAATGTTTTTAGCGATGGAATTTTTGTCAGTAAATATATTTGTTCGTTATTTTCTCCTGAAGTGGAGGGTTGATAGAACCTCTGTGACCCTATGTAGTTCCTCTCAACAATATGAAAATTATATGAGATCTAATGAAGAATGAATATAATTGAATGAATGAAAACTAGAGAATGTTGTTGTATATAAGATTGTAAAAAACGCTAGGCGTTAGTCAGACGGATGTAATCCTCGTATTGAATTGTATTAGGCTTAACTCAATACCACGTATATACCATTTTAGTCTAAATTTGATTCCTTGTGCTCGCTCCTTTAAAACACGTCTATATGTATTAGATATACATTTCACTTATATAGTCTAATTAATATCTCTCTATTTTCAATGTAAGATTCAATTTATTCTTATATTCATTTCCCTTTTTCAAGATTGCTTTTTGCTTAGGTCTTCCACCCTGACATAAATCCATGGACCAAATGGTCACAATTAAAAGGGAAAATTACAAAACTAGGTCAAATGGGAGGCCCATTTACATATTTAACCCATTTACTCAATCTACTACATATCTAGACTGATTTTGTGTGACTTTCCCATAATACCCCTAACCTTCCCACTTCCTCCCTTACGCGAACGTTCTCTCCCCTCTTCTCCTTGGTTGCGCGAAACGGTGACAGCTCCTCCATTAATGATTCCAAGACTTTTGATCTTCCTATCTTCCTTTAAATTCCACGAAATCTGGTTCATTTCTCCAAATCACAATGAATTTCTCTTCTTCCTCTCTTCATCTCTTGATTCTGCAACTTCCTAATCCTAGAAAACGAAGTCATGGTTCTTCATCTTCCATTTCCTGCTCGTTCGAAGAAATGGTGATTCTACGTTATTTTCATCGTTTTTCCCAGTTTATCATATTGGGTTCATCAAAAAATGTAAGTATATGCTGTTTTTTTTGCATTTTCCCCCATAAATCCACTTAGCATATGCGGTTATCGCGGGGTCTTCGGGGAGAAATTTATCGATTTCACTTCGCGAAACGCTGATTACGCGAAGTTTGCGAAGTAATTCGATAAATTTCTCTCGCAGACTCCGCGAAATCAGCGTTTCGCGAAGTCAGAGCGTCACATTCCTTATACATTTATGTTCACATACTTAGCGAATCGTCGTTTCGCGAAGCCAAATCTTCCTTTTTTCTGACTAACACGATTAAATTTTTCTGAAGGTGGTTGAATACGTAATATTCATTCCTGGAAGCCGGTGTGTTAGGGTGGCATGAGAGACATCCATTCAAAAACGCCTGGACTTCCATCCCTCTATGGTTAATAATAGCCTATGTATAATGAAGTGATTTGTTAGGAGTTTATTGTGGCAATCTTGTTGTAAATTTTGATAATGTTATGATTTTAATGTTAGAATCTGTTGTTGTTTGTCATTTTTTTTTGTTATATACCACTTCGCGAATTAGCTACAAAACATATCCAGGCTTCGCATATGCGAATTAAATTCATCAAATAAATCAAACTCTAGCTTCGCAGGCTTCGCATATGCGAACTAAATTCAACAATTATTATGAACATTAGCTTCGCAGGCTTCGCATAATATTGAATTTGCGAAGTCAGACGGGAGGGGGTGAGACGCGCATAAATATTGAGGGTATTATGGGAAAGTCACACAAAATCAGTCTAAATATGTAGTAGGATGAGTAAATGGGTTAAATATGTAAATGGACCTCCCATTTGACCCAGTTTTGTAATTTTCCCCAATTAAAATCCTAACTATGTTACGGTTACAACCCAGATTTGAGATTCTAGCTCTATCAATGTGTGAATATAATTAATAGAACCCAATTGATAAAAATTAGCCAAGATAATAATATGGCTCAATATATAAATTGCCTCTTAAATTTGTCCAAAAAATATTATACCTTTCGATTAACATTTTATGTTTATTTATTGGATTTTTGTTATAATGGATTGACGAGTCATAGAACCCATTTAACAGATTTTGATATATAGCAGTTTAATGGGTCAAACGAGTTATATTAATTTTTTAGTCATATTTTATCTGTTTAGGTAAACGAGTTATTTAGGTCAACCCATTTAATAAACGGGTTGTGTCATGTCAACCCGTTTATTAACGGGTCGTGTTAGAATGACCTAAACGGATCATCTGAGTAGGTTGACACGATCCGCGAATCGATATTGACACCCCTACTATTAGGACACTTTAAAGTTGAGGGATCAATTAAGTTGTTATGGAATTTCAGCCAAAATGTTGTATTAAACCTAATAATAATAAACTAGGATACAACAACAACAATTGCATCATACTAGAGAAAAAAAAAAGGTTACTTTTCAGCAGCTTACATTGAAATTAAACATTAATTAATTAAGGAATTTAAAATGCACTATATATTTATGTACACACGCACATATTAAACATTTAATAATATTTTCTCTTAAAGTCTATGTTGAAGTTTTTTTTTATATTCATTTTTCTTTTCTTTTAGGTATTGACCAAATGCTTTTTTTTTTCCTTTCCAATAATAATAATAATAACCCATTTGACAAAAAATAAATAAAAATAAATAATGAGTATAAATTATAAAAAGTAGTTTAATTATCTCTAACACACTCATACAATTGTCCTTTAAACTTAAATAATGTGCAAATAAATATGATCACATTCTACTTAAATTAAAATCATGTCAAATGATCACACAATTGAAATATTTAAGCTTATGAAGAAATACTCTATAAAATGTTATATTTATAGGGCAAAGTATATAAAAAAAAAAATTATATTTGTGATTTGTCCTATTGGTAAACAATATAGTTTTAAATATGACATATCCAAAGTTTGGTCTATCATCACGTAGATCTGTCTTATTGAAAGATCATTAAATCATCCGTAGAGAAAAAAACTATGAAGTCGATTTTGGATGGAATGTGTTTCTCGTCGTTGTGCTAAAAATAGTTTCAAACATTGTTTATTATTACTCTATCACGATCTATGATATTCAATATGCAGATTCAAACTTCTCTGATGTACTTCTGGATTATAATTTTTAATTACTTATACCGACATATACTATTTTTCTTATGAATGAAACAATTATATTTCTTCTCAACAAATAATAATTAATGTCAAATAATAACTTCTATTATTATTTTTTTGATAAATAAGAAAGGAAACAACAAAAAAACGAAAAGAAACTAAGGCTAAACCATCCTAGGAAAGCCAACTCCCACGAGATCATCCAGCAGCAGCCTTCGAATATCAACCGGCGGGAGCAGAAGATGAGTAACAGCTGGTTCAATAGCATGAGCGCTGCTAATCAGCAATCCGATTTTGCTTCCAGAACACATGCCGAAAACGAACACATTCGAAGTTCCTGAGAAGCTGCTTGATACCTTTGAAAAGGTTCCGACCAATACACGCAATATCTCTATCCTTATAATAACTTCTATTATAATTTCACTAAATGTAGTTCTTATTGGTAAGTGATAATGAGTAAATTAATTTCACACTAACCCATTATTGAAGTCTATAGTTTACCTTAATAATGACAAGGCTTTACTCATAATAATTTATGTAAGTAACCAAAAGAATAATATCCAACTTGTGTATAACATTACAAAAAAAAAGTCCAAAAACTATTCTAGGATTCTCTTCATTTATTGATTTTTGCTAGTCATTTTCCTTAACCCCACCACCACTAAACTCTCAATCTCTCTCTCTCTCTCTCTAAACTATTGAAAACAATAGCACTAGATTAAATTAAAATTAAAAATTACCAACCCTATTAAGTAGTGCAAAGCTTTCCCACATAAACTCTAGAGATCATCATAAACAAAAACATCTTTCAATTTCATCAAATTGAAATTTCTCTCAAAAATCAACATGGGTTTTTTCAATTCCCATGAATCCATGTTCTTCCAAGCCCCAACTTTTATTGAATGGCTCAAACCCCCTTCATCATCTTCTTCTTCTTCTCTTTCTCATCCTCCATTAAACCTTGAACAAGAAAAAATTCAATGTTTACCTCTTTTAAGCAAGTTTACAGAGAAAAAAACATTGAAAGATGACAATTTTTTTGAAGTTAAAGAAGAGAAAGTGACACTACTTTCTTTGCACATTGGATTGCCAAATAGTGGAAATTCTTCATCTTCTTCTTGTTCTTCATCTTCTGCTACTTCTGCTACTTCTGCTACAACTTCTGATCAGAAAATTGAGAGAAAAGTTTTAGACTTCAAGAAAGAAGAAGAAAAACCCATAATTGGGGGCTCTAATTTTAATTCAGAAAGCAGATTTTGGATCCCAACTCCTGCTCAGATCCTTGTTGGACCTATGCAATTTCAATGCTCTATTTGCAGCAAGACCTTTAATAGGTACAATAATATGCAGGTAATTAATTAATTAATTGATTTTAATTCTTTAATTAGCATATAATTTTTTGTTAATTAATTGATTTTAATTCTTTAATTGGCATATACTTTTTTGTTTTTTGGGGTTTTCTTGATGAATTATTGCTTATTTTTCTTTGATTTTTTGTTGTTGGTATGTTGTTCTTACATTGATTTAAATAAATATTCTGTTTTTGGGGGGGACAAGTAAAAATAAATGGAAAAGGTTGGGTTTTTTTCAATCAATAATTACTGTTAATAATGATAAGGAAAGTACATATCCTAAAATATTTTGATCACTCTCTAAAAGTATACATGTATTAATTAGTAGTAAGAAACAATACTATGATCAGAATAGGAGATTCAAGTTTTTCTTTTGTTTTTTTTTTCTCTCTCTACACATTTCTAATTAAATTGATGCATACAAAAAATGAAGTGTTTTTCCTTTGATTAGCTACCCGTTTGATTTTTCTTTTCATAGTTTTTTTTTTTTTAATGAGATGTAGGTCTAGAGTGTTGGAATTAGAATTTAGAAACAACTAGGGTAGTTAGAAGAAAAATCAGCTAACATTTGAACTGAGGGACCTTGTGTTTCAGCTGTTTGCTGTTGCTGATAGGCAGTAGATATTAGTTGTTTTTTCTACAAAAAGCAGTGTTTCAAAATTTTACTAAACATTTTCTATCTCGTATTTAATATTGAAAGACAAAAAAAAAAATTCCAAAAAATAGAAACAAACATACACTAAACATATATTTTAACCTTTGCTCTCATTACGGTAATGTTAAGAGATAATAAAACTATATATATAGTTGGAGACTTATCCATATTATAAGCTTTATAGATGAGTACTATTAATTTTAATTTTTTAGGTTAGAATGTATTTTTACATTTAGATTTTAAGGGTTTGTTTGATTTTATTGTTATTTTCTTTTATATCTAAGGAAAAAATAATGTGGTTTTTCCTATTTGCAAACACAAGCTTGTAGTTTTTGCAAATAGTGTTTTTTTTATATGTTTTGTTAATAAAACATGGTATTTTAAATTACACTGTTAAGTTTTGATAACAACTAAGGGTATTTTTGTCTTATATTTACATATCGACAAAACACAGATATCTCAAATCGAACTACAACTGTGTGAAATGAACTTAAATGTCAAATTGGTTCATAAATTGTCAAATTAGTAAAAAAATATGAAATATCCATCATATGACTTATGGTTTCGACGAGATGTGTTTAGCCGATATGTACGTGTAATTTTTTTTTTAAAACAAAAATACTTTTCATTGTCAATTGTACACATCATCCGAACTTAATTAACAGTTCAATTTAAAATATTATATTTTAGTAATTAAACATATAAAACATACCACTGATCTCTATTTTATAAATTTTTAAACTACGGGTCTCTAGAAATTGAGTTAAGCACATATAATTTTTTATTAGTTTTCCCTAAAAAATTATGAATTAAAACTTTAACAATAATCTAAAGAAGGTTGGTTACTTTATCATTAGTTAGTATTCAAATAATTTAAATGATAAGTATTCCTAAGAAAAAGAAAAAACATATATATGTTCACATTAGATAATTGATATGATTATAAGTAGAAAATAATTAATTGAAGCAAATTGTTTTTCTAATTCTTATAGAGAAGACAAAAGAAAACCCATAATTGGTCATCATTTAAAAACCAATTTGAAATAAATACTAATTAGTTAAGTATTAATTAAGTACTCTATGCATGAGATTAATTATAATCTATCCATAATCAAATGGTCCTCAATTATTACTTCCTATTTTGAGAGTAAAGCCTAATTAGGAATAGAAAGGAAAATGGAAATATCATAAAATTAGTAAAAGAAGTGTAATTATTAAGTAATTGAAAATGATTGAAGAAATGAAAGTGGTTGCACAATATTTCAAAAAGAAATATGTCATAAAGATGTTGATAATGATTAAAGAAGAAATGTAAACAAATTTAAACAAGTAGTTGGATGAATTATAAAGGGGAAAATATATCATCTACTTTGGATGCATAAGAAATTCTTTATGATGAAAATAGATAAAATGATAAAATCCACCTAAGTATGTCAAATTGAACTAAAATTTCTATTATGGGAATAATATTTATTTATTTATTTTATATACTATCATGTGGGAAGAGTAACCTTCGCCAATTATTTTAGGGGCACAAGTGTCCATTTGATTCAGTTATTTGTCGTTTGTTATTACTATTAAATGTTTACTATTGTTGATAGGTAATAGATATTAGTTGTTTTTTCTATTAAAAACAGTTGTTTCAGAATTTCACTAAATACTTTTTTTTTATAAACCACTAAACTTTTTATTAGGTAAAAAGTAATTTCAAAAAATGAAACCAAATAAACACTTAAACTTTATCAAAAATAAATAAATAAATAAAATAATTTATTGGTGAATTTCTGTATAATATATTACACTAGTAAGTCTTTTTATTTTAAAATATATATATATATATTATGAAGTTTTTAACTTTTTCAAAATCAACTATTTTAGTACTTTGTGTCGAGAGTTATGTTTGCCAAAGGTTAAGTTTTACATAAAATGACAACTCATCTATCACAAGTTATTTTAATGTTTCATAACGTTCAATAAAGTTATCATTTTGTATATAATTTAAATTTTAACTACCATAATTTTTGAGATAGAGATTAAAGAGTTAATTTTGAAATAGTCACGAACTCTGTAATGCATATTTTAAAAAATATAAGGACTCACTTTATTATATGTCTCGCACACCACGTCATTCGTGCGATGTACAATAATTTAGTATCACGCTATGTCTGAACCAATATATATTTAATATTGTAATTTATTAATTATAGATTTTCAGTAATTTATTTACATAAAATTTTGGACTAAACCATAAAATATATGATTATGTGATATTAAATTATTAATTCAGTATATGAATGACATGTTGCGTTAGATATATAGTAAAGAACAAAAAGAACAAATCAATAGAAAAATCACATGCAAGTGACATTATTTGTAATAGAGTGCAATAGGTTAAGAAATTATTTAACTCAAAATTTTAAGTTATAAATAAGATCTAAGAATAGTTTTTATTATTAACTTCGACACATATTGCAAGTAAATTCCCCTTGACGGTTGAAACATCATATGTTGAAATTCTATTAACAGATAGAGTTATCAGGATTTAAACTCTCAACCACATAATCTAATGAGATTCAATATCATATTAAAGAACCTTCAAACTTGAAAATTTAAATTGACACTTAAAATTTAAAAATAACTTTTTTTATTATTGTCGGTTAAAACAAAATATTTGAATCATTATAGAATTTCCTATCTCAATTAAGAGTGTTAAAAAGAATTATTATGTCATAATTATGTGATTTATATATTTCATATAATTATATAAGATATAAATATAATAAAATAGCCCTAATAAATATGTTGCTCCCTATACAAATCTTCAACTGTCCAATCAACTTTCAAAAGATTTTAGATGACTCCTATTCTTATCCAATTGCATTCAATAACTTCCTATTTTTGTCCAATTGCATTTAATATCTCCTATTCTTCTCCAATTGAATTCAATAACTTCAAAACTTCAATTGCACGAACTTTCAGAAGTTCCTAATTATTTATCTATTCATGATTTTCATTTTAACAAGTTGCGAGAACTTTGAAACGTGACGAAGCATGTCTCCCACTTTCTGCATCCAACAAATTCTATTAAGAAAAATATGATGTTATTGAATGCAATTGAACAAGAATACAGAGGGTATCAGATGTACTAGGCTATAAAAAATAATAATCATGTTAAAAGAAATGTATCAAGTGGATCATGTCCGTAAATCCTATTGTAATATCAAAAATTAACAACCCTAATCACCAATCAAACTACGGTAAAACCTCAATAAATTACTTATGTTGGGATCATGAAATTTTATTAATTTATAGAGATATTAATTTATCGAGTATCAATTTACTGAACTGGCCGAAGTCGGGACCACAAGAAATTATTATTTTAAAGAGATTATTAATTTATCGAATATTAATTTATGAAGGTTTTACTGTAACTACATTGGCAGTCTACATCTATCTATCTATCTATCTATCTATTTATATACATTATAATCGAGCTTTTTCATAAACCTATAATCGAGCTTGCTCGTGAGATTTCGAGGCGAGATTCTCCATGCTCAAGCTCGGTTCCTTTATAAATCGAACCGATCGAGCTTTTATGGAGCTGAACACATTCAGTCAAGCTTTTTTCAAGCCCAAAACCGAGCCTCTCGTGAATGGCTCGACTCATTTATATCCCTATCTATCTATCTATCTATCTATCTATCTTCAAATTGTATTGTAAGGTGAGAAATTAACAACCCTAATAACTTGAGGATTATGAGTTTACATCTATCTATTGTCATGAAGAAGCCTGCTCACAAGTTTTCGAGCCGAGTTTCGCGATGCTCAAGCTCAACTCATTTATAAATCGAGCCTAACACAGTCGAATATCGAGTAGAACACCTAGCCTCTAGAACACCTAGCCTCTCATGAGAGGCTCAGCTCATTTACAGCTCTATCTACATATCTATCTATCTATCTTCAAACAATGAATAATAGTATTGAAAATGCAGATGCACATGTGGGGGCATGGATCAGAATTCAGAAGAGGACCAGACTCACTAAAAGGAACACAACCAGCAGCAATGTTAAGGTTACCATGTTATTGTTGTGCAACAGGTTGCAAGAACAACATAAACCATCCAAGAGCAAAGGCATTGAAAGACTTCAGAACTCTCCAAACACATTACAAGAGAAAACATGGTTCAAAGCCATTTATGTGCAGAAAATGTGGGAAAACATTTGCAGTTAAAGGAGATTGGAGAACCCATGAAAAGAATTGTGGTAAATTATGGTATTGTATTTGTGGTTCTGATTTCAAGCACAAAAGATCCCTTAAAGACCACATTAAATCTTTTGGTAATGGCCATTCTCCTCTTGATCATCATCCTCATCATCATCATCCTGAAGAAGAAGATGATAAAAGTACTACTGCTTCTGAAGAAGATGATTATAATTATGTTGGCTAAGGTATCTTATATATATATGTTGGATTAGGATCCTTTAATTAGGGTTTAGAGTCGAAAATACCCCTAATGTATTCGGGCGGACAGAGTTATATCTAGGGTTAACTTATAAAATTAGCCCTAAATATGGTTATTCAGGTAGAACAGATTTAGATTCCACATATAATTCCGTGTGATGTTAGTACTAACGTTTTGTAGATTGAGTAGTTTCAGACTTTATTAACGGTAGATCTAATTTTCGGTTAGTTTGGTTCCACGTCATGACTCCACTTATAAAACTGTGCAATATATATCAGCACGAGCTTAGGTGGTGAAGTTATGAAACCAAATTAACAAGACAGCAGTGTTCACATGAACCCTAATGACCAAATGATTTGGTCATTTACTATTAAATCAAGGTTTATTAAATATAAACCTTAGCATGCTTTGAATCTCTATCATA
The DNA here is from genome assembly GCF_963576675.1 of Euphorbia lathyris. Classification (NCBI taxonomy): domain Eukaryota; kingdom Viridiplantae; phylum Streptophyta; class Magnoliopsida; order Malpighiales; family Euphorbiaceae; genus Euphorbia; species Euphorbia lathyris. Next base: position 10,228,208 of record NC_088912.1, read on the forward strand.
GGATTTTGATAAGCACGGTGAATGACCAAATTCATTTGGTCATTAGGGTTCATGTAAACACTGTTGTTAACGGAAAATGGGATTCTGTTAGATCTACTGTTAATGGAGTCTGAAAATATTTGTTTCCTCTACATAAACATTAGTGCTAGCATATTGCATTGTTTTTTTACGTGGAGTCTGAATTTGTTCTTCTCCAATAAATATAGAGCTGATTTTATACTTTATCTCTATACTTCGATTAATGTTTATCGAGCGTGTAATTTTACCCTCGCCGTTTTTCTACAAGCTAGCTCATTTTCACCCTTTTAAGCCCGTATTGTGGTAATCGAGAACAAAGATGCTCCGGAAAGTGATGAAATTGAGCTAGACTGAGAAAAACGATAAGGGTAAAATTACACATTTGAATAACCTTAATTAAAAATACAATTAAGTCTGCCGAATATATTATGAGTATTTTTAACCCTTATCCCGATCCGAGTACTGTTAGTTTTTTTAACAGTACTGAGGATCCTAATCCATATATATATATATAGAAAAGCCAATGTATAATATATATATAAATTTTGTTGATTTATGTTAGTTGGAGTTGAAAGATTAAGCTAATCTAGTATGCTAATTACCCTAATTAAGCTTGTGCTCAGTAACAAAAAATTCTTATCAGAGAGAGGGAGAGGTTTGTTAGGGAGCACAGTTGCTGTAATTTGGAGGTGGAATTATCAGCAGAAAAATAATTTAAAATAAAGCTAGATTTTATTTGATTTGATTTGATTTAATTACCTGATGATCATATATTGGTGGTGAAGTTGATGAATTTTCTTCTTTTTAAATTATATTTTATTTCTCTATTAATGGAGGAAATTTGTTCACTTCATTGTTAATTGTATTGGAGGTAATTTTAATTAATTAATACAAGGATTTTTGTTGTTGTTTTCTCTTCTTAATTTGCATATTTATGTGTTTCAAATTTCTATTATATTATTATTATTATTTTGCTTGTCAATAAATTTAAAAGAGCAAAAGAGAAACAAATCAATCTTGTGGCTCCGTTTAGACGTTCAAAATCAAAAATATTATTTCGATTTTTTCCGTCTAGGCACCCTGGACATGTTTTTACTGACTATGCAACGCCAAGGCCGCCTAAAAGCCACTTAAGAGCTGTCTCGACGACTATCAAAATAAAAAATATATTTTTTCATTATTATTTTGATCCTTTACTTTATTATAATTGATAAGTCCAAAATATACCTAATTTAACATGCATAATTGTGTTTGATTTCATGTAAATCATGTGTTAATTACTTTGTTTTGATTTCATGTAAATTATATGTTAATTGAGTGTATAGTGAGTCTCAATGTTTAGTTCATGTTACCCGGTCACTAACCGATCAAATGAACTAAACCTTTCAGTCACCTTTACTTCTGTTATGTTTTTAGGATAAAATAAAATTCAGGTACCGAAGTGTGAATTATGGTAAAGTTAGGGTACCATTAATGTAATTAACTCATGAAACTCGCGTTGACCGGTCATAATCGGTAAAAATATACTAAATTGTCCGGTCATCGTTACTTCAGGTATATTTTTGGGACAAAATGTAATCTAGGTACCAAAGTGTAAACTATGTAAAGTTCAGGTACCATTGGTGTAGTTTACCCGAGTTTTTTTCACTGCCGTGATTACCAGAATCTCGATAGGGACACGCGCAGGTCAAGTCGCGCGCCTATTCCTCCCCTATCCCTTGCTTGTCTCGGTCGAGATTGTTGAATCTCGTACGCGGCAGCGAGCAGTTTATGTATTTTCCCATCTTTATTTCCATCCAAACGACGCATCTTTTCATACGGATCGAGGCTACTCTTCACCAACGGACATGCCTTTCCAGCAGACACTTTGGAGATTATAAATAGAGGGAAATTTTAGTGACACAATATACTTAGAAAAAGTATACAAGATACATAAATACAGATTTTATTATTTACATTAAGGCATACCCAAGTCGAGTTAATGCTTCGAAGTTGATCGAAAGATTTCTATTTCGAAGACTCAACGAGAAGATCCAGAATTGAAGGCGAACCAAGGCGTGACGAACCTACGAAGTTGAGTAAAGGATTGACAACCCGGAATTCATACTTCGTTCTAATGCATTTCAACCTTCTTCTTCTGTGTTAAACTTGTGACACATTAATAATATATCTTTTAATTCAATTCCATTTTCACTATTGTTTTGCTTAAAGTTTGATTTAACAATATTCTTTAAGTAATGTTAATTGGTTTTTTCATGTAAAAATGCTTGAAAAGAAATTTGGTATTCAAACATGCTAACTTCGTTGAACACTTAAACAAATTCGGATTTACATTTAGTCATTGTGGTAATTCGAGTAATTGTGTTTAGATTCCGAATTTGATTAATGTTTTCAATCTAAGATTGAAAGTAAAGATTTATAACAGTTCAATTCTTCTAATTGAATCAATTTGTAATTTATTACATCTATTTTAAACAAAGCAAAGTTTAAAGTTGTGCTTTTGGCTTAGCATAAATTAACCTTGGAATAAATTTTAATTTAGATTTAACTTATGTAATTAGAATTAGAATTAGAATTAGAAAACATTTAACAAATAACGATTTTCTATTTACCTTAAGAGAAAACGAATTTAATCAAAACAATAATTTTTAATCAAAATATCAAACGTTCCCTGTGGGATCGATATCTTTTATTACTACAAGTGAAAGCGTGCACTTGCGGAATTCGTCTAACAATAATTTACTCGTTACCGCATGTTTTTTTTTGTAAATATTATTTATTATTTTCGGATATTTTATTTGATTGCATTCTCTACTTGTTTTCATAATATGATTGAAGACTTTAAAGATATTGTTTCATAATTTTTGATTAATTATATTACTTATTGACATGAGCTTTTACTTTTTTTCAATTATGTTTCAATGATATTGTTGTTGAATTTTTTTTGTTCATTTGTTGAAATAGTTTTTAATACACATTTTTAAATAGATATGTTACAAATATACCTTTCTTTTTTATATCATATTATATTATATTATTATTTTTAAATAGTATAATACATGTATTTATAGTGTTAGCATTTTTTACAATTATATGTATTTATTGCTCTCTATATCTCTAAATGTATCTGTTTGTGTGTAATATTGTCAAAGGAAAGAGTCCAAAATGGAGGTTTCACCAAATCATCCAATTAATTCAATTTAACAACTAAATATGTAGAAATATAAGAATATATATTATGGACTAGAGAATGATTAGGCCTTAATTAATTCAGGTGAAAGCTAAATTATGTAGTCTTACACATGTGACTTTTTTAGGTATAATTATTGACTATAATACAAATAAGTGGATATTATGCTAATATAGACATCATTACAAAAAAGAAAAAAAAAATTATAAAAAAAATTATGTAGTTACAAAAACAATCGTTATAATTTAAAAATTTGCAAACATGTGTTCTGTGTTTTGAGAAATTTATAGTTAAAAGATCTGTAAATTAATTGTTTGATCAAACAATGTTTAGTTAATTTACAAAGTCAGTTTTTTTAATTGCTATAAATCCTTCCTTGTTAAGTAAATAGTCACAATGACTTTAAAAAATAATTGAGTTTATAAACTACACAAAAACCTATCAATATTACACCATAAGTGGTACCATTTGTAGGGTAAAAAGTTTATGTGGTCATTAAAGTAGGGGTTTTGTGCACCAATCATCACCAGTCCGTCTTAGACATTTTTGGGATCTTGTGCTACATAAAAAAATAATTAGGTACTATTCATTAAAAAATTAATACTTTCATATAACAATAATGTTTCTACAAAATGAAACACCAAAATACTTTTAACTTGATTTTTAACCTAATAAAAATAATTAAACTAGATATTTTATAATAATAATAATAAAATTGGCCCCTTAAAACTGTTGGAGCGTTAATTTTCTGGATAATAGTAATAATAATAATTTATTTAGATTTGTGTTTTAAAAAAATTGAGCCCCTTAAATTTAAGGCTCTGTGCGGGAGAGCTCCTTTTATACCATTCTCCCACTCCCCTGATCATCACTAAAGTAATTTTTGATCCAATAAAAGCATTAAAATAGCAAATCTATGTCAGTAAAGTTATTGTGGTTAGATCTAATTATCTAAACCACCGAAAAGCTGACGCACATGAATGTCAACAACACCTACAATATATCTGACATATGTCACCACATGGAAACCAAATAATGACAGGTGGCAATTAAAAACATTCGAAGTTTCCGAATATCCTAACTTGTATCGGTTTATTTTTTTTATTGTTATTTTTAATTTATGTGATAACATGTGTAACTCATATATCGTGAGGTTGTTAATGTGGCAACCACGAATGTTTTTTGGTGGTCCAGATCGTTGGGTTGGCAATAGTGACTTTATTGATACAAATTTATCATTTTAATGATTTTATTGACGCAGAAAATACTTTAATCAGCGTACAAAAATCCTACTTTAATGACCATGAAAACCTTTTACCCACAATTTGTAGTGTTGAAATTAAAAAAAAAAAGGTAAAAGGAAGGGCTATGCATCAAAAAACACAAAGAAAAAGAAAGATGAGAAAAACTACTTGGATCTCCAAACAGAATATTTTGAAGCCCTGCAGGAGGTATACCACATTTATAATGACCCAAAATGAGAAAGTTCGTGAAATTCGCCTTTCAATCAGTTGATTGATTACCCTCTCGATAAACCCGTACAAAAAGAACTTTCTAGTTTCTATCACGGACAAACATTTGAATTTTGTAACTTATCCTCAATGAATATGAAAACTCACAAAGGGGTTAAGCTAGAGGTGACTCCAGCATTTTAGAGTCTCGAATGCATACTTTATTTTTTATTTTATAATTCTAAATTTAATAAATATAAAATGCAATAATTAATTCTTGACCGGATTAGAAGAATCAAGTATACTTTTAGTAATTTACAAAGAACAAAACAGTCAATAGTTATATTAAATAATGAATAAATTTAACCATGTGGTTATTCAGTATAACAGATTTTGTCTTCGTGTACAAAACATTCAAATCTTAAGTCCAATGTTTAGTAGACGGTGCAATTTCAAACGTAATTAACGAAAAATGAGTCTTCTTTTCATATGCAATTTCATGTTATGGTTACCTTTCAATCTTTAACATTATGACCACCTAATACGGGTTAAGATTGTAATGAAAAAAAAACTCATGTTAATGAATAAAAAACTTGTCTTCGGCAAATGAGGTTTAAAAGCATACCGTTTAATGTGAGGCTTAAGATTGTATTGTTTTGCATGTGGATGTTAAATTTGTTCTTCTCGAATAACCATATAGCTAAATTTATAATTTATCCATATTATTGTTAAAAGAGAAGTTGTAAAATAAATTTTGGAGGCTTTCTGTTATGATACTGTTATTGAGAGACGACAATTAAAAAAATAGTGTGTGCTATATATAATTGTCTATTTTTTATTCTATTTTAATAGAAAGTATTTTATTTTCTATACATAATTACCATTAACTTTCAATAAGGGATAATAATTATTATAAGGTTATTAAATAAATTTTGTATTTTTTTTTTTTTTTGAACTTAAATTTTGTATTTTGTTAAAAATAAATAAATTGGAGATTCACAACAAAAAAAAATATGGAAACCATGTATGGGCCCAGAAATATCAATTTAGCAATTATAAATTAGGTCTAATATATAAATAACCCCTGAACTTGTCCAAATATTATAACTGTCCCTCCAATTTTCAATTGTAACAATTTACCCTTTAAACTTGTCTAATTGTAAAACATAACCCCTCAAACTTGTCTAGTTGTAAAACAGAATCTCAAATTGCTGACATGGACTGCAATTGAAGAAACGCGTGAAATACAAAAGCTGCAACGCTCGTGGAATGTGATAATCAGATCTTTGGACCCAAAAAATCAGTATTTAAGTAACCAAATCCCCAATTCTTCAACTTATTCTTCAACCTAACCGTCTTCTTTTTGTTATTCCTATTCGTTTTTTTAGTGATTTCTTGATTCAAAGTTCTGGGATATTACGGGGGTAAAAAGGTGTTTATGTGGAGAAACAGCTCCATTGAAGATTTCATGGCATGATACGAATCCAGGAAAACGTTTTTACGATTGCTTCAAGTATGAGGTAAAAAAATCCTAATTTGGGATTCTGTTTTATAATTGGACAAGTTTGAGAGATTATGTTTTACAATTGGATAAATTTAAGGGGTAAGTTGTTATAATTGAAAGTTAGGAGAACAGTTGCAATATTTGGACAAGTTCAGAAAGTTATTTATGTATTAGGCCTATAAATTACGAAAGATCATCATAAATACCTCTATCAGTGAATTCTGAATTTGTTATTGTCTAGGCGAACAACTAGGCCGGCTATCCTAAAGCTGGGTTGTACGTGTGTATGTATACGTGTGAATATAAAATATTTACTATGACTTTATTTTGTTAAAGAAGACTGAATATGAATGTTTTATATATATGAAGTTGAAAAAAGATAGTTCCTTATGGAGGTAGGCTTGACCAACTCTAAAGTTGAAAGAGGAAAACGTTTGATGTTTTTTCAAGATTAGGGACCGCCAGCCACTATGCTTTGTCGGAAGGAGATGAAAATTAACATTAAGCTAATAACAACTTTGTTAAGACATGTTTAGTTCAGCTTTTTAGGGGTGGGCACGGTTCGGTTAACCGGTCCATTAGGTAAAAAAAAATTAACCGAACCGTTATCAACGGGTTTTTAACAATCCAAACCTAAACCGGTCCATATCAATCGGTTAACCATCAACCGGTTAGCCATTAATTTCGGTTAACGGTTTTTAACCAATTTTCACTAGTTAACCAAAAATCAACTGTTAAATTTTTACCCAAACCTAAATTTTTAAACAATATTAAAATACACATAATTTCAAAAATTCAAACGAAACGAATTCATATAAAAGTTTAGAATTCAAACATACCGAATTAAAAAACAATCTATCAAGTTTACATTTAAAACATAAAGAAATGTAAATAATATTTCGTCAAAGCTTTGACGAAATATTAATCTATGTTATATATTTATATTAATCTATGTTATAATCTATGTATTTATATTAAGCAGTATAATCTATGTATTTATATTTATATTTGCCTTGTCTTTGTCATCAAATGGCCTATATATTTTTTTTAAATTTATATTTATTAAACGGTTCGGTTAACCGTTAACCGCGGTTTTTGAACACTCTAACCCGAAACCGAAACCGGTACCTATCTATTTTTTTAACCATTAAGAAAACCACTGGTTTGGTTAACCGTTTTTTCCGGTTCGGATTACCGGTTTTCAATTCGGTTAACGGCTTGACCGGTTTTTTGCCCACCCCTACAGCTCTTAGCTAATAGGTACTGTTGTTGTTGTTAACTGTTTGATGTTGCAATAAACTACTTATTATTGTTATTAACTGTTTGTTATTAGTTGTTGGTTATTATTTATTTAATTCATAGTGTTTGATAAAAGGCAAAAAGCACCTTGAGGCCCCTGATCTTTCATTGTTTGGTGCATTAAACCCTCGATCTTTCATTTAGACACATTGAGTCATTGATCTTTCATATATAGGTGTATAGGCCCTTCCGTAAATCAATTCATATATGGGTGTATTAAGGGTCTGTTTGGTTCAACTGTTAGCTAATAGATGTTGTTGTTGCTCTTAGCTGTTTGCGGATGTAGTAAGTTGTTTGTTGTCGTTGTTGGCTGTTTGTTATTAGTTGTTTAATTATTAGCGTTTCACTCCAAATCGCAGGAAATATAGCATTTGGTTAGGTTTATATAACCGCAACGTTTAGTATTTTCTCTGGACTCTGCAGTATTTTGGAGTTTTTTACGAAAAACTCTTTTTTAGAGCTTTTCATGGACATCTGTTTATAGTTATTTGTTATTGACAAAATTATCCTTCTTATTTCCACAAAATTTGTTTCCTTTTTAACATTATTTTTATTTCTAGAACAAAATTATCGAAAAACAAGGTTTTGTTGCGTTCAATAAATTTTTTATTTTTTATATAAATTATTTTTATTAATTTGTATAATATATTTTTTATTTTATAATTTATTTGTTGTTTAATTTAAAATATGTCCATATTAGAAATAAATACTAACAACAACAGTTCAGTATACTTTTACCAAACACTAATAATTAAACAACTAATAACAAATAACCAGCAACAACAACAATAGCTTACTACAACCGCAAACAGCTAACAGCAACAACATCTATTAGCTAACAGTTGAACCAAACAGGCTCTTAATACACTCATATATGAATTGATTTACGGAAGGGCTTAATACACCCAAATATGAAAGATCAATGGCTCAATATGTCTAAATGAAAGATCGAGGGTTTAATGCACGAAACAATGACATATCGGGGACTCAATGTGTCTAAATGAAAGATCGAAGGTTTAATGGACAAAACAATGAAAGATCAAGGGCCTCAGGATGCTTTTTGCCTTGATAATCCATTTTATATAAATAGAATTTGAAAGGATATGTCTTTTCATGAACGAACACGACTGTACACGGACAGACACGACTGTTCACGTATGAACACGACTGTACACAATGGACACGACTGTTCATGAAAGGATGTGTTTGTTGGTATTTAAATTAATATATAATTTTATTCGATTTTTTCCAACAATTTTTTTCTAGTGTGAGACTCATTTGTAAAGTCATGGTTTTTTCGAGTTGTTATTCTCAGGTCCCTCAACTTATTCTGAAATTATAATTTAATGCAGCTGCCTCAAGAGGACACTCTCAAGGGCAAGTGATAATTTAGCCTCGAAAGGAGTCGACTAGGTAAGCGAATTAAATTATGATGGAAGGAATACAATAAGAGGGAAATATTTTTATTTGTTCACATAATCAGGACCATTATGTTGGTCCCGTGTGATTAGTTCCAATGGGGGGTTAGGAACTAATATAACTTTTTAATTTTTTAATTGAGCTGACTTAATATAGTTTCTTGAGTTTGTTAACTCAGCTTTGGTCAGCACGGCCGATTGTAGCGTAAGACAGCTTTACTCAGAAGTTGACTAGAGCTATTTTACATATGAGTTGGGAATTGACACTTTTGTGGTCAGCTTCCAACTCAGCACTCTTATTTACTCAGTGTCAGTTTAAACAATTTATATGCCGAGTAAATATCACAAGCAACACATATAGTTATATATATATATATCTATATTGAGAGAGAGTTAGAGATTACTCAGTACGACTTATCCTGGTTCGGCCTCTCCGCCTACGTCCAGTCCCCAGAATTCCTCCGGGCTTTTTAAATCCAATACTGAGCTCTTTAAAGGTAGAGCACAAACTGTTTACAAGGCAGTTGAATATGCAAGAGTACCGTCCTCTATTCGTCTACTCAACTCCTACTAAGTGCTATAACCGAACACCTAGATTTCTCTACCACTGAGCACTTAACACCAAGTACTCAGCACAACACTCTCAATTTACAATTGATACAACTTATTCTTTTCGGATGAAGAACACTTTAGATGATTACAGAGAATCAATCTAGCTTTTACACAAGAATAGAAATTTGGTGTAAGATCTCTTTTGGTTTTTGGGTGCTTTGTATGTATGCTATTTTTTCTTGTTGTGTTCTTCTTTTGATCCAAGAATGATCATGTCCTTTTATAGTTGAGGTCTGAAGCAGAAATGATTTGTATCTTGGATTTGTCCGTTGATCCAAACGGCTCCTTTTTGAGACAAGGCTCTGGTCAGCTTCAGACTTGCAGGCCAATCCTGTCGTCTGAATTCCGCAGGCGTCAGGTTTGTCCTCTTCTCACAGATTTCGTCTTCTTGTGCCCGTTTGTCTTTTAGCGACAGAACAGTTGACCCATGCATCTCGAAATTGGCTTTTGCGTAATTCCAAGGTTTTTATTATTGGTGCAGACAGTTGTCGGAGCTTATCTTTTAGCAAACGGAACATCCGTGCTGTCCTGAAGATCACTCAGCTTGTCTTTGATAGCCGTTGTCTTCGATTGTTTGCTAATGCAAATACTGAGTTCTCTTTTACTCAGCTTCCATGGCCAGCTTCGTTCTGCAAGACACAGTTCTCAAGAAGACTTTGCGTTCTACTCAGCTTCGTTGATTTGTTTGATTCTTTAGGCTTTTATTCTGAAGATCTTTTATCATGCTGAGTTACACTCCACTCAGCTTGTGCTGTATCCTCATGCTGACTTCGTCCTGTCTTACTTTTTATTTCCATTTGTATTTATATTTATACTCAACATTGAACAAACATATTAGTACAATTAAACCAAAGCACTTAAATTTAATTGTTCCTTAATCATGGATTAAATAATTTTGTCAAATCAAAATCATGTGGAAAGGTGTTTCAACAAACTCCCCCATTTTGATGTTGGCAAAATATTTAATTGATGGAACTCAGCATTGAGATTCCCCATGATTGAAATTCTTTTTATGCTTCTGAAATTACTCCCCCGTAAGGGTTGCATCTATTTGTTGAAACACCTTTCCACAAGATTTTGATTTGACAAAATCATCCATGATTAAGAGGCAATTAAATTTAGATGCTTTGATTTAATTGTACTAATATGTTTGTTAAATATTGAGTGCAAAAATATATAAAGTAAAGACAGGACAAAAGACAGTACAAGCAAAGCTGAGTAGAACGGAACTCAACATTACAGAATGGAAGCTGAGTGGAGTAAAATTCAGAAGCAAAACGAAGCTGACTAAAGTTGAAGATTTCTTCAAGAGTGGTTAAAACGGAGCTGACCTAGAAGGAACTCAGCATGAACGTTGAATACTCGAAGAGAACAAACGAAGCTGAGTGACGGTCAGGACAGCATAAAGGATCCGTTCACTAAAGGACAAAGTCTGCCAATCCTCTGCACCAATAATTGGAACCTCGAAGACACCTAAAAGACTAATTTCAAGAGTCATGGGACGTTGGATTATTGGAAACAGACAACTGGTACAAAAAGACAAACCAGACGCTAGAAGACAAACTTGACGCCTGAAGAAAACAGAGAAAGGGAATGGCGGTGCAGTCTGAAGCTGTCCAGAAATTGTTCCCCAAAAGAGTCGTTTTGGTGTTAACGGCTAAAACATTTCAAAACAATCAAATCTACAGATTTCTTTCTATAAAAGGACAATCGATGAACTTGGATCATCGCCGAAACATTGAAAGAAAAATACAAGAGAGAAAGTCTAGAAAGCACTCAAATACAAAAAGATCTTACACCAACTTTTCTATTCTATGTGTAAATGCTAGATTGATTTGTAATCATCTAAAGTGTTCTTTAGTTCAAAAAGAACAAGTCTGTGATCAATAGGAATATTGAGAGTGTTAAGCTGAGTGCTTGGATGTAAGCATTTCAGTGGTAGAGAAATCTAGGTGCTGGGTTGTAGCACTTAGTAGGAGTTGAGTAGACGAATAGAGGAAGGTACTCTTGCATATTCAACTGCCTTGTAATCGGTTTGTGCTCTACCTTTAAAGAGCTCAGTATTGGATTCAAAAATCACGGAGGACTCTGGGGACTGGACGTAGGCAGAGAGGCCGAACCAGGATAAGTGATACTGAGTAATCTCTAAACTCTCTCTTATAATTGCATGTGTTGTTTACTTTATTTACTCAGCATATAAATTGCCTAAGCTGATCTTGAGTAAGTAAGTGGTGCTGAGTTAGAAGCTGACCTCCAAGAGTGTCAATTCTCAACTCACAAGAAAACAACTTTAGTCAACATCTGACTAAACCTGTCTTCAAACATATCCCACCAAGCTGACCATAAGCTGAGTTAATAAACTCTCAAAATAACTTCCAGTCAGCTTAATTAAAACGCGAAAAAGTTATATTAGTTCCTAACCCCCCCTTGGAACTAATTACCAGGGACCAACACTATTGACTTAACTTAACCCTAAACCTTCTAAGATTTAATTGAGTAAGATTAAGATACGCTTATACTGACTTAGTTCAATTCTAGACCTTCCAAGATCTAATTCAGATGAGCCTAGGTCAGCTTTCAGAAGAGGTCAATATGTTGAATATGTTTTGACTCAGTTTTGATACATGGTTAGTTTGATATCAGAGTTATGGGAAAACATTATCAGAGCAGATGTATCAAGTCTTAGTGTGTACTGAGTATATTCCTTTTTCTTTTATTTGTTTGTTCAATTAAGACAGATCAGCGTAAAGCACAATACGTAAGTAAGCATCACATAAGATTAGTCAATTTTTGAATAAAAGATTCATAATTTTATCGATAGTCAGCAAGACAAAATACGCCAGATAAAAAAAAACAAGTCAAGAATAAAAGCTAGCAAATCTAGTCAAACTATTTCTTCCTATTGACTTGGGCAGGATTGACTTTGCCTTTTCCTTTTTGTTGCTGACTACCAGATGCTTCTCCTGTGTGTTGAGTTCTATCAGCTTGTTCTTTCTCCCCCATTTTGCCAGCATCGGGCGGAGGAGGAACGAAGGTGTCGTTGAGAGCAGCACGAGTTAATCTTACGGAATACGCCTTAAGCCGTTTCGTGCTTTCCCTTAGTCCATCAAAAACTGGAACACCATCGTCCAAGGTAGCATCGGGAATTCGGATAGAGGCACTGAGCATACTCAATATATTCTTGAGATTTTCCTACCCATGTGATAGTGTCAGTCAGCATAGCATAAGCTTGATGGTACATCTTAAGCAAGGCCGAATCATAGAACTGACGTTGAGCATTCGTGTGGCGCACATGTTTGTAGGTGGCTCGGGAGTATTGCAACAGTTCGTTCATCTTGAGTTGGTTAGTTTCCATTTCCTCCTTACTCAAGTTGAGTAGACGGACAACTTCGCTAATTTGTTCGACCGAACATTGAGAAGTTGAGGAGATTAGCTCGCGAGTGCCGGTCAGCTCAGAGTTCAACTTGGTAAAGTGTTGATTCAACTCAGCAGAGGTAGCATAGCCCGTGTTGACTGCAGAAAGAGCATTAATTTGACCTTGAAGGGAATCCATGTGATTCACCATCATTAACTGCAGTTCGGCTAGCTTAACGATGGATTCTTGCTTGGGTTGCTGTGTTTGGACCGTTGTCATGACACTTACTAAATCTTTGAGACCCTTGATCTTATTGAGGAGCTGAGTGATAGACGAGATTTGTGGTGACTCAACATTTGCAAACCCAGCAGCATCGGCATGAGAAGTGTTCAAATCCTGGAGAATAGTTTGAGCGGAGTCAATAATGCGACGCCCGGACTCAGTAGCATGAAGATAGGCATATGTTGCCTCAGGAATTTGCTCAGTTGCCGGAAATCCAGTGGAATTGGAAGGGCCAGCTTGGTTAACAGCTGGGCTTTTGTTTGGAGTAGCAGCGGAAACTGACTGCTCAACATTCTGCGATATCGGATTGGGAGGTGGATCGGCAGAGATATTGACCTGCTCAATGTTGGTTTGAGTTGGTGCAGGAGGAGGCAACTCAGTTTGAGCAGGATTTTCCTTTGCATGCTTTTCACCTTGAGCAGCTTGGACTTCGAGCTCTTGCTCGGCAGAGATTGGATTTTCAGGAGTCTTGGCTTGTTACTCAGTATGAGTAACAGAGGCTTGCTTTTGTGTAAATTGCTCTGGAGCTGGCTCAATGATAGATGAAAAGAATTTGAATTGCATGTCAGAGAGATCAGTGATGGGATCCCGTAGAGGAGAATCATCTAGCAGGTCAATAACTGGGGATTTATGAGCCTTTTTCTTGAGTCGCCTTAATTTCTTAGCGTGTGGAGGAGAGGGGTCAGCTTGAATAGAATCAAGAGATTCAGAAGGTGAATTTACCCTTAGGTCAGTATTGAGTTCTTCCCCGGCTATGTCTTGCTCTGTGAACTCAGCATCAACTATCTTTCTTGGCACAGTTGGATTCTCAACCTGCTCAATATCCACTGTTTGTTCTTGCACAGCAGCCATTGTTGGCTCAACATCCACTGTTTCCTCAGTGTCGAACTGACCTTCGAGATTACGCAACTCTTCTTCATCTTGGTCAGCAGGGATTTTCTCAAGATCAATTTCTTGACTTTTGGCGAAATGCGAATCATCGGAGATCACGAAACCAAGAGGGGCAGCATCAATATGACTTAACTCCGAAGATTTCTTTTTCTTTTTCTGCAATGGTTGCTCTGGAGTTTCCTCACTCTCTTCTTCAGGCTCAACTTGCCTTTTTCGTTTCTCTGCTGACTTAGGTGTGTCCTGAGTTTGCTCAGCATCAACTTTCTTCCCCTTTGATACAAACCAGATTTTCTTTGGGGCAGCATTAACATCTTTAGAAGAAGTTTGGATAGCTTTCCTCTTCTTTTCTTTCTTGGTTTGCACCTCCTGTGCAACATCAGCTTCTTCCTCATTTTCCTCAATGACCCCTTTTCCCTTCTTAGACTTGAGGGGTTGGTTGTATACTAACCCAAACAGTAGAGCCGCTGTGATTTCAGTTCCCCAAGTCTCAGTTTCATTAATCATGTCTATTTGATGATCTTCAAGGATTCTTGTAATGAGGGACCCCATCCTGAGTTTTCCAGTACTTCGTTGAAGTGCACAAATAAGAAACACCGGCATGTTGAGTGGTTGATAGGTCAGCATGTGCCAGATGAAGCACTGCTCGAAGTTTGAAGCTGATGATGCTGAGTTGATTTTAGGGAAGATAAAGTTGGTCAGGATGTAGTGAGCCATCTTTTGATTCTGACCCATACATGTACTAGCTATTTCCCCTTTGTGGTCCTCCGGCTTACAGAACGTCACGGTGTGGTCAAGTTTCTCCTTTGTAGTCCTGAATTCTTTCCCTTTGGTTGGCAGTTTTAGCAAGGTTGCTAGATAAGATGGGGTAATCGTTATTTTTTGGCTTTTGACATGGGTGACCAGATGGTCAGCATCTTCTTCATCAACACAGAGGTAATTCCCTTACCAACCTAGGGTAGGTTTTACCAGGAAGGGAGAAGAGTCCAGCCCATCTATTTTTCGAGATCCACTCATAGAACGGTTGCTCAGCTGTTACGAAGCTCGGAGAGAACCACCGACAGCGAAGTACCTCATGGTTCTTAACACTTTTATAGACTTTAAGGAATACCTTTTCCTTGGGCTGTTTGTCCTTCTTTTTCTTCTTCTTTTTCGAAGAGGTTGCGAGGTCAGCTTGAGAGCTCTTGCTTGGAGTTTGGTCATACTGACCTTGTCCTTGAGACTTGGTGGGAGTTTCATTGTATTCCTGCTGAGCAGGAGATTTAGGGTTTTCATCGGAGCGGTTGTCGTCGTAACCGGCACCGGAGATATTCTGAGAATCCGACATGATTTCCAGAGATTTTTGAGAGGTTTGGGATTTTTAGATAGAGAGAGTTTGATTGCCAGAAATTCTAAGTGTAAAGAGGTAGAAGTGGGAATTCATCCACTATTTATAGAGGCTCGAATTGATCCAATACGTTGAACTAGCCATTTTACCTCGAGATGATCAATCGACAAAGATCCTGGCATTTATGACACATTCGGCGCGTGTATTTTCTTAATTATTTCTTACGTCATCCTAGGTGGCTATTTAATACGCGTGCCAGCATTTAATGGTGCAAGTGGGCTTTACTCAGTTTGTTAGAATACTGAACGTTTTGTGGTACTGAGTGCACAGTTTTACATAGAGGGTTTTCATACTACTTTAGTAACTCAGCCTAAGATAATCACTCAGCATGTATGTCTTACTCAGCATAGGGTGATTTTCTATAACACATATTAAGCTCAGCATGTAGAAGTTACTAATTTAGCACTAGTCACTTAGCATGGTAATCACTCAACATTCAATTAAGCACATAGTATTATTAAAGAGGATTAGATATACCGATTGCTTCCCTTAGTATGTTAAATTGCTCACGAGCCAGAGGCTTAGTGAAGATATCCGCAAGTTGTTCATCTATTGGAACGTAGGTCAGCTTGATCTCACCCTTGAGTACATGATCTCTGATGAAGTGATGCCTTATGCTGACATGCTTCATTCTGCTGTGTTGGATTGGATTTTTAGATAGGTCAATGGCGCTTTTGTTGTCGCACTTGACTTCAATTGTTTCTGTCTTAACTCCGTAATCCTCAAGCTGTTGCTTAATCCATAGGACTTATGCAACACAGCTTCCAGCAGCTACGTACTCAGCTTCAGTTATAGATAGGGCAACCGATGACTGCTTCTTGCTGAACCAAGATACTACACAGCTTCCAAGGAAGTGACATCCTCCCGAAGTACTTTTACGCTCTAGCTTATCTCGTCCATAGTCAGCATCAGTGTATCCAATGAGTGTGAAGTCATTTGAGGTTGGATACCATAAACCTGCATTAACTGAGCTCTGCAAATATCTAAAAATTCTTTTTACAGCTATAAGGTGAGATTCCCTGGGGTCATCTTGATATCTTGCACAATAACATACTGAGTACTAAATATCAGGTCTACTAGCGGTAAGGTAAAGTAGAGAGCCAATCATACCTCGATATAGCTTGCTATCTACAGATTTACCTTTCTCATCTTTGCATAGGACAGTGTCAGTACCCATTGGGGTTGATATGGGTTTACAATCTTCCATATCGAATTTCTTTAGCATTTCTTTGGCGTACTTGGACTGACTAATGAAGATGTCGTTCTTACCTTGCTTGATTTGAAGTCCAAGGAAGAAGTTGAGTTCGCCCATCATAGACATCTCGAACTCAGTTTGCATCTGTTTACTAAACTCTTTGCATAAGGATTTGTCAGTAGAACCAAAGATTATATCGTCTACGTAAATTTGTGCCAGCAGGGTATGTTTACCCTTTTTCTTAATGAACAAGGTTCTGTCAGCTTTGCCTCTGACATAATTCCTGGTCAGCAGGAAGTTGGTCAACCTCTCATACCAAGCTCTTGGAGCTTGCTTCAGGCCATATAAGGCCTTCTTGAGTTTATAAACGTGGTTTGGAAGTTTTGGATCCTCAAACCCTGGAGGCTGACTAACATATACCTCTTCGTTTATAAAGCCATTAAGAAAGGCACTTTTAACATCCATCTGATATAATTTAAAGTTCATATAGCTAGCGTATGCACACAATATACGTATGGCCTCTAACCTAGCAACAGGAGCAAAGGTCTCACCATAGTCAATGCCCTTTTGCTGACTATAGCCTTGGGCTACAAGTCGGGCTTTGTTTCTGACCACATTGCCTTGCTCATCTAGTTTATTTCTAAAGACCCACTTAGTTCCTATGGTCTTTTGATTCCTAGGTTTTGGTACTAAATCCCATACCTCATTTCTTGTGAATTGATCAAGCTCTTTTTGCATAGCATTGATCCAATATTCATCATGCTCAGCATCGGCGAAGTTCTTTGGCTCATTTACTAAGACGAATGCAACATTCCCGAGATACTTTCTAAGCTGATCTCTTGTCATCAGCTTGTTGTCAGCGGCATCAAGAATGGACTTCTCCGAATGTCCTCTTGGAATTTTTATTTCTTTAGGTAATGTTGAGTTGTCTGGAATAGGTGTTTCTACAATATCTGCAGGAATAGATTGGTCAGCAAAGGTAATTTCGGGTTCATGTTTACCTTTGGTCAGCCCTTGTACTGATGACTCAGTGGCTCCTATTTGGTCAGCGGAAGCTGAGCTCGGTTCATCTTCGACGGACTGAGTTGTCTTTCCTGCAGGGTCAGTTTCATCGAACTCTATATGGACAGACTCTTCAACAACTTGAGTTCGTTTATTATACACTCTATATGCTTTACTGTTAGTTTAGTACCCTAAAAAGATCGCTTCGTCAGCTTTAGCATCAAATTTTGCAAGGTTGTCTTTTGTATTGAGTATAAAACATTTACACCCAAAGGCACGAAAGTAGCCAATGTTGGGCTTTCGTCCTTTCCAAAGTTCATATGGGGTTTTCTTAAGAATAGGTCTAACTAAAGCCCTATTGAGTATATAGCATGTTGTGTGGACAGCTTCACCCCAGAAATACTTTGGAAGCCTATTTTCACTCAGCATTGTCCTAGCAATTTCGACAATTGTTCTGTTCTTCCTTTCAACCACCCCATTTTATTGAGGCGTTCTAGGAGAAGAGAAATTGTGGTCAATACCACCGGCTTCGTAGAATTCGTCAAACTGTTGGTTTTTGAATTCTCCGCCATTGTCACTTCTAATATGAGCTACTTTTAGGTCTTTGTCATTTTCAAGCTTTTTAATCAATGTTGTGAACATCTCAAATGTTTCATCCTTGCTACTCAGCAAGATGATCCAAGTGTACCGAGAGAAATCATCTACAATGACTAAGGAAAATTTCTTACCTCCCAAGCTGAGTGGCTGGATAGGTTCGAAAAGATCCAAGTGTAGTAATTCCAATGGTCTCTTGGTTGAGACAACATTTTTACTTTGAAAAGACTTTTTCGTTTATTTACATTGCTGACAAGCATTACATAATTGATCTTTTTCAAATTTCAATTTGGGCAATCCCTCAACTAGTTGCTTTCTAGCTAATTTGGCAAGGAGGTCCATGCTTACATGACCAAGTCTCCTATGCCATAGCCAGAAGTTATCCTCTTTAGATACTAAGCATATATTTTTTGAAAATTGTTTTTCTAAACTCAACATATATACGTTGTCAACAAGAGGGGCGGTTAAAATTAAATTGTTTGTTTTTCCCTCGAGTATCCGACACTGAGTAGCATCAAATATAACCTGTCTACCGCTATCACAAAGCTGAGCTACGCTTAGTAGGTTATATTTGAGACCCTTAACTAGGGAGACTGACTCAATGGTAGGGTTACCTCCGATAGTACCTGATCCTACTATCTTACCCTTCTTATTGTCTCCAAAGCTTACGTTTCCACCTCGTTTAAGCTCAAGTGTGATGAACTGAGTTTCATCACCAGTCATGTGCCTCGAGCATGCGCTATCAATATACCATAGTTTCGATTTTTCCACGCATCTCAGGCTCACCTGCATTTTAAATCATTCATCTTTAGGTACCCAATTCTTTTTGGGTCCTTGTTTGTTAGCATAGACAGGTGCAAAGTCATGTTTTAATTTGTGACGGCATACTTTTATTGTGTGGCCAGCTTTACCACAGAAGTCACAAAATGTTACCCTTTTGGGGTGTCTTTGTTTTTGGTCAGCACCATTGTGCTGAGCATGCCAACATACCTTAGTGGTATGTCCTTTCTTTCCGCAGAAGTCACATTGGACAATCCGCTTGTTATACCAACACACATCTGTTGTGTGTCCCCTTTTTCCACAACATTCACATTGAGTGAACTGTCTATGCTGACTAGTACCTGAGTACTTAGCATGGGGTTTATTTTTGTTTGAGCCTTTTATTTGGCTCTATAGGGATGTGACATCCTTTCTCAGTTTCTTTGAATCTGATTGGACTTCCGAGACAACCTTATGCATGATTTCCATATTACTATGCAGAGTTGAGTTGTCTTGGAGAAGATATCGAATGTCACTAAGCTTGACCTCTTCAATCTCGTCACACCGCCTGTTGAGTGCTTTTATTTTCTTATTACACTTTTTAGTCAGTGTATATAAGTCACTCAGGGCGTTAACCATTTCATTTCTAAGCATGTGTAAGGATGTTACCTCATTAGAGTATTCCTCTTGTTCAGATTCTTCAGAGAGGTCAGCATGCTCAAAATGAGTTCGGTTAGCAGCGTCATCCGCTATGAAGCATATATTTGCTGTTTCATTTGTATCAGCTTCAGATGAGGTTGACTCATCACTGTCACTCCATGTGGCCACCATTGCCTTTTTGTTTCCCTTCTTTTCTTTTCTCAGATTAGGGCAGCTTGACTTAATGTGCCCAGTTTGATGGCACTCAAAGCACGTGACAGGCTTGGAGCTGTCCTTTTTGTATTTGTCACTGGACTCAACTTTGTACCTATCACTTCTTCTGAATGGCCTCTTGCTGTTCTTTTCATTCTTTCTAAACAGCTTCTTCATCTTTCTTGTAAACATGGCCATTTCCTCATCGTCTGATGAGTCAGCTTCGGTTGAGTCAGCCTTCATGACAAGTGATTTATGTTTCTTGTCTTCTGACTTTTCTTTTGCTTCGAAATTCTTCATAGATATTTCGTGAGTCAGCAGAGATCCGATCAGCTCATCGTATTTGTACGTGGTCAGGTCCTGTGCCTCATCCACATCTGTTTTCTTAGCTTGCCAGCTTTTGGGCAGGCTTCTCAAGATTTTCTTCACCTGTTCTTTTTCAGTGAAGTTCTTGCCGAGTCTTTTTAGCTCATTTATAATGTTGGTGAATCTTGAGTTCATCTCCGAGATGTCTTCGTTTTCATTCATCTCGAACAGCTCGTACAGTCTCATGTGTTGGTTTACTTTGGACTCTTTGACCTTGCTTGTGCCTTCATAGGTCACTTCGAGCTTTTTCCATATCTCTTGTGCTGACTCGCAACCTGATATTTTATTATACTCTGCAGCATCTAGAGCACAGTGAAGCATATTGATAGCCGAAGCGTTATTTTGTAATTTCTTAAGGTCATCTTCTGACCACTCAGTTTCACTCTTGACAAATTTCTCATTGTCAACAGTTTTATAAGGCACGTATGGGCCGTGTACTATTGCAAGCCATGCACTCATGTTGGTGGCTTGAATAAAGTTTTTCATCCTATTCTTCCAAAATGTATAGTTTGATCCAAAGAATAGGGGAGGCCGACTAATTGATAATCCCTCGGGGAGTATCTGTGTTGTTTGGTTCCCGGGAAGGAAATGAGTGCTGTTCTCAGCCATTTATCGGGATCAGCTCAAGATTGTTAAATCTTTGAGTAGTGAGCTATATGGCTCTGATACCACTTGTTGGTCCCGTGTGATTAGTTCCAAGGGGGGGTTAGGAACTAATATAACTTTTTAATTTTTTAATTGAGCTAACTTAATATAGTTTCTTGAGTTTGTTAACTCAGCTTTGGTCAGCACGGCCGATTGTAGCATAAGACAGTTTTAGTCAGAAGTTGACTAGAGCTATTTTACATATGAGTTGGGAATTGACACTTTTGTGGTCAGCTTCCAACTCAGCACTCTTATTTACTCAGTGTCAGTTTAAACAAGGGTAAATTCCAAAAAAAAACCCTGTGGTTTGATGTTGTTCCAAAAAAACCCTTGTGGTTTGTTATTACAAAAAAAAGGACTGTGGTTTGCGCCGTTACCCGAAAAACGGAAAATGGCTTAACACCGTTAAAATACGGACGTGGCACAGGGGTAAAGTTGGAAATTCGGTTTTTTTTTTCCTCTCTCTCCTCCTTCTTCTTCTTCTTCCTCCTACTTCTTCTTCTTCTTCTTCTTCTTCTTCTCTCCTCCTTCTTCTTCCTCTCTTCTCTTCTCTTCTTCCTTTTTCTTCTTTCTCCTTCTTCTTCTTCTTCTTTTTTTCTTCTATTCTTTTTTTTTTTAATTTCCTATTTCCGAAGAAATCTGGAAATTTCCGAAATCTGGAAATCCATTTGGTTTGCATTCAAGCAGCTTCCCCTTCTCCATTTTCTTCCTTTCTATGCCACAACAACGAACAGCCTACGCTCTAACATCCACAACCGTCATCTCTATTTAGTTTCCTCTTCGCAAATATCTTCGGCCGTTTCAGCAATCAAATACCAAACACCGCTTAACGATTCCGGTAAGTATCCGAAAGTCTTAAACTGGTGAAAACTCTAGGCCTGCACAAATTTAGTAATTGACACTAGCGTGAATTTGGACTTCTCTAGATATATATTGGGGCGGAATTCAATTTCTTCAATTCTCTGTAAATCCAAAACCCCCCAATTTTATCATTCGTCGTATTTCTGTTAATAGTTATGGTAAAACCCCTTACTTTGTGAGAAATTACTGTTCTGGGAAGAACACAGAAGGTGATTCTGCTAAATGGACTGAGGAGATAGAGTATTTAGACGAGTCAGGTAGTGTAATTTACAGTGGGAAAGGTATAAGGTCAGTTGACCCAGGGGTTGATGATCATGTTATGGTTGGTGATCTGAAGAAGCCATTTTTTAATGTTGTTGCTGTTGGAAATCTGGAAAATTTCCAGATTTCTGGAAATTTTCCAGAAATCTGGAAATTTCTGAAACTTAAAAGAAGAAAGAAAAAAAAAAGAAGGAAGAATAAGAGGGAGGAAGAAGAAGACGAAGGAGGAAGAGGAGAGAAGAAGAAGAAGAAGAAGAAGAAGAAGAAGAAGGAGGAGGAGGAGGAGGAGGAGGAGGAGGAAGAAGAAGAAGGAAGAAGAAGAGGGAGAAGGAAGAAGGAGGAGAGAGAAGAGGGAAAAAATTAAAAAAAATAAAAAAAAAATTCGATTTTCCCGTTTTACCCCTGTGCCACGTCAGCACTTTAACACCGTTAAGCCATTTTCCGTTTTTCGGGTAACGGCGCAAACCACAGTCCTTTTTTTTGTAATAACAAACCACAAGGGTTTTTTTGGAACAACATCAAACCACAGGGGTTTTTTTTGGAATTTACCCTTTAAACAATTTATATGCCGAGTAAATATCACAAGCAACACATACAGTTATATATATATCTATATTGAGAGAGAGTTAGAGATTACTCGGTACGACTTATCCTGGTTCGGCCTCTCCGCCTACGTCCAGTCCCCAGAATTCCTCCGGGCTTTTTAAATCCAATACTGAGCTCTTTAAAGGTAGAGCACAAACCGTTTACAAGGCAGTTGAATATGCAAGAGTACCGTCCTCTATTCGTCTACTCAACTCCTACTAAGTGCTATAACTGAACACCTAGATTTCTCTACCACTGAGCACTTAACACCAAGTACTCAGCACAACACTCTCAATTTACAATTGATACAACTTGTTCTTTTCGGATGAAAAACACTTTAGATGATTACAGAGAATCAATCTAGCTTTTACACAAGAATAGAAATTTGGTGTAAGATCTCTTTTGGTTTTTGTGTGCTTTGTATGTATGCTCTTTTTTCTTGTTGTGTTCTTCTTTTGATCCAAGAATGATCATGTCCTTTTATAGTTGAGGTCTGAAGAAGAAATGATTTGTATCTTGGATTTGTCTGTTGATTGATAGGGGCGTTTCATCCCTATCTTTTAGCGTGATTTACGGTTTAATTTTAGATGAAATAAATAAGTTTAATTGCAAAAATAGTAGATTTTAATAAAATAACGAAATAAAAATAAATTCCGTACTTTCGGTTAATTTTCCTTATTTTTGATTAAATTAGAAAATAAAACGTCAAGCTAACTCGGCTCTCGAGAATTGTATTTCAGGTACGAGTAAGGAGAAAAAATCCACCGACATACGCGGGGCGTATCACCCTCTACGCGGGGCGTGGAACACAATGTCAGAAATAATTGCTCAATCCGCAGGCACCACGTGGAACTTGTCCACTACCACGCGGGGCGTCCTACCTTCCACGCGGGGCGTATGAGCAATGATAAGCAATAATGTCTCAATCATGAATGTCAGACTACAAGATCTTCTAAGTCAACTGAAAATACGCGGGGCGTACAACCATACACGCGGGGCGTGTATGGGAAGTTCTTCAGTCCAAAAAACCAGAGACTCATTTATGCGAGGCGTGCTTCAGACTACGCGCGGCGTAAATGACCTAATTCAAGCAATAAAATCTCAGAAGCTCAACCACGCGAGGCGTTGATAGGGGTCAAAAACCCCTATCTTTGGGTACGGTTTTAGGACGGTTTTTAGAGTAATTTGGTTAATAAGCGAGCAATTCTCGCATTTAAATGCTTTTGTGTGAGTTAGTTAGAAATTGGAAACGTTCTATTTACTTTTCGTTGTTTAGGCTCGTTTTGTGATCAATTTAGGCAAATACGGCCGAAATAACATGCATATTAGAATTCCGTTATCTTTTGAAGCTAATTGGTCCGTCAAAAGTCGCACCAAACGAAGCGTTTGCTCAAAATAAGCGATTGACGGATCAATTTGGCTTTTAGACTAATGTTTCCTGGAGTTTTTATGCGTGTGCAGGTGTAAGTTCGGACGAAAAAGGGTATAGAAGTCATCCGGCACGGATCGAGCGCCTTTCGGGCGAAAACGCTCGGCGAGCAGGACCCCCCGGCAGCCGCTCGGCGAATTAAGCATCGGCACGCAGCCCAGGCAGCGCCCCGGCACTGCCCAGGCACTGCCCATGCAGTGTGCCTGCTCGCCGAGCAGGAAGTGCCTGCTCGCCGAGCAGGCCACCAGGCGCCTGCTCGGCGAGCAAGGGCTGCTCGTCGCAATTCTGCTCGGCGAGCAGCCTTTCTTGCTCGGCGAGCAGACCTGCGGGAATTGGTCAAAAAGACCAATTCCGCCCCCACGAAGCCACGTTCGGCCCCACGTCTTCCTACACCAACAAGGATACGAAATTAGGTCAAAACGAGGCCCGAGACGCGTCTATAAATAGGGATTTTCAATTGTAAATTAGAGATCTTTTACTTTTGTAATTAGCTTAGCTTCCACCTTGAGAAATCCTCTCCACCTCCTCCATAACCTTCAAACTTCCAT
Organism: Euphorbia lathyris; assembly: GCF_963576675.1. NCBI lineage: Eukaryota > Viridiplantae > Streptophyta > Magnoliopsida > Malpighiales > Euphorbiaceae > Euphorbia > Euphorbia lathyris. Next base: position 10,252,709 of record NC_088912.1, read on the forward strand.
TGAAGACACCTCTGAAGCTCCGTTCACCGAGGATTACTCAAGCTCCATCCTTAAATCCTAGAAAGACGCCTGCATTGGTAGACAGGTTCCCTGAAAGGGATTTTTCTTCTTTTATATTCTGTCTAGCCTCTGATACATGCTATGAATTCTAGGTTTATTGTAACTTCGTGACAATTCCTTCATCTTTGATATATAATATAGATTTTGTTTATTCAACTGTTTTGATGTTTTAATCTTTGTCTTACGCTTTGTCTGATTGGTTTAACTCATTCGATAATCCCAAAATTAGGTTGGCACATATTGCGAGCTGAATCTGACCTAGTCAGTGCCTATAGGATTGACGACCCTATAGAAGATTAAGCCCAAATTACTGAGCCTTAGAGCTAGTTTCGGCCTTACAAGGGAATCACGAACTAGGGACTTTAGGAGGATAGGTCGGGTTAATCGCCTTGGACATAAGCGACTTAGTTTCAATTCAATTGTTTAAACACTCTATCATTATTATCATCGTATTCCTTCATGTTCATTCAGTTAATTGCTTTGGTAAAAGATCAATTAGGGGTAGAGTAATTTAGTTAGGCTTAGAATAACTTAGCTAGAATTAGATAACTTAATTAGAATTAGTGTAATTCAACCTAGGAGTAGATTAATTAAACCAAACTCAAAACCCCCTAAGCCTAGATAACATCCGAGACTTAGTAATTCGGTACTTGCAGAAATAAATCCTGTGGACGATAACCTGGACTTAAACCCAGAAATTTATTACTTGATAACGACGGGGTACACTTATCCCTTAGTGAGTCTCCATCTCAAGTTAGGTGGGAACGCATCAAGTTTTTGGCGCCGTTGCCGGGGAATAGTAGATTAATTCTATAAATACCCGACAACCGCCAATAATCAAGTTTTTGGCGCCGTTGCCGGGGATTTATTTCTTCTGCAATATCGAACCAAAGGTTGATTTGTTAGTTTAGGCATTCATTGTGAATATCTTTGTTTATATCGTTTATACTTGTTGATATATGATTTCTTTATACGTTTCTATACTTGTTCATATCTGTATACTGTTACTTATCAACTTTGGTGCTAGAACTTCACTTTTTCTCAGCATTCTCTGATCAATGAATTGGCAAGAAAAAGTCGAGTGGCAAGCTCAAAAGTTTACTATCCCATCAAGACAATACATTCATACCCTGGAGAATGAGGCTCCCAATCCCTCCATGGCCGACTTAAATGAGAAAATGGATATCTTGATGGCAAATCTGAGCCTCAACACCAATGAAAGTGTAAGTTTTGTGGGTAATCACCAAAGGTATAATTCTAACCCCAATTCTTACAGCTTTTATGGTAGACCTCAACACTCAAATCTGTCCTACGGGAACCCTAAAATATTGAGGCCTCCAAATAGGTTTGTTAATGAGCACAGGGAAAACGAATTGGGAATGTTCCCTTACGAACAAGCAAGCCAAGTTCCTCCACAACCCTCTAGCTCACGAGATGAGGTGCTGTCCCTTTTGAAAGGAATATCAGCCCGACTTACAATCAACGAGGAGGTTTGCAAGGACTTGAGCAACCAACTGGCTCAAATAAACCAAGAGATGCAAAAGCAATCCCGAGATGCTCTCCCAAGCATAAAGGAAAACATAGAAATCCCACAAAGGGAATCAGCTCAAGCCATCTCTTTGAGGAATGACAAAAAGGTAGAACCAAGTCCACTATCACATGCATCACTCGAGGTAAGTGAAGAATCGGAAGCGGTAAGCAACCCCGGTTCAAAATCTGAAATTCTAAATCATGTGGTAGAGATAAAAGATCAAATCAAAACTTGTGTATCTCAAGTACCTTTTCCTCAAACATTAGAAAAGTTTAGGTTTGTTTCATGCTCAGAAGTTTTCATTCTCTTCGACCTACCAAGAGAATCCAAAAGGGAGCAAACCAAACTTTTTCATAATATGTTTAAATTCGGCCTCCTGCTTTCATTAAACTTATTAGAGGCTCTTAATCCGTTTTGTAGGTACGGATTATTTATTCAGGAATTTGAATTTCTAACGCGAGTAGAAGCATACACCTAGGCGGGAATTCTATGTCGAGCTCACCGACTATAACGTAGCGCTTCTTGGGAGGCAACCCAAGTTTCAATAAAACTTTTCAGGTTTGTTTTATTTAGATTATACATTGATCCTTTAGTTTAGTCTTTTTAGTTTTCTTTTACGTTTTTTTTAAAGTGTTCGTTAAAAAAAATAAATAAAAAAAAAAATAAGAAAAAAATAAATAAATAAATAATTAAATAAATAAATATTTTTTTAGTTGTTTAGTTTTATTTTATTTTATTTTATTTATTTTTATTTTTATTTTTATTTTTTATTTTTAAGTTTTTAGGTTCAAAATAAAATTTAAAAAAAAAAATATATTTTGGCCCCAGGAGGCCCAGCTCGGCGAGCTGGGCACTGCCGCCCAGCTCGGCGAGCAGGGCCCTGCTCGCCGCGCGCTGGGCGCTAGCGCCCAGCCCGCCGCTGGGCACTGCGCCCAGCCTGCCGCTGGCCGCTGGGCACTGCGCCCAGCGGCGGTGCTCGGCCGTGATATGGAATTTCTTCGAGATTTTTTTTTTTTAAATCCCGAACGAAACTGAAATAAATAAATAATAAAAAAAAAAAATTTGCCACCGCAAATCGTCAAGCTTTTGCGATTGCGATAAAATCCGTAAGTTTTCTTCTCCACCCTAACTTTTTACACTCGTACTTCATGATTTATGATGCAATGTTGGAACTTATTGCATAATTTTAGTGTGAGGAGGAGGGGTAGACAAACTTACAAAAATTGTATAAATTTTTAATTTTTGTTGCGTTGTGTCTAGTTTAGGTTTTCATTGACTTGGAGAAAGCATATGATAAGGTACCAAGGGAAGTACTTTGGTGGGCCTTGATAAGGAAAGACATTTCGCGGAAATATATTGACATCATAAAGGACATGTATGAGGGAGTATGCACGAGTGTACGTACTAGTGTTGGGAAAACTGAAGAGTTTCCTATTACGATTGGAGTGCATCAAGGTTCCGCACTAAGCCCATTTCTTTTTGCCATCGTTATGGATGAACTAACAAGTTCACTTCAAGATGGTATACCATGGTGCATGCTGTTTGCAGATGATATTGTGTTGGTTGATGAGACGAAAGAAGGAGTGGAGATGAAGTTGGAACTATGGAGGCAAACTCTAGAATCTAGAGGCTTTAAGTTGAGTCGAAGTAAGACAGAATATTTGGAGTGTAAGTTTAGCGGCCGTAGGAGTAGGGAGGCAGGGACAATCACCCTAGATGGGAGAGTTGTTCAGGCCTCGGATTGCTTCCGGTATTTAGGATCTATTATCCAAACGGATGGAGAAGTAGATGGAGATGTTGCCCATAGGATTAAAGCTGGTTGGTCGAAGTGGAAGAGTGCTACGGGTTTCCTTTGTGATCCCGGCATGCCTAATAGATTGAAGGGAAAATTCTACCGGAAGGCAATTAGACCAGCATTGTTATATGGTACGGAGTGTTGGGCAGTGAAACACTGCCACATCCATAAGATGTCGGTGGCGGAGATGCGTATGTTGAGATGGATGTGTGGTCACACGAGAAAGGACCGGGTGCGTAATGAAATAATTAGGACAAAAGTAGGGGTTACATCTATTGAGAATAAAATGAGAGAAAACCGACTAAGGTGGTTTGGCCATGTGAGACGTAGAGCGCTTGATGCGCCGGTTAGGAGAACCGAAGAGTGGCAAAGGGATGTAGTGGTGAGGGGTAGGGGAAGACCTAAGCAAACTTGGAGGAGGGTGATCGAGAGTGATATGAGTTTATTGGGAATTGAGGAAAATATGGTAGTGGATAGGACGGAGTGGAGGGAGCGAATCTGTGTCGCTGACACGACTTGATTTTCACGGTTTTATATGATGGTTCATGTTAGCCGACCCCGAATCATTTCGGGACTAAGGCTTTGTTGTTGTTGTTGTTGTTGTTGTTGTGTCTAGTTTAGGTTTGCGTTTTGGTGTTTTGTTTATGTTTTTGCATGTTTAGGACCTAAAACCGTGAACCTCCTTCGAATCTGAACTTCGTTATTTGTCTTTGAGGGCTGAGAACCGAATCTAAAATTGCATGACAACTAGTTTAGGTGTAGGACACAACTCTTGTATCTGTAAAAGCATGAGCTAAGGTTTGCATTTAGACCCTACTTTTGAAGAAATGCTAAAATCATTACTTAGGTAGATAATTTAAGAATTGAAGGCATGTGATGTTAAACTTGAGTTTGGGGAAAACTAGTAAACACAAAATTGAAACCCAAAGAATTGTGAGCTGAATTTGAGCCTAAGAGCGAACATCGAAAAGCTCTTTTTCTTGACATTTTTGTGTGAATGCTTTGACTTGTGGAAGATTACAGATTTTGCACCTAATACTGTGTTGAACCTACATGCAATGATTTGAGATGATAAACGATGAATCAGCCTCATTAGAATTAACCTTTTCTTTACCTTATTTTCTCTTTTTCATTCACTCTAGGAAGCCCCTTTGAGCCGACATTTTTGTAGTTTGTAGATTTTTTTTTCGTTCTAACCCGTTTTTGCGAACCACAACTTGGTTCGCTACTTAACCTTTGTTTTTGCAAAGCTCGAATTGAGCATTTGTTTTTCTCTAGCGCTTTATCGTTGTTTATGGCATTATAGTAGCAAGCCAAAAGGCTAAGAGGTGAATGAGCATCACTATCCCAAAAGAAAAAAAAAAGAAAGGAAAAACAGAAAAAAAAAGAAAAAAAAAAGAAAAAAAAAATCACAAAAAAAGAGAAAAGAAAAGGGAAGAACTTCATTCCCTAGTTCCTAAAAATAAAAACGTCTCAAAAAGAAATCCAAAATAAGGGATGAATAAAAAGCTCAATCACTCCGTATTTGCTAAAGCCATTTTAACCTTGTTTTTGTAGCGCTAGAGCTTTTAACCTTTGTTGTACCTTTAACCCTCTAACCACATTACAACCCCAATTAGAGGCTGTTTTTGATATCATCGGAGTCATGTAGCATAGTAGAGGAACTCGGATGAACGTGCAAAATCAGCGTAATCCTAAGCAAGAACATAAGCCGAGAGTAAACACCTTAGCCACCAAAAATTGTGTGAATGAGTGAACTACCTATGGTGAGGTGTTTTACTTAGCAATCCCCTTAAACTCGTTTAATTGAACATGTGTCCATTTGCTTAAAACTATGACCCATGATAATTGAAATGCGGCTTTTGGATATCGTGTCTCTACTTTGTATTTCCGAATCCATGTAATTACAGATGTTCGAAGTTGTGTCAAGCACCCAGTCAAACCGGGAGGTTTTCTAGCTTACTTGTGGTGGTGGGTTTAGTTTTTTAGTTTACTTGGGGACAAGTAAAGTTTTAAGTGCGAGGAAGTTTGATAGGGGTCAAAAACCCCTATCTTTGGGTACGGTTTTAGGACGGTTTTTAGAGTAATTTGGTTAATAAGCGAGCAATTCTCGCATTTAAATGCTTTTGTGTGAGTTAGTTAGAAATTGGAAACGTTCTATTTACTTTTCGTTGTTTAGGCTCGTTTTGTGATCAATTTAGGCAAATACGGCCGAAATAACATGCATATTAGAATTCCGTTATCTTTTGAAGCTAATTGGTCCGTCAAAAGTCGCACCAAACGAAGCGTTTGCTCAAAATAAGCGATTGACGGATCAATTTGGCTTTTAGACTAATGTTTCCTGGAGTTTTTATGCGTGTGCAGGTGTAAGTTCGGACGAAAAAGGGTATAGAAGTCATCCGGCACGGATCGAGCGCGTTTCGGGCGAAAACGCTCGGCGAGCAGGACCCCCCGGCAGCCGCTCGGCGAATTGAGCATCGGCACGCAGCCCGGGCAGCAGCCCAGGCAGCGCCCCGGCACTGCCCAGGCAGTGTGCCTGCTCGCCGAGCAGGCCACCAGGCGCCTGCTCGGCGAGCAGGGCTGCTCGTCGCAATTCTGCTCGGCGAGCAGCCTTTCTTGCTCGGCGAGCAGACCTGCGGGAATTGGTCAAAAAGACCAATTCCGCCCCCACGAAGCCACGTTCGGCCCCACGTCTTCCTACACCAACAAGGACACGAAATTAGGTCAAAATGAGGCCCGAGACGCGTCTATAAATAGGAATTTTCAATTGTAAATTAGAGATCTTTTACTTTTGTAATTAGCTTAGCTTCCACCTTGAGAAATCCTCTCCACCTCCTCCATAACCTTCAAACCTCCATTGAAGACACCTCCGAAGCTCCGTTCACCGAGGATTACTCAAGCTCCATCCTTAAATCCTAGAAAGACGCTTGCATTGGTAGACAGGTTCCCTGAAAGGGATTTTTCTTCTTTTATATTCTGTCTAGCCTCTGATACATGCTATGAATTCTAGGTTTATTGTAACTTCGTGACAATTCCTTCATCTTTGATATATAATATAGATTTTGTTTATTCAACTGTTTTGATGTTTTAATCTTTGTCTTACGCTTTGTCTGATTGGTTTAACTCATTCGATAATCCCAAAATTAGGTTGGCACATATTGCGAGCTGAATCTGACCTAGTCAGTGCCTATAGGATTGACGACCCTATAGAAGATTAAGCCCAAATTACTGAGCCTTAGAGCTAGTTTCGGCCTTACAAGGGAATCACGAACTAGGGACTTTAGGAGGATAGGTCGGGTTAATCGCCTTGGACATAAGCGACTTAGTTTCAATTCAATTGTTTAAACACTCTATCATTATTATCATCGTATTCCTTCATGTTCATTCAGTTAATTGCTTTGGTAAAAGATCAATTAGGGGTAGAGTAATTTAGTTAGGCTTAGAATAACTTAGCTAGAATTAGATAACTTAATTAGAATTAGTGTAATTCAACCTAGGAGTAGATTAATTAAACCAAACTCAAAACCCCCTAAGCCTAGATAACATCCGAGACTTAGTAATTCGGTACTTGCAGAAATAAATCCTGTGGACGATAACCTGGACTTAAACCCAGAAATTTATTACTTGATAACGACGGGGTACACTTATCCCTTAGTGAGTCTTCATCCCAACTTAGGTGGGGACGCATCAGGCGTACCCCAGTATACGTGGGGCGTGGTTGAGACAACAAGATCCGGATTTGGTCCACATGCAGGAGATTTCTGACGGAATGGGCAAATACGCGGGGCATCCTCCACCATACGTGGGACGTGTCATGGGAAAACTTCAGAAATAATGTAACTCCATACTTGCATCTTATGAATTTACAATTCTACCCCTAGCTTGATGTGTATAAATAGGAGTAACTAACACTCATTTGAAAAAGCTTTTTGGACATATACAAACTCTTGTTATAGATTAAGCCCTTGTTATATAGTTTGAGATTTTATTTTACATAGCAAAACTCTATCACCTTGAGAGCTTGTTCGTTGATTCCGGCATTCCGTCAAAGTTCTGTTCCATCTCCGTTCACCAAGCTCGAGAGTTCCACCTCCAAGTCCTAAGAGACGGCCTTGAGTCCGGTTAGCTAGTTCCGAGGGTGGATTCTTCCCTTTTCACTTGCTAATTAGCTTGTACTCTTCCTATGTACTAGGCTTGGTTGTATTCCATATTTACATTCTCCATATTTATAATTTATGATTCATAATCTCTTTTTCTATATATGTGTTGATGTTTGTTACTTGTTTTGATACTCGTAATTGATTATTGTGTAGGAGAACGCGATTTCCGACGCCATTCGGGCTATCTTTAGGGATTCATATAGGTGTTGCCTCACCGGAAGTGAAGCTCCGGAAACCGTAGGAATTGACAAACCACGGAACTTACGGGCCCTAATTTCTGATCTCGAGCATTAGACACGCCTTGACTAGGAACCACGTAGTCTAAGTACTTCACGGGTCGGTCACACTACACGTAGTCGTCATTGCAAGAGTAAATCATCAACCGTATATATATTAGGAGTCATTGTTTGTCATATTTATAACTTATCGCCATCCATATCATTTCGTAGAGTTCTTGTTATATAAATTGGTCTCACCCGTAGTTAGGAGTAGTTTGTAGCTGTTCCCCGAATCAACTCAAAGTATTCACCGCTTAGATAATGTATAAAACCGAGTCTTTTAATACTTGTAGTTATAAATCCCGTCGATTCGATACCCGGTCTTAACCGGATTATTACTTGATACGACGGGGTACACTTGCCCCTAAGTAGTAGCGTCTAGTAGAGATAGAGCATTTAGGAAGATCACATCCATAGTCGTAACGCACTTGTCATAATAAATATTTCGTAAGCTCTACCTAGCCGTAAACCCTATCAAGTTTTTGGCGCCGTTGCCGGGGATTTATAATTTCTTGCAATATTAGACAAAAACGTTTTATTGTTAGTCTAAGCATTATCCTTGTATAAATTGTTTATATATACTTTTTACTAACAACATTCTTTCTTGTTTATAATTTGTTCCATTTATTTATTTTATGCACACCCGATCTCGGAGTGATACTCTCGTTCCTATTGATCTTGAAATTGAACATACTCTTTGTAGGATTCGGAGAGAGAAAATGGCAAACCTCAACAATGAAGCTAACCAACCCGAGGTCAACCAAAGGCCGCCGGTGCAACCCGTGAATAACAACCGCAATGGTGGAGGCAATGACATGCGCTCAATGATGGAGATCCTTGCTCCGCATCGCCCTCAAAACCGCAATGGAATTGTCGCCCCCACCATTCCGGCCAACATATATGAAATCAAGACTAACATGATCCAACTCATCCAACAACTTGGCCAGTTCGGAGGAGAACCCCATGAAAACCCTAACGAACATTTAGATAAATTTCTTATGTGTGTTGAGACCTCTCGGCAAAATGGTGTCCCGGTTGAGGCCGTCCGACTAAAGTTGTTTCCTTTCTCTTTGACAGGACAAGCGTTGGAGTGGTTGCATTCGTTGGAAGCAGGGTCGATTACATCGTGGGAGGAGCTTGAGAAGGAGTTCCTTTCTTACTACTTCCTGCCTTCCAAAACGGTTAAGTTGAGGAACGACATCACTACCTTTCGGCAGCTCGAGTACGAAGTCCTTCATGCGGCTTGGGCGAGATTCCGAAAGTTGCTTCGAAGCTGCCCGCACCACGATATCCCCAAGCACGACTTGGTAAGTACCTTTTATCATGGATTAACGCCTACTAACCGTGCTACCGTGGATTCCGCAGCAGGTGGGGACCTGTTTAGGAAGTCGGCCAGTGAAGCATATGAGCTCATCCACGAGCTCGCAAGGAAAAGCGTACAGTGGCAAGAAGATCGGCTTGCCGGACCCTCGAGACATCAAACGTTCGTCGTGGAGAAAGAGGCTCCGAAGAGTTCCATGGAGGAGATGAATAAAAAACTTGACGCTTTGATAGCCCAGTTGAGCCTTAACAAAGTTGCACAGGTCCTGATGTGCAATCATTGTGGTGGAGATCATGACGGACTTAATTGCCAAGCCGGTAGCCCTTTCGCCGGCGACACCGAAAATGTAAGTTACATAGGAGGCAATCAAAGGTACAACCCTAACCCGAACTCCTACTCACACCACCACAATAATAATAACAACGGTTAGAGGCCCCGGTACCAACACCCTAACTTGTCGTATGGTAATAATAATAATGTATTGAGGCCCCCACCCGACTTTGATCAAGAATATCGGGAAAATGGGCTAGGACAATCACAAACCATACCTGGTGGTCGGAGCACTCAGTCTCCCGACAACGTGCATGGCCAGTCAGTAACGTCCTTGTTAAAGGATATCTTAACCCGTCTTGCCGATAGTGAGGTGTTTTGCAGGGACCTTAGCCACCAGGTAGCCCACTTGAATCGTCAGCAAAAGGAGAGGCCATTAGGAACTCTCTCGGCAAACACCGAGCAAAACCCGCGGGGCAAAAATAAAGAGTCCGGACACGCAGTAACTCTCCTTAACAGTAGAAGTTCGGACCCATCGAGTTCCAACTTGGACAGTTTGCAATAAGCCACCGCAAGAGAAAGTCGAGCTACTCCGACTCTAAACATAGCCTCGGTTTGGATTTCTCAAACCCCTTGTTTATATGTATCATTTCCGTTTTTCACCTCACTTTTATTTTTATTTTTAATTTTATCTCTTCATTCGTTTGCATGATCTTTTTCTTTCTGTTTTTCACTTGTCTTCCCTTCCGTCTCGTTTCGTTTCAATAAAAATCAAAAGAAAAACAAATCCCATTAATATCCAAAAAAAAATTCCTACGCGGAGCGTATCCACTAGTACGCCCCGCGTACCCAAGTGTCTGTCCCCATTTTCGTTATTAAAGACATGAAACGCGGGGCGTCTACCCTACCACGCCCCGCGTACCTTCAACCGTTGGGACTTCCGCTAAATAAAAGCCACGTGTTTGGACACGCGGGGCGCCCCAGAGGGCACGCCCCGCGTATCCTGTGGGAGTTGCGAATTGCAACTCCCCATGGCAGCCTTTTCTCCTTCCACCTTTCCCATCACTCTCTCCTCTTCCCCAAAAATCTTTCCCACTTCTCCACTCCACCTCTTCTTTCCTCCAATCACATCCCACATTTTCAAATTCAAAATTCCTTCAACCTCCCTTCATCATAAATTTTTCCTTAACCACCCTCTTAATGATAATTTAAAAACCATAAAAACATTAAAAAGTAATAAAAAAACCATAAAAACATTAAATAATAATTAAAAGCCACGAAAATACAGTTTATCCCTTTTTCCACGCGGGGCGTACCCCCATGTACGCCCCGCGCCCGCGCCATTTCTCCCACAAATTTTTGGCCAGGAGACGCGATACGCGAGGCGTGCTCCCAGGCACGCCCCGCGTACCTCGACGATTTTGCGTAAAATAAAATCAGAGGGTATGATACGCGTGGCGTGGCCCCTTCACGCCCCGCGTATCCCTCCTGGAATTTCGAGAACCTCTTGGAATTCCACTCCTCCCCTATTTATACCCCTTCCTTTTTCTCCACTTCTTCCCTCACACTCACTCTAAAACCCTATACTCATTCACAACTCCTCCTTCCTCCTTCACTACCACCATGGCAAGACGCAAGCACGTAGCCGACATGCGCCCCCCGCGGTCCACTCGGGCCCGCACCTCTCGTTCCCAACAACAACCACCACCACCACCTCCTAGAGAAGGAACACCGCCACTCACCCGACAATATCGGGCTCCTTTCCATCTCCTCACTGAGGAAGAAGCCCAATCCTACCAAACACTTTCTCCTGCCCATATCATGGAACTTCCATACATTGAACATAGCGTTCTTGACCGCTACGATGTCGGCAGTGCTTTCGAGGCCCGCCTCCGTACTCTCAATTGGCTCGATCACTTTCGTGCCCGCCAACACATCTACCCCTCATTGGTCTTGGAGTTCTACACCACCCTAGAATCTAATAATGTTCCCGGAGCCGCCCTCTTCAACTTCCGCCTTCACAACCACCCTTTCTCCATCGACACACAATGGCTTCGCAACAATTTCACCCGTCAAGCAGAGGATGGGATAGCCCATTGGCCCGAGGGTGTCTCCCCTCATGATTTTTGGACCTCCATCACCGGGTCCGACGAGTATGACGTCTCCAACCTCCGCCCGGCCTGCATCCGCGATCCAACCCTCCAACTTCTCCACTGGTTCATCTCCTTCTACTTCTCGGGGAAGTCCGAGTCCACCAAGGTCAATAAGCACGAGCTTTTGGCCCTCTATTGTTGTGAAAACGGCCTCACTTATGACCTCTCCTACCTCGTGGCCGTCCAACTCCATCAAATGCCCACCCGGAAACGTGGAAAGCTCGGGTTGGGCCATCTCATCACCATCTTCGCCACCTCCACTCTTGGCGAAGCTTCCCTTGACCGCCTTCCCAGCTTGGAACCACGGCCCTTGGATAAAAACGCCTTCAAATCACTCAAGCACCCCACTTCCGGCCCGGGTGAAAGTTCGAGGGCGGCCCAACCCCAAGACGACGAGGACGAGGATTCGGACTCGGACATGGGTCTAAATTTTAGTCCACCACCCAACCATGACGTCAACTCCATATATGCTCGGTTGGACACCTTAGAAGGCCAACAACGTCAAGATCGTGCCCACTACGATTCTCAATTCGCCAACTTCAACGCCACTCTCACCACCCGCTTCGATACCCTTGAGGCTAATCGCCTCATGGACCATTCCGCTTTCACCACTCGCTTCGATTCCATCGAGGCCCAACGGCGTGAGGATCGGGCTAATTTTGACGCCTTCACCAACGCGTTCTTCACACATTTCAACATCAATGGGAATCCTCCTCCGCCTCCATCCTAGTTTACCTTTGTTTATTTTATGTTCTCCTTTGTTTTATGTTTTTCCCTTTCATGTTTATGTTTTTAGTTCGTTTTGTTTGTGTGTTTCTTTTGTCGTTTTTGTGTTTCTATTGTACTGTCTTTTTATTTTAAATATATTTATGATTTTCCTTTGTGTTTCGTTTTGTTTATTTCTTCTTTTCGTGTTCATTTTTCTCTGTTTATGCATCAATTAATAATCTTCACGCGGGGCGTACCCCATTTTACGCCCCGCGTGCCCCGCCGTTTTTCCTGTATAACTAGTCCAGAGCTCGGAACACGCGGGGCGCCCCCCTTAGTGCGTCCTGCGTATCTGGGTCTCTGGCTAAAATTGGTTTAAAACGCACCTACTACGCGGGGCGCCCCCCTGGGCACGCCACGCGTAGGGCCTGACCTTCAAGGGTCCCCTTTAAATTCCATCTTTATTTTTGTTTTTGTCTTTCTTTTCTTTTGCGAAGTCCTTGGAATAGACGCCATTTTAATAACACGGAGGGCCGTGCAACCCCGCACTCACTCACTGTTTGTTTTGCACTAACAAAAACAAAAATAAAAATTAAATAAACAACAAAATAATTAAACTAATTTATTGATTCTTAAATTTGTTCCGACACACTACCCTCCCTCGGAAATTAATTAAAAGTTCCGTTATTTGTTCTTAAATGCAAAGGATCGGTTTAAGTAAGAAATTTTAGTCTTGATTCTGAAGTTATAGAATTTATGCAATGCCTAGGTTTGTGCTAAAGAAAAACATTGAGTCCTAACCCACAGGTTATCTCTATAATGAAATTTAAAAAAGGCAATAAAAACGGGATGGTTGAAAATTTGACGAGAACTTGAACGTACACAATTTAACCCGAAATTTTGTGAGACATTTTTGAGCTTAAAAGAGTTCGCACGAGAACTCTATTTCTTTCACAATTTTTCGAGAGCTTTGACTTCACTCGATTCAATAGAGTTTGCACCTAATACCGGGTCAAGTACACTTATTTTGGTATAAATGGCAATAGATGATAAAACGAGCCCACTTAGGCTAATTATTTTCTTAACTTATTTTTCTCATTTTCATTAACCTCTAGGAAACCCCCTCGAGCCTATTAACCGACTTTTTTTTGTTAATACCCCTTTTTAACATTTAACCCTTTTTCCTCGTGTTTAAATACCAATAAAATCAAATCGCACCAAAACTATCCGAAATAAGCCAAGGCCTTGATAAGTAAGCACTATAAGCTTTCGAAATCGTTTTTGTGCCGCTCTCAAAACAAAAAGAAAAAGAAAAACACAATAAAGAGCAAAAGGCATTCTCAAGCTCCACCCGAGCAATTTCGAGATATATTTTACGAACTCGCTAAGGCCAAAATAAAAACACGTTGCGATCATCAAAATGGTGTTTAAACTCGAGTTCTTAAAAATTAACCACTAAAAAGCCACCCACATTACAACCCCCTCCGGGTTCGTTTTTAATATTGCCTAAACCATAACATAAGAGGAAAAACCCGAATGAAAATGCAAACTCAAAGTGACTTCGAGTAAGTGCAAAGGAGAGTGCAAAAACACCGACCCACCAAAATTTGAGCGTAAGAGTGAAATCCCTTGGTAAGGTACTATCGGGTTCTCAAAAAGATAATCGACCCCGTTAATATTGCCTATTAAATTTGATCATGGAGGTTTCAAACAAGTTTTGGTCACTCATTTGTTTGCGTAGGTACTTGCCGAAAACTTTGCATAAAACTTTAGCTTTGGGATCACGCACTTGGTAAAACCAACCGACGGTTTGTTTTTTAATCATCTCAATCCCTTGTCTTTCGTTTTCTTTTACTTAAGGACAAGTAAAACTTTAAAGTCCGAGGAGGTTTGATAGGGGCGTTTCGTCCCTATCTTTTAGCGTGATTTACGGTTTAATTTTAGATGAAATAAATAAGTTTAATTGCAAAAATAGTAAATTTTAATAAAATAATGAAATAAAAATAAATTCCGTACTTTCGGTTAATTTTCCTTATTTTTGATTAAATTAGAAAATAAAACGTCAAGCTAACTCGGCTCTCGAGAATTGTATTTCAGGTACGAGTAAGGAGCAAAAATCCACCGACAAACGTGGGGCGTGGAACACAGAGTCCGAAATAATTGCTCAATCCGCAGGCACCACGTGGAACTTGTCCACTGCCACGCGGGGCGTATGAGCAATGATAAGCAATAATGTCTCAATCATGAATGTCAGACTGCAAGATCTTCTAAGTCAACTGAAAATACGCGGGGCGTACAACCATACACGCGGGGCGTGTATGGGAAGTTCTTCAGTCCAAAAAACTAGAGACTCATTTACGTGAGGCGTGCTTCAGACTACGCGCGGCGTAAAGGATCTAATTCAAGCAATAAAATCTCAGAAGCTCAACCACGCGAGGCGTACCCCAGTATACGCGGGGCGTGATTGAGACAACAAGATCCGGATTTGGTCCACATGCAGGAGATTTCTGACGGAATGGGCAAATACGCGGGGCGTCCTCCACCATACGCGGGACGTGTCATGGGAAAACTGCAGAAATAATGTAGCTCCATACTTGCATCTTGTGAATTTACAATTCTACCCCTAGCTTGATGTGTATAAAGAGGAGTGACTAACACTCATTTGAAAAAGCTTTTTGGATATATACAAACTCTTGTTATAGATTAAGCTCTTGTTATATAGTTTGAGATTTTATTTTACATAGCAAAACTCTATCACCTTGAGAGCTTGTTCGTTGATTCCGGCATTCCGTCAAAGTTCCGTTCCATCTCCGTTCACCAAGCTCGAGAGTTCCACCTCCAAGTCCTAAGAGACGGCATTGAGTCCGGTTAGCTAGTTCCGAGGGTGGATTCTTCCCTTTCCACTTGCTAATTAGCTTGTACTCTTCCTATGTACTAGGCTTGGTTGTATTCCATATTTACATTCTCCATATTTATAATTTATGATTCATAATCTCTTTTTCTATATATGTGTTGATGTTTGTTACTTGTTTTGATACTCGTAATTGATTATTGTGTAGGAGAACGCGATTTCCGACGCCATTCGGGCTATCTTTAGGGATTCATATAGGTGTTGCCTCACCGGAAGTGACGCTCCGGAAACCGTAGGAATCGACAAACCACGGAACTTACGGGCCCTAATTTCTGATCCCGAGCATTAGACACGCCTTGACTAGGAACCACGTAGTCTAAGTACTTCACGGGTCGGTCACACTACACGTAGTCGTCATTGCAAGAGTAAATCATCAACCGTATATATATTGGGAGTCATTGTTTGTCATATTTATAACTTATCGCCATCCATATCATTTCGTAGAGTTCTTGTTATATAAATTGGTCTCACCCGTAGTTAGGAGTGGTTTGTAGCTGTTCCCCGAATCAACTCAAAGTATTCACCGCTTAGATAACGTATAAAACCGAGTCATTTAATACTTGTAGTTATAAATCCCGTGGATTCGATACCCGGTCTTAACCGGATTATTACTTGATACGACGGGGTACACTTGCCCCTAAGTAGTAGCGTCTAGTAGAGATAGAGCATTTAGGAAGATCACATCCATAGTCGTAACGCACTTGTCATAATAAATATTTCGTAAGCTCTACCTAGCCGTAAACCCTATCATTGATCCAAACGGCTCCTTTTTGAGACAAGGCTCTGGTCAGCTTCAGACTTGCAGGCCAATCCTGTCGTCTGAATTCCGCAGGCGTCAGGTTTGTCCTCTTCTCACAGATTTCGTCTTCTTGTGCCTGTTTGTCTTTTAGCGACAGAACAGTTGACCCATGCATCTCGAAATTGGCTTTTGCGTAATTCCAAGGTTTTTATTATTGGTGCAGACAGTTGTCGGAGCTTGTCTTTTAGCAAACGGAACATCCGTGCTGTCCTGAAGATCACTCAGCTTGTCTTTGATAGCCGTTGTCTTCGATTGTTTGCTAATGCAAATACTGAGTTCTCTTTTACTCAGCTTCCATGGTCAGCTTCGTTCTGCAAGACACAATTCTCAAGAAGACTTTGCGTTCTACTCAGCTTCGTTGATTTGTTTGATTCTTTAGGCTTTTATTCTTAAGATCTTTTATCATGCTGAGTTACACTCCACTCAACTTGTGATGTATCCTCATGTTGACTTCGTCCTGTCTTACTTTTTATTTCCATTTGTATTTATATTTATACTCAACATTGAACAAACATATTAGTACAATTAAACCAAAGCACTTAAATTTAATTATTCCTTAATCATGGATTAAATAATTTTGTCAAATCAAAATCATGTGGAAATGTGTTTCAACACATTATACACATGGAATGATTGTGAAAATAAAAAAATTGTAGAGATCCAAGTAATTACATTAGATGTGATATAAAATCTGGGATAAATGTATGCAACCTTTTCAATACTTATTATAAGAGTCTATATATCCTTAACAAGTGTATAGTACTCTATCATGTACATGTTAATTGAGATGTTATATATCTCTAACGATGTATATTACTAGAGTTCTCAATGGTATATGATGGTATATTGGTTGCACGATCTATTTAGAAGTATGAAAAGAGATGAGACAAACGAATAGGTTACGTTATGTGTGAGTGAGAGATATAGAAATTATCCACACGTAACTAATTCGGATCGAGTAGATAAATTTGGATCCAAATGTATCTAATTAAGTAATTAAAATAAATAGAAACAATATCTAACTAAAAGTTAGAATTAATAGGTTCTACCAGTCTGACTTTGATTAGGAATAGTCCTATATAAGGAGGCTCATGCAGACATAGTTAACGATACATCCAAGAGCAAAAAATCCTCCCCCCTCTCTCTCTACTCAACGCACCTCTTTTGCTCTATCTTTCTAAGACTTTTGCACTTAGTTCGTGGATCAATAGTTTCTCCTCCCAGACAATTTTTGGTGGAAGAGTTATGTGACTGTTGATACAATATTGTGGTTCGTTTCTTGAGCTGCTACTCAATAATAATCTACACTACAAGAGACAACCCGATAAACCGTATTTGAAGCAGTATAATTATATAGTATAATTCCTTCAATTATTAATTAATAAATTCATGGATATTCATTACAATATTTGGAGTTTTAAAATGCATTTTCTTAACAAGATATTAAATTCCTCTAAGAAAAAATATAAAAATTTATCTATCATCCTTACAATTATTTAATAATTTAGTAGAAGATATTTTAATAAGGAAAGTATAAGAACAAAATAAAAACATATATAGATATAATGGGCCATTGGCGGTCCATTAGTCCATTTTTAAGCCCAGCCCTCTATGAAGTTAATCAGGCTCCGGCCCAGCTTTGGCCTTCAAAATCAAATCTCCACTCAGTCTAAACAAGTGTAACCTTTTGCTTATATATATTTTCAAATGTGCAAAAAATACTCCTAACGTTTACATGCATGAGCAATTTTATCATTAACGTTTAAAATAGTGTGATTTTACCCTTTATGTTAGTAGTTAAAAGTAACTTTACCTCTAATATTGGAAAATTGGTCAATTTTAAACATTATTATAAAACAAAGATATTGTATTTCTTATTCTGCACCAACTGGACGTAAATTGATTCTAAAAAAAGATTTCATATTTTTTGTGATTTAATAATGGAATTTAAGATTAATATTTTTAAATTCGGTGAAATATTTAAGTTTTTCTGTCAAACTCGTACAAAATACAATATATTTTCTAATTTTTTTAAATCATATGATTAAGGAAAGGTCCTTCCCTTTTTGGCCGGTTGTGGGCGAGGAGGGATTCGAACCCCCGACACCGTGGTTCGTAGCCACGTGCTCTAATCCTCTGAGCTACAGGCCCCACCCCGTCTCCACTGGATCTGTTCCCGGGAGTACCCTAAAAAAGAACCTTTCCTCTCCCCAGCCATTTCGGGTTAAGAAATGATACCTTGGGATGGGTGTAAATCCAAGCAAATTGCTTCTGCTCCAAGAACAGAGGATTGTGTACCAACTGGAAAAGTGCTCAGCCCGTCAAGGTCTCTGCCAGAAGCGAAAGTTTCAACCGAAAATGGCTTATCAAACTCAGGCAACTGCAGCACCGGCTCCATCACCATAGCCTCACACTCGCCAGCTGAGTCCGTTGGCGTTTTATCACCCCGAATTCTTTAAGTTTTGATAACCAAGCCTAAAAAGGCCTAAAAAGAGGAATATCTCCAATTGAAACCAACCCCTTGGAAACTCACCTTAGGCACTCGAATAGTGGAACTCGAGCTAGGTAGACACGCAAGCCAAAGAATTTCTTTAGTTAGGCAGGAAGGCAGCCGACAGCTATTCCTAGTAAAGCAAGAAAGAGCTCTTTTCTAGCTCTACTTTCTATATTCAATATCTACGGTAAACTAATAACCAACCTTCCTTCGTTCTTCTGCTGAACTCCAGTACGGTTTGGCGATCAGGGCCGCCTAAAGTCTTATTCCTGATGGCTTGAGGTTGGTGGCGGTCTTCTTCGGTATGGTTTCCCAAAACCTCCAAGAGACCACCCCCCTATGTGCTTTGGGCTGTTCAACACCCAAAACACATATAAGGAACTTTGTCTCATCTTCTTGCTATGTATTTTCCAGAATTCATATTCATATTCATAGAAATCTTGGCTTAGTGCCATTACTGTAAGCAGCGGATGATTGGTATGTAGGATCGGTTGCAACGGTTTCACATGAATGTGAATCAAGAGATTGGCTTGAGTCAACTAGCCATTGTACTTGAGATTGCGATAAGTCGTTCTTCTGCTATTGGGCAGGTGATACTTCCACATATTAGGGGTAACGTAGGAGACATTTCTATTTTTCCCCCAGGGAATCTTTAGAATTACCACTGCTTAGCTTTCAATTCGCCTCTGACCATCAAATGAAATGTGAATAACCCGTCCTCCTCTCTTTGAAACAAGGGGCCCTTCTTGATCTGAATCGGATTTCCTTTTCGTGCCATATGCGCTTAGACTTTACTTTTAGCCCTTTTTCTTCCCGGTCCAATATTTGTTCTCGAAAGTCTTCGTTTCCGTGTATTCGCAAACTCTCAAAATTTATGACCAACCTTTCCTCTTTCTTTGCTGCACGAAAAGAAGCATCGACTGTGTGCGGAAGGAGAAGTGTGCCTGTCAATAGGTTCCGTTCTCATTCCTTGCCGCCGGAGAGCTAATTTTCACTGTTACTGAATTAATGGTCAATCAGCCTAGAGGCTTCCTTACTAAGCTTTCAGGTTTCAGGTAGTTGCGAGGTATCGGTCGCATCTCGAATCTCTCTATCGATCTCCCTGCCATCGGTCTTCAGGTATCGCTTCTGTAACGCTACCTGCCCGCGATATCTCTCTTCTGTTTAGCGAATCTGTTCAATTAGTCCTTAAGCTAATCATTCCTGCCCGGTCCTCAATCTATCTCCTCTTTCTGTCTTCGGTCTACGGTCCAACCAGTCCTGGATCTCCTGCCCTTTAGAAGTCTTTTGATGCGCGAGGAACTGTCTGAAAGTGAAAGGCATCATTGGTAGGCGGCCAAGCGAATTGGTGTATTTTGAATGCGGCTCTAGTCATAAAGCCCAGTCCTAGTCTTCAAGTCCGGTCATCAAGTCAGTATCAGTCCCGAGCTATGAAAAACGATGTTTTTTTGTCTACATTAAGATTTAAAACTGAAATTACCGCCTTCCTTCAGCTCTTCGTCTGACAATACGCCGGGCATACTATTTAGTTTAACCGACAAGCCGGTCGGGATGGATGAATCTGCAGCCGATACGCTGGCTAGACCAGATCGTTATGTCGTTTGCAGTGCCCGATGCATCGTTATATGAAGGAGGCTGACTCTGACTGAAAGCGCTGATGTTCCTTATTTTAGGATGCAACTCGGATTCTTCCTTCACTCTTGACGGCTTTTTCTCTTTTTAGAGTAATTCACACTCACAACTCTTATTGAACAAAATGGAAGCGATCCAAGATCCATTACAAGCGGGGCCTAGCCGGGTGCCGAAAGCAGGTCCTTTACGCTCTATTTTTTCTGACGCAGTGCAGGCACTGGATGGAAAAGACAGAGAAGAGAACAACCCACCGGAAGGGCATACCTCAAGGAGCACCAATCTACCCAAGCGTCTCTTGTACTTAATCTCGAGTATATTCCAGTGAGAAGCTTCGCAATACCCTAACACTCCATAGGAGAAAGAAATCAATAAGGATAGATATATAGATATCGCACATAGTGGTCTGGGGACTAGTTTAGTTAGAGAATGGGACGATAGAGCTCAAATCTAAATATAATGAATAATTGAATAATGAGAAATTGGCTCTTAAATCGCCAAATTTTTTATTTTCCATAAATCAATCGTAAAAATTTGATTCGAAATCAATAAAAGTAAGGTCACTCCTAAATCTACCTGGAGCCTGGTATGGACTGAAAAATGGATTCCTCGGCTACTTTACCTTTACTACGATATCACCAGATTAGCAAGAAAAAGCTTTTCCTGTGCCACCATGCCCACTTCTCTCCAATGCCTCCTTCAAAGCGCTTAAGATAAGAAAAGAAGGGGTTGGAAGTTAAGAAGGCAGTCAGTGTGCACCCTCGGCTCTGGTTCAATCCCCAGCACTCCAAACGGCTTAAACTTTCTACCACTCCATGGAACGAGATAGAGATTGTTGAGCCAATCCCGTAGATAGAAGTAGCTAGACGATTCATTTCGATTCCCTTTCTTTGAACCTTGTCAATGATCGAACTTAAAGATAGAAAGTGAGTGTCATTTGATGAGTAACTGAGAACAAGGGAGAGGATATGTTTGTGATCTGTTACTAATGAGTGATAAAATGATATACATGTGAAGTGTTGAGGACAAAATTCATGACCGAAAAAACAATTTGATGAATAATTTCTCCACGTGGATCGATAGCTCCCTTACAATCTAGATAACTCATTGGGACTTTTCGATCGGAAATAACGAATATCCCTTCGAGATGCTTTAAAGTACCATCCGGCCATGTGGATCAATATTCACCGTTTGATCCAGAATCAGTATAATGGAGAAAGAAAAGCCCCTGGATTTTATGAGTCGATTACACAAAGGACATCTACCACATCCGAGAATGATACATGTCAGATGAGGGACTAAAGCACACATTTTCCAAAATTACAACAACTACCCTTGACTCTATATATATATATATATATAGATATATATATATATATATATATATATATATATATATATATATATATATATATATATATATATATATAAAAATAAAGGTGAGGCACCCTAAAGAGGCATGCGATATCATAGTCACCAATATGCTCATTGTCGTCAACCTTCTACAATCTTTGCTAACTGAAGCATCAGAATGGGTTCACAGAATTTACCCAACCTGTCAATATTATGGAAAAATTTCTTTTAACTACCAACATTATATGTAAAGTTGCTCTTTGCTGTAAATATTAGGGGTATTTTTACACTTTATCCCTATATTTTTTTAAGCATACTATTATTAATAGTGACATTTAAAAAATATAATAGAATATAATAACACGAAATATCACGAGATTAGGTCTGAGTCAGGCCAAAACTCCGTGTGGTGTCAAAACTTTTCCCAAATCTTGTCCAGCCAACTCACCGAAAGGGATCTATCTCTTTTTAAGCATCCCATAAATATATCTGCTGTTATTCGATAGCGAAGAGTCTCCCTATATTTAAACCTCATCCTAGAATAAACACGCATTGTAAACTTTCACGGAACTCACAATGTCCATAGAATTTCCTTCTATAAAAAACATCCACCTCCTTCACGAAAGACACATTATTTTATACCGTTTAGATTAACAATAATCATCCAAAAGTCCGCGGATATAACCACAATGTTGCATTAAATTAAGCTCCAGCTCAATCTGCAAACTGACTGTAGCCGTTCTTCTACTACAAGTTCCAACCGCAAAAACAACCGACAAAGCTTGTGTTTGATGTTATCGAATCCAGGTGTTAGTCATGCAGACATAAATTGTTGCCAAGTTGCGAAAAAAAACAAGCAGTAAGTTGCTGATAAACCACATGTGTCAAGCATGCCACCGAGAGGAGAAAACCCAGTTGGACACGTGTCAAGACCCGTTACAGGTGTCAAGAAAAAGCATATTACGTGTCAAGTAATGCGGTTGATGTTAAATTAAAAACCGAGAAGCATCATAACACTTCCTCATTTGTCTGAAAACTTAGTTTTTTTTTTTTCTGGTTTTGGAGATTCCAAAAGAATAAGAGATTAAGCAACATAAAGATATGAAGGTTAGCTGTTCTTTCATTCTTTTGATTTGCTTAATTAATTTCTTCTTAAATCATGTTTTTAGCAACTTTTTTAGACTGTTTCTGCAATGAAATCTTAATTAGAACCATCAGAAAATATAATTTAATTACAAAGATAATACGTTTAATTATGTATATATTATAGAGACGGATCTAGAGGCGGGTTTGGCATCCAGTGGTCGTCAAAAATCGCTCGCTAAAAATTCTATGAAAATTGTGTGTGGGTTTTTTTTAATGTAAAAACATCAAATTTAGTATTCATAAATCACGAAAGAAACAGTAAATCTTGATCCGTCACTGTCTATATTTAAATATAATCATCAATATGCATGAGTATGATAAGGTAATCTGTTTTAATACATCTAGTTAAAATAGGTGGAATTTAATTTTAAGTTTTATATGTTAGTATGACTGTGGATTAGTTAGAAATTAGTTCAAAAGGAGGTTTTTTAGGTTTTTTTTTTTTTTTTTAAACACTGACTAGCTGGAATATACAAAATTATTTACAAACTTGATAAATGGCCACATAAGTTATCATTTCAACTAAGTCCTGAAAGTTGTTAATATTTGACAAATTTGCCTAAATCTGATGATGTTATAATTGATTGTGTAGGGTGAAGTTGATTGAATTGGGTTCAATTAAGTCCTGAAAACTTCTTCAAGATTAGACAAATTTTTACCTAAATGTGATATTAAAATGGATTGTGTTAGGGTTCATTGATTTTATTGGGGTTAATTTGTAAAATATGTGAACTTCAATTAAGTCCTGAATTTTTCAATATTTGAGAAATTTGGGAATATTTGATATTAAAATTTATTGTATTGGGGTAAAATTGATTGTATTGGGTTAATTTGTAACATATGCTAACTTCAATTAAGCCTTAAAACTTTGATGTTAGACTTGCTTAAATTTTTTAAACTAAAATTGGTTGTATTAGGGTTAATTTGTAAAATATGGGTGTGGTAAATTACACTCATGGCCATTGAATTTTACTCATTTTCACATTATTGTGGCCACTGTAATTCAATTCTTAACCATGACCACATGAACATTTAACTTTACAATTTTTTTTACACTTTTTAACATAAGTAGTCACTCAACTTTCACTAGCTCCTTAAAATGGCCATTCAACTTTCACTAACTTAACGACCTCAAATTGCATATCAATTTTTTAAAAATAAGGAACTCAAAATGAAAATATTCAAGAATTACATAAAACATTTTTTATTTTCCAAAATCACCTTTTGTGGAGTTTTCTTTCTAAAAATTCACTTTTTCTACTAACCAAACAACACCTAAATAACCTCAAGAACTAAAGTTCCTTAAAACATGCATGATTAAGATAAGATAATCTGGTTAAATACATCTAGTTAAAATAGTTTAATGGTCAAAATGGTGACAGAAGTTATAGCACTTCAACTAAGTCCTCAAGTTGTCAAATTAGGCAATATTTGATATTAAAATTGATTGTATTGGGGTTATTAATTCCCTCAAGTTGTCAATATTTGACAAATTTGCCTAAATTTGATATTAAATTGTTTGTCTTGGATTAAAATTGATTGTACTGGGGTTAATTTGCAAAATTTGCTAAATATTTGACAAATTTGCAGAAGTTTGATATATTGGGGTAAAATTGATTGTATTGGGGTTAATTTGTAAAATATTTTAACTTCAATTGATTCCTGAATATGATATTAAAGTTGATTGTATTAGGGTAAACTTGGGTTAACTTGTAAAATATGCTAACTTCAATTAAGTCAGTGACAACAAGTTTGCCTAAATTTGATATAAAATTGTTTGCACATTTGGCCCCAAATGAGGAAAAGAATATCCAAAAATTGGAGTGAAACTAAAAAATAGGAAAAGAAAAATTGGTATATAATTTCTTAGAAAAAGAAAAACAACCCATCACTTTATTTAAGGGACAGGGTACCAAAATAGACCCTAGGCAATATAGACGTAACCTTTAAAAAATATCAATTACCAATTAGGCCTTGATAACAGAACGATTTCCCTCTCCACGAAAACTCAACTCCCCACGAGAAAGCAATCAGAACTAGAACTTAACGGATTAATATGAACGATGTGCCTCGTTCCTCTTGTTATCGAGGTCTAAATTGTGGTACCTTTTTAAACGTTTTAAAAGTCTATATTGTTTTGGTGCTATTTTGTATGTCGAGTCTAAATCTATGATTTCCCAAAAACCATATATCTATTTTGGTACCTTATCCTTATATTTAATGGTATAATTTGTAAGTTACCATATTATCTGTAGTTTGTGAATTTTCGGATCCTAATAATGTTAGAGGTTTATTGTAGCAAATCGTATTATGACCATTTTTTGTAAAGAACTTTTTAGGTAAAATTATTATATTATCGAGCTAAAATTAGCGGCTAGAGGTTTTGACTACAATGGTTTTTTTTATTTGATGAAAAGAGGTTTGTAAAAGCTTAGTCCTCCGTCTTTTGACATTTTTACTCTTAATTACTACCCTCTGACCTCTAAATAAAAAATTTATTTACCATATCTTTATTCACTGTGACAACAGTGATTAGTAATTAGCTAATTTTTATCCGTCAAATTGGTAATCAGCTAACAGCTAGACCGGACTTGCATTAAAATTTGAGATTGAGATTTCTCAGTTGAAATGATTTGAAATCCAATTTTTATAGTGAAATGTGACAGACTCGTTTTCTTTGAAATACTTTGAATTAGGTTCATGAGACAAGATCTCAAGCTCATCCTACGGCTTCGGAGGAAGGAAAAATAATGACAAGAAAGCAGAAAGCAGAGAACAAAGGACACGATGGCGAACATCATCATAAGAAATCGAAGAACGACACTAACCATGATGTCAATGGCAAATCTAAGGCCGACATTGCGAAAGAGTACGATGATTTTTGTAAAGCTGTTAAAGACAACCTCTCTGTTTCTCAAATGAAGGAAATACTAGACATGAATGACCAAGATTCTTCTGGCTCTGATTCCGCTGTTATGACTAATTGGTTCGTTAAAAATTTCCGCTTAATTTTAACTTACAATTTATTCCGGTTTCCGTATATAGTTAAAATTCTATGTAGTTAAAATTTGGTCAAATTTTTTTATGCAGTTATTAAAAGACGATTTGAGTTTATTAGGGATTGAGGAGAATATGAGAGTGGAGAGAGAGAATTTGTGTCGCTGACACGCTTGATTGCACGGTTTTATATGATGGTTCATGTTAGCCGACCCCGAATCATTTCGGGACTAAGGCTTTATTGTTGTTGTTGTTGTATTAAAAGATGATTTTAATTTTCGGTGAGATTTAGGGTCTTTTCGTTTAGTTGTTTCGTTTGTTGTTTTGTTGTCATTTTAGTTCATTGTTTGTAGCCCCTAAATGAAATTTGAAGGGCTAGAAGTAAAAAAAAAAAAAAATTAGCCGGAGTCCGAAATCAGAACTTAGGTCAGTCAAAAAGGCAAAATTTTGTTGAATTTATTATTAATTGAAGGCTTAATACATTCCTAGCCTCTTCTATTTGTCTAGAAAAATCAATTGCGCCTTTTAAAATATTCAATTTATTAAAATTGTTTAAAATGACATATTAACCCCCTAAAATTCAAGTGACCGAGTAAGGAGAGATTTTGGAGAAATTGACATCCCTACCCACTAAGTTCAGGGGTTAATAGATCATTTTAAGAAAGTTCAGAGACTAATAGGTAGGTTTCGGAGATTCAATATGGGGTAAATAGAATTTTTCCAAATACAGGGACATTTGATTTTTTTGGACAACCACGGGGGTTAAAGATGTATTAGGCTTTAATTGATTTTATTTTCGGTGGGGTTTAGGGTTGGTTTGGTTAAGTTGTTTTATTTGCTGTTTTGTTTGTCGTTGTAGCCCCTAAATGAAATTTGAAGGGCTAAAGCCAAAAAAAAAATGATAATATTCGAACTAAATCAAAACTTAGGCGAGTGAAACATTTAGTCGAATTTCGTGTAATGATTAAAGATGTAATTCGTGTAATGATTAAAGATGTAATTCAAATTTTTCCGCGAGCCGTTTTGTTTAGTTGTTTTATTTGTTGTTTTGTTATCGAGCCCCTAAATTAAATTTGAAGGGCTAAAAGCAAAAAAAAAAAAAAAAAAAAACACCCTCCCGGGCCGAGTAATTTAGCCATTTTATGCTTGAATTGGTGGAATTTGTATTAATTTATGTTGTGTTATTTTTTGGGTGCAGCCAAGATTTGTTGTTTCTTGGTCCATTGGGGAAATGTCCAATGTGTGACAACAATTTGGTATTTGATGGCATAAGATATTCTTGCAAAGGATTTTACAGTGAGTGGTCTAGTTGCACTTTCAAGACCAGATCGAATCCTCCCCGAAAAGAGGAGCCGGTCAGATTACCCGATTCCGTCCTAAACTCCCCTATTGCAGATGTAATAATTTAAGTTTCTTTTAATTAATTAAGCTCTTTGTTTCTGAGCTTTATATAAGACTACAAGTTAATTTTTTCTCTTGCTGTAGTTGCTCAAAAAATACCAGGACCCGAGTCGCCGGCCTCGGCAGGAATTAGTTGCTCCATCCAAGCCTTTTGCAGGGATGATGATCTCTTTATCTGGCCGTCTCTCCCGAACCCATGTATGTATCGGTATTGAGATGAAGGGTCCATTTCGGTTTTTAAGTTAATTTTTAGTTTCTATTTGTATACGAGTTGACATTTTAGATCTTAGTCAAATTAATTCGAATTGTGAAGCAATGCGTGATGATTCGTTAATTCGATACATTATTTTTTACTAAATGGTCAATTTGGCTTGGGTTTTCAAGTTCATTTTCCGTATCAATTTAGTATGCAAGTTGACATTTTAGTCATTAATCACGAAGTGATTTGTGTATTATTTGTTAGTGTATGATTGTTTAATTTGACTCGTTAAACGAATGTCATGTCATTGACGCGTTAAACACACTATTTGTGTATTATTTGTTAGTGTGTGATTGTTTAATTTGACTCGTTAATAACACACTAACATCGTTAAACAAATGTCATGTCATTGACGCGTTAAACGCACTAACATCGTTAAACAAATGTCATTGACGTGTTAAACTAAGTTACATCGTCAGTGTATGATCGTTTAATTTGTTTTGTTTAATGTGACACATTAAACGGATGTCATTGATGTGTATGATTTGTTAGTGTATGATCGTTTAACGTGACATGTCAAACATTGACGCTTGTTTAATGATGTTAGTTTAATTTGTTTAATGTGACACGTTACATGGATGTCATTGACGTGTATGATTTGTTAGTGTATGATCGTTTTATGTGACACGTCAAATCGATGTCATTGACACGTTAAACGGATTCATCTGTCTCTTATTGTTACAACCCGTAACAAGCATGTTGATATATATAACTATATATTATACATTCAATTGATCAATGCAGCAATACTGGAGAAAAGCCATCGAGAAATACGGAGGAGAAGTCTCCAATTCGGTCATGGGTACGTAATTTGTCATTTTCAAGCTGGTTTTAGTTTCTTGTCTTAAATCGAGAATTTCGAGAAAAACATGTGCTTATTCTGTAGGTGTGACTTGTCTTGTTGTCTCCCCCTCGGAGCGGGAACGCGGTGGTTCTTCCAAGCTAACTGAAGCAATGTAAGCAGTACTAAACTTCCCGCCTTCCGCGTTTCCATTACCCTTTAGAAATAACGTTCCCCGGTATCCGTTTCCGTTTTGTTTCGCGTTTCCGTTTCCATATGATCATCATTTTAGCTAAAACAATTCTTGGTAGGGAGAGGAGCATACCTATAGTTAGCGAAGATTGGCTGCTCGACAGCATCGAGAAGCAAGAACCTCAGCCGATGGAAGCTTACGATATGGTCTCTGATCTTGCTGTGGATGGCAAAGGAATTCCTTGGGACAAACAAGATCCGAGCGAAGAAGCTATCGAGTCCCTTTCGGCACAAGTATAAACATTTTCTTCAACTATATTAGTTAGTCTCTTTCGATTCGGGTTCCTTGATAGATACTATACTGTGAATGCAGCTCAAACTATCCGGCAAAAGAGGAGTCCATAAGGACAGCAAATTGCAGGAACGAGGCGGACAGATATTCGAGAAAGAAGGGATATTGTACAACTGTGCATTCTCCATGTGTGATATGGGACGAGACATAAACAAGTAACTACGGAAGAATCCTTTAGCCTTATGCTCTTGGGCTCTTAAGTGTCGGTAGAGCAATATTTATGCGTTTTCGGTGTTTTCGGTGTGTGCAGGTATTGTATAATGCAGCTAATTACGGTACCGGAGAGTAATGTGCATTTGTACTACAAGAACGGGAAAGTGGGCGATGATCCGAATGCCGAAGAGAGGGTTGAAGAGTGGGTAAATGTGAATGATGCTATCAAGGAGTTCGTAAGGCTTTTTCAGGAGATCACCGGTAATGAGTTTGGGCCATGGGAGCAGGAGAAGAAGTTCGAAAAGAAGCGATTGAAATTTTATCCTATTGACATGGTATGGCTCAATCCTACTGACCTGGTATGGCTTGATTTCTAAAATTCTATCCTATTGACATGGTACGACTTATTTCTAAGCTATTCCGTAGTTTCCGTAGTGTTCGTGATTTAGAGAAATTTCTTGAATAGGATGATGGAGTTGATGTTAGACAAGGCGGGCTCGGTTTGAGGCAGCTAGGAGCTGCAGTTTCGCACTGCAAACTGGCGCCTAAGATTGCAAATTTCATGAAGATCTTTTGTAGCCAGGAGATTTATCGGTAAGACCCGTCCCGTAATGTTTGCTCAGTTTCGAACCGGAACCTGAAAGTTTGTTTTTGAACATAGGTATGCTCTAATGGAGATGGGTTTAGACCCTCCGGATTTGCCTATGGGCATGCTGTCAAATATCCACCTGAAGAGATGTAAGTTTTTCGTGTCGGTATTCGATTCTCGGTTTCTGTCTTCTAAATTGATCATATTCAGGTGAGGAGCTTCTGCTTCAGTTTGTTGAAGCAGTGAAATCAATGAGAGCGACCGGACAAAAGGCGGAAGCTGTTTGGTCAGATTACAGCCAGAGATGGTTCACTCTTATGCAATCTACTCGGCCAATGATCCTCCGAGACTACGATGAGCTTGCAGATAATGTAAATTGGTTCCCAATTTTATATTCCAATGTTCCTTCGAATCATACACGTAATTACGATGTATCCTGTCTGTAGGTTGCGGCAACATACGAGAGTGTCAGGGACATAACGGTGGCCTCCCATCTTATTGGAGACATGTCGGGTTCGACCCTCGATGATCCTTTGTCTGATTGCTATAACAAATTGAAATGCTCAATTTCTGCGGTGGAGAAAGAATCTGATGACTACAAAATGATTGTCAAGTACCTCGAAACAACTTACGAACCAATCAAAGTCGGAGACATAGTGAGACCAACCAACTCGAATTCTTTCTGAAATTACATTATCTTGTCGAAACAATGTGTTTGATGTTGTTCTACTTTAGGATTATGGAGTGTCCGTTGAGAATATTTTCGCTGTCGATTCAAGTGCCAGTCCGTCGATGGATGAAATTATGAAGCTGCCGAACAAAGTCCTCTTGTGGTGCGGTAAGAGATCGTTCTTCAAGCCTAATGCTACTTCTAGTTTTGGATAACTAACCCGTCCTCCCATTGCAGGAACGAGAAGCTCGAACTTGCTGAGGCATTTGAAGGACGGGTTCTTGCCCGCTGCCTGTTCTCTTCCTGTCCCGGGCTACATGGTATGATCAATGACATATTCGTACTTGAGTTTCGATTTGGCTTTGTTCTGGTATAAGCTAATGGAATGAACTGAATTCCAGTTCGGGAAGGCGATCGTGTGTTCGGACGCTGCTGCAGAAGCTGCTCGGTATGGTTTTACTGCTGTAGATAGGCCAGAAGGGTTCTTGGTTCTGGCTGCTGTTTCTCTTGGAGATCAAATCACTGAGGTTTCTTCCACACCAGAGGTTTGTTGGTATTTCCCTTGCAGTTCATATTTTCAGCCGAAAAATGCGGACTATGTTACTCTTTAGTAGCATCCGACACTTGACACTTGCCTACTATACGGGTCTACTGACTATGCTACTCTTTAGTATTAGTCTTTAGTAGCGTCTGGCTATACGTGTCTATACTGACTATGTTACTCTTTATTAGCTACTATCTTCAGTAGCACATTTCGTGTAGGACGTGTCTATACCAACTATGCTACTCTTTATTACCGACTATGCTTTTTTACCGGCTATTACCGACTATACGTGTCTATACTGACTATGCTACTCTTTATTACCGAATACTACTCTTTAGTAGCGTTTTTGCATTTCGTGTTACCGACTATACGGGTCTATACTGACTATGCTACTCTTCAGTAGCGTTTCCGCATTTCGTGTGTTCACCCGCATTTCGTGTCTACAGTGGCGGATGTAGGGGTGTCAAAGTGGGCATTTGCCCCCCTTCATCCCTTAAAAAAAAAAAAAAAAAAAAAAAATTAGTCCAAAAAAAAAAAAATAGTCCAAAAAGAATGGTTAAAGTGCAAAAATACTCCTAACGTTTTGGGTCAGGAGCAATTTTACCCCTAACGTCTAAGGTGCAATTTTATCCCTAATTTTGGAAGCCAAAAGCAGTTTTACTCCTAACGTCGATAAATTGGATCAATTTGAGAAATAATTCATTAAACTGTCTTTCTCTGTCATGAATCTTATCATGTACACTTCACACATGCGTTATTTTATCAGTAAACATATTAAAAATATAAATTCAAAAAATTCACCGAATTTATAAATATTAATCTTCAATTTCATTATTAAATTACAAAAAAAACATTATATCCTTTTTTTAGAACAAATTGATATAATTGATCCAATTTATCAATGTTAGAAGTTCTTGGCTACAAACTTTAGGGGTAAAATTACACAATTTTAGTAAAATTGCTCCCGATTCAAAACGTTAGGGGTATTTTTGCTCTTGGCTACAAACATTAGTTTAAAAAAAAATTACATAGAGTTTTGACCCTCTCTCTTAAATCCTAGATCCGCCACTGCGTGTCTACACTGACTATGCACTCTTTATTACCGAATGCTACTCTTTAGTAGCGTTTACCATTCAGTATACGGGTCTATACTGACTACTCTTTATTACTGACTATGTGTCTATACTGACTAATGCTACTCTTTATTACCTAATGCTACTCTTTAGTAGCGTTTCTGCATTTCGTGTTACCGACTATACGGGTCTATACCGACTGCTACTGTAGTTTTTCCGCATTTTGTGTCCATGTCTTGTTTTTGTTTGAAGGTGAAGGCTATTTTATGAACGTTTGCGGTGTCCGTTTCTGTGTCTGTGCAATGTAGCTTACGGATTAATGCCGTGCAGGACACGAACACCTTGGAAGAGAAAAAGATAGGAGTGAAAGGATTGGGAAGGAAGAGAACAGATGAATCAGAACATTTCATGTGGAAAGACAGCATAAAGGTTCCTTGTGGCCGGCTGCTTACATCGGAGCATACGAATAGCCCCCTCGAATACAACGAGTACGCTGTCTACGACCCGAAACAGGTAAAACAAGTCATGTCTTCTTCCTCCTCCTAGACTTTTCATATCAATCAAAGATGCAAAGATTGAATCCTTTTCTCAATTGTGTTTGAATTTAAACAATTTGCAGACATGCATGAAGTTTCTGGTGGGAGTGAAGTATGAGGAGAAGGATGTGATAATGGATACTACTGAGCCATAACTGGGGAAGAAGGGTAGTTATGTCTTTTTGCTTGTTTTGTTAGGGGTAGTTCTGTCTTTTGCGTAGATTTTGCTCAGTTTAGGCCTTTTGTGATGGACTTTCTTGTACATATGAATCACAAGAAGTGTGCCTTTAGGTAGTATGAAAATTAGTGTAACAAACTCTTTTGATTCCAAATATGTCCTCTGGTTACATGTTTAGGAGCTTATCAGAAATCAATAAAATGTCTGCAGACATGAACTCTCAGAAACCAGAATTGGAATTTCTGTTTATATGTTTGGACATTAACTGATCATAATTATTTATGTTGAAACAAATTGTCTAATTGTTATACAAAAACTAGTGAAGAATGAAAGGATGATACAAATGGTTGAGCTTTTATTCAAACAGAGGTTGAAAATTTGAATAAAATGTCTAGCTATCGGTTGCGGCAACCCTGAGTTTCATGTCCATGAATAGGAAGATCTTATTCATCTAAGCTTCAGTTCTCATGCCCATTAGGGAGATTGCTGCTTCAGCTTCGGCCGTGAAATGGTATAAGATGCAGCGCGTTGATAAAATGGTATCAGAGACATGCCAGCTGTGTAGTTTCACTCAGCTGCGCAATTTACTAACAAATGGTATCAGAGGCGACTGTGCTTGTTATGGAAATGGGTGTTGCTTCTGCGCAAAAACATTTGATTTCACAGCGCTTTTTATCGAAATGGGCGTTGATTCCATGACAAATGATATGAATGGTGATAGTGTGTATAGTTTACTGTGTAAGAAATGGTATCACTCATAGTTTACTGAGTGAGAAATGGTATCTCGCTTTTTACCGAAATGGGTGTTGCTTCTGCGCAAAAACGTTTGATTTCGTAGTGCTTTTTACCGAAATGGGTGTTGATTCCATGATGAATGGTGATAGTGTGCTAGCGGCATAGTTTTTACCTACCGCAAATAGCTAGCGTAGTTTGTCTGCATAGTTTGTTAAGCGTTTTTTACCGCAGTAGCAGCTAGCGTAGTTTGTCAAGCGTCCACAGTTTTTTTACAGTTTTTTTACAGTTTTTTTTACCGCATGTGGGTACTTTAGTTGATTAGGTACATAGCTAGTGAGCAAGTGGGTGCTTTAGTGGACTAGGTACATAGCTACCACAGTTGCAGCTAGCATAGTTTTAGGTACATAGCTAGTGAGCAAGTGGGTGCTTTAGTGGAATAGGTACATAGCTACCACAGTTGCAGCTAGCATAGTTTGTCAAGCGTCGACAGTAGCAGCTAGTGTAGTTTGTCAAGCGTTTTTTGCCACCACTGCGGTGGCAAATCCGGGAGGGATTGAGCAAGTGGGTGCTTTAGTTGAATAGGTACATAGCTTAAGTGATCAATCTTGTTGTACACTGTCAGTGGATTGACACATAGCTTAAATTGGCTTAGGAGGAGGGATGTCTCCATGGGAAGGAGCCCCGCTGTACCTGGTCGTTTAAATCAGATCTCTACTTCGGTACAACAAGAAGGAGTTTACTATGGTCAGTGCAGTGAGATTTGTGGAACGAATCATGCCTTTACGCGTGCGCCCGGAAACATAGGCCGACTGCTGAGCCCACTCTGGCTCAGCCGCACCACCCCGGGTGCGAGCCACCCGAGAAGCGAGCGGCTGGAGCTGTAGGGAGCCAAGGAGCAAGGCAGTAGATAAGATAGAAGAAGGGGCCAGGCCGGGACTCTATGAAGCCGCTAGTTTCTAGGTGGATTCACGGGCTGACATTCTGGCTTTGGGAAGGAGTGAACAAGATAGGATGTCTTCATAAGAAAGAGCCCTATGAAACCGCTCACATCTATGGTGCGAGTTTCTACATTGAGGTTTGATATGGTCCGACATAGATTTCTCCATAGGAAGGAGCTCCATGGACTCTATGAAGCCAGTCTAGTCTATGGTGCGAGTTTCTACGTGGATCGAGGTTTGATACACGCCGGTATTTTGGCTTTTATTTTGGCTTTGGAAAAGCGCAGCAGGATGTCTCCATAGTCAGGGACCTGCTCAGGTCTGTGGTGCAAGTTTCTACACGGATCGGGAGGAGTCCCGGACGGTAATAAGTATTGTCTTAGCTTTAGATATAACCTCAGAAGTAGGACTGGTGGAATGCTTATACCTTGGCCGATGGCTCAGGAAAGGCGCGTCTCCGCACCGCAGAGGTATAGCAGAAGAGAAATCAATACAGGAGTTTTAAACTGAATTTTGAATTCAACAAAGACATTTGTATCAAATCAGAACATCAAAATCAAAGAGTTTTCAACAATTATATTCCTTTTAATTTCCTTGTGGAAGTATTTAAATTACAACAACAACAACAAGAACACAGATTTCAACATCTATCTATCTATCTATCTATGAATCACCACAGGCGGAAACTTAAACGCTCCGAAACAAACGGTATCGCCATCGAACCATTCTCCAAATCATGATAAAAATCATACTCAGCTTCATAATCATGTAAACTAAGCTCATTCTTCTGATTAGTATGATAATGATGCTTCGCCGAACTCCCTTTCCCGAACCCGAATAAACTAACCCTCTCACAAACCCCTGCAGCCAACATCACAGCTTGAAAACCAGATGAATAATGAAACAAAGAACCATCATGAACACCCGCCCAATCCTCCACCGATCTCCCCGTCTCCCCAATAAACCTCTTCAACGAATAGTACTTCACAATCCTCGAACACAACACATCGAATCGCGGGTCCGTAACGATCAAAGGCGCCACCTTTTTCGAATTTTCCGACTTCCGCGACGAATTACAGATGGTGTAATCCAAGAAATGCAAGGGTTGACAAATGTACATAACAATAGGAACATTTTCCCCATATGGATGACAATAACAACCTAATCTCCTCCCACAAATATGCAAAATGTTGCTATTTATGAAGGAAATATTAGTTTTAGACCCAACATGTTTCTGAAAATTCACAATTCTTGCATTGTTCAACCTAATTACAATCTCATGGCTATCAATTAAATCCCCAAATTCTTTCTGCAATAGAATCCCACTGTTTCCAACTACAGCACAAGATGTATATTTCAATTTTGACCCCAAAACCCCATTGTGTTTATCAATTGGGTCCTTCAAAAGTTTCCCCAATTCATTCATAATACTAGCTTGGTATTTCTTAATTCTAGCCCAATCATGCAATACCCTTCTGAAATCTAACCAATAACGGTAAAATTGAGGTGATCTAAACACTACAGGTATGCCTCTGGAAGTGCTAGCTCTGGAATCATGGCGATTGAACCTTCTGTAAGTAGCAAAGTTCTTACCTTGATTTGCTAATTTACCTTCTAATAAGCTTTCAATTTCATGTTTTGCTTTTTCTTCCCCAATTTGAATTGCTGCATATTTGAGGAGTGTTAAGTTGAAGATTGGGGCTGGTTTATGGGGTATTACATTGTTTTTCAGCTCAACTGAGCTGAAGTAGAAGCTCCCGGCGCCGCCGCCTCCGGCGATTCCACGGCGGAGTAAGATCCGGTAGCTGAGAGTGATAGCAAAAGTGATCAGTAGAAGAACACTAAAGAATGGACGGACTGACCTCTTCATTGGAGCAATGAAACTGGCCGCCACAGCTAAATCCGGCCACCGTAGATAAGCTACCGGAATCTTACAGAAATCAGTGTTAGATCCATCTTCACATTCTATGAATTTTGGCATCCAAACTTCAAATTTACAAATCAAACAAAGAAACTTTGAGTACCCAAATCTCAAAACAGTAAAAAAGGACTAGAAAGAGAAGTGGGTTACTGATATTTTGGGGGAAACATGAAACCCTCAAGAACAAGGACTGAGATTGACTTAAAAGTGAAACTTTACAACTCAAAACAGACTAATTTCCATGAAATCTCAAGTACCCAAATCTCAAAAGAGTAGAAAAAGACTAGAAAGAGAAGTGGGTTAGTGATATTTTGGGGGAAACATGAATCCCTGAAGAACAAGGACTCAGATTGACTTCAAGGAGAAAACTTTACAGCTCAAAACAGACTAATTTCCATGAAATCTCAAGTACCCAAATCTCAAAACAGTAAAAAAAGACTATAAAGAGAAGTGGGTATGAACTAGTGCTACAAGAAAGTGAAGTAAGCATTACAGATGGGAATGAAATGTGGATGAGAGGTTAGGTTAAGAAATGGGAATTTCATGACTTTGAAGAAGAACTTAAAAATGGAGATTTGAAGGAACAGAGAAAGAATGAGAGAAAGAAAGACTAGAAGTTCATTTCAAAGGTGTGATTTTAAAGTTTGATAGTTTGTTGATTCAGGGTTTGTGAGTGGTTGGTTGGTTGTGTGACTGAATTGGGGAATTTATCATTTTGAATGTTTGATGATGATGTTGAGTTGGGATCTTAGATTGATTGAGATTTGATTAAATTTTCTATCTTTTTTATAAATAAAGATTAAAAGTTTGTGAATTAATTAGAATTTCTTTGTTGTTATCAACCAAGTTGTTTCTTGAGTTCTACACATGTTATGTAATTCCAAAGCACCCCATAATTAGTTAAAAATCTCTATTTTTTGTAATCATTTTGCTTCACAATGTGTTTTCAAATTAGTGCATAAAAATTAAGAAATTTAATTATGGTTTAATACATCACCCGTTTCCTGAAATTGTCTAGTTCTCTAAATTTTGTGAGTGTCTCATCAGCCTCTTTAATATGATTATTTCGTATCACGAACTTTATGAACTTATCCATAAATATAGATTAATTTCCTGACATTTATAAGTTTGTCCATAAATATAGATTAACTTCTTGAACTTTATAAATGTCTACCAATTCTCTAAACTTGTTTATTCCGTAACAACTAAATATAAAAATCATAATAGTGACTCTCAATACTCATTAATTCGATCTCTTAAACATGTAATGTTAACTTTTATAATAGATTGAAAGCTATTAGAAGAGAAAAAAAATTAAGGTAAAGTTCAAATAAAACCCATGTGGTTTCACTAATTTTCAGATAAATGACTGTAGTTTACTTTTTGTTAAAACGAGGATTGAGGTTTTCAATTTTAACAAAATAAGGACTTTTTCGATTAATACTATTAAAATCACTTTTGACGACTTCAAAAATGACATATTTTAAGAACTAATAATGTTCTAAGCAACTTTAATTCTTCAACTTTTTTATTTTGAGATTGTTTAGATAATGTTTGGTAAAGAGAGAAAGTTCTAAAAAATATGATTTTCGAAAATCGAAAATGTAGTTCCATAGAAAATATGACATTGAACAATTTTAATTCTTGAAAATTTTCATTTTCAGGTCGTTAAAGATGGTTTTAATAACATTAATCCAAATTTGAAACATCAATCCTTGACAAAAAGTAAATCACAGTCCTTTATCTGAAAATTACTGAAACCACAGGAGTTTTATTTGAACTTTACCCAAAAAAATTACCTCTGGAATAGAATAGAATTTTTATTTAGTGTTTACGGTATAAGCAAGTTCAGAGAGTTAGTGAGACACTTATAAAGTTTAGAGAGTTAATCTACTTTTATAGAGAGTCAATGAGTTCGTGATACGAAATGATCAGTTTTAATAAGCTCGTGACACACTTGTAAAGTTTAGGAAGTCAATCTAATTTTATGGACAAATTCAGGAGCTAGTAATGTATTAGACTTTTAATTAATTTTAATTAAAATAGTTTGTTATCTTTATATTCACTTTATATTCTCAAAATAAAGATTCAATTTAAATAAGGATTAATTAGATATATGTGGTTTCGCGGATTTACAAATAGGTATCTGTGGTATTTATTTTTATTTTCTACAAACGCAATCTTATGGTTTGCAAAATTTTGCAAAAGCAACTTTATGGTTTATAAAATTTTGCATTTGGGTTCATTTTGTCAGAATTTGACCAATAACGACCCTGAAATAAAAAAATTCAAGAGTTTACTGATATTTTAAGCAACTTTGATTCTTCAACTTTTTAGGTTTGAGGTTATTTAGGGATTATTTTTTATGAGAGAGAAAGTTAATGTTTAGAGAGGGATTTTGAAAAATTAAAAATATGGTTCCATAGTAAATATGATACTAAACAATTTTAATTTTTGAAAATTTTCCTTTTAAAGTCGTTATCGGTTAGAGTTGGCAAAGTAAAAAAAACAAAATTTTGCAAACCATATGCTGCGTTTATAAAGAAACACATCACAAATATCCATTTACAAATCCATGTAATCACATGGTACTATTTGTAATTAACCTTTTAAATAAAGATATATTTAATTAATTAATGTGAATGAAAACGTTATGTATTATAAAAACAATTCTATTGTAAAAATTAATTAATATGCATGGATTAAATAAAAAATAGAGAAAGTTATAAAACTGGACCAAATGGGAGATCCATTTACATATTTAGATCAATTATCCAACTCATTACCTATTTAGACTATTTTTTATGACTTTTCTAAAATACCCTTTATATATATATATATATATATATATATATATATATATATAACACTTAGAAATTTCTTACTCTTTCTTCTTTCTCTCTTCCGTTTGACTTCGCAGGCTTCGTATATTGCGAAAACTGCGAAGATAATACTAGTTAAGAATATGAAATTTACTTCGTATTTTTCACAATTTGGAAGTCTGCGAAAGTAATACTAATTCGCAGAATGACTTTTTACTTCGCAGTTTTCGCAATATGTGAAGT
Organism: Euphorbia lathyris; assembly: GCF_963576675.1. Lineage (NCBI taxonomy): Eukaryota > Viridiplantae > Streptophyta > Magnoliopsida > Malpighiales > Euphorbiaceae > Euphorbia > Euphorbia lathyris. Next base: position 10,291,701 of record NC_088912.1, read on the forward strand.
AAAAGTCATGTTCTTAAGCAGTATTATCTTCGCAAGTTTCATAAATTGTAAAAAAATGTGAATTGGTATATACCATTCAAATCATAACAATAAGAGTTCAACAATAATCCTAACATTAAGATCAAATCATAACAATAAGAGTTCAACAATAATTCTAACATTAAAATCATAATATTATCAAAATTTACAACAAGATTGCAACAATAATTCAAACTCTAAACCCTAAACCACAAGCTTTATAGGAGCAAGAAAAATCGACGATGTCATACAGAATCAATGGCCTTTTGGGATGATAATGGTGATTTTTCTTTTCTTTCACCACATCGCAAAACACCATCTCCTCTATATCCCAGAACATCGCCTACTGTGATTGATGCTTTTGTATTCAAGCTAAAGGGATACTTGAATTTTATGTTTTGTATTCAACCACCTTCACAAAAATTAAGTCGTGTTAGCGAAACTGCGAAGCATGCGAAGAGAAATTTAGCAAAAAAAATAACGATTTTGCTTCGCAGAAAGAAAAAATGTGAAGTCTGCGAAGTGAAAAAATCATATTGCAGACTCCTATAATTGCTTTCTGCGTATCAAAATCGTCATTTTCAGCCTGTTTTTTCTTCGCATGCTTCAAAACTCATTTTGCGAAGCCATTTTCTGGAAAAAAAAATATGAAGATGAAATAATAGATACTTACATTATTTCCACCTTTTACCATTGAAATCAACAATAACCATAAACGCAGAATAACAACGAATAACGCAGAAAAACAGGAAGATGAAGAACCATGACTTAATTTTCTAGAAACATGAAGATGAAGAATCAAAAGATAAAGAGAGGAAGAAGAGACAAATATGATGATAAAGAAAATGGAGGTGATTCCGTAAAATGTAAAGGAATGGGAGAGATGAACTGATACACAGGAAGTGGGAGATGGAATGTTGAAACGATAGAAAAGAAAGTGGAAGATGAAAGGTAACCGTAAATACTAATTAACCGGATCAAAATCATCTGAATTTCTACTGCATTGCCTTCCTTCAGCTTTCATAGGTGGGGGCTGCATCAATCATCGCTCAGTGAGCTATTTATTTTATTGCCGCTAATAAATCAATAAATAGCGCTTCGTGATCTGGGGGGTTTGGAAGCGAAGGTTGCCACGCCAAACTGAGCAAAGAAGTTCAGTTATGATCTTGGATCTGCTATTATTTCTGCCGTGTTAGCTCAGAGAGAGCCACCAGCTGAGCAAGGCTTGGAAGCAAGCTACCAGCGCCTATCGGCGAGAACTAGGCTTGGCTTGGTTAATACCCGCCCATTCTGTCTCGCCCGCCTGCCGGCCCATTCTGAAGTGCCTAGACGCGCCGCAATCACTACTTTGACTCCTTTTATGCAATTATAAAGTTCACGGAACTTTCTCGATGTCAACGCAACTTATCCTTTTAGAGCTGACGTAACAAACTACGCGAGAATAGGAATTTTGAAAGTTGAAATTTTGTCTAAGGTAATCAAATCTCTATAAAGAATTATTATTTTTTTTGGAAAAACTATAAAGAATTATTAAAAACAGATTGTGGGGAATCTTTATAAATTTCATCTTTATTTTGTATTTTGTATTTTTGTTATAATTAATGGACCACTTGACAATGACTAGAGGATTTCTTTTTAATTTCTTTTAGAAAGACTAGAGTATTTGTTGGGTAAAGGGGAAATGAATGACAATTACAAGAAAATATTAATATATGATTATATTAATTGGGGATTAAGTTAAGTTAAGACAGCACATTCCCTATAACCTAAACTTCAACTCAATATTTGAGTCAACTTTGGTATCTACAAATCATCTCTAGGGTTTTATTTTTAATTACAATCTAATAATACCTTTAAACTTGTTTTTTTTTTTAATTATTTTATCAATTAAAAACATGATTTGAATGTGCATTCAAATAATGTAATGAAAGTATTTATATTTGTCAATTCTATTGATTTTCACTTAATTTTTTTTTTACTTGATACTAGCTCCGTTTCATATTACATGTCTTTCTAGAGATGCTTCTTTGTTTCATATTAGATGTCATTTTATATGATCGGTACACGTTAAGTCATCTTTTTTCTGCTAATAAAACACAAGTTTACGGAAATTAATTAGAATAATGGATTTATTATAGAATAAATATTGGAATCAATAAATAAGGAGTAACAATGTCTTTTTTCCAATATCGTTAATTTCTATACGACTCTGTAAAAAGACATGTAATATGAAACGGTGTGAGTAATATATAGAGAGAGTTTAAAAAAATGATGGTTCTGCCCTATTTTTTCTGATTAGTCCTTTTAGGTATTGTTTGATCCCTATACGATTTTTAGCTACTTAGACTCTGCTTGGATGCAGTCTAAGCGACGAGCGAAATGAACTGAATTCTACATTGAAAATAGAGACAGTGACTGTAATTTTCAGATAAAAGATTGTGATTTACTTTTTTTCAAAGTAAGGATCGAGGTTTTCAACTTTAGCAAAATAAGAACTTTTTCAATTGATACTATTAAAATCACCCTTGACGACTTCAAAAATGACATATTTTAAGAACTACTAATATTTTAATCAACTTTAATTTTTCAACTTTTTTATTTTGAGATTATTTAGATGATGTTTGGTAAAGAGAGAGAAAGTTCCAAAAAATATGATTTTTGAAAATCGAAAATGTAGTTCCATAGCAAATATGATATTGAACAACTTTAATTTCTGAAAATTTTCATTTTCAGTCGTTAAAGATGGTGTTAATAGCATTAATTCAAAAGGTCCTTGTTTTATTAAAAGTGTGAAACCTCAATATTCGTTTTGATAAAAAGTAAACCATGGTCCTTTATCTAAAAATTAGTGAAACCACAAGGGTTTATTTGAAATTTACCCAAGAATAGCCAAATAGAAGATATGTACAAATTTTCCAATAAAATAGCCAAATACAAGTAAAGATAATATAAAATATAATATTTAAAGTAGTTAAAAAAGTTTATGATCTTTTTCTTCTTCCTTCTCTTCCATTGTTCTATCAATCTTTGTATTTGATCTACTTTGAGAATGATGAAAGATCTTCCTTCTTCCTCTTTACACCGGGTTAGAAATACTTTGAGAATGATGAAAGATCTTCCTTCTTCCTCTTCACACCGGGTTAGATTTCTGTATTTTTTTTATTGCTTTTTTAGTCTGTATTCATATATTTCATCGGAACTCTTTAGCAAGAGCGGAAATGGTTTATCTTTATTATTCTGTATTTGCTCTCTATTATTCTGTCATTTATGCATTTTTCGGATTTAGCAAGAGCGGAAATGGTTTATCTTTTCTGTAGATCAATAAATATACGTGGTTGCAACAAAAAAAAAGACTCAGATCCGAATGTTCGGAATGGTTTAAAGGATGAAGTTTGGATTGCAGATGTCTTTCTACATATTTGGATTAACGAGAAATATATTGTTATTTTGTGTTTTTTGTGCCTTTTATGGGCTCTTTTTGCTCTTTGTAATCATTTTCATCCCTTCGTGGATATTATATTTATTTTAGTCTGTAATCATGTGAGGTTTTATTCCTTATATTTGTTTGCTGTATTTCTTCATATTTTATTTAATGAAATTACAAACATTTCTAAAAAAAATAAAATAAATAAATAAATTTCAATAACAAAAAAAGGTTTAAACAAGTGCCATTTTAATTTCATATGATTTAAAATAAGATAAAATATATTTAAATTATTTAACATAATGAGAACATTCCAAATTTAAATAATAATAATAATAATAAGACATTTCAAGATTTTGTTAGGATATTTTAATTATTTAGCATAATTATTATTTGAATTAACTTTTAACCACTAAAGCCCCAACTCCCCAGATGGGCTCAGCACAGCAGGTCCATCAGCACCGCCTATAAATACCCACCAAAGGAACCCACATTCGGTATGCATATTCTCTCTCCTAGCCCACTACTTTGTACCTGGTTTAGAACACTTACTAACTTGATCGTCAGAGTGTACCAGAGACCGATCCCCACATAGGGACGTCGACCTCGACGGAAGCACCCCGCGGCTCTCCTCACAAACGGTCCGCAGTCACTATTTAGCCCATATTCTATTATACGGTAACTTATTTGAAGCATCTGGGTTTTTCATGTTAAATAGAAGATTTTTCACATATTATATCATGTGTAATATGGTTCCACATATATTATATTATAAGAGATCTTACCTTTTTTTTTTTCTATTAAATAGAAATATAGTTTGATACGAATTGATGGTTCGCCAAGTGATACGAAATACCAATTATACTTAACTCTCAAGATCTTTGATGACAACAAAAAAAACACTATCTTGATTTTCCAATAAACTAGTAAAAATTGATTAATTTCTACTTTAGAAAAAATAGTTTCTCACTGAAGATTCCATTGAACAATATACAATTAGTTCCAAGAAAATATATAATATTTAGAAGGGTAGAGTTCAAATAAAACTCTGTGGTTTCACTAATTTTCAGATAAAGGGCTGTGGTTTACTTTTTGTCAAAACGAGGATTGAGGTTTTTAACTTTAACAAAATAAGGAGTTTTTCGATTGATACTATTAAAATCACATTTGATGACTTCAAAAATGACATATTTTAAGAACTACTAATGTTCTAAGCAACTTTAATTCTTCAACTTTTTTATTTTGAGATTGTTTAGATGATGTTTGGTAAAGAGAGAGAAAGTTAGTGTTTAGAGAGAGAGTTCCAAAAAGGATGATTTTCGAAAATCGAAAATGTAGTTCCATAGAAAATATGAAATTGAACAACTTTAATTCTTGAAAATTTTCATTTTCAGGTCGTTAAAGATGATTTTAATAGCATTAATCCAAGTTTGAAACCTCAATCCTTGTTTTGACAAAAAATAAACCACAGTCCTTTATCTGAAAATTAGTGAAATCACCGGAGTTTTATTTGAACTTTACCCTATTTAGAATTGATATTTTAATTAAAAGGTTACATAATACATGAAAGGTACTCTTCTACCCACATGATTGAATGAAATAATATGCTATTGGTTAAATATTAAATTTAACATATAATATTTAAATAAAGCTGTTGGAAGGAATTTTACTCGATTAATCATAGGGTTCAAATACGCATTATCAAGTTATTTTTTAAAGCGCAAATTAGCGTTGAGTAGGTAGCGAAAGAACTCGAACTACGAATCTATATTACCGATCACATTATTTTCATATCAAAGTTATTCAGAAAGAATCCACAATCTAAGAATGAAGTCTCATCACTACAACGAATCATCACTTGCGCTATGAATCATATCATGAGAATTCAAAATTTGTGGCATATTTCCATTTAGCCACAGGAAAAAGAAATTCCAGCATGAACTTTTGCTTACTTGATAAATTTATGCCACATGTAATTGTTTTTCATGGCAAAAATATTTATGCCACGAATTTTACCACAATAATTTTTTCGTGGCTAAATCTATTTGTGCCATAAAAAAAATTTACTCGCAGCATAAAATTATTTATGCCACGGTTAATTTATTTCGTGACAAGAAAATTAATTAATTTTAAAATAAATAATTTATTATTTATAAAATCAAAAAACAAAAAAAAAAATTATTAGTCATGTGTTTCAATATAGTCCGTCTATCTGCCGTTGAGCTTGTTATGACTGAAATCGGTAATTCCTCGTTTACAGTCTCTTCTCCTTTCCTGATCTCATGTTTTGGATCTCTATATATTTTTGCACATTGGAGTACAAAATTTCCATTATTTTATATAAGCTTAATAGACACAAAACCCTCTAAACTTGTAACTTTTTTTCACTTGGCCCCCTCAACTTAGGAGACAACCTCTCAACCTCCTCAATTTTCCAAAAACATCACATACAGCCCATTACACTCCTATGTTCGGTCAAAATATTGACCAGTGTAGAAAACGCGCTTGACTGTTGACCACACTAATGTCACGTGTCATTTTTTTTTATTAAATTTTTCCAAGTGATTATTGTATGCGAGGTGTTGTCGCTGTTTGTCGTCGCAGCCTTATCGAGGTGCTGAGGTTGGCGGTAGTGGTTGTCGAGATGAAATCACTTGGAAAAATTTAATAAAAAAGTGACATGTGGTATTGGTGTGGTCAATAGTCAAGCGCGTTTTCTATACGGGTCAATATTTTGACCGAACATAAGGGTGTAAGGGGCTGTATGTGATGTTTTTGGAGAGTTGAGGGGGTTGAGAGGTTGTCCCCTAAGTTAAGGGGATCAGGTGAAAAAAAGTTACAAGTTTAGAGGGTTTGGTGCCTATTAAGCCTTTTATATAAATAAAAACTTATCTTTTAAATTTAATTAATATATTTGTAATGAAAATTTTATGTAGTGTATATATACTAATATTTCTATCTTAATATAAAAAATATTCTATTATTTATTCTCTTATGCAACACTTTGTGTTGCTGCTCCAAATGCAACAGTTAAAAAACGTTTTTAAATCTGATTTAAATACGTAAAATTTCTGGAATTTAAAAATAAATTACAGTAGCCCCATGTATTTTTAATGATTCAAAATAATTTTAAATCTCAGACGAAAACAGTTTCTAATTAAATCGTTTTTCTAAAATTCCAAAATCGCTTTGATTTTAGAAACCTAATTAAACACCTTCTAAGCATATTTAAATTAACCCTAACACATACAATTAATATATACATGTATAAAATCATCATTTCTAAAAATAAATTAATTAGTCAGGATACCAATGAAGGATTTCTAGTCAATTAATCATACATGTTCAAACACGGGTTATTGGGTTATTTTTTAAAGCACAAATTAACGTTGAGTAGGTAGTTAATTAATGAACTCGAACCACGAATTTGTACTATCGGTTATGTTGTTCCCATACCAAAATTATTCGGGAGGAAGAACGATTAATCCACGATATACAAATGAAGTCTTCTTGTAGAGAGAGGGAGAGAGAGAGGTGCTGATTTCTAGAGAGATGGAGATAAAATTTGTTCTTTAAGTTTTCTGTGTTTATATCTAACCTAGATACTTTTATATAAGCTAAAGTTTCCTTATTCTATAAGGATTAGACAATGTGATTCCTAAGTCAACTATTAGTTCAACTTCTTCCGATTAAACAATTACTAAATTAGATGCTGTTTGATAAAATTGAAAATTAAGTGCTGAAAAAATAAGTACTGAATTTTAAGTGCTAAATATTATAAGTGCTGAAAATATTGAATGATTTAATTTTTTTAAAAAAATATTAGTTGATAATATTTAACTTAAAATGATAAGTTAAATATTTTGACTTATCAAAATAAATGGTTTTTAACTCAATTAACTAATTTAAGTGGTGGAAACACAACCGTTATCAAACGCACTTAAATTAAATAAGTGCTTAACATTTTAATTTAAACAATTAAGTGGTTTATCAAAAAAGGCTTTTATCTGTATAACATCATTAGATAAAACTCAAATCCATAATTTACCTGAATTCGAATTAGTACGAGCATATAACTCCTACACCGTTTTCGTTAAGGTAAATATATAAAATCAAAATATTCAAAATTTAGTATTTAATTTATAAATGGACAAAGAAATTTTATTATCTAAATTTTAAATCACAACTCTGTCATAATTACTATAATTAACAATAATTCTAATAAAAAAGATTCTACTGTGACCTGACATATCCATTTGCATTCATCTTATTTAGAAGGATAAATTATTTATTAGTGCATTTATTTTTACCTAACATACTGTTTAGTTCCTCTAATTTAAAAAACACCTTATAAGATCCATATCTCTTATCAATATTAACTTGTTGACTCTTTTATCTATTTTTTTTCTAGATTTTTAACCGTTATATTTGGTATATACAGACAAATAGAATAACAGATTAACATGACCATTTTGTATTTACCAATTGCATATCAATTTGTTCTAAAAAAAAAGATATAATATTTTTTGTAATTTAATAATAAAATTGGAGATTAATATTTATAAATTCGGTGAATTTTTTGAATTTTTTTGTCTAATTCGTACAAAAGACATTATATTTTTAATATTTTTTTCACATCCCAACATATGTTTGTGATTTGTTACTGATAAAATAACGCATGTGTGAAGTGTAGATGGCAAGATTCATGACCGAGAAGACAGTTTGATGAATTATTATTCAAATTGACCCAATTTATCAATGTTAGGGCTAAAATTACTCTTGGTTTCCAACATTGGGGATAAAATTGCATCATTTTAGACGTTAGAGGTAAAATTGCTCCTGACCCAAAATGTTAGGGTTATTTTTACACCTTAACCCTTCTTTTTATATCAATAACCCACAAGGTAAAATGGTGTCGTTTTGAAGGGAACCAAAACATTTGGACTAAAAAAAAATGGGGGGGGGGGGGGGGGGGGGGCAAATGCCCCCTTTGACCCCCTACATCCGACCCTGTCAATGTCCTTTTTCGTTCTTATAATTGAGGTTCCAAAGATGAGAAATTCTACTATACTCTCTCGATGCAATACATTCATTCAATCAAATAATGCCATGTATATTCATTTAATTTTTAACATCAATTATGTCTCATGAATGAATTGGTATTTGTTAGGCCAAGTGTGGCTCTGAAAAAGCGACCAATTTCTCCATATTTGTTTTGAGCACAATGGCTATCAGCAATATCAGTGTTCTAAAAAACGTTAGACACTAGTCGGGTGAATAGAGCTTTTAAAGATTAATCAGAGATTAGTCAAAAATTAATTAGGGATTAATCGAATTTATATTTTTAAATTTTCTTATATAAGTACAATTAAAATATGTATTATACTATCTGAAAATAATAATATAAAGTGATTTAATATATAAAAACATGTTTATTTGTAACATATATCCTTAAAAACATGTAATACTATATTTCAATAACAATATCCTTAAAACAACTAAAACAAGTAAAATATAATATCCATAAATACTATAATTAACCGAAGACTACGAAAAAAAGTCTTCAGTATCATGGAAACAAGTAGAGAATGTAACTAAAAAAAATTATCCGAAAATAATAAATAAAATTTACTAGCAACACGTGACAATGTTCGAAAGTTAATTATAATTGTTGGCCCAAAATAAAATAAATTTTATTTTTTATGTATATAAATGCTTAGGTTATGTTTTTAGGATATAGTTTATATTTTCTAGAAATAATACACGTATAAACCCGTGGGAAAATCCGGCACCACGCGGGGCGTGTCCTCAATACGCAGCGCGTAAACAAGGCGTCCGGAGAAATCAACGTCAAAACGCAAACACGCAGCGCGTCCTTCACCTTACGCGGGGCGTAATTTCTCACGCGGGACGTATTTTCCAATACGCCGTGCGTAAGACGCATTCGCGGAGCATGCCAAGATCAGAGGCTTGAAGACGCGGGGCGTATCTACAAGACGCGGGGCGTAATCCTTAACGCAGGACGCGACACCAGAGACGCCACGCGTGAAAACCATCAATGAAACGCACTAGGCCTAATGTCCGCCAACACGCAGGGCGTAGCAGAGCATACACGGGGCGTGTCGTCTCGTCCAGAAGCAGTTAACGGCAGTTTGGGGAGGTTAAGTTAGTTAATTAGAGTTAGTTGGGTTTGGTTAAGTTAGTTGGTGACTATTTACCAAAATACCACTGATTATTTACCAAAATACCACTGATTATTTACCAAAATGCCACTCTAAAAAACTATAAATAGACCCCCTCCCCTTCCTTATTTTTCACACTCAACACAAACACAATCCCCTTCCTAAAGGTCCATTTCAATGCTCTCTCTTTTCTAGTTCTTAGTTTTCAAGTTCTTAGCTTCTAGTTCTTCAAGTTCTTCAAGTTTTTCTTTTTCGTTCTTCGCTTTTCTTAGCTTCGATTCTCTTTTAAGCTTTCTTTAGCTCTAATTCAAGTTCCAATAGCCTCTTTTCAAGTTTTTTCAATTCAATTTAGCATTTCTAAGCTGTTACTCTGCTCAATTTCCAATTAGAATTCCATTTTCCAAATTAATTTTCCAGATTCGTCCAACCTTTTTCAAAGCCAAATTCCGTCCATTTAACGTTATTTTTTGCTTTCGATCCCTTCGACAAAGTTGTTCCTAACGTCCTGAATTTCAATCTAGTGTATTTAATTTCCCAATTCCGTGTCCCGAAACTATATTTACAAATTAATCTTTGCACCCCAAATTCGTTTAGCTATTCTGCCCAGATTTTTCCAGATTCGTCCAGTTATTTTCAATCCTCAATTACGTCTATTTAAATTCTGTTTTAGCCTTCGATCCCTTATACAAAGTTGTTCCTGACATTCTGAAGTTCAATTTACACTATTTAATCGTCCAATTCCGCATTCTTAAATACCCAAACCAAGCTCCCGAAGTTAAGGTCTAAATCTGCCCCATTTGCTTACCAACGTTTTGCCATTGCACCAAGCACATACCGTACGGGCCCGACCGATTGCAGCTCTCCAAGGACCTCACGCCGACGTCAAAATTCAACATCAATCCGAGATAGCTATTGTGGCTCCGAGTTTGTTGTTGAATTCCAATTTTAATTTAATTGCATTTCAATTCCTCGTATTTGATTTGTTTTTCCAATTCAATTGAATTAGCTATATGTTTAGTATAGAAGTTTTTCAATTGTAATTCATTTCCAATTTCATGTTTCAAACGCTTATTCAATCAATAAAATACCAATTTTTCACTAAATCTTGTGTCAATTTCGCACTTTAAATTCCTTTATTTTCTCGTCTTCAATTTACCCGCATTAGCTTAAATAAAAACAATTTATCTCGCAAAGTTTCTATAACGGCGCGAGAGACCCAAGAGGGACTTTTTCAATCCTTGCGTCCCTCGCCAATCGCTTCGTTTAAGATTTCAAGTTTTGGCGCGCAATTCTATAAACTTAACCGTCTTTAATATTTTGAGAAATAATTTCTCTGGCACGCCCGCACCCTAACCACACGTGACAAGGTTGAAATTAGCATATTCGCAAAATATCGCTAACAATTTTTGGCACGCCCAGTGGGACATTTTCTTTAGGCTTTGCCAAAAATTGAAAACCCATCACACACATTTTTTCTCTTCACACTCTTTATCCCACTTCCACTTTACCAAAATTTATTAGCTAACGCTAACAATTTTTGGTACGCCCAGTGGGACCTTTTGTTTTCTTTTAGGCTACCAAAAATTGCATATAGAACCTAGAACTTTCTTTTTTACACAATTTATTTTTTTTTTTGGACCTCGTATTGCACTTTTCTCGCCCCACTTTACCATACCAAAATTTATTAGCTAACGCTAACAATTTTTGGCACGCCCAGTGGGACCTTTGTTTTTTTAGCTTAGCCAAAAATTTTAAAAGCCTGTTTCTTTTCGTACCACGTATATATTTTTATTCAGTTCTTAAACCAATTGTCTTTCATGCTATGTTATTATTCCATTAATAAGTATTCATTTATTTTCTTGTCCTTTCTTGTTTAAACTCGATCATTAACTTTTTTCATCATTTTCACCCATAAATACTCACAGAGAATGCCTCCAAGGAAGAACACCGGGAAGGATCCAATTCCATCCGATCCAGAAGAAAGTCAGAATCAGACCCGAGATCAGAACAATGAGCCCGGCATGCCTGAAGGCTTTGTAGCCGAGACCGTGAGCAATAGCGGAAGTGCAAACCAACAACCACCTCAAGGCCCACCCATATTCGACATAACACCACTATTAGCGAGTATGGAGAAGCAAATCAGCCAATTCCTACATGGATTTTCACAAACCATGAAAGAGAATCATGAGGTTATATGCAACGCAATGCAAGCTATCAATGAGACCCTGTTCAAAACCAGCAATGAGGCGGTAAACAATTCCAATAAGGTTCCGGCTCTCGAGGAGAGGATTGTCGATTTAACCGGAGAAATCGACAAAATCCCAAAAAAATGTGCCGAGCTGTTCTCACAAAAGTCAACATCTCAAGGACCAGCGGACAATGGAAAGGGAACACCGATCTCAGGTGCTGGCGAAAGGTACATCCCGCCACCAGTCCGAGAGGAGAGTCTCAGGTTTAATGAACGCGGCGATAGGATCAGCCCAGAACCTGTTCAGGTCCCACCACCTCAACAGCATTTTAGGTCTCATATCGGGCCTAGTAACCATGCCGAATACTATGAGGAAAACCATACTCGTAATATGGGGGGCAATGGGAGAGGAACCAGCTTTCACCCACAACGGACGATGCACACACGCATGGAGCCCGCCAACAACTTGGGAGAAGCTCAATGCATAAGAAACATCGTCCAAGAGATTTATGGGCCAGCCGTAAGAGAGGTGTACCGACCCGAGTTCCAAAAACCGTATCCACCGCAGTACGATCAACTATATCCCTTACCTCACAACTTTAGAGTCCCTGATTTCACCTTGTTTTCAGGAGAGGAAGGGCAGTCCACCATAGAGCATGTGGCACGCTTCACCTTTCAATGCAGTGGTTTGAGCATGGCTATGAACTTCGACATGTTGCGCTTACGCCTATTCCCAGGATCATTAACAGGACCAGCGTTCTCTTGGTACACCACTTTGCCATCCGGGTCCATTCATGGATGGGAACAAATGGAAAGGCTTTTCCATAACCAATTCTATCGAACGGATTCTGAGGTCTGTGTGGCAGAACTTTCCCATATAGTGCAGCGACATGGGGAACCGGTTGAAAATTTCATTAATAGATTTAAGAAGATGCAACATCGATGTCGAATCAACATTCCCGAAATCGAGTTTGTAAAAATTGCTCAACGAGGCTTGGAATTCGAAAACCGAAAGAAATTCCAAGGGATCGAATTCCATGATTATTACGAGTTGGTAGCTAAAGTATCTGAGTACGAAGAGTTGATGAAGGAGGATCATTGGCGGAAAAAGAGCACTATGGGGAGCTATCAAGAAAATATGCAAACACATGAGGTAGCTATTGCCGATTTAGCAAACACCGGATCTCGGACGTGCCCCAGTTTGTTAAAGAACCCTAAGACACCAGACGTAGTCAAAAGGAGTCCAACCACTCAGTACACTTTCGACGTCTCAAAGACGGAAGAAATCTTCGATTATTTGTTGAAGGAAAAGTTCATCACACTACCACCTAGACATGTGATTCCAACTAAAGAAGAAATACGTGGACGAGACTATTGCAAGTATCACGACAACTGGAGCCATAATACTCAAACTTGTTTTAGTTTTAGAAATGCCGTGCAGGATAGGATAAACTGCGGGATACTCCAATTCCCGGAAAAGAAGGAAAGCATGTTGATCGATGATTATCCATTCCCGGTAGCCAACATGATCAATGCCACTTCACTAGTGTGGGGGGGGCAAGGGAAAAGAGTGTTCCAACCCAAGGACCCGGCGAGTTTGGGTACCAAGGGCGATATCATCAACATCTAAGTCGAAGGAGAGTTCGAAGGGCTCAAAGAAGAAAGATACGCAGCAACGGCTACCATGTTTTGTGAAGCCTCCAAAGACGTTACCCATCGACCAGTGGCAGATAATCAACCATAAGAAGTTCCCAAGACCTCTCTCAAAAAATGCGAAAAGAAAAGAAAGAAAAAGAGAGGCAAAGAAAAGAAATAGTCAAAGGAAATCATCCAGCATTAACTCTAATAATGCGAAAGAAAAAGGGAAAAACCAAGAAAAGAGCATCCAAATCCGTGTGGGGGATTTCATCATCCAGACAGATTGTGCAACCACCTCTTTGACCTTACCTTCAAATTTTAGAGGTGAAGGCACTAAGAAGGAAGCCCCTAAGCTCGAGCACAAAGAGCGAGAAGATCCAACACCGAAGGCGTCCGTCGAAGACGCCATGAGGAGGGTTTACTTTGACAAGCCCACTCCAAGGATGACTCGCCACAATAAACCTTTATATGTTAAGGCTCATATAGATGCCAAAACAATATCCAGAGTGCTCATCGACAATGGATCAGCTGTTAACATCATGCCAATGAAGACGGTCTTGGCCCTAGGCAAATCGAAGGAGGACATAATCTCATCAGAAGCATCAGTTTCAGCCTTCACGGGAGAAATCACGAAGACATACGGTGTCCTACCTTTGGAGCTCACCATTGGCTCTCACACCACCACAGTTGCTTTCTTCGTAGTAAATTCAACTGCAAGCTATCAAGCGCTTTTAGGAAGAGATTGGATTCACTCCAACTCATGCATCCCATCATCTTTGCACCAACTCCTTCTATTTTGGAAAGGAGAGGACATGGAAGTTGTCCGGGCAAACGAGAAACCATTCAAAACCTACTCGAACGGAGTCGAAGCCTCCAGGAGATTGATGCAATTGGTATAACAAAATAAAACAAAAAAATAAAAGGATTTTTCACTAAAAAAAAAAAAAATCAAAAAAATCCTAAATACATTCTTTTGTGTACAAATTTTCAATTGTAGTCAATTTATACACAAAAGAGGGGGGGCAATTGTTGGCCCAAAATAAAATAAATTTTATTTTTTATGTATATAAATGCTTAGGTTATGTTTTTAGGATATAGTTTATATTTTCTAGAAATAATACACGTATAAGCTAAGCTTCAACCCGTGGGAAAATCCGGCACCACGCGGGGCGTGTCCTCAATACGCAGCGCGTAAACAAGGCGTCCGGAGAAATCAACGTCAAAACGCAAACACGCAGCGCGTCCTTCACCTTACGCGGGGCGTAATTTCTCACGCGGGACGTATTTTCCAATACGCCGTGCGTAAGACGCATTCGCGGAGCATGCCAAGATCAGAGGCTTGAAGACGCGGGGCGTATCTACAAGACGCGGGGCGTAATCCTTAACGCAGGACGCGACACCAGAGACGCCACTCGTGAAAACCATCAATGAAACGCACTAGGCCTAATGTCCGCCAACACGCAGGGCGTAGCAGAGCATACACGGGACGTGTCGTCTCGTCCAGAAGCAGTTAACGGCAGTTTGGGGAGGTTAAGTTAGTTAATTAGAGTTAGTTGGGTTTGGTTAAGTTAGTTGGTGACTATTTACCAAAATACCACTGATTATTTACCAAAATACCACTGATTATTTACCAAAATGCCACTCTAAAAAACTATAAATAGACCCCCTCCCCTTCCTTATTTTTCACACTCAACACAAACACAATCCCCTTCCTAAAGGTCCATTTCAATGCTCTCTCTTTTCTAGTTCTTAGTTTTCAAGTTCTTAGCTTCTAGTTCTTCAAGTTCTTCAAGTTTTTCTTTTTCGTTCTTCGCTTTTCTTAGCTTCGATTCTCTTTTAAGCTTTCTTTAGCTCTAATTCAAGTTCCAATAGCCTCTTTTCAAGTTTTTTCAATTCAATTTAGCATTTCTAAGCTGTTACTCTGCTCAATTTCCAATTAGAATTCCATTTTCCAAATTAATTTTCCAGATTCGTCCAACCTTTTTCAAAGCCAAATTCCGTCCATTTAACGTTATTTTTTGCTTTCGATCCCTTCGACAAAGTTGTTCCTAACGTCCTGAATTTCAATCTAGTGTATTTAATTTCCCAATTCCGTGTCCCGAAACTATATTTACAAATTAATCTTTGCACCCCAAATTCGTTTAGCTATTCTGCCCAGATTTTTCCAGATTCGTCCAGTTATTTTCAATCCTCAATTACGTCTATTTAAATTCTGTTTTAGCCTTCGATCCCTTATACAAAGTTGTTCCTGACATTCTGAAGTTCAATTTACACTATTTAATCGTCCAATTCCGCATTCTTAAATACCCAAACCAAGCTCCCGAAGTTAAGGTCTAAATCTGCCCCATTTGCTTACCAACGTTTTGCCATTGCACCAAGCACATACCGTACGGGCCCGACCGATTGCAGCTCTCCAAGGACCTCACGCCGACGTCAAAATTCAACATCAATCCGAGATAGCTATTGTGGCTCCGAGTTTGTTGTTGAATTCCAATTTTAATTTAATTGCATTTCAATTCCTCGTATTTGATTTGTTTTTCCAATTCAATTGAATTAGCTATATGTTTAGTATAGAAGTTTTTCAATTGTAATTCATTTCCAATTTCATGTTTCAAACGCTTATTCAATCAATAAAATACCAATTTTTCACTAAATCTTGTGTCAATTTCGCACTTTAAATTCCTTTATTTTCTCGTCTTCAATTTACCCGCATTAGCTTAAATAAAAACAATTTATCTCGCAAAGTTTCTATAACGGCGCGAGAGACCCAAGAGGGACTTTTTCAATCCTTGCGTCCCTCGCCAATCGCTTCGTTTAAGATTTCAAGTTTTGGCGCGCAATTCTATAAACTTAACCGTCTTTAATATTTTGAGAAATAATTTCTCTGGCACGCCCGCACCCTAACCACACGTGACAAGGTTGAAATTAGCATATTCGCAAAATATCGCTAACAATTTTTGGCACGCCCAATGGGACATTTTCTTTAGGCTTTGCCAAAAATTGAAAACCCATCACACACATTTTTTCTCTTCACACTCTTTATCCCACTTCCACTTTACCAAAATTTATTAGCTAACGCTAACAATTTTTGGTACGCCCAGTGGGACCTTTTGTTTTCTTTTAGGCTACCAAAAATTGCATATAGAACCTAGAACTTTCTTTTTTACACAATTTATTTTTTTTTTGGACCTCGTATTGCACTTTTCTCGCCCCACTTTACCATACCAAAATTTATTAGCTAACGCTAACAATTTTTGGCACGCCCAGTGGGACCTTTGTTTTTTTAGCTTAGCCAAAAATTTTAAAAGCCTGTTTCTTTTCGTACCACGTATATATTTTTATTCAGTTCTTAAACCAATTGTCTTTCATGCTATGTTATTATTCCATTAATAAGTATTCATTTATTTTCTTGTCCTTTCTTGTTTAAACTCGATCATTAACTTTTTTCATCATTTTCACCCATAAATACTCACAGAGAATGCCTCCAAGGAAGAACACCGGGAAGGATCCAATTCCATCCGATCCAGAAGAAAGTCAGAATCAGACCCGAGATCAGAACAATGAGCCCGGCATGCCTGAAGGCTTTGTAGCCGAGACCGTGAGCAATAGCGGAAGTGCAAACCAACAACCACCTCAAGGCCCACCCATATTCGACATAACACCACTATTAGCGAGTATGGAGCAGCAAATCAGCCAATTCCTACATGGATTTTCACAAACCATGAAAGAGAATCATGAGGTTATATGCAACGCAATGCAAGCTATCAATGAGACCCTGTTCAAAACCAGCAATGAGGCGGTAAACAATTCCAATAAGGTTCCGGCTCTCGAGGAGAGGATTGTCGATTTAACCGGAGAAATCGACAAAATCCCAAAAAAATGTGCCGAGCTGTTCTCACAAAAGTCAACATCTCAAGGACCAGCGGACAATGGAAAGGGAACACCGATCTCAGGTGCTGGCGAAAGGTACATCCCGCCACCAGTCCGAGAGGAGAGTCTCAGGTTTAATGAACGCGGCGATAGGATCAGCCCAGAACCTGTTCAGGTCCCACCACCTCAACAGCATTTTAGGTCTCATATCGGGCCTAGTAACCATGCCGAATACTATGAGGAAAACCATACTCGTAATATGGGGGGCAATGGGAGAGGAACCAGCTTTCACCCACAACGGACGATGCACACACGCATGGAGCCCGCCAACAACTTGGGAGAAGCCCAATGCATAAGAAACATCGTCCAAGAGATTTATGGGCCAGCCGTAAGAGAGGTGTACCGACCCGAGTTCCAAAAACCGTATCCACCGCAGTACGATCAACTATATCCCTTACCTCACAACTTTAGAGTCCCTGATTTCACCTTGTTTTCAGGAGAGGAAGGGCAGTCCACCATAGAGCATGTGGCACGCTTCACCTTTCAATGCAGTGGTTTGAGCATGGCTATGAACTTCGACATGTTGCGCTTACGCCTATTCCCAGGATCATTAACAGGACCAGCGTTCTCTTGGTACACCACTTTGCCATCCGGGTCCATTCATGGATGGGAACAAATGGAAAGGCTTTTCCATAACCAATTCTATCGAACGGAGTCCGAGGTCTGTGTGGCAGAACTTTCCCATATAGTGCAGCGACATGGGGAACCGGTTGAAATTTTCATTAATAGATTTAAGAAGATGCAACATCGATGTCGAATCAACATTCCCGAAATCGAGTTTGTAAAAATTGCTCAACGAGGCTTGGAATTCGAAAACCGAAAGAAATTCCAAGGGATCGAATTCCATGATTATTACGAGTTGGTAGCTAAAGTATCTGAGTACGAAGAGTTGATGAAGGAGGATCATTGGCGGAAAAAGAGCACTATGGGGAGCTATCAAGAAAATATGCAAACACATGAGGTAGCTATTGCCGATTTAGAAAACACCGGATCTCGGACGTGCCCCAGTTTGTTAAAGAACCCTAAGACACCAGACGTAGTCAAAAGGAGTCCAACCACTCAGTACACTTTCGACGTCTCAAAGACGGAAGAAATCTTCGATTATTTGTTGAAGGAAAAGTTCATCACACTACCACCTAGACATGTGATTCCAACTAAAGAAGAAATACGTGGACGAGACTATTGCAAGTATCACGACAACTGGAGCCATAATACTCAAACTTGTTTTAGTTTTAGAAATGCCGTGCAGGATAGGATAAACTGCGGGATACTCCAATTCCCGGAAAAGAAGGAAAGCATGTTGATCGATGATGATCCATTCCCGGTAGCCAACATGATCAATGCCACTTCACTAGTGTGGGGGGGCAAGGGAAAAGAGTGTTCCAACCCAAGGACCCGGCGAGTTTGGGTACCAAGGGCGATATCATCAACATCTAAGTCGAAGGAGAGTTCGAAGGGCTCAAAGAAGAAAGATACGCAGCAACGGCTACCATGTTTTGTGAAGCCTCCAAAGACGTTACCCATCGACCAGTGGCAGATAATCAACCATAAGAAGTTCCCAAGACCTCTCTCAAAAAATGCGAAAAGAAAAGAAAGAAAAAGAGAGGCAAAGAAAAGAAATAGTCAAAGGAAATCATCCAGCATTAACTCTAATAATGCGAAAGAAAAAGGGAAAAACCAAGAAAAGAGCATCCAAATCCGTGTGGGGGATTTCATCATCCAGACAGATTGTGCAACCACCTCTTTGACCTTACCTTCAAATTTTAGAGGTGAAGGCACTAAGAAGGAAGCCCCTAAGCTCGAGCACAAAGAGCGAGAAGATCCAACACCGAAGGCGTCCGTCGAAGACGCCATGAGGAGGGTTTACTTTGACAAGCCCACTCCAAGGATGACTCGCCACAATAAACCTTTATATGTTAAGGCTCATATAGATGCCAAAACAATATCCAGAATGCTCATCGACAATGGATCAGCTGTTAACATCATGCCAATGAAGACGGTCTTGGCCCTAGGCAAATCGAAGGAGGACATAATCTCATCAGAAGCATCAGTTTCAGCCTTCACGGGAGAAATCATGAAGACATACGGTGTCCTACCTTTGGAGCTCACCATTGGCTCTCACACCACCACAGTTGCTTTCTTCGTAGTAAATTCAACTGCAAGCTATCAAGCGCTTTTAGGAAGAGATTGGATTCACTCCAACTCATGCATCCCATCATCTTTGCACCAACTCCTTCTATTTTGGAAAGGAGAGGACATGGAAGTTGTCCGGGCAAACGAGAAACCATTCAAAACCTACTCGAACGGAGTCGAAGCCTCCAGGAGATTGATGCAATTGGTATAACAAAATAAAACAAAAAAATAAAAGGATTTTTCACTAAAAAAAAAAAAAATCAAAAAAATCCTAAATACATTCTTTTGTGTACAAATTTTCAATTCTAGTCAATTTATACACAAAAGAGGGGGGCAATTGTTGGCCCAAAATAAAATAAATTTTATTTTTTATGTATATAAATGCTTAGGTTATGTTTTTAGGATATAGTTTATATTTTCTAGAAATAATACACGTATAAGCTAAGCTTCAACCCGTGGGAAAATCCGGCACCACGCGGGGCGTGTCCTCAATACGCAGCGCGTAAACAAGGCGTCCGGAGAAATCAACGTCAAAACGCAAACACGCAGCGCGTCCTTCACCTTACGCGGGGCGTAATTTCTCACGCGGGACGTATTTTCCAATACGCCGTGCGTAAGACGCATTCGTGGAGCATGCCAAGATCAGAGGCTTGAAGACGCGGGGCGTATCTACAAGACGCGGGACGTAATCCTTCACGCAGGACGCGACACCAGAGACGCCACGCATGAAAACCATCAATGAAACGCACTAGGCCTAATGTCCGCCAACACGCAGGGCGTAGCAGAGCATACACGGGGCGTGTCGTCTCGTCCAGAAGCAGTTAACGGCAGTTTGAGGAGGTTAAGTTAGTTAATTAGAGTTAGTTAGGTTTGGTTAAGTTAGTTGGTGACTATTTACCAAAATACCACTGATTATTTACCAAAATACCACTGATTATTTACCAAAATGCCACTCTAAAAAACTATAAATAGACCCCCTCCCCTTCCTTATTTTTCACACTCAACACAAACACAATCCCCTTCCTAAAGGTCCATTTCAATGCTTTCTCTTTTCTAGTTCTTAGTTTTCAAGTTCTTAGCTTCTAGTTCTTCAAGTTCTTCAAGTTTTTCTTTTTCGTTCTTCGCTTTTCTTAACTTCGATTCTCTTTTAAGCTTTCTTTAGCTCTAATTCAAGTTCCAATAGCCTCTTTTCAAGTTTTTTCAATTCAATTTAGCATTTCTAAGCTGTTACTCTGCTCAATTTCCAATTAGAATTCCATTTTCCAAATTAATTTTCCAGATTCGTCCAACCTTTTTCAAAGCCAAATTCCGTCCATTTAACGTTATTTTTTGCTTTCGATCCCTTCGACAAAGTTGTTCCTAACGTCCTGAATTTCAATCAAGTGTATTTAATTTCCCAATTCCGTGTCCCGAAACTATATTTACAAATTAATCTTTGCACCCCAAATTCGTTTAGCTATTCTGCCCAATTTTTCCAGATTCGTCCAGTCATTTTCAATCTTCAATTACGTCTATTTAAAGTCCGTTTTAGCCTTCGATCCCTTATACAAAGTTGTTCCTGACATTCTGAAGTTCAATTTACACTATTTACTCGTCTAATTCCGCATTCTTAAACACCCAAACCAAGCTCCCGAAGTTAAGGTCTAAATCTGCCCCATTTGCCTACCAACGTTTTGCCATTGCACCAAGCACATACCGTACGGGCCCGACCGATTGCAGCTCTCCAAGGACCTCACGCCGACGTCAAAATTCAACATCAATCCGAGATAGCTATTGTGGCTCCGAGTTTGTTGTTGAATTCCAATTTTAATTTAATTGCATTTCAATTCCTCGTATTTGATTTGTTTTTCCAATTCAATTGAATTAGCTATATGTTTAGTATAGAAGTTTTTCAATTGTAATTCATTTTCAATTTCATGTTTCAAACGCTTATTCAATCAATAAAATACCAATTTTTCACTAAATCTTGTGTCAATTTCGCACTTTAAATTCCTTTATTTTCTCGTCTTCAATTTACCCGCATTAGCTTAAATAAAAACAATTTATCTCGCAAAGTTTCTATAACGGCGCGAGAGACCCAAGAGGGACTTTTTCAATCCTTGCGTCCCTCGCCAATCGCTTCGTTTAAGATTTCAAGTTTTGGCGCGCAATTCCATAAACTTAACCGTCTTTAATATTTTGAGAAATAATTTCTCTAGCACGCCCGCACCCTAACCACACGTGACAAGGTTGAAATTAGCATATTCGTAAAATATCGCTAACAATAATAAAACAAAAAAAATCAAAATATAATAATGAAAAAAAGAACTTTTTTTGTTTTGATCGCCATCCAGACGGCTCCTAGGCAGTCCCTCGACGACTTCTAGGAGGTCTCAAGGTGTCTTAGGCACTTCCTAGGCGGTTGTAGTCACCGGAGTTTGAGTTCTATAATGAAAATCTTTGAAGGGTGTTTGAAAAATACGATCGAAAATGGATTGCGAAAAAATCATTCGTTACGAAGTCAAAGTCAACAATTTCTTATTCCCCAAAGGACGAAATTGAATTTCCAATATCTCAGTGAGTCGTTCTCTCCAAAAGTTCCATAACACACTTTTTCGAAATCAATTTTGAGGTTTAATGAATAATTTTTTACTTGGTGAAATTTTCAAAGAAACTGGGAATGAAATTGAACAATAATCTTAAATAGGGTTATTTTTAACTTTAGGTCAACACAAAAATATCCCGCTCATTGAAACAAGTCAAAAGAAACAAGAATATTTTACACTAGGCATATTATCTATTTAGCTTCCTAAATTAAAGTTTCAAAGTTAATTAAAATTTTAAACTATTAAAATCATCATTTAAGTTCAAAAATTATCAATTTAGTCCCTATTCTAAACAAAAATCATCAATTAAGGTCTCATCGAAAATCATTCGGTTGAACAGTTTTAGATTTTTTCCCTAAACCTATTTTGAACCAACACAGAGATTATTATAGTCTATATTAAATAGTTGCAGTTTTTAATTTTAGGATAAAATAAGGATTTAATTGATGATTTTTTCTTAATTCAGAAACTTAATTGATGATTTTGATAGTTTAAGATTCTAATTGATTTTAAAACTTTAATTGAAGGACCTAAACGGTGTAATGCCTTTACACTATAAATACATTTTTGGGAGCAAAAATCTGCCAAAAAACGATTAGAACGAGGAAGGATACGTGTCGCAAATGTACACATACCAGACAGGTACTGACAAGTGTCAACATAAGACTGGATGCGTGTAGTGCACGCGCCACCACTTATAGATTTTATATACACACCAAAAGTTTAATATTTTACACTATAGATAATCCATCAATTAATTGACTATAAATTCAGTTAAATAATAAAGGCATAGTTTAATGCAAGAATTAAAATTTAAAAATAAATTAAGTAAAAAAATCATTAATTTGATCTCTGAACTAAACTATTAAACTATAAATTCAGTTAAATTAAGACTTTAAACTATTAAAATCATCAATTTGATCTCTGAACTAAGTAAAAAAAATCAATTGGATTGTTATTCTATGTAAAATAAAAAAACCGTGATTATTTGACATAGATTGTACTGGTCTCTGTGTTGATTCAAAATGAGTTTGGGAAAAAAGATCTGAAACTGTTCAACTGAATAATTTTCGATAAAGACTCAATTGATAATTTTTATTTGGGATGAGAATTCAATTTATGATTTTTACTTAGTTTAGACTTTGATTGATTCTTTTAATAGTTTAAAGTCCTAATTGACTTTGAAGACTAAATTTATTATGAAAAAATCTATCATATCTTAATAATCGGTCAGCCAATTCCTACTAAAAGGCCTCATCGTCTTATAAAAAAACTCGCACTATGAGCTAATTGCGGAACCGAAAGTGTTCATAGGGTTTCCACCCTATGGAACATCCGTCTCCTTTCACGAAGGCCGGATGCCCAACTCTCTTAGTCTCTAATGGACTAAGATGGATTGCTAGAACCAGTACCAACAAGTGGTCCAGAAGTTGGCAGAGATCCGATGCTAGAGTATCCCTATAGTATTTCTTATACTGACTTTGAAGACTAAATTTATTATGAAAAAATCTATCATATCTTAATCATCGGTCAGCCAATTCCTATTAAAAGGCCTCATCGCCTTATAAAAAAAACCCGCACTATGAGCTAATTGCGAAACTCAAAGTGTTCATAGGGTTCCACCTTATGGAAAATCCGTCTCCTTTCACGAAGGCCGGATGTCCAACTCTCTAAGTTTCTAATGGACTAAGATGGATCGATATAACCAGTACCAACAAGTGGTCCAGAAGTTGGTAGAGATCCGATGCGAGAGTATCCCTATAGTATTTCTTTTACTAACTCTGACTTCATGACTAGTGTATGTTAACATGTTTTATTCACCACTAGTTGTCTAATCTTTCTTGTTGCTTGACAATTCTTCGATGGAGAAACTCATTGTGAAACGGTTTTGACTATTTGTATTAATTTGAAAATAATATAAACGAAGAATTGATTTTTTTATAAGTGGGTACTGCTTAATCATAAACGAGAGTCGTGTTACAAATTCTTGTGTAATCTTTCTTTAGGGTATTTGGCTCTGTTGGAACGATATTGTTTAATAAAATCCATTAATACCAATACGTATATGTCTTAGTTAGTCTCTTTATTGGCTTTCTCGCGAAATATCGTGAGATTCAAGCAAAATTGTTTCATTCGAGATCCCTTTATCAACGGTTGGTCTCAACGATTGGTCCAAGCCTCCTTTTGCCCGTGGGAATACAAGATTTATCTACTGGAAGGGTCAATTTTACACGTGTGTAGATAAAAAAAACACTTGTTTATTAAATCGAACTCGTCCAATTTTTATGTGTATATATATATACATGTTATAAAATTAAAATTGAGTAATTTTGAACAGATTTAAAGAAATTTATCGCATATCCTATATTTAATAAAGTTGGATTTTGAAATTAAATACAAACTTAATGGGTTAATTAACCACCCCAAGCATTAATTTGTCGAAAATAAGGAGTTGAACCATGCATAGTAGGAGAGTTCCAACGGCCGGGGGCGCCGACCATCCATGGTATAGGTGGTTTTGGCAGCCGAAGGGGCCAAGCCCTCTCCAACCCCTTTCTGTCTCTGCCCCTGCTTGTTGGGTTCCTTAAAGCTAATGTTGATAGGGATCTTTTTACAAACATGTTTATGATTGGGTGTGGTTTTATGGTTCCAAACTCTTTTATTGAAAGTTGCTCCAAACTCATTCTTGGATCTCCGACGTTAAAACTGTCATAGACCAATTAAACTAAAGATTTAAACTGAAAATTTAATAGTGTAATTCATATTAATATCTAATACCCTTCGAACTCTAAATTACTTTATTAAAAAATTCTAATACATATGGAAAATCAATTCAACTAAAAGCAAATGGTTAGTTTAAATGTCAAATTCATATTAAGAGGGTGTTTGTTTCAGCTTTTCGGAGGAGCGTTTAGCGTTTCACTCCAAACCGCGGGAAATATAGCATTTGGTTAAGTTTATATAACCGCAACGTTTAGCATTTTCTCTGGAAACTGCAGCTTTTTGGAGCGTTTCACGAAAAGCTCCTATTTGGAGCTTTTCATAAACAGCTGTTTGTAGTTAGTTTTTATTGACAGAATTATCCTTCTTATTTCCACAAAATATGTTTATTCTTTAACATTATTTATATTTCTACAACATAATTACCGGAAAAACAAGGTTTTGTTGCGTTCAATAAATTTTTTATTTTTTATATAGATTATTTTTATTAATTTGTGTAACACATTTTTTATTTTACAATAGGATAATGTGCAAAAATACCCCTAATATTTATAGCTAGGAGCAATTTTATCCTTAACGTCTAAAATAGTACAATTATACCCATAATGTTGGCAAGCCAAAAGCAATTTTACCTCTAACATTGATAAGTTGGGTCAATTTGAAAAATAATTTATCAGTCTTCATGGTCATAAATATTGTCATCTACATCTCACATGTGCACCCAACTTGTCAATTTTAGGGGTAAAATTGCTCTTAGCTGCCAGCATTAGGGGTAAATTTGCACCATTTTAGACGTTAAGAGTAAAATTATTCCTAGTCGTAAATGTTATAAGCATTTTTTTACATTTTCCCTTTTATAATTTTATCATTGATTAATTTAAAACATGTCCATTTTAGACATTTTAAATCCAAACAGCAACAGTTCAATATAATTTTACCAAACACTAGTAATTAAACAGCTAATAACAAACAGCTAACAGCAACCGCTAACAGCTTACTGTAACTGCAAACAGCTAACAGCAACCGTAACAGCTATTAGCTAACAGCTGAACCAAACAGACCCTAAATCTAACAAAACTTGTAGAAGTCATTTGCATTTAAAAAAATAATAATAAAAAAAAAAAATCCTTTTTAGCTGACCTTTAATCGATATTTTAATGTCTTGGCTGATTAAAATGATACATATGATTTAACTTTTTGTTTTTTGAAGACATGATTTAACTTTTACAGTAATATGCCTAAGAGCAATCAGAGTGGTTGTAACAAGTTCTTCTTTAAATGGGTGCCACATCATCATAAAATACACCCATAAAAAAACACACCATTATACTCCTTCTTGCTACTACCAAATACATTACATGGATTTTTATTGACGTCGCTGACGTGGATTTTGGATAAATTATACTTTTTCAATTTAACTTTATTCATTTTTATGGTATTCAAGACCGATTCAGACAATTTACAGATCGTTGGCGTAACAAGAAATAATAGTTTCTTTAATAATAAAAATTTATACGTAAAAATTTAAAATATATTCTAACAAATTAATAATTGTACGGTATGTATTATTAAGTTCGCTAAAATATACTTATATTTATCCAAAATCACAAAAATATTTAATAATTTTTTAAAATTAACTCTTAACCTATATTTAAAAATTCAATTGGGTCCTTTTAAAGTCTAAAATGTGAATTATTTGAACCCTTTAAAACCTAAATAGTATTTTCTTCAAAAAAAAAAAAACCTAAATAATATTAATATATGTATATAAAAAAATTACTCAATATATTTATAGATCTAAAAAAATTTGGGTCATATAGCCCTGGGCCCTAGGCCGCCGCACTCTCAACTTAGGCCCAGGGCCGGCCCTGATGATATTGCCACTAAACTTAAAAAATATAACATAAAATGCAGTTAAATTTATTTTATTTTTTGGAAACAAAATGCAGTTAAATTTATAGTTTTTAATATTATAGCTACTAAATTTTATTGATCCTTTAAACTTAAAAATAAAAATATTCAAAGATTAAAGTTGTTTACCATGAAATTATATTTTTTATTTTCCAAAATCACTATTTGTGTAGTTTTTTTCTCTCTAAAAATTGATTTTCTCTCCGAACCAAACAACACTTAAATGACATTAAAATGAAAATTTTGAAGAATCACAGTTGCTTAGAATATCATTAATTCTTGACATTTTTTATTTTGATATCGACAAAGATTATTTTAAGGCGTTGATTGAAGTTTAAGAGTCATAATGTTAGAAAATATAAAGTTGAGTGATTTTTATATTATGTTTTGAAATTTAATAGTCATACCGTGAGTAAAGTTTAATGTTTATGGATATGGATATAATTTACCCGAACAAGCATAGGTGCCTATAGGAAGATGCAACCTAGGTCTCTACTTAGGGCCTCCCATTTAAGCCGATCTCCAATTTAAAAATTATTTCAATTAAGTACAATAATTATTGTATTAGAATTAGAAAGAACGTGGTAAAAAATAATAAAATGAAACAGTAAATAGGTAATTTTGACTAATTAAAACTAATAGTAAAAATTATATATACCAGATTTACTTGTTTTTCAAAGGGCAATTGTCCCCTTTCCTTGCATGTGGCATCGTCTATGGCCTCTATAATACTAAAGTCGTCCCTATGAACACAAGATCATAGAAAAGTCGGTTCTATCCTAAATAATTATTATTCTCTATATATAAAGACTTCATAGCCTATAAGCGACTCTAACTGTCAACTAATCACAACTCACAAGACGTATAAAAAAACATTTATTGGTTGCTTTGAGTTTTGGCTAGTCTGAAAATTAGGAATTCATAGTTCCAAATACAAATCGTAGAAACTAATTTGTTTCTCCCTCTCCAAGTTTTTTCTCTCTCTATCTATCTATCTCTACATCTTTCTCTCTCTACTTTCTCATCTACACTAGTAGCATTATCAGTCACTGTTCAGATGCAGTCACACCGACAACAATACCATTTTCAATCTGTGAGTTTATCTTTTCCAGTCACTTATAACAGCTATTATTCTTAGAGCTTGGTTATGACATGTGATTTTTTTTTAGATTGATGTTTTTCAATCTGTGACGTAAGCTTGGTAGACAGTCTTTTTGAGATGAAATCAGCAAACTGTTAAAGAGGGGTTGGTGTATTTTTTACGTTTTTGGGATGACTATTTATAGAAATGAGTGAACGATACCCTACCATTGGATAGGTTTCCATGTGGCAATGCTTGATTGACTCACGAATCTATATGCTTTTGTGCATGTCTCCCATTTCCATAAGTTACATCACATTCTAGGGATTATGGATGTATATTTCAAATCCGCCTCCTGTGATTGGGACATGTGCCCTTGGCGGTTATGCTTTTCCCATAAGGCTTTTTATTAGTCCACGTTTCCGGCTACTTTCAACTCCTTTATTTAATGTGGTATCATATATAAATTTGTTGAACTCATTCAAAGTATGTTATAGGGTTTTTATTTTATTTTGTATGATGAATATAATTAAAATTTTATAAAAGCTCGATTCGATCAAATCTCGATTCGAAACATTAACGAGTCAATACTGATTCATGGGGCCGGGCCGGAGGCCTAGCCAATGTCCCGTGTGGCGCCGAGGTTTCCCCAAGACTCGGTCAGCCAACACTATCCAAAGGGGTCTATCCCCTTTTAATCGAAGGCATCCCGTTAATTCATATACCCGTAATCCATCCCATAGAGGTTTACCCGGGGTTAAACCTTGATATATATATAACCCGTACTATGGGCCCACTGATGCGGATTCCGTGAAGAACCCGATCTGAGGGATAAGTGTACCCCGTCGTTATCAAGTAATAAATTTCCGGTTTAAGTCCAGGTTATCGTCCACAGGATTTATTTCTGCAAGTATCAAGCTACTCGATCTCGAATGTTATCTAGGCTTAGGGGGTTTTGAGTTTGGTTTTGTTTAATTAATCTACTCCTAGGTTGAATTACACTAATTCTAATTAAGTTATCTAATTCTAGCTAAGTTATTCTAAGCCTAACTAAATTACTCTACCCCTAATTGATCTTTTACCAAAGCAATTAACTGAATGAACATGAAGGAATACGATGATAACAATGATAGAGTGTTTAAGCAATTGAATTGAAACTAAGTCGCTTATGTCCAAGGCGATTAACCCGACCTATCCTCCTAAAGTCCCTAGTTCGTGATTCCCTTGTAAGGCCGAAACTAGCTCTAAGGCTCAGTAATTTGGGCTTAATCTTCTATAGGGTCGTCAATCCTATAGGCACTGACTAGGTCAGATTCAGCTCGCAATATGTGCCAACCTAATTTTGGGATTATCGAATGAGTTAAACCAATCAGACAAAGCGTAAGACAAAGATTAAAACATCAAAACAGTTGAATAAACAAAATCTATATTATATATCAAAGATGAAGGAATTGTCACGAAGTTACAATAAACCTAGAATTCATAGCATGTATCAGAGGCTAGACAGAATATAAAAGAAGAAAAATCCCTTTCAGGGAACCTGTCTACCAATGCAGGCGTCTTTCTAGGATTTAAGGATGGAGCTTGAGTAATCCTCGGTGAACGGAGCTTCGGAGGTGTCTTCAATGGAGGTTTGAAGGTTATGGAGGAGGTGGAGAGGATTTCTCAAGGTGGAAGCTAAGCTAATTACAAAAGTAAAAGATATCTAATTTCCAATTGGAAATTCCTATTTATAGCCGCGTCTCGGGTCTCGTTGTGACCTAATTTCGTGTCCTTGTTGGTGTAGGAAGATGTGGGGTCGAACGTGGCTTCGTGGGGGTGGAATTGGTCTTTTTGACCAATTCCCGCAGGTCTGCTCGCCAAGCAGGAAAGGCTGCTCGCCGAGCAGGATTGCGACGAGCAGCCCCTGCTCGCCGAGCAGGCCTCCAGAGGCCTGCTCGCCGAGCAGAAATGGTCCGGGGGGGCCTGCTCGCCGAGCGTTTTCGCCCGAAGCGCGCTCGATCCGTGCCGGATGACTTCCAAACCCTTTTTCGTCCGAACTTACACCTGCACACGCATAAAAACTCCAGAAAACATTAGTCCAAAAGCCAAATTGATCCGTCAATCGCTTATTTTGAGCAAACGCTTCGTTTGGTGCGACTTTTGACGGACCAATTAGCTTCAAAAGATAACGGAATTCTAATATGCATGTTATTTCGGCCGTATTTGCCTAAATTGATCACAAAACGAGCCTAAACGACGAAAAGTAAATAGAATGTTTCCAATTTCTAACTAACTCACACAAAAGCATTTAAATGCGAGAATTGCTCGCTTATTAGCCAAATAAACCTAAAAACCGTCCTAAAACCGTATCCAAAGATAGGCGTTTTTGACCCCTATCACCCACCCAAAGTGTCCGTCGAGATTCCACCCGACCGGAGACATTCGCCTCCCTTCCCAAAGGTCGGATGCCCGAGTCTCCTAGTCCCTAGTGGACTACGATGGATCACTTAAACCAGTCCCGACAACTGGTCTAGGGATTGGTGGAGATCCGACGCCTGAGACCTTGTCCCGCCTATAGTGTTTCTTACGCCGAGTCTAAACCCACAGCCAGTGGACACTCATATGTTCCATTCACCACTCGTCGATATTTTTCCCCAGTCGACGGGCCCGTTCTTCCTACCGCTGCCGCAACTCGTCGCCGATGGCTTGGTCTTCCACAATTCTGCCGCAAACCTTCCCCGATGTCTTTCCTACGCCAATGCTAATGCCTTGGCCCAAGCTACGAGCTGAGATTTGCATAATATAGAATTATATTAGGAAAGCATATTTATCATGATTGATGAAAATTGCCATCTAACTTCCTAATATCATGATTCATGACTATTGCTAATGCCATCTAACTCCATATTATAAAATTGCATTATTTCATCAAAAATATAATCTATAGCATATTTAATTGGCATAGACACACTCACCAAACAATCAATCATTTAAAGATGAATAAAATAGCAATATACTATGTACCATATAAAACACTATAAGATTCCTTCCACTTTCTTATGATAAGTTAAATTATAATCTAAAGTTAAGTTACTTTTATTTTTTTGGGTTAATATTAAAAATTAACGTGTCACAAATCAGTATTTGTGGGATGTTTTTACAAAATAAATATTTTGGTTCGCATTTCGTTTGCTATTTTTTATTGACTTTATCAAATTTTGATTAATAATTATTTCAAAATCAAAATTTTTAAAAAATTAAAATTATTTAGTATCATATATGGAACCACATTTTTTACGGATGTTGCTATTTACCGCTCGATTTGGACAATTTTGCCCTTTTCATTAAATTCTTTTAAAAAATTTTGAGAAAAAACGCCAATTTTGCTCTAGGAGGGTGCTGGACCCGCCCAGCCAATGGCTGGGCGGATCCAGCACCCCCCTGGACAAAAATTTGGCCTAGGCACGATTATAGACTTTTTAATGACGAAAAATGTTAAATCGTTCAATTTTTTACAATGAAAAATACAAAATTCTCAAATTTTTTGTGACAAAAAATGCTAATCGTCACAAAAAATATGCATTATGTTCGTGATTTTTTTGATAAAAAAATGTAAATTTTAATGTTTCCGACTCGTAATCATCCATTTTCAGGATTCGGGTTGTCACATATCAATTATTTTCATAATTTCAATTATTATTGTTCGAGTTTGTGATTTTGGAAAAAGAATTTTCAGCTTTTTATCAAAATTATGAGAAGGGCAAAAAAGTCCAAATGAGAGCGGTAACAAGTAATTTAGGGGCGGTTTTTAGCAGTCTACTTTTTTATTGGGTAAACAATTATAAAGTCCATGTGTTTTTACTTAACTCGCTAGTAGGTCCATCATGTTATTATAAGGTCCTTAGGTTTTATCTTAATCAACTCTTTCGTCCCTTTATTTATTTTTATACATAAAAGTACGAAATTGCCCCTAATTATATAAATAAAAAACTTCTCATTCTAGTTTTCAAATTTAATCAAAATAGTTGTAATGAAGTTTGGTGTAGTATATATACACCGAAATTTTTATACTCGTGTATATTAATTATAAAAAAATTATATTTCTTATTCTCTTGGGTAAATTTCATTTATGGTGCACAAACTTTACCCTAAATCACACTTTGGTGTACAGACTTCAATTTGTCACACTAATATATACGTACTTAGGGGTGACCTCCCACTATGATATATGGCCGGTTAAAATGACCAGTCAACGCTCAGTCAACGCGCCACCTCAACTTTGACAGGTCAAAAAGTAAAACAAATCAACCACTAATATAAAATTATTATTATATCCTCTTCTTCTTTCTTCTTCCTTTCCCTTTCCCTTCCCCTTCCCCTTCCCCTTCTCCTCTCCCTTTCTATCACTAACTCTCTCCATCTTGTTTCTTTTGTTAAGAAATCTGTAAAAAGTTCAAAGAGTGTTGTTTTTGAAGGATCAAAGATTGAAAAACTGAAGGAATTGGTGGCCGATCGAGTTCAAAATCCTATATAAATCAGCAATTTCTGCAAATGCTAATGCCAGTAGTTCTAATTTAAAGCCAAGTTTTATGAATCACACCATGAATCTGCGTACTCGGGTTTCTCCTCCTGTATCCGACAAAAGCAAAGGGAATATGATTAATCATGCATTTTCTAATACAATACAGATGTTAATGTGCTTGGAATGGGCCATTTCAAACAATAAGATGGAGAGAGTTAGTGAGAGAAAGGAAGAGGAGAAGGGGAAGGGAAAGGAAGAAGAAAGAAGATGAGGGTATAATAGTAAATTTATATTAGTGGTTGAATTTTTTTTTACTTTTTGACCGGTCAAAGCTGAGGTGGCGCGTTGACTGGCCGTTGACCGGTCATTTTAATCGGCTATATACCATAGTGGGAGGTCACCCCTAAGTACGTATATATTAGTGTGACAAATTGAAGTCTGTACACCAAAGTGTGATTTAGGGTAAAGTTTGTATACCATGGATGAAATTTACCCTTATTCTCTTAAAAAATCACTTTTATAATTCTATATATTTTTTTATATAATTTTGTATAGTTATACTCCTATTTTGATAATTTTTACAATAATTGTTAATTCATTTTTCTAATGAATAAGTTTTACACTACTAAATTAAAATTTATAGTTATACGAAAATTAATAAAACAATTAACTAATAGTGGAAAGATTATTATTATGAAAGAAAAAAACATAAATATAGGAAAAATAGATATTTTTATTATTAAAGCATATAGTAAAGGGTAATTTTGGTATTTTAAATTTTATTTAGTCTTATTTGACCATTCACTCAAATATAAGGACTAAAGAGTTGACAAAAATAAAAATCAATAGACTATATAATCATTTCTAAAAACACAGGAACTAACTAGTGTATTATGTAAAAACACAGGGACCTGTAATTATTTATCTTTTTTTATTTTTCAAAATCATCATTTTTTGAGATTTTTTTCTCTAAACATTAACTTTCTCTCTCTCCTCAAAACCAAAACATAAATGACCTCAAATATAAAATGTTGAAAAATTAAAGTTGCTTAAAATATAATTTAATTCTTGAAAATTTTCATTTTGAGGTCGTTATTCGCTAAATTTGGTAAAGTCAATCCAAAATGACTAACGATGTCAATCACATGTCAACCACATGGTTTGTTTTGTAAAAAAAAATACAGATACCAATCTGCAAAAACGTGAAACCATAAGGATTTTATTTGAATTAACCCTTATTTTTTTTAGAAGAGTTGAATTGCTTTTATTAAAGGTTAACTATTGCCAATTTTTTGTTTTAATTTATTCTATTAGAATAAAAATCTGGTAGATTTATTTTTTCAAAATTATAATTTTTATACATATTTTATATATTATCTTTTATTTTTTTGATAAATTTTCTTAAAAGTGTAATATTAGTGAAAACAATCTAATAGTAAGTTATGATAATGAATGTGATGCTAAAAGAAACCAAGCATGGGTTTTCGTCAAGGAGATTCTATCTCACCTTATTTGTTTTTTTATCTGTAGGGAAGAGCTTTCGGCATTGATTAGGAATGCTAAAGTTGATGGTGTGCCTCACGTGATTAAAGTCAGCTCTAGTTGTCCTCCAGTTTCTCACATGTTATTCGCTGATGATTCTTTGGTGTTCTTTTGGGCTAACTATGATGAATGTCTGGTTATTAAAAATATACTTACCATCTATGAGATGGCTTCGAGGCAATACGTTAACTTTGAGAATCTGAGGTCTGTTTTAGTGCTAATCTGTTTACGGAATTTAAAGATGGACTGAAAGTATGTTTAGTTGTACGGGGGATTGAAGCATTACCTAAATATCCCGGAATGGCAACTGTGACTGGTAAATCAAAGAAATTGTCTTTAACTTCCTTTAGGATAGATTGTTAAAGAAATGTAGACGGTTGGAACTAAAAGTCTCTCCTGAGCAGGTAAAGTCCTCATTAAACCAGTTGCCCAAACGATTCCTTAATACATTATGAGTTGCTTTTGGTTACCAAAAACTTTTTGTGATGAGCTCCAATCACTTATTGTGGACTTCTGGTGGAGAAGTCGGAAAGGTAAAAAATGCATCCAACAGGTAAGTTGGAGGAAACTTTGTTCACCTAAGGCTGTGGGAGGTCAGAGTTTTCGATGCAGATTGGATATTACATATCCCCTTCTCACCTATAAGTAGATCAGATATTATTTTTTGGCAGGACTCGAGATGTGGTGAGTATGAGGTGAAGTTGGGATATCCTACAACGATAATAAATAATTATGTATGTAATAATGAGGCCTCTTCTTCTTTGGGTCCTGCTGCGTTCTGGAAAACTATTTGGAAAATAAAAGTTACGCCAAAAATTCTTCATTTCATATGGGAGTTGTGTAGGGAGTCCTTCTTTCACTGGAGAACCTTTTTCAGAAGAATGTATCTAATCTTAATATGTGTCAGTTTTGTGGGATGTCGGATGGATCGCTCCTCCATACAACAATAACAACAAAGCCTTACTTCCGAATGATTCGAAATCGGCTAACATGAACCATCATACAAAATTATGAAATCAAGTAGAAAGCATGCACTGCGGGTCTTAAAGTGGACAAGATTAAGCCAAATAGTGTTTTGGAATGAATAATGAGGAGTTCCGATCTTTTTACTGTTTTCTATGGATGTTACGGTTATCACATAATCCAGTCTAACATAGAGAGGAGATGTTGATGAACGAGGCATTGTCTACTTGAGTTAGAAATGCACTGGGTGATGGGTTTTAGCATAAAAATGCATGAGGAAAAAAGTTTCTACGTAGAATATAAACACCAAGACCATGCATATATCAAAAGGAATTGGATTCATTTACCATTCTTCAGGCTAGATGGAATCTAATCGTTGTGACGAGACGAGGAATTGCAATGTGAACTCCCTCTATATTCCCACACATGTAGCAAGAATCAAACGAGTTAGTCCAATACTAGATGTTCGAATTTTCAAACTTGTTCTTCAGTATTTGTGTAGAGAGTTCTCAAATCTAATAATACCCAAAAGACTTAACCTAAAACACCCCTAATCCGATTAATATTATACCAAAACTAAATTAATAACATTTATATATATACACATTCAAATTTATTCCACCCAATGAAATAAATATTTGATTATAATATTCTCTCTTTTCTACCATACATTTCGAGTTTGATTTAATCTAATCAAATCATCTCGAAACATATATAACTCAATGCACATAATTTATTCAAGTTATACCTAATAGGACTATCGTTGATTTTCCTGAGCACGTGATCCCTTAGGCCCATTCTGATCTGTTAGTGGACCTGAATCCATCATTCGGTCCACATATCTCATATCAAGTCTAGCATGTTGATATATTTATCCAGATTGAATGGTTATCTTTGTATATAAGTAACAAGAACCTAATAGTAACCTTATGTGGTCCATGCTAACCGGATATCAATGCTCAACTGAGGCATATACCAGTCGCCCTCGAAAGCTCCCTAAGCATGTCTCGATTCCTTCATGAACTAATCAGAATCAAATGAGCTACAACACTACATCCTTACTTGGATACGACTGTACACTTCTCAGTCTCATCAATCGAGTGGCTGATGACATCCTCTCTCCAATAGAAGAGAAACAATTCATTGCTTCACTAGTGGTTTCTAAGCATAACATATAACACATCTAACTAAACTCATACTTGGCACCCTGTTCCAGGACTATTAGCCGACTAATAATCAAAGTGAACTGCAAGCAATCTAGGTTCTATAGTGAACGTCAGTCTAAGGACTCCACAGTAAATATTACAATGAGACGAACATATGCCTAGGTTCCATGTGGCACTCTTATTTGGTGGATCTGTCCAGAGCTTACTGTTTCATAAACCTTATGCCTCTGGTTTAAGATCCAATGTCTATAACCGGTGAAACACCATCACAATCGGAGCTCATATTAGTCTATAGTTGAATATCGCTCTTATAGTAATCAATAGACTATGGACAATTTGGTATAGTATCCTATTGTTACATGGTTTCACTTGTCCGGATCATCAACCGTCCAAATATGCACATATCATTATACACTGGATACTCTATCACACAATTTAGCACAAGATAAATGAACTGAAAATTTAGTTTTTCTACTGTTATTTCTTATGGTATTGAACTTGAATATGCTATTTCTTAATATGTCTGATTTCCTTTAAAAAAGGTTATAATAATTAAAAAATAATAATACGAATAATAAAGATTGAGGAGAGAAATATTAAAAATAAATGAATTTTTTTGTAACCAAAAAGTAAATTAATCTTTTATATTATGATGCAATAAATTGTTTATTGTTCTTAATATAAAAAAATCCGACATATAAAAACATAAGAAAGAGAGTATATTTATTATAATTCTCATTAAAGATTCTTAGAGCTCTGAAAGATTTAGCTACAGGTAAACCAAGAACGGACAAACCCTGCATCATTCTTTGGCTTAAAAATGATATTTTTAAGAATAAATGGTTATCCTCGTCAGACCTTTATTGTCTAACCTGAAAGCGAACAACTAATGTGATCCATTTAATTACTTTCCATATCTGCAATGTATTAATGAACTTTCTTTAATTAGGGTTATATTGATTAGGTTACACTCATATAAAACAAAAGGATATATATAAGGTAAAACAGAAGAGTTTAGGATTGTAATAAAACTAGACATAGAAATAAATATAATTAAGATAGATAAGTATTTTCGTAATCCCGAAAGATAGTCAATTTATGATAACTATTTATAACATGCAACTTCTAGATGTTGAAAGCATACTTAGTGTGATCTCGTAGTTTCTACGTGGTGGAGACGATAAGATTTTTCTCTAGATTTTTGTCCTCTTTTTAACATTTTGATAAAGATTTAAAGAGAGTAGTGCATCAATTTGTTCGCAATCAACTTGATCCTCTTCTCAATGATCATAGCTCATAGGAGAAAGAACCTTAACCGCTGACTCCAACCAACTGCTCATTGTACCTTCTATGTGTTTTTTTATAGTCCATCTTTATCTCTATAGTCTTTCAATAAAAACGTTTTGATCTATTGAAAAATTAAAGGGATAAGTTTCAAATTTGAGCCTAGTATTTTATCTACCAAGTAAAAGATTATAAGATGCAGAAATTAAAAAATAAGGGAACATTTAGAACTTAAAAAGGAGTTTGACTTCAGGATTCCTCCTCGGTGAAGTGGCTAGTCGTGAGTTCTTAGTCTGGTCATCGCATGGGGTGCCTCGAACCAAGGGAAGGGTGACTGTAATATACAAAATATACAGAATAACAAAATTTATTAAGCAAGATCAATTTTACTCATAATAGAAAATTTTAGCATATTTATATTGATGTGACTGTTATCTATATGTCACATTAAATCTTTCAAACCCATATCTTTTATTAAGTTACTATCAGAATTATAAATAATCTACCAAATGACAATAACTTCACATATACAAGTTACTCTGAAATAAAAGGAAGAAAACCTTCTAATAAATAATCAAATCAACTCATACAACTATCTGCCTATAATAGATGGCGAAAGAGTGAGAGAGAACGGCGAAAGCGAGGGCGACAATGGCGATGGGCGGTGCAGGCGGCCGATCGGAGCAGGGGTTGGGGGATCGGGCGGCTGGGAGGGTGCTGGTTGCGGATCCGGGACTGGAGGGGGAGA
The DNA here is from genome assembly GCF_963576675.1 of Euphorbia lathyris. Lineage (NCBI taxonomy): Eukaryota > Viridiplantae > Streptophyta > Magnoliopsida > Malpighiales > Euphorbiaceae > Euphorbia > Euphorbia lathyris. Next base: position 10,329,719 of record NC_088912.1, read on the forward strand.
TGGCGGAGGGCGAAGGGAGATCGGCTTCCTCTCCGCGTGATAGACGTGGGAGTGGCGAGACGGTGAGGGATCGGAGCAGGGAGCGGGAGCGTCCGGCTCGTAAGGGGGATGAGGGGTCGGATCCGGCTGCTATTTTGGTTAGCGCAGGGGTTGCAGGGACGGTGTGGGCCAGGGAGCGGATCGAGAGGGCTGCGGAGTATGGTTTTGTTGGGGGCGGGGTGCCGGCGTCTACTGCGGGAGTGCCGGTTAGGGGATCCGGAACTGGTGATCTTGTCGAGTGGCCCCTTAGACCTAGTGAGGAGATGTCCTGTGCAGCGGTGGACATTGATCCGGCAGGGGCGCCTGGCAGGAGTCGCCCTGTTGCTGGTGCGGTTATGGGCAATTATGCTGTGGAAGTGCCGGTAGCGGTGGAGGCTGCCCAGGCAAGGGGGCCGGCAGTGTCCACGAATTCTAAGGCAGTAAGGGATGTTGAGGCAGCCCCGATGGGCGGGTCGTTGGCCCAGGGGGCTGCGGGTAAAAAAGTTACTTTTACTATTGCTAATCCGGGCCCGCAACAAGTTGGGGATACGGTAGATAATATTACTTTTGAGAAAGGCTTGGGGAAATCCTCCTGGAGAGATAAGGTGATGGGGGTAATCGAGGACGAACCCATGATGGAGGATGATATTATCGAGGATGAGTCGGAGGAAGTCTTTTCCGATTCTGATGTTGAGGATGGTGAACAAGAGGACCCGCTGTGTCCTGTGATCCGACTGTCCTCTGAGGATAAGCGCATTCTCAGATCAAAATGGAAATTAGCCTTAATTGTCACTGTGCTTGGGAAAAGGATTAGCTTTAATTACTTTGCTCAGAGGATCCAGGCACAATGGGCAAAGAAAGGGAAGGTTACCATTACGGACCTGGAGAATGACTATTATGTCATTAAATTTACAAGGGCAGAGGATTTTAATGCAGTAGTTAATGGTGGCCATTATATCATATCCAATCATGTCTTGGCGTTGAGGCCATGGGTCCCAAATTTTAATCCTCACGACTGCTTGTGAATAGGATCCTTACTTGGGTTAGATTCCCAGGCTTACCTATCGAATACTATAACGAAAGATTCCTTAATAAAATTGGAGGCCATTTTGGGATAGTTCACCATGTGGACAAAACTACCGTTGGGGCAGTAAGAGGCAAGTTTTCCAGGGTTTATGTCGACATTGATCTTGCTAAGCCTCTTCTGCCTAAATTCTGTGTTCAGAATTCAGTTTATCATATTAAATACGAAGGTATTCACAATATTTGCTATGAGTGTGGCATGTTTGGCCATACTTATGATGGCTGTCCTAAGAGAAGGAAGGTGGCAGAGGAGGTGATGGTGCCTAATAAAGTTAGAGCTGAAGAGAGTCAAGGGGAATAGAGGAATTTTGGACCCTGGATGCTGGCTAAAAGGTCGGTTAGAAGAGAGCCACAGGCAAATGTTATTCGTACTCAGCCCCCTGATATCAGCAAGGAAATGAACTCTCTCCAAATTGCTCCCGAGATCAAGGTCAGGCCCCCCGATATCAAGATTGATGCTGGTGTAGAGTCTGCCTCCGGCTCAGGGTCAAGGTTTGGGGTCCTGGCTATTGAGGATGGCCAGGATTCGGATTTATCTAATGAGCATTTGGAGTTGAGTGTGCCAGGCCTAGAGTCTGTTGAGCCAACTACTATCCTAGGTGACTCTATCAATCCTCTGTTCGACTCTAAAGTTGTTGCCATGGGGAGCTCCCAGAATATTGGCTCAATTGGAATTTTGAAGACCAGTGAGGTTAGTAAATTGAAAACCGTCAAGGGGACCCTATGAGCCCTTTTCTTTTTGTTATTGCAATGGAGAGGTTATCGCATCTGATCCAGGAGGCTGTGAGCAATGGGAATCTCCATCCTGTGTCCATCAACAAGTTTTGCCCTCCTATTACCCATTTGTTCTTCGCTGACGATGTGATGATCTTTGTGGAAGGGAATGAGGAGCAAGTTGGTGTGGTTATGGATATCCTTAATTGTTTATGCGCTGCTTCTGGCCAGAAGATCAATATCCAAAAATCTCGGATGCTTTGCTCTAAAAACATGGATAAAGGCGTTTGTAAAAGGCTAAGTGATTTATCTGGTATTCCTCTTACTCACTCTTTGGTTAAGTATCTTGGGGTCCCCCTCCATAGCGACAGAGTTTCCAAAGCCTCTTTTAAAGAGACTCTGGATAAAACTAATGGGTTGTGTGCTAGTTGGAAAGCTAATTCTCTTTCCCTGGTAGGCCGTCTAACTTTAATTCATTCTGTCAATTGCGCGGCTCCTAATCATATCATGCAAGCCTGAAGACTGCCTGAGTCTATTCTTAATGAGCTTGACAAAATTAACCAGTGTTTCCTTTGGGGAGAGTCTGGAGAGGGGAAAAGGATTCACCTTGTCCCTTGGAAGGAGGTCTGCCAGCCGAAAAGTATGGGGGGGTCTTGGAATAAGACAAGCTAAGGATAATAACAAAGTCTTATTAATGAAGCTTCTCTGGAGAATGTGGCAATGCCCCTCCTCTCTTTGGGTTCGTCTTCTCTGTCGTAAGTATTGAAAAGACAAAATCTTTGGGGACCCTAAGGAGAGAGTTGTCAATTGTTCTTTCATCTGGAAAGGGCTTAGCGCTGTGTTTGCAGAGTTCTGCTCGGGGGTTGGCTTGGAGGTGTGTAATGGCAAATCCATCAGTTTCTGGAATGATACCTGGATTGGAGACAAACCGTTATTAGAAGTGTGTAGCTCCCCTCCGCCTAGTAATATCCGTAATTGGAGGATAGCCGATGTGGTGGATTCTGAGGGGGACTGGATTTGGTCAAAGTTTGATACCTTCTTTAGCCTGGATACTCTCCTTAGAATTAGGGGAGTGAAGATAAGTAATCAAGAGGAAGACAAGGATAGGCATTGCTGGGCCCTGAGTAACAATGGAGCTTATTCCTGCAAATCGGCCTTTGAAGCTTTTACCCTCAACAGGTCCGATCCTCTCTCTGATACTTGGAAATCCATTTGGGCCCTTAAAATCCCTTACCGTATTAGGAGTTTCCTGTGGCTGGGGGTTAAGGACAGGTTGCTTACTAATTCGGATAGGCACAGACGGCATTTGGTGGATTCAGGAGCTTGCAGTAGATGCAGAGGCCATGATGAAACTTTGTGCCATGCTCTTAGGGACTGCTCTAAGAGTAAAGAGGTGTGGAAGAAAATTCTCCCTCACCACATTCTTTCTTCTTTCCTTACCCACTCTGAGCGTGACTGGTTCTCTGATGGTGTCAGTGGGAAGTTACTGGCTAACCTGGAGCATGGTGATATTTTCTTTGCTATCATCTGTCACCAAATTTGGAAGTGGATGAACGAGGAGATTTTTGGTGATAAAGCTGTTTACATTCCTAACTTAGTTGAGTTCTTCTCGATCAAACTCTCTAACATTATTGAGAGGGGATTCCCTTGTTAGGTCTACCCAGAAGAGAGATGTCCACCTCCTTGGTTGGAGCAGGCCGAGAGAATGGGTGGTGAAATTGAACACGGATGGCTCATGCCTCAACGATGGGAAGATTGCTGCCGGAGGTGTTCTTAGAGATGCTGAGGGAGCCTGGCTGTCTGGGTTCACCCAGAATCTGGGGATGGGCTCTTCCTTTTCTGCAGAGCTTTGGGGTATTCTCTCTAGTATAAAGCTTGCCAAGAGTCTGGGTTTGAAGATGTTATTTGTTGAGTCTGATAACCTGGAGGCCATTAAAATGATTTCTGATAATCATCCTATTTGTCTTAATAGCCGTAACCTTATCAAAGCTATTAAAAGGCTCTGTTCCTCCTTTGAGTTCATAAAGTTCAGCCACATTTTCAGAGAGCAGAACCGAGTTGCTGATCGCTTGGCGGCGGCTGGTCATGAGGGGATGTTGGGCGTCACTACCCATTCTGATCCTCCTATTTTTCTCTCTTCTCTTCTTTTAGAAGATAGGATTGGGGTTAGCTTTTCTAAGTTGATCCCAGATTAGGTTTCGTTTTTGTTGTTGTTTTTTCTTTTTCTGTTTCTACCAAAAAAAATAATCAAATCAACTCGTTTGAATTTATTATTAGCTCAAAGTGATTTTATTTAAAAACGTTACTCTAATAAATCAAGTTAATCTTGCTTAAAAATATTATGTATCAAATTTATACATAATACTCCTTTCGTCCTATTATATAAATCGTTTTAGAAAGTAAATTGTTTTTTTCAAAATACAAGTCATTTTATTTTCTAAGAACTTCTAATTTGGTTTTTCAGTCTAAGCATTGAATTTTTATCTTAATTTTTAATGTATATATTTGTTTCTTGAACATTCTAAAACTTATTCCCAAAACATTAGATGAGAGAATTTTTCAAAATTAATCCATATAAATTTATTAATTTGACTTTATATTAATTGTATTTTTTAATTTGGGTTGAAAACTAAAAGATATAGGATAAATTTAAGGCCTAATACATCATTTGCCCTGAACTTGTTCAAAAAGTTTGATTGCCCCTCTAAACTTTTAAAGTATCCTTATAGCCCCCTCAACTTACATAAAATGTCCAGTTAATCTCCTAAACTTACATAAAATATAACCAATTAATCGTTCAATTGCTAAAAGCAAGTTAATTGCGGAAGATGTATTACACGCATCTTAAATAAAGTAAAACGGCTAAAATCGGGATACACTATTCTAATATTAAAAAAAACAATTTTTATAGTTAAACAAGTAAGAACTTCCATAAGATTCTACGACGCATATAACACACCTTCCACGTGTAATTTACCTCTTTTACAATCAAATGATTAATTAATGGCTTAATACATCATTTGCCCCTTGAACTTGTCTAAAATACTTGATTGGCCCCCTGAACTTTCAAAGTGTCTCGATAGCCCCCTGAACTAGCATAAAATATTCAGTTAGCCCCCTAAACTTGCGTAAAATGTAATCAATTGATTACTCGATTGCAAAAAAAAAAAAAGTAAGTTAAATACGGAAGATGTATTCCACGCGTCTTAGAATGTTATTACATAATTAAAAAATAGATTAAAAATAAAGTTATTGTTTGCTCAACTATAAAACTTTGTATTCTCTAATATTACAACCACATACTCCTGATTTTGATTGTTTTACTTTTTTTTAAGGCGCATGCAATATATTTTTCGCATTTAACTTACTTTTTTTGCAACCGAGTAATCAGTTGATTACATTTTATACAAATTCAGGAGGCTAACTGAACATTTTATGGAAGCTCATATGGCTATTAAGACACTTTGAAAGTTTATGAGACCAATCAAGCTTTTTGGACAAATACAAAAAGCAAATGGTGTATTAAACCTTAATTAATTATAATTATTTTATACAAGTATTAAAACTTAATTAATTATAATTATTTGATGCAAGTTCAGGTGGCCAACGATTATCGAAACACTTTAAAATTAGATTAATTAATTATATTTTATGTAAATTCAAATAGCTAACTAAAATTTTTATGCAATTCAAATAAAATATTGACCATCTCTTTGTTCATTGCAATTTTGTAGGGGCACTTCAGCGTGAAATTGGGAGGATTTTCAATCGTTCAATTGTCGTCTTTCCTTCTTTTGTCTTCTTTTTTAATAATCTTCGTGGCATGTCATTTGGGACGCAGGTTACTGCTCATTGGAGCTCAGCGGTCGTCACATGTGTCTGGCTCATTTGGAAGATCAGAAATGAAGCTTTGTTCAATGATTTATTGCCGTCTACTTCAGCTGCAATTCGTTCCATTCGACTGCTAATTCGTGAGGTGCGGTCTAGTAGTTCGGGCTGCTGTCTCTCCCAACGTGGCGCGGTGATCCTGGCTCGTCTTCAGGTCCCGATCAAACCCCCTCGAGCACCTAACATCATCTCGATAAAATGGATTTCCCCACCGCCTTATTGGCTGAAGATTAATGTTGATGGATCTGCGCTGGGCTCCCCGGGGGCTGCTGGCGCCGGTGGAGTATTCCGATCGTCTAGAGGGTTTTCCAAAGAGTGTTTTGCATTCCCAATTGTTTCCTCTTATGCTTATATTGCTGAGCTGAATGCGGTAATTTTTGCAGTTGACCTAGCTTAGGAGAAGAACTGGCACAAGCTTTGGATTGAATTGGACTCCTTGTTAGTGGTCAATAAAGTCACATTCTACCAACGTTCCTTGGTCCGTCCATCAAGACTGGTTGAAATGTCTACAACAGTACTCGCAGATGTCCGTCATGATTACCCACATATACAGAGAAGGTAATCGGATTGCTGATGTTTTAACATGCTTCAGCGTCTCCTTCTCCTCTGGCATTACATGGTGACAATCGGCTCCACACTTCTACCACTCACTGCTTTTTGATGATATTTATAATGTTGGTCACTTTCGATTTCGCTGATTTATTTGTTTTTTTGTATTTTTTTTTTACTTTTTTTTTGTTACTTTATTTTTACGTTCCCCCTGTGTTACATTATTTTATTTTATTTTTAATAATATCGGATTTTCAATCCGTGCTCTTGGAGTATCAACCTAATTGAGATTTCAGGATCATTACTACTATATCGTCCAGCTTCTATCATAAAATAATAATAATAATAATAATAAAAAGCCAAATAATGCATTAAACCTATTCCAAAAATTAAAAATTGGAATACTTTTTTAGTTGAAAACTTCTAATCAATAACTCTCCCTAATCCCCCACTTGTTATTATCATCAATGATAGGTTTATAAGAAGTAATTCTATTAGCATATTTAATTAACCTAACCATTCCATACCCACCAAACTAACTATTTAAATAAATCAATCAATCAAATAAATAAAAGAATAATAAAAAAAGAAAAGACCCAATTAAAATTTATCATTCAAATTTACATACACCACATAATAATAACCAACCAACCAACCAACCAACCACCCACCCATTAACAATCCCGCCGGGCCGGCAACCATATTACCGTCCTCCGGCAAAATTTCCGGGCCGGAAAACCTGACATGAAAGATCTTCATTCCTTGTTCTTCATTTCCTAATTCTTCTTCCAAATCAAACAAAGAAAGAAACATTAAAAACGACATCGCTTGGGACTCTATTTTCTTTTTAATTTCATATTTTTTCCAATTTATCTGCCTTCACGACTGGATTTGCTTTCGCAATCTGCTCCTTCCCCATCGCCTTGAAGTCAAACGAACAACCGTGCTGCTCCGGGTACCGGTGAGTCCCACAGAAAACCATCCCGCATCGACACTTAAATCCCGTCAATCCCACGCGCTTCCGGCATGACAAGCACCGATTCGGCCGCACCGCCGCCGGTTTCCCCTCCTCATCATCCTTCTTACTCCTCTCCTCAACAACCGCTGCAGCAGCAGCAGGTGGATTATAGCTACTCACCTCCGGCAGATCGACGACCGCAGGAGAAGAAGATACAGAAACCGAAGATGAGGAAGTCAACGGAGACGACGATGATGCCGCCGCCGCCGCCGCGGCTGCAGTTAGGGTTTGATTAAAAGCGAGCTTCGCGTTGGATGATTGTTGTTCCTTGAGCTGCAGATCGCGGTAACATTTAGAACAAAGATCTTGAGTCGCCGGACAACCGAAAAACCCGCAGTTGTTCGCGCAGAGACGCTGTTGTGCTTGGCATCTGTGCTCCTCCGCCATATCTCTCTCTTTCTCTTTCTCTATTCAATTTCCTTCAAATCTACAAAACAAACAACCAAATCAGCATCAGAAAACAACAATTTCATCAAATCAAATTGAAATCAAGAATCATACTCACCTGACGCGAGATTCGTCCGATTAAAAGTAGATCTACAAATTTCTTGATGAAAATTGAAAATGAAAAGATTAATAGAGAGAGGGAGAGAATCAGATGAAGGTTTAGGATGGAAGGAAGAAAATGGAGGGAAGAAAAGCACAGAGAAAAGAAGAAGGTGGAGGAAGAGAGTTCTTTGTTGAGAGGAAAGAAGATTCCACCCACCTTCTTCTTCTTTAGCTTTTAAGAAAAAAAAAATCTTTTTCTTTTCTTTTCTACCAAACAAAACAGAACCGCCCTTCTCTCTCTAATTAAACGCGTTAAAATAAAAATATAAAAACGAGTTTTCGGGAAGCCATTGAATATCTTCTGGAAGCCGTTTAAGCTACGTCAAATTTAAACTACGCCAATTTGGACTTTTTATTAACTACAAAAATCAAAATAAAGAAAAAAAACTCAAAATATTTTGATTTTGATGTGTGACAATTCATTTTGAATATGATAATAGTAAATACATGTCTAAATATGCTCTGTTATATACACAGTAAAACCTCTATATAGAAATACACTTGAGATCGAATTAATTGTATAATAATTGGAATGTTATTACTAAATAGATGTTGAGCGATTTCTGCAAGTGCACGGTATACGTTTGTAGTAATAAAAGATATCAAACTCACAGGGAACGTTTTTTAACTAAAACTTATTTTAATTCATTTTTATTCTCGACTTCAGGTTTAACTTAAGAAAATCGTTTAATTAATTGTATTGGTTTGTATTGGTTAGGATTAGATGAGAATTATATGTTGAACTTTAAAGAACAATTCTGTCTTGAGATTTGATTACAAGACAGAAACTTTCGTGTTTAGAATAAAAAATGTATAAAACTTATTCGCATTAAGCAAAGAAAGCAACTATAACTTTGGTAAGATTATAAACATGTAACAATTCAAGAATTTACGCAATTAATGGGCTTTGAACCGTAGAAATCTCTCTAGATCGGAGCAGATTTCTACCTTAATCAAATTAGTATTTTATATCCGATAAGCCGCGCTAACGATCATATCATCCATAAAAACTAATTCTTTCAAGTGTTCAACAAAGTTTCTTTGTAAATATAATTGTGTAAAACGTTTTAATGAAAACACCAGTTTATTACTTTGAAAATCATTTTGTCAGAATAACATCAAAATAACAACAGAAAGAATATATTGAATAAGATAAATGTTTATTAATGAATTGTGAATCTTCATAAGTTAACAGAGAGGAAGAAACATAGATAGCATTTTGACGAAAACTTTGAGATCCGGGTTGTCAATCTTTCCCTCAAACTCCATAGGTTTGTCAGACCCTTTTGCGCTTCAGCCATTAGTTCTTCTCGCTGAATCTTCGGAATAGAGACCGCTAGGTCCACTACCAGAATGAGAACTTGTCTTTGAACAATCTTTAAAACTAAACTAATCACTACTGTGTTTATAACTAATCTAAGAACAACTTGTATACAGCAAGTTTGCTTTTACAGAATTGAAAACTAATCTGACTCTTTTCTGAGTCAGAGTTTCTTCAACATAATATCTACTCTCTTTCCATAACAAACAACTCCCTTGAATTTTGAAATGAACCACTTATTTATAATTGGTGAATGGTTGTGTTTGAAGGGTCGTGTCCGCTGGTGAAGGGTCGCTTTTATCCAAACGAACAGACGCGTTTTTTGGATTTTTGACATGTGAAAGCTGTGCAGAATTCTTCGCTGTCTCAACTGAGATTTTGAGAATCTTAGTCGTGACACGGGGCATGGGAGAAGGCTGACAAAAGTCAAATTTCGGTGTCTGAGATTAGCGTGTCGCAACTGAGATTTTGAGAATCTCAGTCGCGACAGGGATGTTTTCCCCCGTCTCTCGGCTGCTTCTCGTCTCCTTGAATCGGTCTTCTGATTAACACGTACTTTTGGCACGTAACTTAGGTTTTTCCCTCGTTTTTGCTTCGTTTTAGCTCCTATTTGGATTTAACCAAATAATTAAGTACCTTGCATTAAAGAAGTATATGAAGACGTAAAAGTACTCTAAATGAATATAATTAGCACGATTTCAATGTAAATTTTGATGGAAAATAAGGCTAACGTATGGCAGCGGAAATATAAAAAATTTTAACCTTTTTTCCATTAACCCAAGATCCGTTAATCGTTATTTCATATAAAGAGGGATAGAAGGAAATACCTTTTGACGAACTATCTACCGTTGCAAGCGAAGTGCCCTCAACTCTTACTCCGAGTTCACGAGCACAAAACAAACACAACCAAAATCAAGTTAGTGATCAACCGTGAAAACAATCAAGTATAGATTGTCTCTAATAAATCAACACAAGATCAAGGATAAAGAGAAAGAGATTAAATCAATTGAATCGGTAGGAAGCGGTGGATTATTTCATCCTCGTCTAGGGGGTCGAAATTCTCTCTCTTGGTTGCTCTAGTGTGTTTCGAAAATCACAAATATAGGGGGTATTTATATTCTCTTGTATCTAAACCCTAGTTAGATAGAATTAGGTTACTGAATAATAATTTAATTCGGAATATAATTCTTATTTATTATCTATAATTGTATCTTAAATATAACGATAATAATAGTAACATTATAGGATATTAATAGGAGCAATTTAATCTAATTAAAAATCCTAACTTATTTATCCTTTAATTAATTTAATTCACAATCATAATCTAATTAGAATTGTTAAAATCAAATTAAATTATTCATGTATTTTCATACATGAAAATCGCCCCCCTATATACTGGGCCTTAGTGGACTCAGTTGGGCTTCCATTAATTAATTAACATCTATTTCTCTTTTGGGCTCCAAGTCTTATGTGTGACCCATTAAGTTCTTATTGCTTCTAGTCGTATGCAACTATTAAATTAATTTTCACAGAATTATATTTAATCTTTGCATAACGGAATGAGTACGTGAAATGTGATTAGCAAATCCGAAACATTCCCCCAGAGCTATAAGAAGACAGGTTGATTTTGTCGTTGACCTTTCCGTATTAGTTACAGTATAATTCGATCCTTTATCAACTACATCCTTGAACTAAATCTTATGACTATGGATAATGTCAAGTCACATATAGCGAGACGTTCGTTTTACTTGTACAAGCCGAGTCAACTCCAATTAGATAGGTTAAGTGAAATCTGTATTTCAAGTCTTAAGCTATCACCTTGCAAGGATTTAGAGTCGAGTCTTCCACAAGCGATCCATGGACGTATCTCCCATTTATCGGGAGTGACAAATGCTCAATCCAATGTATAATTATCATGCAATTACTTTCTGTGATACCCAACGTCTGCCGTTCACACCCCAGAGTCATCTCTATTATGGATCGTGTTACAACAGGATCAAAACATCACATTCCGTAATCCAGAATCACCAATTAACATTCCTTTAAGTCTGAGGATTACTTATACCTATTAATACCAATGCGATGAACAGGTGACAAGGATGAATCTACCCATCCTGTTATCTCAAGTTGGGTCCCCAATCCTAATGAACTTCTTTTCATTGGATCCATGTAACTGTCCAGATATCTGTATATATGAACCTTGTGAGATCAGCTTTCTGTCTCGACAGAAGACATTGTTACATGCAAGTCTCAGCAGTGATATGTCAATCCTAAACATATTACTTGACTTGGGGTGGTTTTAAGTTTATTAGTTTATCATAAAGATCATGCTTGTATGAACACTTTATAATCACTTTAAACAAACTTATGGATTTCCTTTTATTAGACTTTATTTAGTTCTTAAAAAGGGATTGCCTTTATACAGTTATAAAACCATATCTCATTAAAACAAATGGTATAAAGAACACTTCATTTACATTAAGTTTGTATCCTAGAACAAATGGAACTCGACTTTTATTATGCTTGATAATGCCCCTTATTTTCATCGTGCATTTATGCTTCTGACTGTTAGTGATGCGAGCAATAAGAGCTATCCGGATATGGATGATTGGGATAAGTTGGAGAAAATAAGTGAATTTTTGTCACATTTCTATGATCTTACTCTTGTATTTTCACAGACCACATATGCAACTGCAGACTCGTATTTTTTGGAGTCTTTACCATTTATGTGACTTTGATGCAAGAATTGAAGAGTGGTGATAGATATAAAAAAGAAATGACTAATCGAATGTTTGAAAAGTTCAACAAGTATTGGAAAGCTTTTTGTGGCATATTAGCAATTGTGTTATCCTAGATCCATGTTACAAGTTCACTTTTGTTGAGTGGTGTTACAAAGAAGTGTACGATAATGATGGGGCTTATGAGACAATACGTTTGAAAAACAAGTTGTGCACACTCTTCAATTGCTATTTAAAAGCAAATGTGACATTAATGAGCAACTCACAGGCATCATTACTGCCGGAGAGAAGTCATAATCAAGAAGTATGGGATAAGCTTCTTTCTATCAAAAAGAAAAATGTTTTGCAGGTAATTTTTATTAGCTTTGTATTCCTTAATATATGTTGATGAAATTTTTATTAGCCTTGTATTCTATAATATATTGCTGAAATTTTTGTTATTTTTTGTAGAATGTTTTTGGCAATAAGTAGGTGTTAGGCATGATTTTGACTACAATTTAACATGTTATTTATAATGAATTAAGGGTGTTTTTAGGGTTAAAATACAAGAAAGAAGGTCTTATAAGTGTTTTTGTGCAGATAAGAAGAGATTAAGTCGAACAGACTAGAAGCAGTCTGTTTCGCGCATACCATGAGGAGTTGAGCCTTCTTTGATCCAGCGGTCTAACGCTGCAATTTCTGATGACAGATAGCGACATGACAGAAAGCAGGTACGGCAGGAGCGACAGGCAGGAAAGGTGGATAAGAGCAGTTTAAAAGTAACATGATGACATGAAAGTTCGACCCTTGAGTGTTCAAGGTTCAAAAGGATTTTAACCATTTCTAGCATTCTAGGATTTGTGAACAATTTGGTTGGTTTTTGTAATATTTTTCTCGGATACTTTATGTACCGTGTTGACCTTTTCTTTTTCCCTTAAATAGACGTAGTGGGGAAAGGAAAGAGGATTATCAACTTTTGTTGAACTTAAAAAGAAACACTTTGGTAGAGCGAAGAGCTCTCGAGGAAGATGACTCCATTGATGGAGCTCTGTAGAATAGAAGCAGACTGTTCACTCGGCAGTATGAGTGAGTAGTCATTTTGAATAGGTTCGGCCAGTTAGGGCCGGTTATGTAAGTTCTCTAATTTCTATTTATGAATGAATGGTGTTAATTTATAAAGTGTTTGATGAAGCTTTTTACTCACTGCTTATGCATGTATGCTTGTGTTAGATGAATGATAGGGAACTGCTTTCATCTTCACCAACTTTTTATCAAACATCCAACCCCGATGTAGGAATGTTAGGAGGTTGTATCAAGGGTTTTCTTTATTGAAATGTTGTTTCGACCGTAATGCAAGAAAGAACCAACCTTAGGGACGCTTATGGTTGTAGTAAGTCTTAGAATCTTAAGAACACACGAGAGTTGACTTAAGTGAGCATTAAAGTAGAGACCTTGACTTCACTTTGCGTCATTCATGAATAAATAGGGTGTTTAGGGACTTAAGGTAACCTGTTCCACTGTGCCTAGCCTGCTCTACCATTTTATCATTATCAAGTAATCGTTTTTATAAGCTAAATCAGTGACTTCGTTACTTATTCACAATATCTTTCAATATAAAGAATTCACACACACCACGAACGCCCTGTTCTACAAGGTTTTTCTAGTAAAATTTGGTCATCAATCCCTGTGGAGACGATACTCGACTTATCACTTTATTACTTATATCTAGTGCACTTGCTAGAGTCTGTTCAGAAGACAACAAGTTTTTGGCGCCGTTGCCGGGGATTGAGAGCAACAAAAATTTATCTGAAAAATTCCTGTGAAACAAGGTGTTTTTAATCTGTTTGCTAAATAGTGCAGCCAGAAGGAGTTCTCCGTTTGTTTATGCGCAGAGCTGGACCACCAGTTTTTCCTATCGATCTCGAATTAGAGAGAACGTGTAGACGAAACTGAGCGGGAGCTCGACGAGCAAGACAAAGAGAGCGACAAAGAGAAAGAAAGATGCCTGGAAGAGTGCCACCAGAACAACCAGTTCAACCTAATCAAGAAGAGGAAGGAGAGAACAACAATCCTCCGGTTATGAGGATCAGAGACTATTCTAGGCCAACCACGGAAGGACACTCGTCGTGCATTGTGTTGCCAAACGAAGGAAACAATATGTTTGAAGTGAAAGCATCTATGATACAAATGTTGCAGGCCGCGGTGCAATTCAATGGATACCAGTCGGAAGATCCAAACGGGTATATCCAGGAGTTCATCACACTGTGCAACACTTTCAAATCAAACCGAGGAGTTTTTGATGATGTGATCAGGCTAAAGCTGTTTCCTTTTTCTCTCAAGGACAAAGCAAAGAACTGGTTAAAGAACCTATAGCCAGGAACGATTACCACTTGGGAAGAAATGGCCAATGCTTTTCTAATGAAATATTTTCCACCTAGACAGGCCATCAAACTCAGAAATGAGGTATCCCATTTTGTGCAGGAGGAGGATGAATCCTTAGCCGAGGCATGGGAAAGGTACAAGGAATTATTAAGAAGGGTACCGAATCATGGCATCCCCATGTGGATGCAAGTGCAGAATTTTTACAATGGAGTCACCAACATTTATAAAATTCAGATTGAATCTATTTCCAATGGTAACCCCGAAGATCTTGAACCACAAGCCTTGTACAACCTTATCGAGAGAGTTGTAAGCACGAGCTATAACTGGCACTCAGCTAGGAGTGAAGGAAAAAGAGCGGGGAATGATGATGTAGTGTTAAAACTGACCACCCAGGTGGAACAGCTTGCAAAGCAGCTCAGCAAGATTAATGTATCATCCATTCACAGCGAACCACCGTTCAATGATGTTTGTGATTTTTGTGGAGGACCTCATTTCAAGATAATCTGTCCTGGAGTCAAACAAGGGAAAGGTGAGCAGGAGCAATGTGATTATGCTGGATATAATCAAAGGAACCCACCAAACCCATACTCGAATACCTATAACCCAGCCATAAGAAATCATCCGAACTTCGGATGGACTGGGCAACCAAATCAGGAACAACCAAGGTACCAGTAGCAACAAGGAGGACAGTACTAGAGACAACCTCAACAACACTACAAATAGCCTGTTCCACCAAAGGAAGATATAAAACCGGACATGAAGACCATGATGATGCAATTCATGAAGCAGACACAAGCGTCAATCAAAAATCTGGAGACACATGTCCATCAACTTGCTACATCTTCGTCCAAAGGAAAAAGGATAATGCCAAGTAATACCGAACCAAACCCCAAAGGAGATGTCATGGCCATCACTCTGAGATCTGGTAAGAAGACTCAACCCCCTTTTCCCACTGATGAAAATGCTGAGTGTGCAGGTACCTCTAGGAATGTTGAAGAAGAAAAGAAACAAGCTGTTCCTAATCAAGAAGAACCCGTCGGGGTAGAATTGACTGTTGATCAGGACTAAGAGGAACAAGGAAAGAGGTACAAACCACCTCCGCCCTATGTGCCACCTGTACCTTATCCGGCTAGGTTGATAAACAAGAAGCTTGAAGAGCAAAATTCGAAAGTACTGGACACCTTGAGGAAGTTGCATATCAACATTCCATTCGTTGAAGCACTGGCTCAGATGCCCACATATGCGAAGTTCTTAAAAGATATATTGTCAAACAAGAAAAAGCTGGAAAACATCTCGATGATCCAACTAAACAGGGACTGTTCTTCAATACTCCAGAACAAGCAGCAGCTTCCGAAAAAGCTGAAGGATCCAGGGAGTTTTTCTATTCCCTATTCAATTGGCAAGTTAAATATTGAAAATGCACTATGTGACCTAGGAGCTAGCATAAACCTTATGCCATATTCTGTGTATGCTAAACTAGGACTAGGAGAACCACAACCAACCAGAATGTCCATTCAGTTGGCTGACAGGTCGGTATGTTACCCTAGGGGAGTAGTGGAAGATGTGTTGGTCAAAGTAGGGAAATTCATATTACATGTTGATTTCATCATAATGGATATAGATGAGGACCTGCATGTTCCTATTATCTTGGGTAGACCGTTCTTAGTAACGGGTAAAGCATTGATTGATGTAGGAGAGGGACAACTATTTTTAAGAATTAATAGGGAGGAAATCATTTTCAAAATGAATAAGGCTATGAGACGAGCTAACACTAGTGATGACACTTGTTGTTTCTTAGATGATTTCCAAAGTCTTTCTACTTTGCAGGAACAGGGACAGGATACTCTAGAGGCTCTCTTGGGAGAAGAAGTGAACTTATGTGAGGGAACATGGTGTTTCATTGAAACCAACTTGCCCACACCTCCTCTAGATCCCACTGTTCCTACTCATCAAGAACCACCTAAAATACCCACTGTGCCATTGACTAAACCCGAACTAAAACCTTTACCGTCACACCTAGAGTATGCATTTCTTAAACCACCCAGCGGAAGCCCGATGATTATATCTTCAAAGCTAACCCCTGATCAGAAAGATCAACTCATGGAGGTATTGAGAAGAAATAGGGATGCTATTGCGTGGAAAATTGATGATATCAAGGGTATTAGTCCGACAGTCTGTGTTCACAGAATTCTGATGGAGAAAGATCATAAGCCGTCTATCTAGCCACAGCGCAGACTGGACCCCCACATGAAGGAGGTTGTGCGAAAAGAGGTGATCAAGCTGTTGGATGCAGGAATCATCTGTCCCATCTCTGATAGTGTTTGGACGAGCCCTGTTCATGTTGTGCCAAAGAAAGGAGGGACCACAGTGGTTCTCAATGAGAAATATGAGTTGGTCCCCACAAGAACCATAACAGGATGGCGAGTTTGTGTGGACTACCGGAAGCTCAACGAGGCAACTAGGAAGGATCATTTCCCTTTTCCCTTCATTGATCAGATGCTAGAACGATTAGCAGGGTATGCATTTTATTGTTTCCTTGACGGATACTCGGGGTACAATCAGATTGCCATCCACAGTGAAGATCAAGAAAAGACAACTTTTACATGCCCCTACGGAACATATGCCTACAGACGCATGCCATTTGGATTATGCAATGCCCCAGCCACGTTTCAAAGGTGCATGATGTCTATATTTCATGATATGGTGGAACGGACTGTGGAAATCTTCATGGACGATTTCTCTGTCTATGGAAATTCATTTGGGAGCTGTTTGAACAACCTTAAGGCTGTGCTAGTGCAATGTAGGGAGACTAATTTAGTCTTGAATTGGGAGAAATGCCACTTCATGGTTACCGGCAGGATCGTTCTCGGGTATCAAATCTCTGAAAAGGGGATGGAAGTGGACAAAGCCAAGGTGGAGGTGATAGAGAAACTTGATGTTCCAACTAATGTCAAGGATGTGAGAAGTTTCCTTGGACACGCAGGGTTCTACCGAAGGTTTATCAAGGACTTCTCAAAGATCACATTACCTTTGCCAGCCTTGCTACATAAAGATGCGGAATTCTCATTTGATACAAGCTGTCTAAAGGCATTTGAACTATTAAAGGGCAAGCTGATCAACTCATCCATACTGGCAGGACCCAACTGGGAACAGCCATTTGAGATGATGTGTGACGCTAGCGATACATGTGTGGGAGCTGTTCTTGGGTAAAGGATTGAGAAGAAATTCCGGCCCATCTATTATGCAAGCAAAACATTAGCCGAGACTCAACAGAACTACACCACTACAGAGAAGGAGCTTCTCGCAGTAGTATATGCCTTTGACAAATTTCGTCCCTACTTGGTTTTGTCAAAAGTCATTGTCTACACAGACCATGCCACGTTACGCTACATGTTCACAAAGAAAGATGCAAAGACAAGACTAATACGGTGGTTACTCCTACTTCAGGAGTTTGATCTTGAAATCAAGGACAAGAAGGGAACCAAAAATGTAGCGGCTGATCATTTGTCCAGAATTTCTCATCCGAGCAGCCAAGAATAATCAGAAATTGTAGAGATTTTTTCAGACGAGCGTCTGTACACTATACAGCCTGCTCCATGGTTTGCTGACATTGCTAATTTCCTTGCTAGTTCACTTAAACCTCATAACATGTCCACTAACCAAAGGAAGAAATTCTATTCAGAGATCAAATATTATTTTTGGAAGGAACCCTATCTTTTCAGGTTGTGCGCCGATCAAATCATTTGCAGGTGCATCTCTCAAGAGGAAGGACAGGCTGTTCTGAGCCATTATCACGATAGAGAAGCAGGCGGACATCATAGCATGAGCAGAACTGCCGCCAAGGTGCTTCAATCAGGTTTTTTCTGGCCCACAATTTTTAAGGATGCCAATGTGTTTGTACGCACTTGTAATGAGTGCCAACGAACAAGCAATATTTCAGCTCGAAATGCCATGCCCCTCAATAACATTGTTGTTTGTGAAATATTTGATATCTGGGGCATAGATTTCATGGGACCATTCCCTACATCCTTCGGGCATAAATATATCTTAGCTGCAGTAGACTATGTGAGCAAGTGGGTTGAAGCAATTGCGAGTCCCACCAATGACGCCTGTGTGGTTGTAAAACTCCTAAAGAGGCTTTTTGCCCGATTCGGTGTCCCACGAGCGATCATTAGTGATCAAGGAACCCACTTTTGCAATGCTAAATTTGAAAAGCTGATGGGCAAGCTTAGAGTCTCTCATAGAATTGCCACGCCTTACCACCCACAAACTAGTGGACAGGTAGAGATTTCAAATCGTGAAATCAAAAGAATTTTGGAAAAAACCGTTGGCAATTCTAGGAAAGACTGGGCAAACAAGCTTGACGATGCTTTATGGGCATATAGAACTGCATATAAGACACCCATTGGAATGTCCCCATTTAGATTGTTGTATGGAAAGTCCTGTCATCTTCCAGTAGAAATGGAACATAGAGCCTTTTGGGCTTTAACTTTCTTGAATTTTGAGAAACATGGGCGAACAAAGAAGATTGCAACTCTGTGACATGGAAGAATTCAGGCTGTTTTCCTATGAAAACGCCGTGAATTATAAGGAGAAGTCCAAGAAATGGCACGATAGAAAAATCCAAGAGAAAGCCTTTCAAGAAGGACAGAGGGTCCTTTTGTACAATTCAAGGCTCAGACTGTTCCCTGGAAAACTGAAATCAAGATGGTCAGGGCCGTATACGGTGAACAAGGTGTTCGGTCACGGAGCTGTAGAAATTAGCAAGGAGGGTCATGAACCTTTCAAGATGAACGGGCAAAGGTTAAAACCTTATCTCGAGAATGATCACACAAGGAAGATTGACACTGTCCACTTCCAGGACCCCCCGAGTCAATAGAACCAAGCACAAGGTGTTCGCTATAAACACCAATTGCAGCACAAGTAACCTTGCACTTTCATACCTTATTTTACATTTTTGAATTTTAGTTAGCATTGCTTAGTCTGGTTAAGATTAATCATGTGTCATATGAGGGACCGTAATTAAGTTAACTCCTTTGAACGAGAAAAGATATAAAACTTTTACCCTTACACATGGGTTCAGTTTTAGCTTTTTACTTGTTTAAAACGGGAAATTGAAATGGTAATTTAGGGCGAAGTCCATTGGTAATAGAAAGCGAACATAGGGCAAAATAAGTGAACATCAAATCATCTTTTCGTTTGGTACTTATTATACTCTACTTTTGAACCTCTCTCGGTAAAATCAAAGTAGGTAGGGTATAGTAAATTCAAACTCAAAAAGCAACTGTTTGCTTCCCCAAGCGTCTTTTCAACTGGACGCGGCTGTTGCCCTAACCACACATACAAGTGGCGCTCATGGAAACATCGCCATAATGATGGTTCTGGCAACAGACCGTTTCACTCGTCCTTCTACTTAAAGGATTGACTGCATTGCGGACCCTAGTTCAAATTTTGTTTTTACACTCTCTTTTTCACACCGTTCCCCATATATTGTTTGAAAATTATCTTTGGGTGTCCCTATTTAGTCGCTATCGCAGGATGAGGACTCAAGGCTCACGGAAACAAGTAAAGGTTGAGGGCACAAAGAAAGACAGAGGAAAGAGCAAGATGGTGGGCACAAGCGCGGTCACGTTTGTACCTGACGAGAAACTGGTAAAGAAACTATCTCAGTTTAAGGATGCCGATGTGCAACAATACTATGATGATCTGGCTCAGCTCGAATTTGGGCCGGTACGAACTGTATGCTGGGATACGCTGAAAAATCTTAAGATCGCGGAATGAGTAAAGAATCCCATGGAAGCATGCCATTTTGGCTGCTTCTTTGAGATGAAGGAGCCAGCGTACAAGGAACTCACTTTGGAGTTTCTAGCCACTTTTAAACATAATCCTGAGATCACCAACCCAGATGAAGAAAGAAAGTTCAGTTCTCGGCTGATGACCCATACCCAACGGCCATCCTTGAACACATTCAATAACCTCCTCGGCGCTGCGGATGACGATGACTTGGAGTCTAACGGGTACAAAGGGGCTTTCACTAAAACCCCAGACGAGTTTGACCCAACGACTTTCTGGCGCTCAATCTCTGGCCAGCCAAGTTACGACGGTAGTGAATCCAAAGCATCTGGTATTGTGGACTACGCTCTCCAGTACTTGCATAAACTGGTCTCATGCACCATCTTTGCGTGCGAGAACTAGGCCACTATCTGACCTTACGGCTCTTTGGAGTGTGGTACAGGGACGCCGGATGAACCTTGGCTTTTGGTTCGGGGAGTACATTAGCGCGTTTGGAAGGAAGAACTCGTCTATCATATGTTGTGGTAGCATCGTGACTCGAATAGCGGAAGCCATTAGGGTATTCAAGCCAGAAGACAAGAACCGGCTCACGGTGGTCAACTACCCGGACCAAATAGATTTAAAAAGCCTTCAGAGCATGTTATTCGAGAGAATGGTGAATGGGAAGTGGGTCTGGATGTCAGATTTTGTGGAGGCTAAAAAGGTTGAAAGTAGGAAGAGGAAAAATGAGCCAACTGTATCGGTGTCATCCAAGTCTGAGCAAATCGAGCAAGCCAGAGATCTGGGCTTTTACCAGAAATGTGCCAAGCTCTCCAATGAAGACATCCTGTCCAAGCTCAACGCCCTGTTTGCACAAACTCAAGCTTGCAGGGAACAGATCTTTGCTCTGGAACATACAAATGTCGTGCAACAAGGCGAGATTGACTTACTCAAACATCTCTGTGTAGAGGAGCATGGGAAGGAGAGTCCCTCTAGTGCCTCAATCAAGAGTCCGGTAAGAGCTAAAACTGAAACAACTGCCAACGCCGTTGCCTCCTCGAAAGGGGATGGCGCTACTCCTGCTGCGGATAGAGAGGTTGATTCCTCTCTTTCCCCGCCTGTCTGATCATTCAATATGTCGCTATCCTAGCATCTGGTAACACTTATACCCCTTCTTTGCATTTGTTTACACTCGTCTTTTATCATGCTTATGTTGTTTCCCCTATGCTTTTGTTCGTAATAACATTGAGGACAATGTTCCATTCTAATTTGGGGGTGGGAAATTACAAATTACAATATCTGTGTGCATAAACATGATAAAAGCTTGCACAAGTTGTTAGTGTAGTATAATTTTCTGAATAACAGGTTACCCCCCCTATGATCTTTGGTTTGTACAAAAAGAAACCTTTAACTGTCCTTAGTAAATATTCTTCATTTGTGTTCCTTTCCTTGTAAATATTCTAGTGTTTCGATTCTTTAGGTTCTGCAGTAATCACTAAATAGACTGCGCTTGTTTTGATTAAAATGTGTGGTGATAGCCTTGTGTTGATCTTAACTACCCGAGTCTTGAAGTTCCAAAAATTTTGAAGTTCTAAATCAACTTTCACGAGAGGGACCTTTTGCCTTAAATGCATAAAACCCCCAAAATAGTGAGAACTTGAGCCTGCAATTGCATTTAAAATGCATTGTTTCTTTAAAGAGTGGGCCATTACTTACTATCCTTAGGAAGAATTTGCTTTGGTATGCCCTATTGAAATGGAAAAATCTTTGACAAACCTAGAATGATAAAGGCATTAGGCACCTAACTCAACCATGACAAAGACTTAACCCGTGCATTGCACTCACATAATAGGATGAACCATTTGAGCCTTACCCATGTTTTTTCGTTAACATAGCCTGTGAATAACCATAATTCCTTCACTTTGAGCTTAAAGAGCAGAGAATCTGCCTCATGCAAGCAGTACCAGTTGAAAATATAAATTGGATGAGGAAACTCGGGCGCATACTAAAATTAAATGGTGAAATAAAAGAAAATGAGTAAGGGGAAAAAGAAAAATCTGTAAAGAACCTCTTCATTCATGGCACAATATCACAAGGGTGTGCCCAAATCATTGGAATTGGTTGTTTAGTGGTAGGAGTTAATAAAAAGTGTGGGTAAGTCATTTGTTAAAACAAGTTGTGCAAAGTTGTATGTGAAAAATAAAGGATTGGTGGAAAGTGCATGAGGACAGAACTCTTACACACAAAAGCCGTTCACTCCCACACCTGAACCCTAACCTTACTCTACAACCATTAAAATACCTTTGGACTTTGTTTGGAAAATTTTGATCTATAGAAATGGGACCAAAAAGCAAACTCACACCCTACTGGTGTATTTACTGAGCTGAGGAGTGAAGTTGCATTCCATTCTTCATGGCAAAAAGAGCCATATGAGAGTGAGTGAAATGTCCATTCCTTAGTGAGGCATAACAGGCAAACAGGTTGTTCATCTTGAAGGTTGAGGTTTAACTTTAAGCTTTGAGGAATTTCTTGAGTAGGGTTACACGATCAAACACTGGCATAACTTCATTAAAAATCGTGATTTGCGTTTGTATGTTGATATTTTTTGAGAACAAAATGATCTGTTATAACCCCTTCCTCTCCGTGATCTCCTCAAAACCCGTCCTCCGTATTCTTTCATTCCTAACTCTGTCCCTATAGTTAACTTGTTTTCTATCTGTTGTTTACTTGAGGACAAGCAAAGATTCAATTTGGGGGTATTTGTTAGACATGATTTTGACTACAATTTAACATGTTATTTATAATGAATTAAGGGTGTTTTTAGGGTTAAAATACAAGAAAGAAGGTCTTATAAGTGTTTTTGTGCAGATAAGAAGAGATTAAGTCGAACAGATTGGAAGCAGCCTGTTTCGTGCATACCATAAGGAGTTGAGCCTTCTTTGATCCAACGGTCTAACGCTGCAATTTCTGATGATGGATAGCAACAGGACAGAAAGCAGGAGCGGCAGGCAGGAAAGGCGGATAAGAGCAGTTTAAAAGTAACATGATGACATGAAAGTTCGACCCTTGAGTGTTCAATGTTCAAAAGGATTTTAACCATTTCTAGCATTCTAGGATTTGTGAACAATTTGGTTGGTTTTTGTAATATTTTTCTCGGATACTTTATGTAGCGTGTTGACCTTTTCCTTTTCCCTTAAATAGACGTAGTGGGGAAAGGAAAGAGGATTATCATCTTTTGTTGAACTTAAAAAGAAACGCTTTGGTAGAGCGAAGAGCTCTCGAGGAAGATGACTCCATTGATAGAGCTCTGTAGAATAGAAGCAGACTGTTCACTCGGCAGTATGAGTGAGTAGTCATTTTGAATAGGTTCGGCCAGTTAGGGCCGGTTATGTAAGTTCTCTAATTTCTATTTATGAATGAATGGTGTTAATTTATGAAGTGTTTGATGAAGCTTTTTACTCACTGCTTATGCATGTATGCTTGTGTTAGATGAATGATAGGGAACTGCTTTCATCTTCATCGACTGTTTATCAAACATCCAACCCCGAAGCAGGAATGTTAGGAGGTTGTATCAAGGGTTTTCTTTATTGAAATGTTGTTTCGATCGTAATGCAAGAAAGAACCAACCTTAGGGACGCTTATGGTTGTAGTAAGTCTTAGAATCTTAAGAACACACGAGAGTTGACTTAAGTGAGCATTAAATCAGAGACATTGACTTCACTTTGCGTCATTCATGAATAAATAGAGTGTTTAGGGACTTAAGGTAACCTGTTCCACTGTGCCTAGCCTGTTCTACCATTTTATCATTATCAAGTAATCGTTTTTATAAGCTAAATCAGTGACTTTGTTACTTATTCACAATATCTCTCAATATAAAGAATTCACACACACCACAAACGCCCTGTTCTACAAGGTTTTTCTAGTAAAATTTGGTCATCAATCCCTGTGGAGACGATACTCGACTTATCACTTTATTACTTGTATCTAGTGCACTTGCTAGAGTATGTTCAGAAGACAACAGTAGGCTGCTAAACCAAAGATCAAAATTGGATCAATATTTGGATGAGCCAAGACTGGAAATTAATGATTTGGATGTGATGTCCTATTAGAAGGCCAATTCGTTTCGCTATCCTGAAATTGCAGCAATGGCTCGTGATGGTGTTAGCCATTCCGGACTCGACTATTGCATCAAAGAGTGCTTTTAGTGTAGGAGAAAGAATGTTAGCTCAATACAAGAGTTCACTAAAACACGACACAGTTGAGGCCTTGATTTGTACACGAGATTGGTTATTTGGTGACCAAGGTAATATTTAGTAACATGTCTTTGTCCATTTTCAATATGATATGCAATTTTTTTTGATATTTTTCACTTAATAATAATTTCAGAATCGAGCAAAGATTAACTTCTTGAAGATATTATGGAGAAGGATGACACAATTGCTAGTGTTTCTATTGCAGAAACTTCTGGTTCAAGTGTAATTCAATTAGATTGAAATATCTACTTTAATTTTCTATTTAATGAATGTTAAAGCTTTAATATTTTACTTTGAATTTGATAAATGTTTTGGATTTAGTTTAATGAATTTGATGGATATTTTAGAATGTTTGTAGTAGATGTTTTATGGAAAATTCGGAGACTTTTATATTGATTGTTATATGAGTTTTTGGATTTAATTTAGGTGTGGATTTTGTTAGTTGAGTTTTTTTTATTATCCTTTGGATTATTCAGTAGGTCGGATCATGTCAGCATGCTAGGTCGTGTCGTGCCAAATAGGTCAAGTCGTGTCAAATTAACACGTTTATCTATTTTCATGTAAAATTCGTGTTGTTCGTGTCAATAGCAGGTCATGTTCAGGTTTTATATTTTGGCACGAAATCATTTTCGTGTCGTGTTCGTGTTTGGGTTTTTTACACTAACCTGAAATTAGACACATCACGAATACGACACGAACACAAAAATTGCCATCTCTAATACATAGTTCACGTGTTTCCAATTTCTACAACAAACCTTCGAACTGATATCTTGACAAAACCCTCGGCCAAACCTTTATTTCAAGACATCGTATGCAAGTTGGGATTGTTTGTTGGAAAATTTTGAATAAAATTATATATTAATTTAAATACCAACAAACACCTCCTTTCATAAACTTTTGTGTCTGTCGTGAACAGTCGTGTTCGTTCGTGAAAAGACATATCCTTTCAAGTTCTATTTATATAGAATGAATTGTCAAATTCATAAGTTGTTGAAAAACTCTCTGTCTATTAATAATGTTCTTGTTTTCCTACTCCGGTGATAACGAGTCTACACACGATTTGAGTTCGCTTGTGTAATCTGTTGTATCCCGAGAGACGATCGTCAATAACGATGAGATCTGTCTTAAGAAAACTGTTAATACAAACTTCAGATTTGTCTAACTCTTCCCTTTCGATTTCTAGTTTTATAATTCATATGTTTTCTGTGTTCGATTTGTTTTTTGGTTAATCACATCTAACATTTGTTTACTCCATATCCTCTAGCTTGAAGGGAAGATATTAGAGAATAAAATGTTCATTTCAATTAATTCAAATACTTTCAATTGTATCATTTTGATTAGTTTAAGATACTTTCAATTATATATCTATACTAGAAAGATATCCTTGCTTCGCTTCGGGAAAGAAATAACGTATTATTTTTTATTAAATTGATTTGTATTTTAACCACTTGAACCACGTGATTGGTAGTAGTATAGTTATGTTTCTAGTTACAATAGATATATAATAACTAAAAATACAAAGGTTTTCTACACTGAACGCCTACTTAACCAAATCAATATTCGAACTTAAAAACCTGACAGTCCAAAAATTAAAAACAGCTAGCACAAAAATTAAATTATGTAAATAATTTTGTTCTTAGTTGAAGGATTGGGCTGGGCTGAGAAAACTTTTAAAGTAGAAATTTTTAATAAGATCAGAAAACCCGAAGTAGTAATAATAATAAAAAATTCCAATTCGAGTTATAAAATTATGATAAAATTAAGGAGCGCATTTATATAAAAGTAAATTATTAATATTAGTAGTAGTGTTCATTGGATATTGTATAACCAAATAAATAAAATTGGTTATTCATCTTTATACTCTGACTTATTAAATGTAAGTCTTATAATGCTTAGAATTTTCACCTTAAAATTTTAGTAAGTTTGGATCTAATAGTAAATATTCAAAAATAAGATAAAGGCTTAGAATGCGTAACAATATGATTACTGAACTTTACACTTTTTAACATCGGTAGTCACTCAATTTTAACTAACTCCTCAAAATGACCGTTAACGACCACAAAATGAAAATATTTAAGAATTAAAGTTGTTCAGAATGAAATTTACCATCAAATGACATTTTTTTTATCCAAAATCACATTTTTTTGAGCTTTCTCTTTTTAAAAATTTAGTTTCTCTCCTAATCAAACAACACCTAAATGACCTCAAAATAAAAAAAAATTAAGAGCTGAAGTTCCTTTGAATATCATTAACTCTTCGATTTATTTATTTTGAGACCGTCAACAATCGTTTTGAGGTGTTGAGTGACCACTAGTGTTAAAAAGTGTAAAGTTCGGTGGTCATACTGTTAAGAATTGAAATTAACCCTCTTGCAAAGCAAAAAAAACGCGCCGTCGTTTTTTTGTATGTAGGTGGAGATGCTTGTCAAATTAAATGGAAGGGTGAGATAAGAATAAATTTAAAAAAAAATTGGGCAAAATTGGAAAATGAATTGAATGGTACTATAGGAACAAATTGAAAAAAAAATTGGAATTGACACTGTTCATTGTCAAATTAAATGGAAGGGTGAGATAAGAATAAATTTAAAAAAAAATTGGGCAAAATTAGAAAGTGAATTGAAGGGTACTATAGGAACAAATTGAAAAAAAATTGGAATTGGCACTTTTCATTGTCAAATTAAATGGAAGGGTGAGATGAGAATAAATTTAAAAAAATTGGGCAAAATTGGAAAGTGAATTGAAGGGTACTATAGGAACAAATTAAAAAAAATTGGAATTTGCACTGTTCATTGTCAAATTAAATGTAAGGGTGAGATGAGAATAAATTTTAAAAAAATTGGGCAAAATTGGAATGTGAATTGAAGGGTAATAAAGGAACACATTGAAAAAAATTGGAATTGGCACTGTTAATTGTCAAATTAAATGGAAGGGTGAGATGAGAATAAATTTAAAAAAAATTGGGCAAAATTGGAAAGTGAATTGAAGGGTACTATAGGAACAAATTGAAAAAAAATTGGAATTAACACTGTTCATTGTCAAATTAAATGGAATGGTGAGATGGGAATAAATTTTAAAAAAATTTGGGCAAAATTAGAAAGTGAATTGAAGGGTACTATAGGAACAAATTGAAAAAAAATTGGAATTGACACTGTTTATTGTCAAATTAAATGGAAGGATGAGATGAGAATAAATTTAAAAAAAATTGGGCAAAATTGGAAAGTGAATTGAAGGGTACTATAGGAACAAATTGAAAAAAAATTGGAATTGGCACTGTTCATTGTCAAATTAAATAGTATGGTGAGATGAAAATAAATTCAAAAAAAAATTGGGCAAAATTGTAAAGTGAATTGAAGGGTGCTATAGGAACAAATTGAAAAAAAATTGGAATTGACACTGTTCATTGTCAAATTAAATGGAAGGGTGAGATTGGAATAAATTTAAAAAAAATTGGGCAAAATTGGAAAGTGAATTGAAGGGTACTATAAAAACAAATTGAAAAAAAAATTGGAATTGGCACCGTTCATTTCTTCCACTTTTATTTATAAGTATATATAATGTTACACGTGTATTATTAATTAGCTTAGGTTTGTTAGTTTTTGGTTAATTAATTAATTAATTAACCATATAATAAGATTAGATTGGTTAATTCAAGTTAGTTAAGTGAGTCTTTTCCTTTTTCCTTATAAAGAAAAGAAAATGAGCTGTATAGGTAAGATCCATTCCAACCCTACCTTCAATTATATAGAGTCTAGCCTTAATGTCATTTGTAGTTTTTGCCTATTATTTTATGGGACAATTACAAAACTAGCACCTTTTAAGGGGTAGTTTTCTTTTCTAACTCATTTTGAGAAACTCACCAAAACTAACACATTTCATTAACAAAATTCCAACATTGCCCTCCTCTCTAACACTCCGCTCCCGCTCTTTAACATTCGAACTTCCATCTCTCTAACCTAACACCCTGCTATTCATCTCTCTAACTTTCCGGCGATTCATTGCCCGATTCTGTACATTTCATCCGACGAATCTCTGTTACTTCGAGTGGACATGGCGAGAACACGAAGCTCAGACAACGAATCGAATTCAGAAGGAAGGACGAAAAAGAGGGTAAATAACTTGACTTTACATTTGCGTTTCTCTCTTGTATTGTATGTACATTTGTTGTGTTTGAGAAGGAATATTTCGTTTCGTTTCGTTTCGTTTACTTCTTCTGGTGTTAGGGTTTATCTGGGTTCGTCTGGTGTTAGGAAATCAATCGGTTTGGTTGAAATTCGTCGATGTGTATGTTCATTGGCAACCTAATTGTAGATAATACATAGATATAGACAGACTAATGGCTGATAGAACATCCATATCGACGATATATTGCCGATAGAACATTCATATCATCGAGCTAATTGCTGATAGAACATTCATATCGACGATCTATTGCCGATAGAACATTCATATCGACGATATATTGCCGATAGAACATTCATATCGTTGAGCTAATTGTCGATAACTCTCTTATTTTAGCATACGCTAGCTCATTCTAGCTCAATGTTATAATTAGCTTAATTGTATGTTCCCTAATGATATGTCTACAACATTTTTCAGCATGATCGTGTAGACAAGAGGAAGAGAGATGAGCATGGCTCTCCTTCGAAGAAGAAAGCCAAGAAGAAATCTGAATATAAATGCAAAAAAGCATTTGGAACGGAAAGCGTCATCACAGTTAGGTGTAACCTAGAAGCAGGAAAACATATAAAGGATTGTTTAACACCAAACCAAGTAAATCTATTTAGGAAGAGTTGCTTCGGGCAGTATTTGGATATGACTAATACAGTATTTGCAGGAGTCCTCTGTCATACCCTTTTAACAAGGGAGATCATACGTGAAGACCTCAAACCCAGGGAGCTTTGCTTCAAAGTTAGAGGTGTTGAGTTAAGATTTGTGGATTGGGAGTTTGGACTCCTAAGTGGGTTACGGTTTGGAGACATGGAAGCATTTACCGAAAGGTTTAGTGCGATAAATAAGCCATATAGATTTAGGAATAAGTTTTTTCCAGGCATCCCTACACCAACCTTTAAAGACGTGGAAACAATTATGCTGCAAACTGTTTGGAATGATGAATCTGATCAGGATGCAGTTTCATTTGCCATGTTGTATTTTGCCATTGGCTGTGTGTTGGATAACCCTGCCACGAAAAAAGCTCTTCCTTGGGTGTTGGAACTTGCTGGATTTCCAAGATTGTTTAACGAGTTCCCGTGGGGTGTTTGTGCCTGGGATGTGACCTACAGGTCTCTTGTTAATGGGATAATTGGTGGAAATAGTTGTCCACCCCTATCATAAGTGTGACTGTCCATACTGTCAATTCTCCGGAGCATGAACATATCTGAACCTAGTATGACTCCACCTCTAGCCCGCCACTTGCATGTGTCAACATGCTTGCATCGGACCTCAAACAAAGACTTAGTTGATCTATGCACCTTCCATTCGAACATATTATCAATTGAATATCTCCCAAGTGCATTTTGCAGTTCTCGTTTGTTTTTGAACATATCATGCGCCTTCAAACCACCATCCCCCGAAGATTCTGTAGTTTTCATCAGAATGTCTCCCTCCTCTGGTACTTGTGGAACAAACCGAAATGGATCCGTTCTCCTTCTCATTCTTTCTTCATCATCAATCTCATTCAAACTTGGTTGAACATTATCAACCGAAATGGATCTTTGGCGATCATCATTATCATATACGTGATCATCATTGTCATATCCATTGTAATCGTTATCATATCCATGATCATCGTTATCACATCCATTACCATATCCCTGATCATCCCTGTTCACTACATTATCATACCCACAATTGTGATCCAATGTAATATCGTCTAGCCCAAGAGGAGATGGGGTATATGGATTCATGACATGTTTTGCCGAAGCACGAGTCTCAATTGCTATGTTGGGAACACAAGAACTTATTCTGGCTGCCTCTACTTCAGCAACATTTTGTGGCCATAATTCAGCAACAATTGGTCGTCTTACTTCGGCAACAATTGGTCGTCTTACTTCCGCAACACTTGATCGTCGTACTTCAGCAACCATTGGTCGCCTTACTTCCATAACACTTGTTCGAGGAGTCATGGTAACATATAATGGCATCACATCGGGTTTATTCCATCGATAAAACTCAACGAATCTAGCAATATCACTGTCATCCACTATGTGTGCTAATCTTCCAAAAAGTTTATTTGGACCGTATGTTGTGTGCATTTCCATTTGTATGTCAAAACAGGCTGCATCAACGTTCAACGAAGCGTGAATTCTATCTCTCAAAGTTTGATAATCAGTTGGCGTTGAAAAATGGAGCACCTTCGATTGACCACCAACGTATATCATTGTGTCCATGGGCCCTTTTTTTTTCCATTCTCCATCCCACGAAAGCATACACAGACAATTATTCAGGATGGACATATTTCTGCATTATCATAAAAACAGAAGTAAATTATATATTATTTGTAACTTAACGAAGAAAGCTACCAAAGCATATCATGGTATACACATTTCAAACTATAAGATACATCGATATATGTCGATACAACATGAATATCGACACCTATTGGCACATATCGACACATAAAATTGGCTACTCCGTCGATATTTGACCTATATCTACGATGCATTCTCGATATAGCTGTCGATAGTGATCATATATCGACTGATATCGACGGAAGATCAAAAGATGTTTTTCTAGAATGATCTGTTAATGAGCATTAAATGCA
Source organism: Euphorbia lathyris (assembly GCF_963576675.1). NCBI lineage: Eukaryota > Viridiplantae > Streptophyta > Magnoliopsida > Malpighiales > Euphorbiaceae > Euphorbia > Euphorbia lathyris. Next base: position 10,360,742 of record NC_088912.1, read on the forward strand.
GGTAATGATCACTTTGACTTTCACTCTTCTTTGAATATCACTCTAAGCATTAAATATGAGGCTTGTCTGTTGAGATTCCCCATGAACAATACGGTTCTTTCTCCTATAAATAGACGTTTTGTCTGTTCATAGTATATTCATTCTAGTAAACTCTCAAACACTCTAGTTTATCCAAAAATGGAAGCGCCATCACCACCACCTCCTCTGCCTGAGTTCGAAGAATTAATAGCTACATTCGGCGAATCCTTCCGTGAAGGTGACACGGACGAAATAGTCCGATTCATGAGGGGCATGGCGCACACCATGTCTTTTGCTGCTGAGGCCATGGCTGACCATCTGGAGTCAGTTATGAAAAAAAACAGGCGGCTCAGGAGGACAATTAGGCGCCTCAAAAGGCAGTTGGAGAAGTCCAAGATAGACCACGCTGACGCCCTTTTGGGTCCTGAGTACCTGAATGTTTAGTTTATGTATTTTTTGTCTTTAATGTTTATGTACTTTTGTTGTTTTGTGTTTGTTTCTCTTTTCTTTATGTGTTTTGTGTTTGTCTATTATGTTTTATTGTGTTTTTTTCCGTTTTTTTTTTCGTTTTGTGTATTTTTTTCTTTATTTTAATATAAAAATATTGTTCTCATCTATGTTTTATGTGTTTTGTGTTTGAATATTATGATTTAGAATGGAAAATCTCATTTAACCGAGGTCGATATACGTCGATATTCTTCATCTATCGACGCCGATATGTCTGTCGATATTAATAAGATATCCACCTTTTCGGTAAAAAATCGATGAGTGAAGTTCCAAACGAAATGCATCTTCCTACAATAATGTCACTGTTTTTAGGGATTCGCACGAACAGGAAAAACATGAAAATGCAACAACAACAATATACATTGGGTTTTAGAGAAACAAAATGCTACATCTTAACCATGAATATGACGAAGCTTTAAATATTGTAAATAAATGAAAAACTTACATGATTGTGTATAAAATCTTAAAGCACAAACTGTGGGTTGGATTGATTGTTGTTCGTTGTCTGTAAATTGATTTGTTCTTTAGAGAGAGAGAGAGTGAGTGAGAGCGAGGGCGCAAGAAAAAAGAGGAAAATGGGGGAAAAGACAACGTTATAAAAGGATAGAGAGGAGGGTAAGGTTGGAATTTTGTTAATGAAATGTGTTAGTTTTGGTGAGTTTCTCAAAATGAGTTAGAAAAGAAAACTAGCCCCTTAAAAGGTGTTAGTTTTGTAATTGTCCCTTATTTTATAGATGTTAAATATTGATGTTATTGTAGAATTTGTTTAATACGTTGTAATGCAATGTAATGAAATCAAGGTTGTAATTTAATCAATTGTATAATATAATGGAACGGAATAATTATTCCACTACCATGTTCGGTTGATAAATTTTAATAAAATTGATAAAGGGCAATTATCTTTACAATACATATGTTTATTTAATTAAAAGTAATTTTCATGTTTTTCATATTTTCTCTTTTTTTTCGTTTTCATATTTTTTTTTTCGTGTTTTCATGTTTTTTCCCTTTTTTTCGTTTTTCGTTTTTCGTTTTTTCCATTTTTCTCATTTTTCGTGGTTTTCATTTTTTTCTCATTTTCATGTTTTTTCGCCTTTTCCCGTTTTTCGATTTTCAAGTTTTTTCATTTTTCTATTTTTTCTCATTTTGGTTTTTTCACATTTTTTTCTTTTTCGATTTTTATGTTTTCATATGTTTTTTTTCATATTTTGCTATTAGTAATAAAAATACAAGGGTTAATCGTAATATGGATTCATGTCTCTTTTGTTCTTAATGCCCATTATATAAATTTGCAAATAAAAATTAAATAATGTAGTTATGATTTCATTATGAAAAAATGATATGATTAACCAAACATGGTAATGAACCACTATTATAATGGACCAGTAGCATTTACCTGGACCTTGAATGACTAAATGAATTTGGTCATTCTTATAATCCTACGGTAGATATCCAAAGTATCATAGGGTGTAGATTTAATGAGCATAGATCTTATGATGAATACGGTCCTGGTGAATGCTACTGTGGAATGAACATTCCATTATAACGTACCGTTAGTAATTAATTACTTTAAGTAGTCATCCAACTATTCCAAACTCAATTGAAAGTTAATGGCGAGGTTTGGCTAGCGCTTTTGCAAAAAAAGTCATCATAGTTGAATTTAATTTTTTTTCTTGCAAAACGCATCATTTGATCATTTGATCTATTCAAAATTTATGTATTTGACCCTAATCTATTATTTGGTCATATATGGTCCCACTTATTTTGTTTAGTAAAATCACACTTAAAATGGATAGAAAGTTAACTTGGGTTAATTCTGTTGATTTTGTTAGTGATATAGCAATAAAAACCAATGAGAAAATGATATGTGGCTAAACAAGAAAACTTAACTACCAAATGGACAATCTGATGTGGCATTAGTAAAAAATTTCAAACCCCATTGAGTCTAAAACGACGCATTACATCCGAACCCACCCAGTTGAGTCTTCATATGCGATTCTGCAACCACTTCAGTCGTCTTTTGTGATTCCTTCTTTCCCGACGTCTTCTTTTCCATGTTTCCTTCGTTCCCGTCGTGTCCTTAATGAGCATCATGTTAATTTGCAGTACTTCATTCAAAACGGAGGAAAAGCAATTAGACAGACTTATGTTTAGTTTTTGTATCAATTGAAACGTCAGCATTGTATGAAAGAAGTTCTCATAATGTTACTACTTTCTAGAATTAGGGACAGTTCCAAAATTTTTGAGATCCTAGGCAACTCACATACTCCTTTTTTATATAAATTTAAATTTTATATATATATATATATATATATATATATATATATATATATAATATAATTAATTTTTGACTCAACCAAAAAGAACCAATTGAAAATCAAATTTTTTGGTAATTTGCAAAGAACGAAGCAATTAACCGTTATATTATTGTTAAATAAGGTACAATTTTATCCATATGGGGAGAAAACAAATTTAATCTCGTATACAAAACCATGTAATTTCAAAACTTATTAATGAAATATGAGTTTTTTTCCTATATACAATTTTATGTTCTGACGATCCTCCAAACTCTAGCATTTTGGCCATCCAGTAATCCTTGAAAATGCACATATCTTTTAATGAAAAAACTCATCTTCCGTTAATGAGGTCGAACATTACCCTCTAGTAGGGGCGGATCCAGCCTAGAGCCTGGGGGGCCCAAGCCCCCCCGGCCATCGGCTCCGTCCTTGAGTACCGTTATTTTTATCCCGTGTAGCCCCCCCCCCCAATGTTAGTATATATTTAACCTATGTAGTATTATCTCTAATGCTTAAAGTAGCTGAGTTGGTTAAGAGCCTTGTTTTAAGGCGAAAGGTTATGGGTTCAAACCACACCAAACTCATTTTTTGTTTTATATGAAGTTATTTTTATTATATCTCTTTTTTTTAAGAATTTATTATCTCTTTTCTATAAAAAAAAAAAAATCAATTTCTTACTTTTGAGATTCAATTAACTTAATTTCTAAATTTTTTTTGATTAAAGATCGGTTAGCGAGGAAGGGTAAGCGGCGGACATCCCAGCTATACTGGCACCCCCAGCACAGACCCAAAAAAGCCCCGAACCAAATTTATTAAAAGAGTAAATAAATGTCATAATACAAAAAGAATAAAGAATAAAATGAAGCCAAATAATTAGAAAAAGCGATAAACGCAACGTCCTCACGATCATGAGAAAAGACCGATCCACAAAAATCTGGGACAACATCCCACCAAGTCGAAGCTGTTGTCGTCCGTCCATAATTTGCAAGCGAATCCGCAACATGATTTCCTTCACGAAAAATATGAGACACCACAAAAGCCACAGAATCGATCTGATTTAAAGAATTGAACCATTTTTGTCTAAGCAACCAAGGAACCGAACAAGATTTAGATTTGAACATCTGCACAACATACATTGAGTCGCTTTCAAGCCAAATTTTCCGCCAACCTTTGCTGATAGCCATGTCAATGGCGTAAATAGCAGTAGATAGTTCAACAAGATAAGCAAAGGAACTTTCAATCGGAAAGGCAAACGCACCAAGGCATATGCTAGTATGCGAGCGATAAATACCTCCGCAACCCGTAGGACCAGAAGCACCCGTGACATACGCATCAGTATTGATCTTAATCCAATCCCTCGGAGGTGGTTGCCAAAAAATCGGAGTAATGTGCGGAGCCTTAGCAAGACGCTTTTCAATCCCGAGCTCACCTAAGATTTGAAGTTCAACTAGCGAATTCCAAACGGAGCCCCGTCCAGTGTGAGCAGATTCACGAACAGCTCCCCAAATCCATCTCAGCGTGACGGAAGTATCAATCCTCTCATCCTAAAAAATGGACCTATTCTGAGCAAGCCATAGAGCCCAAATTGTATTAACAATTGCTGCCGCCCATAAATCAACGATTTGAGTACTGAAACATTGAATAACAGCATGATCAATTAGATTCTTAAGAGTTGAGTCTATGTTAATTCGTCTTCCAAATAATGAGCTAACACCATGCCAAATAAATTTGGAAAACCGACAGGAGACAAAAAGGTGGTCCAACGTTTCAGAATCTAACGAGCACAAACTGCAACGAGAAACAACTTGACAGCCGTGCAACTGAAGCTGATCATATGTTGGCAAATACCCAAGATAAGACCGCCATCCAATAAGCGAGTGTGCAGGAGGAACACTCTGACACCTTAAAAAATGACTCCAAGGCTGTTGAGTAGGAGGAGATCTAAGCCAAGCGTACAGGAGCTTAACAGTTAAAACCCCACTCGTAGCAAGCTTCCAAACACAAATATCAACATCGTCCCTATCCCGTCTAATATTCCGCAATCTATTCTCCACATTTGCAGGTAACACGGGCAGATTATGCCAATTATTACCATCCAAATAATCCTCCACCAAATCAAAACAACGACGCTGTTGACTAGCAGATAGGCCAACATGTGCAGCCAGTGAAGGACACATCCAGGCCCCATTCCAAAAATTAAGTTCAGAGTGCTGACCAATCCACCAAAAACAGTGATGCTCAACTTCAGAATAAATGGATTTTATCGAGCCCCAAATAGAAGAATTCATGATATAATGTCGTGACTGTCTCGCTTTATTGAGAAAACGAGTTCTAAGTAAGTTAAAGCAGGGAGACTTTTCTTGAAGAAGACCCCAAGCCATCTTTCAATTCAATGCCTTGTTTAGAATAGACAGATTCTTGATTCCAAGACCTCCATCCTTGAAGTTTTGACAACAAATTTTCCAAGGGACAGTGACAAGCTTCTTGCAATTAATGGACCCAAACCAAATAAAATTCCTCATATGCCTAGTCATACGTGTAAGCAGCGCAGAGGGGCACTTATAAATGCTAAAAGAGTGAATGAAGCTACCAGTAATTACAGAATTTACCAAAGCCACTCTCCCAGCCATAGACAAACAATGCCCTTTCCATTTAGCAAAGTGAGCAAGCACCCTATCCATCAAACTAGTCAGATGTCGTGTCTTTGGTAAACTAAAAAATAAAGGGACTCCAAGATAGAGAAATGGAACAGACCCTTGACGAATACCAATAATATCAGCAAGACGATTGCCACGTTGAGAAGAAACAAAGGAGCCTAGAAATAATTCAGATTTTTCCAACTAACACACTGACCCGAGATAGATCCATACAACTCAAATACACCCTTAATAACATCTAGATTACCCGAAGAGGCCATGCAGAAGAGAAGAATGTCATCAACATAAAATAAATGAGTCGGAAACACCTTTGCAGAAGTATATTGCATTGGAGCAAGTCACCCAGTATCCACGAGGTGAAGCAACCAACGGCTAAGAAAGTCCTCGGCAATACCAAACAATATAGGAGACAATGGATTGCCTTGTCGAACCCCTCTTGAACATCTGAAATATCCACTAATGGCTCCATTGTTCAAAATTGAAATCCGAGATGCAGATAAAACATTCAGAATCCAGTCTCTGAATTGAATAGAGAAACTAAAAGCGTCCATCACGGCAAGTAAAAAATTCCAATTTAAAGTGTCAAAAGATTTCCCGATGTCAACCTTCAAGGCTAAGTTCCCTCCAAAACACTTTTTACGAATCATATTAGTGCCTTCAGAAGCAAGCGAAATGCATTGGTGAATACTTCGTCCAGGAATAAATCCAAATTGATTCTAAGAAACAATGCGAGATGCAATAGAAGCGAGTCTATCAGCCAAAATTTTTGCAATTATTTTATAACTAAAGTTGCTCATTGCAATAGGCCTATACTGATCAAGAGATATCGCACCCTCCACCTTCGGGATAAGGACCATAATACTGGAGCACAGGCCAGGATGTATCATGCCACTCATAAAGAAGCTTTTGACAACAGCAAACACATCAGCACCAACAATATCCCAGAAAAATTGAAAAAAGACCCCAGAAAACCCATCAGGTCTAGGAGAACTACTGCTATCCATTGCAAAGACTGTCATACGAACTTCATTCATATCCGGGCAACGAGTAAGCAAATTATTAAATTTTATGAAAATTATAAAAAAATTATAGCTAAAAATAAAAAAAAATGTGAAAATGTTACAATTTTTAGCTAACATACAAAAACCTAAGTGTGCTAGAAGAAGGTAAAAAAAATTTGTCCAGTCCTAACAATCTGGACTTCGAAAAATTAAAAATCGGACTAAAATTAGCCCCCCCGAACGTCAACTCCTGGATCCGCCACTGCCCTCTAGTAAATGTTAGACTTAAAATTATATTGTTTTGTACGTAAAGTCTAAATCTGCTCTCCCCAATAACCATATGGCTACATTTATAACTTATTTTTATTATTGTTAAGAGAAAAATTGTGAAATAAATTTTGGAGTCTTTTGTTATGCTACTATTGTTAAGAGACGATAATTAATAATAATAATAAAAGACAATGTGTATTATTGTTGTCGATTGTTGATTCCATTTAGCACAATGTATTCTTGTTTTCTATATATAGTTATTATTAAATTTAGATACGGTATAATAATTATTTATGAGAATAATTTTTAACAATTGAGATCTCGATAATTATTATATTATAATTGAAATTAGTTTTATATTTTATAAAAAAAGGACCGGAGACCCTAAACAGGAGGCCTTAGGCGAAATATATATACTTTAGCTGAACAGAATCGTAAATCAATTTAAGAAATCAGACTAAATTACTATCAAACACAAAATTATTAAATGTTGAGAAATTTGAAACTTGGAGAAGCTTAGAATCTGGCTCAAGGATGTCTGAGGATTCGAACAAGTTAGGTTTGGCTTGGGATTCAAACAATTTCAGACTGTGAGGTTTAGGACGACGCGAAAGAAGGAAGGTCTGAGAATTCAAAGACGGTTGAAAGGATTGCTCGTGGACGACATGAACAAGTGAAGTGGAAGACAATAGGAAGGATTTCTCGTAGGAATTGCAGACGAAGACTCAATTGGATTGGGATGTAATGTATCGTTTTAGACTCAATGGTTTTGGGGAATTTTTACTAATGCCACGTCAGATTTTCTAGGTGTTAATTAAGTTTTATTGTTCAGCCATATGTCATTTTCTGATTGGTTATTATTGACATATCACTAACTCTTCATTCATTGTGGGTGTGATGTTACTATTTCGAATAAATGAGAGACCAAATATAACCAAATAATAAATTAGGAACCCATTTCATAAATTTTTAATATATCAGGAGCCAAATGGTGCGTTTTGTCTTTTTATTTTTTAAAGCATAGTTGAATTTAATTAATTAAGCTAGTCCACGGTAATGGTAGGGGGTAGGGGTAAGGGTAGTAGGTTACGCTTTGGGACATGGAACATAGGTTCTTTGACAGGAAGATTAGTTGAAATTATAGAAGTTATGAAGAGGAGGAGAATAAATATAACGTGCCTACAAGAAACCAAGTGGGTTGGAGCCAAGGCTAGAGAGATAGCTCATTGGGGTTATAAGCTTTGGTACTCAGGAAAGGATAAAGGTAGAAATGGAGTAGGTATTCTTATTGATCGGGAGTATACTGATGATGTAGTAGTGAAGAGCGATAGAATTATGAGTGTTAAGCAAGTGATAGGGGATGAGGTTGTGAATGTCATCAGTGCATATGTGCCACAAATAGGATTAGATGTCTCTATAAGACAAACTTTTTGGGAGGACTTAGAGGAAGTGGTGCAACAGGTTCCTAGGGATGAAAAGATGGTACTGGGGGGCGATCTCAATGGACACATGGGTTCTAGGCGAGATGGGTTTGAGAGTGTTCATGGAGGGTATGGTTTTGGAGATAAGAATGAAGTAGGAAATGATATTTTGGAATTCGCATCAGCCTATGACTTGAGTATCATGAACAAATGGTTTATGAAGAGAACATCCCACTTAGTGACTTATCGGAGTGGCGGTAATGCGAGCCAAATTGACTTCTTCTTAGTAAGGAGTGCTTGGAGAAAGAGTTATATTGATTGTAAGGTGATCCTTGGTGAGAGTACGACAACCCAACATAGAGTAGTGGTGCTTGATTTTCGAAGTAGGAAATGTATAAGAAAACGAACACCACAAGTGGAGACTAAGATTAAGTGGTGGAAATTGCAAGGGGAGAATCAACAAAAATTTGTGGATGAGATGACCAAAAAAGACATTTGGACTTGTAATATGGATTTAGATATAGATTCGATATGGACTAAGATGGAGCATAGTATAAAGGAAGTAGCGAAGGAAGTTCTAGGGGAATCTAAAGGTAGCATGCCACCGGGTAAGGGCACATCTTGGTGGACAGAAGAAGTACGACAATCAGTAAAGAGTAAGCGAGAATCCTATAAAATATTGGGGAAATGTAGGAGTGACGAGAACTACGAAAAATACAAAGAGGCTAAAAAGGAAGTAAAGAAGGTCATACGAGATGCTAGAGCAAAGATGAATCGGGATCTGTACACAAGATTGGATACGAAAGAAGGGGAAAGAGACATATATAGAATTGCTCGGATGAGAGATAGGAAGACGCGAGATCTCGGAAAAGTTAAATGTGTGAAGGATGTGGACCAGAATGTCCTAGTTGGAGATAAGGATATCAAGGAACGATGGAGGTCATATTTTCATGACTTATTTAATGGAGATCACAGACAAGATGTTGGAGATATAAGTATCCCTCATGATATGATAAATCATGAATGCCTGCGGAGAATTCAAAAGGGTGAAGTCAAAATGGCATTAAATAAGATGAGGTTGAAGAAAGCAGTAGGACCTGATGGCATCCCTATTGAGATTTGGAGATGTTTAGGAAAGAGAGTAATCGAATGGTTGACGACGTTCTTTAACAAAATTTGGAGAAACAATAAGATGCCATCAAAATGGAGGAAAAGTATCTTAATCCCTTTGTATAAGAACAAAGGCGATGTCCAAGATTGTGCCAACTACCGAGGAATCAAATTAATGAGTCACACTATGAAACTTTGGGAGCGAGTGATCGAACAAAGGCTAAGGAGGATGGTGAAGATCTCGGAAAACCAGTTTGGCTTTATGCCGGGAAGATCAACTATGGATGTCATCCATCTAATGAGACAATTAATGGAGCATTATCGAAATAAGAAGAAAGACTTGCATATGGTTTTCATTGACTTGGAGAAAGCATATGATAAGGTACCAATGGTGGGCCTTGATAAGGAAAGGCATTTCGCGGAAATATATTGACATCATAAAGGACATGTATGAGGGAGCATGTACGAGTGTACGTACTAGTGTTGGGAAGACTAAAGAGTTCCCTATTATGATTGGAGTGCATCAAGGTTCCGCACTAAGCCCATTTCTTTTTGCCATCGTTATGGATGAACTAACAAGTTCACTTCAAGATGGTATACCATGGTGCATGTTGTTTGCAGATGATATTATATTGGTTGATGAGACAAAAGAAGGAGTGGAGAGGAAGTTGGAACTATGGAGACAAACTCTAGAATCTAGAGGCTTTAAGTTGAGCCGAAGTAAGACAGAATATTTGGAGTGTAAGTTTAGCGGCCATAGGAGTAGGGAGGTAGGGACAATCACCCTAGATGGGAGAGTTGTTCAGGCCTCAGATTGATTCCGGTATTTAGGATCTATTATCCAAACGGATGGAGAAGTAGATAGAGATGTTGCTCATATGATTAAATCTGGTTGGTCGAAGTGGAAGAGTGCTACGGGTTTCCTTTGTGACCCCGACATGCCTAATAGATTGAAGGGAAAAGTCTACCGCACGGCAATCAGACCAGCATTGTTATATGGTATAGAGTGTTGGGCAGTCAAACACTATCACATCCATAAGATGTCGGTGGCGGAGATGCGTATGTTGAGATGGATGTGTGGTCATACGAGAAAGGATCAGGTGAGTAATGAAATAATTAGGACAAAAGTAGTGGTTACATCTATTGAGAATAAAATGAGAGAAAACCGACTAAGGTGGTTTGGCCATGTGAGACGTAGAGCGCTTGATGCGCCGGTTAGGAGGACCGAAAAGTGGCAAAGGGATGTAGTAGTGAGGGGTAGGGGAAGACCTAAGCAAACTTGGAGGAGAGTGATCGAGAGTGATATGAGTTTACTGGGAATTGAGGAAAATATGGTAGTGGATAGGACGGAGTGGAGGGAGCGAATTTGTGTCGCTGACACGACTTGATTTCACGGTTTTATATAATGGTTCATGTTAGCCGACCCCAAATCATCTCGGGACTAAGGCTTTGTTGTTGTTGTTGTTGCTGCTTGTTTAATCTGAAAAATAAAAATGGCTTTTTACATGAACACGGTTACAAAATTGCGATTAAATAATATCATCAAAATTAATTATTAATATGTCATTATTTTCTATATTTAATAAATAAAGTATACTTTTATATTCTAATTTAAAAATCTTAAACTTCAATTTATAAATTTTAAACCTTATAAAATCTATCATAGACTCTTAATTTATAAACCATAATCGTTAAAATATATTAAAAATAATGATTTTACTAACCTAATTTAAATTATACATGACATAATTATAGATAAGTTTTTGAAAGTGAATTTCCATATAAATTTCTCAAATAAGAAATCAATAATTTTATAATTAATTATTAGAATTTGTACTAAATCTGCGAACAATAAATTGAGATAAACACATCAAAAGAACTTAAATGGCTGAAATTTATTGGATTGAAATTGAAATTGATGAACTAAAAGCTAATAATACAGGGTAGTAAATTATACCAATGGTATCTGCATTTTACTATAGTTCATATTTTGGTACCTAAATTACATTTTATCCTAAAAATATACCTAAAGTAATGATGACCGGGTAATTTAGTGTATTTTACCGATAAATGACCGGTCAGTACGAGTTTCACGAGTTAATTATACCAATGGTATCTGAACTTAACCATAATTCACACTTTGGTACCTGAATTTTATTTTATCCTAAAAATTTAACTCAAGTAAAGGTGACTGAATAATTTAGTAAATGTGATCGGTTAGTGCCGGTTAACGTGAGTTTGATCATTTTGAACTAAACATTTACACTCACCATACACTCAATTAACATAAAATGGGTAGTATCGTAATTTTATGTTAATGATGTGTATGATGGATCTTAATTTTTAATTTAAAATGGTCAAATGCACGTTGATCGGTCAAATGTACTAAATTATTGAGTCATTTTACTTGAACTGTATTTTTTGGACAAAATGAAATCTAGGTACCAAAATATGAACTATGATAAAATTTAGGTATCATTGTGTAATTTACTTGCCAAATCGCATTGACCGGTAAAACATACTAAATTGTCCGGCCATCGTTACTTCAGTTATATTTTTAGGACAAAATGTAATCTAGGTATCAAAGTGTGAACTAGATTAAAGTTCAGGTACCATTGGTGTAATTTATCCCAAGATTTTAGAACTGTAGATTTTACAAGAAAATACTTATCGAATATGGTTTTGATGTGATGCGAGGTAATTTAACTGAGCTTTATGGGGGTCGTTCCAATATTTAAGATAAGACGAAAAAATGAGCAAGGGGATGGAGACCGACGACCCCCATTTTGATACTTAGTCATTAAAGTTAAAAGGAGAAAAATACTAAAAAAAAAAATATAGCTGAAATATGCAAGTAGAATGTTACCTTTTGATGCATTGTATATCTTTCTATTTATAGGATGATATGATTGTGTGCTCTAAATGAACTGGATTTCACGTGACAACTGTTTAATGGAGGAGGCTTGTTGTCAACTTAAAACGGTTGCACCAACCGTAACCGTTGTCCACAAATTAAGACGGGAGTTAAATATGTGTGACCCTTCGATCTTCATTGATTGGCCCACGTGACGATGGAGGTTAGTACTTTAGGAGAGACTATCCTATTGGGAAACGTATAACGTGATTATTATGTGATGATATTAGATGTCTCCTGAAAGTCGATAGGTCGAAGTGTTTTAGAGCTTCGTTATTATGGAGGGTAAATTTCATCAATGGTATACAACATTTACTCTATTTCACACTTTGGTGTATAACCTTCAATTTGTCTCACTAACATGTACGAACTTACATGTGACTTCCCACTTTAGTGTATAGCCAGTTAAAATGACCGGTCAACCTAAAGTCAACCCGATAGCTCATCATTTTTTTCTTACCCATTGTTTATAAAAGATCCACACATTATATAATTACAAAAATACCCTTATTTCTAAATAAAAAAATACTATCTCTCTTCATCTTTCCTTTTTTTCTCTCTATCTTTCCTTTTTGTTTTGCCCGTAAATGCTTTCTCTCTCTAACTCCTCTCTCTTTCTTCTAACCTTGAATTACCAATTGAGTATAATTTTATTTTCTTAGACCTGTAATTAATAAGTAATAAAAATCTAAATTGAATTCAAAACACAAGATGAGCCATAAAATAAAATCCTGAAAATAAACAACAAAGCATCTTCACTGTTTCTTCTATAAAAAAAAAAAGGCGGTCCGGTCGCATTACGCGTCCCCGCTGAGCGAGGGTCCGGGGAGGGGTCCCACCACAAGGGTGTATTGGGGGCAAGCCTTCCCTTGCCAATTTAATTGGCAAGAGGCCGCTCCTAAGACTCGAACCCGTGAGCTCTGGTCACACGGCAAGAACGTTTTACCTCTGGTCACTGTTTCTTCTATCAAAAAAAAAAAATCAACAATGGTTGATTTCCAAGCCTACGTCATGCTCTTTCTTGTGTGGTTAATCTCAACCTTGCTATTTCGAGCAATCATATCCAAAACACGACCAAAATCTAAACTCCCACCTTCTCCAACCTTGCTATGGCGAAAGAATTCCTGAAAACGCAAGTCATTCTGCAGTCCGCCGTCGACGGTGGCCTCCCGGTGGTTGACTTATGACGGGGATTTAGACTTCAATTTTTGTTCTTATTGGGCTTATTGGAAAAGTTCATGAAATAGATATGAATGACACATCTTCTAGGGCAGAAAATGGTGGAGATGAATTGAAGGAAGAAGTGATAAAGGATTTCTTGAAATTGATGTTAGTAACAGGGGGGGCGTGGGGGTGGCCGGCCCCCTCCGGCCACCGGAACCACCATGGTCACGGCTAGTTTTGGTCCCCTCAAATATTAGTGTATATACATTACCTGTAGTAATATTTTATTGTTTAAAGGTAGATGAGATGGTTAAAACACTTGCTTTTTTTTAAAATGTCCTAGGTTCAATTCCCCCTAACCTCAATTTATTTTAGAAAGTGTTTATTTACTTAAATTTTAAATATAAAAATGTTATAAATTTTTTTTGAAACTAGTATTGAACTAATAAAAAAAATTAAATATATTCCATTACGTGTTTGGCTTGTCCAAAATTCAAAATTTCTAATTTTTTTTCGGTCTGTTAGGCATTTCTAACTCCAAATTTCTAATTTTTGTTGGCTTGTTAGGTCTCTATAAATCTAAATTTCTAATATTTTTTTTTTTTTTGCTTGTTAGGCCTTTCTAAATCCAAATTTTTAATTTTTTTGGCTTGTTAGGCCTTCATAAATCCAAATTTCTAATTTTTTTTTGGCCTCTTAGGTCTCCTTAAAATTGGTTCTTGATCATTCAAATTATAACACGTATATATACAAAAAAAAAAAATTAAGCAAGTTCGAATTAGCAAAAAAAAATTTCCCGAACACACGTGTAAAATCGGCCCCCCAACCGACTAATCCTGTATTCGCCACTGGATGTTACTCCACATTTTCTTCTTTTCTCACGATTTCTTTACTAAAAGTGCAGAAACTTGAAGGAAAATCCTAAATTTCCTCATGTTTACAAGTTACTCTCTATTGGTCATAAAATTGTAATGGAGATCATTAATTACCTCTAATTTCAAACAGTGAATCATTCTGTGTGTTACCAATTTGAAATTGAACTACAATGAGGTTCTTCTTCTCAGTTCTCACAAAAATCAGCCCCCCAAATCCACACTTAACCCTAAACCAGTTTTTGGATTCGACAGTTCAAAGGAATACAATGACGCTGCAAAACAATATGTCACTCAATTTAATCCTTCATCCAATGTAATCCCACCCAAATGGGATTATTGCTTCAAGATCTTCATTTTTTTTTGTATAATCATGAAAGCTGGCAGTGCTTTTATTTTATGGCTCATCTTGTGCTTTGAATTCAGTTTTTATTACTTATTACATGTCTAAAAAAATAAAATTATACTCAAGGTAATTCAACATTTGAAGATAGAGAGAGGAACTATAGAGAGAGAGAGAATTTGAAGACTACAAAAAAGAGAGAAAGAAATAGTGTTTTTTCATTTAGGAAAGAGGGTATTTTTATAATTATACCATGTGTGGGTCCCATTTTATAAATGGGTAAGGAAAAAATGATGAGCTGTCACGTTGACTTTGGGTTGACCAGTCATTTTAACCGGTCATACACCAAAGTGGGAAGTCACCTATATGTTCGTACATATTAGTGAGACAAATTGAAAGTTGTACACCAAAGTGTGAAATAGGACAAAGGTTATACACCATGGATGAAATTTACTCTTATTATGGATGATCGAAGAAGAGAGGTTCTTATTGGAGCTTCAATCTATGCTAGATCAAAGTGAGCCTTCGGTGTTTGTATGAGATGAAAACATCCTTCGATTGGATTGTCTTTGTTGTTGTGTTGGTGTGTGCTTTTTTAATTCTTAGGTAAAGTATGTAAGGTAAATGATGGAGGCGTGGGAGAGTGGTACTAATACTGACACATCATGTGAAGCTGAAGCGTGATATCACCCTTTTTACTTTGACAACTACCATTTTGAATTCCTCAGATGTCAAATCGAACGTACCTTTTCCCTTTGATCAATGTTGTTAACGAGTTTATTTCAAATGTCGTTTCGACTTTTGGATGTCCTTGAAACGATGTGAAGATTACTAACCATATTTTTAATTGCAATGTCTCTACATCTTCTTTCTGAAGCTTATAAAACGATGTCAAATCGGGCGTGACTGTCAACATGTGACACATAACACATATTGCTCCTCAAATCTTAACCGTCTTCTACAATCTGGCCATATATAAATTGAGTAAGCAAAGTCCAATGTACCCTACTTCATTCATTAACTTTAGATCTTAGGTTTGATTTATTGTTGTGTTCATTTTCAAGTCTACGCCTTACACTTTTAATAACTATTTCCGTAAAAATACATACTGATATTCAAGTTCACAAGTTACCTTGGTCGGGAAAACCCGATAGGGCAAATGGGCAGATTTTCAATGCGGGCAATCTAGATGATAAAGTTTCAGTTAAAAAACCCGGTACACATGTTGTTTCTGAAGAAGATAACTTTTTAAGGATGTAAATCATGTTGTTATATCCGAAATCAACAGTCCTAATCCTCTTTAGCGAATCTTTCGTTAATGCATAAAAGATTTCAATGAAGGTATATGCAAGAGTTTCAGGCGAGTCCATCGCTAATCTGTCGACAATTGATGTAAGATCCGAGGAATTTTATCGCGGAGGCTACAATGACAGCGACTGACACATCCCCGACATGACTATTATCAACAGGCAGCTTGGTAAGCAATGCTATATCACATTTTAGTTTCATTATTTAGACAGAAACATATTCCAACTCATTCAAGTAAGAAGTCTCAAATTCAATCTTCTTCATACACATAATAAACAGTTAGAATTAGAAGTAGTGTTTGTAAAAAGTGGAATCATTATAGCCATTTTACGAAGCCCGACAGATCGAAAATCGAAGGAATTCGTCTTGCTTCGGTTCTTTCTTCAACAATGTACAGCATAACAAGACTTACTTGAGAAATTGAAGTCAGTTTTTGTTTGCAACAGCTACAACGTAAGCATTCCAAGAATCTTGTTGTTCAAAAGTTTTAACTTCCTCATACTTTATGTCTCGGCCTACTCCGAATCCCTCTGTTGATTGGTTATCTTCGCTGTCTGGCGTCTGCCGAAGCCAGAAGTGAATTGATTGAAATCCAGCCTCTTCTAAGCAGTCTCTAATCTCCGGCAAAGACCACCTGAACACGAGCATTCATAAGTGAAGCATAGTATAGTATACAACGTATTGAGCCAAAAATTTGATACGAAAACACACAACTTACAGCCTCCAGCTATACGAAAATGCATGTCGGAGTTTTTTCTGCTGCTTCTGGAGATGGAAGTGGAGACTTATCCTTGTTTTCCGCTCGATTATGTCGAATTCAGCTTGCTCCCAAATATACTGCACATCATAGAAAGTTTAATCATTGTTGGGTGGTAATGGTGCGGGGCGGAGACGGAAATGCATTTCCCACTCCGTCCCCAATACTTACAAGGACGGTTCCCCATTAAATGATTCGGGATTTTTTCATCCCCTTCCCATGCGGATCCCAAGGGTAACGAGGAATCCCCATACCCAATAAAATAATAACATTAATTAAAAAATACATTTAAAACAGTAACAATTCATATAAATCAAACATATCTTCAACTTATCACAACTAAACTATTCTAATCAATTTAACTTGAGCCTCAATTTCTGAAAAACTTGAGAATAAATCATTATTAAAGAAAGTCAATAAATTTGCGTAAATTAATCCCTATTAAATTTCAGAATCCGTTAAAAAACTAAAAAATGTATGTATCAAAGTTTTATGAATTGGGACCAAAACTCAGCAAAAACATCTACCTGGGATGAGAAGAACCTCATAAATTATCAAACTTTGCTCTATATTAGTAATTAACCTGAGAAACGAGTATAATATAGTCAAAACTGTGAGTGACCAGCAGAAATAGAGTAAATGATACTTAAATTTATATTAATAATTTAACCTTTTTTATTTAAAAATATATACCCACCTTTTTTTATTTTAAAATTAAGAAGTTTATTTGTGGATTTATACAGTAATGGGGCGGAGGTCCCCACGGGACGGGGCGGATATAGCTATCCCCATCCCCATTCTTATTTAGGTTTCAGGGAAAATTTGCCTCCCGTCCCCACCCTCATCCCCACTTATTAGGGTTATTCCCCGTTCCCGTCGGTTCGGATGCCTGCGGTTTTCGGAAAATCCCTTCCCCATTTGCCACCCTAATCATTGAAGACAACTTTGAACAAGTGACTAACAATGTACCGTGAAATTCGGAAATCTTCTCTGCAGTCTTAGCTTGCCCTCTGATGATGTTCCGCCATACAAATCTATCGCGAATATACCACCCTTTTTCGACAAGGCTTCGAGCACGTGTTTGAAATATGAAACCAGCTCTGCTCGTTTGTGGAGACAGCAGCAGCTGAAGTTAAACGCGCATACAATGTCTCTTGAAGGTAGTGGAATGTTTCTCTTCGAGTACTTGGCTGGATCGTCTTTCTGCTCTTGCAATGTAATGTTATCGATCAGTTCTTGCGGCTCGAATCTGAGTAATTTAGCCTCAGAAGGTTGCAAGACATTCCCATGAAAGAGAAATATTCTGGAACTACAATCAGCTCCAATTTTATTTATGTTGTTCTCCATGCACCAATTTAGTGCCTCGAGATCCAAATCTACTCCTACAGCAGTTCGCCTCGAGTCACTTCGCAGCCATTCAGTGCTGTCAAAGACATAAAGACTTCTTATATTAGTAGGTATTCACAATGCAGTTCAAAATCAGTATCAGCTAACTTCTACTGTCTACAAATTAAGAGATAACCATAAATCATAAAAAAGCTCTAGAAAGACGGCTCCAAAGGACTACTCGACTCGACCATTCCAACGAAAAAGCTAAATGTCTCAGCTAATCGATTGCGCTTAGCATCCATTGTAAGTTAAACTAAATAGCATCATGAAAGAAAATACAAAAATAGCATAAAGTACTCTTGATTTCAGACAGGCCATGGAAAGAAGATGATCACTATTACAGGATGAAAACATCTAAGTTGCACGGACACGGAAATGGATATGGACACAGAAATCGGTAACCTTATTTCTAAAACATAACCTTCATAAGATAGCCTTCAAACGAAAACAGACACGGACGTGAAACGAACATGGACACGAAACGCAGAAACACTACTAAAGAAGAGTGTCCGTGCACTATAGGTAAATATGACTATAGCTGTCATCCTGATTATAGAAATCAGTTCCCTTAATTATTTGAATTAGAGTAAATATGATTAATTCCTTTCCTAGTTTCGCATTCTATGATGTATATATATGTATGGCTTCTTAATATAATATAAAAGTATTCTCTGGTTCTCTTTCTGTTACATCGTATTGTAGCTTTTATTGCAGTATTTGACATCTGCAAGTGACCCAACACTAGACCATGAGGCTCCAATGCCGTTTTTAAATGTGGACCTAACTCGTCGCTAAAAGTAAAGGCACCTTAAAGGAATTCCTTTGTAGCTAGCAAACGTTGGATACTTAATATACCTTCTCATGCCTCTCACGCCCAAGACTAGACATATGGAGTGCAAAGTTTGCCCGTGGGTGACCTAAGACTAGACTAGGAGGCTTGATGGTTGATACCATCTTAAGTTCAAGTTTGGACCTAACTTGCCCTTAAATGCTAACATGCACTTTGAAGGGGAGCATTAATTTACACTTATAAACGACACATTCCTTTATACCTAGCGAATATAGGATACTTAACACTCCCCTCACGCTTAGGACTGGACATTTGAAGTTTGTAGTGCTTGACATCTACGGGAACACTACACTAAGAGGTTCTAACTCGGCCCTAAATGTCGAAAGGCATCTAGTGTTTGTGTCGTATTAATTATAAGGTTAGTTGCCAATAAGTGAACTCTAATCGTACCAAAAAAATTGGTGTCATATATCATGTCAATATGATTGGGTTCGTATTTTAATACATATGTTAATGGTGACATATATATTTTAAATATATAGGAATATATATGTTTGCATCAAAAAATAAAGTTTTCTAATGCATATCCTGATATACACTTTGTATGAGAGAAACTTTTCCTTTTAGGCAACTTTTACTTAAAACTGTTTAGGAAACTTTTACTTAGAACTGTTTAGGAAACTTTTCAGTCTAGGAATTTTTTTATGTCTTCCTGGTACGTCGCTCACTTAGAATTTCCAAGAGTGAACCTCAGGAGAAACCAACTTCCAAAGGTGTACGTGTACCTAGTGGGAAACCAACTTTCTACAGTGTACCTCGTGGGAAACCAACTTCATATAGTGTACTTCAAGGGAAACCAACTTCCCATAGTGTACCTCAAGGGAAACCAACTTCCTATAGTGAACATCAGAGGATACTTGAGGTAAACCTAGGGGATCATGAGGTCATTTAATATTTGTAACTTGTATTTTGTGAGCCAATTAAAAAGCACAAAAATTAGAAAGTGTCATTAACGTGAAATGTGGATTGGTGGAAACAACATGAAGTTACTCCCAACATCTACAAAAAGAAGAAATCACGATGAAAAGAGAACTCAACACATCTCAACATACACCCATGCAAAACTCTAGCAAATTATCTCTAGACTTCAGCAATTTAGAATTCTCAGTTTTAGTTTTTCCTTTTTAATTTTGTTTCTCAGTCGGTAGACATTCAGCTTAATTTCAATCCAAGCACATCATTTCCTTTCAATTTTATTTTGTTTGTTTCTATAAGTTCGGTATCGTTCTGATAATCGAATCCTTTGAAATTTTAGGTCTCTTTATTCCTTAAAGTCGTTTGATATTTAGAAGTTAGAAAGTGCACTCACTCAATTCAATTTCATAGTCCGAGAATTCTATAATTCTAAATATTTATGTCAATATTATTGGATTTGTGTAATGTTTTCGAAGTATATGCATAACAAACTCTGCCTTGAAGGTAGGAGTGGAAATTTCTCACACAGAAAACATGACTTACAGAATCTGACTGACACCAGGACTCAAGCGACACTATTAACAGGAAAACCAGAAATTTCCACAGGGAGAATTGGATGTTCCTTTACAGCTATAGACAATGTGATATGCTTAATAAAACATAGAAGCAGAGTATTTTACCTAAGAAGAGCAGTACCACAGAAATCTTCCTGGAAATGAAGAGGAACCCTACCGCCAATATACATCAGAAAGAACTTCAGCAAATAGCTTATATCTCCTTTCGGCGACTGCAACCAATTACAAGTCAACATAATACGGATTGAAATACGGATTTTATCGGCAATGAAACAAACAATCAATTCAGTTATTTTCCAGATTGCTACCTGTACGGATTGTTGGTAGAGAAGAAATTTTGAAGGAATGTTGTGCGATGTCTCTGCATCATTATCCTCCACCGCCTCTTCCTCCTTCTCCTCCTCTTCTTCTTCTTCATCGGAATCAGCTACTGGTTCGGGGTGCGGAAAAGAAGAAGAAGAAGAGTCGTCTTCTTCATTGTTGTGGAGGTAGTACGAAGCTCCTCGGCCTCTCTGCCTCTGTTTCTTCTCCCTCTTCCCCATTTCTTTCCTCACTCTGGCGGCGCTCAGTTAACAGACGCTTTTCGTTTCTCAAAACCCGTTAAATGAAAATTTAAAAATATATTCAAATATTTTATATTTATATACAGAATAAATATATAAAAAAGAATTATCTTTTTTTTTCTGAATGAAAAGAAAATATCTATTTAATAAAACTTCAATTGTTAATTTTAAACTTTTTTGTTTGATTTTTAGAAACAGCTACTCAACAGGGCCGGCCCTAGATATAGGTGGCCGCTTAGGTCCAAAAATAAAAGGGAAAACCGTTTTATTTTTACTGAATATATAATAATTTTTTTATTTTAAATATAGTTATAATACTTATTCAGACTTAAAAATGACCTATTTTACATTTAAAATGAGTCCAAATTTTTATATTATATTTTTAAATTTAATTTTTTTTTATTAAAGTCTCTTATCTCATTCACCACTGCTCCTGATTGTCTATGCACTCTCCCCGCTTTACATCCACACTCTTCCCCATTTACATATATTCACTCTCCCACATTACAAAGCTTGATATTACAACATTTTTCCTCCATCACACTCTCTCCCCTTACAAAAAGCACCAACAAGCAGAGAAATGGAGGAGATTTTAGCATAAACGGCAGTCTTAACAAATCGACGTTCTTACAAATAGTACCTCGTCAAGTGGAGGGCGCAAGGAGATGAAGAAATCAACTAGGAGAAAGAATCAGATCTCTAACCCTTCAAACAATATATTGAAGACTTCATCAAAGTCCATTTGACGGAGACGTCAAACCTCTGACTGGGGAAGAGTGTAAAGGAGAGAGTGTGATGGGGGAAAACTGTTGTAATATCAATCTTTGTAACGGGGGAGAGTGTGGATGTAAAGTTAGAGAGAGTGCCTAGGCAATTAGGGGCAATAGTGAATGAGCCATTGTAATGTCTACTGCTCTTAGACCTCGACTTGGCGTAATAAACATATAGAGGGAGTGACTAGTCTCCTCAAAACTTGTCACTAGGATTGGTCTAGGTTCTTCCCATCTAAAGTAGTGGCTCCCCTACTACTATTGATGTAGCATTGTGGGTGTATTATTGGCGTTTTAAGATTAATAAAATCATTCGTACATTATTCATATCTCTTGTCTCTCTCTATGTTGTTATTGCTTGTTGATATATGTGTGACCAATGTGGACTATCTATATGCTATTAATATAAACGTTTGCCCGTTTAGTTTGTCTGGTTTATGACTTGTCCCTAATCCACATCTGTGCCTCTTGCAGATATTGTGAAACATAACTCTTGGTTGGCTTACCTTTAGAGAGAGAAAAATATTCTGATTTTTTTGTCCTACTCGTGCTATATACAACATATTTTTATTTTTTTTTAAATGTTTCACGTCTAATCATATGTTTATGATATGTTACTAATGCGTGATAAAAATGACTCAAATGTGAAGTGTAGATGACAAGATTTATTATTGAGAAGACAGTTTGATGAATTGTTTCTCAAATTAACCCAACTTGATAATGTTATTGGTAAAATTCAATGTTATCAAGCTGTGATCGGACCAGAAACATGCAAGGAACCTAGTCCGTGCTTGACTGGTTAATAGACATTGGCAAACTCGGTGTGAACTAGAGTTGAACCAGCGATCGGATGTCGAACTGGAAACCGGTGCAACTCCGGTTCAGTGCCATTACTTAAGAAATCTATAAACAATAACCATAAAAGAGCCTGAAACATCAGAAAATGGGAATAACGGAGAAAAATCAAAAAATAGGTGTAGGTGTCGCGGCCTCGCCCGGAAGACCCGGGGGGTGGACACCGTTGACGACAGATGCTGTGATTGGCGCCGAAAGCAACCAATCGCTGAATCAAACTGCTCGGCAGGGCCGGAGCTCGGAGTATGGAAGAGTCGCCACCCACAAATGGGAAATGAACACCGATCCCTTGCGGGAGACCGGTGAGGGTTCGAGAAATTTGGGTAAGAGCCGAGAAGGCTAGCTCCTTTCCGGAAAAAGGCTACTAGGCACCCCGACATCGCCCGGTTCTGAACCACCAGCCTCCTACTTAGCATGTTAGGCGCTAACGGACTAATCGCATATTTCTTTAAGTTTAAAATTCATTTGAAACCTTTTCTTTCTCGTTTTGAAAACCGTTTTAAGCATATATTATGGAAAACCATTTTAGTAAAGAATCACCCATTTACATGAATTAGAATATGTAGAAGAAAGAGGGAGACGGAAGAATTGATTTGTTTACAACGTGAATTATGCCTTAAGTTGTACATTAAATCTAAATTAATCTCACTCCCCGAAAGAAGGTTTATTTACATAGTTCGTACCTTAATTGCCGTTGGAACGACTTAGATACGTTTCAAAACCCCGTTAATTTACATGATTTTCACTCGAATCGCCGTTGGAACGACTCGAGTATTTGAAAACGTGAAATAAGAAGCTTTAACAAAAAAAAAACGTGATTAAGTATACAAGTCCATTTATTTTTGTACAAAACCGTTTAAATAAGAAAACGATTCAAAACTCTATCATTTGCCGAAAAGCGATTTTAATTACAAGGCTCGCTTAATTCGTCGTTGGAACGGATTAAGGTTTCAAAACGTGATATTTTAGGAAGTCGTTTGAAAATGATAACGAACTAAAACCCTTTTATTTACATTAGGAACCTCTAAAAACCCTTAGTTTAAATAACCAATTTGAAATCTCTTTTTGTGATTTATTTTTCCCTTTTTCACTCAATTAATCCTTACTTGAACATAATTACAACAATTAACAAATTTAATCCCAAAATCCACCCAATCAAACACATTTGAAATAGATACATTTTGGTAAAAATGGTATTTACACCTATAGATTAAAAATGAAGTAATGAAATAGTACATACTATAATTATTTACATGTACTAATGATAATGAAAATAATACTAGATATAGTACACCTTTAATTTTAATTAGAAAACATGTAAAAAGAATGAATAAGGTTCACAAATAGAAAAATAACATTTAATCCCCAAAATAGTTTTCACATAATAAGTGTATAGAAAATAACCTACCCAAATGTACATTTAACATCAAAATAACATCTACTTATCCCAAAACATTTACTAATTAATTTCCTCAAAATACCCAAGTAAATAATCCCCTAGAAGAATACCCAATATAGTTTTAAATGAACTTGAAGAAAACATATATATAATTTTACAAAACCAAATTGATGTAGATGATACCTAAATGTAAAATAAATAGATACTTAATAATTAATTATTAGTCATATAACCCCAAAATAATTGTAATAGATAGATTATATAATTATACATATATGGATACAAGTATAAATGTCAAAAAGTTAAGAAAAAGGTTAAAAAGGCATTTTTCGGATTCCAGCAGCTTTACCGACGGAAAATCCGTCGCTAAACTTTTTTAGGACAGAAAAGATAGATTTACAGAAACAGTCCTTATACTTTCCAGATTTATTAAAAAGTTTTAGATCTACTCTATTCTATCATTTTGGTCCCCGAACTACCCAAATCGGGTCATAGTCTATAGCGGAGCCTCCCAAAACGATGTTTTATTGAAAATAACGGTTCAAAACATTTATAAATACACAGATCTACGACGTTTAAACCCCGGACTACCCATAAATCGGGTCACGGTTCGTATTGGGATTTAAAACGAAGTTTTCATTTCAAAATCAAAACCAAATACTTATTCAAATGCAAAATGGAAAATTAATTTAACAAATCTAAACAATAAAAGTGTAAGAATAAATAAATAAATAAAGAGATCTAAATAACAAAGATACAATGAAAGAGTAAATGAGTCTAGTTCCTCGGATTATTACCTCTCAATCGGTAATGGGAATTCCAAATCAAGTCGATCGATAGTATCTTAGAGTCGTTTTTTGAGATTTTGGGAGAATTCAGGTCTCGCCAAAATTTTCCAGGGGTTCGGGTCTAATTTTTTCCTCCTTAATGCCTTGGGCTCCATCCTATTTATAGGCATATGGAGTCCCAAACTTAGTTTATTTTTGGCTCCAAACCAACTTAGAGCTAAAGACAAGCTAAATTAGTTTAGGAAATTTCGTAGAAATTTTTTTTTTCTTCATCATCATCATCATTATTATTATTATTATTATTATTATTTTGTATTTTTTTTAATAATAACTAAAGAATGCACTTGGCATTCGGACAAGTGCAGCAAAATGCACTTGGCCGAATGCCAAGTGCAGGGGGCTGGGCCTGGGTGGCCCAGCCCCCGTCACGGGCCGTCCAACGGCCCGTGACGTAAATACCGACTCCCAACGGGACCGCGTTTAAATATATACTAAAAAAATAAAAATATTTAACTAAACAAAATATATCTAAAATTAACCAAAATCGATAACGATTTTCATCGAAAATGATTTTTGTCAAAACCGATTTTATAAAATTAGCTTTTATAAAAATCGATCTTTTTACAAAACCATGTATATTTTTTGGATTGCTCGAATACCAAAACATAAACCTCATCGACCCGAGATTTTATTAATAATAAAATTAATAAGAAAAGGGCGTGAAATACCCCGAACTCGGCGAGACGATTTAAGATTTCATTCGCGGAACCGATTCGCCCGTCGCTCGATTTAATTTCCGAATTCAATCAAGCCGGCCTCCACGGTTCCTTCGAACAACGTTTTTACTTATTATTTTTATTGACTCGTAGTTTATTTTGATCGACTGATTTGGATCCCTTTTGTAATTTTTCTTCATCAGTCTTCCGATCTCGGTATCTGCAATAGGAATAACAAAGAGAAAGAAAGAGACAAAAGAATAGCGGAGAGAGAGAAAGAGAGTTGGAAGAATTTATAAGATGAAGTGGAAGAATTTATAAGGATAAAAATTAGCTTTCTTAAGACTGATGGGCTAGGTTAGCCTCATTGGTCCAAATAATTTTGATTACCCAAATAATTTTAAAGGTCTAAATAACTTGTGCATTAATAAAATATATAATTTATTATATTATTCATATTCAACGGTTTTCATAGAAATGAGTTTTAAATTAATTATATATAAATAATATTTATTTATTTATTTAATTCGAGCCATTCGATCTGACCAAGTGATCCATGATCCAGTTATAAATTCGATTTGATGTTCCGTCCGATTGTGATAACATTGGTAAAATTGTTATTGACCACCAACGTTAAGAGTAAAATTGCAACATTTTAAACATTAGAGGTAAATTTGCTTTTGAAGATAAACGTTAGAGATTTTTTTTTTCACCTTATCCCTATATTTTTTTTATATTAAAATTTAAACTTATTTATTATATTTAAAATATATTACAATTTGTGAAAAGTATTTAAATTATGGCCCTATTTGGTAAAGAGCGTTTTGGGATAAAAAAAGCGGTTTTGACCAACTTTAGAGGTTTGATCACTGAAACCGCTAATTGGAGTGTTTGGTGGAGAGAAGTTTGTGAGAGAGTTTTGGGATGAAAACGCTAATTTAGAAAAAGCTCTTAAAATGAGCTTTTTCAATTAGCGTTTTACAATATTAAAATTAATGGACTTCTTTAACCTTAATAGATAGACTCCCTCTTCTTCTACGCCAAAATTAATACCCTTATTCGTCTTTTTATACAAACCGCTATTATCAATCAGCTAAATTTTTACCAAACAAGTCTACACAAACAGCTAATCAAATCAACTAATGTAATTAGCTGACCTATATATATAAATCAATAAGATCTTTTTTTATCAAAAAGAAATAAAAGTAATAAGAACTTTCCTCTAGCATCACGCGCTTGACGCTTGCTTACATTGAAATGGCTTCTTCATCGTCTTAGCCCAAAATTTCCAAAACTACCTTCTTTTTCTTCCTTTCCCTTCTCTTACCCCTTTCTTCTTCCTCTTCTTCCTCAATTTCAATCCAAGGAATCTCTTCAGAATCTCAATTTCACCATTAACCTATCAATTGACACACCAATCAATCAGAAGATTCTAGGGTTTTCTAATCTCCAAATTTCACATGCGATCTTCTGTTGATTGATCGAGCAGCCGTGAAAACATTCCTGATTTCGCAAAGAGATGTATAGCAATTTTAAGGAGCAAGCTATAGAGTACGTGAGGCAAGCCGTTCAAGAAGATAATGCCGGGAACTATGCCAAAGCCTTTCCGTTGTACATGAACGCGCTCGAGTACTTTAAGACCCACTTGAAGTATGAGAAGAATAATAAGATTAGGGAAGCTATAACTCAGAAATTCACCGAGTATCTTCGTCGGGCTGAGGAGATCCGTGCTGTGCTTGATGAAGGTGGTCCTGGGCCTGCGTCTAATGGAGATGCTGCTGTTGCTACACGACCTAATAAGACCAAGCCTAAGGATGGAGAAGATGGAGAGGATCCTGAGCAGACCAAATTGAGAGCTGGATTGAATTCTGCGATTATTAGGGAAAAGCCTAATGTCAAGTGGAATGATGTGGCTGGACTTGAAAGTGCAAAACAGTCACTACAGGAAGCTGTGATTTTGCCTGTTAAGTTTCCCCAGTTTTTTACAGGTATTTTCTTCCCAGCTGACGACTTATGGCTTTGTTCTGAGCTCTTAGCTTTGGTTTTGATTTTGTGAAACAAATTAGATTAACGGATAGCTGTTGAAGGAATTTATGGAATGTTTTGGTTATATAGTGTGTGATTGTGTTTTTATTTGCTGTGATATGATTCTGAATATGCACTGGTGCAACAATTTTGGTAATTTTTGGTCTCATATTTGCCTTGTATTGTCATCTTGAGTTCGTTGAACTTGTACTCAGTCGCATATGCAGAGCGATTTCAGCTGCTTTTTTAGGTCGTTTGGTGAGCAGAATATGCCATTATTTTGGTATTTATGCTCCATGGATCATAGTTATTAAAGGCCATGGCGCACTAAGGCGCTAGGGGTCCTGGAGCCTTTGTCGCACGGGGATGGCACGCCCCATAGCGAGACAAGGCGCACTTAAGAAAACAAAAATTATAAAACTATAAAACTAACATTAAAATGCAATGAATACTAAATCATGACAATGTTAAGCATAGATAAGTTTTAAAATGAAAAATAAACCCCATGTTAGAATGCTAAAGTTGAATACTAAATCCTAAGTTCTACTCCTCATCAAAACTCTCCAAATTAATCACTCATGTTGAATTTGAATTCCCTTGGCTGCTTTGTTTCTGTTTGAATTCGTTTTCTGTGTTTTGTTCTACTAAACTTCTTCCTCTTATAATAAGATTTTGTCGTTGCCTCTTCTAATTAATTCAAATGTATAATCTCTCTCTTCCTTTTTAATATTTGTAACTTTTTTTCTCATTTTGGACCCTTCAGAACACTTGTTCCATATACGTAACTGTCAAAACAACCCATAAAACTGCCCCTAATTCACCAAGGCGCGCCTTAGTGCGCCTTTGGCACTGCCCCTTGGCGCAAAATGGCGCACCAGGCGTGCGCCATGCCATGGGGGTGTCATGGCGCTAAGGCCTGCGCCTGGTGCGCCATGCGCCATAGGCGCGCCTTTAATAACTATGCCTTGGATTCGTGAAATCCATCAGGAAATTCAAATTCATGCATTGGCATTGAATGAGGGTTATAGGCAGATGCACCTCTTCCTTAGATGGATGATCATCTTTTTACTAATGGCAACTCATTCAGAGAGCTTTTGGGAACTGCAAATTTGTCTTAATTTTTCATTAGTTGGTTATATTAGACCAACATCTGTGTGCTTCCCACTTGATATTTAAGACATAAGAAATGGGAAATGCTCTAAAGAGAACTTATCATTCTTCCATCACCAGATATTAAGCTTCTTAATTTACATAATTGTCTGCTTCACAACCATTGAATTTTTTTTTCTCCTCTACCAAGAATGCGCATAGCACTGTTACCTTTATATGCACGTTAAATTAACTTATTCCTCATTCTTCCAATGATACCACTGAGGCACTGTCATTGGTTTTTCCTCCCTCCTTAATTTAAATCTGTGTTGCCTCTTGATATCTAGTTCTCATTTTTCACTTAATATGGCGTTCAATCATTTGAATTAATCTTTTTGACTTGATAATTTAGATCATATCGTTATCCTTTCGATCGAAAGGATTTTGGTAAGACTGAATTTAAACTTACATTCCAAATAGAAAGTAATTGAAGTTGGTGTATTTGAAAATTGTTGTGGTTTAGTTGTGAGTCGATAGGCTTGTATGCTTAAAAGCCAGGCAAGAACAGTTAAAAGGGATAAGGTACCAAAATAGGTCTATGGTTTTTGGGAAAGTATCAATTTAGGCTCCATATACAAAATAGCACCAATGTGGGTTTAACGTTGAAAAAAGGTACCAATTTAGGTCTCGATAATGGAACGTGACACGTCATTCATATTACTCAGTTACATTGGTGCTATTTTGTACGTGGACCCTAAATTAATACTTCCCCAAAAATCATAAGCCTATTTTGGACCTTATCCCTAGTAAAAATATAGAAATTTTAGAGAAAATGTTTGTCATTTAACCTCACATGCGGTGACCTTTGTTTTTACTGAAAAGGTTTCCTGCTTGTTGGTTTAGGTGGTCTAGGTTTATGCCTCAGCAAGTAGTTAATTTGTTGATAATTTTCAGTAGTTAAAGAATACATATTCAACTTTGTACAAGGTTAATAGGTTACCTGTTAGTCTCTTCTATAACTGACCTTTACCTATGGCACAAACTTATCTTGTCTGAACTGCTGCAGTTTCCCTAGAGTTCACTGAAGTGTAGGTTTTTTCATGAAAAAAACATCAGCACAACATTTTTTGTTGTGTTGTGGTACCACTATTTATCTTGATTTATGAAATAGGAAAGCAGCATAAGTTGATCTGCATGGTAATGAAACGGCAGCATATGTTTATTTACTTTGTAATCGGTTGATTTCTTGTTATTTTTGCAAGTAATAATAGAGACATAGAGTGAGAATGCTATTGTCATTAATATAGCTGTAATGTATTTGGAGACCGAACTCAGTCACTTTTGCTGCAATTCCAACTTCCATTTAACTTCTCTCTTATTATTTTGATAAAAATATTTATTATTTATACTGTTCTAAAACCAAAGTGTACTCCACTTGTTTACTTTTAGGGAAGAGGCGACCTTGGAGGGCTTTTCTTTTGTATGGGCCACCTGGAACTGGAAAGTCTTACTTGGCTAAGGCAGTTGCAACTGAAGCAGACTCGACATTTTTCAGGTAAATGTTCTGTACCAGATAAAATTCTTGTTTATCTATTAATTTCTCTTAGATCTCTTCCTTGAGTTCTTGGCATCTCGCAAATTTTATATCTTTGTTGCCGGACATTTATTTTTTGTATATTTTTCTCAGTTATGTACTATTATCTCTTTGGTTTGCTTATATTGAGGTCATTCATGCGTAAAATTATGCTTCATGCTGCTGAATTTTATTTTTGTTTTGTTCCAATAGTATTTCTTCTTCAGACTTGGTTTCAAAGTGGATGGGGGAGAGTGAAAAGCTTGTTTCAAATCTTTTTCAAATGGCACGTGAAAGTCAGCCTTCAATTATTTTTGTTGATGAAATAGACTCCTTGTGTGGCCAACGTGGAGAAGGCAATGAGAGTGAAGCCTCAAGAAGAATTAAGACAGAACTTCTTGTGCAGATGCAGGTATCTTTTTTCCTTCATTGGCATGAGATGAAGAAGAATGGAATTCTTTAGTTAACCTTCTGGCTATTCCTCTGGAAGGAATCTAATTCAATTTACTAAAAAACATTGATGCTGAAATAAGAAGCTTATGAAGATATTTGATTTTTTTGCAAAGTCTATCAAGATGTGTGGTAGCCTGCCAGGGTAGTGAAACTTGTTTGCTCTTGAATTATATGCATGTTTCTCTCATCCGATCAGGAAATATACTACTCAACTTTACGCAGATCGTATTTTTTTCTATGCCTCTGCCATTTTATTCACTTGGGACTGTTCCTCTAGGTGAGATTATTGATGACCCGAAGGATTGCTGGAGCTCTCTTTATCTATTAATGTGTAAATCACGTAATGACTCAATTTGCATGAGACAGAATTACTGGGTTTCTGTATTTCTTTACATAATTATGAATTTATAGTGTCAAAGAATGCCGGGTTATTGATTCTGCAATATGTTTTCTCATCCTGAATAACATGCGCAAAGTAACACCTAGAGGTTTGGTTCAATTGCTGTTGTTACGTATGAGGTCTATGTACTTTTCTGACGACCTTAATGGATATATTAAACTAGGAATTCCCGTCATGATGCTGCAGTGAAATTTCATTGTTAGCAAATATTATAATTGATGTTACAGTCCGTTTCCGTTTCTATTAGTATGCACGACTTGAATTATGATTGCAGGTTGGTATTTCTGGCGATGTTATGTGTATGCTTTATTTATTATGTTTCTTAATCATTAATGCAATGTGAAATGGTTTGTTGGCAGTTTTGTAGATAATTCTTTTTCATTCTAGAAGGCCCTATAAATACTCTATTACAGTAAGTGCTTACGTTTGAAATAAATCCTTGAACTTTTTTCACAGTTCAAACAAAAAGCCTTGATTATTGAATGTTGCTTTGCTTGATATCTATGTTGCACGGAAACTCTTCTTCATTAGCGTTTTTATGTTTCATGTCCGTTTCCATTTCCATTACCATTTAGCTAAATTTTCTTAGAAATAACGTTTCCTGTTTTCTGTTTCAGTTTCCAACTCTGCTTCTGTGCAACATAGCTTGATATCAATGTTATGATCTTGTGACTTGCTGTCAAACTACGTATTCTATTATCCAACATGGGTTCTGACATATGTTTTTATCTTTATTTGTTGATGTCTATGTAGTCGATGTCAAATTAAAATAAGTGCAAAAAGTTCGTTTCTTTCGCCAATTTATGTCTCTGTTTTACGCAGTCCTATTTGATTCACTGTGGACAATAAATTGTATTAATTCTAATTCTATTGCTACCTTGAATTCAAGAGTTGAAAACATCTCGGTAATGGATTGATGAATATTCTTATTTGAGTTGACGTGGGCCTTATTTTTCTTATATTTTAGGGTGTAGGGAACAATGAGCAGAAAGTTCTTGTTCTTGCAGCAACGAACACACCGTATGCTCTAGATCAGGTAGGCATATCATGGAACCATTTTTTCAAATTTAATTTTCAATGAAGACTTTGCTGATAAAATTATGAACTACAGGCTATCAGGAGACGTTTTGACAAGCGTATATATATTCCTCTACCCGATTTGAAGGCTCGTCAACATATGTTCAAAGTATTAGCATTTGATCTTTGAAATATTTTGTGCAAAAATTATTTGGCCAGGTCATTTTATTTTGTTTTGCTGAGCCGCATAAATTTATGGGCAGGTGCATCTTGGAGATACTCCTCACAACTTGACTGAAAGTGATTTTGAACACTTAGCTCGCAAGACCGAGGGGTTTTCTGGTTCAGATGTTGCTGTTTGTGTAAGCACATTTGTTGACTGAGATTCAGCTTTCAATTTATTAGCTTTCGTTCAACATCAGAAGCATGCTTGACTCGATATTCGTTCTGTATTTTGATCTTGACAGGTGAAGGATGTCCTCTTCGAGCCAGTTCGTAAGACACAGGATGCCATGTTTTTTGTCAATACTCCAAATGATATGTGGGTGCCATGTGGACCGAAGCAGCCGGGTGCTGTCCAAACTACCATGCAAGAGCTAGCTGCACAAGGGCTTGCAGAGAAGGTAAAGGCGTCAATGACTATTTATAACCTATATATGAGTTGGTGATTAAATAAAATAAATATGTTGATTGTGTGAATGCGAGATATGTTGCAAGAAAGCTTTGATTATCAAGCGTTTCATGTTTCTGTATCTGTTTCAGAAACAAAAACTCTCAGAAACTTGTACGAATAGTTTCAGGTCATGTTTCGGTAATTTTAAAAAGGGACAAGTTACAAAAGTTGTTTTTGGAGAAGAACCAATTTAGCCCCCACATACAAAACAACACAATTTCAGTCTCAACGTTTGTCAAAAGGCACAATTAAAGCCATCACTAACAAAAAATTGACACATCATATGATTGTACTGTAAATCAATGTAACTCCCTGGGTTACTTATCTGCAATTCATTCGCATACCCTTCAAGAGGGGTTAACGGCACGGTCATTTGATGTATCAATTTCTGTTAGTGAGGGCCTTAATTGTGTCATTTGACAAACGTAGAGGCTTTAATTATGTTATTTGGCAAAAGTCGAGACTGAAATTGTGCCATTTGACAAACATTGGGATTGGAATTGTACTGTTTTTTTACGTGGGGGTTAATTTGGCTCTTCTCCAAACACCTCGAGAGGCTTTTTTGGTACCTTATCCCTTTTAAAAAATCGGAAACTCATTTCCTAGGACGTAATGTGTTATCACGTTTCAGTAAATCTCTAATATTTTCTATAAGCTATCAAAATGAAAAAAAATCTCTTTTTCCCTATTTCTTTTGAATTGTATGTAGTTTTTTTAATGTGTATATATATATATATATATATATATAAAATAGATGTAAATTCTTATAAATTGAAAAATTTATGGATATATCCATATATTTTTTATTATTTACATGTTTCCCTCACTTATCTGTTTCCTAAATCTTTTAGAAATACCGTTTCTTGGTTTCTGTTTCCGATTCTGTTTCCATGTAACATAATTGAACGTTTCTACAATAAGAGAATGCTTTTTAGATGTATCTTGTTATTATTTATGCAATCGAATTTTTCTTGGTGTACTTTTTCTGTAGATCCTTCCCCCTCCTATCAATAGAACGGATTTTGATAAGGTCCTTGCAAGACAAAGGCCAACCGTGAGCAAATCCGATTTGGAAGTTCATGAGAGATTCACAAAGGAGTTTGGAGAGGAAGGTTAATCAAAATATCTTGATATTATCGATCCGCACTTGTGAGTTTCAACTGCCATTATTTGTATTTTAGATGTTGCTGTTGGATCTAATGAATTATTTTACTTCATCGAAAAGGAAAAGCTGACTTCGCTATCCCTTTGTATTGAGATGAAAAAGTTTTAAATTGCTTGTTTGAAATTGTGTAAAGAAGAAGTTTAGAAATATCATGGCAGAATATTTGTCGACGTTTTCTCCCTTTTTGCTTCGTGACTAATTATCTTCGAGTTTCAGGCATACCGGACTTGAGTTCAAAGTCATGATAAAAAGAAAAGTTTATATTAACTTCGTTGCTTGTTTGAAATTGTGTAAAGAAGTTTAGAAATATGATGGCAGAATCTTAGATTTTCGGTTATGAGCTCGTTTAACCCTTCGCCTCTCTTCTTATCCCGTTTTTTTAGTATTTGTTTGCATTCTGACCCCTGTAGATCCCGGGAAATTGCTTTCCGGGCGGACTTTATGTGTTTTTGCAGCCATTGTATTAGCAGAATACTAACTGTTTGGTGTACTTGAAAAGATATGGTTTTGGCACAATGGTAAAGATTGTTTTTTCAAGTATTTGTAGGTTTTATTTTGGGCCTAATACATATGTTGCCCCTGTACTTGGCTCAAAACTTCGATTGCCCCATTGAACTTTCAAAAGTTCCAAATGGCCCATATTCTTGTCCAATTGTATTTAATAACTTCTTATTTTTCAATAGAATTTGTTGGATGTAGAAAATGGGAGACACGTTCTGCCACGTGTCAAAAAGAAATGCCAAATAATAGATAAATAATCATGAATTTTTGAAAATTCTCAGGGCAGTTGAAGTTTTGAGTCAATTGTACAAGTGTTTGAGTTTGTTGAATGCAATTGGACAAAAATAGAGAGCAATTGGACAAAAATAGAGAGCTATTGAATGCAATTGGACAAGAATAGGTCATTTGGAATTTTTGGAAGTTTGTGGCAGTTCAAGTTGTAGACTAAGTACATGAGTAAATGATGTATTAAGCTTTTTATTTTGTGTGTATGAATGTACTGCTGAAATTATTGTTTCTGTGTTTCATTTGAATTGTATTCGTTATTTGTAATTCTTCATTTATAATTTTTCGAGCTTAGCAAAATTATAAAGGTTTTATTTTGTTTATAGATTATTCAATCTACGTGGTTGCAGTAAAAAACTCAGATTCGAATGTTTGGAATGTTCTAAGGTCTCGTTTGTTTGCCAAACAATATTATATTTTGAAAAATAATGGGTAGAGGGAAAAATAAAATATTTTTTTAGTGTTTGACTACAACATTGAGAAACGAGTAAAAGTTATGAGTGATTACTATTTTTAAAAGGTAAAAATAGAAGAAATAAAATAAGGTCTCAAAATTAGAAAAATGTTTTAGTTTTTTTGAAAAGCAAAAATATTTTCGTCACTTTTTGCGTATATATTTTTGTTGATTGATCTAAAGTTTTTTTTTATTATTTATTTTCTTGAGTAAACAAATATTGAAGAATCTGAAATATTTTCTGACAAATAAATGGAGTCTAAACATATCTAAATAATGAAAACTGGATTGCGGATATGGATAGGATTTATGAAAGTGATTTATAATATTTTTTTTTTGTTTTAGGATTTTCTTTTATGATTTTTACTGTATTTTATAGTTTTTTATTCATTGCGCTGATTTTAGTTTGTATTTACGTGGGTTTTATTTTTTACTTCCATGTTGTATTTTTTTCTTGAAATAATAATATATTTGTTTATAAAAAAATAAATAAAAAAAATGCAATTATAAGGGAATTATCAAGTCAGAGATAGAGAAGCAGTGGATACGAGGGAAGCGCTGAATTGGTTAAAAACTAATGGTTTGGGAAGATGTGAGATTGAATTGAATGTTGCTACGGTAGTTAATCTTTGGGAAAGACCTTTTAGGTCTACTTATGGTTTTATATTATCGTTAATTGTTCTGTGAATAGTATAGTCCATGAGCTTTCTCGGGTTGTTTACTTTATGTCAGGATTGATGGAATGACCCTTAAGACCTCTCCTGATTCTATTTGTTCGATGTTATATTCTGACTTTCATTAATGAGATTTTCTTTTTGTTTCAAAAAATAATAATTATACACATGTACATATATATCTACGTATATACACATTTGATTGATCATTATTTTGAAATGAAAATTATTCGGTTCGGTTTATAAATATTATTCGGTTAGGTTCGGTTTTCATTTTATATGTTATTTGGTTTTGGTTATTTCGATTCGGTTTGGTTTTCAGACCCAACCAACCGTTGAACACCTGTACTAATATCAGTAGCAACAGTAAACGATAATTGATGAACTAAATAAGCTTTAGAAAGAAACATCACGAGGCTCATGATGATTTCAATTTTGATGTATTGTGCTCATAATCTTTCATTTCAACATATTAAGTTTTGATCTTTTAAGTCTTTAACTGCTAAATTAGTTAGTTGTGGACATAAAACTCGGTTAACAAAACATTACTCATTCCATTTGTGTTTGAAATTGTATATTTTACAATTTGAACTAAAATTTAAATATGGATGAAATAAATAATGTTATATTCATCGAGTTTTATGTTAACGATGATTTTTTTTTTATAATTTTAATGTGTTGAAATAAAATATTATGGCTCAACAAAATCAGTATAATTAGAGACCTTAAAAATGTTTTTTCAATGAGTCCAACCATATACATAGAAATATTATTGTTGGTATTCAATTGTAGTGAAGCCATTTCTACCAAAAACAAAAGTATTCTTGGATAAATAAAGCTTAATACATTACTGTCCTCTAAATATGTCAAAATTATCCGATTGACCCCTGAACTTTAGAGATATCTCATTAGTCTCCTTAAACTGACATATTAGAGCTTCTAAACTTGTTTAAATTGAGATATTGAAGTTGATATTAATCTATTAATTCATGAACTTGCTGAAAGTGATATAAGTTTTAGCTTATCCAAATCTCTTCTTATTCCGCCATATGAACTTTGGGAGCTAATAAGATTTTTTAAACAAGTTCATCGGTGGTTAATAAGATATCTCCAAAATTTTCAGGATGTCAATCGGATAATCTGGACAAGCACAAGAGGACCTTAATGTATTAATCCATAAAAAAATTATATAACCTGCAAGATTAGCAAGACTAATCTTAATTAGAGTCCAAAAAATGGTCCTGGCTATATAGACATAAACAAATTAAGAATCTTGAATCTTAAATTAACAGAAGCCGGACAATATAGAATATGTCAAAGAGTTTTTGCCAAATATTAGGAAGTAACTAAATTTTAAATTTAGAACTAATATAAATTTTTCTGGAGTAAATTACATCCATGGCCACTAAATTTTATCTATTTTAACATTGTGGCAACTGAATTTCAATTCTTAACGATATTGTCACTGAACTTCACACTTTTTAACACCGGTGGCCACTCAACTTTAACTAACCCCTCAAAATGGCTATTAACGAATTAAAGAATTAAAGTTGTTCAGAAGGACATTTATCATGAAACCACATTTTTTATTTTCCAAAATCACATTTTTTGGAACTTTCTCTCTCCTAACCAAATAACACCTAAATGACCTCAAAACGAAAATTTTCAAGAATTAAAGTTTCTTAGAATATCATTAAATCTTTGATTTTTTTTTATTTTTTGAGGGATTAAGTGGCCACCAGTGTTAAAAAATGTAAAGTTCGGTGGTCATACCATTAAGAATTGAAATTCAATGGCCACAATGTTAAAATGGATAAAGTTCAGTAGTCATGGGTGTAATTTATCCAATTTTTCTGTTATATAATTAGGCTTACAATAAGAAAAATGTCATCTATAACAACAACAACAAAGTTTTAGTCTCGAAATGATTCGGGATCGGCTAACATTAACCATCATATAAAACCGTGAAATCAAGTCGTGTCAGCGACATAATAAAACGGGTAGCACTAATTAAATTCTTTTAAAGTTAGATATACGTCATTCAAAAAAAATATTTTTCATTTATTTTTAGTTTAGCACGAGTAAAAGAAATTTATCTAAATAATTATTGATTACCGTATTATAGATTTATAAATTTATATGATTTCAATAGGATCTATTCAGATTTTTTTAGACAATTTTTTTTTTTTAATTAAGAGATTGAAAACCATCGCGGATGTGAAGCCTAAACATCCTAACCAGGTTAGCACTCTTAGGACCAAGTTGGATGTGCTCAAGATATTATTAATAAGAGAAAAGAGTACAGAAAGATAAAGGAAAACAAAAAAAATACAATCTAACTAACTAAACTTATATTGAGAGGGACAAAAAGAGCATGAAAAGGAGCAACCAAGTCGGCATAGTTTCGGAGAGTTTTTTTTTTTGAGTAAAAGAGAGTTTCAGGGGAGGGTCGGAGGGAGAGTGATCCTAACTAGATTGGCACCACCCAAACAACCGAACCTGCAACCAAGAAACCAAGAATTTATTAAAAATGGAAAAAATAATAAAGAATACAAAAAATTAGGCCGTAGCCGGATTACAAAACCTAAACAGTTCTGTTCTATTGGCATCTATTGGTTGCTCCTTTTCATGCTCATTTTTGCCTTTTCACTTCAAAAGGGAGAGTTTTAGGTGTTTGGTTAGTGATCTCTTGTTTGTCTTTTACATCTGAAAAGCAGCATTAGGTGTTTGGTTAGTGATCTCCTGTTTGCCTTTTAGACCCGAAAAACAGCTTTTTACAAAAGCAAAGAATCTCTGCTTTTTGGTCTAACAAACAGCAACAGCAAACAGCAACAGCAACAGCAACAGCAACAGCAACAGCAAACAGCAAACCGTAACAGCAAACAGTAAACAGCAACAGCAAACAGTAGGTAAAACAAACAGGCCCTAAGTCATTCGAAACTATGGAAGCGCAAAAGAAGGGACAAAAGTCCCAAGTTAGAGGGCTTTACGCTTAAAGAATCTGCAACTCTATTACCTTCCCTGTAAATATGAGACATAATAAATAGCGTTTGAGCAACGAGGAAAAGGTAATACGGAACCTGAGACGATTTAGAAGATAGCAGATGGACAATATAACCGGAATCGGCTTCTAACCAAAGACGTCTCCAACCCTTGGACCAAGCTATGTGAATTGCGAACATTACACCCTGTAATTCAGCTTCGAAGGGAAAACAGAGGGTCAATGGAACTACAAAGGCACTGTGAGGGGATCCTCGAAAATTCTTAAAAATACCGCCAACTACTGAACTGCCAGCCACTGAACCGTCTATATTTACCTTGTTTTACTTTGGGTCAATTCAACTGTTGTTGTTTACTGCAAGCTATGTTGCCCGGACACGGACACGGACACGCGACACGGTATCCGACACGGACACGGACACGGGAAACGTCATTTTTATAAAACACAGGACACGGATACGTGGGGGATACGTGTAAATAATAAAAATATTGGGGCACATTTATAAATATTAAAAATATATTTTTATATATGATTTTTTATAATATAACTAAATAAATACATATAAACGAAATTATAAAACTCTTAATGGAGAAGTTTGAGAGTTTTTTGCATTAATGGCTTTAAATTAGAATCGATAAGTTTTTGGCTTACCAGGGAATAAGAATCGATAAGTTTCTGTATTACCAGGGAATTAGAATCGATAAGTTTTTGGCTTACCAGGGAATAAGAAACTTTCTGATTCTTCAAATACCTGTGGAATAACAATCGATCGATCGGAGTTTATACAGCAGCGAAGCAAATCGGAGTTTTTTTCTCCGGGACACGCGTATCCGTGAAGGATACGCGTGTCCAATTTTTCCAATTTACGGAAACGGCCCCGACACGGTGTCCCTGGCGTGTCCGGCCGTTTCCGTGTCGGAACCGTATCCGACACCGGATACGTTAGGGTTCAGGCGTGTCCGTGCTTCAGAGACTGCTAGTGCTAATTACCTATTTATTGTTGCTGATAACTTATAGATGTTTTAATTGATTTTTCTTTCTAAAATAGCTATTTGGAGTTATTTCTCAATCTTAAAAAATATTTTTATATCTACTGTTTAAAAAGAAGCCACAAAAAGAGAACTAAACGTATACGTAACGTGCATTTACGCTGTATTTTTTCGTTTTTGGTCTAACTATCTGGTATCTTAAGCCGATAGTTCTGACTAATCCAGATTCAGACCGAGTAGGTATTTCTTGGGAAGCAAAGCTCTCCCACCAATTACGGGGCGTTTGGTATTCTATTGGGATAGAGATAGGGATAAATGTTGGGATAGGGATAAGGATAAAAATATGATAGTCGAGAATTATTATTCAATGTTTGGTATGTGGGATAGGGATGAGGATAAAATAATACATTTTACTATTTTAACCTTATTTAAACTACATAACATTAATTTGAGGGATAAGATGAACTTTTTCATCCTATTAAAATCGCAGGAGCTTATCCCACCTCCTTATACCACCCCCCTCCTCGGTATAGGATTTGAGGGATAAGAAGCTTATCCCTCGTCCGTCTCACTCTTCTATCTCCCAAAGAAACACGGGATAACTTATCTCGTATTTTTTATCCCTATCCCACCTCCTATATCCCTTCTAACAAACACCCCGTTATTTCAATCATAGCTGCATTCCCATCTCCGGGATGGAACCCTGATTAGATGGTTAAGCCTATTTTCACGGTTTAAAATGCTCCATTTTTGCTCGCCGTTACTATGTGATTCGCTTTTACTTTCTTTAATGCCGTACTTTAACCGCTTGGACCACATACTTGGTGATATTGTATTTTTTCCTTTAATTTGTACATTCTTAATAAATTGACTATATGCATATAAAAAAAGCCGGCAATTGCAAAACTCAAAAAAGAAAAGCCGGCATTTGGAATTATTTTTGGTAAGGTTATATAAAAGGGGTTATGAGTTCATCACTATAATTTATAGACCTTATCTTTGTGCATCTAATCATGAAAATTTCTAATTTTCTCATTCTTCTAATTTTCTCTACACTTGCAATATTAGTCTATGGAGCCACATCCAATAAAAAGGTACATAATCTATAGTCTAATAGGTATAATTAGACTTGTCTATGGGTTCGGATACATTCCCGGCCCGTCCAAGCCCGTGTCCCTTGACCGGGTTTGGACAAGAAAAATTAACCTTGTTGATTTAGGTCCGTTAAAATCCGTCTATTTTTTGAGGCATGTTTGGGATTGATAAAAGTAGCACTGGTCTGACCCACCCTATTAATATTAATTAGTGAATTTAGATATTTATTTTTAAGTATAATTTTATTTTTTAAAATTAAAAATTATGTATATATTTTTAAGTGGATTTATATAGGTCAGGTTTGAAATTTGATTTTTAAGCCCGAACCCAACTTATCTAAATTAACAATGGGCTGGCTATTTTAGGTAACAGTCCGTTAGATCCACCTCGAGCCCGCCTTATAAACAAGTCTAGGTTCAATTTGAATCGAAGGTTATTGTAGAATTCAATTTTATTTTTTTTATCGTGCAAAACGGTTCAATTTTAATATTTTTAAAATAATAGCCCACACTAATTTTTGTTGGCATTTAATTTTCTATTACGGGAGTAAAACTGAATTAATGTTTCTACTATTGGGGCAATATAACACTATTTTATATAAAAAGGGTAAAATTGATATTTTCTAATAATTTTATGGACAAACTTAACTCTTATCCCAATCTCTTGTATACATTCTCATATTTTCATATTCTAAGTAAACATTGCACAAATTTTCCGTTTTGGCGCCAACCTTACTTCTTAGGTCTCACGGTTTTAAAACGAACTACATACATTAGAGACATATCTTACTAATAAAGTTCGGTCTCTCTTTCTCTCTCCATTCCCAATATAGAATTTTATTTATTTATGTCCCATCGTCATCATTTACGGCTACTACTTACTTAAGTATTACACTCTAAGGCCCCTAACACCCAGGGCGGGACTTCAGGGGTCACGGAGGTCCGCCGAACCCCGACTCAAGGGAGAAATATCTACTTTTTTCCGTTATAAACATAAAATTTCTGTCGGTAGCTTCATTATTTCCACAATAGGTGGCATATTTGACGCCAATTGTGGATTGGGCGACAAACATTTCCGTCACTGATTGTTAAGCCCCCAACAAAAGCTATGTTTTTTTTACTAAATTTTGTCCATTAACCTCCCGAATATTTGCCTCCATTTCCACCCCTCGTAACGCCACCCCCTCAAGGTTGAATCTTTATAAATATATATTATAAAGTTTTAATTTTATTTTTCATCTTAAAATTTCAAATATTGCTTTCTGTGAAATATGCAGCAATACATTGTTTATATGGGAGAGCACTCTCACCCCAACTCAGAATCTGTTATCAATGCTAACCATATGATCCTTTCTTCAGTCACTGCAAGGCAAGTATTTTTTTTTTTTTTTTAACTTTCTTTTATATATATATAAAATATAGTGGCGAATGCGGGATTTGGTCGATTGGGAGGCCGATTTTACATGTGCGTGCCTATTTTTTGTTTTTTTTTCTGCTAAATCAAACTTGTTTCAAATTTTTTTCGTATATATATGCGTTATAATCTAAGTGGTCAAGAACCAATTTTTAAGTATCAATTTAAAACTTGTAAAAAAATAGGATTTAGAGAGGACCTAGCAGGCAAAAAAAAATTGGATTTAGTGAGAGCTTAACAGGTTAACAAAAATTAAAAATTTAAATTTAACAGGCAAAGAAAAATTAGAAATTTGGATTTAAGGAGGGCCTTGGGCCAATTTTGGGTGCTAATGCAGTTGGATAAATTACATCCATGACCACTGAACTTTACCTATTTTAACATTGTGGCAACTGAACTTCAATTCTTAACGGTATGGCCACTGAACTTTACGCTTTTTAACACCCATGGCCACTCAACGCCTCAAAACGACCATTGACGGCCTCAAAATAAAAAATTTGAAGAGTTAATGATATTCTAAAGAACTTTAATTCTTGAAAATTTTCGTTTTGAGATCATTTAGGTATGGTTTGGTTCAGGGGCGAATCCAGGATTTCTCTCCCATGGGGGAAAACAATACGACTAAACTAATTTTTATCCAAAAAATAATAATTATAGAAAACCAGAGATCAAAGCTCAAGGTCAAGTAAAATAGTAGCAGAAATATCAAATCAAAATTCAAGTATGAGCAAAAAAAATACCAAAGTAGAGAGGCAAAGATCGGAGATGGAGTGTCGGACCAACAATCCAACTACTAAGGGATTGGTTGCCAATTTTGATTTAATCTTAGTTAGGATTAGTGATTTCAATTTAGGCTTAAGAAGAAAGAGGAATTGAGGAAGAAGAACTAAGGAAATCAAAGAGAGTAAGAGAGACTCATGGTTTGTTATAGGACCTACAGTAAAATCTCTATAAATTAATAATGTTGGGACCATGGAATTTTATTAATTTAGAGAGTTATTAATTAATCAATAAATTAATAATTATTAATTTATAGAGTGATTTTAAATTTTTTTAAAATAAAGTTTAAATTAATAATTTAAATAAAGTTTTTCTCTAAAATCAATGAACAAACAAGATTAAATGTGCATTATATAAGTTAATTGAACTTGGAAGTTCATTGTATTTATGTTAAAAATATTCAATGTATCATAGTTAATGAATTACTATATAAATTTATATGGAATGTTGTTTTAAATCATACCAAAAATAGACTTCTTATGAATCTGTCACAACGAATTTAGAGGAAGCAACCACTGAAGACATTCATAAACTTGAAAGAATGATTGGTCAGTTTGGTTACCGCAATCCAATGGATGTCAATCAAATATTGTATTATCCAAGTGAAAACAATGAATGCTCAAGTTTAGAAGAAATTGTGTCGAGCGTTAAGCAAAATTCAATTGAGGATGAAGCTGAGGATGATTCGGTACCTTTGAAACCAGTCACAAGAAAGGAAGCAATTATAGCATCATCAACTCTTTACAATTTTTTTTGTTACAATTTGATAAGGATATGCTGGAACTTTTGAATGCAATGAGAATAGTTAGAGATGAAATTCAACTAATTTAAATTTTAAAAAAAACAAAATACTATAGATTCATATTTTTGCTAAATTATCCTAAGTATGTATATCTATATATATTTCGCATATGTATTTGAGAAATTATTAATTTATAGAGGTAATAATACAATGTATTTATAAAGGGTTGTTCCAGAAAATTATTATCTTATTTTTTTGGTAGGAAAAAGAAAACAAAAGCAAACAAAACAAAAACTAACCCGGGATTAACCTGGAAAAGCTAACCCCCACCATATCCTCCAGAAGGATCGAGGAGAGAAAGGCCGGAGGAGAAGGATAATTAGTGACTCCCAAACTTCCTTCATGACCTGCAGCCGCCAGACGATCCGCCACCCTGTTCTGCTCTCTAAAGATATGACAGAAAGTGATAGAAGCAAAGGAAAGTGATATGACAGAAAATTATTATCTTATTAATTTATTAAAATTGATCATTTTTTGAACTGGTCCAAGTCGGGACCAGAAGAAATTATTATTTTAAAGAATTTATTAATTTATCGAGTATTAATTTATAGAGGTTTTACTGTATTTAGTTTTACATTTAAATATTTACTTTTTTTTGTTGTAAACAAAACGAAATAGTTCTAATTAAATAAAACAATGTCTTTTTGCTTTAAAACAGAATTAAAAAAATAAAAAGAAAATATTAAATTGAAAACCATTCTTCATCCTCAATTATAGAACCAGTAAACCCTAAACCTCCATTGATGAAGGGGGGCAAAGCTCTAAAACTTCAAAATTAATATCCGTGTTTTTTTAAAAAATACAAATGTCAGTGGGGGCAACTGCCTCAGTGCCCCCATACTGGATTCGCCCCTGGTTTGGTTAGGAGAGAGAGTGAATTTTTAGAGAGAGAAAGCTCCAAAAAAGGTGATTTTGGAAAATAAAAATGTGGTTTCATGGTAAATGTCGTTCTGAATAACTTTAATTCTTGAATATTTTCATTTTGATGTCGTTAATGGTCAT
Source organism: Euphorbia lathyris (assembly GCF_963576675.1). Classification (NCBI taxonomy): domain Eukaryota; kingdom Viridiplantae; phylum Streptophyta; class Magnoliopsida; order Malpighiales; family Euphorbiaceae; genus Euphorbia; species Euphorbia lathyris. The sequence continues at coordinate 10,405,592 of NC_088912.1, forward strand.
TTTGAGGAGTTAGTGAGTGCCAACAGGTGTTAAAAAGTGTAAAGTTCAGTGACTATACCGTTAAGAATTGAAATTCAGTGGCCACAATGTTAAAATATATAAAGTTCAGTGGCCATGGGTGTAATTTATCCTAATCAGCACCCTATCAGTATTTCTTGGAGACATGAGCCGAAACCACCCCTGATCAAGGTGATTTTTTATATGATGTAACATTTAGGTGCGTTGGGCTCTCGATCCATAATCGCACACATTAGGTCCTGATTGACTAGGTTAATTAGCTATAATCATTTAACTCGGTTATAAATGCACGAGTCATTTCCCCTAGGTCTGATGATGTATTTACAGTTCGAAATTAAAATTTTACAGTTGTCTTATAACACATTAAATATATAAAAAATTGTTTTTCAATTGCAAAAGATGCAATTTTAACCGAGTTTTGTAGGTTTTTTTTTTTTTTTTTAACTAAGAGTTTAATGTGTGCAATTATAATTGATCCATAAAACGCATGTTACCAATTGGAAATTTGCAGTTTGGAAGAAGCAAAAGATGTTGCATTACACCATTATACTAAAAGCTTTAGGGGTTTCTCAGCCATGCTTACACAACAACAAGTTCACAAACTTTCAGGTTTGCATTTTGTTTTTTTTTATACAAAATCAATGTTGTTTCTATTTATATGTCACAGTTTCTGACACGATAAAACGATTTTACAGAATTAATCTAATTAACGCTATCTTTTTTATATAGTTATTACTTTTATTGTATTTATATATTATATATAAAGAATAAGGTACAAAACTGCTCATATCGTTATCAGCTTAACATCTTTTACCTCTTAAGTTATAAATAGTACAATTGCGGATTTAACATAAGCAAGTTGAGCCCATTTCAGAAATTATTAATGGAACTCTATCCTCAATCATGATTCGTGTTATTTCATCCACATGTTTGTCACGTTATTACTTTTTTTTTTTTGAAGAAATAGAAACTTAAATTACTCAATAGGGACACGTACACTAACCAACTAGGCACTGAAACAGAACCCGACTCGATAGCACGTGCACTAACCAACTAGTCATGCTATTACTTAATGGTAACAAAGTAAAAACAATCTTACACACGTGGACCACATAATGTGGGTTCCATTTTGCTCGGATTTTTATTACAGATTTTTCGTGTTGGACAAAAAAAGGGATAAGGTATAAATTTAAGCATATGGTTATTGAAGAAAGCGGATGATCTCACATATAAAATAATGCACTTTTAAACCTAACATTTACTAGACAGTGCAATTTCAAACCTCATTAATGAACGATGAGTTTTTTTATTAATAGAAAATGTGTAATTTCGAACTTTATTGGGTGACCAAAACGTTGGAAGTTGGAGGATGGCCAGACATAAAATTGCGCATAAAAAAACTCATGTCTGATAATGAGCCTTGAAATTGTTTGGTAAACCTTAAGTTCATGATTACACTATTTTGTATGTAGATGCTAAATCCGATCTCTCCCAATTACTATAGCGCTAAATTCGTAACTTATCCCCCAAACAAAACTCAAATATTTTGTCGAGCATAAAGGCATTCGAATTCCAAAATCGTAAACAATGCAACACTCTTGATTTCTGAACCAACTAGGGATGTAAATGGGAGGGGATTCCTCATCCCCATTGATGACCCGTCCCGATGGAGATGTGGAATCTCCGATAAGAATCCCCATATAACGGGGATAATTTTGTCCTCTCATAGTGGACATGGGACAGGGATGAGGAAAGGTGTCCTCGCTCTGTGGGGATCCCGTCCCCTCATTGTTAATTCCCTGATAGGGATCCTCGATTATTCTCCGTAGTACTTGAATTTATAATTTTTATTATGTTTATAATTTGACTTATATAGTTTGTCAACCTTACAAACAAAATAGGCTTATAATTTATAAGCCTTATAAACTAAACAGGCTTATACTTATATGTTTATAATATTTTTTTTTAATTAAATGGGTTTATACTTGGGCTTTGCTGATTTTTTTTCGGGGTCAGTTACATGAGTATCATGATTAATTACAAAATTACAACTAAATCATATTATCGAACTTAATTCTTAATATGTCATTATTTTCTATATAATACAAATAAAGTAGGATTCTACATTTTAATTTAAAAATTCTAAACCCAATTCATAAATCCTAAACTCTAGAAAATATATCCTAGACACTTAATTTATAAATTATAATCCTTAAAATATATTAAAATTGATGATTTTACTAGTTTGACATAATTCAAAATCATTATTTGACATAGTTGTAAATAATTTTTCAAATCTGAATTTCTTTATAATTTTTTTTTTAAACATAAACGGTTTCTCTGGAATATGGAGAATGAGGAATGGGATAAGGTTTTTGGAATATTGATAAACGGAAATATATACAAATATGTTCCCATCTAACTCGCATAGATGGGCGGAGAATCGCCGACTATTCAGGGAACATGGACTAGAAATGCATTCTCTGTCCCGTTTATATCCTATAACCAATTGATATACAACTGGTGCAGAAAATGTGAACAAAATAATTAAATTTTTTTAAGGGATAAGTACAAAAAAAATGCCTGTGGTATACGCGTTTTACGAACTCGAACCTGTGGTATTTTTTTTTGCAAACAGAGGTCTGTGCTAAACGCCGTTAGCAAACAGAGGCAAAATTGACTAACGGTGTTAAAATTCAAAGAGAAAATAGTTAATTTGGTCCTTATATTTATTTATTTTATAAATTAATCCCCCTAATTATCTAATTATCACAAATAAACCCCAAAATCAAAAATAAAAATCAAAATTTCCTCTTCCTTTCTCATCCATTTTATGCCTTTGAAATTTCTTCATCCGAATAGACTTCATCAACGTCTCCTTACTATTGTAGATCGGAATCGGCATAGCATCGAGACCCATAAGTTTCCCGATCACTCCCGGATTACACCACACAACACTTTCTCCTCCCAATCTCGTCGGCATCCCCAATTTCACATCCTTGTTCTGATTATAATTCCCCAATCTCTCCCTTCCATCGCAGCAAACAGAATGCCTACCAGGTGTTCGATGAAAGTTCTTAAACGAAGATCGGTGAAACGCATCTCTTCCGTCGAGAGAAAACCGTGGATACTGATTCAATGCGTTTCTGGCGGAGTTTAAGATGTCACAACTGTTGTTGTTTGCACTTGAATTTCGTTTGTCGATCTTTGATTTTGTTGCGATTTGTTCTTCGATTTCTAATTGGAGTATCATTTCTTCTAATGTTTGTGGCGGCTTGTTGTGGTCTTGATTGAGAGTGGAGGTTGAGCCGTCGCCGTTGTAGAAATTTCTGATGCCTTTACTCCTTCACTGATTCGAGTTCGATTCCGGTAAGAGCTCTTCGTTTTTATTCTTCTGCTTGGCTTTTCTTCCGGGATCTGATCTATTGCTTCGATTTTCTGAACCTTCACTTTGGTTCTCATCTTAGTTTTCCTTTCTATTTCGTTTTTTTATTTACGTTTTTCCTTAGATCTGACCTTTGCTCTTTCGTTTAGATTTGCTCGGAGTGAACGATCATCGCGTTGGTGTGACATCGGTTCGTTCCTCCTCCATCTGAATCGCGAGTAACTCAGATCAGGTGGAGACAATCTCCGGTGACAGTCTAGAGGCGGCAGATGGTTGACTGCTTCTCTTCCGACTGCTGCAGTAATTTCCCTAATGCGACTGCTACTCTCTTCTTTTTTTTTGTTTGAAAAAGCTGCTACTCTTTTAGTTGGTGTTTCAGTGGTTATTGTTGGGTTGGTGTTTCAGTGGTTATTGTTGGGTTGGTGTTTCAGTGGTTATTGTTAGGTTTTAGTGGAATTGTTGGGTTTGAAAAAACTGTAATTGTTTTAGCCGGTGTTTCAGAGGTTATTGTTGGGTTAGTGGAAATTTTTTTGGTTATTATTTGTTATTATTGGGTTGATTTGTGATAATTAGATGAGGAAGATGGTATTTTTTATTTTTATTTTTGATTTTGGGGTTGATTTGTGATAATTAGATAATTAGAGGAATTAATTTATAAAATAAATAAATATAAAGACCAAATTAACTCTTTTCTCTTTAAATTTTAACACCGTTAGTCAATTTTGCCTCTGTTTGCTAACGGCGTTTAGCACAGACCTCTGTTTGCAAAAAAAAATACCACAGGTTCGAGTTCGCAAAACGCGTATACCACAAACATTTTTTTTGTACTTATCCCTTTTTTTAATGTCTGAAATTGATTCAGCTTGCTAAATTAGATATTCAATTATACCGTTTATAATGTTAGAGGTAATTATTCTAAACAGGCAACAATATCGGTATTTTTAACTTATCTTTATATATAATTATATCAAATATATAGATAACGTAACACGATAACCGAACTATGATATTCCCTTACGATTTTGACAATTTAATTATTTTCTGCCATTGATGTTGCAGAGAGTAAATCTGTTGTTTCTGTGTTTGAGAGTAAGATGAATGAACTCCACACTACACATTCATGGGACTTCCTTGGAGTAAATTCTTACAATGATCAGAATAATCAACTGTCTGTAAATTCATCAGCAGCATCAGATGTTATTGTTGGTGTCATTGATACAGGTACTAACTGTTAGACAATTATGGTAATATTAGTAATGTAAATCAGCCACAAATTAAGGAATTATATTTGTTAAGCAATTATGGTAATATTAGTAATGTAAATCAGCCACAAATTAAGGAATTATATTAGCTGTAAATTAGCTAGATTTTACAGCATTCACATTGTAATCTCATGTATAAATATCTCATTCCAAATCAATACAAGGCAAGGGATTCCAATTAACATGGTATCAGCAGCTTAGGTCTTTTCCTCTTCAACCCCAGCCGGTTTCTCTTTTCCCTGCCACCTTCTTCATATTCTTTCTTCTCTACCTCTAGTTTTTCAGTTGCCAATCATCATGGCTGCCTAAATTCCTACGCATCCTGTTCTAACTCTCACAAATATTTCTTCAATCATTAAAGAACCATTAGATCAGAAAACAGGCCAATATAACACCTGGGCAGAGCTGATTTACATTACTAATATTACCATAATTGTCTAACACTAACATAATAATTTTGATGTTTTATGTCTTAATTTATTGTCTTTGTTGTGTGTATAAAAATCAAGGTTGTAAAAAATGTTAGACGCTAGTCGGATGGACAGAGCCCCGATGATTAATCATATTTGTATTTTTGTATTTTTTATTTATCAATTAACAAGTTGTTATATAAATTCAATTAAAATACGTATTATACTATCTAAAAATAATAATATAAAATTATTTAATATAAAAAAACTTGTATATTTATAATATATATCTTTAAAAATTAGCAGATATAGCATTTTAATAACAATATTATTGAAACAACTAAAAAATGAATTATAATAAAAAAAAATTCATAATAAAAAATACTTTTGTTCATTGTGGTGGCCTAGGCGGAGCCCAAGTAGCTAAAAATTGCTTAGGGACCACAAAAACGCCTAGAGGGACTAATCGATGAAAATTGAGGCGAATTCTTGATTTCGAGCGTCTAGACGGGGTGAACAATGATAAAAATAGACATGTTCATAGACTTGTGTATCCATCCTCCCCGTATCCAATGGTGCGGGCTTGGACATGAGAAAATGATATTGGTTCTGTCCGGTTTAGGTCCATCTATTTGTGGGTCGGGTTTAGGATTCATAAAGATAGGACAAGGTGCCCCGACTCAGCTCGGTCCAATTTATTGATATTAGTTTTTAAATATTCATTTAATATTTAAAATAAAAAATATATAAAGTTAAAAGTTCTACATAATATGTATAAGACCCAGAAAACAAGTTTATCCCTCAACTTGATAAGTCAAGTTAGAATAAATAAATTTGAATTGACTATTTTTCAAATCAGAACCAAAAATTTTAGAATGTTTCGCGTGAAAGATATTACAGTAAAACCTCTATATAAGAATAGACTTGGAATCGGACTATTTGTATAACCATTTGGAGATTATTACTAAATAGAGTTTGATAATAAAAGTTATTACCAAGTTGGGATCGTGTTTTCTTATAACAAAATAGAGGTTATTCCTATTTAGAGGTTTTATTGTACTTTAAGATACCCATAATTCACTTACCGGAAAACTCCGGTGGCTGAAGATACTAGCGCCACCCCGACTCTTCTAGAGCCATCCCTATATATATTACCAAGTTTACAATGATTATAATCAAATTATATTGCAGGAGTTTGGCCTGAGTCGGCAAGCTTCAACGATAAAAACTTAGGCTCCGTGCCTATTAGATTCAAAGGAGCATGCGTAGGTGGTGATAATTTTACGTCAGCTAACTGTAACAGGTAACAGACATTTTCTTATTTTTATTTAGAAAACAAATCCTAATTTTGGTATTTTGTTTGTTTTTGTTAATTATGCCTTAATTTAACATATTAAACTATTGATTAATTATAATTTTCACGTTAAATCTCTATTTAACAAGATAATTTGTTGTAGACATGTTCATGGGTCGGACTAGGCTGGATTTGAGCTGAACCCAATGATCTTTTATTTAAAAATGTAACCCTAGCCCCTAGGCTGCTGTTAATTTAGGTGGATTTCGGGGCTCAAATTTAAAAATCAAATCTCAAGTCCAACCATATCAATCCACCTAAAAATATATACAAACTTTTCACAATAAAAAATAAAATTTATAGTTATAAATATATATATTTAATAATTAATATTAATAGAGAAGATCAGACGGATCAACCTGTGCAATTTTTATAAATTCCAAATCCGTCCAAAAAATAGACGGGTTTTAGTAGACTTGGGCCGGGATGGGCCTAAAGTCAATCTTCCTTGTCCAAGTCCAATTCAGGGGATACAAGTCTTGGCGGATGGGTGGGTACCCTGACCTGTGACAGGTCAAGTTGGTTGTTGTGAACATTAAAAGCGTACATCTGAATTTATTGGACGTGATGTAAAATTCAGTCTTTTTATTAAAACAAAGTTCAGTAATTTTTATAAAATAGACTGCAAGTTTTAGCAAGGGTGTATACAGTTTGTATTTAATTAGAAAATTCGACCAGATTAAAATATTATAGGTAATAAATTTCTCAAAGTTTGTTAAAAACGACTAAATCCTAGTTTTGTAGTTCAAATCCAACTTAATTTTGAGAAGTTTTATGTTAGTACGTAAAAATTGGTTATAGACCACGTAAAAGATAACACGTATGTATTCTGAAAAAATTTGAATAAGTTCAATTTAGCCAAAAAAAAAAAATTTTTTTTTTTTTTACACAATCGGCCCCCAACAGACCTATCCTGTATTCACGACTGAGTTTCAGCGATAATTGGTGCAATTTATCCAAAGTTTACATGATGGTGATAAAAAAATGAATGTAATTTTGGATCGAATTTTCAGAAAGATAATTGGAGCAAGATTCTACTACAAAGGTTTTGAAAGAGCTCTAGAAAGTTTTGGTAAAACATTCTTCAAATCACCTAGAGATGCAGATGGCCATGGAACTCACACTTCCTCAACTATTGGAGGAGCAGTGGTTACAGATGTTAGCCTATTAGGTAGGTTCCGTAATTTCTAACACGATAACACTATTTACATAGATAATATACCATGATTGACACGAATCACGATTATCATTTTTTTTCATTTATATCATAAACAATTATACGTAACTACATGGGTGGAACCATAGCCGGGTAGATTGCATATTTGGTGTACAACTTTTGTCAATTTTCACACTTTGATGTATAATCTTCAATTTTGTACACAAAACTGCACAACATTTTGTTGACTTCTAGACCTTTTGATGGGCCGGGCCAAGCGGGATTTCATCTAAAAATGCTAATCCCAAGCCGAACCGAGCCCACTATTAATTTCGACGGGCTCGGGCTCAAAAATCCAATCTCAAACCCAGCCCATATAAGCCCACCTATATATATATATAGCTTTTAATAATAAAAAATTAAATTTATACTTAAAAATAAATATGTAAAGTTTATTAATTAATATCAATAGGCGAGCCGGGCTAGACTGGTCCATGCTATTTTTATAAATCTTAAGCCCGCCCAAAAAAGAAGCGGGCTCTTGTGGGCCTGGGCCTAGAGACAATTTATCATGTCCAAACCCGGTCCAAGGGACACGGGCCTGGGTGGGTATCCAGGCCCGTGAACAGGTCTATTGATTTCCCACTAAAGTGTACAACCGGTAATTATGACTGATCAACGCAAAGTCAACATGCCACATCAACAATTTGACCATTCTAAAAGTCAAAATTGCTGACATGGCATGTTTGACCGATCAACTTTTGACTTTTAGTGAGGTCAAATTGCTGACGTGGCGTGTTGAGTTCGCATTGACTGGTCACAATTAACGATTGTACACTTTAGTGGAAGGTTACCTACACTTTTATATGCGAAATTGAAGGTTGTACACCAAAGTGTGAAATAGAACAAAAGTTGTACACTACGTATGTAATTTACCCAACTATAGCCTATAGGGGTTACGAAGGGTCTGTCGATCCCTTACCCCAGAAGAAAATAAAAAAATATATATTTACAAACAGAAAACATAATATTTGCGTTGGTCATTCCCGTTAGTACATAATTTGTGACAAATTTGGAGGTACGCTTAGCGTCGGATTTCTTTTTGATTCTTTTCTAGAAAAAAGATAAATTGTTTTATTCATAGGAAAAGTAGTAAATCTCGACATAAGTAATTAATAAATTATGCATCAGGGAAGCTTGAATTTGTATTTTCAATATCATATATACATCGTGATAGAAGAATAGCAAAATCTGTTTTTTCTTACTAAATTTTGTCCATTTACCTTCCGAGTTTTTTGTTCTTGTTCCGCCACTGTGTAAGTATGTAACACATAAAGAATATAATACAATTACAATATGATAACCCGAATTGCCGCCGGTGCTATTAGGACTAGCCAAAGGCATTGCAAGAGGTGGTGCACCAAATGCAAGACTTGCCATTTACAAGAGTTGTTGGTTTGATTTATGCAATGATGCCGATATTCTTGCTGCAATGGATGATGCCATTAACGACGGTGTCGATATCCTCTCCCTCTCGCTCGGCCCGTTGCCTCCGCAACCGAGTTACTTCAACAATGCTATCTCCATCGGAGCCTTTCATGCTTTCAAGTACATAAAAATGTCAATTTCTGACACGACAACATGATTTACTGATTACATTTTGACACGACAACTCATTTTGACTTTCAGGAAAGGAATCGTTGTTTCTTGTTCGGCAGGGAACTCGTTTTTCCCAGGGACTGCTACCAATGTTGCTCCTTGGATCCTTACTGTTGCTGCTAGTTCTCTTGACAGGGAATTCAACACTAATGTGTATCTTGGAAACTCAAAAGTGTTGAAGGTGAATTTTCCTTCCGTATTTTACTTTTCCGACGTCGCGAAAACTTTGATTTTGAAACGTTTTCATGTTACGGAAACTTATTATAGGCAACGGTTTGGTAATGTTTCTCTAATTATTTTAAGTGGATTGCTAAATACCGTCCCCATTTTACTTATCACTGCTCCCATTTAGACTTTTTTGCCCTTCTCATAATTTTGATCAAAAACTGAAAATTCTCTCTCCAAAATCATAAACCCGAACAACAATAATTGAAATTATGAAAATAATTGATGCGTGATAACCCGAGAACCCCGGAAATGGATGACTACGAGTCGGAAACATTAAAATTTACGTTTTTATCAAAGAAATCATGAAAATAATACATATTTTTTGTGACGATTTTGCATTTTTCGTCCTAAAAATTGAACGATTTTGCATTTTGTCACAAACAACTTGACGATTTTTTCATATATATATTTTTTAATGCCTAGGCAGATGAATCTCCCGCCTGACCATAGGTCAGGTGAGAGATTCATCGCATAGGCCTAAAACATGCTGATTCTTTAAAAAAATTCAGTTTTGAAAAAAATTTATAAGAAGGGCAAAATTGTCCAAATGGAGGCGGTAAATAGCAACATCCAATTTTAAAATGTTAGATTTTATGCTCTAATGCACGGAAATTTTCCGTTTTTGCGCTAGTTTTCATTTCCGTTTTCGTGCACATAGCTTCGGTTTTTTGAGTTTCCGAAATTTGACAAAGAAAATTTGATGTCATTCCAGGGATTTTCTTTGAATCCTTTGAAAATGCAAACCTCGTATGGTTTGATATCCGGAAGTGACGCTGCTGCGCAGGGTGTTCCTGCTAAGAATGCAAGGTAATAGCTTCACATTTCGGGATTTTATACTAAGCGTCGGGTCCTTAGAAGACCTCAATACATTTTGCGACACGTGTCGTTTTTATGACACAAACGACAAGTGTCGCAAAATGTATTGGGGTCTTCTAAAGAACCCGGTGCTTAGTATAATTTCCCTCGCAACTTTGTCATTGCAAATTTCGAAATTTCGGTACTTTTCGAGTTCCGACCCGAATTCTAACAGAATAAGTTCGTCCTAAATTTCTATCAGCTTCTGCAAAGAAAATACGCTAGACAATGCCAAGATTAAGGGGAAGATTGTGGTATGCACAAGTGAGATTCTCCTAGATAACCGGACCGAAAAGGCGTTAGCTATACAAAACGGTGGAGGTGTCGGAATGATTCTGATTGATCCTTTGGTTAAAGAAATCGGCTTTCAAGCCGCGATTCCTTGCACATTAATTGGTCAAGAAGAAGCACAACAGCTTCAAGCATACATGGAGACCGAAAAGTGAGTTTTTGCAACCGAAATGATTCACGAATAGCCGCCATTATTATCGAATAAATCACATTCGTCTTTCGACAGGTACGCAGTTGCTAGGATTGCCTCAACAATAACAGTTCTGAACACTAAACCTGCACCCGAAATCGCAGTCTTTTCGTCGCAGGGACCGAACATTATAAGTCCTGATATCATTAAAGTAAGTTTGTCGCGAATGATACAATTTCTGTCACGATCGATGGAATCTTGTTGCTATAAATGATTGTTTCTAAAATGTAAAATGCACATTGCAGCCTGATGTTACAGCACCAGGTCTTAACATTCTGGCAGCATGGTCTCCGGTGGCGATTTCGGGAACAGGCGGACGATCGGTGAATTATAACATAATCTCGGGTACTTCTATGGCTTGTCCTCATGTTTCGGCCGTTGCTGCAATCTTAAAATCTTACAGACCTTATTGGAGTCCAGCGGAAATAATGTCTGCAATAATGACAACAGGTTAGCTTTCCAACTTACGAAAAGAAATAGCCGTTGAGAACGACTCAAAATTCTAATTTGATTAGAAGTATTTAAAGATACGAGTTTATTTCGGGTCAACCTATTGTGTTAGAAACATAAAAGAGTTTCGGATAATTTTTAGGATACTCGGAAGTCATTCGGGGTTGATTAAGAAGTATTGAATTGACTTGAGCTTAAAAAAATCCGTAAAAATAAATATAACTCGGTGAGTTCTTTGACGGTGACGGAAATTCTATCGCGTCATAGACAAAGAAAACAATTCGTTTTGTCGAGTATCCGCGATTAATGTAGCCTCGGATGCTTCAATTTCTAGCATTTAACGAAAGATTATGCCAAGGTCTATCTTTGATAAATGATCACGGATATGTTTCAAAAAAGGTTATTGAACTTTATTTGCTTTCAATAAACTAATCGAACTTTCTTTTTTATTTCAATAATAAAATCATTATGGCCAATTAAGCCAGAAAAATTCGTGAAACAGTAATATGACAGTCATGTTAAAAAAATTTGCTTTTACATATAATATGACAGTCATGTATGTGCCACGTGACAACTAAAAAATAAAAAAATTAAATGTTTTCCCCGGCACATGTTTTATTCAGTTGGTTCGTATAAATAAAACATGTAATTTTCTTTATTTTTTTTATTGTCACGTGACCTCATATCATATGTAAAAATGAGTCATTTTCAATGTAGCTGTCACGTCACTATTATGTTAACTTTTTTTTTTGCTTCAATTGGCTGGAATAATTTTATTGAAATAAAAAATAAACTTATTCAATGATTTTACTAAAAAAATGAAGTTTAGTTTTTTTTTTTTTTTTTGAGTTTTTTTTAACGTACTCCAAATTTCAATGACAATCGGCACAATTTACCCCTTTTTTTAGTCGTTACTTGTTAAGATGAAGAACTGAGCGAAGAATTCTCTTTCTTTGTCATCAATAGAATCATTTTTTCAATAAATACGAAGCATCTAAGTTATACAAATACATCGACTTATTCATTGATAAGAAAAATGCGACCGTGATTGAATTGATTATAAAATATAATTTTATTGTATTTTAAGTTAGCTTGTAATTTCCTTTCCGCATATTAAACTTCTTTCTTCCTATTGTTACTACAGCTACAGTCATAGACAACACCCGAAAACCGATAGCTAGAGATCCCGACGGAACGCAAGCAACGCCTTTCGACTACGGATCCGGACATATAAACCCGAAAAAAGCACTAAATCCGGGCTTAGTATACAACTTCAACGCCTACGACGTTATCAATTTCCTTTGTAGTACAGGTGCAAGTACCGCGGAACTGAAAAACCTTACCGGACAACCAACTTACTGTCGGAATCCAACCGGAAACTCCTACGACTTAAACTACCCTTCGATTGGCGTCTCCGAAATGCACGGAAACGTAACTGTTTACCGGACCGTTACTTATTACGGACAAGGACCAAGTGATTACATTGCTAAATTAGATTACCCGGATGGAGTTAAGGTTGTGGTTACACCTGAAATACTCAAATTCACAAAATCAGGACAGAAAATGAATTTCAGAATTGATTTTAAAGCATTTAAAATCAGTAATGGAAGCTTTGTATTTGGGGGTTTGACATGGAGTAATGGTATTATTGATGTTAGAAGTCCTATTGCTCTTAATGTGATTTCTCTTTACAGAAATAACGAGCGGGTCCGGAGTGGGTGACACTGGATAGAAGATATGAACAAGAAGCAACTTGAAGAGATGATAATGGGGAAAGAGTAAACTGGAAAATTGAGAGAGCGATTGTAATTTACTAGTAAATAGTATTTGTAATACTCCACGAGACAAAAAAAAAAAAAACCGTTAAAGTTTTGTTTTCGAATGTTAAGTCCTATTGGTATTAATGTGTAAAAATGGGTCAATTACATCAATGGTATAACTTTACCTTAGTTTACACTTTTTGTTTCTAAATTATATTTTATCCCAAAAATATACCTGAAGTAACGACAATCAGACAATTTAGTATATTTTACTCGTCAATGCGAGTTTGACTAGTAAATTACACTGATGGTACTTGAACTCATAATTCACATTTTGGTGTTTATATTTCATTTTGTCCAAAAAATACATCTTAAGTAAAGATGGCTCAATGCAGGGCCGGCCCTGGGCTATGAAATGAGGGGCGCCCACCCAGGGCCCATAACGATAAGGGGTCCAAAAAAATATTTTTATAGTGTATTTATAAAATATTTTTATACTCCCTACATTCCATTATATAAGTCATTCTAGAGTATTTCACACAAATTAAGAAATCTATTGGTTAACTAAAAAAAAATCTCTCCCATGTCACTATTGGGGAATAAACATTGAAATATTAAAAAACACATATACCAATACAAAATATTTAATATTTGGACAAAAAAACTAAACTAAAAGTTCTTGGAATCCTAGAATGACTTATATTTAGGAAAAAAACTAATTTGCTAGAATGATCTATATAATGGAATGGAGGAAGTAGTGTATATATAAACACAGAGATGAACATGTAATATTAAAATCAATTGGTTCAATTGGTGGAAGGAGATACTTAGTAATTTCATTCTAACTTGAGGTTGAGTGTTCGAACCTCTTTCTTTCCATTTCTTATTTACTTTCAAATACTTTTTTCCTCTTCCACCTTATTTTATCGCTATCAAATATATATTTTTTTCCGTTTATTTTCTGTAATGAATTGTTACTATGATTTCCATGTTTCCTTAAATCTAAATTATCAATTTATATACTGAATAAAAAAATAACTATTTAATTTTTTCTCATCATTATTATCATCCAATTTCAATTTTTTTCTTAAATTTAAATGTCAATTCATTTCTAAAAAAAATTAAATGTTATATATATATTATATTCACTTCTTGCAATTTTACATGACACATTACACATAAAAGACTTTATTTTCGCCAATTAAGCTTGAAAATGTATCAATTAATAAACGTTAGGCTAAAAATTGCACTATTTTATTTATAAATGTTAATTGCTCTCTCCTAATAACCATATGACTAAATTAGTACTTTATTCCTTGTAATAAAAAAAATCATTAAACCTCCAACCTAAAAATGTATATATGGGGAGCCCAAATTTATCATCTCGCCCCGGGCCTCTAAAAGGTCAGGAATGGCCCTGCCTCAATATTTTAGTTCATTTGATTGGTTAGAGACTATGTAACGTGAGTTTGACCATTTTGAACAAAACATTGGGACTCACTGTAACACCATGTCCCAATACCATGTAGATATTGTCCGCTCTGGCCCAAATCCAATACCTTGGGTCTCACGGCTTTAAAACGCGTCTGCATGTATTGGATTCACATCTTACTAATAAGCCACAATCACTCCCTCTCCATTTTCGATATGGGATTCAGTTCATTCCTGCCCCCATCGCCATCCCTTAGGGCCGCTCCTTGCTCTGGCCTTCTTACCCCGGCACCACCCACTCCGGACCGGATCGTTACAGGCCCACCAGCTTCCGCCTGGTTCGTTCCCGAACCACACATCATACGTGGAGAGTCGGTTCTGATACCAATTAAATGTAACACCCATTTTTAAATAATATAAAATAAACCATAACTCTGAAATATCACAGGTTATATAACTTCTTTTATTTATTTAAATTTAAAATATAATGTTTAATTAACTATTTAACTATTACATTAAAAAATTAAACAATATTTATCCAATTATTTGAGTTTTTTTATAAGCAAATCCATATATACAGTATGAAGTAAACAAATATCATTTTGAATACAAGCTGAAACACAAAAAATTTAATGAAAATTTCCATTTGAGAAAGAAAACGTGCCCATATAGCTAATATATGAACCGCAGAATTTGTTTGTCGTCTCTTATGCACGTACTCAATTGAAACAAAGGAACGTACCCATAGTTTCGTTTCTTTGAACACACAATGAGAGATAAATCACATGAAAGATAACATAAAAGGGTACGATGATTTGGGAGAGAGAAATCGCGGAAACAAAAGGAAGGGTGAGAGTAATGTACTGATTTAGGAAGTAGAAAGAAAGATTTTGTTTCTTGCTTTTATATATACAAGGCTTAATATATCCCTAGCTCCCTCAAGTTGTCCAAAAAGTGCAATTGATCCCTAAACTTCAAAATGTTACAACTAATACCTTCAATTTGCTTATTTGGAACAAATAAGCCCTCAAATAGGTTAATATTTGTGATTTTCATGTTTTTTTTTTTTTTTTGCATTTTTGTTAATTTATCAGCAGATTAGTTAGTTGTAATAATCGATATTTTGGACATCTTTTATTTTTGCTCTAATATTATATTAGATTTTTTGGATTTAGGGGTTATTTGTTCCAAATAAGAAACTTGAGGTGTCATTTGTTTCAAATAAGCAATTTGTTGAGTTATTACTTGAAAGGGTTAGTTGTAATTTTTTAAAGTTTAGGAGGCCAGTTGCAGTTTTTAGACAACTTGAGAGGTTGAGAATTGTATTAGGCCAATATAATAAGATTACTATTTCATGTCAAAATTATGGGTAAATTACACTTATAATTACTAAAATTTAAAATCAGTTTTAAAAATATTACTATTAAACATTATTTTGTTTAATAAAGTCATTTAATTTTTTTATTAGTAAAATCATTCCAACCAATCAATATTGAAAAAATTACGTGACAACCATGCTAAAAAAATTTATTTTTACGTATAACATAATAATCACATGTATATCACGTAAAAAAAGACTTTTTATTTATTGTGTCATGGAAGTTTAAAACAATGGAATAAAATAAATAAAAATATAATTTATATTTTGCTTGCTACGTGACACGCAACCATTATTTCCATCGTTTTCTCAAATTTTTAGTTTAATATTCTTTTTTCATTATATAAGTCATTTTAAAGTTTTTTACATATATCAGAAAATACAATTACTATAGAATCAAATTAATGAACTTATATCATTTAACTTGAAAAAAAATTCTCTCGATTGGGAAATAAGTCTTAGGAGGTGTTTGGTTGCTCTTTTTCATACTCTTGTTTGCTTTTTTACTTTAAAGGGGGAGTTTTAGATGTTTGGTTAGTGACCTCCTATTTACTTTTTACACCTAAAAAGTAGGGGTTGACACAGTTCGGTTAACCGGTCCATGAGGTTAAAAAATTAACTGAACCGAAACTATCGGTTTTTCAACCATTAAAACCAAAATCGGTCCATACATATCGGTTAACCGTATGAACGGCTAACCATTAATTTCGATTAGGTTTTTCAGTTAACCTTCAGTAGTTAACCAAAAAGTAATGGTTAACCATATTTTTTTTACCCAAACCTAAGTATATAATAGGTATATAATTTGTATGTAATAATAACTTGTACGTGAGTATGTAATTTGTAATTACAAAGTGTCTACCTTATATTATAAGTACATAATTACAAAGTATATATATGTGCTTTTTAAATACATATATTTTAAACGGTTCGGTTAATCGTCAACCATGGTTTTTGGACATTCCAAACCGAAACCGAACCTAAATTATTTTTTCAACCCTAAACAAAATCCGTCAATTCAGTTAACTGCTTTTTCCGATTCGGTTACTGGTTTGTTCGGTTTTTCCCCACTCCTACTAAAAATTAGCCTTTTATAAAAGCAGAGAATCTCTGTTTTTTTTTAAACAGCTTTTTCCAACAGCAACCCATAACCGCAACAGTAAATAATAGGTAAAATAAACTGGCCCTTAGAATATTCAAAAACACATAATGCAAGATAAAAAAATTCAATACTTCAACCGAAAAATCTAACTAACAATTCTTAGAAACTAAAACCACTTGTAATTTTAAAAAATGTTACTGTGATAGAGTAACATTTTGAGTTAAGGTGCAAAAATACCCATAACGTTTTGGGCCAGGAGCAATTTTACCCCTAATGTCTAAAATGGTGCAATTTTACCCCTAACGTTGGAAGCCAAGAACAATTTTACCCCTAACGTTAATAAATTTGATCAATTTGAGAAATAATTCATCAAACTGTCTTCTCGGTCATGAATCTTGTTATCTATACTTCATACGTGTGTCATTTTATCAGTAACAAATCACAAACATTCGTTGGGATGTGAAAAAAAAATAAAAAAAATATACTGTCTTTTTGTACGGATTAGACAAAAAAAATTCAAAAAATCTACCGAATTTATAAATATTAATCTCAAATTCTATTATTAAATTATATAAAACATGAAATCCTTTTTTTAGAACGAACTATTATGCAATTGGTGCGAAATAATAAACAAAAATATTTGTGTTTTATAATAGTGTCTGAAATTGACCCAATTTATCAACGTTAGGGTAAAATTGCTCTTGGCTTCCAACATTAGGGGTAAAATTGCTCCTGGCGGGTATTTTGCACCTTAACCTGTAACATTTTTTATTCAGTTACAGTTGTTGCAATTTATTCCTCAATTATGTGGTTCATATGGTTGACGTTGACTTGTTTCAAGTTGTCTTCTTCCTTCCTATAAAATGAATAAGATTCTGCTTTTGTTTCAAGCATTGAATAGCAGGTGTACCATTCAACAAAGGTTTCAGCTTCATCTGCTAAATCTCATACTAGGAGAGAAACAAAGCCATACGCAATTCTTTTCAACTTCATCCCTGTAAGTTTCACTTGATTTTTTATTCAATTAATCTTGATTCTCATTTAGGGGTTCTTGAATTTGCTGTTTAATTTATGGGTATTTAGGAATTTCATATATGAATCGAAGTAATCACTTGTTATTTTTGCTAAAACTATGATGTTTCCTTGGGAATTCATGGATTTAACTAATGGCAGTGGTTGCGTATTGGATGAATCTGAATAACTGAAGGACAAATTTGAAGTAAAATCAAATATGATATTCTAGATGCATAATTTTGTGATTGTGGAAGAATGACAGAGGATTTTGAGTTCATAGATGGAATGAATCCAACCTGTTTGTTAAAATGCCGCTTAGAGTTTATGCTGTTGAATATCTGGTTTTGATGTTTAAGATGTTAAAGATTTGAATGATTTGATGTTTCCGGGCACGTCTCTGTAATTACCCAAAATATCTCAATTTTTAAACGGTTTTTCCTACCTTCGATTAAAATTCTAAAAATTCAAACTTTCTATTTCCTATTCATTCTTTGGAAAAATTAAAAGTTCCTATTCGAGAGATAATTCATTCCTTGTATCCTTCAATTTAAAGAACTTATCCATTTCTCCTATAATCTTTGTCTCTTCAATCTTGATCGAGCTTGGACTTTCTTCCTCTGGTTCTTCAATCTTGTTTTTTTAATGTATTATTATATTTTTAATATTTATAAATATGTTCCTATATTTTTAATATTTACACGTTTCCGTTTCCTATGTTTTTCAGAAATTACGTTTCCAAGTATCCTTTTCAGTTTCAGTTTCAGTTTCTGTATGCGTTTCCGTTTCCATGCAACATAGGGAAACAGTAATTGAAACGACTGATACGAAATGAAGAAACACTAAGAAAGAAACGGAAACTGAAACTGAATGACATGTAGATGCTTTTTAAAGTTGTAAGGGTAAAGAATGAGACATGGGCGAAAACAGACTATATCAACATAGTATTGGACCCGACCAGCAATGTTCACATGGACCTTGATGACATGACCAAATAAATTTGATCATTCACCGTTAGATCTAAGCTTATTAAATCTGAATCTTACGATGCTTTGAATCTGTTTTCTGTCGTCATCACCATCCCTTAGAGTGGCTTCTTGCTCAGACTTTTTACCTGGGTGCTACTGCCTCAGGACTGACCCTTATAGGTCCACAAGTTCTTGTCCGTCAAACCCTAAATTTTAAAATCTTTCTGTCCCCGCCTTTTAAGGATTTTCTTCAAGAATTTTGTGTATATGCATACTCTGTTAGGATGTAGAGGCTTAATATTTTGTTTAGGACTGATTATATGCTAATTTGTCAGATATTGATAAGTTTACGACTGAGTTAATACCTAAATTTGATTCGCACTAAATTAATCCCGTCTGTCAACTTTCGAGACCATTTTGACCCTTAATTCGTTATTATTCAACCATGTTGTTGCTAATACATGGTTTCAATTTTCTTTGCAGCAATGTTTGTACCAATAGCAGTAGCAGCCTTTGTTGGTGTTCTGGGTTGGGCTTATAAGGCACTGAAACCTCCACCTCCGAAGATATGCGGAACACCAGGCGGTCCTCCTATAACTTCGCCGAGAATCAAGCTCAGTGACGGCAGGCATTTAGCCTACAAAGAGTCCGGGGTTCCAAAGGAAGAAGCTAAGTACAAAATCATCATGTGTCATGGCTTGGACAGCTCAAAAGATTTCTACTTACCTACTCCTAAGGTGCAGACTCTATTCACTTCTTAAATCCTTGCCTTTCTAAACTCTGATGCATCCGGCTTTTTGATTAAGTATCCGGTATTTGGCGTAAATTGCACTGATGGTTACTGAAGTTTGAGTTCGTTTCACAAAGTTCACTGGACTTCATTTTCTTTAATAAAGTCATCGAATTTTCCTTTTGGTTTCGTCCAATTCAGACAGAAAAAGTCATTCGAATCAGGGGCGGAGACAGTCATTCGAATCAGGGGCGGAGACAGGGGCCTGGAGGGGCCAGACCCAGGCCATCGGAACCACCCCTATCATGGAGGTTCCGGCCCCCTGTCTCCAGCAAATTAAGGTTGGGGGTAGTTAATTTGCTCATTGAGTTTGTATTTAATTACAAAATCCAACTTGATTAACGTATGATAGGGCATAAATTTCTCTAAGTTTGTCCAAAACGATCCAATCTTAGTTTTGTAGTCCAAAATCTAGCTCAATTTTGAGATGTTCTACAGTGGTACGAAAAAATTAGTTTTGGGCCACTCAAATGATAGCATTATGAGCTCAAAAAAAAATTTGTGCGAGTTCGATTTAGCAAAATAATTTTTTTTTACGCAGGCACGGGTAAAATTGTCCCCCTGCGGAGCAATACTGTATTCCCCACTAATTGGAATAGCACATGGGAAATCATGTTAAAAATGAATGACTTTTGTGTATAACATGTCAGCCACGTGGCAGCCAAAAAAAATTTAAAAATTTCATTTTTTTATGTACTTAACTGCTTCAAACTGTCACGTGTCAGCCACCTAACTGGTATATCATACGTAGAAGTAAGTCATTTTCCAACGTGGCTGTCACGTCACTATTTCAGTGGGGTTTTTTGTCTGAATTAGCTGAAATGACTTTCTTGAACTGACTTTAAAGGGCGGCCCGGTCGCATTACGCGTCCCCGCTGAGCGAGGGTCCGGGGAGGGGTCCCACCACAAGGGTGTATTGGGGGCAAGCCTTCCCTTGCCAATTTAATTGGCAAGAGGCCGCTCCTAAGACTCGAACCCGTGACCTCAGGTCACACGGCAACAACGTTTTACCGTTGCGCCAAGGCTCGCCCTCCTTTCTTGAACTGACTTTATTGAAAAGAAAATAAATTTTAGTGACCTTTGTGAAATAGACTCTAAACTTTAGTGACCACTGGTGCAATTAACCCATCTATTGGTTAACTATAAAAGACACGAGTCATTTATAAGTGTGAGACAATTTTCCCTTGAGTGACTAAGGGCTAAGTTTAAGATGGTATCAAAGCCTCTTAAACCAAATAGCTGAGGGCTCAAGTCCTTCCGACTTTATTTGTTAAGAGTTAAGGTATAAAATTAGCGCTATAATTATTGAGGGAAAACAAATTTAGGCTCCGTGTATAAAACCATGCAACGTTGGCACTTAAGTGTTGTAAATGGAGTAATTTCAGGCTCCATTAACGGTAGATCTAATAGAATCCCATTTTCCCGTTAATTTGGTTCCATGTCTTCGCCACCTAAGGTACAAATATAGCTCCATGGCTAGATCTGTCGTTAATGAAGTCTGGTATTGCTGGATTAAAAAAAATTAGTGCTAAAATTGCACGATTTATACATGAGTTTAAATCTGTTTTCCCCGATAACTATAGGACTAATTTTGTGCTTTAGCTTATCTCAAACTTCAGTGACCATCGGTATAATTTACCCCACATTTATGAAAAGCGTTCCTTATTGGCTAGCTATAAAGGGAATGACTCGTTTATAAGTGTGAGACGATCATCCCTTTCAGAATGCTGTTAGAGGATGAGTTAGGCCCGAGTTTAAGACTTTTTCGTCTAATCGAGTTTAAGAGTATTGGATGTCCTTTTGTTTCATAGTAGGCATGATGCTACTAATTCCTTTCATCTACAGGGGCTCTTAGAAGAGCTTCAGATATACATACTAACCTTTGATAGAGCAGGATATGGAGAGAGTGATCCATATCCGTCGCGCTCGGTGAAGAGCGAAGCATACGATATTCAAGAACTCGCGGATGAGTTGCAGGTTGGTTCGAAATTTTACGTAATGGGATTCTCAATGGGAGCATACCCCGTCTACGGTTGCCTAAAGTACATACCACATAGGCACGATACTTGAACCCCTGATTCGTTTAACTCGGGTAAATTGCACTGACGATTAGTGAAGTTTGGAGTATTTTACATTTGATTTCAATAAAGTCATTCCAATCAATTTATGTATAACTCACCGGAATACTGACGTGTCACCTAAGGCAAATGATTATATGTCAACTACGCATCATATCAAACATGTCCCGGACAACTCTTAGTTGACATATAGTCAACTATCTCCGGTGTCACGTTAATGTTCTTTTGAGTTTTTGTTACAAATTGGGATAACTTTATTGAAATCAAATGTCAACTTCATTGATTTTAGGGTAAATAAATGATTGGTCGTTGAGTTTCTGCCTATTTATAAAGTAACTAACCTTTTCAAAATCTAGTCAAAAGTTAAAACTATACAAAATGACAAGTTGACTCATCTATCAAATGTTTCATAATGTTCGATAAATTTGTCATTTTTGTATAAATTTTAACTTTTGACTAACAAAATTCGGAACGGATGAACTACATAGTTGATTTTAAAAAAGTCAAGAGACTTTAATATAAATAGGACTGACTAGTGTAATATGCCGAAACCTATGTTGTACGGGCACGGACACCGGAAACGTTATTTATAAAACATCACCTCCGTAAAATAGCCTTAAAACTAAAACGACACGAAATGGATACGGACTTGAAACATAGAAATGTTACTAAAGAAGAGTGTTCGTGCAACATAGGCAGAAACTAAGGGACCAGTGAATTATTTACCCTTGATTTTATTGAAAGAAAATGAAATTCAATAACCTTTTTGAAACCGACTCCAAACTTCAACCACGGTTGGTGCATTTTATCGTCGTTTTTATGGTTTAAGCAATAAGTGATAATCTTGTTCTCACAGGTTGGCCGGAGCTTCCCTTGTTGTTCCATTTGTGCACTACTGGTGGCCTAGTCTTCCGGCAAATGTAGCCAACGAGGGCTTGAAAACGCGACAGAAAAGTGATAAATTGTCGTTACAAATTGCACGTCACGCACCATGGCTATTCTACTGGTGGAAGACTCAAAAATGGTTCACAACTTCGTCAAGTGAAATGGCAGAAAATTCAGCTATCTTTTGCCCTCAAGATGTGGAGATAATTAAGAAGTTATCAGATACTCAAGCTATTGGACAGGTACCTACATTTCAAATATTTGTTTCTCGGATATTATCGACACGTTTGTGGTAAAAATCTAAATTATATTCCGTTTTTGTTTCTTTTGAAAATATTTCCGGAATTGGGGCATTTTTTTTGTCAAATAGACAAAGGAGTGCATTCGCCGATCATATAGGCGGATTGCACAAATTCAAAACTCATCCGCCTATTATATAGGCTGATGTGTTTTGAAATTGGTGGAAAATTTATATCTATCGTTTTTAGGGAAGTATAGATTTTTATTCCTAACGGACGGAATTGTAAAATTTACTCCTAGCGTTTCCAAACAAGATCAATTTGACCGTTATTTGACTATTACATCAGACATTCCAAACAAGTTTATCGATAAACTGAAATAGTTTCGTGCTGGCAAGTCGTTTGTAACCGTGTTAATAACTTAGTGATGTTTTAGGCAGTTTTTTGTGATTAACTTGACAAATTTAATTGTGGGTATTATGGCAAGTTTTTTTTGTAACTGTGTCAATAACACAATAAATATTTTAGTCATAATGGATGTTTGGAAGGTTCTATGTGATAGTAAAATAACGAGTCAAATACCGGTAAACCATCCAGTTCACAATATCGGTTAGGTAGAGATAAAATTGACCTTGCTTGAAAAGTTGGGGGGTAAAATTTTAACATTTTGTACGTTAGAGTTAAATTTGTACTTCTCCAAAAACGATATGGGTAAATTCGGGTTTATGTGAACCAACGGAATTGTACAATTCAACATACTATTTCTTCATCAGGCTAGTGATAACCTATGTTGCACGGGTATGGACACAGACACAGATAGGGACACCAGAAACGTTATTTCTAAAATATAATCTTCATAAAATAACAGAAACGCTACTAAAGAGGAGCGTCCGTGCAACATAGGTGATATCATATTTTCATCCCACGATATAATCAACGAACATATTCCTCCCACGATATAATCAACGAACATATCCTCCTATGTAACGCATGTTTAGAAATATTTTGAAAAGAACTAGTTTGAACTTTTACCACGAACGTGTCAGTATCCGTTTATTTCCGCATTGATAGAATATATGTTGGTTTTTTCTGTTAACAATCTTATGTTTCGAAATTGAAGTGGAGCGAGAAGGAAAAGGTTCGACAACAAGGCATTCACGAATCATTATACCGCGACATACTAGTCGGTTGTAGCAAATGGGAATTTGATCCTCTAGAGATGAGTAATCCTTTCCCTAACAATGAAGGTTCAGTCCACATTTGGCAAGGCTATGAAGACAGAATCATTCCTTACCAGATAAATCGGTATGTCGCCGAGAAGCTGCCGTGGATTCGGTATCATGAGGTCCCGGATGGCGGCCATCTTATGGTCTTCAGGAACGATATTTGTGAAGAAATTTTCAGGTCGCTTTTACTCGGATGAATCATACTAGCCATAACTATTAATAATGCTTAAGCTAGAATTTCTAAATGGTAGAAATTTTAACTTCATTTCACTATTTTTCACGGGTATTAGATTCAAAAAATTACCCGTCACAGGTGTTGGACAAATATGGGATTACCCCTCCCGGGGTACCCGCTGCCTGTTACCATATATCAAAATGAAGGTTATCATTTTATGAAAATGAAATATTTTTAATTTATTGATAATTTAAATAATTTAGTATGTTCGAATTTAGAATGTTTGTTAAATTTATGGATGATTTATTAAAGTTATGTTTTGTTAAATTTATAATTATTTGTTTTATGTGTTGATTCTTAACGAGTAAGGGTACTCGCATATTAAATGGAATGAGTAATAGACGAACTATTTGTAAGCATCTTGTTTATTTATTCACGAACTTTGCTTGTGAGCTTTTTTATTTATGTACACAATTAAAGAGCTATTTGCGAGCAAACTTCATATATATAATTAACGATCTACTCACAAACAACTCATACAACTCATGGTCAGATAATTTTCTTAATGAACCAAGTTCAAAGAGGATTTTGAGCTCGAAGCTCGGCTCGAGCTCATTTATTTTCTAATGAGCTGAGCTGAGCCGAGCTTGAGTAAGCTAAAGCTCGGCTCGGGCTCGAGCTCGTTAATTTTATAGCGAGCCGAGCTTGAACAGGCCAAAGCTCGGCTCGACTCGATTACAGCCCTAGATTTCAACACGTATTGACTATACGGCACAAATACAATATTCCATCATCATTAGTGCATTTAACACATTAGTTTTCTAATAAACTGCCCTTTTGGAACAGGGAAAAGTAGTAAAAAAATGCAGAATCAGAGGATTGAAAAGTTATGTTTCATTGACTCGTCCTTCTCTTATTTAATACAGCTAATTAATCATGCAAGAAAAGAAGCAAAACTCAGAATTAGAAAACCAAACCTTTGTTAATTATTTGATAAGCACCTAGTCACCTTGTCTTCCTTGTTTCACCCTTTGTAATTTGTGTTATGGCAGTCGTACACTGCATAGATACCACAAATTACAATATTCTTTCAGTCATACCATTGAAATGCCCGTAAAAATAAGCTCTAAACTCCTAAAGATCATTAAGCTATTAATTGTATCGGTGGTTTTCACCTAGTCAGTGACTGACCAAATGAATTTGGTCTGGTCAGTCGCCATTAGATCTAAGCTAATTAAAATCTTATGGTAGAGATTAAAATCATCGTAGGGTTTAGATTCACCTCCTAGATCTAATGGTGATCGACCAAATTCACTTGGTCAGTCACTGACCTGATGAAAATTACTGTGTATCGTATAGAGGAAATTGAGAAAGATGTAATGAAATTTTCCAGTCTAAAGAGTGGAACTTACCAAGCAAATACCGAACAATGCTCTTGTATTCTTGCCTCCTCAACATTTATTTACTTTTTCAACATTAATTACTTAAAAGCATCAGGTTAAGTGGATCACCTGTGTCCATTTAAGCCGCAGATAAGTTTCCCAAGCTCCACATCCCATAACTTCACTGTTGAGTCATAGAAAACAATTATACCGCCAAATAAAATAAGTATCGCCTCAGGATAAATTTGTTTCTAAAATATAATAAAAAAGTGGATTGCTAAATACCGTCCCATTTGGACTTTTTTGCCCTTCTCGTAATTTTGATCAAGGACTGAAAATTTTCTCTCCAAAATCACAAACCCGAACAACAATAATTGTAATTATGAAAATAATTGATGCGTGACAACCCGAGAACCCTGGAAATGGATGATTACGAGTCGGAAACATTAAAATTTACGTTTTTTATCAAAGAAATCATGAAAATAATACATATTTTTTGTGACGATTTGCATTTTTCGTCACAAAAAATTGGACAATTTGCATTTTTCGTCACAAAAAAATTTGACGATTTTTCATAAAAAAAATTATGCCTAGCGGATGAATCTCCCACCTGGCCATAGGCAAGGCGGGAGATCCATCCGCCTAGGTATAAAACATGCGGATTCTCTAAAAAAAAATTCAATTTTGAAAAATATTTATGAAGGGCAAAATTGTCCAAATTGGGGCGGTAATAAGTAATTTGGGGACGGTAAATAGCAACACCCTAAAAAAACATTTCTATTGAATAGCACAGACTAGCAATGACTGGATTCAAGCTCAAGGATAAACGCAGTAAATCATGACGCCTAAGTTCATCGAAACGACAATCACCTTGCCAAAACCAATTGTTGATTAGGATTATTTATGCCGAGTCCAATGGGGCTCTACCTGATAGTGTAAATGCTCAGGGAGTACCATAGAATGTTCTCTTAAGTCTCGAACATATTTTTCTTGTTTCATGCTCCATATCTGCAGCAAGAATTCCAATTAGAGTGATGCCATTAGAAACTAACAGGCGAGCTCAAAGGAACAGATCCATTCCAGATTTAATCCTATGAGCAACATCTTCATCTACTTCTCCATTCGTTTGAATAATAGACCCTAATTACCGGAAGCAATCCGAACCTTTGACAACTCTCCCATATAGGGTGATTATCCCTGCCTCCCTACTTTAGCTAGTAGGGCGGCCCGGTCGCACTACGCGTCCGCGCTGAGCGAGGGTCCGGGGAGGGGTCCCACCACAAGGGTGTACTGGGGGCAAGCCTTCCCCCTGCCAATTTATTTGGCAAGAGGCCGCTCCTAAGACTCGAACCCGTGACCTCTTGGTCACACGACAACAACGTTTACCGTTGCGTCAAGGCTCGCCCTCTTTAGCTAGTAATAGAAAAAAAATTGAGATTCAGGACAAGTAGAAATATAAAGAAAAAAGCTCTACTTGCTACTCATTCATCGCGTGGCTAAAAGTGGCGTCAACTATTTCAAGACTTAAAAATGGCATTTGATTAGCTATGACAATCACTATCCATCTTGAAAAACTAATCAAAGTTGAAATCAGATGCTGGAATCATAGGGTAAGTGCCTATTGAGTTTGTTTGATAATGTAAATTTTATACAAAATTCGAAGAGTCTAAAATTGCAAAATATAAGAATATAACCTATAACATTACCTTTTGAATCAACATAAATGAGTATATTACACCAAAATGCTCCAACCCAAAAAGCTGCACCATGACGGAGTAGAGAATCCCATGGCAGACACCAATCAGAGCTGTTGCAATATAAAGAACAAGCTTAATGGCAAATCCAGACCGAATAATAGATTAGAAGATATTAATTTGGGTTTAGTTAATGAAACAAATAATAGATTTCTCCATTATACGCAACCTCAATATTCTTGGAGACTTAATGCCATTTGTTTAAATAAATAACATGTATAAGAGAATAAATGATTTAGCACTTGAGATCACCAAGGAACCAGGGGCGGATACAGGGAGGGGCTCGGGACCTTCCGGCCGCCGGAACCACCATGACCATGAGTAGTTTCGGTCCTTTATCTCCATAAAATTCAAGGCCGTGGTGGTTCTGGCCCCCGTCTCCAAGATATTTAGATTTGGTGCTGAATTAACACCACAAAATTGGCCCAGGTCCTATTAGACCATCTCTAAATCCAAAATTCTAATTTTTTTTACCTGTTAGGCCCTCCCCTCCTTAAATCGAAATTTCTAAATCTTTTGGTCTGCTGGGTCCTTCTTAAATCCCAATTTCTAATTTTTTTTGCCTTTTAGACCCTCCCTAAACCCGATTTTTTCTATTAGACACAATTTGTGTTTACATGTTAAGAATCTTACAATGTAGTTTAATTTTGAGAAGTTTTACATTGGTACTTAAAATTTGGTTCTTAACCACTCGGATTATAACATGTATATATACGATTTTTTTTAACAAGTTTGATTTAGCAAAAAAAAAAAAAAAAAAAATTTACACACGCATGTGTAAAATTGGGCCTCCAACCGAACAATCCTGTATTCGCCACTGCAAGGAACCATATACCAACTCTTAGCATTTTCATAACTCACCTGTCACTCACAAATTACTAACCCCACTCTTCACATGTTTCATTTGGACAACAACTTAAAAGTCATATGAAATAAAACATGCATAGATCTCTTACTAAATCCAAATAAATAAAGGTCAAACCAGAAATGATAAAAAAAAAAAAGCATTTTAAATAAGAAAATGTGCTAATTGGGATAAAGTAGAATACCTTTGGTAATCCAGCAATCCCAAGTGCCAAATCAAACTTCAAGGAGCCAGTAGATATCACAGGAGCATGCCGTGACCTGAAAAAGCACTGTAAGGACAACTTAGACTCACTAGTGAATTCAGGGTAAAGTTGTGTAAGTGTGCTAATTTACTCCAAATACTTGGTATATCGTGTTTGGTTAGAATTGAAAAATAATTCGTTAATAACTATTTAGAAGGAAAATCAGATATTTACTAGCTATTAGCAACAAGCAACAATAGTAAACAACATCTTAACCAAACATTGCACTAACCATTTTCACAAAAAACAAACACAAAGTTTCTGTTAGATTATTTTATGCATCAAGACGGATATTTCAGTCACAATGTTGTCACTCGTTCCAATTTGTTACAGACATTGAATAGAGTAAAATTAAAGACGGAAATTATACATTTACCGACGAAAATTTATGTCGGTAATGCCAATTGTTTTCTGTTTCCTGCCTGAATCAGGGTCGATGGACCCTCCGTGACCCCTATTCCTCTGCCCCTGCTCATAGTTCGATTCTTAATCATTGCATAATCATTGTAAAGTTCGTTTAATTGTTCAGGCTTCATGAGATCCCATACCCTTCTTCTGCTTCAACGAAATTTTGTCCTTGCAAGGTTTTCCAATTTTCGGAACATTTACTCTGCGAATCTATTATCCTTGCTGACAATTTGATCTTCATTCAAGCTGATCCTTTCCGGAGATGAAAAACAAATACATTCACTTGTCCTCCGTGGTCTTATCGTCCTTCGTGTTTCACTATGTTTCACAGTAAGAACATAACCAACATGAACCCGTCACCAATAATCCCCACAACTGCAGGATCCGCCCTTAAAGTGATGGAACCGGTTTGAATCCCTGACTACAATATACCTCTCTTCAATCATTGATATTAGTTTGATAACAGTGTGGCAGTCTCCACAGACTCTGAGATTCTTCACAATCTGAAGAGGAGTTCCTCGAGGTGTTGCAATCAATCCGAAAGCAATTGCCAGCCTCTCACTGTGTTGGAAAAGAATACTTTCCTTGTGTTCTTCATCAACATCCTGCAGCACAAAATTGGTATCCGGCTGATAGCCGAAGTCCTTCAGCTTCATCCTTAGTTCGTCAAGTTTCAGATAAATCTCATCGGACATTGGATGAGAAACATCACCGGCCAAAAATGAGTATGTATTCTTCTTGACCTCAATCCAGCTGTACCCAGCTTCTTTTTTCACTTTTCTTATACCCATTAATTTCCGAACTTTGGTTCTTTCTTTCCAATCTCCGGTTGCAGCGTAGATATTGGATAGCAGAACGTACGCAGCTGAATCATGTGGTTGTAGTGATATGAGCTTTTCTGCTGCAAGCTTTCCCAGCTCTACGTTGCGGTGAACATGAGAAGCGGCCAAGAGAGTTCTCCACACAGTTGTATCTGCAGGAAATGGCATCCGGTTTATAACATCCATGGCTTTTTCGAGCATTCCCGCTCTGCTGTATAGGTCAACCATGCAAGAATAAAGTTCCATTGTTGGTTCAATGTGGCGATCTTTCACCATGATATCGAAGTATCTCTGACCTTCATCGACTAGACCAGCGTGTGCGCAAGCAGAAATTACACCAATGAACGTTACACCGTCCATTTCCAAGTTCTGTGTTTGCATCTCCTTGAATACCTCAAGAGCCTTTCTCCCATGCCCATGCTGTGCATATCCAGTGATCATTGAATTCCAGGAAACTAAATCCCGCACTCGTTGTCTCTTGAAAACTTGGTTTGCACTCTCTATATCCCCTCTTTTCGCATACATGGTAACAAGCGCGCTGCTGACACACAAGGCATTATGAAATCTCGACTTAATTGACCAGGCGTGAATCTGTTTTCCTTGTTCTACTGCTGCTGTAGGAGCAGTACACGCGTTTATGACACTTGAGAAGGTATACTCGTTAGGTTCGACTCCCTCCTTCGCCATTTGGATAAAAACGTTGATAGCTCCCTCTGTCTCTCCTATTTGAGCATACCCAGAAAGCATTGCTGACCATGCTACAATGTCTTTCTCAGCTATTCTTCCGAAAACTTTCGAAGCTTCATCGAGATTTCCGAGCTTCACATAAGCATCTAAAAGCGCAGTTCCAACTGTAGGCGATGTTGCGTAATCACTCTTTACGGCTTGTGCATGTACTTCAAAAGGAGAAATCAATGGTTGAGCTCCAAGGATAGTAGAATACGTGTAATCATTCGGTCTAACACCTTCCCTACTCATTTCACGAAACAGACTCACAGCTTGCTCTGCCCAACCATTCTGCAAATACCCACTAATCATGGCTGTCCACGACACCACATTTCGAACCTCATCCATCATAGAAAATATCCGAAAAGCATCATTCATTTCTCCGCCCTTACTATACGCTACCATCAAAGTCGTGCTAATATTGTGATCATATTCAAATCCATTCTTTACAATCTCACAATGTAACTGCCTAGCAAAACACAACTCCCTAATGTTAGCACAAGACTGAATCATAGATGCAAGAATCATATTATTCGGCTTCACATCAGCGAGTTTCAAACGGTAAAACATCTCGAAAGCTTCGAAATGAAACCCGTTTCGAATGTAACCAGAAACAATACTATTCCAACTGATACTATTCCTAGTAACCATACTATCAAAAACAGCTTTACCATCTCTAATCATCCTAGACTTTGAATACAAACTAATCAATGAATTGCAAACATAAATATTCGCCTCGAACCCGACTTTTATCACAATTGTATGGAGTTGAACTCCAGTATCAACCATACCTGCATCTGCTAAAGCTCCGAAAACAGTAGCAAACGTAAACGGATTCGCCTTAACCCCTTCGTTTTGCATTGTAAAAAAC
Organism: Euphorbia lathyris; assembly: GCF_963576675.1. Lineage (NCBI taxonomy): Eukaryota > Viridiplantae > Streptophyta > Magnoliopsida > Malpighiales > Euphorbiaceae > Euphorbia > Euphorbia lathyris. The sequence continues at coordinate 10,436,964 of NC_088912.1, forward strand.
AATCTCAATGCTTCAAAATTAAGCCCATTCTGAGCATAACCAGCAAGCAATGATGTCCAAGACACCACGTTTTTTTCCCCCATTTCATCAAAAACTTTCCTCCCTTCTTCAACATTTCCAATCTTCATATACATATCAAGAAGCGAAGTACCAACACTAACATCCCCCAAAAATCCAGATTTAACACAGTGATTATGCAATTGAATCCCTAATTTCACATTAATCAGATAAGCACAAGTTTTCAAAACACAAGAAAGAGTTGATCCATCGATTCGATAACCCGATCGATGAATATCCACAAAGAGATTAACAACTTCGCGGTGTGAATTATTGCGGGAGAACTCAAAGAGCAGGTGATTGCAGGGCACGAGTTCTGGTTGGGGACTTTTATCAAACACCTTGGCTGCAATTGGACCTTCAGACTCCGATAATGGTGAATTCGGATTTAAATCAGTAGCAGTGGCATTTGATTGAAAGAGAGGGCATAAAGTGTGGAATAGAATGTAGAATTGGGTAGTTACAGTTTTCAAATACGGATTCGTTTGCGGTTTTTGAAGAGATTTTAAAGTGAGGTTCAGAATCATCTTTTGGGTTTGTTGAATTGAGTGATGAATATCAGCATTTGTTTAGAGATAGAGAATAGAAATATGATCTTTGTATTGCAAGAAGAAGCTTCTCTTTTAAAACCTGGAAGCCATAGCTTCGAGTCTTCGAAGTTCAACAGCTATACACAGAACGTCAATTTCGGGCGGGAGACAATGAAATAGACAAAGCCATAGACATATAGGTTTAAAGTTTAAAAAATGTTTTAGATGAGAGATATATGGTTTCCAGAAAAGTATTAATTTAGGTTTCAAATACAAAATGACATTAATATAAATTTAATATTTAAAAAAATGTATGAATTTAAGTTTCGATAATAGAACAAGACATGTTATTAATATTAATCCGTTAAGTTCTGTCGATTGTACATGGAGGGAGAAATAATAAAAATGACGTGTCCAATCCGTTCTCGATGTCTAAATTGATACAATTTTTTAAACGTTAAGCGTATATTGATGTTATTTTGTACGTGAAGCCTAAATTGATACTTACCTAAAAACCATAGGCCTATTTTGGTACCTTATCCCTTTATATTATTCTGTTAAGTTCTGTTAATTTTACGTGGAGAGAGAAATCAGAACTTAATGGAGTAATATGTCACGTTCCGTTATCAAAGCTTAAATTTGTATCTTTTTTAGACGTCAAGTCTATATTAATGTTATTTTATAATGTCAATGTATTTCATTTTCTTTAAAATGAAGTTTTTGGATTTTTTTTATTTTAATAAAATTATTTTAATAAATTTAGATAGAAAAAACACTGAAATAGTGACATATAGCAGTAGGACTCTGTCATGAGCGATTCGGCATTCAGTTCGATAAAAGTTCGATCGTAATTTGGCTCCATCTATAAATGAGTTGGACTTGAGCATCTTGAAATGCGGCTCAAAAGCTCGTGAACTAGGTCGATTATAGGTTTATGAACAAAATCAATTATAATGTTCATGAACAAATTTGGTTCGTTTATTTTTTTTAATAATATAATTTGTATAAAGGGAAAAATGTAAAATAATGTAAAATGATGAAAATGACGGAATTTTGTTTCTTGTGAATTTGTGCTTAATGTTTAAACATGTTGGCCCATTTTAGTCAGTAACACAATGGCCCTGTTTGGTAAAGAGCGTTTTGGAATAAAAAGAGCGGTTTTGACCAACTTTAGAGGTTTGACCACTGAAACCGCTAATTGGAGTGTTTGGTGGAGAGAGGTTTGAGAGAGAGTTTTGGGATGAAAACGCTAATTTAGAAAAAGCTCTTAAAAGGAGCTTTTTCAATTAACGTTTTGCAATATTAAAATTAATGGACTTCTTTAACCCTAATAGATAGGCTCTGTTTGGGAATTAGCTGATAGCTGATTACATTAGCTGATTTGACTAGCTGTTTGTGTAGACCTATTTGGTAAAAATTAGCTGATTGATGATAGCGGTTTGTGCAAAAAGACGAATAAGGGCATTAATTTTGGCGCAGGAGAAGAGAGAGTCTATCTATTAGGGTTAAAGAAGTCCATTAATTTTAATATTCTAAAACGCTAATTGAAAAAACTCTTTTTAAGAGCTTTTTCTAAATTAGCGTTTTCATCACAAAACTCTCTCCCAAACCTCTCTCCACCAAACACTCCAATCAAAGGTTTCAGTGGTCAAACCTCTAAAATTGGTCAAAACCGCTCTTTTTATCCCAAAATGCTCTTTACCAAACAGGGTCATAGACTCCCTCTTCTCCTGCGCCAAAATTAATGCCCTTATTCGTCTTTTTTGCACAAACCGCTATTATCAATCAGCTAATTTTTACCAAACAGGTCTATACAAACAGCTAGTCAAATCAGCTAATGTAATCAGCTAACAGCTAACAGCTAATGTAATCAGCTAACAGTTAACAGCTAATTCCCAAACAGGGCCAATAAGTTTTTTAAAGTTTGTGAAGGTGTTTTTAAGTAAAAGGTTGTGATTGACAAAGGTGGATCCAGTCCGGGGTTCGGGAGCTCCGGCCCCTTCGGCCGCCAGTTCCATCCTTGAATAATATTGGTTCGATATTTGATGGCTTTCCTAATTTTAGTTTATATTAGCGTTTTTGTAATATAATTTCAAGATTTCAAGATGATGAGTTGGTTAAGAAGCCCCTTTCATTATTTTTGTGTTCAAACTTTTAAAACCTCATTTTTTAAAAGACTTTTTCTATTTATCTATTTGAATTAATTTTTTCAAAATAACTTTGTTATTATTATTAATCATTTTCTATTTTAATTCTATTGTACTATTTTTTTTTCTAAATCAATTAACATTAGATTTATAAAATATTAAATATATCTATTTTTTTTTTAACTGAGCACTTTTAGTTTTTTATTATTATTCAACATATCAAAAAAATTGATGTCCGTTTGGATGTTAACCATAAATTAAAGGGTAAACTTTAAATAAAATCCCAGTGGTTTCATTAATTTTCAGATAAATGACTGTGGTTTACTTTTTGTCAAAACGAGGATTGAGGTTTTCAACTTTAGCAAAATAAGGACTTTTTCGATTGATACTATTAAAATCACCTTTGACGACTTCAAAAATGACATATTTTAAGAACTAATAATATTCTAAACAACTTTAATTCTTCAACTTTTTTATTTTGAGATTGTTTAGATGATGTTTGGTAAAGAGAGAGAAAGTTAATGTTTAGAGAGAGAAAGTTCTAAAAAAATGATTTTCAAAAATCGAAAATGTAGTTCCATAAAAAATATGACATTGAACAACTTTAATTCTTGAAAATTTTCATTTTTAGGTCGTTAAAGATGGTTTTAATAGCATTAATCCAAGTGCGAAACCCCAATCCTCGTTTTGACAAAAAGTAAACCACGGTCCTTTATCTGAAAATTAGTGAAACCACATGGGTTTTATCTGAAATTTACCCTAAATTAAAAGAATAATATCATTCTGAGTCAAAATAAAGCTGGAATTGATTACAAAAGTCTTGCTACCTCTTTTTACTATCTATTGCAATTTCAATGTTTTTAATGAGATGAAAATCATTATCCGTTAGGGTAATGAGACGGGTATAGGAATATTCTTAGAGTATCCGGTATTCGTCATAACTTTTTTATATATTAATAAATATCATTGTTTTTTAGATTTAAGATGTGAGATTTGAACCCAACTTTTTGTTTTTCAACCATTGAGTTATACCACTAAGCTACTTTATTCTTATTAATTAAGGTTCAATTTGTTCAATTTTTAAATAGATGATTTATTAATTTTATATTTGTTAAATTTATAATATTTTTTGTTTTATTTATTAATTCTTCACAGGTAAGGGTATTCATGGATACTCACGAATTAAATGGGACGGGTATGGAAATCAAAAAGTATACATGTTAGGGTAATGAGATGGGTACGGATAATTAAAAAATAAAAGAGTAAAAGTTTGGGATTGACATTGGCATTACCCGCGGATACCCTACCCGTTGTCATCCCTACTCTCTATCTTTACTTTGCGCCCTTCCCCACCTCTATTTATACTATCTACTACAAAATTAAGACTCAATTTCAACCTCGTTAGTGTTTATTGATGTTGTTGTTGTGACTCTCGTTGTTCCTAATATTCCTTGCGTGTTGTTAGAGAAGCTTTAGGGAAAATTACACAGAAATTCATGTTCTAATATGTAAAGTCATAATTTTGGATTATATCAAACTAGTAAAATCAGTACTTTTAATGTATTTTATGGATTATAATTTATAAATTAGAAATCTATAATATATTTTCTAGGGTTTATGATTTATGAATTGAAGTCTAGAATTTTTAAATTATAGTATAAAATCATAATATATAAAGAATAATGACATATTAAGAATTAAGTTTAGTGATATGACTTAGATGTAATTTTTTACTTAATTATCATATTCATGTATTTTACCCGAAGCTTTATGTGGACTTCTTGATGCCCAAGCATGTTGATTTCTGCAATTTTTGACTTGCGAGCCTTTTGTTGGGCCTGTTTTATGCTATTGGGCCTGAACTTTGAGACCGGGCTTTATTTCTCAAATAATTTTGGAGCCGAGCAGACTTTTGTCGGATTTGTACGAATAATATCTCAGACTTTGGAATTCGAACTTTGCACGAACAATATCCCGAACTTTGATCTTCTTATGGATAATGTCTAAGACTTTAGAATTTGCTTGAACTTTATACAAACAATATCCCAGACTTTGAACTTTGTGTGGAATGTAACAACTCATTCGTCTAAAAATGATCCAGTGACTCCAAAATATCTCCGAGTCGAATGTGGGCCTCAACCTTGCTTCTCAGGGGTATAACAGTTGCCTTCGGTTTAAAGTGAGCGCCTTTAGATGTCTCCAATATTAACGAGCGAGCATTCATGTCCGCCCAAAATTTCTACAAAATAAGATGAAAAATAGAGATAGATAGGATTTTTTTTTTTTTTTAAGGGAAGATAGATAGGATTTTTTTGTAAAAATGTAAAACTAAATTAATTAATAAGGTTTTCCATTTTTATTTTATTATTCATATATTATTGAGTTTCAATTATTTTACCCGTCTTTTCTCGTATATCATCATTTTTTAGCAATACATGATATTTCGATTTGTAAATTGTAAGGAAAATGTCTCAATCAAAATTAACATTTTTTAAGTTTATTGTTTACAATTTACAAACTGAGTTATACATAATTCGTAATTAAAAATTAATAATAAGATGAGAATTATTAATTAATCGAAATTAATTTCAAATTAATCAATAATTAATAATATAAAAATTGCTAATAAACGATAATTCAGATCCCAATGTGCTCGACGTTTTTTTGGAAATAAAATACAATTTTCAAGAAAAAATCTCATTTAGTCGAATTCACGCCTTTTAATCCTAATCGTTCACTTTTCGAATATAGCTTTGACATTTTTATCACGTCGCAAATTGATTTTAGAAAAAGACGTGCATCTACTTAATAAGCCGTTCTGAGTTTATAAAAATGAAATATATTTTTAAATGAAATTTTTATGACGATTACATGCATTGAATATAAATAAAAAACATTAAAATTTTCACGATAAAAATGGATATCTACAGCTGCTTCCATTTGTATATTTTCATTGAAAACTGAGTATACAAAGTAGTCCGAGATACACATTTTTGCGGATTTATTATGCAATAAAATTTAAAGAGATTTATAAATAATTAGCCTATTGTGAACAATGTTGATCGTCGTTCTCCAAGTTGTGATAATCAGCATCCTCCTACTTTAGCTGCGATCCCTTATTGTCTGAATACTTTTACTGCAGAGACCTTCTACTTAGGGTCTGTTTGGTTCAGCTGTTGCAGTTGTTGTTAGCTGTTTAATTACTATTGTTTGGTAAAATTATATTGAACTGTTGTTGTTCGGATTTAAAATGTCTAAAATAGACATGTTTTAAATTAATCAACGATGAAATTATAAAAGAAAAAATGTGAAAAAATGCACATAACGTTTACAACTAGAAATAATTTTACTCTTAATGTCTAAAATGGTACAATTTTACCCATAACGCTGCTAAAAGCAATTTTACCTATAACATTGGCAAGTTGGGTCGAGTTCATATATTATTAGAAAACATAAATATTTTATTTCTTATTATACACCAATTGCACATACTAGTGGTTCTAAAAAAAGAGATTTCATATTTTTGTGATTTAATAATAAAATTGAAAATTAATATTTATCAATTCGATGAAATATTGGAAATTTTCCTGTCCAACTCGTACAAAAGACTATATTTTTTTTATTTTCTTAAAAAAATTCACGTCTAATCATATGTTTGTGATATGTTACTAACGATGATAAAATCGTGCGCATATGAAGTGTAGATGACAATATTCATGACCAAGAAGACAGTTTGATAAATTATTTTTCAAATTGACCCAACTTGTCAATGTTATGGGTAAAATTGGTTTTGGCTGCCAAAATTAGGGGTATAATTGCACCATTTTAGACGTTAAGAGTAAAATTGCTCCTAGCTATAAATGTTGGGGCTATTTTTGCACCTTATCCTATTATAAAATAAAAATTGTGTTACAAAAATTAATAAAAATAATCTATATAAAAAATAAAAAATTTATTGAACGCAACAAAACCTTGTTTTTTCGGTAATTATGTTGTAGAAGTATAAATAATGTTAAATAATAAACATATTTTGTGGGAATAAGAAGGATAATTCTGTCAATAACAACAAACTACAAACAACTGTTTATGAAAAGCTCTAAATAGGAGCTTTTCGTGAAACGCTCCAAAACGTTGCAGTTTTCAGAGAAAATGCTAAACGCATTGGTTATATAAACCTAACCAAACGCTATATTTCATGCGGTTTGGAGTGAAACGCTAAACGCTCATCCGAAAAGCTGAAACAAACACCCTCTTAGACTCTTTGACATATATGAGATTATCGAAGGGATATATGTTGAAACACCTTTCCACATGATTTTGATTTGACAAAATTATTTAAGAAGAATTAAATCTCAATGATAAAAATATTCCCACACATTAAATTTAAATGTTTTGATTTATTTTGTACTAATGTGTTTGTTCAATGTTGAGTAATTTGATTTATAAGATTAAAGACATTAAAAGTGCAAGGCCCAAAAGCCCACAAGAGAAAGTCAAGCCCAAGTCAACGTCTGAAAGCCACACGGCCCAAATAGATCGAAACGCAAGCCCAGCCAAGAGAAGGATCGAGAAGCCTTTATGTAAAAGCTTCAAGACGAAGCTGCTGAGTTGTGCGACAAGAAAGTCAGGTCAGCGGCTGACCTGGACAAACTTGGAGATAAAGTATTTCTACTTTGGGTAAAGTTCAGAAGACGCAGGAAGCTGTCTGGAAGACTTTGCCAAAAATGTAGAGATACTCTGACCAGCCTGACTAAAAGCATCTGAGCACTGCCGAAGACAGAAGATACAAGAATTTCATTGGCCGAGGACGTTGAGCACTGACTGAGTGAAAGCGACAGGAAGCCGTTTCCCTCCAACGGTTATTTCGAAATTTGAAATGACCGGTGCCTCAAGTGTCACTATAAATAGGCCATTCAAACGCTTCATTCGATGCAGATCTTCAATCAAGTCGAAACGCTGACCAAATTGTTATTCGAAGTTCTGTGTTAGAAAAGCAAAGCAAATCTTACACTAATTCATATTCTTGTGTAAAAGTCTAGAGTGATTGATTTCGTCTAAAGTGTTCTTAGCTTTTGTTTAGAACAAAACACTTATCATTTCTAGAAGTATAGAAAGGAGAAGCTGAGTACTCGGTTATAGTACTCAGCGGTAGAAAATAGGATTGAGTAGAGGAATAGAGGAAGGCACTCTTGTATACTCAGTTGCTATTGTAAAAGGTTTGTGCTCTACCTTTAAAGAGCTCAGTAGAGGATTCTGAAAAGCTCGGAAGGAATTTCGGGGACTGGACGTAGGCGGAGAGTGTTGGGTTTAGTGTCCTATAGACAATTGTTCCAGGATATAAACCTAATGTAAATGAATTGTTCTTTATGTCATTTGTTTTAATAAGATATGGTTTCATAACTGTATAAATGCAACCTCCTTTAAAGAACTAAATAAGTCTAATAAAAGGAAATCTCTAAGTTTATTTAAAGTGATTATAAAGTGTTCATACAAGCATGAAGTGAGACGAAACATTATAATAAACTAATAAACTGAAAACCACCCCAAGTCAAGTGATATATTTTGAATAGGGATTGACATAACACTGTTGAGACTTGCATGTAACAATGTTTTCTGTCGAGACAGAGAGCTGATCTCACAAGCTTCAGATATGCAGATATTTGGACAGTTACATGGATCCAATGAAAGGGGTTCATTAGGATTGGGGACCCGACTTGAGATAACAGGATTGGTAGATTTATCCTTGTCACATGTTCATCTCATTAGTATTAATAGGTATAAGTAATCCTAAGACTCAAAGGATTAATTAGTGATTCTGGATTATGGAATGTGATGCTTTGATCCTGTTGTAACACGATCCATAACAGGGATGACTCTGGGGTGTGTACGGCAGACGTTGGGTATCACAGGAAGTAATTGCAGGATAGTTATACATTGGATTGAGCATTTGTCACTCCTGATAAATGGGAAATACGTCCAAGGATCGCTTATGGAAGACTTAACTCTAAATCCTTGCAAGGTGATAGCTTAAGACTTGAAATGCAGATTTCACTTAACCTATCTAATTGGAGTTAACTCGGCCTGTACAAGTAAAACGAACGTCTCGCTATATGTGACTTGACATAACCCATAGTCATAAGATTCTGTTCAAGGGTGTAGTTGACAAAGGATCGAATTATATTGTAACTAATACGGAAAGGTCAACGACAGAATCAACCTGTCTTCTTATAGCTCTGGGGAATGTTTCGGATCTGCCAATCACAGTTCGCGTACTCATTCCGTTATACAAAGATTAAATATAATTCTGAGAAAATTAATTTAATAGTTGTATACGGCTAGAAGCAATAAGAACCTAATGGGTCACACATAAGACTTGGAACCCAAAAGAGAAACAAATGTTAATTAATTGACGGAAACCCAACTGAGTCTACTAAGGCCCAGTAGTATAGGGGGCGAATTTGTGTATTAAATACACAAAAGAATTGATTTAATTCAAACAATTATAATTAGATTATGATTATGAATTAAATTAATTATAGGATAAATAAGTTAGGAGGTTTAATGAGATTAAATTGCTTCTATTATTATCCTATCAATAAGTTATTATTATCTTTATATTTAATATAATTATAGATAATAACAATAAGAATTTTATTCCGAATTAAATTCTTATTCAGTAACCTAATTCTATCTAACTAGGGTTTATATGGAAGATGCTATATATACCCCCTTAACTGTGAATTTCAGCCAGCCCTAGCTATCTTGGAGAGAGTGAATTTCGACCCCTACTGTAGTGGTTCATCGTTCACCGTTTGCTTCCGATCAACTGATTTTCATCTCTTTCTTTTACTCCTTGATCTTGTGTTGATTTATTAGAGGCAATCTGCTTTGGTTGCTATTATATGGTTGAGTTCTAATCTTTGTTTGAATTGTGTTTTTGTTTTATGCTCGTGAACTCGGAGTAAGAGTTGAGGGCACTTCGATTGCAACAGTAGATAGAACTTCAAAAGGTATTTCCTTCTATCCCTCTTTATATGAAATAACGGTTAACGGATCTTGGTTAAAAGAAATAGGTTAAAATTTTTATATTTCCGCTGCCAAACGTTTGCCTATTTTCCTTCAGAGAGGCCGAACCAGGTGTTGGAATTTAGTGTCCTAAATACAATTGTTTTGGATATTAATATTAATGAATAAATTGTTTATTTGGTCATTTGTTTAATAAGATATATAGCATTAATATGTAACTATATATAAAGGCACAAATCTTTCGCAAAGGAAGTAATCCTAAGTCTATTCAAGTAGTTATAAAGTGTTCATACAAGCATGAAGTGAGACTATACTTTATAATAGACTGATAGACTTAAAGTAAACCCAAGTCAAGTAATATGTTATAGGGATTGGCATATTGCTGTTGAGAATTGCATGTAACAGTGTTTTCTGTCGAGACAGAAAGCTGATCTCACAAGCTTTAGATATTCTGATATCTAGACAGTTACATGGATCTGATGAAGGAGTTCATTAGGATTGGGACCCGACTTGAGATAACAAAATGGAATGATTTATCTAATGTGTCAACTGTTCATCTCATCGGTATTAGTAGGTATAACTAATCCTCAGACTCAAACATTCATTAATTAGTAATTCTGGATTGCGGAGTCTGATACTTTGATTCTGTGCGAGCACGATCCTATAGGTGAGAGCCTAGGGTGTGTGAGAGCAGGGTTGGGTATCACGCGAAGTAATTACAGAATGGTTAATGTCAGATTGAGCATTCGTCACTCCCGATAAATGGGAGATATATCCAAAAGGCCGCTTGTGGTGAATTGACTGAAATCCTTGCAAGGTGATACAATTAAGAGTAGAAATAAACATTTCACTTAACTTATCTTTCAGAGTGAATTTGTTAAGCCCAAAATATACCTAAAATATCATCAATAATTACATCAATATTGCTACGAATTTATAATATTTATAACCATTTAGAAAGCTTTTACTCTCAAATATGTTTCTTTCATGCAAGGTACATAAATATTTGGTAAAATCCAAATAGGAGTAAAAAGAGCTCAAAAATAGAAGAATAGCCCTACAAAAGGAGTCGAAGATGACGAAAATTAATAACGCCAAGTCGAGGACACGAACGAGAGCGAAGAAGTGAAAAATGCTCCGTGCCGCGACCGCGGCCCCCGCTATTCACGGTCGCGACACGCGTCCCTCGGCCTCTCCTTCCCTTCGTCCGAAGTACAATTGATGCTCCCCCATTCTCGGTAGAGAATTTAATATTCTCGGTACGAGCAGGAGATTTTAGAAGCCTAGTTACACACTTTCGTTTTCGACAAAACGCGATCATTCGGGTGGATAAAGACGTCCTTTCGCAGCGGACACGATCCTTCACAACGGACACGACACTTCAATCAAGACTCTTCAACATCTATAAATAAAGAGTTGATGGAGAGTTGAAGATATAATGATATATGTGTAGAAGAAAGAGATTAGTGTAGAATTTATGCAGAAATTCTGAATCAAGTGATTCAGAAGTTAGATTTCGATTCTGTTCAAAAGCAATATGATGTACACACATTGTTTACTAAATAATAACAAATTCAGTAGCGTTTAGACATTGTTCCAGTTTAGTTTACATTTTGGTAGTGGACCGACCCAGTCTCTATTACGAAGATTCAGCGAGAAGATTGAGTAGAGGATTCGCCCTTGAGCCTGACAAACTCTAACGAAACCCAAGGAAAGGATTGACAACCCGTTCACTTGCACGCCGTCGAAGAATTCAATGCTCCATGTTCTCTGTAAACTTGTATCAATTTATATTTCATCTAATAAAGTCCGTTCTATTCGATAGATTTTTATGCAGCACTTATGGTAACCAATCCACTAAAGTGACTGCTGGTGTTTTCATTAAAACGTATTTAATCCAAAATCTTTACAAGGAAACTTTGTTGAACACTTAGGCAAATTATTATCTCGAAAGAGTTTTAATTTGATTAAGGGCAATTTATCCCAAAAGGGTTTTGTCGCGTTCAAAGCCAATTAATTAGAGGTTCCGTCATTTATTTCATCTTTATAATTCGTACAAAGTTTAAAGTTGTTTTCTTTGCTTAATGCAAACAAATATACTTGTTTACTTTTCTAAAGTACTAAAACGTTCCTATTTTGCAAATTCATTCTTAAATCAGATATTTTCTAACATCTTCATATTCTAATCTAATTCTTATTCTAGCAATTTCAAAACCAAAACCGATTAAACGATTTTTCCATATTATAAACCTTAAAGTAATTTTAACCGATTGTAAATAAGTTTTGTTAAAAAAACGTTCCCTGTGGGATCGATATCTTTTATTACTACAAGCGTATACCGTGCACTTGCGGAAATCGCTCAACAAGTTTTTGGCGCCGTTGCCGGGGAACGCCAAAATTTTTGACAAAATTTTAAATTTTTCGTGTTTTAGTACGAATCTAGGTTTATTCATACTTATTCAAACTTTCACATTTTATTTATTTTTAATTATTAACATATTTATTTTTCAAAATTCTGTTTTGTAGGTAGTTTCTGTTCGTGCGAAATTTCAAGTTCATGCGCAGTTCTCGAAGTTTGGGCACGTCACCAGATCCTATTGACCCAGAAATTGAAAGAACTCTTAAAAAGAACAAGAAAGAAAAGAAAAAGAAAAACCAAACCCCAATAAAAACTAAAATTACTGAGCCAGAAGTTATGGCCACACTTATGGATTACGCTAGGCCAGGAGTGGCCGGTGTAACAAACAGTATAGTTAGACCCCAAATTAATGCACATCATTTTGAAATTAAGCATGCGTTGCTTAATATGTTGCAAAATAATGTAACGTTTTACGGGTTACCTAACGAAAATCCTAATACCCATTTGACAAATTTCTTAGAAATTTGTGACACTTTTAAAATTACTGATGTAACTGCAGAAGCAATCAAACTTCGCCTTTTTCCTTTTACCTTGAAGGATCGAGCCAAAGAATGGTTAACTTCTATGCCAGCCGCATCAATTGAGACTTGGGAGCAATTAGCCCAAGCATTTTTATCAAAAAATTTCCCTTTAGCAAAAACCGCAAGAGTCATTAAAGAGTTAACATCTTTTTCTCAAAATGATAGTGAAACTCTTTATGAGGCTTGGGAACGTTTTAAAGAACTTCAACGTTTATGCCCACACCACCAATTGCCCGCTGAACTTTTAATGCAAACATTTTATAATGGACTAAATCCTACAACTAGAGGTTCATTGGACGCTATGTCTGGAGGGTTATTCATGAAGAAAACATCTGCCCAAGCAAGAGAACTTTTGGAGAAAATGGCAATCAACAGCAGTATGTGGCCCGCGGAACGTGGACACATACCAGTAGCAAAACCATCATCCTCAACTACATCATCAGTTAAAGGTATAGTGAATCTTGATCCAGTAGCGATGTTACAAGCCCAATTTTCTGCCTTGTCGCACAAAATTGATAGGATTATGGCACCGTGTGATCCTAATGGTCAACCAATCCAAACAGATGTGGATTACGAAGGTATGAGTGAAATTGAACAGGTAAATTTTGTCCAAGGGCAAAACCAAAATAATAACCCTTATTCCAACACATATAATCCTGGATGGAGAAATCATCCTAACTTTAACTGGAGAGACAATAATAATGTCAATGCTAATCAAAATCGTACTACTAATTATCAAAATCAATCAAGAGATTCGATTAGCACTTTATCTTCTAAAATCGACAAATTCATTGATGCTATGAGCGGAAAAATAAGTAATCACGACGATGGTTTTAAACGGATCGAGAATAAATTCGATCAGCTTATTAAAAACCAATCATCTAGCATCCATAATTTGGAGATTCAAATTGGACAACTCGCTAAATCAATTCCATCCCGCAAAGAGGGAAGTCTTCCAAGTCATACGGAAGAAAATCCGAAAGAGCATGTTAAGGCTATCACTCTTCGTTCAGGGAAAAACTACTTAGGCCCGGAAATGCCCGGAAATTCGACTTTACCTGGAACTGATTTACCAAAGTCCAAAGAAGATACATTAAAACAAAAAGATGCACCGATTGACTCTAGTACAAAAACTTTTGTACCCAAACCACCTTTTCCACACAAAGTCCGCAACAAGGACTATGACAAACAACTTTTAACATTTTTAGACAAACTTAAAAATTTGCATATTAATTTGACGTTTATGGATGCAATTACGTAAATTCCCAATTATGGTAAATTCCTCAAAGATTTAATTTCAAAGAAAATCAGTTGGGAAGGAATTTCATCCATTTCGCTAACTGAAGATTGCAGTTCGATTGTGTCAAGCAATTTGCCCACAAAACTCAAAGATCCCGGATGTTTTACCATTCCATGTAAATTGGGAGATATTGAATTTTTCAGTTGTCTCTGTGATTTAGGAGCAAGTATTAACTTGATGCCATTATCTATTTTTAATAAGTTAGGCTTAGAAGAAGACATCAAACGTACCAATATGGTTTTGCAATTAGCGGATCAAACCACTAAAAGACCATACGGTATAATTGAGGATGTTTTAGTTAAAGTTGACAAATTTATTTTTCCTACCGATTTCGTTATTTTAGATTTTGCATATGATGTAAATTGTCCGCTAATCTTTAGTAGACCGTTCATGAACACGGGATGTGCTCTAGTTGATGTGTCGGAAGGGAAAGTAGTTTTACGAATAGGAGATGATAAGATTGAGTTTGATATGAACCAAACGATGAAATATCCTATGGAAGATTTCGCTTGTATGAAACTTGATTTAATTAAAGAATGTGTAAATGACATTGTTCAAAAAGAAGAAATAATAGAAACTATAATGAGTGAGGCACTAGAAGATAAGGACCCAGAACCTTTGATTCGAGAAGATGGACCAGTTCCGCCTTCAATTGTAGTTCCACCTAAATTAGAACTTAAAGAATTACCAAGTCATTTGAGGTGCGCTTTCTTAGGCGAAGGCGATTCTCTACCTATTATTATCTCTAACAAATTAACACAAATCCAAGAAGAGAAATTGAAAGAAGTTGTTAGAAATAGGATAGGAAGTATGGGTTGGCAAATTTCAGACTTAAAAAGTATTAATCTAAGTATTGTGATGCATAGAATTCATTTAGAAGAAGATAAGCCACCTAAAGTGGATAGACAAAGACGCCTAAATCCGAACATGAAGGAAGTAGTAAAAAATGAGATTACTAAACTTCTGGACAATGGAATCATCTACCCTATCTCGGATAGTGAATGGGTTAGTCCAATCCATTGTGTACCTAAAAAGGGAGGCATAACAGTTGTAAGGAATGAAGAAGGTGAATTAATACCTACGCGAACCACCACTGGTTGGAGGGTTTGTATAGATTATAGAAATTTAAATAAAGCAACTAGGAAAGATCATTTTCCTCTTCCTTTCATTGATCAAATGATCGAAAGGATAGCTGGTCATGCTTTCTACTGTTTTCTTGATGGTTACTCCGGATTCTTTCAAATATACATTTACCCGGATGACCAAGATAAAACAACCTTCACATGTCCTTACGGAACATTTGCATATAGAAGAATGCCCTTTGGTCTATGTAACGCACCTGCAACATTTCAACGTTGTATGACTGCGATTTTTAATGATTTCATTGAAAATATCATGGAAGTTTTTATGGACGATTTTTCAGTTTATGGAGATTCTTTTGATTCGTGCCTAGAAAATTTGGATAAAGTTTTGTCTAGGTATGAAGAAACAAATTTGGTATTAAACTGGGAAAAATGTCATTTCATGGTTAACGAAGGAATTGTTTTAGGTCACAAAATATCTGAAAAAGGATTAGAAGTAGATAGAGCAAAAACCTCAGTAATAGAGAAATTACCCCCTCCAATTACTGTTAAGGGAGTAAGATCATTCTTAGGACATGCTGGTTTTTACAGAAGATTTATTAAAAAAATTTCTGTAATTTCCAAACCACTTACTAATTTACTCATGAAAGATTCCAAACCACTTCTTAATTTTTATCCATTTGATCCATTATCTATACTTAGCATATTTCATATGGGTAGTTTCTAATTATTCTTACTCGAATTAAGATAAAAAGGATTCACTTGAAGTAATATGGTTTTCTATTTTTCCACACGTATATCTACATTTAATTTTATTTATAACTCAATTTCTTTTTAATGCATTAGGTTTTCATTTAATCAATTCAATTCATGTATTAAATATGTATTACCATGCACTTATTATGCATTTAATATGGTTCTCTTAACTTATATGCATAAATGAACATTTAAGTTTCATTAATTACTCATAAACCAATTTATTATACTTTAATTCAATTTATTAAGTTTAAACCTTTGGTTTTTCTTGGAATTAATGACATTTATTTAAGTTTTAAGTGCAGGAACACTTAATATTAAGTTCAGGAACCATTTCCTCAACAAAATTGCACAAACCATGTCAAAAGGCACCAACATAGGCCATTTTTACCAATTCTCTACCGAGAATTCATTAATTCTCGGTATGAGCAGCAACTTCAGCAAAATTTCAGGACGAAAATTGCCTGAAAATCGCGTGCCGCGGCCGCGGCTTTGCCATTCGCGGTCGCGACACGCGTATAATTTGCCCTTTTCAATCCGATTTTGACACCAAATTTTGCCTATTCCTATTCCTATTCTATCTATTCACCTACCTATACAACCCTATATAAACCTACCTCTTACACAAACCTCACATCACCTCTATTTTTACCCAATCTCTTACTCCAAACTCTTCCCCAAAAATCTACTTTTCCTCTTCCCAATTTATTCACTCCAATTTCTATCCTCTTTTCTATATTTCAATCACTTCCAATTCAAAACCCCCAAACTCATCTTCAAGCTTTACTTTCTCTCTCAATTTCTTTTTCTTCTTCTTCTTCTTCTCAAACCCTAAACACACAAAACACCATCACCATGGTTAGGACTAAGCGTGTTGGTAACAAGCCCGCCGTTACGGAAGCTAATCGCCTTCGGGTTCAATGTGGAGCTTATTTCGACATCTTTTCGGAGGAGGAAGCCGCTCGTTTCAAACATTTTTCTCAAGCCGACCGCCAATTTGTTGATATGCACTTCTTAGACTTCCATTCGGTAAGAGCATTAAATTTCTCTACTCGAATTGATGCCTTTATTGAAGCTTTGGGTTGGCAAGAATTCGTTAATATGCGTTTTCCGCGTATTAATGAATATGTAGTGGAATTTTTGGTCCCTTTGACCATGAACAAGAAGAAAACTTCAATCTCTTTTAGGAATAATGGTATCCCTTACACCATTGACTATGAAGCAATGGGAAATATGTTTGGTTTCCCTACTTCTGATTTTTATGATAAGCCTAAAGATTTTGATAATGATGCGGTTTGGCAAACTCTTTCGGACCAAGACTATTTTAATTCTAAGAACACTTCAAGCAAGTTGATTAAGGACAATTGTGTGTTCTTCTTTCACAAATTTTTGAGTTTCTCCTTGTTTGGGCGTGTTGAGAGTTCAAAGGTTCAGGTTCGGGATTTGTATGTTTTGGATAGTTTGCTTAAAGGTTTGAGGATTGATAGCATTGGCATCATGTTCGATAATTTGTTCCGTGCTTCGAGGGCTAGTACCATTCAAATCCCTCTTTGTAATTTTATCACCGCTCTTGTGTTGGGAGCACGGGGGGAATTGGCCGATTATGACATGACCACCTACCGTGGGTATGTTCCGCTTTTGGACATCTCGGCCCTTGAGCGAGCTCATTTATTGCTTCCACAAGGACCTCCCGTCTTTATTTCCTATGCTACCCGAATTGCCCATCTTCGTGGCACTATGGGTGGTGGCGCTTCAAGTTCTCAATTTGTAGGTACCGAAGGCGGCGGAGAGGCGGAAGGCGAGGAGGATGAACCACCGGCTCAAGCACAACCCCAAGCACCTCAAGCGGAGGATGATCCGGTAGATTTGCGGAGGATTTTGAACCAAATCAATTCCAACAATCGTCAAATGAATTTAAGAATTGATGATTTGGTTGAAAACAATATGGTGATGAATGACAACCTCAACCTTTTGAGGCGTGAACATCGATCGACTCGGCCTCGGATGCTTTCTTTTTTTCCGACGCCGCAATGTGGAGACGTCACCTACACCTCCCGATTCCCCACCTCAAGCTTAGGTTGTTTTCTTTAATTTTATTATCTTGTTATAATTTGGTACAATTTTCATTTTCATATGTTTGGTACAATATTCAATTTTCAATTTTATGTTGAATGTTTCATTTGCACCATTCCTATCTTTATTTCGTATGCTTAATTTTTGTGCTTATTATTCTTGATATCTCGCTTTTGCACCAATGAGGACATGGTCCAATTTAAGTGTGGGAGGAGATGTACATCATTTTCATTTTTTTTAGCACAAATAACAAATGCAACGAATCATTTATAACAAATGCAACGTATTTTGCAACATAAACTTGTTTAAAACGCTATTTTTATTAACTTTACATTTTCATATATTTTTTTTGAAAAAAATTAATTAATCATAAGTTAATATGATTATTTTTAGGTTATCATTATCGTTAGAAATTATATTTCTATACGGGTAATATTTTTCAAATTTTTCACAAATCTCCGATACGATTTTAAGTAAAAATTGTCTCGAGTGAATGTATTTAATTAAAAACTTCTTTATTTCAACCTCTATTTTATATCATGAAATCATGATACAATAAATCTTATTTTAAATTTTTCAATTAGGTTTATAGGCATTAAATTGAACTAACAATTTTAGCTCGGTTTGATTTCGTCTTACATTAACACCAATTGAAGTTTTTAAGGAAACTTTAGCCATAATACATGTTGAATTTTAAGTCAATATAGGATGAATGTGCTATCTTTTTTTTTTCAAATTTAAAATTTAAATTTCTTATTAATTAATCAATTAGTTGAATTCTTAACTTTTGGCCACGATTGAGACCAACCTTATCACAATCGAGGTATGAAAGGGAAGAATAATTAAGTACCGTTTACTTTTGGCCACGGTTGCGACCACCCTTATCACAATCAAGGTATGGAAGGAACGTTTAAAAATAATAATTATAAGTGTGTATAAGTTTAAAGTAACGATTGCGTCCACCCATGGCATGGTCGGTACCTCTTAAGCAAACACAAAGCAATAAAATACGTATAAAGTTACGATCAAGACCACCCTTATCTCGGGCGTAACTAAGCAATAATTAACCCAAGTACTTATTTAAATATTTAATATATTTCATATATTAGTTTAGGTTTGGGAAAAGAAATTTTGTGCTTTGAAATGCCTTGAGACGAAAGACTCAATAACATGCGTGCTTATTTCGTCCCGAATGCTTCAATTCAAAATTGAAAATACAAGACGAATGATATATCATATTTATACTAAGTTAGTTTGATATTTTGCGTATAAATTTGCCATGCGAAGTTAGTCTTTTCGGCTTAACTAATTTAAAAGGTAAAACAGAGATATATGTTTTATTTTCATAAAGAGATTAGTTAGAGAATAAGTTCAGTGAAATTTTGCTCGGGACTAGCAAAAGATTAAGTGTGGGGATTTGTTAAGCCCAAAATATACCTAAAATATCATCAATAATTACATCAATATTGCTACGAATTTATGATATTTATAACCATTTAGAAAGCTTTTACTCTCAAATATGTTTCTTTCATGCAAGGTACATAAATATTTGGTAAAATCCAAATAGGAGTAAAAAGAGCTCAAAAATAGAAGAAAAGCCCTACAAAAGGAGTCGAAGATGACGAAAATTAATAACGCCAAGTCGAGGACACGAACGAGAGAGAAGAAGTGAAAAATGCTCCGTGCCGCGACCGCGGCCCCCGCTATTCACGATCGCGACACGCGTCCCTCAGCCTCTCCTTCCCTTCATCCGAAGTACAATTGATGCTCCCCCATTCTCGGTAGAGAATTTAATATTCTCGGTACGAGCAGGAGATTTTAGAAGCCTAGTTACACACTTTCGTTTTCAACAAAACGCGATCGTTCGGGTGGATAAAGACGTCCTTTCGCAGCGGACACGATCCTTCACAACGGACACGACACTTCAATCAAGACTCTTCAACATCTATAAATAAAGAGTTGATGGAGAGTTGAAGATATAATGATATATGTGTAGAAGAAAGAGATTAGTGTAGAATTTATGCAGAAATTCCGAATCAAGTGATTCAGAAGTTAGATTTCGATTATGTTCAAAAGCAATATGATGTACACACATTGTTTACTAAATAATAACAAATTCAGTAGCGTTTAGACATTGTTCCAGTTTAGTTTACATTTTGGTAGTGGACCGACCCAGTCTCTATTACGAAGATTCAGCGAGAAGATTGAGTAGAGGATTCGCCCCTGAGCCTGACAAACTCTAACGAAACCCAAGGAAAGGATTGACAACCCGTTCACTTGCATGCCGTCGAAGAATTCAATGCTCCATGTTCTCTGTAAACTTGTATCAATTTATATTTCATCTAATAAAGTCTGTTCTATTCGATAGATTTTTATGCAGCACTTATGGTAACCAATCCACTAAAGTGACTGTTGGTGTTTTCATTAAAACGTATTTAATCCAAAATCTTTACAAGGAAACTTTGTTGAACACTTAGGCAAATTATTATCTCGAAAGAGTTTTAATTTGATTAAGGGCAATTTATCCCGAAAGGGTTTTTTCGCGTTCAAAGCCAATTAATTAGAGGTTCCGTCATTTATTTCATCTTTATAATTCGTACAAAGTTTAAAGTTGTTTTCTTTGCTTAATGCAAACAAATATAATTGTTTACTTTTCTAAAGTACTAAAACGTTCCTGTTTTGCAAATTCATTCTTAAATCATATATTTTCTAACATCTTCATATTCTAATCTAATTCTTATTCTAGCAATTTCAAAACCAAAACCGATTAAACGATTTTTCCATATTATAAACCTTAAAGTAATTTTAACCGATTGTAAATAAGTTTTGTTAAAAAACGTTCCCTGTGGGATCGATATCTTTTATTACTACAAGCGTATACCGTGCACTTGCGGAAATCGCTCAACAGAATTCACCCTGTACAAGTAAAACCGGACTCTTTGTTATATGTAACCTTGACACGTTCCATGGTTATAAGGAATTGACCGAAAGGATATAGTTGATGAAGGATCGTATTATACTGTACCTAATACAGAAAGGTTAATGTCAGTCATCAACCTGACTTCTTAATTGCTCTGGGGGAATATCATAGGTTCTGCTAGTAACAGCTCTCGACGGTATTCCGTTATATATATGTTGGAATTAATCGTGATGAATAATTTCAAATGATATATACGGCTAGTGGCAATAAAGAACCTAATGGGTCGCATATGGGACTTGGAATCGGAGGACGAAAATGTAATTAGTGGGACATATATATATGGGCCGAAATTTACATTAATTTAGGGATAAATTAATTTGATTAATAATTATAATTTGATTATGGTTATCAATTAAATTAAAAGATTATTTGATAATATTAATTAGAAGTTTTATGTGATTGAAACTCTATTTAATTATCCCTAACATTAATTAATTATTAATTTGATTAATAATAATTATCTATATATAATTAGTTATTATTTAGATAATAGTAAAGTGTTTATTTAATTATCTAATTAGGAATCCTATTCCGTATAAGATTCCAATTATTTAATTACCTAACACAACTGGGATTAGGGTTAAGAAAAGTCTATAAATAGACTTCCCTAACCCCAAATATCGACACACACACAAATAGGAGAGGAGGAATCGTTCCGTCTTTCGTCTCGGCTAATTTACTTTATTTCTTACTCCCTCTTTGATCTCGTATCGATTTCTGTTAGAGGCAATCATTGCGATTGCTATTCATTGAAGGTCGATCACTGATTATCTTTTGGTTTTGTGTTGAATCAAACGTTCGTGGTTCACGAGTTGATAATAGCAAGTTGTGGGCACTTCGTTTGCAACGGTAGATAGTTCATCAATAAAGGTATTACTATCTATCCCTCTTTATATGAAATAACAATTAACAGATCTTGGAAAAGGGAAATAGATAAAATAGACAAAATTTTATTATTCCGCTATGCCTAGGCTTGTCTATTTTCCTACATTGATATCAGAGCCTATGTTAATCTGTTATTTCATATATCTAAATAAAAGAGTTTTTCAATCAGATTGAATAGATTTATTGTTAGGTTAAATTAATTAATCGATTAGTTCAATTAACCTAATGATAAATAAGTTTTGATTACTTGTTAATTAAAACTGATTATGCATAGTTCCTGATTATTTCGGTTGATAATCGTTTAAACTTAACTTGAAGGTTTTATGGTTAGATAATTAAAACTTTTGTTTTACTAAATCTAAAAGATAAAACTGATTTCTGATATTCTGAAAATTATTTTGAAATTGTTTTTAAAACAGTTATATATATATATATATATTAATATGTATTTATTTTAAAAAAAATAAATAAATAAATACGAACAGCTGTTCGGGGTCGCTGCCGCGAGGCGACAACCCCGAGTGGCTGTCGCAAGGCGGTTGCTGCTTTGCGCAGCAACCGACAGCAGAGATGCCGCTGCCGTTAAGGCAGCGGCTCCCTATGATTTGCTGCTGCCGCGAGGCAGCAGCTGTCGCAACGGGGTGGGCCGATTAAAATCGGCCCGACCCAAACGGATACCGTTTTAAAATCGTTTTAAAACAGGCCCGGGTTTTTGATTATATATATATATATGTATACGTTTCAGAATATTAAAAGTTTTGTTTTGATTATCAAAATCAATTTATTTAAAAGTTTGTTTTACCTAAATATTTGATATGAGTAATTCAAAGTATTAAATGAATTATTCGAATTAATTAGGATATGCATAATTAAAATTGGATGAAAATTAATTTAAGTTGTTAATTTGATTAACTTAAATATTACATAAATAGTTTGTGTAATCAACCAATTAAATTTAATTTAATTGAGTGTATGCATGTTTGGCATTATGGACATATTAGACCCTCTTTAATAGTTATTTAGTCTTTTGGTATTTAAATAGGACCTGCGTGTCCTGCCTTCTCTTACTCTCTATTGTATTTCTCTTCTCATCCAAATCCCTTTAAGTAAATTGAAGATATCTTTGAAATTGAATATTGTTGTAATTCAAGGCGCCAAGGAGAAGACGGAGGACCCAAAGAGAAATATGTAATAGTTAGTATTTCCCTAGGGTGACCCTTTATTCTGTTTCTGGCTCGACGGAGTAAACTTAGAGATATGTCCATAATTGTCAATGTTGAATGTATGAATGTCTGATGTATGCTAAAGCAAATCAAGACTAGGATAGATTATGAGACTTAAATAAATCCCTCACTAATCAAAAGTTAAGTAAATAAGCAAGTTATTAAAATCGGTTGCCCCTCCCTAATATTATAATTCAGCCGGCAGTACTGGGGGCCTTTGGGTTGTTGAGTAAACTCAAGCTCGGGGTCTTATGGTAACACCTGAATTATCGAAAAACTATTTTTCACGAATATGGGGTAATGCTTAAATTAGGATAGAATAATTGGATGAGTAAACTCATGTTGTTCTAACCTAATGGGAAATATGGTTGGGATAGATAAACGACACATATCAGTTACTAATGTGGTTAGTAACCCAACAACCTAGAAATCACGTGTTTTGATGTGATTGATTACATGAATCTACCTAATGAATGAAACTAGCTTGTTGAGTAAACTCAAGGTGAAATTTCAGGAGTTAGGATTCTAGCTCACTAAAGGAATTGTGAATATCCTTCGAATTAATATAGAGGGTTATTAATTTGGTAAAATAGTGGGAGCAATTTAAAAACATAAGAGGCCAACGTATTTAAATTGTAAGTGAATTAAACAAATGAATAACATCCGTCACTTTTCTCACTCTCAGGTTAATTTTACTCTATAAACAATCATGTCGAAAACCGATCTAAGAAATATCCTTACCGATAACAAGTTGAATGGTTCAAACTTCGCCGACTGGTTTCGTAACCTCAAAATTGTTTTGAAGTTCAAAAAGATAGGGTATGTACTCGATACATCGATACCCGCTCTTCCGGCTGATGATGCACCCATTGAAGAGATTGATGCCTATCAGAAGCATAAATCCGATGATGAACACGCTGGGTGCATCATACTTGCATCGATGACACCAGATCTGCAAAGGCAACATGAGGAAATGGATGCCTATTCTATTGTCATGCACTTAAAAGAGTTGTTCGGAAAACAGACTCGTTGTGAATGTTTTGAGATATCAAAACTGCTGTTTCGCTACAAGATGCAAGAGGGCACATCTGTTATGACACATTGTGTCAAGATGATTGGCTATATCACCAAACTTTCTAGTATTGGCTTCGCGATGGATCATGAACTAAGTGTCGACTTACTTCTTACATCCCTCCCAGAAAGTTATTCACAGTTCACCATGAACTACCAAATGAATGACTTAAAGACCTCTCTTGAAGAGCTCGCCAATATGCTCAAGACAGTTGAGACAAATGTGAAGAAAGATAAAGTGGTACCTGATAGGGGCGTTTCGTCCCTATCTTTTAGCGTGATTTACGGTTTAATTTTAGATGAAATAAATAAGTTTAATTGCAAAAATATAATGTTTTAATAAAATAACAAAATAAAAATAAATTCCGCACTTTCGATTAATTGTCTTTATTTTGAGTAAATTTAGAAAATAAAACGTCAAGCTAACTCGGCTCTCGAGAATTGTATTTCAGGTACGAGCAAGGAGCAAAAATCCACCGACATACGTGGGGCGTATCACCCTCCACGCAGGGCGTGGAACACATTGTCAGAAATAATTGCTAAATCCGCAGGCACCACGTGGAACTTACCCACTGCCACGCGGGGCGTCCTACCTTCCACGCGAGGCGTATGAGCAATGATAAGCAATAATGTCTCAATCATGAATGTCAGACTGCAAGATCTTCTAAGTCAACTGACAATACACGGGGCGTACAACCATACACGTGGGGCGTGTATGGGAAGTTCTTCAGTCTAGAAAACCAGAGACTTACATACGCGAGGTGTGCTTCAGACTACGCGTGGCGTAAAGGACTTAATTCAAGCAATAAAATCTTAGAAGCTCAACCACGCGAGGCGTACCCCAGTATATGCGGGGCGTGGTTGAGACAACAAGATCCGGATTTGGTCCACATGCAGGAGCTTTCTAACGGAATGGGCAAATACGCAGGGCGTCCTTCACCATACGCGGGACATGTCATGGGAAAACTGCAGAAATAATGTAGCTCCATACTTATACCTTGTGAATTTACAATTTTACCCCTAGCTTGATGTGTATAAATAAGAGTGACTAGCACTCATTTAGACAGCTTTTGACATACAACTCTTGTTATAGATTAAGCTCTTGCTACTTAGTTTTAGATTTTATTTTTACATATCAAAACTCTATCACCTTGAGAGCTTGTTCGTTGATTCCGGCATTCCATCAAAGTTCCGTTCCATCTCCGTTCACCAAGCTCGAAAGCTCCACCTCCAAGTCCTAAGAGACGGCCTTGAGTCCGGTTAGCTAGTTCCGAGGGTGGATTCTTCCCTTTTCACTTGCTAATTAGCTTGTACTCTTCCCATGTACTAGGCTTGGTTGTATTCCATATTTACATTCTCCATATTTATAATTTATGATTCATAATCTCTTTTTCTATATATGTGTTAATGTTTGGTACTTGTTTTGATATTCGTAATTGATTATTGTGTAGGGGAACGCGATTTCCGACGCCATTCGGGCTATCTTTAGGGATTCATATAGGTGTTGCCTTACCGGAAGTGACGCTCCGGAAACCATAGGAATTAACAAGCCACGGAACTTACGGGCCCTAATTTCTGATCCCAAGCATTAGACACGCCTTGACTAGGAACCACATAGTCTAAGTACTTCACGGGTCGGTCACACTACACGTAGTCGTCATTGTAAGAGTAAATCATTAACCGTATATATTGGGAGTCATTGTTTATCGTATTTATAACTTATCACCATCCATACCACTTCGTAGAGTTTTTGTTATGTGAATTTGTCTCACCCGTAGTTAGGAGTAGTTTGTAGTTGTTCCTCGAATCAACTCAAAGTATTCACCGCTTAGATAACGTATAAAACTGAGTCGTTTAATACTTGTAGTTATAAATCCCATGGATTCGATACCCGGTCTTAACCGGATTATTACTTGATACGACGGGGTACACTTGCCCCTAAGTAGTAGCGTCTAGTAGAGATAGAGCATTTAGGAAGATCACATCCAGAGTCGTAACGCACTTATCATAATATATATATTTCGTAAGCTCTACCTAGGCGTTGCGCACCCTATCAAGTTTTTGGCGCCGTTGCCGGGGATTTATAATTTCTTGCAATATTAGACAAAAACGTTTTATTGTTAGTCTAAGCATTATTTTTGTATAAATTGTTTATATATACTTTTTACTAACAACATTCTTTATTGTTTATAATTTGTTCCATTTATTTATTTTATGCACACCCGATCTCGGAGTGATACTCTCGTTCCTATTGATCTTGAAATTGAACGTACTCTTTGTAGGATTCGGAGAGAGAAAATGGCAAACCTCAACAATGATGCTAACCAACCCGAGGTCAACCAAAGGCCGCTGGTGCAACCCGTGAATAACAACCGCAATGGTGGAGGCAATGACATGCGCTCGATGGTGGAGATTCTTGCTCCGCATCGCCCTCAAAACCGCAACGGAATCGTTGCCCCCACCATTCCGGCCAACACATATGAAATCAAGACTAGCATGATCCAACTCATCCAACAACTTGGTCAATTCGGAGGGGAACCCCATGAAAACCCTAACGAACATCTCGATAAATTTCTTATGTGTGCCGAGACCTCTCGGTAAAACGGTGTACCGGTTGAGGCCGTCCGACTAAAGTTGTTTCCTTTCTCTTTGATAGGACAAGCGTTGGAGTGGTTGCAATCATTGGAGGCGGGTTCGATTACATCATGGGAGGAGCTTGAGAAGGAGTTCATTTCTTACTACTTCCCGCCTTCCAAAACGGTTAAGTTGAGGAACGACATCACTACCTTTCGGCAGCTCGAGTACGAAGCCCTTCATGCGGCTTGGGCGAGATTCCGAAAGTTGCTTCGAAGCTGCCCGCACCATGATATCCCCAAGCACGATTTGGTAAGTACCTTTTATCACAGATTAACGCCTACTAACCGTGCTACCGTGGATTCCGCAGCAGGTGGGGACCTGTTTAGGAAGTCGGCCAGTGAGGCATATGAGCTCATTCACGAGCTCGCAAGGAAAAGCGTATAGTGGCAAGAAGATCGGCTTGCCGGACCCTCGCGACATCAAACGTTCGCCGTGGAGAAAGAGGCTCCAAAAAGTTCCATGGCGGAAATGAATAAAAAACTTGACGCTTTGATAGCCCAGTTGAGCCTCAACAAAGTTGCACAGGTCCTGATGTGCAATCATTGTGGTGGAGATCATGACGGATTTAATTGCCAAGCCGGTAGCCCTTTCGCCGGCGACACCGAAAATGTAAGTTACATAGGAGGCAATCAAAGGTACAATCCTAACCCGAACTCTTACTCACACCACCACAATAATAATAACAGCGGATGGAGGCCTCGGTACCAACACCCTAACTTGTCGTATGGCAATAATAATAATGTATTGAGGCCCCCACCCGACTTTGATCAAGAATATCGGGAAAACGGGCTAGGACAATCACAAACCATGCCCGGTGGTCGGAACACTCAGCCTCCCGACAACGTGCATGGCCAGTCGGTAACGTCCTTATTAAAGGATATCTTAACCCGTCTTGCCGATAGTGAGGTGTTTTGCAGGGACCTTAGTCGCCAGGTAGCCACTTGAATCGTCAGCAACAGGAGAGGCCATTAGGAACCCTCCCGACAAACACCGAGCAAAACCCGCGGGGCAAAAATAGAGAGTCCGGACAGGCGATAACTCTCCTAAATAGTAGAAGTTCGGACCCGTCGAGTTCCAACTCAGACAGCCTGCAGTAAGCCGCCGCATGAGAAAGTCGAGCTACTCCGACTCTAAACGTAGCATCGGTTTGAATTTCTCAAACCCCTTGTTCATATGTATCATAACCATTTTCACCTTATTTTTATTTATTTTTATATTTCTCTCTTTTATGTTATTTTTAGTTTTCTCTTTTTAGTTATTTTTATTTTTTCCCATCTCATAAATCAAAAGAAAAACAAATCCCATTTTTAATCCAAAAAATAAGCCACGCGGAGCGTACACACCAGTACGCTCCGCGCAGCTGCGTGTCTGTCCCATTTCTGAAATAAAAGACGCGTTACGCGGGGCGCCCCTCCTACCATGCCCCGCGTAACCTTCGGCAGTTAGCTCTCTCTCGAATAAACGCCACGTGTTGGGACACGCGGGGCGCCCCATAGGGCACGCCCCGCGTATTCTAGGGGAGTTGCGAATTGCAACTCCCCATGGCAGCCTTTTCCTCTTCCACCTTTCCCATCACTCTCTCCTCTTCCCCAAAAGTCTCTCCCACTTATCCACTCCACCTCTTCTTCCCTCCAATCACCTTTCACCTTTTCAAATTCAAACTTCTTAAACTTCCCTCTTCATTATTTTTGTTTTAACCACCTTCATAATTACTCTTTAAAAAAAATAATAAAAACATTAAATAAGCAATCAAACCCATAAAAATTCAAAAAACTCCTTAAAACCGAAAATTGTTTTTTTCCACGCGGGGCGTACCCCTATGTACGCCCCGCATCCTCGCCTTTCTCCCACCAATTTATGGCCAGGAGGTGCAATACGCGAGGCGTGCGGTGAAGCACGCCCCGCGTGCCGTGCTGTTTTTGTGTCAAATAAAGATTAGGAGGTGGGATACGCGTGGCGTGGCCCCTTCACGCCTCGCGTACCCCTCTGGGAATCCGAGTTTTACTTGGATTCCCCACTCCTCCCCTATATATACTCCTCCCTTTTTCCTTCTTTTTCCCCACAACTCACTCTAACTTCCCACACTCTTCCTACACTCTCTCTCAATCCTTCATTACCACCATGGCAAGACGCAAGCATGTAGCCGACATGCGCCCCCCACGGTCCACTCGGGCCCGCTCCTCTCGTTCCCAACAACACCAATCACCACCACCCCTCGAACGAGAAGGAACATCGCCACTCACCCGATAATATCGGGCTCCTTTCCATCTCCTCACTGAGGAAGAGGCCCAATCCTACCAAACACTTTCTCCTGCTCATATCATGGAACTCCCGTACATCGAACGTAGCGTTCTTGATCGCTACGATGTTGGCAGTGCTTTCGAGGCTCGCCTCCGTACTCTCAATTGGCACGATCACTTTCGTGCCCGCCAACACGTTTACCCCTCATTGGTTTTGGAGTTCTACACCACCCTAGAATCTAATGGTGTTCCCGGAGCCGCCCTCTTCAACTTCCGCCTTCACAACCACCCTTTCTCCATCGACACACAATGGCTCCGCAACCATTTCACCTGTCAAGCGGAGGACGGGATAGCACATTGGCCCGAGGGTGTCTCCCCTCATGATTTTTGGACCTCCATCACCGGGTCCGACGATTATGACGTCTCCAACCTCTGCCCGGCCTGCATCCGCGATCCAACCCTCCAACTTCTCCACCGGTTCATCTCTTTCTATTTCTCGGGGAAGTCCGAGTCCACCAAGGTCAATAAGCACGAGCTTTTGGCCATCTATTGTTGTGCAAATGGCCTCACTTACGACCTCTCCTACCTCGTGGCCGTCCAACTCCACCAAATGCCCACCCGGAAACGTGGCAAACGCGGGTTGGGCCATCTCATCACCATCTTCGCCACCTCCGCTCTTGGTGAAGCCGCCCTTGACCGCCTTCCCAGCTTGGAGCCGCGGCCCTTGGACAAAAACGCCTTCAAATCACTCCAGCGCCCCACTTCCGGCCCAGGTGAAAGTTCGAGGGCGGCCCAACCCCAAGAGTCCGAGGACTCGGACTCGGACATGGGCCTAAACTTTAGTCCGTCGCCCAACCATGACTTCAACTCCATATATGCCCGGTTGGACGCCTTGGAAGGCCACCAACGTGCCGATCGCTCCCACTTCGACTCTCAATTCGCCAACCTCAACACCTGTTTTGACACCATTGAGGCCCAAAGGTGTGAGGATCGGGCCCATCTTGACGCCCGCTTCGATGCCCTCACCAACTTTTTCTCCGCCTACTTCAACATTCACGGCAACCCGCCTCCGCCTCCACCCTAATTTCCATTTGTTTTTATGTTTTTCGTTGTTATATGTCTTTCTTTTTTCGTGTTTATGTTTTTTCGTTCGTGTTTTTATGTTATTTTTTATGTTTTCTTGTACTTTCGTTCTCCTTTAATTAATATATCTATCTCTTTTTTTTCCTTCTTATAATTTCTCTTTGTGTTTATTTTTGTTTCGTGTGTTCGTTTTCTATTTATGCTTGGGTAATAATGGCCGCGCGGGGCGTACCCCATCCTACGCCCCGCGTGCCCCGCTTTTTCCCCTTCTAACTAGCCCAGAGCTCGGAACACGCGGGGCGCCCCTCTTAGTGCGCCCCGCGTATCTGAGTCTCTGGCTAAAATAAACTTAAAACGCATCTCCTACGCGGGGCGTCCCCCTGGGTACGCCACGCGTAGGACCTGACCTTCAAGGGTCCTTCTTTAAATTCCATCTTTATTTTTGTTTTTGTTTTTCTTTCCTTTTGCGACGTCCTTGGAATAGACGTCATTTTAATAACGCGGAGGGCCGTGCAACTCCGCACTTACCGTTTGTTTTGCACTAACAAAAACAAAAATAAAAATCAAATAAATAACAAAATAATTAAACTAATTTATTGATTCTTAAATTTTTCCAACACACTACCCCCCTCGGAAATTAATTAAAAGTTCTGTTATTTGTTCTTAAATGAAAAAACGTTAACACAAAGGATCGGTTTGATTAAGAAATTTTAGTCTTGATTCTGAAGTTATAGAATTTATGCAAAGCCTAGGTTCGTACCAAACAAAAACATTGAGTCCTAACCCACAGGTCATCTCTATAATGAAATTTAAAAAGGCAATAAAAACGGGATAGTTGAAAATTTGACGAGAACTTGAACGTACACAATTTAACCCGAAATTTTGTGAGGTATTTTTGAGCCTAAAAGAGTTCGGACGAGAACTCTATTTCTTTCACAATTTTTCGAGAGCTTTGACTTCACTCGACTCATAGAGTTTGCACCTAATGCCGGGTTAAGTACACTTATTTTGGTAAAAAATGGCAATAGATGATAAAACGAACCCACTTAGGCTAATTGTTTTCTTAACTTATTTTTTTCGTTTTCATTAACCTCTAGGAAACCCCCTCGAGCCTATTAACCGACTTTTTTTTTAATACCCTTTTAACATTTAACCCTTTTTCCTCTTGTTTAAACACCAACAAAATCAAATCGCACCAAAACTACCCGAAATAAGCCAAGGCCTTGATAAGTAAGCACCATAAGCTTTCGAAATCGTTTTTGTGCCGCTCTCAAAACAAAAAGAAAAACATAATAAAGAGCAAAAGGCATTCTCAAGCTCCACACGAGCAATTTCGAGTTATATTTTACGAACTTGCTAAGGCCAAAATAAAAACACAGTGCGATCATCAAAATGGTGTTTGAACTCGAGTTTCTAAAAATTAACCACTAAAAAGCCACCCACATTACAACCCCCCTCCGGGTTCATTTTTAATATTGCCTAGACCATAACATAGGAGGGAAAACCCGGATGAAAATGCGAACTCAAAGTGACTTCGAGTAAGTGCAAATGAGAGTGCAAAAACACCGACCCACCAAAATTTGAGCGTAAGAGTGAAATCCCTTGGTGAGGTACTTTCGGGTTCTCAAAAGATAATCGACCCCTGTTAATATTGTCTATTAAATTTGATCATGGAGGTTTCAAACAAGTTTTGGTCACTCATTTGTTTGCGTAGGTACTTGTCGAAAACTTTGCATAAAACTTTAGCTTCGGAATCACGCACTTGGTAAAACCAACCGACGGTTTGTTTCTTAATGATCTCAATCCATTGTCTTTCGATTTCTTTTACTTGAGGACAAGTAAAACTTTAAAGTCCGAGGAGGGTTGATAGGGGCGTTTCGTCCCTATCTTTTAGCGTGATTTACGGTTTAATTTTAGATGAAATAAATAAGTTTAATTGCAAAAATAGAATGTTTTAATAAAATAACAAAATAAAAATAAATTCCGCACTTTCGGTTAATTGTCTTTATTTTGAGTAAATTTAGAAAATAAAACATCAAGCTAACTCGGCTCTCGAGAATTGTATTTCAGGTACGAGCAAGGAGCAAAAATCCACCGACATACGCGGGGCGTATCACCCTCCACGCAGGGCGTGGAACACATTGTCAGAAATAATTGCTCAATCCGCAGGCACCACGTGGAACTTACCCACTGCCACGCGGGACGTCCTACCTTCCACTCGGGGCGTCTGAGCAATGATAAGCAATAATGTCTCAATCATGAATGTCAGACTGCAAGATCTTCTAAGTCAACTGACAATACACGGGGCGTACAACCATACACGTGGGGCGTGTATGGGAAGTTCTTCAGTCCAGAAAACCAGAGACTTACATACGCGAGGCGTGCTTCAGACTACGCGTGGCGTAAAGGACTTAATTCAAGCAATAAAATCTCAGAAGCTCAACCACGCGAGGCGTACCCCAGTATACGCAGGGCGTGGTTGAGACAACAAGATCCGGATTTGGGCCACATGCAGAAGATTTCTGACGAAATGGGCAAATAAGCAGGGCGTCCTTCACCATACGCGGGACGTGTCATGGGAAAACTGCAGAAATAATGTAGCTCCATACTTGTACCTTGTGAATTTACAATTTTACCCCTAGCTTGATGTGTATAAATAAGAGTGACTAGCACTCATTTAGACAGCTTTTGACATACAACTCTTGTTATAGATTAAGCTCTTGCTACTTAGTTTTAGATTTTATTTTTACATAGCAAAACTCTATCACCTTGAGAGCTTGTTCGTTGATTCCAGCATTCCGTCAAAGTTCCGTTCCATCTCCGTTCACCAAGCTCGAAAGCTCCACCTTCAAGTCCTAAGAGACGGCCTTGAGTCCGGTTAGCTAGTTCCGAGGGTGGATTCTTCCCTTTTCACTTGCTAATTAGCTTGTACTCTTCCCATGTACTAGGCTTGGTTGTATTCCATATTTACATTCTCCATATTTATAATTTATGATTCATAATCTCTTTTTCTATATATGTGTTAATGTTTGGTACTTGTTTTGATATTCGTAATTGATTATTGTGTAGGGGAACGCGATTTCCGACGCCATTCGGGCTATCTTTAGGGATTCATATAGGTGTTGCCTTATCGGAAGTGACGCTCCGGAAACCGTAGGAATTGACAAGCCACGGAACTTACGGGCCCTAATTTCCGATCCCAAGCATTAGACACGCCTTGACTAGGAACCACGTAGTCTAAGTACTTCACGGGTCGGTCACACTACACGTAGTCGTCATTGCAAGAGTAAATCATTAACCGTATATATTGGGAGTCATTGTTTATCGTATTTATAACTTATCACCATCCATACCACTTCGTAGAGTTTTTGTTATCTGAATTTGTCTCACCCGTAGTTAGGAGTAGTTTGTAGTTGTTCCCCGAATCAACTCAAAGTATTCACCGCTTAGATAACGTATAAAACCGAGTCGTTTAATACTTGTAGTTATAAATCCCGTGGATTCGATACCCGGTCTTAACCGGATTATTACTTGATACGACGGGGTACACTTGCCCCTAAGTAGTAGCGTCTAGTAGAGATAGAGCATTTAGGAAGATCACATCCAGAGTCGTAACGCACTTATCATAATATATATATTTCGTAAACTCTACATAGGCGCCGCGCACCCTATCAGTACCCGCTCTTGTGATTGAGGGATCAAAGAAGAGGAAAGGGAATTTTCCCAATCCAAAATATCCCAAGAAGAACAAGGGAGGCAAGCCGACCCAAGCCAAAGGAAAGTAAGTCAAGAAGCCCAAAGGGGAATGCCACTTCTGTGGTAAAGATGGGCATTGGAGGAGAAATTGTAAGGAGTACCTAGCTTCTCTCAAGAAGGGAAAGGACGGTGCTTCAACTTCTGGTATGTTCTATATTGAAATTAACTCAATTTCACAGTCTGAATCTTGGGTATTAGATACCGGATGTGGATCTCATATTTGTATGAATATGCAGGAGCTAAAGCAGACTAGAGAGTTAAAGAAAGGAGACATAAACTTGCGAGTAGGAAATGGAGCAAGAGTTGCCGCTCTCGCAATTGGAAACTATGATCTACATCTACCATCAGGACTTGTAGTAGTGTTAAGGAACTGTTTGTATGTTCCGGATATGTCTCGTAACATTATTTCTATTAGCTATCTAATAGAAGATGGATTTCATGTTTCAATTAAGAACAATGGTTGTGAATTTTATAGAAATAGTATTTTCTATTTTTCAGGAATATCATTAAATGGGATCTATGTTTTGAATGATAAAGTTTCTGCTTTCACAATTGATACCAAAAGACTTAGATTAGATAACTCAACTTACTTGTGGCATTGTCGTTTAGGCCATATAAACCAGAGACGCATGCTTAAGCTACATCAAGATGGGCTTATAGACTCAATTGATTGTGAATCAATGGGAATGTGTGAGTCGTGTTTAAAAGGAAAAATGACAAAGACACCCTTTAGCAATAAAGGTCAGCGTGTATCAGACACTCTAGGATTAATACATTCAGATGTATGTGGTCCTATGTCAGTCCAAGCAAGAGGAGGATTCAAATACTTCATTAGTTTCATAGATGATCATACTAGATATGGTTATATCTATTTAATGAAACACAAGTCAGAAGCTTTTGAGAAATTCAAATGCTTTAAGAATGAAGTTGAGAATCAAACAGGAAAGACTATCAAAATGCTTCGATCTGATCGAGGTGGAGAATATCTTTCTGAAGAATTTATGAGTTATCTAAATGAATGTGGAATATGCTCACAATGGACACCTCCTTATACACCACAACACAATGGTGTATCAGAAAGGAGAAATCGCACCTTACTAGATATGGTACGATCCATGATGAGCACCACTGCTCTTCCAGAATCATTCTGGGGCTATGCCTTAGAAACTGCCCTATTTACCTTAAACCGAGTTCCAACCAAATCCGCCAGTTCCACACCATTCGAACTGTTCATTGGTAGAAAACCTATCTTCTATTTCATGAGAATATGGGGATGTTCAACATACGTCAAACGTATTGTGTCAGATAAATTAAATCCCAAATCTGACAAGTGTTTCTTCATTGGATACCCAAAGGAAACTATGGGATATTACTTTTATCATGACCAAAAGGTAATAGTATCCAAACACGCAGTGTTTCTAGAGAAAGAGTTTCTGGAAGAAACACAGACTGGAAGCACGATTGAACTTGAAGAAGTTCAAGAGGAATCACATGTTGAAAACGCGGAAGAAGTTGAACCCGAACCCGTTTCACTAGATGAAACACAAGTGTCATATCCCACTCGTAGGTCTCAAAGAATTCGTGAACTCCCAGTTAGATATGGTTTTCTAGTGGGAGATAATGAACTGGTTCCCGTGTTAGACGATGAACCTGAAACCTATGAAGAAGCTCTTGCTAGTCCAGAATCTAAAGCATGGCTTGAAGCCATGAATTCTGAAATGGACTCCATGTATACTAACCAAGTGTGGACTTTGGTTGATCCACCCGAAGGGATAAAACCCATTAGGTGCAGGTGGATCTTTAAGAAGAAGACTGACATGGATGGAAAGGTTAGTACCTACAAAGCTAGGTTAGTAGCGAAAGGATATCGTCAAAAACAAGGTATTGACTATGACGAGACTTTCTCTCTAGTAGCCATGTTCAAATCCATCAGAATATTGCTTGCAATTGCCGCTCATTTTGATTATGAGATTTGGCAAATGGATGTGAAAACAGCTTTCCTAAATGGAAACCTACTTGAGGATGTATACATGATGCAACCTGAAGGTTTCACATCGAAGGATGCAACCAAGGTTTGCAAACTTCAAAGGTCCATTTATGGACTCAAGCAAGCATCTAGGAGCTGGAACAAGCGTTTTGATGAAACCATAAAACAATTTGGTTTCGAACAAAACTCAGAAGAGGCTTGTGTTTACAAGAAGACAAGTGGGAGCTCAGTCGTTTTCCTAGTACTATATGTTGATGATATACTACTTATGGGAAACGATGTGGCAATGCTGCAAACAGTAAAAGTTTGGTTATCGGGTAATTTCTCCATGAAAGACTTGGGAGAAGCAGCCTACATCTTAGGGATCAAGATCTATCGCGATAGATCAAGGAGACTGCTCGGACTATCCCAATCTACATATATTGACAAAGTGCTAAAACGTTTTGACATGCATGAATCGAAAAGAGGTAACTTACCAATGGTCCATGGTGTCAAGTTATCAAATGGTCAGTGTCCTAAAACGGACAGTGACAAGAATCGCATGGCTGTAATTCCTTACTCCAGCGCGGTTGGTTCGATCATGTATGCTATGCTATGCACTAGACCTGATGTGGCATTCTCATTAAGTATGACGAGCCGATTTCAAGGGAATCCAGGATTTGATCACTGGATTACTGTCAAGAACATTCTTAAGTATCTTAGAAGAACTAAAGACATGTTCCTCGTATATGGTCAAGGAGAATTGAAAATTGAAGGATATTCAGATGCTAGTCATCTGACTGACGAAAATGATTACAGATCCCAATCAGGATACCAGTTTATCCTGAATGGAGGTTCAGTTAGTTGGAAGAGTTCCAAACAAGGAAGTGTTGCTTTCTCGTCGACTGAATCAGAGTACATCGCAGCTGCAGAAGCGGCAAAGGAGGCTGTTTGGATTAGAAAGTTCATAACAGAACTAGGAGTGGTGCCTGACATTGTAAATCCCATTACTCTGTACTGTGATAACAATGGAGCCATTGCACAAGCAAAGGAACCACGGTCTCATAATGCATCCAAACATTATCTCAAGCGATATCATCTCATTAGGGAGATCATAGCCAAAGGAGATGTGAGAATAGAAAAGGTGCCCACCGAGGACAACATTGCAGATCCGTTGACCAAGCCGTTACCACAAAGAGCTCACGATAAACATCTTAGTTCTTCTGGTATTAGTTTCAGAAACAATTGGCTTTAGTCCAAGTGGGAGAATGTTGGAATTTAGTGTCCTAAATACAATTGTTTTGGATATTAATATTAATGAATAAATTGTTTATTTGGTCATTTATTTAATCATATATATAGCATTAATATGTAACTATATATAAAGGCACAAATCTTTCGCAAAGGAAGTAATCCTAAGTCTATTCAAGTAGTTATAAAGTGTTCATACAAGCATGAAGTGAGACTATACTTTATAATAGACTGATAGATTTAAAGTAAACCCAAGTCAAGTAATATGTTATAGGGATTGGCATATTGCTGTTGAGACTTGCATGTAACAGTGTTTTCTGTCGAGATAGAAAGCTGATCTCACAAGCTTTAGATATTCTGATATCTAGACAGTTACATGGATCTGATGAAAGAGTTCATTAGGATTGGGACCCGACTTGAGATAACAGAATGGAATGATTTATCTAATGTGTCAACTGTTCATCTCATCGGTATTAGTAGGTATAACTAATCCTCAGACTCAAACATTCATTAATTAGTAATTCTGGATTGCGGAGTCTGATACTTTGATTCTGTGCGAGCACGATCCAATAGGTGAGAGCCTAGGGTGTGTGAGAGCAGGGTTGGGTATCACGCGAAGTAATTACATAATGGTTAATGTCAGATTGAGCATTCGTCACTCCCGATAAATGGGAGATATATCCAAAGGGCCGCTTGTGGTGAATTGACTGAAATCCTTGCAAGGTGATACAGTTAAGAGTAGAAATAAACATTTCACTTAACTTATCTTTCAGAGTGAATTCAACCTGTACAAGTAAAACCAGACTCTTCATTATATGTAACCTTGACACGTTCCATGGTTATAAGGAATTGACCGAAAGGATATAGTTGATGAAGGATCGTATTATACTGTACCTAATACAGAAAGGTTAATGTCAGTCATCAACCTGACTTCTTAATTGCTCTGGGGGAATATCATAGGTTCTGCTAGTAACAGCTCTCGACGGTATTCCGTTATATATATGTTGGAATTAATCGTGATGAATAATTTCAAATGATATATACGGCTAGTGGCAATAAAGAACCTAATGGGTCGCATATGGGACTTGGAATCGGAGGACGAAAATGTAATTAGTGGGACATATATATATGGGCCGAAATTTACATTAATTTAGGGATAAATTAATTTAATTAATAATTATAATTTGATTATGGTTATCAATTAAATTAAAAGATTATCTGATAATATTAATTAGAAGTTTTATGTGATTGAAACTATATTTAATTATCCCTAACATTAATTAATTATTAATTTGATTAATAATAATTATCTAGATATAATTAGTTATTATTTAGATAATAGTAAAATGTTTATTTAATTATCTAATTAGGAATCCTATTCCGTATAAGATTCCAATTATTTAATTACATAACACAACTGGGATTAGGGTTAAGAAAAGTCTATAAATAGACTTCCCTAACCCCAAATTTCGACAACACACAAATAGGAGAGGAGGAATCGTTCTGTCTTTCGTCTCGGCTAATTTACTTTATTTCTTACTCCCTCTTTGATCTCGTATCGATTTCTGTTAGAGGCAATCATTGCGATTGCTATTCATTGAAGGTCGATCACTGATTATCTTTTGGTTTTGTGTTGAATCAAACGTTCGTGGTTCACGAGTTGATAATAGCAAGTTGTGGGCACTTCGTTTGCAACGGTAGATAGTTCATCAATAAAGGTATTACTATCTATCCCTCTTTATATGAAATAACAATTAACAGATCTTGGAAAAAGGGAAATAGATAAAATAGATAAAATTTTATTATTCCGCTATGCCTAGGCTTGTCTATTTTCCTATACCAGGATACGTCTGCTGAGTAATATCCTTATAACCTTTAACTCCTTTATATAATGCTTGCTTAAACACTGCCTAGTAAAACACTAAAAAGAATATACGCTGAGTTGAGTGAACTGAGAAGCTGAGTTCAGGAATAGACTTAAGTGCTATCTCTTGACTCAAGAATAGAAGCAGTCTTAGTCACCTGTTGACTAAGCTTGTGTCTAAAACTACTAAGTACTGCTGTGCTAAAAGACTAAGTTAAAAGTCGTAAAAGAAAAGTAGCCAGCCTTAACGATAAAGTTTTTAAATAGTTCCTAACCCCCTCTGGAACTAATATTGTCACGTTACACGGGACCAACAATATATGCTTTCAACTCTTTGACCCTGTAGTGAACTCGGTCTAAGGATTCAACTTAGAGTGTTACATGAGAACCACATATGATTGTTCTAACCACGTTGTGTTCTCATTATCAATCAAGAGTTTACTATTTCATAATCCTAATGTCCCTGATTCGACATCCAACGTTTGTAACGGGTGAAACACTATTACAATCAATGCACATTCTAGTCTCTAGTCAGTTCTCATGATAATAACGGACCATGGACATTCAAATTAGTATCTTATCACCTCATAGCTTCACATGATCATGTTATCAACCTGCCAAACATGAGTAGATGCAGATCACTAATCTTTGATACTCTATTAATCGGTTTGGGCGACTTAACAAATTATTGTCTTATAGTTATTAGTTATGTCAGATATAACGTCTCAGAACTATGGCATAGTGCAACACATAACTCGTGTGGAGTGGATGTGACAGTCTTAGAGGGCATTCGATTTAAGACATAAGTGGGTATTAGCAAGGCATATCCCCAATAGCAAATGTGTAAGGTTGTTTCAGCCATTAATTATTGACCTAACCATGTCGAGAAGAGTTTTATTTATCCTTTTGGTAATGTCGTTTTGTTGCAAATGATGTTCAATCTCCTTTTCATCACATAAAGTTTTGAATTCATTTGAAAAATATTCCCGACTGTGGTCAATTTTTAAACCTTTAATCTTTCT
This sequence comes from Euphorbia lathyris, assembly GCF_963576675.1. Lineage (NCBI taxonomy): Eukaryota > Viridiplantae > Streptophyta > Magnoliopsida > Malpighiales > Euphorbiaceae > Euphorbia > Euphorbia lathyris. The sequence continues at coordinate 10,476,853 of NC_088912.1, forward strand.
ATCTAATTGATTCTCAACAAGGTTCATAATTTCTTTAAAATAGCTTAAAGCTTCAAACTTGTGAGACATTAAATAGACGTGACCATACATGGCATAGTCATCTATGAAAGTGATGAAATAATAGACCCGTAACTAGTCCTTACCTCCATTGGACCAGTAACATCTGAATTAATGCAGAGAATATTCAATTCCAGTACCTTTTCCATATCGATTTGAATTAGTTCGATTTATTTTTATGATTCAAGATCACATTCCTGAAATGATTTTTTTTAATTAAAAACGATCCAACTCGCATTGTCTTATGTTCAATAAAATGTCATTTTCCATATTATCTTTCTTCCTCAAACGATTTTCTCAAATTATGGAAGAAGATGTTACAGAGTCGAATAGAGAGGCGAGAAACAAAAATCAAGAGAAAGAAAGAGAAAGAAAACATTCATGGAATTAATTAAAGGTATGATAGTCTTTTTAGGTTATTTAGCGTGTCATGAGTCCCAATTATTTGTATAAAAATGGTTAAATTCATGTTGACTGGTCATTTACTGGTCAAAGTACTTAATTATCTAATCATCATTACTTGAGTTATATTTTTGAGACAAAATGAAATTCAAATACCAAATATAAACCAAGATAAGATTCAGTACTTTTAATATAATTTACCTCTATTTATTCAAAGATTATCAAACCCGGACCGAACCGGCCGGTTCAACTCGATTTGATGGGAACTGTTCACAGTTCCAGGCTGGGGGTGGTCCGATTTTTAAATCTTTGGAAACCGTTTAGAACCGCTCAAACCAGCCGGTTCAACTGCGAACCACTAATGCTCACCAGTAGACTACCATTTCACTTATGTTTATAATTGACTATTTAACAATAAATAATAATGTTACAATTAAATAATTAAAATATGATTTAGTATTATTTTTGTCTATTTAGATAAATATCATTAAAAAATTATTTTATTTTCTCAATATTAATAAAGTTTTATTAGTATTTAAATTTTAAATATACATAAATAAATTTTAAAAATCTAATAAATTAAGATTGAAGTTGAATTATAAAATACATATCCTATTAGCATATTTATATGTTAGTTTTTTTGAAAGGAAATTGTATAATATATTAAAGAGAAATAAAGACATTACACAGAAAGGATGGAGGTTGAGAAACCCATACTCCACAACCAGACACAGAATTTGCCGCTCTAGCTAATAAATGTACAACATGATTCGCTGATCGCTTAATGAAAGAGATTGAACAATTAGTTAAGGAGAACCTTACAATCACCTAAAATAATGCCAAAAGGGGACCCAAGCTCAATCGGATGGTGTAGAGCAGAAACCAGCAGTTGGGAATCAGACTCGATAAGAACATTGCTATAGCATGTCGTCTTTGACCAGCTCAGAGCTTCCCTGCAACTCAAAGCTTCTGCTAGAAGAGGATCAAAACGTCCCAAGAGTAAACCATTCTTTACCGCCACAAAGACCCCAATACTCGATTGAATCAAGAATCCAAATCCCGTCTGACCCAGAACAATAAAAACAACACCGTCAAAATTAAGTTTTAGCATATCCGACGGAGGAGCAGTTCAAACCAAACAAGACCTTAGTTCTAAAAATAATCACTATTGATTTTAAAAAGTATAGTTTTTTAATATTTATATTTATTTATCATATTGAATTTATTAATTTGATATCATATTTTGATATTAAATAAATGTTATTGGTATAACTTTTATGAATATAGTTAATATTATACTATGTTATAAGATTGAATATGAAACGAATTATAATTTTCATATAATTTTTTAATATCGGTTAAATTCTGGTTGGATCCAGTTAAATTTCAAACCTTTATAGGGCGTTTGGTATTCTATTGGGATAGGGATATGGATAAAGATTGAGATAGAGATAAGGATAAATAGTTGAGATAATGATAAAAATATGATAGTCGAGAATTATTATTCAATGTTTGGTATGTGGGATAGAGATATGGATAAAATAATACATTTTACTATTTTAACCATATTTAAACTACATAACATCAATTTGAGGGATAAGATGGACTTTTCCATCCTATTAAAATCGCAGGAGCTTATCCCACCTCCTTATACCACCCTCCTCATAGGTATAGAGATTTGAGGGATAAGAAGCTTATCCCTCATCCGTCTCAGTCTTCTATCTCCCAAACAAACACGTGATAACTTATCTCGTATTTTTTTATCCCTATCCCTTCTAACAAACACCCAGTAAATCCATTATCTTTTCTGGTTCTTTGACCGGTCCGGTTTAACCACATGATTTATTCTATGCTTTTTTTACAATTATAATAATGACCATAAAATAATGTGCTTTCCTATTTTTTTTTTTTTTTAATTTACTTTTGTAGTTTTTATTTCTTCGATTCTTATCCTTTTTTCTTTTCAATTTACTTTTTTAGTTTTTATTACAATTTAGTACTTTCTCTGCATTTTTTTTGCTGTCTCTAACGCAGACAGAGACACAATCTTCTTTGCCCCTAGATTAGGACCGTTTAACGGCAAAATTCTTCCTTTACCTCTCATAATTTTAGGGTCTTCTTCTTCCTCCTCAAAAACCCTAAAAATTAGCTTAAGAAATAAGCCTTCTTTTTACCCTTTTACTCCATTTAGGGCTTTCTACTCATACACAATCTTAAAATAGCATTTTAGGGTTTTTCTAGTTGCCAAAACTCTCAATTTCTTCTGCCAATTTTTCTTTTCACTTCGTGTTTTTGCTTATTGGTCACTATAAGTCTCTAATTAGGATTTTTGTTGCTCTAATTTCCCTCAATTTGATTTGCTTGCAGTAGGTTCTTGAAGTACTGAGTTCAAGGAAGCTTCATTTTAGGGTTTTGGGTCTTTTTTGCGTGTTCTTTTTGTTTATCACAGTAAGTAATTGGGTGAATTGGGGCTTTTTAGGGCCGGAGAAGCTATGATTTTTGGTGCTATTTAGCGTTTTTTTAATAGAAGTAACTGTTTTGGGGGATTTTGTGAACGGAGTAAGATGATTGCAGAGAAACCCAGCTGGGTTAAGCATGAGGGAATGCAAATTTTCTCCATTGATATTCAACCTGGTGCTCTCAGGTTTGCTACTGGTGGAGGTGACCACAAGGTATGATCCTTCTCTCATCCTTAATTCTGTTGCCCAAATTATGAGGGAAGAAGGTTTAGAGAGGTGGCAATTTCGTGTTTCGTGTCAAAATCGAGTTATGTTGTGTATATGTTGCATATGTTTATATATGTTATAAACGGTAGGAAAATGATTTTCGTGTCAAAATCGTGTTATCTCCTATATGTTATAAACTGTAGAAAAATGATTTTTGTGTCAATAGTGTCGTGTCAGTCGGGTTGTCTATGTGAACCCTGTTTTCGTGTCAGAAATTGCCACCCTTTGGTTTGGCATTTTCAGAATAAGGGAGGAAACAAGCATCTGAGCTTAATTGTTGACAATGCCACTAGTCTATGTTGCACGGAAATGGGAAACGGAAACGGATACCGGAAACGTTATTTCTAAGAAAAATTAGCTAGGAAACGGAAAAGAAACGGAAACGGATACGAAATGCGGAAACGCTAATGAAGAAGAGTTTTCGTGCAACATAGCAATTAGTTTGATTATCTGATTCCCCTTTGTGTTCACTATGCTCGTTTTTTTTTTTTTTTTTTTTTTTTTTACGGTTTAGCATTAAGCTATCGGCATATGTTTGATTGTGTATAAAATGTGAACAATGTTTGATAATAAAGATTTTCGAACCTTGCATCGCCCGTAAAGTTAAACTTGTAGTATATGAAATATGATTGTGCACCTTCTATTCACTTGTTTTATTTTGCCATTTCAAGTCAACACGATTCATAGAGACAATCATCTGACACGATTATCGTTTTTGTTGCATTTATAGGATATACAATCATATGAATATACGAATCATATAACACGATTATGACAAGACGACCCAGTTTGACACCCTCTAGTATAGAGAAGTTGTCCCTCGGCTTAAAACATTTAAGCTTGTTAAGAAGTTGGAATGTGCAAATCATAGACACGATTGTGACACAAATATCGCTTTTGTTGCATTTATAGGATATATAATCATCTGGAATATTCAAATCACGATTGTGACACGACAACCCATTTTGACACCCCTTTAGTATAGAGAAGTCGTGCCTTGGCTGAAAACATTTAAGCTTGTTACAAATCATATAACATGATTATGACACGATTATCGTTTTTGTTGCATTTATATAGGATATATAATTATGTGGAATGTAGAAATCTTTTAACACGATTATGACACGAACAACCCATTTTGACACCTCTTTAATATAGAGAAGTTGTGCCTTGGCTGAAAGCATTTAAGCTTGTTTAGAAGTAGGAGTGTCAAAACAGATTATCGCACGGAAATTGTGTTATGGGATCTATATATTCCACATGATTATATATGATATAAATACATGAAAATTGATAATTGTGTCAAACGGGTTGTGTCAAGCTGGTTGTCCATCTAAATCGGGTTGTGCACCTTCTATTCACTTGTTTTATTTTTCCATTTTAAGTCCACACGATTCCTAGAGACAATCACCTGACACGGCACGTTTGACACGATTAGGATATATAATCATGTGGAATATACAAATCATAAAACACGGTTATGACACGAACAACCCATTTTGACACCTCTTTAATATAGAGAAGTTGTGCCTTGGCTGAAAGTATTTAAGCTTGTTTAGAAGTAGGAGTGTCAAAACATATAATCGTGTTATGTGATCTATATATTCCACATGATTATATATGATATAAATACAAGAAAATTGATAATCGTGTCAAATGGGTTTTGTCAAGCGGATTGTCCCTCTAAATTGTGTGGTCGTGTCAGAAATTCCTATTTAGAAGAAGCTATACAATATACTATTTACTGCGAATGATGAATATATCGAAACCACAAGTTATTAAGATAGTGGTTGCTGAGCTGGAAAACTGATGCTGCTTTCGGCATGCCCTGAATTTTAGTGGAGTCTCTCAATTGCTTCTTGTTTTCGTACGTCGTACGATATGATTAATATAGGTCAATTCTATGTTTTTGAGTTCTTTAGAACTTAGGTTCTGCAGTCAATTGTATCATTAAGGCGTAAACTGGCATTCTGATATCCTTTGTATAGTTTTGGGTGCGGGCCGGACATGTGATTTGTAGTTTAAACTAGTTTTCCGTATTGTACTTGATGTAATTTTGACCTTTAAAATGCAGGTTCGGATATGGAATATGAATTCTGTTAGCAGGGACTTAGAAATCAATGAGCCAACACAGAGGCTTCTTGCGACTCTTCGTGATCATTTTGGATCGGTTAATTGTGTTAGATGGGCTAAGCACGGTAGGTATGTTGCATCAGGGTCTGATGATCAGGTGATTTTAGTTCATGAAAGGAAGCCCGGTTCAGGTACTACTGAATTCGGTAGCGGAGAGCCGCCGGATGTTGAGAATTGGAAGGTTGCAATGACGTTGAGAGGGCACACTGCAGATGTGGTAATGTAATTGCTTCAATGCCATGATTTTTGAGTAGTGCATTAGTTTATAAGTTTTAATCTAGGAAGGTCTTGTTGAGAATCGTCTAACCCGGGAGTTCTTTTCCGTGCTTAAAGTAGGTGGATCTTAATTGGTCTCCAGATGACTCCATATTAGCTAGCGGAAGTTTGGACAATACGGTCCATATTTGGAACATGAGCAGTGGGATGTGCACTGCTGTTCTTAGAGGTCACTCTAGCCTAGTTAAGGGAGTGACTTGGGATCCGATTGGCTCCTTCATAGCGAGTCAATCGGATGATAAGACGGTCATTATATGGCGAACAAGTGACTGGAGTTTGGCTCATAGAACGGACGGCCATTGGGCAAAATCGGTATGTTGTTTCTTTGTTGATTAATTTTCTTCTATACTCTTTAGGTTTACGTACACTAATTTACCGGTTTACTTTTCAGCTTGGATCTACGTTTTTCAGGCGGCTCGGATGGTCTCCGTGTGGGCATTTCATAACTACCACTCATGGTTTTCAGAAGCCGAGGCATTCTGCACCTGTTTTAGAGAGAGGAGAATGGGCTGCGACATTCGACTTCTTAGGACATAATGCTCCCATTATCGTGGTGAAGTTTAACCATTCGATGTTTAGAAGAAATTCGGCCAATGCTCAGGAAGTGAAAGCTGCACCCGTTGGGTGGGCTAATGGGTCCTCTAAGCTTGGAGGGAAAGAATCACAACCATATAATGTTATCGCTATTGGAAGCCAAGATCGCACTATAACTGTATGGACAACTGCAAGTCCACGTCCGCTTTTTGTAGCGAAACATTTCTTTACACAAAGTGTTGTAGATTTGTCGTGGTACGTTCGATATCTCCCGAAAAAATCTAACCTTATGCTTCTTTTGTATTCTCGAATATTTGTTTTTCCCATAGCTATGATTATCTCGTTACTTATCTTCGTTTCTTCTTGTATGACAGGAGTCCTGATGGCTATTCACTTTTCGCCTGTTCCTTGGATGGGACGGTTGCCACTTTCCATTTCGAGATGAAAGAACTTGGACATCGGCTAACTGATGCCGAGCTTGACGAGTTAAAGAGAAGTCGTTATGGTGATGTAAGAGGCCGACAGGCAAACTTGGCGGAGAGCCCTGCACAGTTATTACTTGAAGCAGCTTCAGCCAAGCAAACAGCAACGAAAAAAGTGGTGCCGGATATTCAGCAAAATCAGATCCCGGTAAAACCTTCTGTTGACTTGGTAGCAACAACAAAGACTTCTGAGCCTCAAGTTGATGATAGAATGAAGGGTGTAGCGGCTGCTGGTGACGGGGCAAGTAAAGTACCAATGTCTGCTCGGATTTCTAGTCCCGTGAAGCAGAGAGAATATAGGCGCCCTGATGGAAGAAAGAGAATCATTCCGGAAGCAGTAGGTGTGGTAAATCAGCAGGGAACAGGTACAGCTGAGGTTCAGGCTCAAGGAACGGAATTCCCTATCGTGACATCTAGTCACGGGAAAAATGAAAACGGGGTAGTTGTTGCTGATGGTGGAATGCGAGAAGTTACTGTCAGGGGAACATTTAACAGAAGTTCTGATATGAAAGACCGTTCTGGTATCACTGCACGCGCTACCATTACAGAGAGTTTGGTCATTGAGAAGGTTCCGGGTTCTTCAGGCCGAGATGGTAGCATCAATGTGGAGCAGTCCGGAAGCATGAAGGCTTCCAGTTCTTCCTCCAATGCTTCTACACCTCTTTCCATTCGGGTGTTTGATAAGAAAGTAGGGGAAGATAGTGTACCGATATGCTTAGAAGCTCGTCCTCGGGAACACGCTGTAAATGACGTTATCGGTGTTGGAAATACGTTTATGATGAAAGAAACAGAAATTGTATGCACACGAGGAGGTCAAATGCTTTGGTCTGATAGGATTTCAGGAAAAATCACGGTTTTAGCAGGAAATGCGAACTTTTGGGCTGTTGGCTGCGAAGATGGATGCCTACAGGTAAGTAAATAAGTCTTAAAATGGATTTGTCATGTCATGATCGTATTACGTGATCTATAGATTTCACATGATTATATATGATATAAATGCAAGAAAATGATAATCTTGGCTAAAATTGTTGCAACCAGAAGCATTCAAGTCTATCTTGCACAGAAACATTGATTTTAAAGCTTCTCATATTTCCGTGTCTGTTTTCGAAACCAAAACTCTTGGAAACTTGTAGGAAGCCTTTCCGGCAGTGTTTCCGAAATTAAAAAAAATGGAAACTCGTTTCCTAGAATGTAATGTTTTTCAGAAGTGGTTCGAATAATTAAATCCTCAATATTTTCTAGATCATCTTTTACGAGCTTTCAAAATTAAAAAAATCTCTTTCTTCTCTCTATTACGGGACTTTATGTAATTTTTTTTAATGTTATATATATAAATTATTTGAACCTACATTTTTATAATTTAAAAAATGTATAGATATATCCATATATTTTTATTATGTACACGTCTTTGTTTCATATGCTTTTTAGAAATATTGATTCCCGCTTTCCTTTTCATTTTCCATATCCGTTTCTGTAAGTAAGTTTCATATGTAAGTTGAGCTTCCTTAAATTGATCGGTGTTCTTGATAAACCGCCTTTCTGTTTGAATTTTGCTAAGGTTTACACAAAGTGTGGGAGACGTGCGATGCCGATTATGATGATGGGATCTGCAGCAACCTTTGTAGATTGCGACGAGTGCTGGAAATTGCTACTCGTCACAAAGAAGGGATCGTTGTATGTATGGGATCTATTCAACCGGACTTGTCTTCTCCAAGATACGTTGGCGTCTCTGATTGCTTCAGATCCAAACTCATCTGGAAAAGGTTTGCTATCGTCCGAAAATCTTTATCTTTCTCACAGCTGCTTCATTAGCATTTTTCTGATGACTGTGCCTGTGAATTTGGATTACGTTTCTGCTCTCACAGGAACGATCAAAGTTATATCTGCGAAATTGTCGAAATCTGGCTCACCTCTTGTTGTACTAGCTACGCGCCATGCCTTCCTTTTCGACGTTAATCTTAAATGCTGGTTGAGGGTTGCAGACGACTGCTTCCCTGCATCGAATTTCGCTAGCTCGTGGAACTTGGGTTCGTTTCAGAGCGGCGAGCTGGCTGCATTGCAGGTGGATGTTAGGAAATATCTAGCCAGGAAGCCGGGAGGATGGAGCAGGTATTCATCCATTGGAAAATTTTGCTGGTTTTTCAAATCTTAGATTTTTTTTAATTTGTGACTCGGGCCCTGTACGTATTAAACTTTTGCACGTTTCACTCTTATATCTGTGAATGGAACTGTATTAACGGCTAAACTTGACCTGTTATAGGGTGACCGACGATGGAGTGCAGACACGTGCTCATTTAGAGGCACAGTTGTCGTCGTCTTTGGCTTTGAAGTCCCCGAATGAATATCGCCAGTGCCTTCTATCGTACATTCGTTTCTTAGCAAGGTTTTTCTCCGATCTCTGCTCTTGATTATTTGTTAATTCATGTATCATTCATTCCAAGCTTACTTGTTTTACATCCTCGGAGTCTCCACGCAGCTGATATATCCTTATCTTCTGCAGAGAAGCAGACGAGTCTCGTTTACGAGAAGTCTGTGAAAATTTTCTTGGACCTCCTACTGGGATGGCGGAATCTTCAGATAGGACGAATTTGGCTTGGGATCCTTGTGTTCTTGTAAGCTTCTTCACTCGTCTTCTTGATTGATGTCTAATTAACTAAGATCTGAAAAAATGTTCGTAAAATCTTGGCGAAAACACGAAAAATGCTCATGTATTTGTCGAAATGACAACTTTAACTAAGCTCTTGTACGTCGATTTGTGGACTTTTTGCCCCCGAACTTTTATTTTTCGGTGAAATCTAGCACCTCTTTGATTGCTCCGTCACGTCACATGTCTTCCGTGTTTGTTAAAATGTGATTAGGCCAAGATAATTGCCATGTAGGACATTTTCTATATAAAACGCTCCTTGAGTTCGTGTTTGTCATAAAAATAATTCGATTAAGAACATGTCCTTCGTGGAAGATGTGCGACAGAAAAGTCGTCATCAAATTGAAGTACATGAGCGTAAAGTTTACATTTGCACCATTACAGGAGCTATTTCTTTAATTTTTGCTGTAAAATCTTATCAAAGTTGCTTCGGAATCCTCATTCGTTAAGCTTCTGATTAACGGGATAAATATCTGTTTCAGGGAATGAAAAAGCACAAGCTATTACGGGAAGATATTCTTCCTGCAATAGCGTCAAATCGGAAAGTTCAGCGGCTACTAAACGAGTTCACAGATCTCCTGTCCGAATACGGAGGGGCTGAAACTAATGTGGCCCAGATAACGACAACAGAACCAACCAAGAAGTCCGCAACAGAACGAAAGAAACCTGCTGCAAGAGTCATAAACCGAAAGAACTCCGACCAGCAAGCAATGGAGGACGATTCAGCTCCAATGTTGACGGATCAAGTCATCCCGGATACACCAACTATGGACACCGGTCCATGATTCTTTAACTTCTAACTAATAGGATTGATCTTAATGAGGATTAGCAGGCTAACCGTTCTTGGCATCTGGCCGGAGGACGGGACGGATCATACGGAAGAGAAGAAATCTGTAACTATTTATCGATGTTTTTTGGTGTAAAATATTACGCAGCAAGAATATGATTTTATATTTGCTAGTCTGCTTACATGAAATCAAAATGTCATTCAACTATATCTATTACACCATTTATATGTCGGAACTGAACTTTCAGGCGATCTGTATATACTTCAACTTGATATTAGCTTTGAGCTTTGAACTTGATGATGATACGAGAAATTCCAACAGTAGTTCCGACATTATCTGCTGTCTGATGATTCTAATAAGCAGTCTCTGCCATTACCATTCACAGTTCTTCCTCTGAGCAAGATGATTCTGTTGAATGTATGAAAAATTCACATACCTCAACGTTTGTCTCGAGTCTTGACTACCCGTACGATGTGAGATTAAGCAAAAAAAAAATCTAGATTACCGACATCTATAATTTTTTAGATGGATCTAAATAGTCGGTTTGAGATTGGTTAGACATTTTTAAAATGCTTCTCGCCATCAACTGAAGCATCAAATAATAGCAGGATCTTTTTTAGCATCGAAATCCTTACTGACTGCATATACTATAATCAGACCTATTCATGCATCTAGTGTGAATCTGAATATCTTCATTACATCACATGGAGACGTAAACCAATACGGAAAATGAAACGGATTCAACGGATGCTGAGAAACGATATTTGTAAACGTTATTTACAAGGATAGATGTTTAATGTTTTTCATATATACATTGAAATTTTTTACATAAGTCACATAATAAAAGGAAAAAATAGATATTTTCATTCTGAAAGACGAAACTTTGTAGAAGATAATCTAAAAAATATTATCGTTAATATTAATTTACTTCTAAAAATACATTACATTCTAGGAAACTTATTAACAATTTACTTCTAAAAATACATTACATTCTAGGAAACGAGAATTACAAATTCTATCAAAATTTCCGTGCAACATAGCTGATACCAGATTTGTCACCAAATATTACCAGTTCCATCATGTAAATTCGGTTTGGTTAACCAATAATTCAGTTCTGTTAGTAATCCAACCAATGTGCACCAACTTCCATGTCCAAGTTGACCATAATTTGGAAGGCCTGCAGTTCTACAATCATTGGAAATGTTTCAAATCAGAGAAGAAGCTGGGAGAACAAAAGATCAAAAGACATCAAACTCATGGGTTTCCTCCAAGTATCAAGGACGGAACACTAATACTAAAAAAACTTGATTTTTTAACATCAAAATCATCCAATTTTACATCTGATTTCTCCTATAGTATCTTTACCTAGATTCCAGCAATAATAATCACTAAAAAAGACATGTAAACGGACACGTAAACTAGATTTTTATATATGGATTAGAAAATAATAAAAAATATGTCACTGAACTCAATCCAGCCAATTTCATTCATCTCCTCCCTCTTGATTTCTCACATCAACAAAACCTAGCAAAGCCCTACCTAGGTATTTTTTCATTATTTTTAATCTGGCTTACATGTTATCTACGTGTTCTTTTCGGTGACTGTTATTGCCAAAACCACACATAAGCCAGATTCTTATACAGTAAAACCTCTATAACTTAATAATGTTAGGACCAGAGTTATTAATTAATCGATAAATTAATAATTATTAATTTATGGAATGATTTTAAATTTTTTAAAAATAAATTTTAAGTTATTAATTTAAATAAAGTTTTTGTCTAAAATCAATGAACAAATAAAATTAAATGTGCATTATATAAGTTAATTGAACTTGGAAGTTCATTGTATTTATGTTAAAAATATTCAATGTATCATAGTTAATGAATTACTATATAAATTTATATGGAGTGTTGTTTCAAATCATACAAAAAATGAGGATGAAGCTGAGGATTATTCGGTATTTTTGAAACCAGTCCAAGGAAAGGAAGCAATTATAGCATCATCCACTCTTTACAATTTTTTGTTACAATTTGATAAGGATACACCGAAACTTTTGAATGCATTGAGAATAATTAGAGATGAAATTCAATTAGATTTAAATTCCAAGAAAAAACAAAGTACTATAGACTCATGTTTTGCTAATTATCCTAAGTATGTATATCTATATATATTTCGCATATGGCATTAGGAAAGCCAAAGATAATAATAAAGTCTTATTAATGAAACTCCTGTGGAGGATGTGGCAGTCTCCTTCAGCTCTGTGGGTCCAACTCTTATGCGGGAAATACCGGAAGGATAAGGTGTTTGGGGGGCCTAAGGATAGAGTGGCTAATTGTTCCTTTCTATGGAAAGGCATTAGTGCAGTTTTTGCTGAATTTTGTTCTGGGATTGGGTGGAATGTGGGACATGGCAGGTCCATCAGATTTTGGAAGGATATTTGGGTAGGTAAGAAGCCTTTATTAGAGATTTGTACTTCCTTGCCTCCGGTGGACATTCAGGACTGGAGGATTGCTGATGTGGTGGATTCTGAGGGTGAGTGGATTTGGGATAAATTTGAGTCCTACCTCAGTCTGGAATCGCTCCTTACTATCAGAGGTGTTCATATTAGTAATCAAATTGAGGACAAGGATAGTTACTGTTGGGCGCTGACTAACAATGGGGCCTATTCGTGTAAATCTGCTTTTCAGGCGTTCTATCAGGATTTGGATTCTCCGTCCCATGGGGTGTGGAAAACGATTTGGGCCTTAAAAGTGCCATACCGTATTAGGAGTTTCCTGTGGTTGGGGGCTAGGAATAGATTGCTTACTAATTCGGATAGAAAAAGGAGGCACCTGGTGGATTCTGGAGCCTGTGGCAGATGCAGTGGGTTTGATGAAACTTTGTGTCATGCTCTCAGGGATTGTGAGAGACGTAAGGAGGTTTGGAGGAGAATTCTCCCTAGGGATGTGCTACCTTCCTTTTTAGCCCATTCTGAAAATGATTGGTTTGTTGATGGAATTAAAGGGATTCTTCTGCCTGGAAATCAAGGTGTCCTTCTTTTTGTGGTGGTCTGCCATCAGATTTGGAAATGGCGGAACGAGAAGATCTTTGGAGGAGGAGTGGTGTCTCAGCCTAATGTCCTTGAGTTCTTTTCTAAGAAGATTAGTACCTTGGTTGAGAGTTTTGTTGATGACCCCTTAACTAGGGATGTTCAGAGGAGGGAGGTCAATCTCTTAGCCTGGTGTAAGCCGAGGGAATGGGTAGTTAAACTCAACACTGATGGTTCTTGTCTAAGAGACGGAAGAATTGCCGCAGGAGGGGTCCTTCGAGACGATGGTGGCAGGTGGGTTTCTGGCTTCTCTCAGAATTTGGGTATTGGTTCTTCCTTTTCTGCAGAGCTTTGGGGGATTTTCTCGGGCTTGAAACTTGCTAAGGAGCTTGGGGTGAAGAAGCTTCTTGTTGAATCGGATAACCAAGAAGCGGTTAAAATGATTTCTGAGGGCAACGCTGTGTGCCGGAATAACCTGAACATTATTAAAAGCATTAAGAGGATTGGCTCCTCCTTTGAGTCTATTAGTTTTGCTCATATTTATAGGGAGCAGAACCGAGTTGCGGACCGTCTTGCGATGGAAGGGCACTCTAGTGTGTTGGGTCTTTCTACCTTCTCTTCCCCGCCGGTTTTCATCTCTTCTTTGATCTTAGAGGATGTGGTGGGGGTCAGTTTTCCTAGGCTGATCCCGAGTTGAGCGGTTTTTTGTTTTTGTTTTTTTTTTTTTTCCTTTCCTACCAAAAAAAATATATATATATATATATTTGAGAAATTATTAATTTATAGAGGTAATAATACAATGTATTTATAAAGGGTTGTTCCGGATAATTATTATATTATTAATTTATTAAAATTGATCATTTTTTGAACTGGCCCAAATCGGGACCAGAAGAAATTATTATTTTAAAGAGTTTATTAATTTACAGAGGTTTTACTGTACATGGATTAGAAAATTATAAAAAATACATGTCACTGAATTGGAATTGAAAATGAACTCAAATTCGTGACCACAGGGTCATAGAGCTTAAACTGGAGTCCAATACGACCTTTAAAGGGTCAACGTCAACCCAATCGAGACAATTTCATTTATCCCCTCTCTCCCTCTCGGTTTCTCACATCAACAAAACCTAGCAAGGCCAAACTAGGTTTTTGTATTTTAAATCCACCGGCAAAAAATACGGCTTCCATGTTATCTATGTGTTCGTTTCGGTGAATGTTATTGCCAAAATCTGGAGAAATCAAATGCAAAGTTAGATGATTTTGATGTTAAGAAATTAAGTTTTGTGACATTAGTATTCAATTCCTGATACTCGGAGAACCAATTCAAAAGACAAACCATACAATGTAGAAGCTCTTTTTCTTGGGAAAAAACAAAACAAATACTTCAGCAAACACAAGTCAAATTTGAACGCCTTAAACTAAAAACTAACCTGTGTTGAGATGCTAGTCTCCTTTTGTTGTGATTTTCCTATGTTCAACGATCACTTGGGCTATTATGTTAGTAGCTGTCAAAATTCAGGGATATTTTGTATCAGGATTTGAAGTTCAGGAACCATAATTTTAGTAACCTCAAATTTCAGGGGTGTGTTTTACCCTGTACTATATACCCAAAGCTCATCTCATCTCTACCTAGTTAATTATTTTAACTAAACATCAATCTCTCCTTTTTGTATGCAGAAAATTTTAGAGATCTAATTATGTTATGTGTTCAAAGAAAGCCTTTCGAGCCTTAAGCTATGAAAAGTCTTCCAGCAAAACAGAACACATCACCAGCTCCCCAAACTTGTCCATACAAGTAGATTGACTCCCTGAACTTTGCTAATGTCTCACCAGCTCCCTAAACTTGTCCATAAAAATATATTAGCTCCCTGAATTTTGCAAGTGTCTCACCAACTCCCTGGACTTTCTTATTTTGTAGCAACTAAATACAAAAACCACAATACTAACTCTCGATCCTTATCCATTCGATCTCTCAAACCTGCAACACTAACTCTTATAATAGGTTGAAAGGTACGAAAAGAGAAAAAATTACTTCTCAAATAGATGAAGATGTATTTTTAGAATCTCAGTTTAATAAGTTTTTGTATTTAGTTGTTACAAAATAAATAAGTTTAGGAAGCTGGTGAGACACTTATAAAATTCAGGGAGCTAATATATTTTTATGGACAAGTTTAGTGAGTCGGTGATACGAAATAAGCAAGTTTAGTGAGTCGGTGATACGAAATAAGCAAGTTTAGAGAGCTGGTGAGACACTAACAAAGTTCAGGAAGCTAATCTACTTTTATGGACAAATTCAAGGAGCTAATGATGTGTTAAGCCTTTTAAAAAGAAGAATGACACAATAACAACAATAACAAAGCCTTAGTGCCGAAATGATTCAGGGTCAGCTAACATGAACCATCATACAAAACCGTGAAATCAAATCGTGTCAGCGACATAAATTCTCTCCCTCCACTCCGCCCTATCCACTACCATATTTTCCTCAATCCCCAATAAACTCATATCACTCTCGATCACCCTCTTCCAAGTTTGCTTAGGTCTTCCCCTACCCCTCACCATTACATCCCTCTGCCACTCTTCAGTCCTCCTAACCGGCGAATATTAGGAAAGGTATGAACTTTAACAGAATCGAGCTGCATTACCGTGGTTCTTCGAGCACACGAATCAGCTAGAAGAAGATGATTGAGAAGAATCCACCTGCAGCAACAGAACTTCTTGAGCATCTTCATCGCAGGCACCTATTTACTGATAAAATTTGTGCTATAAAATTCAAAATCTGCAAATGTGCTAGTTTGACATGAGGGACATGCTGCTTTGGGCATCATTTATTTATGTTAATTACACCCATGTCTTTCAGCTATCAGAAATGGAACAAAAATGCCATAAATCTTGAATTTTTAACTAGAGAAAGTCATCAGCGTTGAACTTTGGTTTCACCCATGATCCTTGTCTGAAAACCATTAACACATTTGCCGAATATACCATGTGGATGACATGTCATCAAAATCTCACCCAATTAAAAAAGTAAAAATTTATTTTCTCCATCAAAATTTCAGCACGTGGAAAATATTATTTTCTTTTTTTAATTTTCCACATGGCAAAGTTGTGATGATCTGTTATCCATGTGGCATCTCCAATGAATGTGCTGTTGGTTTCCGGACAAAAGGACCATAGCTGAAACCAAAGTTACACGGCAATGCTTTTTCGTTAAGAATTTAAGATTTATGGCATTTCTGATAATTGGAGGACCACATGTAACTCCTATTTCACACAAAAAATAGAATTCCTCATTTGACAAATAAAATCACTTCTGCAACAGGCATATAATTAAAAAGAAGAAGCGTTTCAATTTCAGGTTAGTGACCTCAAGTCCTTCACAGTTTGTTTCCCAACGACAAACAATTGAAACAAAAAGTGAAAAGTTCCCTCGAATTCAATTTTGGAATCCCTCAGTTTCCACCCTAATACACAGGAGCTGAAAAATATGACAAATAAGTAACAAGAAAAGCTCCATTTTAGTATTAATTACTTGCTGCCACTTGTCTGCCACTTGTCTGTTAAATCGGAACCTGCTTCCTAGCTAATCGGAACAGCCTAGAGTTGCATTTTATAAATCACCCATCAAAAATTGATATTGGCATGCCATAATACCCAAACATAAAGAAAAACAATTAGCAATCATTCCAAGCATAATGTTATTACCAACAAACAAACAAACAAAAGAACAGCAACAAAGTCCTAAAAGAAACCCTATACAAAATAAATGAATGAATAAAGCATGCCCAAATTACAATTTTGAAGGAAACAGAGAGTCAAAAAAGAAAAATTACCTCAATACACCGGAGTCAAAAGAGGAATTGCTTCAATGGTCCTATGGCAACCTCCAAGGAGATCCTTCCAATGATGATGTATACCATCAAGCAATGTCGAAAAGTGAGCGTCATTTATCAGGTTGTTTATGACTCCGTTCGTATTCCACCAACAGAATTTATTTTATCAATCTCTAATTGTTCTGATCATCCTACCATGGTTACCATAAACCTTAAGATAATAATGAACAGAAATCAACTGATAGAAGTTTAACTTCAGACATCTTTTTGGTAATTCATGCTCTCTTTTGTTGCTTTGCCACATCTATTAATGCCAAAACATTGTTTAGCTCATGACTCATGTATGTTCCATCAAGGCTTGCCCTTCTTTCCGTCTCCCATTTTTTTCGTATTGTAATAACCAGTCTCAACCAGTACGATCTCAGCTAAGAAATTCGATTACTTTCAAGCTGTCAATATGAGCCGCAAGATGTTAAGTCCTTTGAACTTGACCATTTATCACTTTTCAGGATCCATCATAACCATTTTCAATCAGCCTAATTGGATTCTTGCTTGTCTTGCTGTGCATTCTACGAAAATAGTCATATGTAATATACATAAGGGAATCCAGGAACAGGCTCTTCTCAGATGCAGCTCTTGGTAGTCCATCATTGTTTTGAATCTTAAGGTAGGCTTTGTCCATAATTTTATAGGAAATTTCGTCGAAGTCGAAAGAAATTTCACTCAGCTTCTGACTCCAAATTAAGGCCTTCTCAGGCATTCCTTGCTTGCAGAAGTGAGACAATAGTGAGTTGGCTGTGACAACATTGGGGACAAAAGCCATCTTAAGCAATTTTGCAGTTAAAATCATCGCACGATCCAGCACGTCAGCACAAACCGCATTTATCAGAGTGTTGTATGTTACAGTGTCTGGAACAACACCTACTAAGACGAGCTGATCCAGCATCATCACAGCTCGACTCATTTTCTGAGAACCACAAAGTCCATGAATATGTATATTATAAGTAGTAATATCAGGATCCCATCCACTAGCATACATTTTATTCACAACCTCGTCTGCACCTACCAAATCAAATGCTTTACAATATCCACCAATCAATGTGTTATAAGTGACAATATCCGGGGTGAGCCCTATATGATACATGTCCATAAAAACATCAATTGCAGACTTCATTTGGCCTTCTTTACAGAATGCATTAATGATGATATTGATTGTAAAAATGTCAGGAAGCAGACCCCTTTTCCTCATCTCATGCTGCAGCTTCAGTGCTTCTTGCATTTGACCACGGGTGCAAAAACCATGAATCAATGAGTTATACACAAAGTTATTAGGCACAAATCCTTTTTTAAACATTTCCAAATATACATCGTAAGCCTCCTCCATGAGACCGGCTTTAGAAAGACCATCAATAAATGCTGAGAAGGCTACAGCATCAGGATATATCCCCCTAGCTTCCATCTCATGCCACAGAGTATGAGCTCCCACTACATCACCAACCTTGAAGTATCCATCCATTAGCACTGTAAAAGCCTTTTTATTGACGGGTAAGCCTTTTTCTAACATCGAATACAAGAGCTCCATCCCTTCTTGTAGTCTCCCCTTCCTAGACAAACCCAAAAGCAGAGAACTACATGTTGAAGATGATGGAATGAGACCAAACATAACCATGACTTTATATGCTTTATGAGCATTCTCCTCTAATCCGGCCAGACTATAAGCTGCAATAACTGAATTAAAAGCAATAACACTTAAGGGTATTCCTTTCTCAAGCATATTCTCTAAAAGTTCCATGGCCTCATCCAGCTCACCAGCCCAACATAACCCTGCAACAGAAATATCATATAGTGAACAATCTGGAGCCAAACGTGAAACTGATAAGTCCTGCAAAAAACTATTTCTATCCTCTTCTCTCCCATACTTGTAATGCCCAACTACCAAAATATTGAAAGTTATGCCATCAGGTGCTATGCCCTTTTTCATCATTCCTTCGTAAAGAAGTTTTGCCTGACCAACATCCCTCGCCTTAACATATCCATTCATCAAAGCATTGCACATTTCAACATTTGGAGAAAGGCCGATTTCTTGGATGTCATAAAAAACCTTCCTAGCTTCCACCAGTTTTCCCTCATTACAAAATGCATTTATAATTGTGCCGAAAGTAATTAAGCTCGGGCTACAACCATTATCTATCATCAAATGTACCAGCTCAAGAGCATTTGAAATTCTTCCCCTCGTACAATATGCATTAATCAAAATATTGTATGCATAAACATCTGGTTCACACCCAAACTTTTGCATTACACATGACAGACTTTCAGCAATCCTGATATACCCTTTCTTACAAAAGTAAAGAATCATTATATTGAAATTATGATTACAAGGGCGAGGACCTTCTCGAATCATACCTCTTAACAATTTCCAGACACTACGATAGTCATCCGCCCTAAGCAAACACCTGAAAAGTATTGTAATCGCTGATGAACTTGGCGTTACACCTACCTCCCTCATCCTCCCCACTATCTCCATTGCCTCATAACCCATTTCCACATTCAAAAAACATCGCATGAGCGTGTTAAGGACTGAGAAATCTGACTCATACTCGTGGTGTTTAGCCCACATAAACTCTACCATGTCTCTACTCCTAGTAGCCCCAATTTTCCGAATAACCCAAGTAATCACATCTTGTGCAAGGAGCTGGAAATTCTCCGCAGCTAATTCATGAGCCACTATGCAACAAGATTGAACTGCAGCATCCGAGTGATTTTGAAATGCGAATTTAAAAAATGCAAATGCGGATTCACGGGATTCCAATAATTGCATAATCTTTAATAACATATTAGGACAAAAATTTCGGGAAAGTTCCATCAAATCGTATCCATTCTGTAGCTTGATTACTTTAGTCAATCCGACAACTACTCTCCGCCGCTCATTCGAATTCAAATAATTAAAATTGGAAGAACAAGTTGGGAAAAACTGATGAAAATAGTGAAATCCTTGGGAATTCGAAGAATAAGAACAATAGGAGCTGAAAGAAGGGTTTAGGGTTTTAGGGAGACAAATGAGACTAGAAAGCGAGAGCTGTGACCTCACTGAGTAAATGCAATTGAGTGAGGTGAACAAAGGAAAGGAATACTGTACCTTGAGGGAGCTGCTCAAGCAATGCACTTTAGAAGGAAGATTCTTCACCGGGAGTAGTCGCCGGCGTGAGATTGGAAGCATCGGAAATTACGCCGTCGAAGCCAACCGGAGATCAACGAAATGTTAAGTTTTTCTCAGGGGTATGAATCTAAATCAGTTTTACTCACTTTATTTGTGTGCTATATTTACGCCGAAAACGGCAGCGTTTGGAAGGATGAGGCAAGAGAGTAGAAGGCAATTTTGTGTGTTAATTTTAGGGTTAACAAAAAAAAAAAAAAAAACAGTTAATTTGCAGATAGGTGCCTGGTATTTTTTGTTGAAGAAAAGGGTCGAGATTCTCGACTAGTATAAATCAATGATTTTTAAGTTGATATTGTCAAATTGATTATATAAAAAAATTTTAAGAATTAAATTTGTTTAGTATCATATTTATTATGGAACCATGTTTTTTTATTTTTTTAAATCACCAGTTTTAGAGTTTTCTCTCTATACATTAGTTTTCTCTTTCCTAATCAAACAACACACGTATTTTTCAAATTAACCTTTAATTCTAGTACTTTATTTATAGTGTTACATTTTATATAATTATTACTCATAGTTCAAGCATTAAAATTTTATCTTGATACCAGTGTTTTTTTAACATTCCAATACTTGTTCTCCAACCAAGAGAAAATTTTTTAGTTAACCAATATAAATTCATTAATTTGACACTATACCAATTGCAATTTTTAATTTACATGAAATAACCTAAAAATGCTACTTTTCTAAAAAAAAAAACAGATATTTTCTGCTTTTATAAAAAGTTACTTTTCAGATGTAAAAGACAAACAGAATGTCACTAACCAAACACATAAAACTCTCAATTTTAAAGTGAAAAGGCAAACGTAAGCATAAAAATGAGCTACCAAACACCCCCTAAATTGCAATTCGGGTAGAGATTTCTCATTCCCATAAGGAACTTGACTCAGAAAGCAGACTGAGTTGCTAAACCTACACATTATCTCGCTAGGTTTCCAAACTTACTTAGAGTGACAGGATTAACTCCTTAAGTCCATGTGTTAAAACAATAGTGAATTTTGACAATTTGAAAATTGTACCACTTTATGCAAATTAAGGGGCTAATATACCACTCTAATCAATTTTAGGAGGCCAATAGTTCATTTTAAACAAATTTAGGTGACCCATATGTCACTTTAAGCAAATTCAGTGGGTAACGAAATACTCCATTTGTTTTACAATACATGTCTTTTGAGGTCAAGACACAAGAATTAAGAAAATCAATTAATTTTAATTAAAAGACTTTGTTATTCTTATATTAATTGTGTCCACTAATTAATTTTTATTTATTCCCAAAAATAAAAAGACAACTTAAACGAGAGTATATTTGGTAAAAATGGTAAAAATCAATTAATCTGCATGGATTGAATCAAAACGACATGTGTTATGAAGCAAAAAAAATTCTTTAGAAAGACATGTACTGTAAAACAAAAGAGGTACTATATAAGTTCAGAAAATCAATCTGCTTTTTGGTCCAAATTGAAATTGCTCCAAATGTATTAAACTAAACAAAACATATGGCTTGACCATTTACAATTACTGTCTTGAAGTTTACAAAATTGCAAACATATTTTACGTGGGTTGTGCAATTTGCAGTAAAAAAAACATGTAAATCAATTTTTCCATAAATATTTAGTTTAGTAATTTAAAAAGTTAATTTTTTTAATATCTTCGAATCACTCTCCTTTAGAATAAATAATATCGACAATAAGTTTTGACAGATATCTGAATTTACAAACTACGCAGTCTATAATAGAACGTAAAAATCACAATTTATTTTATTTTCTTTACTCTACCTTATCTATAAATATGACTTTTATGACTTTGTAGATACTTATTGGGACAGATTTTAGGGATAAGTACAAAAAAAAAAAGGCTGTGGTATACCGGTTTTGCGAACTCGAACCTGTGGTATTTTTTTTACAAACAGGGGTCTGTGTTACAAACCGTTAGCAAACAGAGGCTAAATCTGTTTGAATAAAATAAATATAAGTACCAAATTAGCTATTTTCTCTTTGAATTTTAACAACGTTAGTCAATTTAACCTCTGTTTGTAACACAGACCTCTATTTGCAAAAAAAAAATACCACAGGTTCGAGTTCGCAAAATCGGTATACCACAGGTTTTTTTTTTTTTTTTTTGTACCAATCCCCAGATTTTAGATACAAAATTTACAATTAATGAGAATTGATGCATTTTTTTGTTCACGTTTCTATGTATAGTAATATATTACCTATTTTAATAAGGCTTAATACATCATTTCCCCTGAACTTATCCAAAAAGCTTAATTGGTC
The DNA here is from genome assembly GCF_963576675.1 of Euphorbia lathyris. NCBI lineage: Eukaryota > Viridiplantae > Streptophyta > Magnoliopsida > Malpighiales > Euphorbiaceae > Euphorbia > Euphorbia lathyris. The sequence goes on from NC_088912.1 coordinate 10,499,243, forward strand.
CCCTGAACTTTTAAAGTATCACGATAGACCCTGAACTTGCATAAAATGTTTAGGTAGCCCCCTGAACTTACGTAAAATGTAATCAATTGATCACTCGGTTGCAAAAAAAGTAAATTAAATGCGGAAGATGTATTCCACGTGTCTTAGAATGTTGTTACATAATTCAATAATAGAGTAAAAATGAAGTTATTACTTACTCAACTATAAACCTTGTATTCTCTAATATTACAACCGCAATACCACGATCTTGATTGTTTTACTTTTTTAAGACGCATGCAATATAATTTCCGCATTTAACTTACTCTTTTGCAACCGAATGATCAATTGATTACATTTAAGCAAGTTTAGGAGGCTAATTGAACATTTTATGCAAGTTCAGGGGGCTATCGAAACACTTTGAAAGTTCAGGGGACCAATCAAGTTTTTTGGACAAGTTCAAGAGACAAATGATGTATTAAACTTTTTAATAATCTTTAAAAAAAAATATTTCATTGTATATAGGTGTTCTTTTTGTGGAATTGTTGAGGAAACACTAATTCACTTGTTAAATTCTATTCGGTTACAAAGTTGTAGTGGAAATCTTTGAATCTATTTGATTGCATAGACTGGTTTGCTGCTGTTTTATCAGAAGTTTCTCGAGAAGAAACTACTTTATTTTGTGGTATGGTTTGGTTTTTATGGTATGAATGGAGTGTGGTTCATGGCAAAAATCAGTTCGAATTTCAACTAGTTTCTGGAAGTGTCTGTTCGATGTAGGAGGGAATTGCACAATGTTTAACAACACGAGCTTCAACATATCGAAATTTAGGAGCTAGTTAGTGTTCATCGTCTATTGCACAGTGGCTTGCTCCTCCGTCATGCATATACAAGGTGAAATGTGATGCTTCATTTTCTCTAAAGTCTCACGATGCTGTTTTTGGACTGGAAGTACATGATTCAACCGGGTTAGTCGCATTATTTGGAGGGGGATTGATTGGCATGATAGTATCTGCTTTACATGAGGAATTAATGATCGTCCTATTTTTGGTCAGAATTGTTAGAGATGCTGGTTTTCATTTAATCTTAATTGCTTCAGATTCGTTATTTGCAATTCGTCTGCTACGAGGTAATGAAATTGTATCTCATTGGATTGGAGTTGTCGTTACTGATATTTTGGAGGATGCACAAGCTTTTACACGGGTAGAATTTGTTCATGAAGAACGTCAAACCAATATGGTTGCACTTTCGCTCGCTGTCTAGGCTAATTCTCTTTCATGTGAAGATTTTTCTTTGTTTGTTTCGACTTGTATTCAAATCAATATTGTTTGTTCTTCTTAAGACACGTCTTTTTATTAAAAAAAGATTACCTAATATATTTGTTGCTTTTATCTAATTACATTGAATAATTTTTTATTTCTCAATAGAATTTGTTAGATACTAAATTTGAGGGACACAATCTGCCACGTGTAAAAGTGCTCGCCGCGAGTCATAAAGGAAATGCAAATAAACAAATAAATAAGAACTTTTGAAAGTTCACCGACAGTTAAAATTTTGGGATTGTTAAGAATATGGGTTATCGAATGCAACGAGATAAAAATAAAGGGTTATCGAATGCAACAAATGTATTAAGGGTAGCGTCCTAAAAATCGGCCCAGGCGGAGATTTTTAAAACACCATCCCGATTTCCTTAAGTCGGTCGGTATAAATCGGTTTATCAATCTTTGCGCGCTCAGGCGTCCCTAGGCGGTCCTTTTTAACAATTGGCCATTTAATTTTATATCAAGTTTTTCAATTTTAAATAAATCATTAAATAACCAAAAACTAAAAGAAAGTAGCTAAAATTATCAAATGTTATTTTTAAGGACATGAGTATTATTTTTTTGGCATATTTTGTTGACATATTTTATTTTTTAAGGACATTAATATTAAAATATATATATTTTTCTATTTTAAATAGTTTATATTATTATTTTTATATAGTATAATTCAAATTTTAATTTAATTTATATAATATTTTATTTATTGAAAATTATAAAAGTACAAATGCTATTAATTCTCGATTAAATCCCCGACTTATCTTCCGAGCCTTTTGTCATTGGACTAGCGTCTACCGTTTTTTTTTTTTTTGGTAAACATGAAAAGAAAACACATAAAAAAGACTAAGGGATAATCATCATCAGAAAGCTAAAACCCAAAATGTCATCTAACAACAGCTTTCGAATCTCCGGTGGTGGGAAAGAAAGAAGAGAGACTCCGAAATCAAAATCATAAGCCATACACCAACCAAACAATCAGCAACCCGATTCTGCTCTCGGAAAACATGACGAACACGAACACACTCAAAATTCCTGATAAGATGTTTAATCCCTTTAAAGAGATTCCGACCAATACAACCAGCAACGCCATCTCCATTAAGAGCATTCACAATCTCAGAATTATCCGATTCAATCTCAATCAAACAGTAGCCCTTATTTGAAGCAAGACAGATACAGAGAAGAGCCTCAAAGCTCCGCATAATAGAAGGACCCTTTACTAATCTTATGACCGAATCCAGTCACTCAATCCCTATGAATGTCACGAATGACTCCTCCAGCCGAAATGGATTCGTCACTCATCCTCGAGCCATTGGTATTAATACAGAACTAATATTGTTTTTTTTTCTTTGAAAAAAGAAAACTAATATTTTAATTTTTAGTATATTATATATCATTTTCTTGTTTCAAGGGCAAACTAAAAAAGTAGAAAAACCAATTACTACAAGTTACAGGAATTGGTCACCTGCTCGCCTAATAAACTCTGGAATATTCCTATTGATTTAAATCACTACGTTTGAAAAATAAAATAAAATCTAAGGCTCTAATTGTAGTCGTGTATAATCATTGTAGTCGTGTTTCGGCCTTGCCGATTTTCGAGTAGAATTGCTGGAGATCTGCAGGAGGCGCACCACACTCGTAGTGATCCAGGGCAAATGTGTCTGTGAAATTTGCCATCCAATCAGCTGTCTGATTACCTTTTCTGAAAACATGTTTAGCTGTACTTCCCAATAATCTAAGGCTCTAATTTAGGATGTTCGTTTTAGTTTTCAAAGAAACGTTTAGTGTTTCATTACAAACCGTAAAAAATATAGCGTTTGGTTATGTTTATTTTTGGAACTTTTCATGAACAATTGTTTGTAGTTATTTACTATTGATAAAATGCCTAATACACAAATAACCCACTGAACTTGTCCAAATGTTACAACTGCCCCCTCAAACTTTCAATTGTAACAACTTACCAATTAAACTTGTCCAATTGTAAAACATAACTCCAAATTGGGAATTTTTTTACTCCGTACTTGAAGTAACCGTAAAAAACGTTTCTCCGGATTCGTATCACGCCAAAGATCTGATTATCACACTCCACGAGCGTTGCATATTTTGTATTTCACGTGTTTCTTCAATTGCAGTCCATGTCAGCAATTTGGGGTTATGTTTTACAATTGGACAAGTTTGAGGGGTTATGTTTTACAATTAGACAAGTTTAAGAGGTAAGTTGTTACAATTGAAAGTTGGAAGGGGCAGTTGCAATACTTGGACAAATTCAGGGGATTATTTGTGTATTAGGCCTTGATAAAATTATCCTTCTTATTTTCACAAAATAGATTTATTCTTTAATATTATTTTTGTTTCTATAATAATTACCAAAAGAATAAAGTTTTGTTGCGTTCAATAATTTTTTTTATTTTTTATATTATTTTTATTAATTTGTGTAATACATTTTTATTTTATATTTTAGTTGTTGATTATTTAAAACACGTATATATTAGACATTTTAATTGTGGTTGGGAAACAGCCCTTCCGAGAAATAATTTCCCAACAAATATTTTTTTTATCCATTACAGTGGATAAAACACCGTAATGGTACTACTTTTTAACGGCCCATTTCAAAGAAATAATTTTTTAACTATATCTAAGTTGAAAATTATTTTTTAAATTAGCACTATATAGAGGTTTAACCCACCTTTATCCTTATCTCTCAATAGAATACCAAACGACAGTTGGTTGAACGAAATAAAACTTAAAAACATTATTTTTTTTTTGAGGAATACTTAAAAACATTAATTGATTAGTATATTTTGTTATCAATTATCAACTAAATAATTTAATCAAGCATAATAGATCATAATAAAATTATTTTAATTAACTATTTGATTTAAAGTAGGTACAAATTTGACTTTCTTGAATTGGATTTATATACTCCAAGTAGTATAATCATGACACCTAAGCTATTAATAATATTTCCAGTTCTTGCTCATACATGACCTCAAATTTAAGTTCTGGTAGACTAAATCAACTTAACAAAAATTCTGTTGAAATACTAAATAATTATTTAATTTAAAATGATTTTTTGAAAATTTAATTAAATCAATAATAATAAAAAAAAAGTTAATTATAAAAAAGATCAGGTGGTTACATGTGATTTTTTTTTTTCAATACAACCCTATGATTGCAAAATTTTACATGTTTTTTTTACTTTGCCAAATTTGGCAGATAACGACCTCAAAATAAAAGTTTTCAAGAAATAAAGTTGTTTAGTATCATATTTACTATGTATAACTATGTTTTTTTATTTTTCAAAATCATCATTTTTGAAGTTTTTTCTCTCTAAACATTAACTTTCTCGCTCATAAAAAAAACAACACCTAAATGACATCAAACCTAAAAAGTTAAAGAATTAAAGTTGATTAAAATATCATTTAACTCTTGAAATTTTCATTTTGAAGTCGTTATCGGCCAAATTTGATAAAGTAAAGTAAAAAATAAATAAAAATTTTGCAAATCACAAAGTTGCGTTTGTAAAGAAAAATAACACAGGTATCAATCTGGAAATCCGTGAAACCACATAGCATCTATATATAATTAACCCTATAAATAAATTAGGCTTAATATATCATTTGCCCCCTGAACTTGTCCAAAAAGCTTGATTGGCCCCCTGAACTTTCAAAGTGTCCCGATAGCCCTTGAACTTGCATAAAATGTTCAGTTAGCTCCCGGAACTTACGTAAAATGTAATCAATTGATCACTCGGTCGCAAAAAAGTAAGTTAAATGCGGAAGATGTATCTCACTCATCTTAGAATGTTATTACATAATTAAAAAATAAATTAAAAATGAAGTTATTATTTGCTCAACTATACAACTTGTCTTCTCTAATATTAGAACTGAATACCCCGATTTTGGTCGTTTTACTTTTTTTTAAAACTCGTGCAATACATCTTCCGCATTTAACGTATTTTTTTTGTGACCGAGTGATCAATTGATTACATTTTACGCAAGTTCAGGAAGCTAACTGAACATTTTATGTAAGTTCAGGGGCTATCGGGATACTTTGAAAATTCAGGGGGTCAATCAAGCTTTTTGGAGAAGTTCAGAGGGCAAATGATGTATTAAGCCAATAAAATAACTATAATTCATAAACCATAAACGTAATTTACCATTTTAAAACCTATAAATAGCTAAATACCATTATGTCTTAATTATTCAAATATGACTAATTTCTTGTCTTTTCTTCTACTAGTGGTTTTTAGCTTAGTGATTCCGAGCAGCAGAGCTTCAGAAACAAGTTATGATTCTGTAACTTTCTTTAACCGGAGCAGTTTTCCGGCAGGCTTTGTTTTCGGAACAGCTTCATCGGCTTACCAGGTTTGGTTTCCTCTTTTTCTTATGTCCATTGAAATCATCTAAGCAGTGCCGAATATAGGATTGTTCGGTTGGGGGGCCGATTTTACACGCGGTGTGCAATTTTTTTTTTTTTTTGCTAAATCGGTGTCTAATAGAAAAAATTCGGATTTAGAGAGTGGCTAATAGGTGAAAAAAAATAGAAATTTGAATTTAATGATGTTCTGACATGCCAAAACAATTAGAAATTTGGACTTAGAGATGGCCTAACAGGCTCCATAAAATTGAAATTTTAGATTTAGAGAGGACTTAACGGGATTTAGGCCAATTTTGGGTACTAATATAGCACTCGAGCTAAATTTCTTGGAAACAGGACGGCCGGAATCACCACAACCTTAAATTTTGTGGAGACAGATGGACCAAAACTACTCGTGGCCATGTTGGTTTCGGCGGCTGAAGGGGCCCGGGCCCCTGTCTCCGCCCCTGCATCAAAGAATGGGCTTTGATTTCATTTTTTTAAGTTTTTATATTTCATGTTCTTGTTTTTCCGGCCTATGATGGGTGGCCGGATCAGTAAAGAGTTATAAGTTATATTTGGGATAAATTACATCTATGTGCACAGAAACGGAAACACCAGAAAACGTTATTTTTAAGAAAATTTAGCTAGGAGATAATGGAAATGGAAAAGAAACGGAAACGGAAATGCACACGAAACGTGGAAACGCTAATAAAGAAGAGTTTCCGTGTACGGGAAAATTACATTCATGACCGGTGATCAAAGATAGAGATCTATATACTTAGGAGCTAATTTTTCAAAGTCCAACCTATTGGAGATAATTAGGGTTAAATGTATTATTGGTCACTGAACTTACATTGGTATCTTAAAATGATCACTCAACTTCAATTTGTCTCAATAAAATCACTCAACTTTGAGTTTTGTCTCAATTAGGCCACTCTGACGATTTCAGTGATTCAAAAGTATTGGAATGATGACATATATAAAACGTTTGCATGAGTCAACTCAAATTTCTGACCAAAACGACACATGACGTCCACTTATGCGTCACATGGCTATTACATGTCGATTATTTTTATGGAAAAAAAACAAAATTTAGTTTTTTCTTTCATAAAAATAACTGACACGTTGATGTCATATATCGTTCGATCAGAGATCTGAGTTGACTCATGCTGACATGTCACCTATGTTATCATTTTGATACTTTTTAACACTGAAATCGTCAAAGTGGACTAATTGAGACAAAACTCAAAGTTGAATGATTTTATTGAGACAAATTGAAGTTGAGTGACCATTTTGAGATAACCATGTAAGTTCAGTGACCAATGGTGCATTTAACCCGAGATAATTATTGTTAAATATCTCTTTACCTATCCTGAAATACTAATGGATAACTATTAGGCTTGTTTAGAGTTATTTAATAACTAGTGTTTATATTTATCTATATTACGTATTGTCAATCCTAGTTAAACTCTAACACATATAATCTACTGTATATACAAATTTCTATGATCAACCCTGATTAAGAGAATTCATTATATTTCTATACTTCGCTATCTATCTCCATTGTACGTATATTCTCACCGTATATTTATTATACACCTAACACAACCCATTACGGTTGGACAATTTTTTTTTGGGATTTCAACCCATCAAACTATAAGGGACGGAAACACCACTACTTAAGAATGGAGTTAGCGGTCGAGTTGCCCCAAACCCCGAACTGGGTTCTCGACGGGTTCTGCTTGATCAAGCAACTTTTTCCTCATTAATGTTATGACCAACTTAAAAACCGGACATAAAAAATCACCAAACTTTTACCTTTTACTACTATAGAATCTCTTAATTGTAAAAACTTTGTTAAAAGAGACAAAGTGACTGTTAGGAAGAAAAATCTCTGAAAATTGTGATTTTAGAAAATAAATTGTTACATAAGAAATGCGGTGTTTTTATCTTTTTTTTTTTCATTTTAAAGTCCTTAATGGTCATTTTGAGTTCGTTTACTTTCCTAACGAACATTTTATATGCATAAATGTCAAAGTTGAATGCTTTTGTGTTGGATTTTAAAATTGAATGGTCATAATATTAATAAGAGAAAAGTTGAGGGACAATGGATGTAGTTTACCTTTTAGGTTTGAGAATTTAGGCATTATTGGTAGGTATACCAATAATTATTAATTTTTATGGAAAAGTATAAAAATAACTTTTTTTTTTGACTGATTTATAAAAATAGTTCATGTTACTTAAAAATTGGGTAAACAATTTATAAATTTATATGATTTTAGATATTATAAATTTAGTCTGTATTTTTTAAAATAATTATATGATCCTGAATCTTGTTTCTATCAACTTTTTAGTTCTTTTTTATAGTCAATGGTCAAATTAAATTATGTAATGACAAAACTACCTTTTTTTTATATATTATAATAATAAAACATTTATTTTTTTATTATCTTTTTTTTTTTTGAAGTAAAATATCATTAATGAGCCGAAAGTCGGCAAAAGTTTAACATAGAAATAGAAAACCCACTAGGGATAATATCATTAATAAAACATTTATTTTTTTATTATCTTCTTTCTTTTTTTTTTATTATCTTCTTTCTTTTCTTTTTTCCCCACTTAATCTCTTTATATATAGTATTTGATTTATTAATTTTATTTAATAAAAGTTAAATTTAACAGTGTAGATTTTATTTTATTAAAAAATAAATAAAAATATTTTGAAAATTATAAAATTAGGAGTAAGACTATATAAAAGTGTAAATTTGAATTTTTAATCTTTAAATAAATTTTATGAATAAAAAATATAATTTAAAAAAGTTATCAAGATTTTTAATAATATTTAATATTAGTTTAAATATATTATATTGAATAATAAAAAAATTAAGAAAAAAATAATAAATTATATATATATATATATATATATATATATATATATATATATATATATATATATGTTAGTCGATATGTACGTATACTATACAGATTTAATGGAAATATATTTATTAAATTTGAAAAAATAAAAAATAAATTTTTTATTTATATAACTAAAGGTATTTTTATACTTTTATGAAAAGGATGGACTAAACAATTGATTATTACAAAACTTAAGGATCTTAAAATATATATGTGAAGTGGCTAGTGTATTAGGTAAAAATATAAAGACTAATTAATTATTTACCTTTAAAAATTTGCAAATAAGAGGTCCATGTTTTGTGAAATTTACAGTATAAAAGATCTATGAGTTAATTTTTCGGTTAAATAATACTTGTATCTTAATTAATTTGCAAAGTTATACCTTATATTTTATTTTAACCAGTCTTTTTAATTACCCCAAATTGCTCATTTTTACGGTAAATGATCACGACAACAATTTTTGACGAAATGACTGAATTTGTAAATTATACAAAACGCAGATTCATGTTGCAAACTTTTAAATCACGTAGACTATTTTTGCTAATCGACTAAACTACAAATTTTATTTTTATATTTCTCTAATTTTTATGGTAAAATATATCTATAATCCTCAACTATAGTGTTATATATATAATTATGACTCCTAAACTTAAATTTTTTATTAAAAAAATCAATTTTTTTTTAATGTTTTTCCAGTACGAAGGAGCAGTAAATGAAGATGGTAGAGGGCCAAGCATTTGTGATACTTTCACTCATAATTTTCCAGGTATTTTACTAGAATAATTAAAAATTTATTTCTCCTATAAACAAATATATTTTTAAATTCAATGTTTCTCGTGTTAATCCGATTAATTGGTTTGAGATTCATCCGACACATTTTAGGCGGATCCTATTTTAATTAAAATTAGTTGCACACGTTGATTCTAAAATTAAACTACTCCAAGCATTAACATACATAAACATACAAGGTCTGATTGGTTGAGTTATTAGCTAATAGCAGTTGCTGTTGCAGTTAGCTGTTTGCGGTTGCAGTAGGCTGTTTACGGTTGTTGTTAGCTATTTGTTATTAGCTGTTTAATTATTAGTGTTTGGTAAAAATATATTGAACTGTTGATGTTAGTATTTAAAATTTCCAAGGGCCTGTTTGGTTCAACTATTAGCTAATAGCTGTTGCTGTTGCTGTTAGCTGTTTGCAGTTGCAGTAAGCTGTTAGTTGTTGCTGTTAGCTGTTTGTTATTAGCTGTTTAATTACTAGTGTTTGGTAAAATTATATTGAACTGTTGATGTTCGGATTTAAAATGTCTAAAATGGATATATTTTAAATTAATCAACAATGAAATTTTAAAAGGAAAAATGTGAAAATGCCCATAACGTTTACAACTAGGAATAATTGTACTCTTAACGTCTAAAATGGTGCAATTTTACCAATAACGCTGGCAGCTAAGAACAATTTTACCCCTAGCATTAGCAAGTTGGGTCGATTTCAGATATTATTAGAAAATATAGATATTTTATTTCTTATTATACACCAATTGCACATACTAGTGGTTCTAAAAAAGAGATTTCATATTTTTTTTTTGTGATTTAATAATAAAATTGAAAATAAATATTTATAAATTCGATGAAATATTGGAAATTTTTTTGTCCAAGTCGTACAAAAGACAATATATTTTTTTATTTTCTTAAAAAAAAATTCCACGTCTAACCATATGTTTGTGATCTATTACTAACGATGATAAAATCGTGCATATGTGAAGTGTAGATTACAATATTCATGACCAAGAAGACAGTTTGATAAATTATTTCTCAAATTAACCCAACTTGTCAATGTTATGGGTAAAATTGATTTTGGTTGCCAAAATTAGGGGTATAATTGCACCATTTTAGACGTTAAGGGTAAAATTACTCCTAGCTATAAATGTTGGGAGTATTTTTGCACCTTATCCTATTATAAAATAAAAAATGTATTACACAAATTAATAAAAATAATCTATATAAAAAATAAAAAATTTATTAAACGCAACAAAACCTTGTTTTTCCGGTAATTATGTTGTAGAAATATAAATAATATTAAAAAATAAACATATTTTGTGGAAATAAGAAGGATAATTCTGTCAATAACAATTAACTACAAACAACTATTTATGAAAAGCTCCAAATAGGAGCTTTTCGTGAAACGCTCCAAAACGCTGTAGTTTCCAGAGAAAATGCTAAACGCTGCGGTTATATAAACCTAACCAAACGCTATATTTCGTGCGGTTTGGAGTGAAACGCTCATCCGAAAAGCTGAAACAAACACCCTCTAATATGAACATGTTTTAAATTAATCAATAAATAAATTATAAAATAAAAATATATTACATAAATTAATAAAAATAATCTAAAAAAATAAAAAAAATATTGAATGCAACAAAACCTTAGATGGTGTTTGTTTCAGTTTTTCGGAAGTACGTTTAGCGTTTCACTCCAAACCGCAGGAAATATAGCGTTTGGTTATATTTATATAACCGCAACTTTTTAGCATTTTTTCTTAAAACTGCAGCGTTCTGGAGCGTCTCACGAAAAGCTCCTATTTGGAACTTTTCATAAACAACTGTTTGTAGTTATTTGTTATTGACAAAATTATTCTTCTTATTTCCATAAAAATATGTTTATTTTTTAACATTATTTATATTTCTACAACATAATTACCGGAAGAACAAGGCTTTGTTGCGTTTAATAAATTTTTTATTTTTTATACAGATTATTTTTATTAATTGTGTAACACATTTTTTATTTTATAATAGAATAATGTGCAAAAATACCCCTAACATTTATAGCTAGATGCAATTTTACCCTTAACGTCTAAAATGGAGCAATTATACCCCTAATGTTGGCAGCCAAAAACAATTTTACTCATAACATTGACAAGTTGGGTCAATTTCAGATATTATTAGAAAACATAGATTTTTTATTTCTTATTTTACACCAATTGCTCTTAGCTGCCAGTGTTATGTGTAAAATTGCTCTTAACTGCCATTTTATGGATAAAATTGCATAATTTTAGACATTAAGAGTAAAATTATTCCCAGTTGTAAACGTTATGTTTTTTTTCACATTTTCCCTTTTATAATTTCATTGTTGATTAATTTAAAACATGTCCATTTTAGACATTTTAAATCCGAACAACAACAGTTCAATATAATTTTACCAAACACTAGTAATTAAACCATTAATAACAAACAGCTAAGAGCTTACTGCAACTGCAAATAGCTAACAGCAACTATAACAGCTATTAGCTAACAACTGAACCAAACAGACTCTTATTCTTTCAGTAATTATGTTATAGAAATAGAAATAATATTAAAGAAAAAACATATTTTGTTGGTTAATTTTGTCAATAATAAATAACTACAAACATCTGTTCATGAAAAGCTAAGAGCTTTTCGTGAAAAACTCCAAAATGCTGCAGTTTCCAAAGAAAACGCTAAATGTTGTGATTATAAAAATATAACCAAACACTATATTTTTTTTCGTTTTGGAGTGAAACGCTAAACGCTTTTTCGAAAAGCTGAAACAAACACCCCCACAATATTAAACCTACGGTTATATGAATAGAGCAGAAGCTCAACTAACGGCACAATAAGCTAAAGCCTATTTTTGGCTCTCTCTTGTCACCTATGCGCCCTGTTGAATAAGAAATCAAAAAAAAGGAGAAAAATGAGACATGACGGATGAAGAAATTTCTCGGGGAGGAAGAGGGAGGGAGATTTTTACTAATTTTTTTTTGGGAAAATTACAAATCTAGGTCAAATGGGAGGCCCATTTATATATTTAACCCATTTACTCAACCCACTACATATCTAGACTGTTTTTATGTGACTTTCCCGTAATACCCCTACCCTTCCCACTTCCCCTCACTCTATCGGTTTCTCTACCCTGTTCTCCTTGGTGCGCGAAAACGGGTTGGCTCCTCCATTAATGATTTGAAGACTTTTGATCTTCCTATTTGCCTTTAAATTGCATGAAATCTGCACCATGTTTTCAAATCACAATGAAGTTCTCTTTTCATCTCTTGATTCTGCAACTTCCTAACCCTAGAAAACGAAGCCATGGTTCTTCATCTTCCTGTTCGTTAATTGGTTTCTTTCTTCTTGTTACCATTCCAGAAATGGTTATTCTACGTTATTTCCGTCGTTCTTCCCAGTTTATCATATTGTTAGGAGCGAAAAATGTAAGTATCTGCTGTTTTTCCTGCGTTTTCCATGAATTCACTTCGCGTAGTCGATGAATTCGCGGAGATCTGCGAAGAGAAAGAGTCTGAAACGTATGGATCTACCTCGCGAATCTATTAGTTCGCGAAGTCTGCGAATAGATCCTTACGTTTCAGACCTCGCAGACTTCGCGAAAGCATCGATATGCGACGTAGATAGTCACATTTCAGACCTCGCAGACTTCGCGAAAAAATCGTTATGCGAAGTAAAATCACGTCTTCCCATGCACATTTACATTCGCATGCTTCGCTAATTTTCATTTCGCGAATCCAAAATCGTCCTTTTTCATAACTAACACGGTTAATTTTTTCTGTAGATGGTTGAATACGTAACATCCCTTTCTGGAAGGCGGCGTACTGGGCTGCAGGGAAGATGATTTTCCTTCCTGTATAGGGATGAACTTCCCCAAGATTGACACATTGACTCCTGAAATGATTCGTTAGGAGAGGTTGTGTCAATCTCGGGGTGCACCATGGGACACGTCCATCCCATGGTGCCAATTTTGAAGCGGATGCGTAATCTTGGTACCGGATTAGTTAGTTTCACTTTGAAATGATTAGTTAATAGAGTTCATTGTGGCAATCTTGTTGTAAATTTTGATAATGTTATGATTTGAATGTCGTTATTGTGACAATCTTGTTGTAAATTTTGATAATGTTATGATTTGAATGTTAGAATCCGTTGTTGTTTTCCCTTTTTTGTTATATACCACTTCGCGAATTAGCTTCAAAACACATCTAGGCTTCGCATATGCGAACTAAATTCATCAAGCAAACCCAAACATTTACTTCGCAGACTTCGCATAGTATGGAATATGCGAAGTCAGACGGGATGGGGCGAGCCGCGCGTAAATATTGGGGGTATTTTTGGAAAGTCACACAAAATGACTCTAGATATGTAATAGGTTGAGTAAATGGGTTAAATATGTAAATGGGCCTCCCGTTTGACCTAGTTTTGTAATTTTTCCTTTTTTTTTAAACAGAGTGTCTTAAAAATTATATCATTTTAACTAAGTTTGGAGGACAATAAATTGTTATACGCAAGTTTAGGGACCGCTTTAAAAAAATTAGGTGATCAATTTATCACTTTAAACAAGTTCGAGAACTAAACAAACACCTGGCAAGGAAGGGGAGAAGTTCCCTTTTAATAGTGGCGGAACCACGAGGACAGAGCGGCCCCTGACCCCTTCTAGATCCGCCACAGGACATGTATTAACAATGAATTATGATAGTTAATGTTCACTACGAGTAGGTACATGTCATGAGCTTTTTTTCAAATAAGGTGTAAAAATATTCCTAACGTTCACAACCAAGAGCAATTTTATTCCTTTTTTTTGAAACAAGATGAAATTCATTCCTTAAATCGAATCAGCAACAATAGTCTCCTGCAACCAAACCGGAGCAGAAAAAGATACGAACTCGCTAGCATTGGACAGGGCATGTCGTGCAACAACATGAGCTCCCTTGTTTGCTAGATGTGGAGAGAAGGACACTTTATAATCGTGTCGACAACTTAACAAAACCTTACAATCCTGAATAATTGACCCATAAACAGACAAGTCCAGATCAACCGAATTGACACTGTTAACGACAATCAACGAGTCACTTTCAAACAAAACATTAATACAATTAAGATAAATACACCACTGCAATCCATCACGTAGAGCTAGCGCTTCAGATTCCCTGATATCTTCAATAATTGGGATTATGCGACTACGACAGGCCATAAAGGATCCATCGGATGATCTAAGTAAGGCTCCCACCCCACTTCGTGACTCAGCTTTAAAGGTAGCTGCATCACAATTGCATTTAACAAAGCCAAGAGGGGGGCGAGACCAACTAGTATATCGTACCTGTGTCGCAATCAGCCGCGGTGTGTGCTCGTGGCGATGGGCAACCGTGCCTACGGCTCCTGTTGCGTCGTTGGTGATGATAGGGGGCAGCCGGCGCTGCGTAGCAAGGCGGGCAGGGGCCAGGACAACCGCCTGAGGAACTGGGATCGGGTGGTGCTGTGCGGTGACGGCATCGGCCTGAGCCGTTGAGGGCGTGGGCGGCTGACGGGCCGCAGCCGGAAGGTTCTTCAACTGGGATTGGCGCCAAGCAGCAAGGTAGTTACTCGCGAGAGAGATCGCCGTTTCTGGTAATTGGACTTAAGAGCAATTTTATTCCTAATATCTAAAATGATGCAATTTTACTCTTAATAAGTTTTTTTTTTATCAAACATCTTTGTAAAGCACAAATATTTTGTTCTTTATTATGTATCGGTTCCTTATCACTTGGTTAAAAAAAAAAAATTTCACATTTTTTGTGATTTAATAATAGATTTGGAGATTAATATTTTTAAATTCGAGGAAATATTTGTTCTTTTGTCCAACTCGTACAAAATACAGTATAATTTTTTTTATGTCTTTTACAAATTTCATGTCTATTCATTTGGTTGTGACCGTTACTCATGAAGGATAAATGACACGATTCATAACTGAGAAGACAGTTTGATGAATTTTTTTTCAAATTGATTTAACTTGTCAATGTTATGGATAAATTTACTCTTTACTGAAATAAAATTGTCCTTGACTATACTAAAGATATTCTTACACCGTATCCTGATTTGTTTTATCGCTATGTTGCATATTCTTTTTCACACCAACATTCTGTTTGTGAGCTGTTCGCAAGCATGTTCACGAGTTTGTTCGCGAGCAGCTAGAAATGTAAACGGAGCGGGGCGGGGCGAGGAATGCATTTCCCATCCCCATCCCCATCTCCAACCAGTTGGGGATCCCTATTCCCCGTTTACAGATGTTCCAAAACCTTTTTCCCCATTTTTTATTCCTCGTTATCACCGTTTATATTTAAAAAAACAAAATAATGCCTAAAATTTTTAAGAATCAGTAGCTAATAATATCAAACATCAACAATCATTTTCAAATTTTCCAAACTATACAAAACTATAAATTAAAAACAACTAATCATCTCAATAAAAAAATACTTAAATCGTTCAAAAAAATCAATTATTATGAAAAATAGTCGGGGATTCCCCATCGAGGATTAATGGGGTGGGGATACCTTTCTCCATCCACACCCTATCCCTACCACGATGAACAAAACTATCCTTATCCCATGAGGATTCTTATCGGGAACTTCCTGTTGGGATGGGTCACTAACGGAGACGGGGAATCCCTGCTCCATTTGCATCCTTACGAGCATCTCATTAATTCAGCTCATTAACTTTGCTCACGAACAACTCATTAGTTATGTTAATTAATTATATTGATTTAAAATTTCTTTAACACAAAACTATATACTTTTGAAATCTACAAAACTACGTTGTTTTACATTTCTCCATTTATAAAGATAGTATTATTAAAAAAATAATCGAACCAAGCTTGTTTATGAGCATGTTCATGAACATTATAATCGAATTTGCTCATGAGTTTGCTTATGAACCTATAATCGAGCATGCTCGAGAGCTTTAGAGCCAAGTTTTGCCGTGCTCAAACTTAACTCGTTTACAAATCGAGTTGAACTCGGTCGAGCTTTTATCTAGCTGAACACCGAGCAGCTCAGTAGCAAAATTTATTGTTAACTCCTTGTAAAAATAAAAATTTACAAATTGCATACTATATTATATTAATTATGCATGTTTCTAATAAAATTCGTAATGTATCTTGTAAAATACAGAGAAAATAGCAGATCGTAGCAATGGAGACGTGGCTCAAGATTCATATCATCGATACAAGGTAAATCGGATAAATAAACTACTAAATTTGATTTTATTATAATAAATTTTATTAATTTAATATGTTTAATATATTTATAATAGGTATAATGCGCGGGAGAAATTTTACTTCTAACATCTAAAATGATGTTATTTTATTCTTAATGTTGGCAGTAAAGAACAATTTTACCTCTAACATTTACAAGTTGAAAAATAATTCATCAAACTATCTTTTCCATCACGAATCTTGTCATCTAAACTTCACTTGTACGTCGTTTTATCACTTATTAGTAACTAATCACAAGCATATGATTAGATGTGAGTTTTTTTAAAAAAAAAATTAAAAATATATACTGTCTTTTGTACGAGTTGGATAAAAAAATTCAAATATTTCACCGAATTTATAAATATTAATGGCATAATACCTATTTGGCTCCACAAACCAACGCTTCAAAGTCAATTAGGACCCCAAAGTATCAAAATCATCAATCAGGTCTCTGAACTAAGCAAAAATCATCAATTGAGTCCCAATTCTAAACAAAAATCATCAATTGAAGCCTCATCGAAAATCATTCGGTTGAATAATTTCAGACCCTCTTCCTCAAACTAATTTTGAACCAACACAGAGATGATTACCGTCTATATTAAATAGTCACAGTTTCTAATTTTAGGATGAATAGGGACTCAATTGATGATTTTTGCTTAGTTCAGGGACTTGATTGATGATTTTGATAGTTTAGGTCCTAATTGACTTTGAAGCTTTAGTTTGGGGACCCAAATGGATGTAATGCCAATATTAATCTACAATTCTGCTTTCAATTTTTTTTTTTCAAATTCTATTACTAAATCACAAAAATATGAAATCTTTTTTAGAACCTACTGATATGCAATCGGTACAGAATAAGAAAAAAATATCTGTGTTTTATAATAATATTTTGAAATTGACCAAACTTATCAACGTTAGGATAAATTGCACCATTTTAGACGTTATTAGTAAAATTACCCATTACTGTAAATATTAGAAGTATTTTTGGACCTTATCCCGTTTGTAATAATTAAATCGGATAATTAAATAAATTTTATTAATTTAATAATTTAATATATTTACAGGAAGATGTTGCGGTTATGAAAGATATGGGCGTAGATGCTTACAGATTTTCAATCTCATGGTCTAGAGTATTGCCACGTAAGACTAATCCAAATCCATTATTGTTAATTACGAGTATTAATCATGTTACTAATAAATTTTTAATCCAGATTAATTAATTAGGACCCATTTAGCTACTTGCTGTTTGCTATTTCAGTTTATTGTTTACTGTTCTTGTTTGCTGTTTGCCTTTTGAAAATGCTATTTTCACAAAAAAACATAGATTTTCTGCTTTCGTAAAAAGTTATTTTTCAGCTCTAAAAATGCAAACATGAAGTATCTAACCAAACACCTAAAATTCTGTCTATTAGAGTGAAAAGATAAACGGAAAGTAAAAAGTAAGTAACCAAACATTCTCTTTGACAAAAAAAAATTAATAATCTCTGATTAAACTAATTATATTATTGTTATAATTATAAGGGTAATTAATTTATTAGTCCCTATATTTTGATAAAACACACTGTTTAGTCCCCGTATTTTCAAAAACACACGGTAAAGTCCTTAACGTTTTTCTCGGTGAACTGTTTAGTTCCTAACGTTTTTCTCGATGAACTATTTAGTCCCTGCCGTTAGACTCTCATGAAGATTCTGTTAGTCAACTTGGATTTGCGTTCTTCTTTTCCTTTATTTTCATTTCCTTTAAATTCTAATGCATCTGAAATCAACTTTGAGTGTTTTTCTTCTTGATTTTCTTCTTAATTGTTCAAATTTCTAAGCATTGTGTCTGTTATTTTTCTTGTTCTAGCTTCTTTTTCTAAATTGGATTTCCTCTTCTGAAGTTTGAAGGTAAACAGTAAAAGGTAATTTAGTCATTTTCGAAGTCATAAACGGTAAGAAATCTAACAAACAGACGGAATGACTAAACAATTCACTTAGAAAAAGGCTAGGGACCTTACCATGTGTTTTTGAAAATACAGGGACTAAACAGTGTGTTTTGTCAAAATATAAGGACTAATAAATTAATTACCCTAATTATAAATCCAGGTGGGAAGCTTAATGGTGGTGTCAATAAAAAAGGAATTGAATACTACAACAACCTCATCAATGAGCTTTTAGCCAACGGTACGAATTTCATTTGGTAATTTTTTTTTTATAGTTTATTCGATTTTTCAGATTGAATTTCTTCAAACACTTAATTAATTTAACTAACTAGTTAACTGTAACTAATTACAAATTTCTCTATCTATCATTTGATTTAAAAAATCTAAATTATTTGTCAGTATAAAAATAAAAAATTAGGCTAAATTAGGTTTTTTTCGCGAACAACACTATGTTTATTAATTATATTGATTTAATTTTTTTTAATACAAAACTATATAGTTCTGAAATTTACAAAACTAAAATTTAGATAAAACTATGTTATTTTATATTTTTCTATTTATAGAAATATTATTATTAAAAAAACAAGGCTTAAACCATACGCAACGTCCTCCTGAACTTGTCACTTTTGGTCATTTTTCTCCCCGAGCTCATGGGACAACCTATTTGCCCCTTTAACTATTTAAAAGTGGTATTAGCAACCCCCTATTTTCATTATAATAGAAACAATCATGACATGTTCTCATTATAAGCACCAAGGTCATAATAAAAAGGGTCGTACACTACTAAAACAAGCTGCAAATGAGTTTAATATAGACAGTACACAAATTCTCTTGTAAAAATTGCATATAGCTTTAACTCATTCTAAATCGTCTACATATATGCAAGCTGGTTCCAATACATCCATGAACACTTGTACTAATGTTGGAACTTCATCTTGTTTCCGCTGTAATGAAAATAGTAGGTTGTTCCATAAGTTCAGGAGGCAAAATGACCAAAATTGACAAGTTCAGGGCTGCGTATGGTTTAGGCCTTAAAAAAATAATCAAACCAAGTTTGCTAAAGATAAGAGATAAGTGGTGTAAAGAAAAAAAAGATACATATAACATTAATTGATTCATCGAGTGTATTATTCCTGAAGTATACTAAATCTGTTTCTCTATTTAGCTCAACTGTTAATATTTATTGTTGCTAATAACTCGTATATATTAGTTGATTTTTCTTCTAAAATAATAATTAGTGGTCGTTTTTTTAATATATATATATATATATATATATGTGGATTGAAGTAAAACAATAAAAGTTAATGAGAACTCAGCCAAATACTTAATATACATTTTTTTTTTAATTTTTATTTAGGCAAAAAGCATAATTAAGTTTTTAAATTTTACATGTTTTAAGGATTAAATTACTGATCAATTATTTTTCTATATTGAGCTCTTGATCATTGATTCTATTATGGATCAGACTCTTATTTAACTTTTTCATCGAGTTTGGACTGCATACATCGTTAAGGAGACTCAGCTTGTTGGCATGGACAAATAAAAATAAGAGTTTCTTGACTAGGAGAGATAAAAAAAAATTATAGAAATTAATTTCCAGTAGGTTCTTCCAACCTCGATCTTCTACTCTCCAATTTTACGATTTTCAACATTAGAATCGCCAAATCGATCTTCTCCCCTAATACCAAAATCTATTTCAAACAGGTTTTTCCAAGATCGATTTCCAACTTAGAAAAAACTACTAGAAATTCATTTCTATAATTTCTTTTTACTTTTTGCTCTCTCCCCCTAGTGAATAAACTTATTTTTTTTATTTGTGCACATGTCAGCATGCTGAATCACTTAACGGGTTTTGTCGTCCAAACTCGATGGAAAAGTTAAATAAGGGTTGTTAAATCCATAACAAAATCAATAATCAATGGCTCAATATGGAAAATAATTGACCAGAAGTTTGATCCTTAAAACAGACAAAATTCGGGTGCTCAATTATGCTTTTTACCATTTATGTTTTTATTAAGATTAATTAACATTGCCATACAAATAATTAATTATGATAATAGGTAATTAATTTGGTATATATATTTATGTGATGGGCAGGAATTGAACCCTATGTAACAATATTTCATTGGGATCTTCCACAAGTCTTGGAAGATGAATATGAAGGCTTTCTTAGTCCTAAGATTGTGTAAGTTATTAAATATCTATAAAATAAACCTTAAAATTTGGAATTCATGAAAAACATTAGTATATATTATATAGTTCTATTAATAAAACAAACTAGGTAAATGGAGCTGTTGTTTTATAAAATTAATGGATATAACGTACATCTAAGAGCAATATTATCCCTAATTTTATTCTTAACGTTGGCAGGCAAGAACAATTTTACCCCTAACGTTGACAAGTTGGATCAGTTGAAGAAATTATTCATCAAATTGTTTTCTCGGTCATGAATCTTGTCATATACACTCCACATGTGCGTCATTTTATCATTCATTAATAATATATCACAAACATATTATTAAACGTGAAATTTTGAAAAAATATATTGTATTTTGTACAAGTTGGACAAAAAACTTCAATTATTTCACCGAATTTAAAAATATTAATCTTCACTTATATTATTAAATCATAAAAAATATGAAATCTTTTTTTAAATCAAACTACTTTCAATTGGTGTAGAATAAGAAGCAAAATATCTGTATTTTGCAATAATGTCTAAAATTGACCCAACTTATCAACTTTAGCGGTAAAATTGCATCATTTTAGATGTTATCTTTCTATATATACTTAAAAACATTTTGATTCACTTTCAGCCCTACGCCCTAGGCGGCCGCACTTATTGCTTATATCCAGGGTCGGTCCTAGTAGCGGCCCGTCCTATTAGTTTTAATTATTAAGTATAATATTTTAGCTGGACTTATTTGGACTGGACTTTAGCTTTAATTTTTACACCGAATCCAACCCAACTAAATTAACACCGAGTCTAGATGAGCTTGAGGTGAGCATTTTTAAGCTAAAACTTATTGGGTCCGATCCAATCCGACCCATGAACAAATCTACGCAAAAGGTAATATTAAGTTATTTTTTACATCAGAATAAAATTAATACTTCTCAATAGAATTTACAAAAACAACCATTTGATACTATTATCATTTTTGCTAAATTGATATCATATATATTTTTTAATCATACAATATATTCATATATAATCATATAGAGATGATTTTGCGGATTATGCGGAGCTCTGTTTCAAAACATTCGGGGACCGAGTCAAGCATTGGATCACAAATAATGAACCGATAACCTATAACCTGCAAGGCTACGTTTTTGGCTCGTTTGCGCCGAACCGATGCTCTGCTTGGCAAAAACTAAACTGTTCGGCTGGAGATTCAAGCACTGAACCATATATTGTAGCCCATAATCAGCTTTTGGCTCATGCTGCTACAGTCAAAATATACAAGCAAAAATATCAGGTTAATTTCTAATTAATTACCTTTATAATCTCATATAGGGTTGTAAATAGTGCGGAGATTATCCATCTCCACTGGAGACCTAAAATCTCAATTTAATTTCTTATGGAGTGAGGATGGGTAAGAAAAATTCCCCAGAAGCTAGGGTTACAAACAGGACGAACCCCGTCCCTTTCGGGAACAGAGATCTCTATGGAAGGGGAAAATTCCTACAGAGCAGGACGGTGATTGGGAATCCCCTAGGCCGAGAACAAGAATAGGGAATGTAATCCATGTCTACCTAAAGCAGTGATGAGAATCGCTCTCTCCCCTATCGGGATTCCCATCCCTATCCCTATCCTCATCCTCATTTGTACTTTAAATGAATTTTTAGATATTTAGTTTTATATTTAGATATTTTTTATTTATTTTTATATTTGGTAAATTGATGTATCTTACATTATGATTGATGCATGCTTTTTATCAAGTATACTCATTATTTTATAAATTATATTTATCTTTTTCTTAGAAAATAAATTATATTTATCTAATTGTATTATAAAAAAAAAAAAAAAGGGCGGCCCGGTCGTATTACGCGTCCCCGCTGAGCGAGGGTCCGAGGAGGGGTCCCACCACAAGGGTGTATTGGGGGCAAGCCTTCCCTTGCCAATTTAATTGGCAAGAGGCCGCTCCTAAGACTCGAACCCGTGACCTCTGGCCACACGACAACAACGTTTTACCGTTGCGCCAAGGCTCGCCCTCATCTAATTGTATTATACAATAAAATTTTAAATTTCACTAAAAACTAAAAATATTAGGGTAAAGTCTAAAAAACCCATGTGCTTTCACTTTTTGTCAAACTAATACATGTAGTATTTTTGTACAAATATGGACTGAGATTTCATTTTACTAAAAAATGAAGAGCGTTTAGTTTGACACTATAAAAATGACCGTTAACGATCTTAAAATGGAAAATTCTAAGATTAAAGTTGTTTAGTACTACATTTACTATGACACCAAATTTTTTATTTTCCAAAATCATCATTTCGGAACATTCTCTCTTATCATCAAACAACACACAAATGACCTCAAAATTAAAAAAAAGTTGTTTAGAATCTTAAGTTTTTAAAAATTTTCATTTTTTAATGTTATCAACGCTCATTTTAATTTTGAGGTCCTTGTTTTTAGTAAAGCGAAAAACCTCAATCATCTTCTAATCACAAACGAAAACCTCAATTCTTATTTGGACAAATTTTTTTAGGCTTTATAGGCATCCAACCCCCTAAACTTGTAACTTTTTTTCACCTGGCCCCCTCAACTTAGGGGACAACCTCTCAACCCCTTCAACTCTCTAAAAACATCACATACAGCCCCTTACACCCTATGTTCGGTCAAAATATTGATCCGTGTAGAAAACGCGCTTGACTATTGACCACACCAATGCCACGTGTCATTTTTTATTAAATTTTTCCATTGAGACCCTTGCTCGGCGAGCAAGCCCATTTGTGCTCGGCGAGCAACTACCAGAGCTGGATTTCGATCAGAATTCTTATGCCAGAATGGAAAATTTTAATAAAAAAGTGACACGTGACATTGGTGTGGTCAACAGTCAAGCACGTTTTCTACACGGGTCAATATTTTGACCGAACATAGGGGGTAGAGAGGTTGTCCCCTAAGTTGAGGGGGCTAGGTGAAAAAAAGTTACAAGTTTAAAGGGTTGGGTGCCTATTAAGCCATTTTTTTATGTACACCAATTTGACAAATAGTGAAAGCACGTGAGTTTTTTTTCCGACTTTATCCTTCTTTTTTTATCAAGTATACTCATTATTTTATAAATTATATTTATTATTTTTCCCAATTTCATAGGAAGTTCAAAAAGGAGTGATAGGGATAACACTTGTATGTACTTGGATGATACCATTCTCAAATAGTAAGCAAGATAAAGAAGCTGCACAGAGAGCACTTGATCTCACATTTGGAATGTATGTATACTCATTTTTTGCCTGTTTAATTCACCTATTCTTTTTACTGTTTTCTGTTATTGCTAGCTGTTAATGATAGGTAGTAGATATTAGTTGATTTTTGGCTTAAAGTATTTTTTGGATCTATCCAAAATTTGTACATTTAGCCCCTGACCTATTATTTGGTCACATTTGGCCCATGACCTATCAAATTAGATAAAATTCAACCCATATTAAATGGAAAATTAACCGTGTTGGAAAATTAACAGCAATCATCAATACAAAAACAACACATGACACATAAATAAAATTAATTTTCAACTAAAGATGGCAACAGTAAATATTTTACACGACGTTGATGGAGCTGCAGAAGTTGAAAGTATCCCTGGAGTTGAACGATGTTTGAAAAAGTTTTTAGGATTTTTTTTTACTGTTGTCATGTATCCAGGTGAAAAATAATTTTATTTATATGTCATGTGTCATTTTTGTATTGGTTACTACTGTTAATTTTCCAACACAGTTAATTTTCTATTCAATATGGGTTGGATTTTATCTAATTTGATAGGACATGGGCCAAATATGACTTAATAATAGATCAGAGGCTAAATGCACAAATTTTGAATAGATCAAGGGCCAAAAGATGCTTTAAGCCTTGATTTTTCTGTTAAAATCAGCTGTTTCAAAATTACATAGTCTGGTAAACATTATAAATAAGATTGTATTGTTTTGTACGTAGAGATGAAAATACGTCTACCTCTCCCCTTATCATAGCGTCAAGTAACCTAAGAATAGTTTTAATTATTATCTCTGACATACTCACTCACTCGAATGCGTCTTGGGCTCGAAGGTCTCGGAGACTCTAATACTATGTCAACCATTTAAACAAAAAATTTAAATTAATAGTTAAAGATCCAAAAACAATTCTTTTATGATAGTTTTATGCATCAAGAGCCCATTGAACTTTTCTCAAAAAGCCAATCGACTCCTTTAACTTAAATTGTATCTTGTTAGCTATGTGAACTTGTAGGTTGATTTAGAGAGTTAATCATGTGACTTTAAATAAGTTCATATATGTATGTTCATGAGTAAATTTTACCAATGGTGTACAACGTTTGCCTCATTTCATATTTTAGTGTACAATCTTCAATTTATCTCACTAATATGTACGAATTTATAGGTGACCTCCCACTTTGGTGAAACAAATTGAAGGTTCTATACTAAAATGTGAAATGGGCAAACGTTGTACACCATTGATGAAATTTACCCGTATGTTCATTGAGATAATCCTGATTGGGGCTTCCTCACCCCTCCCTACATGTGTATTGAGTGGGAATCAAACCTGAAATCTCTTCCCACAAACTCAACCTATATTGCAAACTGAACTACAAACCGTTCATAAGGGGGTGTTTGATTGCACATTTTCATGCTCCTATTTGCATTTTCACTTTAAAAGTGAGTTTATTAGGGGTTTGGTTAGTGATCTCATGTTTGTCTTTTACATCTGAAAATAAACATTTTATAAAAGCAGAGAATCACTGCTTTTTGGAAAATCAGATTTTTCCAACAACAAACTGTAACAACAAATAGCAAACAGTAGGTAAAACAAATCTGCCTCAAATCTTTTTAAATGACACATGTTTGAATAAAAATTTAACAAATATTGAAAAGTATAATAAAATATTTTCATTTAATTATTTTTATTATTATTTATTTTGCAGGTATATGCACCCAATTACCTATGGAGATTATCCAAAGTCATTGAAAATATTACTTGGGAAAAGATTGCCTAAATTTACAAAGGAAGAATCTGAATTACTAAAAGGATCAATTGATTTTCTTGGTTTAAATTATTATACATCAAATTATGCAGCTCATATGCTTACTTCTCCTACTGCTCATCTTAGTTACCAAACTGATCTAAGTGCTACTCTTTCCAGTAAGTTTTCGTTTCCGATACGGGTACGATATAAACTACGTAACTAGGGTTGAAAACGGTGCAGGGATTTCATGTCCTATCGGTAACAGGAAATCCCCAATAAGAATCTCCACAGTGCGGGGATGAGATTCTTTTATCCTCGAAATTGGGGACGGGTAAAGTATTCCCGTCCCACTCCCCGATATTGCGCTCATGGGTATCCTTGCGGGTTGTCTGGAAAAAATTTCCATTTACCTTTCTTGTTATTATGATTATTTATAGGGTTAATTACATATAGATATCATGTGGTTTCGCTGATTTGAAGATTGGTACCTGTGGTATTTTTTTTTGGCAAACACAATCCTATGGTTTGCAAAAGATTTGCATTTTTTTACGTTGCCAAATTTGGCCGATAATGACCTCAAAATGAAAATTTTCAAGAATTAAAGTTGTATATTTAGAGTTTTCTCTTTCTAAATATTAACTTTCTCTAAACATTTCATTTCGAGGTCGTTATCGGTCAAATTCTGACAAAGTGAACCCAAATGTAAAATTTTACAAACCACAAGGTTGCCTTTGCAAAAAAAAAAAAAACTCACAGATACCTATCAGCAAATCGGCGAAACCACATGGTATCTATACAGTAAAACCGCTATATAAGAATACACTTGGGACGGAACTATTTGTATAACAATTGAGAGGTTATTACTGAAATAGAGTTTGGTAATATAGATTATTACCAAGTTTTGGGACCGATTTTTTTTATAACAAAATAGAGGTTATTCTTATATAGAGTATTTTTATATTGAGGTTTTACTGCATATATAATTAACCCTTATTTATATGCTAAGGATTTTGCTATTTTTAATTTCTTCTATATATATATATATATTAAAAATTCGAAATGTTACATGAAATTTACGTAGTTTATAATAGATTTAATATTTTCTTTTTTAAATTTAAAGCACAAAGTTGAGGCTTTGTAAAAAAAATAAAAATGGAGGAAGGAACTAAGAAGTAGGGATCTCCGCGGGGACGGAGAGAAAATGTTTGCCGTTTCAGTTATAGGAACGGGGATAGAAAATACACGTTAAATCGGGTAACAGGAATGTGGGGAATGCAATCTCCACCCTGTCCCGCCCCCTTTACTTTACATCCCGTCGCACAACTTTTTTTTATAATAGCAATTAATACATTTCTTTACTTACACATAGTCTTTTTTTTTTCTTAACAGATGAGCGTAATGGAGTTCCTCTTGGTCCTCAGGTATATATCAACTGTAAGAGTTAATATAAGGGTAAATAATTTATTAGTCTTTATATTTTTAATTAACATAATGTTTAGTCTTTGTATTTTAATAATATATTATTTAGTTTTTAGTTTTTGCTTTATTCAAAAGTTTAATCTTTATTAAATAGTTTAGTCTTTCTGTAAGAGATTAAACTGTTGAATAAAATAATAATTAAAGGCTAAATAGTGTATTATTAAAATACGAGTACTAAACAGTGTGTTAGATAAAATTGTTGGGACTAATAAAATATTTACCCTTAATATTATGCTAAGATAATTAGAAGTTTACTAATTTCATCTCATAGTATAAAAAAGTTCAATGTTTTTTTACCATGGCAGAAATTTTAGCTTTTTTCAAAGATTTGTATCACCAAAGAAAATTAAACTATATTTTTTATTTTATAATGTAGAAAATAAATAAGAATTATGGTCTGTTTGGTTCACCTGTTTGCTGTATGTTGATATGTAGTAAATATTAGTTGATTTTTCTGCTAAAAGTAGCTGTTTCAAAATTTTATCAAACACTTTTTTATTATTTTTTAAAATTAAAAGGTAAAAAACACTTTCGAAAAATGGAAATAAACGGACATTTAATTTTTGTGAGCTATTTTTTTTAATAGAAAATGATAATATTGCAGGCAGCTTCAAGTTGGTTAACTGTTTATCCAAGAGGAATTAGAGATCTTTTGGTGTATGTCAAAAAGGAGTATAATAATCCACTTATTTACATCACGGAAAATGGTAAATTAATTTCTATAATTTATTTGCTATTTAAAATTAACTGTTTAAAGTTAATATTATTGATAAATTTTACTATGGCCCAAGGTTTAAATTGATCAGCTTAACGCATTTCAAAAGGCATGTTTTAAGAGAAGGTTGTCTCACACAATATGAGATACTCAAAACACCTTCTTTATATCTAGGGCTCGATACTTGAAGACTCATTAACGGCTCGGTAAATGGTTACCATTGGGAAGAGTTTATTAACTTTAACCTCTCCTTAACCACTCGGTACAGACCGAGCACCTACTCCTAAAATTTAGGAGTAGGTTGCTGGCTTTCCCCTTTATTTTTAAATTTTTAGTAAGAAAGTTCAGAGTTTTATCCCTAAAAATAAGGGGCTGCTAGTTGTAGCGCGCAATGTATTAGTGAATAGGAAAAGCAAAGTGAGATTACTAATGACAGATGGAGGTTGAGGCAATGAAATTATTCGGTGCCTCGCTTTTGTCTATTGTTAGATTAATTAATGTGCCCCACATGATTGAATGATTGTAGTGTTTAAGAATTGGAGGGAATAATTAAATGAAATGAAATTTATTGAGTGGATCCCACAATGATTATGTGAGCATTGAGTCGTTATCGGTTTAATGCATTGGAAATGTTCTAATAATGCAACATTAGGCTTAGAAGTCTATACCATATTAAACCTTGGCTTAATTTACCTGCAATGGCGCTTTGAATTGAAAAAGTTGAGTTGAGCCTAAGTTTAAAAAGTAGCGGAGAATGAGAGAGGGATGCACTGGAAGTCTGTTGCATCCTGACCACTGAAATCCATCCTTAGATGGGTGGTTCGAAACGATCCTACTTATAAAAAGAGAGTTTAGAGATGATCCAATTGCATTCTCAAACCCTCTTACTATGCTCTGTCACTTTTGCCCGTGAGCATCTTTTAGGAGAAAAACTGCTTCACATCTATAAATAAAGTTCTTATAATAAGCATCCGGTCTTTAATATCACTTGGAAACCCCTAATTTATGTTTAGACACGTGTATTGTGACCCCACTGAATAAATAAAATAGTGGGACCTCTTATAATATGTGTGGGTCTGTATTATATATGTCAAAATATGTATGGATGGAAGGTCTTCCGTTTGACATTGATTACCAGATGCTTCTAATAATTTCTCCTATAAATTACTTTCTACTTTTATAAAAATATCAGATATTTAAAATTAACACCACCCTCATCATGTCATAGACTGAACATTTAAAGCGTGAAATTTGCATAATTGAACATGTGCAAAATAGCCCAATAATAGGTGTCCCCACATCAGATGCAATTTGAAAAAAAAAAAAAGGATTTAAGCCTAAGTTAAAAGTAACGAAGGAAAGAGAGATACACTGGAAGTTTGTCGCATTCCAATCACTGGAATCCATTTTGGGAGTAGACTTGTTCACGAGTTCGGGTATCCGCTAGGCCATGTCTTATGGGTCCAAAATTGACATGAGGCCCAGACCGGTCTAAGTGTGCTAAAGTCCACATATTTTCTTGGACGGATTTTAAGCTTATAAAAGTAGTATGGATCGGTCCGTTGAGTCCAACCCGAACTCAACCCATAAACAAATCTATCTGAGAGTACGATTTCAGATGGCTCTTTTTTTTTTTAAAAGGAGTCGAGAGATGCTACAATTGCATTTCAAAACTCTTTTTACTCCGTCATTTTTGGTACGTCAGCATGTCGATGCTGACGTGTCAAATTCCTTAGCCAAGTCAATTTAATACAATACATTTTAAGAATTTTCACATATTATTCTATGCAATATAATTTTAGAAAACAATTTTATTTATTGATTGATTTAACTTTGTTTTTTTACTAATTATTTTATTACCAGGTATTGATGAACATAATAATGCCAATACACTAACTTTGAAGCAACAATTGATGGACTATATGAGGATTGATTATCATTATCACCATTTTATTTTCATCAAAAAAGCAATCGAGTAAGTAAATTATATTATATATCATCGTATAAATTAAATAGTCGTGTCAAACGAGTTGGTAATGTTGACAGTAAATCATATTATCGTGTTAGAAATTGACAGTAATATAAACAACGACACATGTAGAATTCTAGATTGGAGATGCAATTACACCTCCATATCTTCGTTTTTCAGAAAGAAAGTAAAAAAGCTACTCGGAATCTCTTTTAATGGGCCAGTTTGGCATTAGTGTAGTCAACAGAATCTGATGTGGAAAAAAAGTTGAGAAGTGTTTAGTAAATACACAATAAAAGTTCTAGAAGTCAAGAAATAAAAATCAAATAATATTATGTTATATTGAAAGTTATGGTTAATTTTGTCCAAAAATAATAATATGTGATTTCTTGATAAATTGTGACAACTATTTTCTCAAAAAGCTATAAATTGTAGCTTTTTCTCAAAGCAGCTTTCCCAAAATTTAAGAAAAATAGTTTTGCATTTATCAAACGCTGCTTTTAGATCTTGAAAAGCAAATATCAAACCACAGTAAGAAATTTTTCAATTTATAATGTAAAATTAAACGGACAAAAAATGAATATTTAAATTTAGTTAACATTTTTATAAAATTTTAGGCTTAATATGTTAGGAATTTCCTTTAATTCAAATAATCTGATTGGTCTTTTCAATTTTTGAAGGTGTTTTCTTAATTCTCATAAGTTGTACGTGACAGAGCAAAGTGGAAAGTTAAATAAGCTAAAAGCGTTTTAATATTTAAATAAGATCAACGAGTCAATCCAATTATTCCGGAAGATCCTAATAGATGTATCAAGTCATTCTTTTTTAAAAGGTCAATATATCATGTGTCGTACCTGTTCATGGGCCGGGTATTAGGCCAGTCCAGTCCAAATCCGCTAAAGCTCATCTTTTTTTTTTTTTTGATGGTTTTGGGATTTATAAAAATAGGACGGGTCAACCCAGCCTGGACCGCTTATTAATATTAATTAATAAAATTTATATATTTATATATTAATATTTATTTTTAAATATAAATTCAATTTTTTATTATTAAAAATTATACATATATATTTAAGTGGGCTTATATGGGCTGAGTTTGTGATTTGATTTTTGAGTCAAAACCCAGTTCGTCTAAATTAACAGCGGGCTGGGCTGAGCTTGGTCTGAGCATTTTAGAAAAAAGCCTACTAGGTCCAGCCCGACACATGAACAGGTCCAGTGTCAATGTATAGCTTGTTTTAGGGGTGGGCATGGTTCGGTTAACCGGTCCATTAGGCAAAAAAATTAACCAAATCGTTATCAACGGTTTTTTAACCATCCAAACCGAAACCGGTCCATATCAATCGGTTAACCATACAACCGGTTAACTATTAATTTCGGTTAGGTTTTTTGGTTAACGGTTTTTAAGCAATTTTCACTAGTTAACCAAAAATCAACGGTTAACCATAATTTTTACCCAAACTTAAAATTTTAAACAATATTAAAATACACATAATTTCAAAAATTCAAGCAAAACGAATTCATATAAAAATTCAGAATTCAAACATAAGTACCGAACTAAAAAACAAGCCATCAAGTTTACATTTAAAACATAAAGAAATGTAAATAATATTTCGTCAAAGTATGTTATATATTTATATTAATCTATGTTATAATAATTTAAATTAAGCAGTATAATCTATGTACTTATATTTATATTTGCCTTGCCTTTGTCGTCAAATGGTCTATATATATATTTTTTTAAAAATTTATATTTATTAAAAGGTGCGGTTAACCGTTAACTGCGGTTTTTTAACACTCTAATCCGAAACCGAAACCGGTACGTATCTATTTTTTTAACCATTAAGAAAACCACCGGTTCAGTTAAACATATTTTCCGGTTCGGATTACCGGTTTTCGCCTCGGTTACCGGGTTGACCGGTTTTTTTTTGCCCACCCCTAGCTTGTTTAATACATTTTTGCAAATTAAGCCCTGAACTATTTAGAAAATTATACATTGAGCCCTTAACTTTTTTTTTTTGTCACCCTTTAACTTGTTTTTTTCTTGTTATTAATTTGGAACAGGGATGGTGTAAACGTGAAGGGATATTTTGCTTGGTCATTATTGGATAATTTTGAATGGAGTGCAGGTTATACGGTGCGTTTTGGCATCTACTATATTGATTATCTAGATGGATTAAAAAGATATCCCAAACTTTCAGTTGGATGGTTCAAGAAATTCCTCAAAAAATAAATATCAATGTCTATATTTATTGTCCTTATATAAACACTCCATACAAAACATGACACGTGTTATTTTCATTGTAAAACGAAAAGTGTCATGTTTTTATTGGGTACTATAAGGATGAGGTGTTTTAATATTGTATGAATACATAATGTGGGCTTTTCCTACTAATAAGTGTACTATATATTTCACAAGAAATAATGATGAATATTGCAATATTGTCTAGTAAAAATTGATGGAGTGTATTTTTTTTTTTTTTGAATAAAAAAAAGGGTAAAGTTCAAATAAAACCCCTGTAGTTTCATTAATTTTCAGATAAAGGACTGTGATTTACTTTTTGTCAAAACGAGGATTGAGGTTTTTAACTTTAACAAAATAAGGATTTTTTCGATTGATATTATTAAAATCACCTTTAACGACTTCGAAAATGACATATTTTAAGAACTACTAATTTTCTACCAACTTTAATTCTTCAACTTTTTTATTTTGAGATTGTTTAGATGATGTTTGGTAAAAAGAGAGAAAGTTAGTGTTTAGAGAGAGAGAGTTCCAAAAAAGATGATTTTCGAAAATCGAAAATGTAGTTCCATAGAAAATATGACATTGAACAACTTTAATTCTTGAAAATTTTCATTTTCAGGTCGTTAAATATGGTTTTAATAGCATTAATCGAAGTTTGAAACTTCAATCCTCGTTTTGACAAAAAGTAAACCACAGTCCTTTATCTGAAAATTAGTGAAACTACAGAGGTTTTATTTGAACTTTACCCTAAAAAAAGTAATGAACCAAAATTTGGTAAAATTGTAATAAAGATTCAGAAACAAAACTCGGTAAAGAATTAAAAATTGAAGGGCAAGTGGATAAACGAGAAGACTGTGCTAACACATGTGTCATCTCATTCGCTTGCCGTCGTATCCATTTGACTGAGTAAGAGTCATTTGATGTTAGAATCGAGCGTATTTGAATGATTCTATCCTCAAATTCAGAATCATCAACAAAGTTAGAATTTATTGCATCAATCACTTGTTTAGCATCGGATTCGTAAACCACATTCCTTATTCCCTCAGCTTCTAGCCATTGCATAGCCTGTAATAGAGCTTCGGCCTCACATTCTCATGTCGTTGGACAACATATATCAATTCATTATTAATCAAGTGTTATGTGAAATATTTTTTTAATAGTATAAAAAACTTGATTTTTGGAATATATATAATTGTGAAGCCAACGCTCTCCGATAATAAAGTTAGAAATATTAGATAATATCAGTCAACAAGTAACAAAGAATGAAGTATGAATTAGTTAAAGTAAGATCCCTGAACTTGTGGAATATCTCTGTTATTTATAGATAAAATAAATTGTATCTGGACACGTGGCAACTCTTGATAGGTCTTTGAATCCTATCTTTCCGTATCACATCATTTCTGAATATAGGGAGCGTGTATTTGGAATCCAGCATACTCATTGGTCCACGTGTTTCCAAATACAGCTCCTGAACGCAGCATTCAGATGAAAGGTGACCGAACCTATGATTTCGGGCAAGCTTCGGCCAATAATGATGCTTTAATGGGCTTTGGTGGAATTAGACCCATCTAAAGCCTCCGGATCATAACGGGGTCTCACTTCCAAAAGTCCAAATGACTCAATACTATATCATATGTGAAAGCAAAGAAAGAAGAAATGAGGTCTCATCTTCATCCTCTTAACCAACTCATTATGGCATGTGGATGTTAGAGATTAATATAAGATCTATAAGTGGACATTAACTATCATTTTAAATTTTTAATTTAAATGGTCACATGACATAGTTTCACATGCATGATATTCAATATTAGGACCTCCTGCTGATATTAGCGTCACACACCGAATGAATTAGGTGTGAGAGCAGGACCGGTCCTGGGCCTAGGCCCGGGGTGCGTCGGCCTAGGGCCCATGGCTGGAAGGGGCTCAAAAAAAATTAGAGTCATAAATAAATACCTTATGTTTTAAGTATAATAAATAAATTCAAAGTATCAGGATGACATTATCTTGTTCTCCAACTAAAGAGGGCACGAGTTCAATTCCTGCCTCCGTAATCTTTTTTAATAGACTTCTAATTTATAAATTGTAATCCTTAAAAATACTGATTTTACTAGTTTGACATAATTCAAAATTATCATGTGACATAGTTGTAAATAGTTTTTCAAAGATGAATTTCTGTATAATTTTCCCAATTTTATTTTGAAGGGGCCCTTACTACTTATTTTGCCTAGGATCCCTAAATTGTCAGGACTGGCCCTGCGTGAGAGGCATGTTAAACATTCCACATTGCTTAAACATTCCACATTGCTTAATTAGAGAGTTATATGCCTCATTAAATCTAAGTTTTAGGTTACTTTAAATCTCCATCTTAGGATTTTCACCAGTCTAAATCTAACGGTGAATGACTAAATTCATTTGATTATTAGGGTCCATGTGAATACTACTATGTTTAATGTAGTATTTGATTCCCATGTAATTGCCATTAATAGAGGGCCTATTTGGATGCTTTGATATTGATTTTTTTAAGGGTAAATTCCAAAAACAACCCCTGTGGTTTCATGTTGTTCATAAAAACCCATGTGGTTTGTTTTTACCAAAAAAAAGGACCGTATTATATGCCGTTACCCGAAAAACGGAAAATGGGTTAACACTGTTAAATCTGATGATGTGGCAAGGGGCAAAATTGTCCGAATAAAAAAAAAAAAATAAAAAAAACAAAAAAAAAAAAAAAAATTAAAATCATTAAAAAAAACCCAAATGTTCTTCTGGGCCTTCTTCTTCTTCGCCTCCTTCTTAGCCTCCTTCTTTATCGTCGACCGCCATCAACGAACTCAAGGCCTTCTTCGCTCGTTTCACTTGGCCGTCTCCGATCGGTTGTTGCTCCAGAGTCTTCTTCTTCTGGGCTTCGTCTTCTGCAATGGAGATCTGGGCTCCGTTGTCGCCGTTGAAGATCTGGAACTCTTCTGCAATGGAAGATTCGAAATAATAGTGTTAGAGATTATCGATTCGAAATAATCCAGACGTCACAACACAGTCCATATTTCCATTGAAGCAAGCTTCGATCTCTGATTTACAAAGGATATTGAACCCAGAAAAAGCTGTTTAGAAGGAAAAATGTCTTCGCTTCCATAACATCTCCGCGTTTGCGATTGTGAATCGGAGTGGAGGAGACTGTGTTGTGACGTCTGTGTTGGACTGTGTTTTAACGTCTGGATTCATATGGGTTCGATTTCGCGATTTGGAGCTGTGAAATTTAATGATGAAATTTGGAGCAGATCGAAGAGGACTGTGTTTCATCGTTTTTGTTTTCGATTTCGATCGCCTAATATGTTGTTGATTCCGGTTATGATTTCGATTTTGCGATTTCGGCTATGGACTGTTTCATACGTTCAATTCTGGAAATTTCCAGAATTTAAAAAAAAAATTAGAAGAAGGAGGAGGAGGAGGAGGGTTGTTGTTCTTTGTAGTTTCCGCAGGTATGTTGGAGGAGGAGGATGAGGAGGAGGAGAAGGAGAGAGAAAAATAAAAATAAAAATGATTTTTTCCGTTTTACCTTTGGCACATCATCAAAACTAACAATGTTAACTCATTTTTCGTTTTTCGGGTAACGGCGTATAACACGGTCTTTTTTTTTGGTAAAAACAAACCACTGGGATTTTTTGTGAACAACATGAAACTACATGAGTTGTTTTTGAAATTTACCCTTTTTTTTAATTATTTCATTAAATTAAGTAATGAATGACAAATCAGCAGGTAGCCCTTCCATAAATTTGATAAAGTCAAAGTTAGAATTAATTAATAAATCTAAATATGTACTAGTATTAGATCTTGATCTAACTGTTAATATTTCATGGGATCTCTCCTAAATCTTGGAAGATGAATATGAAGGCTTTTTAAAAGTAAAACAAAAGATGATTAGGGCTGTAAATGAGCCGAGTCGTTCATGAGCGGTTCGGTAGTCGGCTCGATAAAAACTTGGCTCGATTCGGTTTGATTTGTAAATGAGCCGCTCGTGAGTACGATTTACTGGCTCAGTTTGTAAACGAGTCGAGTTTGAGCAGGACAAAGCTCGGTTCGAAAGCTCGCGAACAGGTTTGATTAGAACATTTATGAATAAATTTTAGTTTTGTAGAAAACTGTATAGTTTTGTGTTAGTTCACAAATATCTAAACTTAATATTATTTCATTTGCTATTAGATTAGTTCGTTCACAAACATAATAAATGAGTAATAGACGAACCATTTGTAAGCATCTTGTTTATTTATTCATGAACTTTGCTTGTAAGCTTGTTTATGTATACAATTAAAGAGCTATTTGCGAGCAAACTTCATAAATATAATTAACGATTTACTCACAAATAATTCATTGTTAGATAATTTTCTTAATGAACCAAGTCCAAAGAGGATTTTGGCTCGAGCTCGTTGAGCAAGCCGAAGCTTGACTCGGGCTCGAGCTCGTTAATTTTTTAGCAAGCTCGGATCGGCTCAGCTTGATTACAGCCCTAGTTGGAGATGATCTTAGTCCACAAATTGTTTAAGTAATTAAATATCTATAAAATAAACCTTAACAACATATATTATATAGTTCTATTAGTAATAATAATCTAGGTAAATGTGGCTATTGATTTATAAAATCAAGGGGTTAAATTCATATTCGCTATTGTGGTATCTAAAAGCAAGACTGCTTTGATCGTTTAGGCGCTCGAAATCGAGAATCCGTGCCGATTCCAATTAGTCCCTTTAAACATTTCTTTTGCTCCTATCCAATATTTAGCCAGCTGGGCTTTGTTGACTGCCTAGACACTGCCTAAGCGACGATGACCAATTTTTTTTATTGTGATTTTTTTTATGTTATTATAATTCATTTTTTTATTGTTGTTTTAATGATGTTATTATTGAAATTTTGATGTTTGTACATGTTTTAAAATATATGATATAAATATATATATTTTTCTATAATAAATAAATTTATATTAATTTTTAAATAGTATAGTACATATTTAATTGAATTTATATAATAATTTGTTGATTAACAAATAAAAAATATAAAAATAAAAATCTGATTAATCTTCGAGGGTCATGTCCATCCGACTAGTGCCTAATGTCTTTTACAACCTCATACGTGACATTTAACTCATTTTGGATGGAAAACCAATTGATTTGTTAATTTTTTTTTTGCCACATGACAGAATTTTTTAACATGTGACATCTAAATACAATATTTTTAAATTATTTTTTGATATAAACTTAATATGAATAAATAAAACAAAATTAATTTATTATTTATCTACATGTTAAATCTATATGGAAAAAAATTTTAAATCAATTGGCAAGTGTATATCACGAGTCAAAAAATATTCATGTGACAAAAAATTTAATAAATTGATTAGTTTTTCATCCAAAATGAGTTAAATGTCACATATGAGAATATTTTAAGGAACAAACGTTACCAAACAATACTATATAGGATAAATGACAAAATTTTAGATACCAAGAAGGTGAAATCAAGATAAATCATAAATATAGATGGATTAAAATTAAGTACGAACTATATATTCACATAAGATCATATTCGTTCGTAAATGCTTGGTCCATAATCGTAGATTTGTTCACGGATTTAGGTATACGTCCAGGTTGGGTCCGTCCGGCCCAACCCGTACAAACCACACTCAATGACTCTGGTTTAGGCAAGAAAAATTTATATCAGATCTAGTCTCATCAAAGTCCACCTATTTCTAAGACGGGTTTGAAATTTATAGAAAAAGAAGGGGTGGGATGGTCTATACTATTAATTTTAATTATTAAATTTATATTTTTAAGTATATTTTTCAATCTATATTAATAAAAAAAAAAGAAAAGTGTAA
Organism: Euphorbia lathyris; assembly: GCF_963576675.1. Taxonomy (NCBI): domain Eukaryota; kingdom Viridiplantae; phylum Streptophyta; class Magnoliopsida; order Malpighiales; family Euphorbiaceae; genus Euphorbia; species Euphorbia lathyris. Next base: position 10,537,183 of record NC_088912.1, read on the forward strand.
AAATAAACCTTTTGATTTGATAGATTTGCAAAACATGAGGTCATGGTTTAAAAGTTTACAGATTAAAGTTTTATGTTGCATGAAATTTGCAGTTAAAGGATTTGCGAGTTGATTTTTCAGTCAAACAATATTTTTGGTTTAGTTAATTTGCAAAGTAAGACCTTATATGTATGTTGGATAACTTGCAATGTCGATCTTTTTAATTGCTTCAAATCGCTTTATTTTCGGGTAAATAGTCACAATAACAATTTTTGACGAAATTACTGAGTTTGTAAACTGCACAAAGCACATAACATTTGTTTGCAAATTTTTGAAACCACGAAACTATCTTTGCAAATCGAACAAACCACAAAGTTTATTTTTTTACTTTTCTCTTAAAAAATGTATATATTTTAGATGGATTTATTTGGATTGGGATTGAAATTTGATTTTTACATCCGAACCCATACCAACTAAATTAACAGTAGATTGACCTAGACTTGACGAGCTAAATCCGGTTGGATTTGCTCCAGTCTGACCCATGAACATGTCTTCACACCCTTATTTTTTTTCTTGACCAGAGCCATGAAAGCTTTTTCACATACTGTGAAGGTTACCTTTCTCGCGCCCCTTTAAATGGCTTTCCACCTCACCCCTTTACTTAGAACTGTTTAATTTCATCCTAAATGCCAATAGACAAACAACCAAAACATTTTAAGCAATGAACAAAATACAAAATACAAAATACCTAAAATCTTATAAGCATATTATGTTCCTACGCAACTATGGATTGTGTACCATCCGCAATACCCGAAAGCACAACTATGGATTTTGTTGTATCATCACCACTCAGATTCATAACTTGCTCCGAAATATCATCTTATCAAAACATAATAAGCGAAAACAGTTTAAATCATATTTTTCATGAAAATATTGGTAAACAGTTTAAGTCATATACCATAATGAGAGTCTTTTGTTACATTTCAGTGTCATCATCGACTTGATACACCTTGTGTTGAAGATTTTATTCTTCTACAGTTTCTTCCCTCTGGTTTTCCATCCACTTTTCCATAATCTTTTCTATAATCTCCGCCATAGCTCTCATATGCTCATCCCTCAGTAATTCCATCTCTCTCCTATGCTGCTCCCTCAACATTGCCATTTCTCTCATATGCTCATCCTTCATCTCCGCCATTTTTTCCATCAGCTCTGGCACAACCTCCACCTTAACCTCCGACTTCAACTTGAGCATATGACTCCTCATCCTTTCCCTTTTCTCTTCTTTAATCTTTGATTGTGCTTCCTCACTTACATCTTCATTCTTTTTAAACATGTTATCGCTTCTCCTTTTCTTCTCCTCCATCTCGTGTCCTTCCACTTATGATACCTCCTCTCCCCCCCCTCATACTCCTTCGACATCTTGTTCCTCCTCCTCTTCCTCCTTATCCTCCTTATACGTCTCAAATATTATCTCAAGATCTATATCATGACTGTCGATATAGTCCTGGAGTGACTTATACCATTCACATGCTTTTTCAATTTTCTCAACCACAAGTGCAACTTCTGAAACATCGGCTACTGAAAAACACAACACCAATAAACACAAAACCAATATCGAAAATCATATTACTTACAATAAAAGCCTCTGGTGCTTCTTTAAATATTGAATTTTTTGAAGTTATCCATCTATTTAAGCACGAGAGTACGCTATATTTTTTCCTCATATAGAATCTTCGAGGTGCCACCTATAAAATAGTTCAATTCAATGCAATCAAATACATATTTTAATAATACATATGTCGTTTAGTCTTTAATTTTTTTTTTGTTCTATTCAACAATTTAGTCCTTCAAATATTTAAATTATTAAATAATTTAGTCCTCTCTATAGGAGACTAAACTCTTATATAAAATAAAAGTTAGAAACTAAACAATATATTATATCCTGACACATATTTTCCCCGGTAAAAAATATCTTCATACCTTTAAGGACATATTGTATTTCTCATATCTAATAAGTTCCTCCGCACTTTAAAAATATCTCATTAGCTTCTAAATTTATTTAAAATAACTTATTAACCCCTAAATTTATATAGTAGAACTGTCACGACCCAAACCAGGCCATGACCGGCGCATAAATTAAGTAATCTTTAATCTATGCTAGCCTTAATTCTGAACTAATAAAAATTCCAAAGTTTACTAACGGAATATCAAAGTCATCTCAATTACATCAATAAACCTTAAAAGAATCAAATTATTCAAGTCAAATCTTAAAAATCAAAAGTCTCCAAAAATAAGATAAAGCTAAATCATTAAGCAGTCTCCTTCAACATCAATCCAAGGGTTACCTCACGAACAGGGACCTTAATCTGAAAAAGAAATATTCAACGTGGTATGAGATTTTCGTCTATACGAGCGAAAACCTCAGTGAGTAGTAGCTATAGCACACAGCAGAAAGGAACAGGCAGACAGACTGATACTTTTAAATTATAACAAATATAGTTTCAAATATAGTATTCAAAATCAGTTAAACAAAACGGTCAATATTAGATAAGCAAATCAAAGTACTGGTAATCAATTGTCAAAGATAATACTGAAGCCTTTCAAAATATCAGATATTAGAATAATCAGAAAATAAGACAAAAGCTTTAAAACACATGGTACAGTGTAACAGAGTGGTGATACTGCACACCACCAGGGCCAGATAAATGGTAAGCGCTACCAATAACAGATACAGATAATAGATAATCGCCTTCACCGATCTTATGCATGATTCTAATGCTGACATAACTGACGACAAACTGACAACCTGACTTAAAGACAAATGCAAGGACCTAATGTTATGAAGATCGGTGAGAGGCCATACAGATATACTGAGCACTTGTACCAGTTTGAAAACATATAGTATACATATATAAATTAGAAAATCATAATTGATTGAACGAATTATCAGATTTCTAAAACAAATGTAATAACTGCGATAAATCGCGTATCAGAAACTACAAATCATATCAAACCAGATTTTAATAAATTCATTGTACCTGATAATAAAACAAATCAATATAAAGGCCTGTTCCCAGAATATACGCTCTAATACTAAGGATATTTAGTAAACATAAGGTTTAAGCTATACGTTTTTAGGAACGAAAATATACAGTCAAACGCTAATTTTTGATAAACAGTTTTTCAGTCTAATATATCAATCAAACAGTGTCGTGTACGATAATTACCACTCACCTGGAATTTAGACAGAAGCTAGAACCGAAAAGCTCGCCTCTCAATCAACTGAAGGAATATCAGAATTTCCTATCGGGTTCAATAAAAAGGGTGAATGAATTAACTAATATTAATCATATCTAAACTAACGGGGACAATTAGTACTTTAGGACGGACTATAATGGAACATTTTATAAATACTGGGCATTTACAAGAAAGTGATTATAAGAAATATAAATTATTAAATCTGTAAAACTTAAACCAAAAAAAAAAACATCACCAGAATCAAAATCTATTTTTGAAAAAAAAAACTAAAGAAATACAAAATCCATACAGTTCGTAGGATGTATTTAAAGTTGTAGATTAGGACTAGATTCAATAAGGAAGTAGAACAAACTTAATAATATAATGATAATACATTAGAAAGTGGGAAAGTGCTGTAGAAATTAAGGAGAATGTAATAGTTGAATAGATTTTGGTTGTATTCTTTAAATGAATAAATCTAATTGATAAAGAACATGGAACAAGAATCCATGGCAAGTTGGAAAAAAGAAGGTGGAAAGTGTTTAATATTAAAATAATAATGATAATGTCTCTACAACAACTCAAATAACTAGGATTTAAGAAAACACTTACTTGTATTTTGGAAGAATGGAGTCTAGCCGAAAGCCTATTCAAATCAATTCTTCAAGAAACAATGGATGGATATCATGCGGTAGAAGAAAAGAGCAAAAAGGGCGGCGGTTTCTTTTCTTCCAACTATATATAACTAGGTTTTGAATTGGGTAGAGATGGAACAAAATTTTAAAAGAATAAAATATAGTATTTGAAATACATATCATTAAAAAATTAAATAAAAATGTTTTACGAAATAAAAATAATTATTTGTACATAATGTACTTTAATTTACTATAGTTGATTGTCAAATAATAATATAAATATAACCTAGGTTATGGTCATTATAAGAACAATAATTAAACTTGAACAAGTTAAAAATAGACAGAATACCTATTTGGCTCTATAAACTAAGGCTTCAAAGTTAATTAGAACCTTAAACTATCAAAATCATCAATCGGGTCTATGACTAATCAATAATCATCAATTGGTTCCTCATTCTAAACAAAAATCATCAATTGAGACCTCATCGAAAATCATTCGGTTGAACAGTTTTATACCCTCTTCCACAAACACATTTTGAAGAAACACAAAGATTATTACAGTATATATTAAATAGTCACTGTTTCTGATTTTAAGATAGGATGAGGACTCAATTGCTGATTTTTGCTTAATTCTAATGCAGACATCTCCAACACGAACCTGATGGAAGTAGCTGAAAAAACAAATAGGATAGAACCGGAGTGACACGTTATGTCACTTTCGCATACCGTGTCACTCGGTATGCCACTGCAGCTCGGCGTGGGGAGATCGTGTGAAGTAAGGGCGAAATATTGTGGAAGATCAGAACTGAACCCACACGCTGTGTGGGTTAAGTGACACGGCGTGCGAGGGCGTAGGAGCTCCCTTCTTCATCAAGTTGGATTAAGGGGACAATGACTGAAACCTCTGGATTTACTATTTTGCCACTGAACTATTTACTGTTTTGCCACCAGGCTTATTTTCCTTATTACTCTTTGTATTAATTATCCTTATTCTATCCTTATGGTTCCTTAGTTGCTTGTTGTTCTAGTGGGGGGATTTTAGTACTTTTACTTAACCTAAACGGAGGTATATAAAACCCTTATTTGTAATAAAAGTAACTTTTATGAAATTGAATAAAAAATAGTCTCCATTGTTCAGAGCTTTGTTCTTATACTTGGGATTCACTCCTTCAAGTTAGGCTTGAGAAGAAACATTTTTGTAGATTTAAGATTAAAATCCTCACTTCGAGATCGATCCGTATCAAGTTCAGGAACCTGATTGATGATTCTGATACTTTAAGATCCTAATTGACTTTGAAGGTTTAGTTTAGAGATCCAAATAGATGTAATACCTAAAAATACGTATCAATTTAATTCATACAGATCGGTAAAGGCTATGCTTACTTTGTTTTTTACAAAGTAAGCATTACTTTGTGTGTTTTCACCATTAGATTACTTTTATACTCCATCATCCAATGGTGAAAACATACAAAGTAATGGTACTTTGTCAAAAACAAAGTAAACCATAGAAGGCACCCATACAGATCATAATAAAAATGATATTATAAATTTAATTTTTTCATATAAGGTACATATTTGGAATTTAATATTAGTTCAGAGATTTTTATACAAAAAAAAAACAAAATTTAGAATAATAATAGCTCTATAAATCAGGGATAAAAATGTAATTTATCAGTTTTAAAGCCTATAAATAGTTAAATAGCATTTTGACTTAATTATCCAAAAATGGCAAGAATCAATAATTTCTTATCTCTTATTCTACTAGTGGTTTTCAGCTTAGTGATTCCGAGCAGCAAAGCTTCAGATCCTGTGGTTTTCTTAAACCGGAGCAGTTTTCCAGCAGGTTTTGTTTTCGGAACAGCTTCATCGGCTTACCAGGTTCAATTTCCTCTTTTCTTATGTCCATTCAAATCAATGACGAAAGAGTTTTGATTTCATTCTTCGGTATGGATCAGGTCCTTATTTAACTTTTCCGTCGAGTTTGGGTTGTATATATTGTCAGGGCGATTCAGTCAATTGATATGAATGAACAAAAATAAGGGTTTCTTAACTAGGAGTGATTAAAAATTAAAAAGAAATTATAGAAATTAATTTTTAATTTCCAGCATCAGAATCGCCAAATCAAATGTAACACCAAAATCTATTTCCAGCCGTTATTCCAAACTCGATTTCCAACTTAAAAAACTATTGGAAATCGATTTCTGTAATATTTTTTTTACTTTTTACTCTCTCATCTTCTCTAGTAAAGAAACTTACATTTTCTATTTATCCGTATTGAAGTAAAAATATCCACATCAGCAGGCTGAATCCCTTAACGACGCTTGTCATCCAAACTCGATGGAAAAGTTAAATAAAGGTCTGATCCATAACAGAATTAATGATTAATGGTTCAATATGGAAAAACAATTAATTAGAGGTTTAATCCTTAAAGCAAGTAAAGTGCATGAGATTTTTTTTTGTGTAATTAAACTACAATTATATTTTTTTATGGAAAAATTGACTCATAAATCCTTTTGCAAATCACAGACCCATGTTTGAAAAATCTGATAAACCACGTGATTTTTTTGTACTTTATATTTTTTTTAATAGATAAGTTGTGAAATAAGTTTTAGAAATCTTCCTTATTATGTTATTATTATTGAGGCGGTGGTTGTGAAAAAATGAATAAATAATCAGTATTGAATTCATTGACGAATGAGTTAGCCATTTTTACAAACATAGTTTCGTAGTTTATTATTGCAAACTGAAGTCTGTAGTTTGTACAGTTTGTAAACTTATACATTCCTTTAAAAAATTACTATCATGATTTACATAAAAGAAGTGATTTAGAGTAATTAAAAGACCCGACTTTGCAAATTATTACTTATAAAGTCTAACTTTGTAAATGAATTAAACTATAATTGTTTTTTTTACCGAAAAATTGACTCATAAATCCTTTTACGGCAAATTTCCATGTTGTTTTTCCAGTATGAAGGTGCTGCAAGGGAAGATGGTAGAGGAGAAAGCATTTGGGATACTTTCACTCATAAAATTCCAGGTCTCTTATTATAATAATTAAAAAAAAAAATTATATATATAATGTACAATATAAATAATATGATTGGGTTCGATTCGATTCGATTCGGAAGTTTTTACATTTTTTATATTATATTAATTATGCATATTTCTAATAAAAATTTATAAAATAACAGAGAAAATAGCAGATCATAGCAATGGAGATGTGGCTCTTGATTCATATCATCGATACAAGGTAAATCGGTTAAAAATTCACATGGATTTTACTAACCAAATGAATTTGGTTATTTACTGTTAGATTTAGATTTATTAAATCTAAGCATTAGATATTTTGAATCTCTCTTGATTTTTACCACCGATGCAAGGTAAATCAGTTAAAATCAACATTGTTCACATGTACTTTACTGATCAAATGAATTTGATCATTTAGATCTAGGGTTATTAAATCTAGGTATTAGAATGCTTTGAATCATCATCATAAAATTCTAATAAGTCTAAATGTAACAGTGAATGACCAAATACTACATAGTGATTAAGGTCTATATGACCAAAACCGCGGTTAAAATTAAGAAAAACTTAAATTTCTTTTTGCAAACTTTTGCACGTTTCTTTAAAATTTTATTATTTTAATATATTTACAGGAACCGCTCTTTGTAGTTTTATGGTTTAATACATTATCAGCTCTCTGAACTTGTCCAAAATAATAGATTGGGTCCCTGAACTTTGCAAGTGTCTTACCAGCTCCCTAAACTTACTTATTTCGTATCACCAGCTCCCTAAACTTGTCCATAAAAATATATTAGCTCCCTTACTTTGCAAGTGTCTCACCAACTCCCTAAACTTGCTTATTATGTAACAACTATAAATACAAAAGCTTATTAAACCTAAATTCTAAAAATACGTCTTTATCTATCCGAGAGGTAATTTTTTCGCTTCTCCTACATTTCAACCTATTATAAGAGTTAGTGTTGCAGATTTGAGAGATTGAATGGATAAGGATCGAAAATTAATATTATGGTTTTTGTATTTAGTTGTTACATAATAAGCAAGTTTGGGTTGGTGGTGAGACATTTACAAAGTTCAAGGAGCTAATCTACTTTTATGGTCAAGTTTAGGGAGCTGGTGATACGAAATAAGCAAGTTTAGGAAGCTGATTACACACTTGCAAAGTTCAAGGAGCCAATCTACTATTTTGGACAAGTTCAGAGAGCTGGTGATGTATTAGGCCTAGTTTTATTATTGCTTTTTGTAATCTATTTTCTTTGTTTTATGGATGAAGATTTTATAGGTGTGACGTTTTATTTCTCTTTATTCTCGTACTGTATTTGTATTTTTAAATTAATGAAATGATATGGCTTTTTATAAATATATATACAGGAAGATGTTGCGATCATGAAAGATATGGGATTAGATGCTTACAGATTTTCAATCTCATGGTCTAGAATATTGCCACGTAAGACTAATCCAAATCCGTTATTGTTAATTACGAGTATTAATCATGTGACTTATAATTTTTTAATCCTAATTAATTAATTGATTAATTAATTAATTAATAATCTCTGGTTAAACTAATAATATTATTGTTATTATAATTAAAAATCCAGGTGGGAAGGTAGGTGGTGGTGTGAATAAAGAAGGAATTAAATACTACAACAACCTAATCAATGAGCTTCTAGCAAATGGTAATACTTTTTTTTTTTTATTTCATTTTCTTAATTTAATTAACTTTGATTAATTTTGTAATCACGTGCAAGCAATTGTTTTTTTCTTTTTAAGAAATGTGCAAACAATTATTCAAATCTTACTTACAAGTTTTTTTTAATAAGGTTAGGTGGTTTCGCGGATTTACAGATAAGTATATGTGGTATTTTTTTTGCAACAAACGCAATTCTCTAATTTGCACCGTTACCAAAATCAAGGCAAAAGGTTTAACTAGAAGGAAAAGAATAAAGGATCCATCTGACTTGATTTTGATAACAATACAAACTATATGATTGCATTTGTAATAAAAAAAAATATCACATGTACTCATCTGTAAATCGGCGAAACTACATGGATGTAATTAACTTTTTTTATAAAACTTTTATTTATTTTTTAAATAATTATGATATAGTTATTAATTTTTAATTAGTTTTTTTCAATATATATATTTTTAATTTTCTTACCCTTTTAAACTATTTTTATTTAAAATTAATTTTTACTTTTAAAAGTAAAAAAAACTTAATTTTAAATTAAATTTTAATTCATAAGAGTTAATTAAAAGAAAAATGATAATTTTTTTTTATAATTTTAAGAAATTAGTTTTGAAGTTGCAAAAACAATAAAAATGTGTAATCTTTAGATTGAGGATTTCTAATTTTGAAAAACTACAAAAAAAAAAAAAAAAAATGTGGTTTACTCAATCTGCAAATACAAATATGTGGTCTAAAAGTTTGCAAATAAAGATTCATGGTTTTTTTTTTTATTTTTTTTTATACAAAATAGAGTATAACCACCAACGCCATTTTACCTCAAAACATTATATTTACATATCGACAAACAGTCCCCAGAAAACAACCCTTAATTCAAATTATAAATTATATAGTGGATATATTATATTTTTTTACTAATTTGACAGTTTATTAAATAACTTGATACTTAAATGCATTTAACATAATTGTAATTTGATTTAGTTCAGTTTTTATTATTTAGTTGTTGCCATTTATAACTATTTTTGAAAAAAAAACCCATTAAACTTCTACCGCAACAGCAAACAGTAAAAAACTAGGGTTAAGGTGCAAAAATACGCCCAACGTTTTGGGTCAGGAGCAATTTTACCCCTAATGTCTAAAATGGTGCAATTTTATCCCTAATGTTGGAACCCAAGAACAGTTTTACCCCTAACGTTGATAAATTGGGTCAATTTGAGAAATAATTCATCAAACTGTCTTCTCGATCGTGAATCTTGTCATCTACACTTCACACATGCGTTATTTTATCAGTAACAAATTACAAACATATGTTGGGATGTGAAAAAAATAAGAAAAAATATTAAAAATATAATGTCTTTTGCACGAATTAGACAAAAAAATTCAAAAAATTCACCGAATTTATAAATATTAACTCCAATTTTATTATTAAATTACAAAAAACATTATATTATTTTTAGAACAAATTGATATGCAATTGGTGCAAAATAAAGAAAAAAATGATTGTATTTTATAATAGTGTCTGAAATTGATCCAATTTATCAACGTTAGGGGTAAAATTGCTCTTGGCTAACATTAGGGGTAAATTGCACCATTTTAGACGTTAGGGGTAAAATTGCACCTGATCCAAAACGTTAGGGATATTTTTGCACCTTAACCCAAAAAACTATCCGTAACAAAACAAACAATATATATAAACAGTAAAACCAAACAATTCCTTATGAAGCAACTCGTGACAATTATTTTAGGGAAAAAGTTAGGGTAAAGGCTATGCTTACTTTGTTTTTTACAAAGTAAGCCTTACTTTGTGTGTTTTCACCCTTAGATTAATTTTATGCTCCATCATCCAATGGTGAAAACACACCAAGTAATGGTACTATGTCAAAAACAAAGTAACCATAGAAGGCACCAAAAGTTAGTTAATATCTAACTGTTAAATCAAACATATTCTATAGGCTTAATATCTTTCCAGCCCCCTCAAGTTATCCCAATACTGCAATTGGCCTCCCCAATTTAGACTTGTGACAACTAACCCCCTCAACTTGTTTATTTGGAACAAATAACCCATCAAATTGCTCAATTGGAACAAATAACTCCTCAAGTTGCTTATTTAGAACAAATAACTCATAAACCCAAAAAAACATTCAACATAATATTACGTCAGAAATAAAAGATTTCAAAATATCTAATTTACTGATACATTAACTAAATGACAAAAAAAGCTCCCGAAATAACCTATTTAAGGGGTTATTTGTTTCAAATACGCAAATTGAGGGGGTTAGTTGTCACAAGTTTAAGTTCGGGGGGTCAATTACAGTATTGTGACAACTTGAGGGGGCTCGAAAGGTATTAAGCCTATTCGATATTAAAAATATTAAAAATAATATGAAATCTTTTTTTTAAACAAATTGATATGTAATTGGTGTAGAATAAGGAATAAAATATCTGTGTGTTTATAATAATGATACAGATCGGATTTATCTGAAATAGTGACGTGTTAGTTTTAATCGTAAACTAACAAAGATTAACAACTTCTCTAGCTAACTAGAAGGAGTGGATCCCAAATTCATGGACTAAATCCATAGGAATAATAAAATCTCCATTGCTGAAGGATAAACCTTAACAAAACTTCTTGAAGAAGAATTATATTTTGATTGATAAAAAGTTGAAGAAGAATTACAAGAAAGAGATGAATTTATATCATCTCAAAAACCCTACTTGCCTAATTACATAAAGGGTAAAGAGCTTAGCTAATTAGAACATAAAGATAAGGGGTAAATGGGGTAAAGGTGAGTGGAGGGGGTTGATTTGAAGGAGGGAGAGGAGCCGAGGGACCAAAGGTGTAAATAACCAGGAAGCTAGAGTAAGGAGCAAGTTCCTAAAAAGTGCAAGTACACGGGGCGTATCCAAAAGTACGCGGGGCGTACTTTGGCTGATGAGCCATTCTCTGAATCAGGAGCCATTTTACACGGGGCGTACTCAGAAGTACGCGGGGCGTACTTTGGCTGATGAGCCATTCTCTGGATCAGGAGCCATTTTACACGGGGCGTACTCAGAAGTACGCGGGGCGTACTTTGGCTGTGGAACTCTTCTCCGGATCAAACCCACAAGTACGCAGGGCGTGTTTTCCTCCACGCGGAGCGTGCCCAATCCAAGCCCTGCATATGTGACCTTCCCGACCTTCTCCGGATCATTCCCAAATACACGCGGAGCGTGTCCATGTACACGCTGGGCGTGTCTGAGTAGATGTGTTGTATTGTTTTGGCCTCTTTACTCGCTTGTTGCTCGCACTTGGTTCTTCCTCCGACTTCCCTCGCTCGGACTCGATCCTAGGGAAAGATGCTCCGCATCATTCACTCTCTCTTAAAAAGAACTTGACCCCAGGTTGCTTGCCACGCATTGAAGAGACGTGTTCGTTGTGAATGAACCCAAGTCCTCAAATTGAACCAAGGTGTTGTTCGAGATGAATTCAAGGAGTCCACTCCACATATTGTCGGACTCACCTTCTCCTCACGAGCTTTTCCCGATATCTCAACTAGTACTTCACCCCGGCATCCATCTTCCATGGCACTCATCTCCCAATCTCCACCAATATCGGACGCTCTACCAACATCGAATGGTATGTCTTGGCGGAGCGTGTCAAACCACTTCCCAACAAATGCTTGGACGGCCTTCCAACGCTTCTCATTTCGTTGAACATACCACCCTTGGGACCTCTTGATCTCCCCAACACGAACTTGAGGAATCAACACAACCTTCTTCCACTCATGGCCTACCTCGAATGGAATATCCCGACGACACATATCAACCCAACTAGAATCAATCTCACAAGTATTCTTCAAAATCCCAACATGATCTTGAGTCGAATATGCCCGGATCTCAATGTACCTCACGCCATTAACCCGGATGCTAGGCTCAACCTCCACTCGCTCATAGCCAACTTCAAGTGACATGTCCCGGCGCCATATATCAACCCAAATTGGAGCGATCCCTTGAGTACTCTTCATAACCCAAACATGACTTTGAATTGAATATGCCCGGACTTGGCTATCACTCATTCCACTAACTCGGCTACAATGCTCAATCTCTCCTTGCCCATGGCCCACATCAAATGGAATATCCCGGCGACACTTGTCAACCCACATCAAAGTGAACCCAAGTACACATATAGTAGCTCCTCCCTCACCTTGGGTTAACAATCCTGGAACTTCAAGACTTGCCACTTTACTAACTTGGCCATTGTTCTCCAAGTTTTGAATTCCGTCAATCTCTTCAACATCTCTCGGGCGGCTCTTCCCATTCATCAAAGACCTCATAAACCCCACTCTCTTCATCACAAGCTTGCTACTCATTGACTCCACATAGGGTTGTTGCTTCCTCAACAAGCACCACATATACCCCCACACATACATAGCAATAAAGCGCAAAATAATGAGTTCTGAGTTTACCAAGTCTTGATCTCCTTCCATCCTTTCTATGTTCCCCGGGAAGCCATTCCCCTTCAATGGGCAATCATCAAAGCCCACAACAAAATCACCCCTCATGGTTCCATCATAGGGAAGGTTCTCCCTCAACATAAAGCTCATCTTTCTCACAATAAGATCACCTCTCATAGGCTCATCATAGGGAAGGTTCTCCCTCAACATAGAGCTCACACTTCCCACAAAAAGATCATCTCCCATAGGCTCATCATCGGGAAGGTTCTCCCTCAACATACACATCCAAGATTCCAACACAAATATCTCAACAAAGCACAAAAGAATAAGTTCAGATTTTACCCAATGAGTGACTCGATTCTTTTGCATGTGGCATGTGCTAGGCATCTCGGTGCTATCAATAGGCTTCATAGAGCAACCTTCCTCCTCCTCTCTAGAGCTCAACTCACCATATGTAGAGCTAGGTGCACTATCTCCCGGATCTCATACTATATCTTGTGGTAGCTTCCTCAAAGGTGGAAGCCCTTTAAGAAGCCCTTTAAGTGGCTTATTGGAAGACATGTGCTTGTCACCCTCGGACATCGGCTCAACTTCCTCACTTCCGACTTGGCTCTCCCCTTTCTCAACTTCATTCCCCTCTTGGGATTTGACTTCATTAGGGGAGTGGCTAGCTATCTCAACCATGGAACCCAAGTCAAGATGATTTAAGGTCTCCACCGTTCCACCAATGCACCCATTCATATTCAACTCCCGAGTTGGACAATCTTCCAAAGTGGTCTCCATTTTCTTACTAGGAGAACTCTTCAAAGGTGTAAGGACATATCGGATTCCGCCTTTGCGTATGGTGTAGGTGTTGCTTCTTCCCGCATGTGAGGCATCACAATCAAATTGCCATGGCCTACCAAGTAGCACATCACAAGCACCCATTTCTACAACATCACACATAGCTTCATCCCCATAAGCTCCAATATTGAAAGGAACTTTACACCAATGAGTAACTTGAAGCTTCTCCACCTCGTTGACCCAACCAAGGCAGTAAGGTCTAGGATGTGGCTCGGGAACCAACCCAAACTTTCTCATGGCGAACCGACTAATGATATTCACTTGGCTTCCTCCGTCGATCACCATCTCACATTTCTTCCCAAGAACTAAGCATCGAGTTCTAAATAACCGATGACGTTGACTAGGCTCCTCCTCACTAAGCATTGGCACCCTAGTCACCAAATACACATTGTGCTCATTGCCACCATCATCAACTTCATAAGTGTCTTCATCTTGGCTCCCCTCAACACTTCTCGACTCATCCTCATCTTGGAACCGATTTTCTTCATCATCATAAGCATCTTCGTTTCGGTCCCACTCTACATTTCCCGACTCATAGTCATGATGGAACCTACTTCCATCATACACATAGATATCTTCGTTGTAGTTCCGTCCAACATCCTCCAACTCATCATCACAATAGAATCTACACTCATCATCTTCATATGGAGCCTCGTGTCGATCCCACTCAACACACCGACGCCCACTCTCATCATAGTAGACCCTATCTTCGCCTTCCTCATAAGCGGTTCCATATTGGTTCCACTCAATCCGTCGACATTCATCCTCCCCATGGTAAACTCTACCATCTTCATCATAATCAAACTCGTATGCACTATGACAAAGTTCACCATCTTCACATATCTCATCTACGGAAGCGCTCTCTCTCTCTTCAACCTCATCCTCGAATTCGCCTTCACAATAGCCATGTTCAACATTTCTTTCTAGCTCATTCTCGGATTGGTTCTCCTCTTCATCAATCTTCTCTTCTTCATGGTTGTATTGAAATTTATGTCCATCTTCATCCACGATCCGTCTTTTCCCATGACCTCTCGTTTCCTTCCACTTCTCCCTATAGTTCAAGCCGACTAACTCACGTGCCAAGCCGCTTGACTCATAAGACATGCAACCACCCAACATGGTTGAACCACCAACATCTCTCCCATCTCCATACTCATCAACCTCCACACATAATGAAATTTCATCATTCTCCTCAAAGAGATTAATAAGCCCAAGGTCACTCTCCCCTTCCTCAAGAATAATACCCCCACTTTCATCACACACACAAGTAAAATTATGCTTAAGGGGCATTTCATCAAACACATGGGGAGCATCCCTTGCAACATGGGTCTTCCCAACATTCTCACCTACAAACACTCCTTCCTCCTCACCCATACATGAACTCACATTCTCATTCACAACATCATTATCAACAAATCCACAATGAGAATCTAAATCCACCTCAACATCATAAACAATATCACAAACATCCAATCTCTTCCTAGCAATAGGACCATCCACAACTTCAATATGAGAAATTGGAAGTTTAGGATTTACCTCTTCAATGTGTAAAGGAGAAAAGATTGGTGATGGATCTATAGGAGGTAAAGTAGTGGTTGTCCTTTGGAGCCTCCTCATTTCTCCATACTCCAAGTCCTCCCTTATCCTTCTTAGTAACTCTTCACATACGAGCTCTGACTTCCTCAGCCCGGCTCTAAGACGTTCCTTTGAAGCTGGTGATAAACTTGGTTGAACCATAGTCGAAAGAAGTCTCCGTTCAAGGAAAACGATCGGCTCTGATACCAACTGATACAGATCGGATTTATCTGAAATAGTGACGTGTTAGTTTTAATCGTAAACTAACAAAGATTAACAACTTCTCTAGCTAACTAGAAGGAGTGGATCCCAAATTCATGGACTAAATCCATAGGAATAATAAAATCCCCATTGTTGAAGGATAAACCTTAACAAAGCTTCTTGAAGAAGAATTATATTTTGATTGATAAAAAGTTGAAGAAGAATTACAAGAAAGAGATGAATTTATATCATCTCAAAAACCCTACTTGCCTAATTACATAAAGGGTAAAGAGCTTAGCTAATTAGAACATAAAGATAAGGGGTAAATGGGGTAAAGGTGAGTGGAGGGGGTTGATTTGAAGGAGGGAGAGGAGATGAGGGACCAAAGGTGTAAATAACCAGGAAGCTAGAGTAAGGAGCAAGTTCCTGAAAAGTGCAAGTACACGGGGCGTATCCAAAAATACGCGGGGCGTACTTTGGCTGATGAGCCATTCTCTGAATCAGGAGCCATTTTACACGGGGCGTACTTTGGCTGATGAGCCATTCTCTGGATCAGGAGCCATTTTACACGGGGCGTACTCAGAAGTACGTGGGGCGTACTTTGGCTGTGGAACTCTTCTCCGGATCAAACCCACAAGTACGCAGGGCGTGTTTTCTTCCACGCGGAGCGTGCCCAATCCAAGCCCTGCATATGTGACCTTCCCGACCTTCTCCGGATCATTCCCAAATACACGCGGAGCGTGTCCATGTACACGCGGGGCGTGTCTGAGTAGATGTGTTGTATTGTTTTGGCCTCTTTACTCGCTTGTTGCTCGCACTTGGTTCTTCCTCCGACTTCCCTCGCTCGGACTCGATCCTAGGGAAAGATGCTCCGCATCAAATAATGACTGAAATTAATCCAACTTAATAACGTTATGAGTGAAATTGCTTTTCACTGCCAATGTTATGGGTAAAATTACTCATGGCTATAAGCGTTAGGAGTATTTTTACACCTTATCCCTTAATTTTTTTTTGTCTATATAAAGAAATATTTATAATATATGACTTTTTATTCAATAATTTTCTTAATTTTTTTATAAAGATTAATTAACATTACCATACAAATAATTAATTTTGATAATAGCTAATTAATTTGGTATATATATTTATGTGATGGGTAGAAATTCAACCCTATGTAACAATATTTCATTGGGATCTTCCACAAGTCTTGGAAGATGAATATGGAGGCTTTCTTAGTTCTAAGATTGTGTAAGTTATTAAATATGTATAAAGTAAAGCATAAACTAACTACATTGCAATTTAGCGATGTAAACGGGATGGGATGAGGCACAACGAGCGAGGCGAGGATTATATTTCTTATCTCCGCTCGTCGACTTGTCAAGGATTCTCTGCCTCCGTCTCCAAATCTTGAATGGGGTGGGAACAAGGTGAGGCGAGGTTTACATTCCACATCCCTGTTCCTGACTTATCGAGGATTCCCTACCCCGTCTCCAAATATTGAATGAGGCGGGTCAAGGCGAGGTGAGGATTACATTTCTCATCCCCGCTCGTCAACTTTTCGAGGATTCCCTGCCCCGTCTCCGAATCTTGAACAGAGCGGGGATTATATTTCTCATCTCCCGCTCGCTGACTTATAAGTGATTTCTTGTTCCTGTTCCCTTTCCCGAATCTTAAATGGGACAGGGTGGGGATTACATTCCCCTATAAATATAATTTTCGAGTAATTACACCCATTGTCCCTTAACTTCCCTTACTTTTATTATTATACATGAACTTAAAAATGAACATTATACTTTCCGAACTTTGCACCTTACTAATATAATGATTAATTTTATTGTGAAAAAAATTAAAATGATGGATGACGATCACAAAATGAAAAGGTTCAAGAATTAAAGTTATTTAGAACCACACTTCTCATGTAAGCACCATTTTCGATTTTCGGAATCACCAGTTTCAGAGGTTTCTCTTTTCTAATCAAACAATATCTAAATGACTTCAAATCAAAACGTTGACGAATTAGAATTACTTATAACATCATTTCCATCATCTCTATAAATTGAATGTTATCTTCTATTGGAGTGTTAATCAATAGTAAAAATATTCTTTATGTAAATAAAATCGCGCTAATGTAAGGTTTGGCTTGCTCATGCTCATCTTGTCAAAAAATTGAGCTTAACATTCTGTATGGGAATTGCTCGTGAGCAGCTCATTAATTCAGTTCATTAATTTTGTTTTCGAACTACTCATTAATTATATTGATTTGAATTTTTTTAACGCAAAACTACGTGGTTTTGAAATTTATAAAATTAAAATTTATATAAAACTGCGTTGTTTTACGTTCCGCTTTATAAAAAATTATTTTTAAAATAATAATCAAACCAAACTTGCGCACAAGCGTGTTTATGAATATTATAATTGAGTTTGCTCATGAGCTTATTCATTAACATATGATTGAGCCTGTTCGCGGGGTTTTGAACCAAATTTTATCGTGTTCAAGCTCAGATTGTTTATAAATCGAACCGAACACCAAACCTCTTATGAGCGGCTTAACTTATTTACAACCATAAAAGGACAAAGTTGAGGGACATGTGTGTAATTTATCCTATAATAATATGAAATAAAGGGATTTACTAATAGAGATTATAACACGATAACTCATTTCGGCACATCTATTATTACTCATGTTTTCCTGTTGATTGTAATGTTTTGAAAATATAATAAACTTATAGGGATGATTTTGGAGAATATGCTGAGCTCTGCTTCAAAACATTCGGAGATCGGGTCAAGCATTGGATAACGTATAATGAGCCACTAAGCTATGTTGCAGGAGGCTATGTTCTTGGCGTGTTTCCACCAAACCGATGTTCCACATGGCAAAATATGAACTGTACAGCTGGCGATTCTAGCACTGAGCCATATGTTGTATCTCATCATCAGCTTTTGGCTCATGCTGCTGCAGTCCAGATATACAAACAAAAATATCAGGTGAATAACGGTTAAATATACCATTGGTCAATCAACTTATATGGTTGTCTTAAAATGGTTATTCAATTTTAATTTGTCTAAAAAAACTCAACTTTGAGTTTTATCTCAATTAGGTCATTTCGATGATTTTAGTGATTAAAACGGTTCAGAATGATGACATAAGTGATACATCAAAATGGGTCAACTCAGCGACACGTATCATCCATGTGACGATTATTTTTATGAAAAAAAAACAAACTTTAGTTTTTTTCCATAAAAACAACTGACATGTGGCTACCACGTGTCGTTTCGGTTAGAAATCTGAGTTAACTCATGCTCACGTGTCAGCATGACATCATTTCGATACATTTTAAGCACTAAAATCATCGGAGTGGCGTAATTGAGAAAACTCAAAGTTGAGTGATTTTATTGAGACAAATTGAAGTTGAATGACCATTTTGAGATAGTCATTATAAGTTTAGTGATCAACGGTGCATTTAATCTGGTGAATTATCCGATAATCTTTCATGGTTTTAAAGATTAAATTTTTACCAATAAATTTTTTAGATTAAACTTTAAATTTATAATTTTAAAAATGGGATAAAGATTAAATTTGACCTTAACATTTTAAGTGAAGTAAATTTGGTACTAAAGTGTAAAATGATTCAAATTTAGTTCGAACGTTTTAAAGCAAGATTAATTTTAGCCATATGTTACTGAAATTTTGAAAAATATTGGTTTACTGTTATTTAATTATCAAATTGGAAATTCCAAACATCTATTATATCTAAAATATTTAATGTGTTACTAAAATGGTTAAAAAAACATGTTAAAATGCTAACATCTAAGGTCATGTTTTTTATTACTTAATTTCAGTAACAATCAATTTAGTTCAATAATTTATCATTACTTATTATAATTATAATTATTTTTTATAATTATTTTTTCATTATTATTATCACTATTATTAGAACCATTATTAATTTTTTTCAAATTTTTATTTTAATTATTGCTATTTTTATAGGATTATATTATTATTTCAGTTCATTTTTTTTTCAGTCATAAGTTTGCCACATATAAGTTAATCATAAAAAATTTGTCAAAGCGTCTAAATATTTACTGTGCTACTAATATAGTTACAAATAACCAACAAAAAATGCACGAAACTCTAAATTAGGATAAATTTGTTTGGAATGTGTGATATAACGGTTAAATAACAGTCAAAATAGTTTTTTCAAAATTTTGATAACGTATAACTAAAATTGATTTTGCTTGGAAATGTTAGACCTAAATTGCATAATTTCATATATTATAACTAAATTTACACTTCTTAAAAAATAGGGTTAAGGTGCAAAAATACCCCTAACGTTTTGAATCAGGAGCAATTTTACCCCTAACGTCTAAAATGGTGCAATTTTACCCCTAACGTTGGAAGTCAAGAGCAATTTTACCCCTAACGTTGATAAATTTGATCAATTTCAGGCATTATTATAAAATATAGATATTTTTGTTCCTTATTCTGCACCAATTGCATATAAATTCGTTTTAAAAAAAAGATTTCATGTTTTCTATAGTTTAATAATATAATTGGAGATTAATATTTAAAAATTTGGTGAATTTTTTAAATTTTTTTTTGTCTAATTCGTACAAAAAAAACAGTATATTTTTTATGTTTTTTTCCACATCCCAACATATGTTTGTAATTTGTTACTGATAAAATCACGCACATGTGAAGTGTATATGACAATATTCATGACCGAGAAGACAGTTTGATGAATTATTTTTCAAATTGACTAAATTTATCAACGTTAGGGGTAAAATTGCTATTGGCTTCCAATGTTAGGAGTAAAATTGCACCATTTTAAACGTTAGGGGTAAAATTGCTCCTGCCCCAAAACGTTAGGGGTATTTTTGCACCTTAACTCTAAAAAATAATAGGGTAAATCGATCTTTATCTTCAATACGTGTGAAAATTAAAAATAAAAACCTTAAATCCTTACAATTAAGTTAAAAGTTATAATATTTATTTTTATCATATATTAATTGATTAATCCAATATTTTTTTTTTCTAATTTATAGGAATTGCAAAAAGGAGTGATAGGGATAACACTTATATCTTCTTGGTTTATACCTTTCTCAAATAGTAAGCAAGACAAAGAAGCTGCAAAGAGAGCACTTGATTTTATGCTTGGATGGTATTTTCTACTGCCCGTTTAGTTTACCTGCTGTTTTTTTTTTTGTTATTGTTTGTTTTTTACTGTTACGGTTTGTTATTGGAAAATACTATTTTTTCAAAAAGTTACTTTTATAGAAAGTTAACTTTTAGCTATAAAAGACAAACAGAATGTATCTAACAGACTCCCTTTTAAGCAAACATGAGGAGAAAAAACAATAACCAAACACTCCTACATATATAAATTAAAATTATTTAAATATTATATTAAAATTGAAATTAAAATTCAATTAAAAACATTTAAATAAATAAACTTGAAGATTTTAAATATTTTTAACTTAAAGACTAAATATAAATAGGGTAAATTGCACCATGGTAGTTAAAGTTTGAAGTCTCTTTCAAAAAGATACATTGAATTTCATTTCAACGAAGTTATTCTAATCAATTCAGAGAGAAAATCCACTGAATTAGTGGAATGACAACCACGTGAGTATATGCCACGTGACAAAATAAAATAAAATAATACTAATTTTTTTTTTTTGATTGTCATGTGACAAATTCAAGCAATTGAATTCAGTAATTAATAATTATTTTTTTGTCGACGTGGTTATCATGTCGTAATAAAGGCAATCATTTCAAATATGGTTATCATGTCACGATTTATGTGATTTTTTGTGTGTAAGATACTGAAAATGATTTTATTGAAATAAAAATGAAATTCTTTATTGAAGAAAATAAAGTTTAGAAACTTCTTTGAAACCAACTTTAAATTTCAGCGACTATTGTACAATTAATCCAATATAAGTATGCATATTTATACATATATTTATATTAGTTACATGTGTTGTACAACATAAATTTAAGAGTTTGAATGAAATAGCTTCGATCATTCCTCTGATCTCCAAGTAATCTACAAAATAGAGTAACTACTGGTTAATCGTCGTAAGCAATCTGACTACAATACTCAGATCTAAAGAGAGTAAAGTAAAAAGTAGAGGTTAGGGTTTTAACATACATTTGCGATCCTTATTCTCTATGTATATATAGGCATTAGTATAGCCTTTTTGTAACCATTTTCTGTTAGCATATTTACACGTGTCAAGTTATTGGCGCATACATTCTTTTCCCAAAACAAACCTTTCTGTGTGAATGTATCTTGATATTTTAAGTAAAGAAGGCACGACCACCTTTTGTCAGGTCATTCCTAAATTACGAGGAATTCTTGCCTTTCTAGGACTGCATTTTGCCGGCTCTTTTCGGAGTTGCCTTATGGGCTTCAAGCCCAAGCCCAATAACAACTTATTCACTTACCGCTTTTACACGTGTCAAAAGTTGTTATTTGGGTATATGTTCTTTTCTCAAAATAATCTTTCTATGTGAATGTACCTTGATATTTTGAGTAAGGAAGACGTGAGCACCTTTTGTCAAATCCTTCCTAAATTATACTGAGAGGACTTTGTCTTTATAGGACTACATTCAGTCGGCTCTCCCAAGAGTCGCCTTATGTGCCTCAAGCCTAGGCCCAATAACAACTTTATTCCATTACTGCATTTACACGTGTCAAGCTGCAACTATAGCATCTATTCTTTTCCCAAAACAAACCTTTCTTCGTGAATGTACCTTGATATTTTGAGTAAGGAAAACGCAGCCACCTTTTATTGGCTCCTTCCTGAATTGTTTTAAGGTCTCGACCGGCTCTCCTGAGAGTCACTTTATAGGCCTCAAACCCAAGCCCAAACCTAATAACAACTTTATCAAATTGGGTTGTCATCAACATGTATATACAATAATCGGTTAGCTTTTCAATTTTGATTAACCATCGTGAAAAACGATATTCTAATCTACTGGTTTCGTTATCCTATTTTTCGATTCATTTCGGTTTTGAAAAATCGGTTTTTCGGTTTATCATGTGCAGGTATTTACATCCACTTACCTATGGAGAATATCCAAAGTCATTAAGAACTCTAGTTGGGAAAAGATTACCAAAATTTACAAAGGAGGAATCTGAAAGGGTAAAAGGGTCAATTGATTTTCTTGGTGTGAACTATTACACATCTAATTATGCAGCTAATATGAATACTTCAACTACTGCTAATCTTACTTACACAACAGATTCTCGAGCTACCCTTTCAAGTAAGTCTCAATTCCAAGAATTTACGATATTTTTAAGAAACTTTAATTCTTCAACTTTTCCATTTTGAGATCATTTAGCTATTCTTTGATTAGGAGAGAGAAAGTAAATATTTAAAGAGAAAAAATTTTGTAAATAGTGATTTTGGAAAATAAAAAATATGGTTTTATGATAAATGCAGTTTTAAACAACTTTAATGCTCAGATATTTCTATTTTGAGACATTAATTAAAGTTTAGCAGTATAATGTTAAAAGGTGTAAAGTTAAGTGACTTTTATGTTAGGTTTTGAAGTTTAATATGGTCATACCGTTTCATGATAAATATAGTTTTAAACAACTTTAATTCCTGGAAATTTTTATTTTAAAGTCGTCAATGGTTATTTTGAGACATTAATTGAAATTTAGTGGAAATAATGTTAGAAAGTGTAAAATGAATAACTTTTATGTTGATTTTCAAAAAAAAAAAAAAAAAAGACTTTTATGTTATGTTTTGAAATTTGATGGCTACACTATGAAAATGAATAAAGTTCAATGGCCATTAGTGTAATTATACCCTTTTTCTTACCACATGGATCTGACGGTAAGCATGACGTGACAAATAAAATCTAAATATATAATAATTTACACAAATTTTTTTTCTAACACTTGTTTGTTAATTTTTAATTTGATTTTTGTATTTACAGATGAGCGTAACAGAGTTCTTCTTGGTCCACAGGTATATATCAACCGTAATAGCCGGAATAAATATTGATCCCGTCATCTCAAATGATGTCACGTAAAATTCAACTGTTGATGTGACATTATCTGAATGAATGAACCAACGTTGATCCCGGTCCACAGTAGAACTTCTCATATTAATCAATCGTAAAAGAACTTTTTCTTATTTCAATAAAGCGTTAATTTCAAATAAATACCATGTGGTTTCATATTTTTTTGCAGATCGGTATCTGTGGCTGGCAAAAAATTTATTTTTTCAAATTTGACCGATAACGACCTTAAAATGAAAATTTTCAAAGAATTAAAGTTGTTTAGTATCATATTTACTATGGAACCAAAGTTTTTTTTTCATAGAAGCTGAGACGATACAGTAGCAATGATCATGGAATCCCAACTAGATTGGCACCCAAGAGCACGCACTAAAAATCCGATATTATTAAAAATAAAATAATGTAACACACGGGGGAACGGAAAAACAAAGTAACAAAATAAAAAAAACAAAAAACAACACATAAATGACCTCAAACCTAAAAAGTTGAAGAATTAAAGTTGCTTAAAATATCATTTAAAAAATAATTCATTTTAAGGTCGTTATCAGCCAAATTAGAAAAATAATTTTTTTTTACTAACCACAGATATCGATCTGAAAAAAAAAAAGTGAAACCAAGGGTTTTATTTGAAATTAAATCTTCAATAAATAATTAAGAATTGGCCATTTTATAGCTAATTTATTTATTTTTATTATTTTTATTATTATTCAAAATAAAAAATGAAAATATGATAAAATTACAGGCAGCTACAAATGGGTTTACTATTTATCCAAGAGGATTTAGAGATCTATTGGTCTATATCAAAAAGGAATATAATAATCCACTTATATACATCACCGAGAACGGTAAGAGTCTGTTTAGTTTAACTATTACTATTACGTTTTGATGTTATTATTATACGTTGTTTATTGTTTATTATTATTGATAGCGGATAGGTATTAACCTCTCTTTTTGCAAAATAGTTATTAACAACTTTTTTTTATTCTAAGTAAACGCTCTTATTATACCTACTATTTAGAGTAATACAATAAAAGAAAAATTCAGGAAAAAAATCAAACGGATAAATCGTCTCTTACTTTGCCACGTAACACTGTATGGTTATTATGTCAGCTTAAACAAGTTTAGAGAGATATGCTTAAAATTTTGGAGCCAATCAATTGTTTAGGTAAATTTCAAAGGTACGTGATGTATTTAGCCTAAAATTTACTATAGTCGACGTCCAAATGGAACCGAGCAATAAATTTTTTGCACTAGTGATGTAGGAAAGGTTTCCAATAGACCATTGTCCATTAGCTACCGAAATATACTCGGGAAGAGACAGTTCCAGACAACTCTCTTCTCGAGAAGAAAATCCGAGGATACAACAATTGCACTTCCAAATACTCTTTCCGTGCTTAGTCACAGCTTGACATGTGTACATGTAGATAATGATGTGTCAAGTTCTCATTAGCCAGATCCATTTAAAAAAGACAATGCAAGAATTTTTATATATTAATTATATATGATTAGACAGGTTCATGGACTGGGTTAGATTCAAGTTCCATAAAATGCTTAGTTCAGGCCCAATCGAGTCTGTTGTTATTTTAGGCACACTCGGACTGAACTCGCATTTAAAAATCAAAGTCAAGTGAAATAAGCTTGCCTAATATATATATATATATAGTTTTTAATATTAAAAATAAATATTTAATAAATTAAACTTAATAAAGGCATGGCGGGTTAAGTTGGGTTGGGATGGGTTGAGCTATTTTTATGAATTCAAGCCCACTCTAAATATAAGCAGACTTTAACAGGTCTGAGTCGGACTAAATCTTAGTCATTTTTCTTTATCAAAACCCGAAATGTTTATATATGGTTACGAGATGGATGATCACAAATGCAATGCAATTCTTGATAACATTTTTATTTATTGTGTGATCTAAATATATTTTTCCACTAATTATTTGACTAGGTGTTGATGAACATAACAATGGCACACTACCTCTAAAGGAACAACTCATGGACAATATGAGGGTTGATTATTACAATGGTCACCTTATTTTCCTCAAAAAGGCAATTGAGTAAGTTAATTTTATAGTTTATTTATTTTTAAAAAGTAAATTATTTATATATAAAGTGGCGGAACCAGAATTCCGAATTTGACAACAGTATTGTCGGATCCTCTCTCTAAAGTATGTAGAGAACCCCAAAAATAACTCGTTTCTAAGTAGATTCCGACAATCGGAGGATGCAGTGGATCCTTCGTGCACCTTCTCCCATTGCCTATGTATTTAGGATAATTATCAAAATTATTAAATTAAAAAAGAATTAGCGTCCGTTTGTTTCAGATGTTAGCTGATACTTGTTACTGTTGTTGTTGTTGCATTTAGGTGTTTGTTTTTGTAGTTTATTGTTTATTTTAGGTAAAAAGCATCATTAGGCTCCTGATCTTTCACTTTTTGGTTCATTAAGCCCTTGATATTTTATTTGGATACATTAAGCAATTGATTATTTATTTTTGGTCTCATTAAGCCATTTATGACCAAAAAAAAGTAATTTTGAACATAAAATTCGGTTAACTTACTGTTATTCATTGCATGTGCATTCAAAATTTATAATTTTTCACTGTTTGAAAGCAGTTTTGGATGTGTAATGTGGTTGTAGGAAAACTGTTAAAACCTTAATTCAAATTGTAATTTTTTTTTAATAATTTCAAATACAGATGAAGTTAATAACGTATTTTTAACAGAATTAAATGTTCGTAACTTACTAATTTGGTCATAAAAGGCTTAATGAGACTAAAAATAAATGATCAGGCGCTTAATGTATCCAAAGCTTTCAGCTGGCTGGTTCAAGAAATTCCTCAAAAAATAGATATTAATATCTATATTTAATCTTTCTTCAAAAAAAAATATATCTATATTTAATATTTGATATTGTAACAAAAGAATAATATTGTATGAATTTTGTGTTGTGGATTTTTTTAATTGTATATAATATATGGACAAGTCGAGGGGGTGAGAAATACCACTTTTATGAAGTTAATGTGGTAAATAGGACATTCGATGAGTTGGAGAGGTAAAATGACCAATTTGGACAAGTTAAGGGGGCTGGGAAAGTATTAGGCCATAATTATATAAAAATTAATAAATCAATTACTTTAAATTGGAGTTTATATTAGAGAGATTGTGCTTATATAGGAAAAAAGAGAAGAAAAAAAATATAAAATAGAAAAAATAGATATTTTATTATTAAAACATAAAGTAAATGGTAATTTTGATATTTTAAAATTTATTTAGTATAGTTTGACCATTGACCCAACCATAAGGACTAAAGAGTTAACAAAAACAAAAACTAGGAGACTTTATAATTATTTCTAAAAACACAAAGACTATGTAGTGTATTAGGTAAAAACACAAGGACTTTATAATTATTTACCTTTATATAAATATGTAACGATTACATAATTTATAAATATAATTTTAATGAAATAACCTGAGACGTGAAAACAAAGATGTCATAGAGGATCCATTGACTTATGAGGACATCTCTTCGGCAAGAACATGCTCATGTAAGGAAGTTGTAACGCAACAGACCTCGCTTCGGCGATTTTTGAGTGTCTTTGCTTCGGCCTTCTTGGAGGTATTTATTCGGCTTCGGTCTGGTATGACTTCGGTCTCATATTGTCTTCGGCGTACCCTCATGATTACTTGCTCACCAAAAAGACATGAATTACGTGCTCACCAAGGAGACGGGGATTACTTGCTTAAAAGGAGACAAACCTAACACTAGTCTGTTATCTACAATTCACTATTTTACCATTAACTCTTATTTACTATTTTGCCCCTTTTTTTCCTTCATCACAATAGTACCCTTGTTTAATATTTGAGAACGGAAACCTAGTTGGGGCTTGTAAGTCTTTTGTCCCTTTCCTTATGGGTATTTAAATCTCTATGTTATAAGAGGAAAGTTAACTTTTATGAAATCAAATGTAATCTTCTCTTTGAAGTTTATTAAAGCTTTACACATTTAGGAATTCACTATTCCTACGGATTTAGTCTGTGAAACCTCGGGATTAACTCCTTCAAGCTAGGCTTGAAAAGAAACTCTTTGTGGGTTTAAGATCAAAACCATCTACTTCGACTATCAATCTGTATCATTGACCCTCAAACTGCAAACAAAAAAAAAAATTACGAAATTAAACTAAACATAAATTTTTGTTGTAATTCTATCATTTCCATTTCTCGATCTCGCAACGTTTAGATCATTTCTCTTTTTATTGCTCAAAAGAGTTTTATCCTTAAAATCGATTGAGACTTTAGACATTCGTTTATCGAAAGCCTCTTGATTAGTTAATATATTTCCTAAGCCATTTAAATTTAACGTTTTGGCCCATCTACGATTTTATGATAAGCGCATAAAATTCGAAACGAAACCTATAAACTATGATTTTTCTTATTCCCATTTGAGTAATTTTGTTTTTAGGATTCAACTTGAAGTTTCTTTGCATAAAGTTTTAACTTTAATAAAGTATGTACTTACTGTCATGTGTTGTTGGAGTCCGACAATAACTCATTCACGTGATGTTGGAGTTTGGTATCATTTGTTCATGCAAATAATTCGGCAAGATAACTCATTTCACGATATGTTGTAGTTTGCATCATTTATTCATGCAAATAATCCGATAAGATGGAAAAATGGCTTCTTCCCAAAATCAGATGATAATCCTATTTGAAAAAGAAATGCGCTGGCAATGTTCAACAACTCCC
The DNA here is from genome assembly GCF_963576675.1 of Euphorbia lathyris. Taxonomy (NCBI): domain Eukaryota; kingdom Viridiplantae; phylum Streptophyta; class Magnoliopsida; order Malpighiales; family Euphorbiaceae; genus Euphorbia; species Euphorbia lathyris. Next base: position 10,565,575 of record NC_088912.1, read on the forward strand.
GATGCTTTCTTCTACCACCCCATTTTGCTGAAGTGTGTAGACACATGAACGTTGTCGAATAACTTCTTACTTTGAAAATAAGTCATGTATTTAGAATTAATGAATTATAATAAATTCTGTAATAGTCTGATCTTATATCATGTAGATATTATCCGTTTGACTAAAATCAAACACCTTGAGCATAACGGTTTTAAAATACGTACATGCAATAGAAATTTACCTTACTAATATTGCTACATTTGTCGCTTATCAATTACATTTTTCCGGCTTTCTATTATTATTATTATTTTTTTTTTTTTGAGGAAAGGCTTTCCATTCTTTTATCTTGTAATCAATATTCTAAACCTCAATAAAATAAAATAAATATTTAATTTATTGAATTGATTTATTTTAGTTATCATTGCTTGATCTAGTATAGCTTTATGTAGTAGACTAGAAACTCAATAAATATATCAATAAATATATTTTCAGTCCTTAAATTTTTGTCCAATTGTCTCTTTTAAAAGTCAAAAATCACGAAACCTATAAAAATTAATTTGGGAATCAGCTTTTCTAGCACATTTGCAAAACGCCGACAAATCAAGATTGAAATTAACATTTTCGAATATCGTTAACAATATATATATATAAGCCGATTTGCAAAAATAGTCTATGTGGTTTTAAAAGTTTGCAAATACGGGTATCTGCTTTGACAGTTTACAAACTCAGTCATTCCGTAAAAAATTACTGTCATGACTATTTACCCTAAAATGGAGTGATTTGGAGGAATTAAAAATACTGACATTACAAATTACCGAAAATACAACAAATTAACTAAATCACAAATATTATTTAACCGAAAAATTGAGTCACATATCTTTCAACTACAATTTTCATAATGTACATACATTTATTTATAAACTGTTAAACTACGAATACTGTCTTTTCAAATCCACTGAACCACGTAATTTATTTTTATATTTTTCTTTAATTTTAGTTAGATTTGAAATTTTAATTAAGTTTGAATAAATTTTCTAGTATTGCAGAAAAGTCGTATATGATGACTTATTTTTCATCAATCAATTAGCCAAAAGAAAATGACAATTTAGGGTGTGGAAAGTGTCTAAGATTTCTTTCATTCCTAACATTTATTAAGAAGTAAAAAAAACGATCTGGTGCACTACGTGTTTCCGCTAAACGAGGGTCTGAGGAGAGGTCACACCACAAGGGTGTACTAAAAGTAGTAGAAATAAAAAAAAAAATTAATTAATCGGTTATAATTATAATCTTAATTCTTCCGTCCGAGGGAACTCTATCGTGCTGTACAGACATGGGACAGTTTGCGCTAATCAGGCGGACTGGTTTCGGGGCTGCTATAAGAGCTCCAACGAAATTTTCTTGCTGCTAGAACTGCTACATGTGACGGGCTGATGGAAATCAGAGAGGGTGAAGCTTAGCACTCCTTCAAGCTACCCATTGGGCTATCGAGAAGAAATTACCGCACATCATTTTTGAAAAAGATTCGAAACTCACGTGTGATGCTATCCATTCCACCGCTACTGACCATTCTGAATTTTGGAGATGTTATCGACAGCTGCAGATCCCTATTATCACTTAATAACGACTTTTCGGTCCGTTATATTAGAAGACAAGCAAATAGTCTGGCCCATGCGCTCGTAAGGTCGGCTTCAACATGCTAGTCTAAGTATTTTTTATGCATTACCGAGTTCAATGAGAACATCATAAGTCTAAAAAAACCGTGTCGCAACTAATTCGGTAAGCTACGCATAATAAAAATAAATCATGCAATTTTACCAAACCTTATATTTTAGGTAATTTACAAAGTCGATCTTTTAAATTGTTTCAAATCGTTTTATTTTGGATTAAATAAGTATCACACAACATTTTTTAGGGAATTAATGAATTTCTAAACTGACTTTTAAATCACGGTGACAACTTTTGCAAATCAACCAAACGCTTATTTTATTTTTCTCTTTTTTTTAATATATATATAAAGTTTAATTAATTTACATATATTACTTTAATCGTAGGCATAAGATTCAACTATTTTTGTTTACACGAGAAATATATAATTTTTTTTGAAAGAATAAGTATATAATTTATTTTTTTTTATCAGGAAAAGTTTAGGTAAAGGTAGATCTACACACTACAAGAAATATGACCTTTTATGACGATTTATTTTTCTACGAATATAATTTCGTCACTAATAATCACTTAAATATGACAAAATTTACCTTTCGTCATTGCTTTTAATTCTTTCATGACAACTTTTAAGAACGTCTCCATTGATAAATCATTTTGTCACTGTTTTTAATTCTTTCATGACAACTTTTAAGAATGTCTCCATTGATAAATCATTTCGTCACTATTTGATACATTTTATGATGATAGGAAAAAATTCGTAACCTAAAATTTTGGAGTCAAAATTTAGTAGAATGATTTTGGAGGGAAAACTTTTTTTTTTTGACGAAATAAACATATTGGTGACAAATATATCATCATGGTAAGAAATAATTTTTTGTGACACTTTTTATTCGTGATAACTTAATTCGAACAAACAGTAACAAATTATAATTCTTTATTTTATTATTACCTTTTATGATATTATTTAAATATCGTCACATATTTTTATACTCTTGTGACGACATATGAAGAATCATCACTATAACAATTATGGATAAATTTTAGTAATTTCGAATTGGATAAAATAATAATTTACTAAGAAAATATTTTGAATAAATGACGATTTATATTTTACTTATAAATCGTCCTGAGACATAGTATTTTACTCATAAAATTTAATTATATACCTATAAAATTTATATTTTAATTCTATAGCTATAAAATTTAAATTAATATGTTCCTTAAAAAGTATTTTACTTTCAATTCAAATTTAATATATCTGAGAAAATTTTACATTAAAGTTTATTATAACCTATAGAGATAATGTGTAAAAATACCCCTAACAATTATAACAATGAGTAAATTTACCCTTAAAGTTAGCAGCTAAGAGCAATTTTACCCATAAAGTTGACAAATTGGATCAATTTGAGAAATAATTCATCAAACTATCTTTTCGGTCATGAATCTTATTATCTACACTTAACATGTGCAAATCGGGTCGCTCACTGCCTCGCTCGGGCCTCCCGTTTTTATGCTAGCCCTTCTTATTGGCCTACTGGCACTCCCTCGTGCTGGCCTTTAGTGCTGAACGATGTAACCCTTTCAAGTTGATTCAATGAAGTACTTAATTTCAAAAAAAAAAAAAAAACATGTGCATCAATTTAAATAATAAGATTCATGACCGATTCGTACAAAAGACGGTATATTTTTCTTTTTTCTAAATTTTTTTTCACGTCTAATCATAAAGTTAATAATATTATAAGAAACGATTTAAATAAATAAAAATAAAAATAATTTATAAATTATAAAAAGTTTTTTTGGTTACTACTATAAATTATAAAAAGTTAACACGTTAGATATAATTTCTTATTTAATATAATCTATACTAATTAATTAATATACAATATATAATATATAAAGCAAACAAAGTTTAATTCAAAAAAAGAAAGCAAACAAATTTTAATGCTGTTTAGATTGAAAACTGATGAATTACTGTTTTATCCTCCAATGAATATAACAAAATCAGCAACTAATGAAAGATATAATCGTCTTTGTGCGTATCTATACTCTACCATCAAAATGACGTCGTCTGGAATCCCGTCGTCCCAATACACGTTTCCCACTCCATCACATGTTTCCCTCATTTCCCCGTTTCTCTGTTTCCCTTCTCTGTTCTCTTCACTTCTCTCGCCCTCGGAACGTCTCCGCCTCCTATGCCAGGGCCGGCTCCAGGGGAGGCCGTCTAGGCGGCGGCCTAGGGCCTCCGATTTACGGGGTCTCCGATCGGAAATTTTTTAAAATTCGATAATTATTAAAAACAATTTGGTTAAAAGATATATAGAATTAAATATTTAAAAAGAAATAGTACTAGCTTGCATGGTAAAGACATAGTGGAGATGTTTACTAGGGTGAGAGTTCAATTCCTTGGATTAGCATTTTTCGACCACATTTTCTCTTATTTTTTTTTCTTTGACAATACAAACGTATAAATTATTACTTTTTTTATTATAGTTATTTTTTATTTTTTTATAAATAACAAGATGAAATTCACTTATGAATTACAATTTGTAATTTGGTATAAAATGTTATTTAGACTCTGATTTATTTAAAATTTTAATATTTAACCATTAATTTATTATTTGATCACATTTGGACCATAAACTATTCAAATTGAGAGTTCAATTCCTTGGATTATCATTTTTCGACCACATTTTCTCTTATTTTTTCTTTTTTTTCTTTGACAACACAAACGTATAAATTATTACTTTTTTATTATAGTTATTTTTTATTTTTTTATAAATTACAAGATGAAATTCACTTATGAATTACAATTTGTAATTTGGTATAAAATGTTATTTAGACTCTGATTTATTTAAAATTTTAATATTTGACCATTAATTTATTATTTGGTCACATTTGGACCATAAACTATTCAGATTGATGAAATTCTACTTAATTATGATGAAGTCTTGATTAGAGATGGCAATTTCTGACACGTAAACACGATTACAGAGCCAACCCGGCTGACACGACACGATCGACACGAAAATCATTTTTCTAGCATTTATAACATATAAAACCATATGGAGCATAAATATGAGATAACACGATTTTGACACGAAACACGATAATTGTCAGGTCTAGTCTTGATAAAATTGTTTTCTTCTAATATGTGGTGATATTTTGACATATGAGTTTGACATGTCGTACGTTTTAAAGTTGATTTACCCAAATAATTAATGAGATTAATTGAGAGTTCAATTCCTTAGATTAGCATTTTTCGATCACATTTTCTCTTATTTTTTCTTTTTTTTCTTTGACAACACAAACGTATAAATTATTACTTTTTTATTATAGTTATTTTTTATTTTTTTATAAATTACAAGATGAAATTCACTTATGAATTACAATTTGTAATTTGGTATAAAATGTTATTTAGGTTCTGATTTATTTAAAATTTTAATATTTGACCATTAATTTATTATTTGGTCACATTTGGACCATAAACTATTCAGATTGATGAAATTCTACTTAATTATGATGAAGTCTTGATTAGAGATGGCAATTTCTGACACGTAAACACGATTACAGAGCCAACCCGGCTGACACGACACGATCGACACGAAAATCATTTTTCTAGCATTTATAACATATAAAACCATATGGAGCATAAATATGAGATAACACGATTTTGACACGAAACACGATAATTGTCAGGTCTAGTCTTGATAAAATTGTTTTCTTCTAATATGTGGTGATATTTTGACATATGAGTTTGACATGTCGTACGTTTTAAAGTTGATTTACCCAAATAATTAATGAGATTAATTGAGAGTTCAATTCCTTAGATTAGCATTTTTCGATCACATTTTCTCTTATTTTTTCTTTTTTTTCTTTGACAACACAAACGTATAAATTATTACTTTTTTATTATAGTTATTTTTTATTTTTTTATAAATTACAAGATGAAATTCACTTATGAATTACAATTTGTAATTTGGTATAAAATGTTATTTAGGTTCTGATTTATTTAAAATTTTAATATTTGACCATTAATTTATTATTTGGTCACATTTGGACCATAAACTATTCAAATTGATGAAATTCTACTTAATTATGATGAAGTCTTGAATCTTGATAAAATTGTTTTCTTCTAATATGTGGTGATATTTTGACATATGAGTTTGACATGTCGTACGTTTTAAAGTTGATTTACCCAAATAATTAATGAGATTAAAACAAGAAAATAAATCTCTAAACTAAAATTTATCAAGTCTAATTATCAAAATATCATCATATGTCAATAATTCTATTAAGTTTCCATCCAAATTGGATTGAAATTTCACCAATTGGGATAGTTCAGTGGCCAAATGATAAAATTTTGGATAGATCAAGCGCCAAATGATAAGATTCATTGGATCAATCGATGTCCAAATAATGATTTAAGCATGTAATTCATAATAAATACGCGACTCAACCAATTTTTAATATCGAAGATAAATTCTTCTCTTTCTTTCCATAGAATCTTGCGATTAGGTTCGAGTTCAGCCGTCCAAGATTAATTTCCAGAAATGAATACTTTGTCGTCTACTTGCTTCTCGCATGACTGGTGAGAAGAAAACTCGATTTTACATATACAAAAGTAAGAAGAATAATAATTTCTTAGCTTTATGTTATTAGTATATGACTTGAATTGTAGTTAATAATATATTGGTTTTACTATTTAATATTTATTATTTCTAAAATAGTATTAGATTTAGATATGAAAAAAAGCGCACAATACACCTAGGGCCTCCAAAATGCTGGAGACGGCCTTGTCCTATGCAATTATCATGTCAATGACGGCATCAACGATCTTCTTTTCACTGTGAGTCTAGTCTATTTATTTCATTTATCTGTGTTTTGAATGGGTTCTCAATTGACTGATGAATTGTTTTAGGTGTTCCACTTTGCCCATGATTTCCTCCTTCCCCATTTTTCTCCATCAAATCCTCTATAACCCTAGCATCACAAACACCCACGCTAGTCTTCTTGGCTTCTAGTGAGTGTCTGGCTTCCTCTACTTTTCTGTTTCTTTCATTTGTCTGTGTTTTGGATGGGTTATCAGTTGCCCTACTTGTTTTTCTTAAATCTTTAAATGTTCTATTTCATCATATTTCCTCAGTACTATTGCTCGATTAAGCCTTATTCATGGATAAATTTTTTATTTTGCTTTCTTCTGCTTCTCTCTTTTGTGTTTGAGGCTGAGTTCATTCCATGATCTCTCTCTTTGCTAGCTTGTTGTAGAGATCCTTATGCATAAAGAAACTAATAATTTTTGTGGGTGTTGATTCTTCGAATGATTGTTTGTCCTTATTTTGATGTATCATGGTTCTGCTAAACAAGTATGATTGTGATTTAGAAATCAGTTCATTCCAGTGTCATGCTAGTTTAGTTTCAACTACTTGTGTGGTACTAGAAGAGGTATGACTTAGTTATTCACTTTTAAAATCACTTTTGTTACTGTTGATAGAGGCACTAGAGCAATGAACTAAAATGAGAATGATAAGCAAAATTCAAAATTTCACATCCAATCTGGACCTTTTCCTTTAATTTTGTTAGTGGTGATAATCTTATTCGTAGCTTAGATAATAGGTCATCCATCAAAGATTATAGAATTGCATTCTTTTTATATGCTTCATGTAAGCTAACCTTTTTATATGGCTTATTATCTTACTTTTTATGTTATACCCAAGGTTTGTAACTGATCATGAGAAATGAAATTGAAGATTTTAAAATAAAGTATAGAACTGCTTGTGCTATTGGCCACAATTACTAGACTATGGTCCTGTTTAGTAAAGAGCGTTTTGGGATAAAAAGAGCGGTTTTGACCAACTTTACAGGTTTGACCACTGAAACCGCTGATTGGAGTGTTTGGTGGAGAGAGGTTTGGAAGAGAGTTTTGGGATGAAAACGCTAATTTAGAAAAAGCTCTTAAAATGAGCTTTTTCAATTAGCGTTTTGCAATATTAAAATTAGTGGACTTCTTTAACCCTAATGGATAGACTCCCTCTTTTCCTACGCCAAAATTAATGCCCTTATTCGTCTTTTTGCACAAACCGCTATTATCAATCAGCTAATTTTTACCAAACAGGTCTACACAAACAGCTAGTCAAATAAGCTAGTCAAATCAGCTAATGTAATCAGCTAACAGCTAATAGCTAATGCAATCAGCTAACAGCTAACAGCTAATTCCCAAACAGGGCCTATATAAATTATGCATTTGCAGATGGCAGGAAGAAATAAAGTTCTTTATCTGTGTAATTGTTGATAGATTGGAGTACCTGATATAGAATATGCTAATGGAAGTAAAAGGTAACTGGTATGAAACCTTGTGCAATCAGAGGATCTATTATAATTTTTTAGTTTTTTTATTAGTATAAAATTTGACGTTCATGTTCTTTTTGTTTTGCATTCTATATACTAATAGTTTTGGGTGAAGAGTCTTGAAATTTTTGTTTAATAATGTATTTCATGATGACAAATTTACAAGAAAATTTTCATAGAATTTTTTTCATGCTTTTTATAATAGTGACATAATGGATTTTATCTGTTATAAAGAATCTGATTTAGTTATCTTTTGTTATTACCATGGAACAAAACTGTTAACTTGATATCATTTAAAATCTGCTTTTATTTATAAATAAGAAATTTAACTTTAGAAGAAATCTACTCATATATTTGTGGTGCAGGATTTCTGGTCAGTGATGAATATTTGTGGTACAGGATTTCTGGTCAGAGATGAAGACAGTGTCCTGCTTTCAGCTGGATTTCCTCTTGGTGGATGCTTCTCTTGATGTTGCTGAAATTATTGATTTACGAATGGTTCTCCAATTTGTTCCTGATGTTGATTCCTCATTTTTGGAAGTGGAATCAAAGGCATTGTATTTTCACAATATATATTAAATGAATTACAAGTATTATGTTGTTATATGACAATGTTTTGTGATTATTTATGTTCTTAATAAAGGTGTACTTTTAATGTAACCTATTTAATACTCTTAAATGACAAAATCAAACGTTAAAATGATTACGAGATGCCAATATAAAATCATTAAAGTTCTAGAATTTTGGTTTGGTATATATATTCGTCACCTTAACTATAAATTTTAATGACAAAATATGAATTTTGTCAGTTTATATTTACATTTCATGACAAAAATTTCATCTCAAGTGAAAAAAATTGTGACAGTAACTAACATCATTATAACTCTATAATTTCAATCTTAAATTCAAATTCGTCACCTTAACTATATTTTTAAATGACGATATTTCGGATGACTTCATTTAAATTTAACTATTCATGACGAAATAAAGTCTTACGTGACACAATATTTACAACCATAATGACAACATAAGTGTCACTAAAAAAAGTAGTAAAGTGATATATGTTCTTGTTTGTCATATAAAGTAAACCATTTATGACAAAAGAAAAATTCGTTATATATACATAATACCACGCTCATATCCGTGACGATCTCTATGACGATAGAATTTTGTCACCTATTATTTATTGTGACGAAAAGTTACGTTTTCATGACAAATTTTGTACGTCTTAAAAGACCAAATTTCTTGTAGTGACATATTATAAAAAAAAAAAAAGTCTACCCACTCCAAAGGTCAAGGCAAATCATAGACCCCAATGAGAATTTAAAGTGGAATTTACAAATCATCTATCAATAAAGGCTAAATTTTGACGGAGTGGGGGATCGAACCTCAAACCTGAAAAGTAGAGATTCAATTCTTTACCACTTTAACAGTCGACAAATAAAAAAAAATTATAACTTTTACTCAAGTCTTTAATTTTCAAACATTTTACGGGTATAGATTATACCCATACGTCGTTATAACTTTTACTCAAGTCTTTAATTTTCAAACATTATACGGGTTCAGATTATACCCATTAGATGAAGTTTGTACGTCGTTTTTTTTTCTTTTCTGCTTAATAGGAAAAAAAAAACCAATCCATATGAATTGAGGTTTTTTTTTTCACTTCAAACGGTCAAAGACTAAAATTTTACCAGTTTTTATATTAGGAATATATCTACACTTTTCCCAAAATGTTAGAGGAAATTTATTACTTATCTCAACTAAATTAGATTCTACATACTTTAACACATAGATATCAACTTCATGGTTTTTTTTGTTCACATTTCTCTGAATAAGAGCAACTTAAAATATGAATATAATATTTTCAATTTAGTATATATTATATTAGATTAGGTGTTCAAATCTCTCAATCAAATTGAATTTCAAACTTTTGATTCTTTGCCTTTTCTTGTTTGAAGAGCAAACCCAAAGAAGTAGAAAAAGAAATTACAATTATGGAAACTTAATTGATCAACCACAATTTCATTATATATAACAAGTATGGTGGGATTCATATAGTTAGTGGGGTTGTTCACCTAATAAAGTGCGAATATTACTATTAGATCGGAGAAAAAAATATTCTCTAAAAATGCGAATAGTAGTACCCTTTAGTCAGGTGGAAGAACCTTTTAGTGACCATACGATTGAGAATGAACAACTGTCAATAGCATAAAGGACAGGAGATAAAGGTCAGAGTGCGTCGTCTGACATTTTAGAGGTCTAAATGCCTCAGATCCAATGAAATGAGCAGAGGAGTAGGAGAAAAATGTACAAGGAGCACTTCCGCAAAGGCTCCAAATTTAAGAGGGTCCATTTTTTTTATTATACAAATGTAAATAAATTATTGTTATTAATTATTATGTGAAAAATTAAGTAAATGTTAACTTATCCAGAAAATTAACGCTCTAAGAGTCTTAAAAGACAATTTATTATTATTATTATTATACAATATTAATTTACTTATTTTTATTATATTTATTATGTTAAAAATTAAGTTAAAAGTATTTTGGTGTTTCATTCTGTAGAAAAATTATTATTATATGAAAGTATTAATTTTTTTAATGAATAGACCCAATTTTTTTTATTTAGCACAGGATCCCAAAAATGTTTAAGACGGTCCTAGAAACGAGGACATATGTCGGCACGCCTACTATATGACAAGTTGCACCACCTGACGATGTCACAATCTGAACTTACCAGAGTCAACCGAAGGCTGACATGTATCTGATAACTCATTAGGGAAAACTCCTAGAATCACAATGACTACTCTTAGCAGCTACTATAACTAAGAAATGCATATGATCCGTATGAGGTATATATGTAAACATACCAATTATCAATATTTTGATTTTCTTCAACCTTCCTTCAACTTTTGCTAACTTAAGCATCAAAGCGGATTCGCCAAACAACAGTCCCTCTCTGACTAGATGTTGTTCTTATCCAAAGCCAGTGAAAAAGGTTCCAGAAAACCATTTAGATACAACGATATCACTATTCATTTAAAATTGTTATTTTCACATTAAAAAACACATTTTAAGACTTCAGTAGTATACAAATTAATCTTGAATGACCAAATCATCTTTAGATCTAGATTCATTAAAATCTTAGAGCGGAGATTCAAAACATCATAAGACGTAGATTTAATAAAACCAAATCTAACGGTGAAATCCCTCTAAGCTCTAGGCTGGCTCCGCCCTTGGTTGAACACTACTGGGTTAAGGAGAGTTTTTCAATTTTAGTGGTATGGTTATAGGAGAATTTCTCAATTTTAAAACGCGGTTTAGTTTAATTATCTCTTAATATTTATTTTTTTTAGGAAAGGAAAGAAAAAACAAACAAAACCAAACAGCCTAACCCGGGATCAGCCTGGGAAAGCTGACTCCCACCATGTCATCCAAGATCAGAGAAGAAATGAAATCTGGAGGAGAAGAAAAGGTTGAGAGACCCAACATCCTTGTATGACCTTCAGCTGCGAGGCGGTCCGCCACCCGATTTTGCTCCCTAAAAATATGGCCGAAGCTAAAAAAAATCAAAGGAAGAACAAATCCTTCTAATTCCTTTGATAAGATTTTGGCTATTCACGCAAATAGCATTATTTTCCCAGATCAACTTGACCGCTTCAAGGTTATCCGATTCCACCAAAAGCTTCTTGACCCCCAGATTTTTAGCTAGCCTAAGGCCAGAAAAAATCCCTCAAAGCTCTGCAGAAAAAGACGAACCCATACCCAAATTCTGAGAGAAACCAGAAACCCAACCACCACCATCATCTCTCAGAACCCCTCCCGCGGCAATTCTTCCATCCTTAAGGCAAGAGCCATCAGTGTTAAGCTTAACCACACCTACACTAGGCATACACCAGCCTAAGAGATGGACCTCTTTCCTTTGAAAAGCCCTAGCCAAAGGATCCTCAACGAAGCTTTCAACCAAGGTGCAAATCTTTTTGGAAAAGAAATAAAAAACACTAGGCAAAACAAACATATCTCCTTCAAAAATCTCCTCATTTCTCCATTTCCAAATCTGATGGCAAACCACCACAAATAAGAGGACACCATGCTGCAATTCAGCCAAAAGTTTCCCATTAATCCCATCCACAAACCAATCACTCTCAGAGTGGGATAAAAACCTAGGCAGCACCTTTATAGGGAGAACATTCCTCCAAACCTCTTTACTTTTCGCACAATCTCTTAGAGCATGGCACAAAGTTTCTTCATGACCTCTGCATCTGCCATAAGCTCCAGAATCCACCAAATGCCTCCTTTTCCTATCAGAATTAGTAAGCAATCTATTTTTAACCCCTAGCCACAGGAAGCTTCTGATGCGGTAAGGCACTTTTAAGGCCCAAATCGTTTTCCACACCTCGGGGTGCGAGGTATCCAACTCCTGATAGAACGCCTGAAAAGCCGATTTACAAGAAAAAGCCCCGTTGTTCGTCAAAGACCAACAGTAACTATCCCTGTCTTCCTCCTCTCTACTAATCTGAACTCCTCTAATTCTCAGGAGCGACTCCAGACTGAGGTAAGAATCAAACTTAGACCAAATTCACTCCCCCTCAGAATCCACCACATCTGCAATCCTCCAGTTCTGAAACTCAGAAGGCGGTAAAGACACACAAACCTCTAATAAAGGTTTTTTACCAATCCAAGTATCCTTCCAGAAGCTAATAGACTTACCATTACCCACATTCCACCCAATCCCTGAGCAAAACTCAGCAAAAACAGCGCTAAGGCCTTTCCAAAGAAAGGAACAATTAACCACTCTATCATTAGGGCCCCCAAAAACTTTATCCTTTCTATACTTTCCGCATAATAATTGAACCCAAAGAGCAGAAGGAAGTTGCCACATTTGCCACAACAGCTTCATTAATAAAACTTTATTATTATCGCTGGCTTTCCTAATGCCCAGACCTCCCATATCCTTAGGTTGACAAACCTCATTCCAAGGCACAAGGTAAATCTTCCTCCCCTCTTCAGCTTCTCCCCACAGGAAACGACGATTAATTTTATCAAAATCTTTGAGGACAGGCTCAGGAAGATGACAAGCCTACATAATGTGATTAGGAGTCGCACCATTGACAGACTGAACCAAAGTAAGGCGACCCGCAAGAGAGAGTCTTCGCTTTCCAAATGGCACACTTTTTATTGGTTTTATCCAAAATATCCTTAAAAGAAGCTTTCGACACTCTTTCACTATGGAGGGGAATACCCAGATACTTCCCCAGATAATTAGTCAGAGGAATACCAGACAAAACACTCAACCTTTTACAGGCAACCTGGTTCATATTCTTAGAGCACATCATTCTGGACTTCTGGATATTAAGCTTCTGCCCAGAGGCAGTGCAGAAGCAATCAAGAATATCCATAATCACACTTAACTGCTCCTCATTACCTTTTACAAAGATCAAAACATCATCTGCAAAGAACAAATGGGTAATCTGGGGACAGTATTTATTGATGGACACCGGGCGGAAGCTTCCATTATCAACAGCATCCTGGATTAGGTGAGTCAATCTTTCCATTGCAATAACAAATAAGAAATGACTCATTGGGTCCCCTTGGCGAATACCCCGGGAAGGAGAAAAACCCTCTGACATATCCCCATTGATCAACACTTGAAAAACAGGAGAAGATATGCAAACCTTAATTATCTCTTAATATAATTATATCTAATATAATTATATCTAATATAATTATATCTAATATAATTATAATTTTTATTTAAAATTTATTTTAACTATTAAAATAAACTTCCTACTTATGTTTCATGTAATAGCTGGAAAAAATCCCTCATTATTAAGCTTGATTTTAATCTAATTAAATTCATCCAATTATCGGAGTTTTAATGCATAGACTTCATCCGCTTAAAATTTAAATATAACTATTATTATCAGATTTTCTTTATGTGTGATCATGTAGGTTCATCTAATGTTGGTAATGAATCTAAAATGGGACTTTAAATTGCAAGCAAACTCTAACAAGCTATTACAACTACCCAAATTAGACGAACATATACGTTAACATGTACTTAATTGTAATTTTATACACTCTTGCTTCCTGGTATCAAATTTAGTACGAGGCATGGTACACTCATCTTCATTCAGTAATTGATATATATAAAGTAAAGGATATATATGTAATTTTTTTCCTCTTTCAAGTAATGATAATATATAGGCTTAATACATCATTTGCCCCTGAACTTGTTCAAAAAGCTTGATTGATCTCCTGAACTTTCAAAGTATTCTGATAGCTCATTGAACTTGCATAAAATATTCAGTTAACCCCTAAACTTGCGTAAAATGCAATCAATTAATCATTCAGTTGTAAAAAATTAAGTTAAATGCGGAAGATACATTACACGCATCTTAAAAAAGTAAAACGACCAAGGTCAGGTATGCGATTTTAATATTAGTGTAGACACCGAGTCGGAGGACCTGTGACAAAAACCCATAACAGACGGTTAAAGCGGTTGATTCTAATAGTTTAAAAATAAAAATCAAGAAAAGGCCTTGAAGGATTGCGTGTCGGTGAGTAGGTAACTAACGGCGCCCCCTGGCAAGTGGGCGTCCCCCGAACGCCAGACGCGGTGCTTGGCGCGCCAAACGCTCGTTCAGCGAACGTTTGACGCACGCCCAACGCTCGTGGGACGGCCACCCGACTCCCATTGGGCGGGCGCCCAACGAACGTGGAGCGTCGTCCAACGGACGTCGGGCGTGCGCCCAACGAGCGCTGGGCACACGCCGATAGCGTTGGGCGCGCGCCTAATGATACGTTGGACGAGCACCCAACGGCGTGGGGCGGGCCCGACGGCAGTTGGGCGCACGCCCAACGGTAGTTGGGCGCGAGTCCAACCTGCGTTGGGCATCCGCCCGACGCTTGTTGGGCACGGGCCCAACCTGGTGTTGGGCGTCGCCCAACACCCGTTGGGTGCACGCCCAACTTTGGGATCTGTGTCTATAAAAGGCACGGATCCCCATGCATTTGAGGAGGGAGGAAAATTTGGGAGCTTCTCTTTCTAAAAAATTATTTTAGAGAGAGAAAGTAAATTTTTGGGGAAAAACATTTTTTTTTCTAAAAATTGAAAATTTCCAAAAAGTTAAATATTTTACAAAAACACCGAAAAACACCAAAAAATCACAACTCGTGGAATCAACCGACTTCGACTGTCAATACCAATCTTGATTATCTAAGGACTAGACTCGTTTAATTTATTTATTTTGTTTATTTATTTTATTTTTAGTTTTGTTTATTTATTTATTTTATTTATTTTATCACATTTATTTATTTTCCCGTATTTATTTAATTCCCGTCTTGTATTAAATAAACGTTTTGGTTTTAAATAAAAACCTCGTTTTAAAGTCCCAACACGAACTGTGACCCGATTTAAGGATAGTTCGGGATTAAAATGTTGTGTATATAGAATTTAAAAAGCCTTTTTTAAATTAACGTTTTGAAATAAAACATCGTTTTGGGAGACTCCGTTATAGACTATGATCCGAGTTGGGTAGTTCGGGGACCAAAATGATAGCATAGATTAAATCTAAAGCCTTTTAATAAATCTGGAAAGTTTGGGACTGTTTCTGTAATTCACCCTTTTTGTCACTAAAAGCTGTTTAGCGACGGATTTTCCGTCGCTAAAGCTGCTGGAACTTTAAAAATCCCAATTTTGAACTTTTCTTAATTTTTTGGCCTTTGTTCTTGTATATATATGTATGTAGTTATGTAATATATTTATTAAAATTATTTTTGGGGTATATGGGTAATGATTATGTATTATATATCTATTTATTTTCATTTAAACTTTATTTATATTAAAAAATTACATGTATATATATAGTTTGTTTGGGTTTAGTTATTATTTTGGGAGGCTATTGGTTTGAATCTTTGCAACAATTAAGTAATAAATGTTTTTTGTCACATCCGACCCTAGACGACCTCAATCGGCATCGGGCGTGAAAGAGAAATATCATAATCAACACTTAGGAGTCTCCAATTTATCCCAATATCATAATATCATATTATATTACAATTGAAATACCAAAGTTCTAACCATAATTCTAACAATAAGCAGCCACTTCCAAACCTCGCCTAATCGGTCGTAACCTTCTCTATATCCCGTACTTTCTCACCTAAAAACATTAAAACATTTAAAAACGTGAGACAAAAATCTCAGTAAGAAACTATCAGCTATAAAAACCAACTTTACTTAACATAGCTACATATATAAGGTTTATCAGTAAGAAACCTTATATCAAAATCCATCATAACCGAAAACATAATCCAAATGAACTTAAAACATTGTATCCATCCTCGAGTTTCTCCCCTTAAGTATCAATCCATAACCACATATATAGTCGAGACGTCTCTTAACATTGCCTATCCCATATGGTCTTACCCAACACTTCGCTGCCATACCCAATAGGTCTTCAGACTGTGTACACATGCCATGTCCCTCACTGAACATGGTCTTCAAATATAAAACCACCGATCCGGATAACTCTCGATGGATATAAAATCATAAAATCATAACATGCTCAAATTTCTTTTCACAATCAAATTCCAAACTATTTCATAACCATAAATCATTTGGCTTCAATTAGCCCTTTTGTATCATAAAAATCATATTTGGACTTCAATCCAAAATAATAACAACAATAACCGCAACAAATTTCTCAATCCAAAAACAATTCGTAAGAAATCATCAAATTCATTTTGTTCAATATATATATACATTGAAACCAAAAACATATATGTATATATGTAAATCAACCAAATTAAGTCTTAAATCAACATAATCAAGTAAAATCTGAAATTTACATAGAAGCATAATCAATAGCTTCATTTGAACCGTAATTTCACAATAAAAAGCAAAATCATGAAAAACCCTAATTTTACAAAATTCCTAAATAACCCTAAAATATCAATTTCTGAAAAATCTTTGATATATATTTATCTATATACATAAAACTCAAGATATAGTTGATAGTTACTTACCTTGGCTACTAATTGAAGAAAATACACCCGATCGATTCTCCTCTAAATTCTATCTAAGACGTTTTCCCTCCAAACGTTTCCGAAACTCAAAAACTCTTCGGTTAGGACCTAGATCTATGTATAAGGATGCTATGTTTTAAATTTCGAATAATTCGGACGGTCGAAACTTCGTAAATCAAAAAAACGGTGGAAAAACGGTTCAGAGAAAACTGATAAATATAAAAAGAATAGAAAAAGAAAAGAAAAGAAAACTGATAAATATATAACGAACCCAGACAAAACCCACCTCCTGGAACATTCAGGATTTATATCCAACATTTGGCAAATATCTATTTTGGTCCTCCATCTTTATATAATCTTTTAATAATTACCCTAAACCTTTC
Source organism: Euphorbia lathyris (assembly GCF_963576675.1). Taxonomy (NCBI): domain Eukaryota; kingdom Viridiplantae; phylum Streptophyta; class Magnoliopsida; order Malpighiales; family Euphorbiaceae; genus Euphorbia; species Euphorbia lathyris. The sequence continues at coordinate 10,582,976 of NC_088912.1, forward strand.
ATTTACACCTAAAACCATCGAATTAACTCCAAACTTTTCCTATAGCACAAAATAAAACTCACACACCTAATAATTATAATATATACTAATATCAAAATATAAATTTTAAAATTTAGACACGGACGTGACACTTTTGGGGTTATTAGGGGTTATTTTCTATATATTTATCATAATGACTATTTTGGGTTAAAGGTTATTTTCTTATGTAAAAACCATTTTGGGTCAAATGCTATTTTCTCATTTATGAACCTTATTCATTATTTTTACATGTTTTTAATTAGGATAATAAGTATACTATATCTAGTATTATTTTCCTTTTTGTTGGTACATATCAATAACTATAGTGTATTTTATGTTTTACCTAATTTATAATCTATAGGTGTAACCACCATTTTTGCTAAAAGGTATATATGTACATGTATTTACTCTCCTTTTGGGATTTTCTATATATATATATATTTCAAATGTATTTGGTTGGGTGAATTGGGATTTAACTTGTAAATTGTTGTAATTATGTTCAAGTAAGGATTAATTGAGCGAAAAGGGGAAAAATAAATCACAAAAAGAGATTTCAATTTGGTTATTTAAACTAAGATTTTTTAGAGGTTCCTAATATAAATAAAATGTTTTGGTTCGTTATCATTTTTAAAACGACTTCCTAAAATATCACGTTTTGAAACCTTAATCCGTTCCAACGACGGATTAAACGAACCTTGTAATCAAAACTGTTTCCTTGTAAATAATAGAGTTTCGAATTGTTCTCCTACTTAAACGGTTTTGTACAAAAACAAATTGACTTGTGTGCTTAATCACATTTTTGAGTGAAAACTTCTTATTTCACGTTTTCAAACGCTCGAGTCGTTCCAACGGCGATTCGAGTGAAAATCATCTAAATTAACGGGGTTTTAAAACGTATCTAAATCGTTCCAACGGCAATTAAGGTATGAACCATGTAAATAAACCTTCTTTTCGGGGAGTGAGATTAGTTTAGATTGAATGTATAGCTTAAAGCATAATTCACGTTGTAAATAAACTAATTCTTCCTTCTATCTCCCTCTTTCTTCTATATATCCTAATTCATGTAAATGGATGATTCTTTACTAAAGTGGCTTTCAATAACATGCTCAAAACGGTTTTCAAAACGAGAAAGAAAAGGTTTCAAATGAATTTTAAACTTGAAGAAATATGTGATTAGTCCGTTAGCGCCTAACATGCTAAGTAGGAGGCCGGTGGTTCAAAATCGGGCGATGTCGGGGTACCTAGTAGCCTTTCTCCGGAAAGGAGCTAGCCTTCTCGGCTCGTACCCAAATTTCCCGAACCCTCACCGGTCTCCCGCAAGGGATCGGTGTTCATTTCCCATTCGTGGGTGGCGACTCTTCCATACTCCGAGCTCCGGCCCTGCCGAGCAGCTTGATTCCGCGATTGGTTGCTTTCGGCGCCAATCACAGCATCTGTCGTCAACGGTGTCCACCCCCGGGTCTTCTGGGCGAGGCCGCGGCACCTACAAGTAGATATTAATTTTTTTTTTAGTTGAAGTAGTAAGAACTTCATTCTTTAATATGTTTTAATCTATTTTGTGAATTATGTAATAACATTCTAAGGCACGTGCAACATATCTTCCGCATTTAACTTACATTTTTACAACCGAATAATTAATTCATTATATTCGCAAGTTCAAGAAGCTAACTGGACATTTTATGCAAGTTTATGGGGCTATCAGAACACTTTGAAAGTTCAGAAGGCCAATCAAACTTTTTAAACCGATTTAAGGAGCAAATGATGTATTAAGCCTAGATATGTCCATGGGTCGGGCTGTGGCCGGATTCGGGCCGGTCCTATCGGGTTTTTAGGTAAAAATGCTCGGTCCAAGCCCAACCCAGCCCACTATTAATTTAGGCAGGCTCGGACCGAACCGGGCTCGGGCTTAAAATTCAAATCCTTAGCCCAATCTATATAAGCTCATCTAAATATAAATATAAAATTATTAATTGTAAAAAATAAATATTATACTTAAAAATAAATATTTAATATATAAATATACATTTATTAATTAATATTAATAGACGGACCGGACTTTAGCAGACCTGGGCCGAGCTGGGTCTATGAACAATTAATAATTTTATACAAGTTTAGGAAGCTATCAGGATACTTTAAAAGTTCAGATGGTCAATCAAACTTTTTAGAGAAGTTCAAGGAGCAAATAATGTATTAAACCTAATATATATGATGTAAAGGATGTATATGAACATAAATATTCCTTAAAATAATAATTAGGATATAATTAATTAGGTGTGACTTATGAGTAAATATATTAATTATGATTGTTAGCAGTTCACTGCCGACCTACTATAAGAAAACTACAAACTCTATGATTTTTGGCTGTGTTTTCTTCCTAACTTTTTATTAATTACTATTAAATACTCCACAAAATTTCTTTATCAAATCCAAAACCCGGGACTAATTTTATACGTGCGTACGTAAATTTTTTTGCTAAACCGAACTTGCTCAATTTGTTTTTATGTATATATATATGTTACTCCATCTATTCCCTTATATAAGTCATTCTAAGTTTGTTATTTCTCCAAATATAAGTGATTTTAGTTTTCCAATAATTTTTAGTTTAATTTTCTGGTCCAAGCATTAAACTTTTTGTCTTGATCCATGTGTTTTTTAACATTCCAAAGCTTATTCCCCGGCCATGACATGAGAGAGAATTTTTTTTTAGTTAACCAATGTAAATTCGTTAATGGATTAATTACAAATAACTACCATGTGGTTCGGCCGATTTATATAACGGTAAACGCAATCTGTGGTTTGCAAAATTTTGCACTTGAGTTCACTTTGTCAGAATTTGGTCAATAACGACTTCAGAATGAAAGTTTTCAAGAGTTAAATAATATTTTAAGCAACTTTAATTCTTCAACTTTTTAAGTTTGAGGTCATTTATGTATTGTTTTCTTATGAGAAAGAAATATAATGTTTAGAGAGAGAAAAATCCAAATGATAATTTTGAAAAATTAGAAATATGATTCCATAGTAAATATGATACTAAACAACTTTAATTCTTGAAAATTTTCATTTTGAGGTCGTTATCGGTCAAATTTGGCAAAGTAAAAAAAATGTATAATTTTCCGCCTGTGAGGGTCACTTGGTGGCCTTTACAGCCGGTCCCAAGCCCGGACAAAGGAGGAGGGTTGCGGTAGGTTTGTGGCGGCCAGCGTAAAACTTAGCCACATCTTATGACATGAACCATAATATAAATACCGTTGGGGCGTTCCCTACTCAGCGACGCGCTGCACTTCCTAGACCCGGGTGTAGTGATAAATGTGCAAGGGTTGCTAGGTCGTCGCCCCGAAGCGGCGCGCCACCCCAGGACCCGGGGGTGGTGTCAAATATGCAAGGGTTGCGGGTAAATAAGCTAGTCCACGGTAATGGTAGGGGTAGGGGTAAGGGTAATAGGTTACGCTTTGGGACATGGAACATAGGTTCTTTGACAGGAAGATTAGCTGAAATTGTAGATGTTATGAAGAGGAGGAGAATAAATATATTATGCCTACAAGAAACCAAGTGGGTTGGAGCCAAGGCTAGAGAGATAGCTCCTTGGGGTTATAAGCTTTGGTACTCAGGAAAGGATAAGGGTAGAAATGGAGTAGGTATTCTTATTGATAGGGAGTATATTGATGAGGTAGTAGCGGTGTCTAGGAAGAGCGATAGAATTATGAGTGTTAAGCTAGTGATAGGGGATGAGGTTGTGAATGTCATTAGTGCATATGCGCCACAAATAGGATTAGATGTGTCTATAAGACAAGCTTTTTGGGATGACTTAGAGGAAGTGGTGCAACAGGTTCCTAGGGATGAAAAAATGGTACTAGGGGGTGATCTCAATGGACACGTGGGTTCTAGGCGAGATAGGTTTGAGAGTGTTCATGGAGGGTATGGTTTTGGAGATAAGAATGAAGCAGGAAATGATATTTTGGAATTCGCATCAGCCTATGACTTGAGTATCATGAACACATGGTTTATGAAGAGAACATCCCACTTAGTGACTTATCGGAGTGGCGGTAATGCGAGCCAAATTGACTTCTTCTTAGTAAGGAGTGCTTGGAGAAAGAGTTATATTGATTGTAAGGTGATCCCTGGTGAGAGTACGACAACCCAACATAGAGTAGTGGTGCTAGATTTTCGAAGTAGGAAATGTATAAGAAAACAAACACCTCAAGTAGAGACTAAGATTAAGTGGTGGAAATTGCAAGGGGAGAATCAACAAAAATTTGTGGATGAGATGACCAAAAAAGATATTTGGACTTGCAATATGGATTCAGATATAGATTCAATATGGAATAAGATGGAGCATAGTATAAGGGAAGTAGCGAAGGAAGTTCTAGGGGAATCTAAAGGTAGCATGCCACCGGGTAAGGACACATCTTGGTGGACAGAAGAAGTACGACAAGCAGTAAAGAGTAAGAGAGAATCCTATAAACTATTGGGGAAATGTAGGAGTGACGAGAACTACGAAAAATACAAAGAGGCTAAAAGGGAAGTAAAGAAGGTCATACGAGATGCTAGAGCAAAGGTGAATCGGGATCTGTATACAAGATTGGATACGAAAGAAGGGGAAAGAGACATATATAGAATTGCTCGGATGAGAGATAGGAAGACGCGAGATCTCGGAAAAGTTAAATGTGTGAAGGATGTGGACCAGAAAGTCCTAGTTGGAGATAAGGATATCAAGGAACGATGGAGGTCCTATTTTGATGACTTATTTAATGGAGATCGCCAACAAGATGTTGGAGATATAAGTATCCATCACGATATGATAAATCATGAATGCCTGCGGAGAATTCAAAAGGGTGAAGTCAAAATGGCATTAAGTAAGATGAAGTTGAAGAAAGCAGTAGGACCTGATGGCATCCCTATTGAGATTTGGAGATGTTTGGGAGAAAGAGGAATCGAATGGTTGACGACGTTCTTCAACAAAATTTGGAGAAACAATAAGATGCCATCAGAATGGAGGAAAAGTACCTTAATCCCTTTGTATAAGAACAAAGGCGATGTCCAAGATTGTGCCAACTATCGGGGAATCAAATTAATGAGTCACACTATGAAACTTTGGGAGCGAGTGATTGAACAAAGGCTAAGGAGGACGGTGAAGATCTCGGAAAACCAGTTTGGCTTTATGCCGGGAAGATCAACTATGGAAGCCATCCATCTAATGAGACAATTAATGGAGCACTATCGAAATAAGAAGAAAGACTTGCATATGGTTTTCATTGACTTGGAGAAAGCATATGATAAGGTACCAAGGGAAGTACTTTGGTGGGCCTTGATAAGGAAAGGCATTTCGCGGAAATATATTGACATCATAAAAGACATGTATGAGGGAGTATGCACGAGTGTACGTACTAGTGTTGGGAAAACTGAAGAGTTTCCTATTACGATTGGAGTGCATCAAGGTTCCGCACTAAGCCCATTTCTTTTTGCCATCGTTATGGATGAACTAACAAGTTCACTTCAAGATGGTATACCATGGTGCATGCTGTTTGCAGATGATATTGTGTTGGTTGATGAGACGAAAGAAGGAGTGGAGATGAAGTTGGAACTATGGAGGCAAACTCTAGAATCTAGAGGCTTTAAGTTGAGTCGAAGTAAGACAGAATATTTGGAGTGTAAGTTTAGCGGCCGTAGGAGTAGGGAGGCAGGGACAATCACCCTAGATGGGAGAGTTGTTCAGGCCTCGGATTGCTTCCGGTATTTAGGATCTATTATCCAAACGGATGGAGAAGTAGATGGAGATGTTGCCCATAGGATTAAAGCTGGTTGGTCGAAGTGGAAGAGTGCTACGGGTTTCCTTTGTGATCCCGGCATGCCTAATAGATTGAAGGGAAAATTCTACCGGACGGCAATTAGACCAGCATTGTTATATGGTACGGAGTGTTGGGCAGTGAAACACTGCCACATCCATAAGATGTCGGTGGCGGAGATGCGTATGTTGAGATGGATGTGTGGTCACACGAGAAAGGACCGGGTGCGTAATGAAATAATTAGGACAAAAGTAGGGGTTACATCTATTGAGAATAAAATGAGAGAAAACCGACTAAGGTGGTTTGGCCATGTGAGACGTAGAGCGCTTGATGCGCCGGTTAGGAGAACCGAAGAGTGGCAAAGGGATGTAGTGGTGAGGGGTAGGGGAAGACCTAAGCAAACTTGGAGGAGGGTGATCGAGAGTGATATGAGTTTATTGGGAATTGAGGAAAATATGGTAGTGGATAGGACGGAGTGGAGGGAGCGAATCTGTGTCGCTGACACGACTTGATTTTCACGGTTTTATATGATGGTTCATGTTAGCCGACCCCGAATCATTTCGGGACTAAGGCTTTGTTGTTGTTGTTATGTTGTGTTTGCAAAACAAAAATACCACATGTACCGGTCTGCAAATCGGCCAAACCACTGGGTAGTTATTTGTAATTAACCTTTCATTAATTTAACTTTATATTAATTGTACTTCTTAGTTTGTATGAAATACCATAGAATGACTTATGTAAGGGAACGGAGGGAGTAGTATCTGAGTGGTCAAGAATCAATTTTTACACACCACTGTAAAACTTTTCAAAATTAAGCTAGATTTGGACTATAAAAATAAAATTGAGTCATTGTAAAGAAGTTGGATTTTGTAATTAAATACAAACTCAATAGGGGTGCGTGTTTAAAATTTTAGGTGTTTAATTAAAAACTTCTTGTTTGCCTTTTATATCTGAAAAGTAGGTTTTTTACAAAACCACTACTCCTCAAATCACTACTCCTTATTATTGAAGGGTCTCTCTCCACTCTTAGTGACTCTTCAAATTATTTTTTATGGATAATTAATTTATTAGTCCCTATATTTTGATAAAACACACTGTTTAGTCCTTGTATTTTCAAAAACACATGATAAGGTCCCTAACCTTTTTCTTAGTGAACTGTTTAGTCCTTCCGTCTGTTTGTTAGATTTTTTACCGTTTATGAATTCGGAAATAACTAAATTACCCTTTACTATTTACCTTCAAATTTCAGAAAAGAAAATCCAATTTAGAAGAAGAAACTATTTGTATGGAGAACAAGAAAAAGAACAGACCCAATGCTTACGAATTTGAACGATTAAGAAGACAATCAAGAAGAAGAACACTCAAAGTTGATTTCAGATGCAGTAGAGTTTAAAGAAAAGGAAAATAAAGGAAAAGAAGAACGCAAATCCAAATTGACTAACAGAATCTTCATGAGAGTCTAACGGTAGAGACTAAACAGTTCACCGAGAAAAACGTTAGAGACTAAACAGTTCATCGAGAAAAAGGTTAGGGACTTTACCGTGTGTTTTTTAAAATACAGGGACTAACAGTGTGTTTTATCAAAATATAAGAACTAATAAATTAATTACCTTTTTTTATTAATAATTGGCCTAATATATCTCCAAGCTCTCAAGTTGTTCACAAACTCTCTGCACCATAAATGATCTATTGCAATGTGGTATATGAATTGGATATACTTATTCTTTTATTATTATTTTTTAATATTAAAATATTTTTTTACATTTTTAAATGCTGCTTAATCTAATTATCAAATTAAAGATACAAAATTATTTGTAAATATTGTTCGAATGCATTCGATCAAATAAAACAACTAAAAAAAATTAAAAACAACACCTTTTATAGAAATGTTATGTTGACATATATGAATAATAACCATTAAATAAATTTAGTTTAGGCAACATTTTATGACAACACGTTTAAAAACAAGTTGTAATAGGCAATATTTGGTATAATGATACTGCGACTGACCTTTCAACTTTAAAATGTTACAACTAACCCCTTCAACTTATTTATTTGGGACCCCTATAATAGGTTAATATTTGTGGTTTTGGAAATTTTTTTTATTTTTTAATATATCATCAGATTAGTTATATGTAGCAACTGATAATTTGGACATCTTTTATTGCTGCTGTAATATTATGTTGAATGTCTTTTTGGATTTAGTTATTTGTTCCAAATAAGCAATTTGATGGGTTATTTATTCCAAATAAACAAGTTAAGTGGGTTAGTTATAATGTTTTGAAGTTTGAAGGGTCAGTTGTAGTTTTTGGACAACTTGAGGGGTTAATAATTTATTATTAAGCACTCTCACCGTCCCTCATCTCATTATTGGTAAATATAATACGAATTTTAATAATAAAAAATAAGGCTTAATACATCATTTGCCTCCTGAACTTATCCATAAAGTTTGATTGGCCCCCTGAACTTTCAAAATGTCCCGATAGCCCCCTCAACTAACATAAAATATCCAATTAGTCCACTGAACTTGCGTAAAATGTAATCAATTAATCACTCAGTTGCAAAAATATAAATTTATGCGGAATATGTATCACACGCGTCTTAAAAAACGTAAAACGACCAATGTTAGAGTATACAATTCTAATATTAGAGAAGACAAGTTTTACAGTTGAGCAAGTAACAACTTCCTTTTTGATAACTGGTGGTGAACTCTTGATCGGAATCCCTCCCTGCGGGGGGCGCCGTTGGGATCGGTGGGGGGAAGCTCCGATGCCAAAGTCAGTATATAGTAATAGAATAAACTGTAATGACAAAGTAGGGTTTTGGAGAGCAAGAGTGTGTACCTCAATAGCTTGGGATGCAAGCTATTTATGGTCATGTAGTCGTAACTCCAGGTAACTAGAAAGTCTCCATTAATGCCTCATTAATAGCGGTTACTGATCTTATTCAAGTATGACCGTTAGCTCATTAATGGGTTATTAGTTGCCTTTATTGGGGAATCGGCTCAGCCGTTCAACGGGCGGATCGAGGCATGATGGCGGGTCTCCCATAGGTTTGACTACGGATAGCGTGTGGAGGAATCTATGTGATCCGCCACTTTGGTAGCTTGCTAGATACGCCATAGCTTTCCCGATCATCTGGATACGCGGTCATTTTGGTTAATATCCCTTTCGGTCCCATAAATAATATCTCGATGTTATCAGAAGCCCCCCCAAAGTAATACTAAAGTCTTTTAGGGCTTTTGAACTTCCTGGCATGCCGTCAAGAGGCGCTGCATTAATTGTTGCTCTGTCCCAGACCATATACCGTGCGACAGGTGTCCTAGACACACCGCTCGAGGTAAGTGGCGGCATCTTTTCAAACTCTTTCTTTCTCTTTCTTCCATTATCTTTCTCATTTGCTAATTTTCCTCCGACCTCTGTCTGCGTTTTTTCGGAGCTTTCCAAGTGCCAAGAACTCTTGAAGCTTCCGATTTTCCATGTAAGTTTAACCTTCTTGTTCTATTTTGCTGTCATCTGGTTTTTATGAGTTCTTCCTCCGACTCTTCCACTGAGTTTTTCGATTTAACTACCTCATCCGAGCCTTCGTTTAGTTGGACTTCTTCTGAGAGCTCAGGTTCCTCTGAGAGTACCCCTAGTTGCGTAATTCGGTGAGGGGGTGTAGGAATCATCGCCCTGATTTAATTGTAACCTAGGACCCCTCCGCCGTTATAGCTCCTATTGCTCCGGCGATAGACCCTAGGACCTTTTCTGGAATGGAGGCTTCTCCTTCAACCTCCATTAGGAAAAAGAAACCTCGTGCAGAGATCACTTCATCTCGTATGAGCCTCGCGGATCTTGCCGACTTGGCGGATCGCTTCCCATAGATAAAAAATTATGAGACCACATTGGCGGATGCTCACCAGCGACTCGCCTGTCCCCCTAGGGGATATCTTTCTGTTTATAGGAGTCATGTCGAGAGGGGATTCTGCCTTCCTCTTCCCAAAGTGATGGGGGATATTCTGGATTTTTTGGGGTCACCGTCAGCCAGTTGCATCCGAATGGCTGGTTGGATGTAGCCTTAGATTGTTTTTTAGCTTCTAATCTGGGGGTAACCTGTACTCCCCGGGTCTTCCGATCTCTTCATAAGCCTTCAAAACATCAAACCGAATCTTTCATCACTTTCGTCAAATTCAGAGGCTATTCGCCTTTTAGCGATAAGATGTCAAACGTCCATCTCTGGGACGAAAAGTTTTTCTTCGTCAAAGTGGAAGAGGGCGAATCTCTTGGATTCCCGTTGAACTTGAACTTTAAGCCCCAACATATGAAAGGAGATTTGCGTATGCTGACTGACGCGGAGGAAAAAGTGGCGAATCTCATAAAGAGCATCAAAACGGATTTCTAGACCTACGCCGATGCTCTGGAATTCATGATGAATGATATTCCCCTAGTCCATCGAGTGGGGGCTGAGATTACTTACGTGAAGCTTACCCAACTTGATGAAGGTACTTTTGTTCTTTCCTTGAACCTTGATTATTTTATTGTCCCATTGTCAGGGATTTATCTGAAGCCAGTCGCGCCCTTGTAGAGAGGCGTAAGAAGCAGAATGAGCTAGAGGCTCGGAAGAACGTGCAGGTGGTGAATCCCAGCAAGCGGGACGAAAAACGCCCTTTGGAGGGTGCTGCGATCCCTCCGAGTAAGAAAACGAGATCCGATGCTGCCGGTGGGGAGAAATTACTGGCGAATGCTTCAAGAGCCAGAAAGCCTAAGATGGACTGGTTTGGCTTCAACCAAGAGCAGGTACGGCCACTTTATTTTTCTTTGTTCTTTGGCTATAGACTATGATCTTTTGCTTCCTACGTGTAGGTGATCAAACCTGATTTGGGGAAGTACTGGTTCTCCAAGTATCGTACCAAGGGGTCTTTAAGGAACGAGGCGGTTGTGAATGACTTGGATAAAGCCATTGGCCAGCTTGGTGAAGTTCAAGAGAGCCAGACCAAATTCTCTAGATCTTATCACATCAAGATGGGAAAAGAGATCTTTTTTCGGTAAACTTTTCTCTTCTTGTTTTACATTTTTGGATGAAAGAGTGATCTACATGCGGGAGACTCTGTTTCTAAATGGTCCCTTTACCTTGTCAGGCTTATGCTCACATGCGCGCTATGGAGGCGGATCTTCTTCAGGGGGTCACAGATAAGGCTATGATAACATAGAGATATTATCCCAAGGACCAAAAGGGATATTCACCTTGAGAACGCCGCGTATTAATCCCCAAAGGGGAGCCGGCAGGCGGATCTCCACGGTTCTACTCAGAGAGATCCGATGGCGGACCTATGAGGCGAATCTCTTCATTCACCTGATTCGCCACTGTAACGGCTGGCCGCCGACTCGGCCATAAAGATCATTAATGAGTTATCAATTAGCTAACCGCCAGGTTAAAGATAACTTGTAACCGCCATTAATGGAGCATTAATGGAGGCTTTCTAGTTGCCTGAAGGTTACGACTTCCTAGCTATATATAGCCTGATTCCCTAGGCTATCAAGGTACACATTCTCACAACCTTTGTCAATTCAGTTTGTTTCCTTGATTCACCTTACTGACTTTGGCATCGGAGCTTCCCCCCGTCGAACCCAACGACGCCCCCACAGGGACGGACGTTGATCAGAATTTCACTACTTGTTATCAATTGGTGCGATGAGCGTGGAATCCTTAATCAAACAAAGGGTTTTTCGTTCACATTAAGAAACTATGACAACTAGAGATCAGAATCCCTCTTCAGGGATTGAAACACCATTAGTTACACCATCTAATGCTGGCCGCACAGATTCAACTGCTCCTGCAACGCACGTCGAAAGTAGTATGAACCCTGATGCTTTCATCAACATGTGTGCACAAGCAATCAGAGAACGGTTTGGACTCGAGACGGGGAATCGCCTGCGGTCGTTCATGACCCTCCCTCCACATTGGAGCATGGCGTCCACATCGACTGTATCATCCTGGCCCTTGTTAAACTTTGGACCGGGCGTCCAGAGTTCTTCATTTCTCCAAGCTCACAACACGGATTCCATGGTAACTACTACAGCGGCAGTTAGAGAACGACAAATCAATCGGGAGTTATTCCCTGGTGGCGCAGAAGGAAGTCAAAGGAATGATTCAACCCTTCCGGGCGGATCTACGGGTCCTGGATTAAATCTAGGCAGGTTCGATATCCCAAGGCGCCCACGGACAAATCTCTCCCTTGGCGGATCCGAGGGGCGAACACACAAAAAGCGTAGAAGGGAGAAAAGTAGGCGGTCTAAATCACCCTCGCCTCAACGACCGAGATCCTCATGTCAGGGCAGATCGCCCCCATCTACTGGTCGTAGACGGAGTAAAAGGCCAGCGGAGACGCCCCATTTGAGTGGACCACCAACCCTGCCACCCTCAGGAACTGTTGGACACATCCCGTCGGGAAGCCATGGAGGAGGTAGTGGGCAAGCTCCCCCAGGAGGGGGGCGGAGGAGGTGGACGCGGAAGTGGAGGAGGGCGTTCGCCATCAGATCCATCATCTGGGTCAAGTTCTTCTTCTTCTCCAAGCAGATCTCCACGAAGGGGTCGCCCAAGGGCGGATCCGGAGAATTTTGATGATAAAGTTAGAGCTCTGGTGCTCCACATGAATGAGGAAAATGCCAGGCATAATCCGTTCGCCAATAGAGATTCGCCTTTCGCAGCTTGGATTGAGGCAGAGGAAACTGATAGAGCTTTTAGAATACCTAATCTCGCTATCTACACAGGTGTTGACAATCCGGAAGCTCACGTCAGAAAATACCGAATACTGCTCAAACTCAACCGTGCCACCGAGCCTGTGCTCTGCAAAATGTTTATCACCACGCTAGGAGGTCCAGCCTACGGGTGGTTTCAGTCTTTACCTCCGGGCTCAATAAACAGTTTTGATCAATTGAGCAGGGAATTTTGTGCTAAATTTGCCGGTTGTATTCCTCCAGTGGTTAAATCAGGAAAGCTTTTTGAGTTAAAACAGAAGGCGAATAAATCCCTTCGGGAGTACGTAGACACTTTTAACCAATTGTGCATACAAATCGTTGATGTGGATATCTCCGTAGCAGTGGAATGTTTTGTGAGAAACACCACTTGTAAAAGCTTGCAAGAAGATCTAATTCGAAAGAAACCCACCAGCATGGCAGAATTGATGGAGCGTTGTAAAGACTTTATCGAGGTGGATGACATTCGCCAAGGATCATTGTCATCGCCCAAAAGGGACAAGGGCGAATCTCGCCATCGAGATAGAGACAAAGATAAACATCAGGATTCTTCCTCTAGAAGCAGGCAAAGGGGTTCTAAGAACAAATCAACGTTTGTCACCTCTTTCACACCTCTCAACGCTTCTAAAAGTGAAGTCCTTATGTGGATCGAGAACAGTCAACACAAACGGAGCATTTCATACCCCGAACCAAAGGGGGGGGAGTATACCAATACTGGTAAAAATCCTAAAAATTATTGTAAATATCACAGGAAAAATGGCCATGACACCGATGCATGTTGGGAGTTAGCTCGGGAAATCGAGCATCTTATCGAGAGAGGCAAATTGGATCGGTTCATCCAGAATGATGGCAAGAAAGGAGATGGTGATAGATCCAAAGAGGACCCAAAGAAGAAGGGGAAGGGTACCATTAATGTCATAGCAGGCGGACCTGGATATCAACCAATGCTGAAAAAGGCAAAGACTACCGCTCTTGACAGAGTATCGTTAAATCGCCCCTTTACCGATGTAGGTCCTAAAATCTTTCCCCATGCGGATGCACTGGTCGTCACTATGATGGTGGAAGGCTGGGAGATGAAAAGAGTGATGGTTGATACTGGGAGTTCGTGCAATGTCATCACCAGAGGAGCTTTTGCCAAACTCATGATTGATCCAGTCTAGGTAGAGCCAACTGTGGTCGATATCCTAGGAGTGACAGGACATACTATCCAAACAAAAGGCCAAGTCACTCTGGATTGCGAGCTTACGGACGATGATCAGGTCTGGAAAGGTGATCTGGAATTTTCTGTCTTGGATGGTCAGTTAGCTTACAATATCATCCTCGGACGGCCCTTTATCTCCGAAGTTGCAGCCCTTATCTCCATACGCCACTTAACGCTTTACATCCCCACGGCCAAGGGAGGTGTAATGATCAGAGGTAGCCAAAAGGTGGCCCAGGAGACATATTCGGCATCACTAATGATTCGCCCCCAATCTAAGGAGGAGGATGAGGAGGAGCTCGTCACAATGGCCTTGGGCGAGACAGAAATGTACCTTATGGCGGATGAAAAGCAGGTGCGAATGGCTAAAGGGCTCAAGGGCGAAATTAAAAATGCAATCACCAAGGTACTCCGTGAGGCGGAGGATGTCTTCACATGGAAGGATGAAATTCTCCCTGGAATCAGTCTAGACGTGATAACTCACAAGCTCAACATTGATAAAGATGCAGTTCCAGTAGCTCAGAAGCGGAGAAACCATGGCCTCGAAAGGCAGAAGGTGATAGAAGAAGAGATCACCAAGCTCCAGCGGGCGGATGCCATTGAGGAGGTGCTTTATACTCAGTGGCTGGTGAACGTCGTTCTGGTAAAAAAGGCGGGCGGATCTTACCGCATGTGTATTGACTTTACGGATCTCAACAAAGCTTGTCCCAAAGACAACTATCCTCTGCCATGTATTGACATGCTTGTGGACGGAACCGCCGGTCACGCTATGTACTCCTTTACGGATGTGAAGTCAAGTTATCATCAGATCCCCATGGAGCCCTCAGATAGAATCAAGACCTCGTTCGTAACACATCAAACCACTTATTGCTTCAAAGTTATGCTCTTTGGGCTTAAAAACGCGGGTGCAACTTATCAGAGGATGATGAACAAGATATTCGCAGATAGTAAAGGGGATAACTATTCTGTCTATGTAGATGACATGATCATCAAAAGTACAACCATAGAAAGGCATGAAGACGATATAAAGGAGGTACTGGACGTACTCCGACGCCACAACATTAAACTGAACCTAGAGAAGTGTACTTTTGGTGCGACGTATGGAAAATTCTTAGGGTTCATGATCAGCGAAAAAGGAGTTAGCCCAAATCCCGACAAGGTTAAGGCTGTCCTAGAAATGCAAGCACCACGGAACATCAGAGAAGTACAACACCTTAATGGGCGGATCATAGCCTTGGGCAGGTTTATCTCTTGTTCAGCTCGCAGATGTCAGCCCTTTTACGAGGTCATCAAGAAGCAAAAGGCGTTCGAGTGGAATGAGGATTGTGAAAAGGCCTTCGAAGGAATCAAGCGGTTCCTCACGGAGCCGCCCATGATGAGTTGACCAATGAAGGGAGAGGACCTCTACATGTATGTATCGGTTACGGATAAGGCTGTGTGCACGGTCATGATACGAGAGGAGGATGGCCAGCAGTTTCCGATTTATTATGTGAGCAAGGTTCTGAAAGACGCCGAAACCAGATATTCTAAGCTTGATAAAATGGCGATGGCTGTTGTCACCACAGCAATCCGCCTTAGACCATATTTTCAGGCGCATACTGTGGTGGTTCGAACGAATATACCGATGAGAAAGGTGTTGCAAAAGCCAGACACTTCTGGAAGGTTGATGGAATGGGCAATCCGCCTTGGTGAATTCGATGTGAGATATGAAAGCAGGTCAGCTTTAAAGAGTCAGGTCCTGGCAGACTTTGTGAATGAATTCACTGATGAAGGGATAGATCATCCCAAGCCTCCAGTAGAGGAGTGGACAATGTACACCGATGGCGCCTCCTCAGCGGATGGAGCTGGCATAGGCGTTGTGATCAAGGGTCCCCAATACATAAAGTTACGGTACGCAGCAAAATTAAATTTCCATGCAACTAATAATGCTGCTGAATATGAAGCTCTGGTATTGGGATTACGCCTACTCAAAGAAATCACTCCTGAGCGGATTGTGATCTATAGTGACTCTAAGCTAATGGTCAACCAAGTAATCAAGAATTACGAGGTGAAAGATGATGTTTTGGCCAAATACGTAGCAGAAGTCAAAAAATTGCTGGATCACCTTGAGGCTAAGGAAACCAAATGGGAACTGATTCACGTACCAAGGGAGTCCAACACTGAGGCGGATCATTTGGCCAAAATGGCCTATTGTGAGGAGAACTGGACAGATCCAGATTGTCCCTTCGAAGTTAAAATAGCTCCAGCCTTCGCTTCAGAGGAAGTATCCCTACTCACAACGGTAGAAGATGATTGGAGATCGGTCATTCGCCAATATCTGCTATGTGGAACTTTACCTGAGGATAAGGAAGAGGCACGGCAGATAGTTAGGAGAGCGGCTTATTTCTCCATAATCAACGACGGCCTTTACAGAAAATCTTTTATCCACCCTTGGTTGAAGTGCATTCTGCCGGAAGAGGGACAACAAATCCTCAAGGAGCTACATGAGGGATCATGTGGGGCTCATGAAGCATCCGCCACCATCTTGAAGAAATCCAGGTTAGCGGGTTTCTACTGGCCTACGGCCGAATTGGATGCACAAAAATTGGTAGAATCTTGTCATAGTTGCCAGATTCATGCGAATGAATCACATACTGCCAAACATCTCCAGAGGCCCATCATAGAAGGACGGCCATTCGCCCTCTGGGGAATAGACATTGTCGGCCCATTTCCTCCAACTCGCCGACAGAGGAGGTACGTGGTAGTGGCAGTGGATCATTTCACCAAGTGGGTAGAAGCCGAAGCTGTCTCCTCCATCACTGCAGAACGAATGGTGGAATTCGTCAAGGACAACATCGTGGGAAGATACGGTGTTCCGCATACCATCATCACCGATAATGGAACACAGTTCAACTGTAGCGAATTCAAAACTTTCTGTGAAGAGTTGGGCATTCTGAACAGATTTGCCTCCGTTTATTATCCCCAATCCAACGGGATGACTGAAGTCACGAATCGGACGATCGTAAAAGGGATAAAGAAGAGATTGGGAGAGCATGATAAGAAGTGGGCGGATCAGCTGACAAGCGTTTTATGGGCTTATCGCACCACTCCTAGGACGGCCACAGGAGAAACACCATTCGCCCTCTCTCATGGTGTAGAGGCTGTGATCCCGGTTGAAATACAGGTCCCAAGTGATAGAGTGGCCTTTTATTGCGAAGAGGACAACGGAAAAAGGCTAAGGGAAAGTCTGGATCAGGTAGGCGATCGAAGAGACCAAGCCTATATATGCATGGCGGCGTATAAACAGCGGATCGCCGCTTACCATGATAAAAATGCCAAGCTTGTGGATCTGAATGTGGGTGATCTTGTGCTCCGAAAGGCCGACAAAATCCAGTCTCGAGAAGGCAATGGCAAGTTAGGGCTCAACTGGACGGGTCCGTATCAGATAGTGGACAAGATTGGATCCGCCACATTTAAAATTCAGGACATGGAGGGCAACACATTGCCGCGCACATGGAACCTCCAAAATCTCCGCAAATATTTTGTCAGAAAATGAGGTGTACACACGGTCTTGAGTACTCTTTTTCCTTTAGTAAGCTTTTTTCCCATGTGGTTTTTCTTACTAAAGGTTTTAACAAGGCTCACCTATAAGACCTGCTTGCTGTAATAAAACATTTCGCCCATTAATAAACATCATTTGTTCTATTATCTGTGTTCTTTTTAAAGTTTATTGCAGCAATATTAATATTCCAGTCTTAAAAAGAAGGGGGGCATCCAACACTCTCCACATTAACAAAGTATCGCTATCTCACAGCTACTTTTTCTCCTTAGACATAAGAGAGCCTATCTTATGGGCGGATCCATCTCTGAGAGCATCCCAATCTCTGATAGAGTTAAAACGATCCTTGGACGCAAGGTCTTTACATTCTCTTACATATCCTTCCCAAAAAAGGATTCACAAGTCCTACGGGCGGATCACTTCACCTCAAAGACAGGTAGCAAATTGATCCCCTAGGCAGCTTTACTTCCTTCAATGGAATAAAACAGCTTCTAACCTTCACAAAGGTCCATGCAATGGAGTATGGCTGGCCACCTACTCCAAAATAAATCCTAGATGCCTATACATTTACTTACGCAAACGTAATAGTAAAATAAATAGCTGCCATAAAGGATTAAAACGAACTGTACTTAACGATTTTTTACAAATCACAAGTAAGCAACTAATTAACAATGGGAGCATCCTCCTTTGCACTATCCTCGCTTACGGCACTTGCCTGGAAAGCCTCCTTCTCCACAGCCTCAGATACGCCAACCAAAGGTACCTCCTTTTCCACGGAAGATGTGGGACCAAAAGGAAGGGCGTTATCGGTGATCGGTTCTTCACCCGCCTTGGGGGGCACTTCCTCAAGCTCCACTAGAGGGACAGTAGAGGAAGGTTTGCTTTCTTCCATGGGTCCCTTCATCCATCTCCGAACATATTCGCGGATGTACTCCTTAGCGTCTGACATCTTGTCATATTTGGCTACGTCTTCTGGTTCGGGGACGGCGAACTGCGGATCTGTGAAATCAATCTCGGGATGCGCCAGGGAAAAGTACGCCATGAGCAATTCGCCATAATAGAAGGCTTGCTCACCCGCCATATATTCAGCTTCTCCTAGGGCGTCCTCATGGTTCTTGGCGTCTGTCACAATCTTTTCCTTCAGCTTCTCAATCTCC
Source organism: Euphorbia lathyris (assembly GCF_963576675.1). Classification (NCBI taxonomy): domain Eukaryota; kingdom Viridiplantae; phylum Streptophyta; class Magnoliopsida; order Malpighiales; family Euphorbiaceae; genus Euphorbia; species Euphorbia lathyris. The sequence continues at coordinate 10,601,407 of NC_088912.1, forward strand.
GCATCTCTAAGGACTAAGGCGGCTGTGGCAGAGGCAAGGTTCGCATTAGCAGAAGCAATGTGTGCATTGGCATCCGCTACCTCTTTTTCCAGTTTTTCAATGGTTGCCTTATCTGCCACACCTTGAAGGAGCTCGGCCTCCATAGCACGTATGTGAGTATACATCTGTCAAAAACAAACAATTTCGTTAAGAGAAAAGAGCAAAGGGACAACTTTTTCTACAAAAAGAAATCCTTTCTAGGGGACTCACCATAAGGAGCTCTGTTTTCCCCTTTTGCGCATGAATGGAACCAGGAATTTGGTTCTGATTCCTTTGCACTTCGCCCACCTGACCTAGGGCTTCATCCAAGTCGTTTATGATGGACTCATTCTCAAAAGATCCTTGAGCGCCATACTTGGTGGACCAGTATCCGCCCATATCAGGCTTCGCCATCTGCACAAACATTCAAGGGTTAAAACTTAAAACTTGATGAACAGGTAAAAATAAAAGGCAACTTACCTGTTCAATCTCCCCAACAGGCCTGGCGGACCTCATGGCATCCGCCATAAGCTTAGGGCCCCCAGTGGCTATAGGCTTCCTCCTTTTTAGTGGCGGCTCGACCACTGTTCCCGCAGGGCGTTTTCCAGTATCCGTTTGAGGATTCACCACTTGATCTTTCCTACGCGCTTCAGCCTCTAAAAACTTCCTACGCTTCTCTGCAATATCATGATTGGCCTTAGATAAACCCCTGCCAAGGAAAACATTGAAGTAATCAAAGTTCAAGAAGAAATAAAAGTACCTTGGTCAAATTGCGCAATCTTGGAGTAAATGAATTGCTCCCCCTCTCGGCGAATCAACGGGATATCGCTCATCATGAAGGCTAAAGCGTCTGCGTATGTCCATGCATCCGCCTTGATCTTCTTCATGAGCTCCGCCACCACTTCATCACTATCGGTCAATATTCGCATATCGCCCGCCATGTGTAAAGGCTTGGGATTCCAAACGATGGAAAACCCAGAGATTCGCCCTCTTTTATCTTCACGTAGAAGAATTTCTCATCCCAGCAATGGACATTGGACATTTTGTCACTAAATGGCGAATATGCCCCGAATTTGGCGAAAGTGAGATAGGATTCGGACTTCCGTTGCGAGGGTTTATGGAAAGCTCTAAAAACACGACCCGTATATACCACTCCTAAATTTGAGGCGAGGTAGCAGTCTAAAGCAATATCCAACCAACCGTTGGGGTGCAGTTGGCTGGCTGTAATATCAAAGTAGGAGAGGATGTCTGCCATCATCTTTGGGAGAGGAAGCCGGAACCCTCTCTCTACATGACTGCAATATACTGTTAGAAAACCGCTAGGCGGACAGGAAGGTCGTTGATGGGCTGCGGCTAACTGAGTCTCATAATTATTGATCCAGGGGAAGCGACTCGCCAGATCCACTAGATCTGCGGCACTCATACGAGACGGAGTAGACTCCGCTCGAGGGTTCTTTTTCCTAGGTGGGATAGAAGAAGAGGCCATTGTCCCCGGAAAACACCTAGCCTTAACGGCCGGAACGGTACCGGAGACAGAGGTAAAAAGAACTGGATATCTGGTGGAACGAGTTTGGTAGCGATTACACGCCGAGTTACTAAACCCAGCTAAATCGGTGCTAACCGTGTCCTCGGAGGAAGAGGAGTTCTCCGATGACGAAGTGGTCCAACTAAAATCAACTACTATTTCGGGGGAAGGGGTCGAATTAAAAAGCTCTGAGGTTGATCTAGAAGAGGAAGACGAACTTCTAAACATTCAGAGAAAAGTTAAACAGAAGAAGATGAACTTACATGTGAAATCGGAAGCTTGGAATGAAACTCTGAAAATTCCCAGGAAAAGCTTCGAACAATAAAGGAGACAATGAAGAAGAAATGGAGAAGAAAGAAAAAGCGAAAGAGCAAGAAGGATGTTTTCTCCTTCCTGGGACAGTGCGTCCACTACACGTGTCATTCATCAATTGGCATCGAACAGGGTGCTCATTAATGCAGATGTTTATGACGGCGCGCGGAAGCTCAAAAGCCCTAAAGGACTTTAAGGGCATTTTGGGGGGGCTTCTGATAACATAGAGATATTATCCCAAGGACCAAAAGGGATATTCACCTTGAGAACGCCGCGTATTAATCCCCAAAGGGGAGCCGGAAGGCGGATCTCCACGGTTCTACTCAGAGAGATCCGCTGGCGGACCTATGAGGCGAATCTCTTCATTCACCTGATTCGCCACTGTAACGGCTGGCCGCCGACTCGGCCATAAAGATCATTAATGAGTTATCAATTAGCTAACCGCCAGGTTAAAGATAACTTGTAACCGCCATTAATGGAGCATTAATGGAGGCTTTCTAGTTGCCTGAAGGTTACGACTTCCTAGCTATATATAGTCTGATTCCCTAGGCTATCAAGGTACACATTCTCACAACCTTTGTCAATTCAGTTTGTTTCCTTGATTCACCTTACTGACTTTGGCATCGGAGCTTCCCCCCGTCGAACCCAACGACGCCCCCACAAGGACGGACGTTGATCAGAATTTCACTACTTGTTATCAGGCTACTATCAAGAGGCTGGAGAATGATGTAGCTGTTGCTAATGCCAATGCCGCTGCTGCCATTGCCCTTAATAACAGCAAGGATGATGAGATCCGCGAGCTGAAAGAGAAGATGGCGAAAGATGCTGAGGACCACAAAGCTGCCTTGGTAAAAACGGAGCTTATGGCGGGTAGTCGTGCGTACTATTATGGTGAGCAGATCATGGCTTATGTAAGAGTCGCCTACCCAGAGATTGACTTTGTGGATCCGGAGTACGTGGTCCCCGAGGTTAAGGACGCCATTAGATATGACAGAGTGCCAAATCCCCGTGACTTCATTCGTGATCAAGTCCGGAAAGAACTAAAAGGATCGGATGAAGAAAGCAAGCCGGTTGTCAACCTTGATGCGGATGACCTTAACGAGGCATCCAAAGACGTCGGTGACAAGGCAAACATAGTGGAGACTGATGGCGCGGATCCTCAGGCGGGGAATGTTGATAAGGAAAATAAGGTTCCTTCAAAGGACACGTCTCTTGAGAAGGAACCCAAAGATAATGTTGTAAATGTTTAACTTTATTGTAACTAAGGACACGTCTTTAATTTTACTTTTCGCTTTATATCTTTCAGCAAGTAAATATTTTGGGACTTATTTTGCTAGTCTAAGGTAGGTGGCCAGCCGTACCTCGAAGTGTGAGCCTTTTTGAAGGCTTGAAGCTTTTTATTCCTTTTTGAGGAAGTTAAGCTGCCTTAGGCGATCGATTGTTTCCTATCTTTGAGGTGAATCGATTTGCCACCAGGTCTTGACACTCTTCTTTGGGAAGAATGTTTGAGGATGTAAAGATCTCACGTCTGAGAAAATTTTAATCCCTCTCTAACGGCGGTTAATCATTTCCTATCTTTGAGGTAGATTGATCCTCCATCTGAGTCTATCTTTGAGGAGAAGGTAGGTATGCTATGACAGCGTTGCTCTACCATGGGAATGCTTTTATTGCTTCCCTTTTTGAATCTGGAATATTTATATTTCTGCAAAAAGATACTTAAGAAGGAAATCAAAAAAGTGAAAATTTCTCTTTATTAAATGGCGATTCGCCTTATTACAGTAAATAGGTCTCATGTGTGAGCCTCATTAAAACCTTTAATAAGAAAAACCTCATGGGATAAAACCTTACTAAAGGAAAAAGAGTACTCAAGACCTTGGTTACATTTTACTCTCTGGTGAAATACTTGCGGAGGTTCTGAATACTCCACGTCCGTGGCAGCGTGTTCCCCTCCATATCTTGAATCTTGAAGGTGGCGGGTACAATCTTAGTGACTATCTTGTATGGTCCCGTCCAGGTAATTCCCAACTTTCCTTTGCCCTCTGTGGATTGAATTTTGTCCGCCTTTCGAAGCACTCAGTCTCTCGGATTCAGATCCACGAGCTTGACGTGTCTGTCATGGTAGGCTGCAATCCTCTGTTTGTAGGCGGCCATTCGTGCATACGCTTTTTCCCTTTTCGCCTCCAGTTGATCGAGACTTTCCCTCAACCTTTTATCGTTCTTATCCTCACAGTAGAATAGAACTCTGTCGTTAGGGACCTGAATCTCTATGGGGATCACAGCTTCTACGCCATAGGAGAGGGCGAACGGTGATTCACCCGTTGCTGTCCGAAGAGTGGTTCTGTATGCCCATAGGACATTCATCAGTTGATCCGCCCACTTTTTGTTATGCCGCCCCAATCTCTTTTTTATACCTTTGACGATTGTTCGATTTGTAACTTCAGTCATTCCATTGGATTGAGGGTAGTATACTGAGACGAACCTGTTCTGAATGCCTTGACTTTCGCAAAATGCTCTGAACTCCCCAGAATTGAACTTTGTCCCATTGTCAGTGATAATTGTGTGGGGGACTCTGAATCTTCCGACGATATTATCCCTTACAAACTCGACCATTCGCTCTGCACTTATGGAGGAGACAGCCTCGGCTTCTACCCACTTCGTAAATTGATCAACAGCTACCACCACGTATTTTCTTTGTCTCTTAGTAGGAGGAAAAGGACCGACAATGTCGATACCCCAAATGACGAAAGGGCGTCCCTCGATGATGGGCTTTTGTAGGTGCTTAGCCGTGTGAGATTTGTTTGCATGAACTTGGCAATTATGATAGGACTCTACCAGCTTCTGAGCATCAAGTTCCGTCGTAGGCCAATAAAATCCAGACAACCTGGACTTTTTCAGAATGGAGGCGGATACTTCATGAGCTCCGCAAGCGCCTTCATGTAACTCTTTGAGGATCTCCTGTCCCTCTTCTGTCGTAACACACTTCAACCAGGGGTGTCCAAAAGATTTCCTGTACAGGTTATCATTTATTATGGAGAAGTATGCTGCTTTTCTCACCGTCCGCCTGGCTTCTTCTTTGTCTTGAGGCAAAGTTCCGTCTACGAGATACTGCTGGATCGGCGATCTCCAATCTCCCACGACGGATGTAAGAAGAGCTACGACATCTGGGGCGAATGCCGGTCTAGTTTTCACCTCGAATGGGCATTGCAGGTCCGCCCACTGATCTTTGCTTGAAGCCAGTTTAGCCAGGTGATCCACTTCTGTGTTTGATCCTCGAAGCACATGGACTAACTCCCATTTGGTTTCTTTGATTTCCAGGTGGTTTAATAACTTTTTGGCCTCCTCCACATATTTGACCAGAGTTTCATCTTTCACATCAAAGTTTTTGATCACCTGGTTGACCATCAACTTAGAGTCGCTATAGATCACAACCCGCTCCAGCGTAATCTCCTTCAATAGGCGTAGCCCTAATATCAAGGCTTCATATTCTGCAGCATTATTTGTTGCGGGAAACTCTAGCTTCGCAGCATAATGTAACTTGATGTAATGAGGTCCCTTGATCACTATGCCTATCCCTGCACCTTCTGCTGAAGAAGCGCCATCAGTGTACATCGTCCATTCCTCCACTTTTGGTTTAGGAAGATTCACGCCCTCTTCAGTGAATTCATTCACAAAGTCTGCCAAGACTTGGCTTTTCAAGGCGGATCTGCCTTCATAACGAACGTCAAATTCGCCCAGGCAGATTGCCCACTCCATCAATCTCCCTGAAGTTTCTGGCTTTTGTAGTACCTTCCTCATGGGTATGTTGGTGCGGACGATGACTGTATGAGCCTGAAAATAGGGTCTAAGGCGAATCGAGGTAGTGACCACAGCTAATGCCATTTTATCCAATCTTGAATACCGAGTTTCGGCATCTTTTAGGACTTTGCTTACATAATAGATTGGATATTGTTGGCCATCTTCTTCCCTTATCATGACAGTACAAACCACTTTATCAGTGACAGAAACATACATGTATAGACTCTCACCTTCTATGGGCCTGCTCATTAAAGGCGGTTCTGAAAGGAAGCGTTTGATCCCTTCAAAGGCTTGCTTACAATCTTCATTCCACTCGAATGCTTTCTGTTTTTTGATCATTTCATAGAAGGGTTGGCATCTACGAGTAGAGCATGAAATGAACCTGCCAAGTGCTATGATTCGCCCGTTAAGACGTTGCACTTCTTTGACATTTTATGGCGCTTTTATGTCCAGTACAGCTTTGATTTTATTTGGATTGGGACCTACTCCTTTCTGGCTGATCATATATCCCAGGAATTTTCCATAAGTTGCCCCGAAAGTACACTTCTCAGGATTTAGCTTAATGTTGTGATGGCGAAGGACTCCTAAGACCTCTCTTATGTCCTCTGCATGCCTCTCCATGGTGGTGCTCTTAATGATCATGTCATCCACGTAAACTGAGAAGTTGTCGCCTTTCCTTCCTTCGAATATCTTGTTCATCATCCGCTGGTAAGTACCTCTAGCGTTTTTGAGCCCAAAAGGCATGACCTTAAAGCAATAGGTCGCCTGGTGAGTTACAAAGGAAGTTTTGATCCTCTCTGATGGCTCCATGGGGATCTGGTGATAGCTCGACTTCACATCTGTGAAGGAATATATTGCGTGTCCTGCGGTTCCATCAACTAGGATATCAATGCAAGGCAGAGGGTAGTTGTCTTTGTGACAAGCTGTTGAAACACCTTTCCACATGATTTTGATTTGACAAAATTATTCCCATGATTAAAACAATTAAATTTAAGTGCTTTGATTTAATTGTACTAATGTATTTGTTCAATGTTGAGTAAGTTAACTAACGAGAACAGGAACTGAAAGTCTATAAAAGAAAGACAGAACGAAGTCAGCATAAGCAAGTCACACAGCAGAAGCTGAGTGGAATACAACTCAGCATTGCAAAAGAAATGTCTTCTTCAGGAAAGCTTGAAGGCGAAGCTGCGGAGTCAAGCTGAGTAATAATCAAGTCGCCGCTAAGTCAAGCTGAGTGATAATCAAGTCAGCATCAATTATCCATCAACTTGTGAGACAAGGTCTGACACATTTCAGAAGCCTCGGAAATCCATTTCAAGGCCCTTTTTTAGATGCATGGATCATCTGACTTTTGGCAAGAAGACAAACCTGGCGCTAGAAAACGAACCTGGTGCAAGAAGACGAAACTGGCAAACCTGGCTCCTGCTAAAAACAGACGACAGGATTGGCCTGTAATTCTGGAAGCTGACCAATCAATGACGAAAGAAGACCGTTTACTCTCAACGGATATGTCGGAATTCAAATCATTGAATCTTCAGAATTCACTATAAATGGACAAGTTCATCACTTGGATCATTGCCGAAAAATATAAGAAAGATACAGACAAGCAAAATCTTCACTAAGTCAAAAATCCAAAAGAGAAGCTGTCTGAATAGAAAAAGCAAGTTCTTACACCAAATTCCAATCATTGTGTAAAAGTATAGAGTGAATTTTATTCATCTAAAGTGTTCTTCGTTTTGTGAGAACAATCTTGCATCAATTGTAAAGGTTAGAAGAGTGAAGCTGAGTACTCGGTTATAGTACTCAGTGGTAGAGAAAATCTGAATACTCGGTTATAGTGTTCAGTGGTAGATAGGATAGAGTAGATGAATAGAGGATGGTACTCTTGCATACTCAGTTGCTATTGTAAATGGGTTGTGCTCTACCTTTAAAGAGCTCAGTAGAGGATTGAAAAAGCTCGGAAGGATTCCGAGGACTGGACGTAGGCGGTGAGGCCGAACCAGGATAAGTCTGCTGAGTAACCTCTAACTCTTTCTCTTGATATATATGTATGTATGTGTTTCTTGCTTAAAATTGCTCAGTAAATAATTTGTATAAGCCGACGCTGAGTAATCAGAGTGCTAAGTTGGAAGCTAACTTAAAGCGTTATTTCCCAACTCACAATTGAAACAGCTCTAGTCAGTATCTGATTAAAGCTGTCTTACACCTCACTCAGTCTTGCTGGCCTAAAGCTGAGTTAAATTGTTAAACATTTAATTAAGTCAGCTTTATTAAGCGAAAAAGTTACATTAGTTCTTACCCCCCCCCCCCCCTCGAAACTAATCCTACTACGTTACACGGGACCAACAAGTGGTATCAGAGCTTAGTAGCTCACTATTCAAGATAAAACTATCTTGAGCTGATCCCTATAATGGCTGAGAACAGCACTCGTTTCCTTCCAGGAAATCAAACAACCCTGATACTCCCTAAGGGATAATCTATTAGTCGGCCTCCTCTGTTCTTTGGATCTAATTATACATTTTGGAAGAACGGGATGAAAAACTTCATTCAGGCAACAAACATGAGTGCATGGCTAGCTATAGTCCAAGGCCCATTTGTTCCCTATGAAACCATTGACGGTGTGAAAACTGTCAAAAGCGAGGATAAGTGGTCAAATGATGACCTTAAGAAATTACAAAATAATGCTTCGGCTATCAATATGCTTCACTATGCGTTAGATGCTGCAGAATACAATAAGATTCCAGGTTGCGAGTCAGCACAGGAAATCTGGAAGAAGCTGGAGGTTACCTACGAAGGAACCAGTAAGGTCAAGGAGTCCAATGTGAATCAACATATACGGTTGTACGAGCTGTTCGAGATGAATGATAATGAAGACATCTTGGAAATGAATGCAAGATTCACCAATATTATCAATGAGCTTAAGAGACTCGGCAAGAAATTCACTGGAGAAGATTTTGAGAAGTCTCCCTAAGAGCTGGCAAGCAAAGAAAACAACTATAGAAGAAGCTCAGGACCTGACCACATATAAATATGATGAACTTATAGGATCTCTGTTGACCCACGAGATCTCAATGAAGAACTTTGAAGTGAAAGAAAAGTCTGAAGATAAGAAGCAAAAATCCCTTGTCATGAAAGCTGACTCAACTGATGCTGACTCATCAGATGATGAGGAAATGGCTATGTTCACCAGAAAAATGAAGAAGCTATTTAGAAAGAATGACAAATACAGCAGAAGGTCATTCAAGAAAGGTGACAAATATAAAGCTGAGTCCAGTGACGGCAGACATAAGAAAGACAGCTCCAAGCCCGTTACTTGCTTCGAATGTCATCAAGCTGGGCACATCAAATCAAGTTGTCCCACTCTGAAGAAAGACAAGAAGGTAAGTAGAAAGACAATGGTGGGCACATGGAGTGATAGTGATGAGTCAACCTCGTCAGAAGCTGATGCCACTGAGTCAGCAAACATCTGTTTTATAGCTGACGAATCTGCTGACACCTGCCACTCTGAGCAAGCTGACCTCTCTGATGAATATGATCATGAGGAACATACAACTGAGGTAATATCTCCACCCTTGCTCAGAAATGAAATGATTAATGCCTTGAGTGATCTCTATACACTGATCAAAAAGTGTAATAAGAAAGTTAGAGCACTTAGCAGGCGATGTGATGAGATCGAGGAGGTCAAACTCAGTGACCTTCAACATCTCCTTCAGGACAACACTAGGCAAGATGAAAATCTAAAAATCATGCATAAGTTTGTCTCTGAAGTCCAATCAGATTCTAAGAAACTGAGGAAGGATATCACATCAATACAGAACTAGCTGAATACATCAGCTAAGAAGAGGTTCCATCCAAAAGCTGTGTACTCAGGTACCAGTCAGCGTAGGTGGAATACTCAGCAGAATGTCCAATGTGACTTCTGTGGAAAAAAAGGACATACCACAAAGGTATGCTGGCATGCTCAGCACAATAGTGTTGACCAAAAATGGAAATACCCTCAAAGGGTAGTTTATTGTGACTTTTATGGGAAAGATGGCCACGCTATAAATGTATGTCGTCACAAAATTAAATATGATGCATCACCTGTTGACTCTAACAAACGAGGACCCAAAAAGAATTGGGTACCTAAAAATAACTAGTTCAATTACAGGTGAGCCAGAGGTGTGTTGAGAAGTCAAAGCTGTAGTACATTGACAGCGCATGCTAAAGGCATATGACTGGTGATGAAACTCAGTTCATCACACTTGTGCATAAACGAGGAAGAAATGTAAGTTTTGGAGACAACAAAAAGGGTAAGATAGTAGGGTCAGGTACCGTTGGTGGTAATCCTACTATTGAGTCAGTCTCCCTAGTCAGGGGTCTTAAATATAACCTATTGAGCGTAGCTCAGCTGTGTGACAGCGGTAGAAAGGTTGTATTTAATGCCACTGAGTGTAGGATACTCGATGGAAAAACAAATGAATTGATTTTAACTGCCCCTCGTGTTGAAAACGTTTTCATACTAAACCTAGAAAAGAAGTTTTCAAAGAATATATGCTTAGTGTCAAAGGAAGATAATTCCTGGCTATGGCATAGGAGACTTGGTCATGTAAGCATAGACCTCCTTGCCAAATTAGCAAGAAAGCAATTAATTGAGGGATTACCCAAACTCAGGTTTGAGAAGGATCAACTGTGTAATGCTTGTCGGCAAGGTAAACAAACCAAAAAGTCTTTTCAAAGTAAAAATTTAGTATCAACCAAACGCCCATTAGAGTTACTACACTTGGATCTTTTCGGACCAGTCCAGCCACTGAGCTTGGGTGGTAAGATATTTTCCTTGGTCATTGTAGATGACTTTTTTCGGTATACAACATTGATTAGAAAACTTGAAAATCACAAAGACTTAAAATTAGCTCACATCCGAAGTGATAATGGCGGAGAATTCAAAAATCAATAGTTTGATGAATTCTGTGAAGTCAGCGGCATTGACCACAATTTTTCTGCTCCTAGAACGCCTCAACAAAATGGGGTAGTTGAAAGGAAGAACAGAACCTTAGTTGAAATAGCTAGGACAATGATGAGTGAGAATAGGCTTCCAAAGTATTTCTGGGGTGAAGCTGTCAACACAGCTTGCTACATACTCAATAGGGCTCTAGTCAGACCTATACTTAAGAAAACCCCTTATGAACTTTGGAAAGGACGAAAACCCAATATTGGATATTTTCGTGCCTTTGGTTGCAAATGTTTTATTTTAAATACTAAAGACAACCTTGCTAAGTTTGATTCTAAAGCTGATGAAGCTATCTTTCTAGGGTACTCAACAAACAGCAAAGCATATAGGGTGTTTAATAAACGAACTCAGGTTTTAGAAGAGTCTGTACATATTGAGTTCGATGAAACTGACCCTGCAGGGAAGATAAGTCAGCCTGCCGAAGATGACACATGCTCAGCTTCCGCTGACCAAAATGGAGCCGCTGAGTCATTACCTCAAAGGCTGACCAAAGGTAAAAACGAACCTCACATTACCTTCACTGACCAATATAAACCTGCAGAGATTGTTGAAACACATGTTCATGAAGACTCGACACTACCAAAAGAGATCAAGGTACCAAGAGGACACTTAGAGAGTTCCATTCTTACTGCTGCTGAGAACACCCTGATGACCAGAAATCAACTCAGGAGATATCTTAGTAATGTTGCATTCGTCTCAGTTCTTGAACCGAAAAATTTCACAGAAGCTGAGCACGATGAATTCTGGATCAATGCGATGCAAGAAGAGCTTGATCAATTCAGGAGAAATAAAGTATGGGATTTAGTGCCTAAACCGAAGAATCAAAAGACAATAGGAACAAAGTGGGTATTTCGCAATAAGCTAGACGAATAGGGAAACGTAGTCAGAAACAAAGCCAAACTTGTAGCTCAAGGTTACAGTCAGCAGGAAGGTATTGACTATGGTGAGACTTTTGCCCCTGTAGCTAGGTTAGAAGCTATAAGGATATAGTGTGCATACGCTAGCTTTATGAATTTTAAATTGTTCCAAATGGATGTTAAAAGTGCATTTCTTAATGGAGTTATAAATGAAGAGGTTTATGTTAGTCAGCCTCTAGGGTTTGAGGATCCTAAATTCCCAAACCATGTTTATAAACTCAAAAAGGCTCTGTACGGCCTGAAACAAGCACCACGTGCTTGGTACGAAAGGCTGACCAGTTTTATGCTGACTAGGAACTATGTCAGAGGAAAAGCTGACACAACCTTATTCATTAAGAAAAAGGGTAAAGATACTCTGTTGGCACAGATATATGTTGATGATATTATTTTTGGTGCTACTAATGAGTCTATGTGCAAGGAATTTAGCAAAGAGATGCAAACTGAGTTTGAGATGTCAATGATGGGAGAACTCAACTTCTTCCTTGGACTTCAAATCAAACAAGGCAAGAATGGCATCTTCATTAGCCAGTCCAAGTATGCCAAAGAGATATTAAAAAAATTTGATATGGAAGGTTGTAAGCCAATATCTACTCCCATGGGTACTGACACTGTGCTTTGTGTTGATGAAAAAGGTAAGTCTGTAGACAGCAAATTATATCGAGGTATGATTGGCTCTCTACTCTATCTAACGGTAAGTAGGCCAGATATTCAGTACTCAGTATGTTACTGTGCAAGATATCAAGCTGACCCTAAGGAATATCATTACATAGCTGTAAAAAGAATCCTTAGATATTTGCAAAGCTCAGTGAATGCAGGTTTATGGTATCCCAACACAAACGATTTCACACTCGTTGGATACACTGACGCTGATTATGGACGAGACAAGCTTGAGCGGAAAAGCACTTCAGGAGGATGTCATTTCCTTGGAAGCTGTCTAGTGTCTTGGTTCAGTAGAAGCAGTCGTCAGTTGCCCTGTCAACAACTGAAGCTGAGTACATTGTCGCTGGAAGCTGTGTTGCACAAGTCCTATGGATCAAGCAAAAGCTAGATGATTATGGAGTTCAAACCAAAACAATTGAAATCAAATGTGACAAAAAAAGTGCCATTGACTTATCTAAAAATCCAATCCAACACAGCAGGATGAAGCATGTCAGCATAAGGCATCACTTCATCAGAGATCATGTACTCAAGGGTGAGATCAAGCTGACCTATGTTCCAACAGGTGAACAACTTGCAGATATCTTCACGAAGCCATTGGCTCGTGAGCAGTTCAACATACTAAGGGAAGCTATCGGTATGTCTAATCCTCTTCAATAAAATTTTGAGTATGTTGAGTGATTATATCATGCCGAGTGATTATTACATGTTGAGTAACTATCATATGCTGAGTAGATATGAATGCTATAAAATCACTACTTGCTAAATTGCTATATATATTAAGTGATTGCAAAAAGTTGAGTTACTACACATGCTAAGAACCCTTCCTACGCTAAACTAAGCACTCAGAACACCAAACGTTTAGTATCTTAGATGTTGAGTAGAATACTTGCACGCGTATTTAAGTAGCCACCTAGGATGATGTAAGCATAATGATTAGAAACCCATGCGCCGAACGTGTCATTAATGTCAGAATTAAATGCCATTGATTGATTCAAAAACGAACCGCCATTCTGACCTATCAGATCAACACGCACCGGCTATAAATAGTGGACGAATTCCCACTAACTCCTCTTTACGCTTGAAACAATTCGCACTTGATCTCTCTCTCTCAATTCCCTAACTTTCTATCTCTCTCAAAGATCCTCAAGAACATCATGTCGAGCGATTCCCAAAACAACTCCGGCGAGCAATACGACGACAACCGCTTCGGCATTAATCCTCCATCTCATGCTGAGCAGGAATATAACGAGACTTCCTCTGAGTCTCAGGAACAGATCCATGGTCAACATGACCAAATGATGCCCGAAGTCAGCATACTCGGTGAAAATCCTCGCACTGACCAGACGACTCCCTCAAAGAAAAAGAAAGAGAAAAAGAACAAGAAACCCAGGGAAAGAAAGTTCTTCCCCGTTTTCAGCAGCGTTAAAAACCTTAAAGTTTATCACTCCCGATGGTTCTCTAAAAGCTTCGTCGAAGCTAAGAAACCATTCTGCGACTGGATTTCGAAAAATGGATGGACCACCCTCTTCTCTCTCCCCGGAACTACCTACCCACAACTGGTGAAGGAATTCTACGTGAACTTAAAAGTAGCCAATGATAACGACGACCATATGATCACTAAGGTCAAGAACAAAGAGATCACCATCACCCCTTCCTATCTCGCCATACTACTTGATCTAAAGGAAGAAGGTGCAGAACTAAGATGTACAAATGATTATAAGCGGGTTGATTACGTAGCTGAGTTCTGTAAACCTAAGAACCACAATGGTGAAATCTATAGTACCAATATGGGTCAGCCTCAAAGACAAGCACACTACATCCTGACCAACTATCTGTTTCCTAAGATCAACGCCTCCTCCTCAGCCTCAAACTTTGAGTAGTGCTTCATCTGGCACATGTTGAACTACAAGCCGCTCAACATGCATGTCTTTCTCATCGGGGCTTTCCAACACAGCACCGGGATTCTAAGGATGGGTTCTCTCATCACCAAAATCCTACAGGATCACGAAGTCAGCTTAAAGGAGGAAATCAACATGATAGGTTCTGAAATCACTATGGGAATCCTACTCGGCTTGGCTCACAGTCAGCCTATCAAACCTAAGAAAGGAAAAGGGGCTGTAGTTAAAGAAGTAGCTGCTGAGGAAGATATGGATGAAGAAGGACATGCTGAGTTGTCTCGAAAAGGAAAGAGAGTTGTGATTGAAGCAGCACCTGCTGAGAGAACTAGGCAGGAAAGAAAAAGAAAAGCTGACCAATCCTCAACCCCACTAGCCAAAGACATTAACAAGAGTGTAAAGAAACTCAGGGTAGTAGTTGGTGAGAAGAAAGCTGCACATGCTGAGTCGGTGCAAAAGAAACCAGAGTCAGCTGAGAAGAAAAAGAAGAGAGTTGACCCTGAGGAAGAAAGTGAAGAAACTCCTGAGCAACCCCTAAAGAGGAAGAAGTCCTCTGGGATGACACCGTTGGACGCTGCCCCTCTTGACTTTGTCATCACCGAGGATTCTCATTTCCTGCGAGCTTAGGAGATTGACCTGGAAAAGACTCCGTGTGGTCAGGAAGAAGAATAAGGCTGGAATGCCGAACAGCCTCAAGCTGATAAGATGGGTTCTGCTGAGCCAAGCAACACAGTTGCTGCTGAGCAAGCTGATGAGCAACGAGTTAAGTCACTAGTGAAGGACAAGGTTGTGAAGAACGTTTATGCTGACCTTGGACTTGATCTCTCTTCTGAGTCATCCGAATCTGTTGTTGCTGACCCTTCTCCTCCAACCAAAACTCAAAAGGGCAGTACGGACAAGCATTTCAAACGCAAAGCTCAAAAGCCTAGCGTTATAGATCTGCTGGATGAATCACCTCTGAGGGACCCAATCACAGACTTAACTGGGCTCCAATTCCAGTTCTTCACCGACATCACTGAGCCCACTCCGGACCAAGCAAAGGAAAAACAAGCCTCTGTTTCTCAAGCTGAGGAACAAGCCACTAAGGGTCAAATTTCTACCGACACCTCTGCTCATCCTTCCACTGAGCAAGTGCTCGAAAGACACTGAGTTAGCTAAGGAAAATCCACCTGCTAAAGACAACTCTGAGTTGCCTCAACCTCAAATTCAGCCTGACACTGAGCAGGTTAATAATTCTGCTGATCAAACTCTTCCAACTCCTATCCAGCAGACAATAAACCAGTCAGCTCCTGCTGCTGACCTTAATAATAAAAGTGCAGCCACTGACCAAGCTGGCACTTCCACTTTCGGGAAACACCACAATCTTCCAACATCCGGTGTTGACAACGAAACGGCTCCTGAGACCACGTCAAAACAGACTGAAGATGATTCCTATAACTTCTTTAATGCCTCTAAGTCAGGCCGGCGAAACATCAACTCAGCTCATATGCTTCTTCAAGCCATTGATCAGTCTCAAGCCGATGCTGCTGGGGCCGCTCCTGCTGAGTCGACTCAATTTTCCTCCGTCACGCAACTTTTGACCGAACTTAAAGGTCTTCAGGAGCTGATGAGTGTCATGACCTCCTTGGTCTCTCAGCAGCCCAAGCAAGAATTCATGGTTAGGCTGGCGGAACTTCAGCTAATGATGGTGAATCATATGGACTCCATCAAAGGGAAAATCAATGCCCTATCTGTTGCGAACTCATCATCTGCAACTTCTGCTGAAGTTACTCAGCATTTCAACCAGTTGACCGCCGAGCTAACCGGGGCTCGTGAGCTTATCTCCTCCACATCTCAATGCTCCATTGAACAGATTGGTGAAGCCATTCACCTACTCAACCTGAGCAAAGAGGAAATGGACACTGACCAAGTAAAGACCAATAACATACTGCACTGCACTCGCTCAACTCTTATGCATGTTAGGCACATTAATGCTCAGCATCATTCGTATGATTCTTCACTGCTCAGGATGTACTATCAATCTTATGCACGAATGACGGACTCGATTACTTGGATTGGGAAGTCTCTTGAGTTTTTACTCAGTATGCTCAGCGCACACATCAAAATTCCCGCTTCAAGTATGAAAGATGGCATGCAGGTCTTTACGGGTCTAAGGGAAAATACGAGTCACATGTAGTAGTATTCTACCATACTGACTCGTGCTGTTCAACAAGGGACATTCTATGCTCCTCCCCTTCCGTCCAATGATGCTGGCAAAACGGGGGAGAAAGATAAAGCTAAGCAGCCAGCTGACGGAACTCAACGTCAAACTAAGCAGAAGCCTGGTTCAACTTCTGCTGTCCAGGGCAATCAAAGTCAGCAACAAAGAACAGCCAAGCCCAAAGCCAAATCTAACCAAGTTCAAGCCAATATCAAGAAATAGATCTAGAACTAAACTTAGCTTGAGACTTGTAATTTTGTATCTGGCATACTTTTTCTTTGTTGAGCTGACTATCTATATAAGCATCCTTTTCTACAAACTGTCTTTATATATGCGATGCTTACTTGCTGTGTTTATATGCTGATCTATGTCATGTAACTACTCATTGAATAACAACTTAAAACTTGTGAACATAAAAATTAAACAAGTAAAATATACTCAGTATGCCTCAACTCTGATAAATAAATCCAACTCTGATACCTGAACTGAGTAAATGACTAAATGTTCCAAGTATTGACCTAATTCTGAAAGCTGATCTTAGGCCCACTTCGATTAAATCTTAGAAGGTTTAGAATTGAACTAAGTCAGTAAGATACAACCCTTACGGGGGAGTAATTTCAGGAAAATAGAAAATGTCAACTATCATGGGGAACCTCAACACTGAGTTCCGTAATTGAATACTTTTGCCAACATCAAAATGGGGGAGTTTGTTGAAACACCTTTCCACATGATTTTGATTTGACAAAATTATTCCCATGATTAAAACAATTAAATTTAAGCGCTTTGATTTAATTGTACTAATGTGTTTGTTCAATGTTGAGTAAGTTAACTAACGAGAACAGGAACTGAAAGTCTATAAAAGAAAGACAGAACGAAGTCAGCATAAGCAAGTCACACAGCAGAAGCTGAGTGGAATACAACTCAGCGTTGCAAAAGAAATATCTTCTTCAGGAAAGCTTGAAGGCGAAGCTGCGGAGTCAAGCTGAGTAATAATCAAGTCGCCACTAAGTGAAGCTGAGTGATAATCAAGTCAGCATCAATTATCCATCAACTTGTGAGACAAGGTCTGACACATTTCAGAAGCCTCGGAAATCCATTTCAAGGCCCTTTTCGAGACGCATGGATCATCTGACTTTTGACAAGAAGACAAACCTGGCGCTAGAAGACGAACCTGGCGCAAGAAGATGAAACTGGCAAACCTGGCTCATGCTAAAAACAGACGATAGGATTGGCCTGCAATTCTAGAAGCTGACCAATCAATGACGAAAGAAGACCGTTTACTCTCAACGGATATGTCGGAATTCAAATCATTGAAGATTCAGAATTCACTATAAATGGACAAGTTCATCACTTGGATCATTGCCGAAAAATACAAGAAAGATACAGACAAGCAAAATCTTCACTAAGTCAAAAATCCAAAAAAGAAGCTGTCTGAATAGAAAAAGCAAGTTCTTACATCAAATTCCAATCATTGTGTAAAAGTCTAGAGTGAATTTTATTCATCTAAAGTGTTCTTCATTTTGTGAGAAAAATCTTGCATCAATTGTAAAGGTTAGAAGAGTGAAGCTGAGTACTCGGTTATAGTACTCAGTGGTAGAGAAAATCTGAATACTCGGTTATAGTGTTCAGTGGTAGATAGGATTGAGTAGACGAATAGAGGATGGTACTCTTGCATAATCAGTTGCTATTGTAAACGGTTTGTGCTCTACCTTTAAAGAGCTCAGTAGAGGATTGGAAAAGCTCGGAAGGATTCCGGGGACTGGACGTAGGCGGTGAGGCCAAACCAGGATAAGTCTACTGAGTAACCTCTAACTCTTTCTCTTGATATATATGTATGTATGTGTTGCTTGCTTAAAATTGCTCAGTAAATAATTTGTATAAGCCGACGCTGAGTAATCAGAGTACTAAGTTGGAAGCTAACTTAAAGCGTTATTTCCCAACTCACAATTGAAACAGCTCTAGTCAGTATCTGATTAAAGCTGTCTTACAGCTCACTCAGCCTTGCTGACCTAAAGCTGAGTTAAATTGTTAAACATTTAATTAAGTCAGCTTTATTAAGCGAAAAAGTTACATTAGTTCCTACCCCCCCCCCTTGGAACTAATCCTACTACGTTACACGGGACCAACACAAGCCTTATTAAGGTCCGTGAAATCAATACACATGCGGTATGATCCACCTGCCTTCTTAACTAGGACCACATTCGCTAGCCATTGCGTATAAATAACTTCCTCAATGGCGTCTGCCTTCTTCAGTTTAGATATCTCTTCCTCGATCACTTTCTGTCTTTCTGGACCATGATTCCTTCTCTTCTGAGCTACAGGGACCGCGTTTTCGGCGATATTGAGTTTATGAGTGATCACATCTGGACTGACCCTAGTGAGGATCTCATCTTTCCATGTAAACACGTCTTTTGATTTGAGGAGAACTTTCGTAACATCCTCCTTAATCTCAACTCTCAGCCCTTTGGCGATCCGTACCTGCTTACCATCCGCAATGAGGAACATTTTTGTATCTCCAAGGGCTGTCGTAATAAGCTCATCTTCTTCATCATCCTTAGACTGTGGGCGAATCGATAAGGATGTCGAGTATGTCTCCTGAGCAGCCTTCTGATTCCCCTTGATCATCACTCCTCCCTTAGTCGTAGGGATGTACATCGTCAAATGGCGTATTGATATGAGAGCCGCCACTTCTGAGATAAAAGGCCGCCCCAAGATGATGTTGTATGCCAATTGACCGTCCATGATGGATAACTCCAGATCTCCCATCCACACATGATCCTCATCTGCTAACTCACATTTCAGCGTCACTTGCCCCTTTGTCTGGATTGTGTGACCTGTTACCCCCAGGATGTCTACGATAGTGGTCTCTATCTGAATGGGATCAACCTTGAGCTTGGCGAACGCTCCTTTAGTGATGACATTGCATGAACTGCCAGTGTCTATCATCACTCTCTTCATTTCCGATCCTTCCACCATCATGGTAATGATGAGAGCATCTGCATGTGGAGGGATCGATGGACCAATATCTGCAAAGGGGCGATTGAGTGATGCTCTGTCCAGAGCGATAGTTTTTGCCTTTTTTACTATAGGCTGATACCCTGGTCCGCCAGCGATGACATTAATGACCCCCTTGGCCTTCTTCTTTGGATCATCTCTTGGTTTATCACCATCTCCTTTCTTGTCACTCTGGACGAACCTGTCCACTTTTCCTCTCTCAATAAGACTTTCAATCTCCCTGGCCAGCTCCCAGCATGCATTTGTTTCATGGCCGTTCCTCCTGTGATATTTGCAATAATTTTTTAGGTTTCTCCCCGTATTGGTGTACTCTCCCCCCTTTGGTTTGGGGTATGAAATGCTCCGTTTGTGTTGGTTGTTCTCTATCCACATCAGCACTTCACTTTTGGAAGCGTTTAACGGTGTAAATGATGGCGTATATGCTGGTTTATTCCTGGAGCCTCTTCGCCTACTTCGGGAGGATGAGTAATGGAGCCTTTCTTTTTCCTTATCCCGTCTCTGGGATTCGCCTTTCCCTTTCTTGGGAGGAGAAGCAGACTCTCTTCGGATATCATTAACTTCCATGAAATCCTTACACCTTCCCATCAGCTCTGCTATGGTTTTTGGCTTATTTCTGATTAGATCCACCTGCAAGCTCTTACAAGTCGTATTTTTTACCACTGCTTCTACGGCCATGGAGACATCCACATCTACCACGCGAATGCATAACTTGTTGAAGTTATTGACATAATCTCTTAGAGACTCATTTTCCTTTTGCTTTAGCTCGAAGAGTTTTCGCGATTTAACCACTGGCGGGATGCTTCCTGCAAACTTTGCACAAAATTCTCTACTTAATTGATCCCAGCTATCTATCGATACTTCCTTGCATGGTTAAGTCCAAGCAACATGCGATACTTCCTTGCATGAGCTTCAGGATTATCCTCACCAGAGTAGCCTGGTATATTTAGGATCTTAAAATGCCTATCTGTTTCCTCATCTTCAATCCACCTGGTGAAGGGCGACTCTCGGTTGGTGAAAGGATTGTGCCTGGCATTCTCCTCATTCTATCTACGTATTTCTTCCCTGATCTGATCCACCATAGAACCTTGATTCCTTCTTGGGCGTCTCCTACTACGAGATCTGCTTCTCTATGAGGAGGAGGAGCTGGATTCTGATGAAGGATCTGATGGTGACCTTCTTCCACCTCTGCCACGCCCTCTTCGTGGGGATCGTCCATTTCCTCCTTGATTTGGTGGTGGCAGTGGTATGACCTGATGAGGTGACCCAGCTCGGTGTTCATCCACCCTTCGCCCTGAAGGTGAAGGCGATCTTCCCCGCCGGGGGGATCCAGCTCGACGTTTACGATAAGAACGGGATTTGGATCGCCTTTTCCCATGTGATCTGGTTCATCTTCTATGTCTACGATCATCACGTCCACCTTCCGGGTACTCATGATCCGTGATTGCATTAATTCGTTCTGGACCCGTCTGTGTTCCAGTTTGCACCGGAGGAGCTCGAGATCTGCCAATAGTAATTCCTGGGGGTGCTTGATTATTCCTTCGACTCCCCTCTGGTAAGTCCGAAAATAACCTTCTGCTTATCGGTATATCACTTGCGAGCTCTAGATTAACAACCACTGAATCTGTGGGTTGAGAGAGAAAGAACGGCGAATCACGGAAAGCACCTGGTCTATAGTAGGCGGATTGCCATTGTGATGTGGTAGGCCTTGGTGGACGATGATGATTCAGCGAGGGAATAGTCCCCGTTGTGGGTCCACCTACATCCTGGTTTTCCAGATAGGCCCTCAGCCGACCCGCCATAATGGGCCCATACATACTCCCCACGACATCTGCGCAAATCTCTAAAAAGGAATCCGGCGACATTTCTCTTTCATCATGGACGATTGGCTGATCGGGATCAATGTGGCCAGCGCTTGTCGGCGGATTAACTGAAGGCGGCACTGATGGTGTTGTGGTTCCAGTTGAGGGATTAGACCCTCCACTTGCCATGTTTGGATTGTGAACTAAGTCCTTTTTGGATTAGAACTTTCACGCTCAACGCACCAATTGATAACTGGTGGTGAACTCTTGATCGGAATTCTTCCCTGCGGGGGGCGCCGTTGGGATCGGCAGGGGGAAGCTCCGATGCCAAAGTCAGTATATAGTAATAGAATAAACTGTAATGACAAAGTAGAGTTTTGGAGAGCGAGAGTGTGTACCTCAATAGCTTGGGATGCAAGCTATTTATAGTCATGTAGTCGTAACTCCAGGTAATTAGAAAGTCTCCATTAATGCCTCATTAATGGCGGTTACTGATGTTATTCAAGTATGACTGTTAGCTCATTAATGGGTTATTAGTTGCCTTTATTGGGGAATCGGCTCAGCCGTTCAACGGGCGGATCGAGGCATGATGGCGGGTCTCCTATAGGTTTGACTACGGATAGCGTGTGGAGGAATCTATGTGATCCGCCACTTTGGTAGCTTGCTAGATACGCCATAGCTTTCCCGATCGTCTGGATACGTGGTCGTTTTGGTTAATATCCCTTTCGGTCCCATAAATAATATCTCGATGTTATCACTTTTTAATGTATTCTATAAATAATGTAATAACATTAATTGATACATCATTTTCTCCATGAACTTGTCAAAAAGCTTGATTGGCCTTCTGAACTTTCAAAGTATCCCGATAGCCCCTCAACTAACATAAAATATCCAGTTAGCGTCTTGAACTTGCGTAAAATTAATCAAATTACTGAGTTAAAAAAATGTAAAACGACCAAGGTCAGGATATGCGGTTCTAATATTAGAGAAGACAAGTTTTACAGTTGAGCAAGTAAGAACTTCCTCTTTAATCTATTTTGTGAATTATGTAATAACATTCTAAGGCGCGTGCAATGCATCTTCCGCATGCAACTTACTTTTTTTTTTCAACCGAGTGACTAATTGATTACATGATTTGTCCTCATGAACTTGTCCAAAAAGTTTGATTGGCTCCTAAACTTTCAAAGTGTGCAGATATCCCCTTCAACTAACATAAAATATTTAGTTAGCCCTCTGAACTTATATAAAATATAATCAATTAATCGCAAAACCGTAAGTTAAATGCAGACGATATTACATGCTTCTTAAAAAAAAGTAAAACAACCAAAATCAGGATATGCAGTTCTAATATTAGAGAAGACAAGTTTTACTGTTGAACAAGTAAGAACTTCATTTTCAATTATGTGAATTATGTAACAACCTTCTAAGGCGCGTGCAACACATCTTCGGCATGCAACTTATTTTTTTTCAACCGAGTGATTAATTGATTAGATTTTATGCAAATTCAGAGAACTAACTGAACATTTTATACAAGTTAATAGAGTTATCGGGATATTTCGATTATCATTGAATGAACTCAAAAGGGTTCAATAAATGAAAGAGGCAACCGACTATTGAAAACAGATGAACAATTAAAACAATATATACTTATCGTATACTTCACTTCATAAATAAGTATTAATCATCCTTCTCCATCACCATTATATTATTTCAATTTACAAACCTCATTTTCCCCAAATCATATTACACAGAAAAAGAAAACCCTATTTTCTCTCTCTATCTTTATCTTTCTCTTCTAGCTCCTTCATTTCTTCTGCAAAAATGGAGTTTGGTAGCATTTTGCAATTTCTTGAAAACAAGAATATCTTGGTCACTGGTGCTACTGGATTTTTGGCTAAGAGTACACTTCTCTACTCTCTCTCTCTAGATTAATTTTTTTTTTCCCGTAAACAACGTCTAATTATCAGTGACAGATCCAAAATTTACTGATAAGCACTGTTGTGGTGCTCTATCGTGATTTATAGGTGTTAAATTGATATTTTTGTAGTGTTTTTACCTAAAAAATTAAAGTCTCGTACACGGTTTACATAGAATTTTCAGCATTTTCACACGACTAGTGGATGCTAAAGTTCTCTAAGCTTCCCTCTGAATCCGTCCTTGCTAATTATGGTATTATTAAGGAAAAAGAGTATTTGTTTCCGTTTTTAAGGTTGTTTTTAGCTTTTTACTCCAAATCGGGGGCGAAAACAAAAGGGATTTGAGGGGCGGGGGCCTCTGGAATCACGATGGTTCAGACACCTGTCTCTGGAAGATTAGGGTTTAGAGGTGTCAAGATAGTATGGAATTTTTTTTTATAGACGTATGTGTAAAATTGGCCCTCCCAGTGTAACAGTTCTATATTTTCCACTGCTCTAAACGTAGGAAATATATTGTTTAGTTAGGTTTAAAAAGTAACAACGAGGGACGAAACTATATAATTAGGGTAAATTTTGAAAAAATAATATAAACATTTATAAAGTTTTTATTTATAAATATTTTTATTTTTTTTAAATTATCTAATAATTTTAATTATTTAGTTGATAATTATTATTTAATATATTTGTGCTTAATTTAAATGCAGTTTTTGTGGAGAAGGTGCTGAGGGTTCAACCAAATGTGAAGAAATTATATCTTCTTTTAAGAGCTGCGGATTCTAAGTCTGCTTTTCATCGATTTCAAACTGAGGTATAATAAAATTCTTTTAATAATTTTAGATATGAATAATTATTATAAATTTACAATAATTAAGTATCTATTCTTATAAGAAAAAAAAACATATTCAGGTTTGTATTTTTGGATTATAATCTTTCAATTGATATATTGAACGTCTATTAGTTATAATCATATATATTAAGCTCCTAGCTACCCGAAAAATTAATTGTAAATATAAAACTCGATTAAAATTATTTTACTCATTTTATACAAATTTGAACTTGCATTGTTAATAGTTTCACAAACTATTCTTTTCATGTCTGATTTGGCGGTAAGAAAACTATACAAATATAATTTTAAACATATATGAAATGACCATGCATTTTTTTTTTCTGAATTTGATATTCATAACTAATTTTTTTTAATCGATAGCTTAATGTGTATTTTTATAATTTTTCGGCCGATAAATAATTATGTCAAATGCTACATTAGGCAAGCTTAATTTCTCATATTTTATTAATAAGAGGGTTTTGTTTATTTTTTTAATTCTATATTAATTCAGTGGAAATAAAAAAAAACATTTTTTTTTCTTTTTTTATCATTTATTATTAAATTGTGACACCTTACTTTTTTTTTTTTTTTTGGCAGGCTGTCAACAAGGACTTATTTAAAATTCTAAAAGAGAAGTGGGGTGGAAATTTAAATTCATTTATATCTGAAAGGATTGTTTTTGTTCCTGGTGACATGTCTACTGATGAGGACTTAGGAGTCAAAGAATCGAAGTTGAGGGATGAAATGTGGAAAGAATTAGATGTTATTATTAATTTAGCAGCAACAACTAATTTTGACGAAAGGTAATATATTACTATTTCCAAAAAGAAATACATTGGTCCTCATACTTATTATTTTCTTCAATTGCACCCTTATAATTTGTTAGATATCTAACATTGTTTAATTAATGAGTCTTCTCCGATTTTGATCACAAATGGACCTTAATGACCATATAGTATTTGATCATTTACCGTTAGATCGAGACTTATTAGAATCCTATGGTGGAAATTGAAAGCATCCTAAGGTTTAGATTTAATAAGTCTACATCTAACGGTAAGGTGCATGTGAACACTGCTGAAGTCTCTGTATGAATGTTTATATGTTCCTCCTTTGAGACATTTTTTTAACGTGAGTTAAATCTTTGTTTATATGGTATAGAAGTAGGGGTAAACAGGGAGAGCAAGGGCCCAGCCTCCGGCCTTTGGAACCACCTCTACCAGGGGTGGTTCCGACTCCCCTGTCTCTGGCAGATTGGGAATTGGGGGTGCAAGATGCCCCCACATCTATCTACTAAGAGACATTTGATTCAGAAAGGTGTAAAACTGAAATTTCAAAAAAAAAAAAAAGAGTTCAGAAAGGTGTAGTTAGATTTTATATCACGTAGGTGTGAAACTGGTCCCCTCAACGGAGCAATACTGTACTCGGGTCACCCATTTATATTTACTTCATGCTCCAAAAAATTTCGACATGAGCGATGTGTCTTATATATCTCATATTACTTAATTAAGAACTATATGACTCATTATATATATGATACAATTCTCCTCAATTGAAATCCTGGTTATACCACTGTCTGTTTCCCTTAATATTCCGATGAATTTTTGTACACAAATTATTAACTTGAATAATTTTATTGAAATTAAATATAAAGTTTCAATTTTTTTATTCAAAGAAAATGAAGTCCACTGACCTTTATGAAATGGACTTCAAACTTTAGTAATCCGTAAATATAATTTACCCGAAAAAGTCATATAAAATAAAATCAAAAGATGTAAATTGTCAATATAAATATATATATATATATATATATATATTAATACATAAATAATATATTTTGTGATATTTCATTCATTCAATTAATTAATTAATTAATTTAATGCAGGTATGATATTGCACTTGGAATTAACACAATAGGAGTAAGGCATATCTTATGCTTTGCCAAGAAATGTATTAAACTCAAAGTTCTTGTGCAAGTATCAACTGGTAATTATTAATTAAGCATTAATTAATTTACTTAATTATCAAATATAATTTTAATTAACAGATAATTATTATTTTATTTTCAGCATATGTATCTGGGGAAAAAGCAGGATTAATTCAAGAAAATAAATATAGATTTAATGAAACACTAAATGGAGTGTTAGGACTTAATATTGATGAAGAAAAAAAATTGGTTGATGAGAAATTAAATCAACTCCAAGCTCAAGGGGCCAATGATGAATATATTAAAGAGGCCATGAAAGATATGGGCATCCAAAGGTTAGTATATATATAAAAATAATATTTTTTCTAAAAAAATTATATTTATTTAATTATAATTCGTAATTATCAGAGATTAATATAAGATCTATGATTGATCTTAACTATAAGGTTGAGCTTTTAGTTGTGTAAATTACATGCGTGGTGTACAACATTTGTCTTAATTCATACTTTGGTGTACAACCTTCAATTTTGCATATAAAATTGTACAACCTTTTGGTGACCTCCCACTAAAGTGTACAACCGGTAGTTGTGACCGGTTAACGCAAAGTCAACGTGCCACACCAGCAATTTGACCTCTTTAAAAGTCAAAAGTTGACCGATCAACGCAAAGTCAATGCGTCACGTCAGCAATTTTGACTTTTATGGAGGTCAAATTGCTGACGCGGTGCGTTGACTCCGTGTTGACCGGTCATAATTACCGGTTATACACTTCAGTGAGAGGTCACCAAAAAATTGTACATTTTTTTTTGTACAAAATTGAAGGTTGTATGTCAAAATGTAAAAAATGATAAAAGTTATACACCACATATGTAATTTACCCGCTTTTAGTTTGTGGAATTAAAAACATATGGTGTGATGTTGTACTCGTTGCACGCCCAATGGGCATTTGCTTGTGGGGGTATGTCATAGATTAATATAAGATCTATGATTGAGTCTTAACTATCAGTTTGATTTTTTAGTTTAATTGGTTCAATGACATAGTATCAGAGTCATGGTTCGATGTTGGGCCTCTGCTGGACGTGTTATTAAACATCCACATTGCTAAATTTGGAAGGTATAAAGCAATCCTAACCCTTTAAGGTACCTTTTGGCTTGAGTTACGATAGTTACAGCCCAATCATAGATTTTATATTAATCTCTGAAATGTAATTACATATATAGTTTATTTTTAAGTATAATTTTGAATTGATTAGCATATTAATTAGTAGCACATAGTTTATGTGGAAAAACTTTAAAGGAAAAAGGCAAAAGTTAATTCAATATTAATGGTATTTTTTAAGATTACTAATTAAGGATTAATCATTAACTAACCATCTAACATTTGGAATTTGAGGTTCCTAGAATAATTATTGCCAAATTATATAAAGTCATTCATAAGACAAAATTATTATTATTGTCCTTAATTCTTAGTTGACAACAGTCCCATCATGACCGTTGATACAACTATATAGCTTAATCAATAATTAATTCACATTTAATGGATACCACCATAGAATAAATTATAATGGCCATTTGTACACCTTCAATTAATTGGAAACCATCCATTTTGAGAGATTGAAAATAACATAAAGTTTATTATTATTATTAGACCATATCTAGTGGTACCAATCTTGTTGTTACTTTGTCTAATTAGTTGTGACTAATCACTAAACCAATTGTTACTTTTTTTTAGTTTGTTACCACAGTTTAGACCTATCCATAGGTCGGGCTGGACCGGGTTTATCGGGTTTTTAGATGAAAATGCTCAGTCCAAACCCAACCTAGTCCGTTATTAATTTAAATGGGTTCGGATCGGACTGGACTCGGGCTTAAAAATCAAATCTCAAACCCAACCCATATAAGCCCGTCTAAATATATATATATATATATATATATATGAGTTTATATGTGTTGGGCTTGAGATTTGATTTTTATACCCGGACCGAATCCGCCTAAATTAACAGTGGACTGTACTGGACTTGGACTGAGTATTTTTATCTAAAAACCTGACAGGTCCGGCCCAAACCCAGCCCAGCCCATGGACTGGTAAGATAACAACCTTTATTGGTAAATTTATAGTTCAGTCCAACTTTTTGTTGGCAAATTTACAATTCAATCCAACTTTTCAATACAATAATATCTGTACCAGTCCAATTTTATTAATTAATCATTTTTTTGGATCCCACATAATTATGTAGTAACATTGGTTTCTAGTGGTGTGTGATTTTAGGTGATATTTCTGATGATGTGGGAGTGGTAAGTAACAAAGTTTGTTACTTTCCACGGTGGATGCTCTTAGGCTTAATACATCATTTACGTCATGAACTTGTCCAAAAAGGTTGATTGGTCTCTGAACTTTCAAAGTGTTCTGATAACCCTTTGAACTTGTATAAAATATTCAGTTAGCCCCCTAAACTTGCGTAAAATATAATCAATTAATCACTCGGTTGTAAAAAAGTAAGTTAAATGCGGAAGATATTGCACGCATCTTAAAAAAGTAAAACGATCAAGGTAGGGTATGCGATTTTAATATTAATGAAGAAACTGTTTTTTTTTTTTTTTTTTTTTTTTTTTTTGAGAAAAATGCTTGTATTTTCATTACATTACATGATAGAAGAAGTACAACAAGCAAAATAGAAAGAATAAAACTTCACACAAGTAACGGCTAAAGCCAATACAAGATCCACGAAGGGATGAAAAAGACTACAAAGAGCAAATAAAACCATAAAAGGTATAAAAAACATCAAACAACAATATACCATATACTTTTCGTAAATCGAAATCTGTAGAAAAGCATCTGCAATCCAAATTTCATCCTTTAAACTATTCCGAACATTTGGATCTACAGTTTTATAGTTGAACTGGTAAGAATTTTTTTTTTTTAATATGTTTTAATCTATTTTGTGATTATATAATAACATTCTAAGGCACGTATATATCATATTTTTCGCACTTAGCTTACTTTTTTACAACCAAATGATTAATTGATTACATTTTACGCAAGTTCAGGGAGCTAATTGAATATTTTATGCAAGTTCAGAGAGCTATCGGGATACTTTGAAAGTTCACGAGGCCAATCAAACTTTTTAGACAAGTTCGGGGAACAAACGATGTATTAAACCTTATTATTATTAATAAAGAACGAACACACAATTAATCATGCTCAAAATCATTAGCATAAAACAAATTACATAATCATATCAAATATAAATTGATGAACTATGCAAAGGTTTCCATGGTGTTTTTATTTCTTGTAGAATTCTCAAGTAAAACTCTGATTTGCAATTACAAATAAGAAAAAGTTGCAAGAGATTACTGGTTTTTTTTACATAAAGAGAATGAGAGAAATAACACATTTCTTTTCTGCAAAGAATGAAAAGTATCTTTTCACTCAATTACTTCCTATTTATAATATGATAAATAGATCGGATTTGGACTGGGTCGGATCCTATCAAGAATGACCCACTTGAAATATTCAACAATAATAATAATAATAATAATTATATTATTATTATTATTATTCAAAATTGATACATTTCTTAATAATTATTTTTATTATGATAAGGGTCCAATTTACTAAAGTTATTGAAAAAAAAAGAAAGTTAAATGTTACTTTTATCATGCAAAACAATTTTTTGCTTTACTATGGAAATTTTAACTCAATTTTATTTTTATGAAAGAAAATTTAGTTCACTTTCACCTTTTTTTTAATAAGTATCTATTTATTTTCATTTTTTTGAACTGCTTTGTGTCATTTAAATCTAAACGAGATATAAAAAATATTCGATATTTAAAATAGCAGTTTTTAACAGAAAAATCAATTAATATCTGCTACTTATCAGTAACAGCAAACAAAAACATATAAAACAAACATACCCTAAATAGACCGGTTGATAGCTCGACCTCGGAGTGGACCCAATGACACATCAAATCTCAAACCTCGTCCAAATAAACCATCTAAAAATATTTATTCTAATGCTAAAATTTATACTTATATTTAATTTATAAAAATATAAATTTAATAATTAATATTAATAGAGTAGGTTGGGTTAGGCCGGTCCGTCCTACTTCTAGAAATTCCAAGCTCATCTTGGAAATAAACGGGTTTGGTAGGCCTAAATCCAACATTAATTTTTCTTATCCAAACACGACCTATTAAATGTAACCCTTGTTGGGCCGTACGGATACCAGAGTGTTAACCGTGTTTGTTTCTAGGGATAAGATATTAAAATAGGTCTAAAGTTTTTAGATAAGTATCAATTTAGGCTCCACGTATAAAATAACACTAATGTAGATTTAACGTTTGAAAAAGAGTATCACTTTAGACCTCGATAACCAAATATAACACGTCATTCATATTACTCCGTTAAGTTCTGACAGAACTTAACGTAGTAATATGAATGACGTGCCACATTCCGTTATCGAGGCCTAAAGTGATACTCTTTTTCAAACGTTAAATCTACATTAGTGTTATTTTATACGTAGAGCTTAAATTGATACTTTTTAAAAAACCTTAGACCTATTTTGGTACCTCGTTCCTTGTTTTTTTAATCGAAAAATCAGCGATGAAATTCTTTAGAAAAGTATAAAATTGAAATAAAATTTCTAGCATTGTATAAAAATTTGAGCTATTTCATATAATATAATTTTAGAGGCAAAGTTTATTCTTATCCCAAATATTTATTATGATATTAATTATTATTTATTATGATATTAATGTATAGGGCAAAGGTGTATGGTTGGCCAAACACATATGTGTTTACAAAGGCAATGGGAGAGATGGTTGTTGGAGATTTGAAAGGGAACTTGAATGTTGTCATTGTGAGACCAACTATTGTAACTAGTACTTACAAAGAACCTTTTCCTGGTTGGGTTGAAGGTATTAGGTAATTTAATTTCACCTTAATCCATTTTTAATCACTTTTATTATTGAAAATTGGTTTAATATATCACGTAACTACTGAACTTGACTGAAAAAACTGATTGACCTTCTGAATTTACATGGGGTTTTGTGGGTTAAATGCATTGTTGGTCACTGAACTTACATGGTTGTCTCAAAATTGTCACTCAACTTCAATTTGTCTCAATAAAATCACTCAACTTTGAATTTTGTCTCAATTAGGTTACTCCGACGATTTCAATGGTTAAAATGCATCGGAATGATGCCATGACTGACACGTGAGCATGTGCCAACTCAGATATCTGATTGAAACGATACATGACATCCATTTATGAGCCACCTGACAGTCATGTGTCAGTTATTTTTATGGAAAAAAAATTAGTTGTTTTCCATAAAATTAACCGACCTGTGGCTGCCACGTATCATTTTGGTTGGACATCTGAGTTAACTCATGCTCACGTGTTAGCTATGTCATCATTTCGATGCATTTTAACCATTGAAATCATCGAAGTGACCCAATTGAGACACGACTCAAAGTTGAGTGATTTTATTGAGACAAATTGAAGTTGAATACCCATTTTGAGACAACCATGTAAGTTCAGTGACCAACAGTGCATTTAACCCGGGGTTTTGTTAACCCCTCAAACTTTGCGTAAAGTGACCAAGTAGTAGCCACTTAAGTTTGTTTACTTTGATTTCTTGGCTGCTTAACCTTGCTGACAGAAATCTATTGTATTCTTGGACTTATTTAAAGTGATATACATTTCAATTTGTTCAATTCTCTTTTGCTCTGTCATCCGTGGTTATAAAGTTAATCATGTTACTTTAAGCAAGTTTAGAGGCTAACGAGAGAGGTTTTTTTTAGGTTCAAGAGGTCAATCGGTTTCTTAGACCAAGTTTAGGGGGCTACTGATGTATTAAGTCGTGAAAAATGTAAACCAAAAGTTGATGGTTTAATTACATCTATAGTTCTTTAACTATTAGAAGGACTTAATACATCAGGAGCTTCCTGAACCCGGTCTTAAAAATTGATTGACTTCTGAATTTACAAAGTGTCTCGTTAGCCTCATGAATTTACTTAAAATAACATGATTAACGTCTAAGTTCGTGTAGTAGAGTAAGACATGATTTGAATAAATTGAAATGTATATCGATTTAAGAAAGCTGAGAGGGTCAATAATAGTGAATTGATCGTTGTTAGTAAATTCAAAAGGTCACATTTAGGTCACTAATATGTCATTCTAAGCAAGTTTTGGGGCTAACGATACCCCATTATAAACTCAGAGGGCCAATTGATTTTTTGAGCTAAATTTAGTGGGCTTGTTGTATTAAGCTTATTATAATTGAGAAACGGACAAATATGCCAATTTTGTGCCAGGAGCAATTTTACTCCTAATGTTTAAAATTGTGCAATTTTATCCTTAACGTTGGAAGTCAAGAGCAATTTTACCCGTAACATTGATAAATTGGGCAAATTTGAGAAATAATTTATCAAACTATCTTATCAGTCATGAATCTTGTCATCCACACTTTACATGTGCGTCATTTTATCACTAACAAATCACAAACATATATTGGGATGTAAAAAAAATGTACTGTCTTTTGTACGAATTGAATAAAAAAATCAAAAAATTCACCGGTATAAATATTAATCTCAAATCTATTATTAAATTATAAAATATATGAAATCATTTTTTAGAACGAATTGATATGCAATTGGTGCAAAATAAAGAACAAAAATATCTGTGTTTTATAATAGTGTTTGGAATTGATCCAAATTATCAATGTTATGGGTAAAATTACATTATTTTAGACGTTAGGAGTAAAATTGCTCATGGCTCAAAACGTTATGGGTATTTTTTGCATTTTAACCTTAAAAAAAGTTATCAAAGATAATGTGGATGAAAAAATATATATATATACTGAGATAATATGTTAAGTTTTGACAATTTCGAAACGTCTCGGACCATGAAATGTATGCAATTAACCCAAATTATATATGATTTGAATTGTTTTTGTTTGTGATGATAGGACAATTGACAGTTTGGCTGTTGGTTATGGGAAAGGAAGATTAACTTGCTTTCTTGGTGATATTAATGGAGTTGTTGATGTGGTGAGCTAATTTAATATTATTTTTCTTCAATTTTCTTTTTTTTAATATTGAGTACCCATTGAAACAAATATTAATAGTTAGATACCGGTCATGTTTGGTAAAGAGTTTTTTAGAATAAAATTAGAGATTTGAACAATTTTAAAGGTTTTGACTAGTCGAATCTCTCATAGTGATGTTTGATGAAGAGAGATTTGAAATAGCTTATTGGGTCCAAAAAGCTAATTTTAAAAAAAACTGATTTTAGAAGTTTTTTCAATTAGCTTATTGGTCCATCTCTTTTGAATGTCATTTTTACCCATAATTACTACCCTTTAGCCCAAAAATAAAGGTTTTTCATGTTTTTATTTGTCATTTTACACAAACAGCTACAGTAAAACCTCTATATAAGAATACTCTATATAGGAATAACCTCTATTTTGTTATAAAAAAACTCGGTCCCAACTTGGGCCCGGTTATAAATAGGAATAACCTCCCAAATATTATTTGTTATACATTTTTCAAGTCCCACCTTTAGAAACTATGCCTCTATATAGTAATATATATTAAGAATTCAAACTAAATTATAAAATATTAAAAAAAAAACTATTGAAATTATCTATGAGTGGGAAACACCCTATTATTATTTAGGAAATATATTATTGATTGATTTGTATTAGGCATAATTATAGGGCTTGATTATAGGCATAATTATAAGGCTTGATTTTGTAAACTTAGGCATAATTATAAGGCTTGATTTTG
The DNA here is from genome assembly GCF_963576675.1 of Euphorbia lathyris. Lineage (NCBI taxonomy): Eukaryota > Viridiplantae > Streptophyta > Magnoliopsida > Malpighiales > Euphorbiaceae > Euphorbia > Euphorbia lathyris. The sequence goes on from NC_088912.1 coordinate 10,634,988, forward strand.
TAAACTTTTGGGTATTGATTATAGACATAATTATAGGCATAATTATACCAACCTCTATTTAGTAATAACCTCCCAATTGTTATATAAATAGTCTGGTCCCAAGTGTATTCCTATATAAAGGTTTTACTGTATTAACAATCAACAAGTTTTACCAAACAAGTTTACATAATCACATAGTCAAATAAGCTAACCAAAAAGGTAATCAGTTAGCAACTAATGGAATTAGCTATCAGCTAACAACTCTCAGCTATTTGCCAAATATGACCACTATATAAATAAAAGTATGAATTGCATTATGTTACCTTTATAGCTAGCTAATTTAGAATATTTAAACACTCATCTTACACTAGGACTGAATATTTGGATCGTGAAGTTTGTAGGACTGGATGTCTGGAATTTCCATCCATGTCTTCGTTTATGGAATGAGAAAAAAACATCTCTATCCACATCTCTGTAGCGATACAGATCGTCGTTGGAATTCTCTATTACTCAAATTTTAAACATCATTTTCTTTAGTGATATTTAAATATTTGTCATGTATTATAATTAGGTAAATATAATATATAAAATATTTAGTATAAGTAATACAAGTAACACATCAATTTACAAAATATAAAAATAAATAAGAATTATACAAATATAAAAGTAAATATATAAAAATCAAAATAAATATATTATTTTAAAAATATTTATGGAGAATTTCTGTAGAGATGGGGATAAGGATCCTGTGAGTTGGGGATAGAAGTCCTTATCCCCGTCTTTAGGAAATTTTCTTCTTCATTCCTATCCCATGAGAAATAAATAGGGTTTTCTATCACGGTCTAGTATGGATAAACCTCTTTCTATTTATAATCCTACCCAAAAGATACCTGAAAATGATGATTGTCTCACACTTAAATAATTCATCACCTCTAAACCTAGCAAATATGAAATATCTTGGAGAGATAATATAACTACTACGCATGTGCCTTACATCGCTCTAATCCATACTCTAAACCTTATAAATCCACATTGAGAAATAAAAATTGATGTTAAAAATAATCTCAACCTTAGTTGATTCTTTCCTTTGAACCAATAGTCATAAAGAGAATCGGGGTATATCAACCCTTTTCTCGAATGGATACAAATAGACATAGGAATTCAAAGTCATTCCTTTCATTTTTCCTTATTTCCCTTTCTGGATTCATTTTCGTTACTTTTGTGTAATCTAAACGCCCCTTTAAACGTTTAAGGCATCAAAGGCTTTTATACTTAACCAGAGGAAGTTGTCTCATTAGCTCCATTAAACTTATTTAAAATATCTACTCGCTCTCTGAATTTGTTTAAAGTTATATAATGGCGTCCTGAATTTGTTAAAACTGATGATACGCCCTTCAACTTGTCTAAATCTCCATTTTGCTCTACCATGGGAGATTTAGGATGGTTAGTTATGCCACTTTAATTAAATTAAGGAGGCTACTGAGGCATCTCTAAAATTTCAGAAGCTAATTAGATTATTTGACCAAATACTGAAGACATGGTTTATTCATCTGAGCTTAAAAATACTTTGTCTACCTTCCTATTTAATTTCACTGTTAAAAAACAAGGCTCCCTAGTCAATCGAAATCAAGAATCCATTCCGATTTTCTCCAATTAGTCTTTTTAGACGTTTTTAGCTCCTAAGCGATTTTTAGCCGCTTGAGCTCTGTCTAGGCTGCATGGACGCCCCTAAGCGACAATGAGCAAAAACTGTTTTTATTGTGATTTTTTTGCTTTATTATAATTGACTTGTGAGAGGTTTCAATCATATAGTTGTTGAAATATTGATATTTGCAAAATTTTACTGATATATGGTACAAATATACATGTTTTCTATATTAAATAATTTAATATTATTATTTTTAGATAGTATAATATATATTTTAATTGAATTTATATAATAATTTGTTAATCAACAAATAAAAAAGATATAAAAATAAAAATACAATTAATCGTCGAGGGCTTTATCCATCCGCTTACCATCTTTTACACCCTTGCTTAATTTATGATGATTCAGGTCTTAACAATACCTTGTCTTCTTACTTAATCTATAATGTTTAAAGTTTATCTTTAACTCTATTTGTTAACACTTCAGCATTTTGAAAAGAGTAGACGACTCTGATACCATGTCATGAATCATCTGAACTAAAAGCTTCAGCTAATAGTAAGATCCAATAATAACTTTTATATTAATCTATGTCAGATAATACTGAAAAGTTTTGCAGATACCAGCGGATATGGTGGTGAATGCTATAATGGTAGCAATGGTAGCTCATGCAAATGAAGAAGCAGAAGCAATATATCACGTGGGTTCTTCAGTAGGACATCCATTAAGATACACAAATCTCCAAGATTATGCCTTCAATTACTTCACTAACAAACCATGGATTGGGAAAGATGGAAAGCCAGTCAAAGTTGGAAAGGTTAGGGTTTTGGGTAGCATGGCTAGCTTCCGAAGATATATGGCTATTCGTTACTTGGTTTTGCTCAAGGTTCGTTTATATTTATTTTCACCAGTTAGTCAACGTTTTTTTACTACTTTTGACATAGTCGTGGAGTTGAGAAAGAGAGTTTGAGGTGCGATTACAATATCTCAAATGAGAAGTTCTACTGTAGACTGTGATCAGTACTGGTTTCTCCATTCAAATGATGCTACATCAGCATTTGGGATGACGCGATATCATCTGAGTGGATGGAACCAATACTAGTTTCGTCCCATTATAATAGAAATTCATCATCAGGCCTCTTTCACAGGTAGAGGGCCATCTGAAGCACTTGTGTTTAAGTTAAATTGATAGTAGACTTAGTTTGAGCTGAGTGTTTTTAAGGGTAAGTGTGTGAGGTCCAACCAAGCCTGATCTGTAAACAAGTCTACATATAGGAGTAAGTTATAGTCTCAATTTCTTCTTTACTTTCTTTATGGTCCTTGAATTTCAAAAACGAACATAAAAGCCATAAACTTTGGTGTTTACTAATATAAAAACACCTTTTACTGTTGATAAAGTCAAATGACCGATGACGATATCAAAGCGAATAAGATTAAGAATTAAAGTTGTTCAGAACCACATTGACCATGGATCTACCGTTTTTTATTTCCAAAATAGTATATTTGGTGCTTCCTGTCTCCTAACCATACAACACACAAATAAACTTAAAACCAAGAAATTTAAAAATTGAAATTGCTTCGAATATAATTTTCGTAAGTTCTACCATAAAGGCATACCACATGAGTGATCAATGGTAAAAGAAGCTTTTATGTTAGTAAATGACAATTTAGAAGTTTTTTTATATCCGATTTTAAAGTTCAATAACCATAAAAAAAAAAGTAAAGGAAAAATTGAGACACCATGTATATAATTTACCGATAAAAGTTTAGAATACTTTCTAACACAGTGATGGGGGCTAGAAATGAGGGTTTGAGGTGCGATTACAACATCCTCACGCCTTCTTTCGAAGCGGAGGACCGTCTGAAACCACTTATATCTGAGTTATACTTGTAGTAGTAGACTGGTTTGGGCTTTTAAAGTAAGCCCATGAAGCCCAAGTCGGATCCATAAACAAGTCTACATATAGGCATTGTTACAACTAATTTTAGTTTCTAATTAACTGGGTTAAATGCATTATTGGTAACCGGACTTACATGGTTATCTCAAAATAGTCACTCAGCTTCAATTTGTCTTAATAAAATCACTCAATTTGGACTGAAATAATGACATGAGTGACATAGGGGTGAGCAGAACCGAACCGAAAACCCAAAGACCGAAAAAACCGAACCAAAAAAACCGAACCAACCCGGACCGAATTCTATTTCGGTTTGGTTCGGTCCTAATTTTTAAACTAGTTTGGTTTTTATTTCGGTTCAGTTTGGTCCGGTCCAAAACCGAACAAAACCAAACCGAAATATAATATGTACTACTCTTAATTTTTAAGGTTTTAAATTAATTAACTAATTATATATAGAAAAGAAAAAACAATTAAACATGTTTTTACTCTCTCAACTAATTATATATACAAAAGAAAAACTAATTATATGATTATTTTCTTTATATAATTGTTTAGTTAGTGAAGATACAAGTAGTTGTAGGTCTCTAATGCTTTGTTTGGTCCAAACATGAACCAAACCGAACCGAATTATAATTTGGATTGGTTTGGTCCTAAAAAATAGAGGTAATTTGGTTCGGTCCAATTCGGTTTGGTTCGGTTTTTGGACCAAACCGGACCATGCTCACCCCTAGAGTGACATGTCAATTCAGATCTCTGACTGAAACGAAACGCAACAGCCACATATCGGTTATTTTTATGAAAAAAGTAATTTTGTTTTTTTAATATAAAAAACAACCGACACGTGATAGCTAGGTGGCGCATACGTAGCGACTGTCATGTGTTGTTTCAGTCAGAGATCTGAGTTGACTCATGCTGACGTGTCACCTATGTCATCATTCCGATACTTTTTAATAACTGAAATTGCCAGAGTGACCTAATTGAAACAAAATTTAAAATTGAATGATTTTAAGTTCAGTTACCAACGGTACATTTAACCCCTGATTAATTTAATTAAGTATTGAATTATCTCGATGAACTAATAATTATAAATTGATTATGTTCTTAATAGGGACTAGAAGTTGCAAATACAGCATTTTGCAGGTACTTTGATGGAATATATAAAGATTTAAACAGAAAGATCAACTTTGTGATGAGATTGGTGGAATTGTACAGGCCATACTTGTTCTTCCAAGGAGTGTACGTATACCTAATTAATTAATTTAAAATTTTTTAGGGTAAATTTAAAAAAAATTACGTGGTTACATTTTTTTTTTGTCAATGATATGCCTGTGGTTTTTTTACGTCCGCTTATTGATGTTTTTCGTTTTACTAAAAATAGTTGACAATTTTAAAATTGAAAACTTTTCAAGAATTGATGGTATTCTAAGAAGTTTTAATTCTTTAAATTTTTAATTTTGATGTTATTTAAATGTTGTTTGGTGAGGAGAGAGAAAATCAATATTTAGAAAAGAAAGTTCAATAACTGACGATTTTGGAAAATAAAAATTTAAATTCATAATAAATATATTACTAATCAACTTTAATTCTTATAATTTTCCATTTTGAAATAGTTAACAGTTATTTTTAAAGTATTAAACTAAAAGATTACTGTAGTGTAGCAAATCCAAAAACCTCGGTGTCCGTTTGAAAAAAAACACCACAAACATGTAATTAACAAAATGTAACCAGTTGATTTTTTTTTGGAATTTACCTTTTTCTTGAAGCATTTTGAAATTGGGATAATTTCCATTTTGTCCCTAAAATTATTGAAAAAGTTAAATTTTTTTTTATAAAGAAAATGTTCAATTTTACCCTCATATAAAATAGTTCAATTTTACCCTCATATAAAATAGTTCAATTCTAAGATTAAACTCCTATTTGACCTTTGTGGTATCCAAAATTTTATCGTTTAACTCATATGATATCATTTGGTGACGTTGGCCTCCTAAACTATTCATATAGGTCCCATTGGGGGCATTCGGAGACAGGGATGGGGACGGTGATGGGACACTTATAACCATACCCGTCCCGTCCCCGACTGTCCGGAACAAAATAAAAACCATCCCTGCCCTATGAAGCAAATGACAAACTTTTGGATACTTGAATTTAATCCTTTTTAAAATTAAATTAATTAAATTTGTGATTTTAAATTTAATTGCAGATTTGATGACATAAATACAGAAAAATTACGATTGGCAGCAAGTGAGAATATTGGTGTTGAGAATGATTTGTTCTACTTTGATCCCAAATCAATTAATTGGGAAGATTACTTCACAAATATTCACATTCCTGGTGTGGTCAAATACGTTTTTAAATGATACGGGATACGTATGAAGCTTTAATTTGGAGAATATCAGTGTCTCATGAATCTCGAATCGAGAAATTCGGCTACATATAAAAAATAATATAATTTTTTTTATTTCCAACTAAGTGTGTAAATTATAATTTTATTGGCAGTTTTTTCAATTAAGAACCTTGATGTGTAAATTATAATTTTATTGACAGTTTTTTCAATTAAGAACATTCTTCAAGGGTGTAAATTGTAATTTTACGGGATAAGTTTTTGAGGAAGTATCAATTTAGGCTCCACGTACAAAATAGCACCAATATAGGCTAACGTTTAAAAAATATAGCAATTCAGGCCTCGATAACGGATTTGAAAAAACATTCCTATTAATGACGTATAATTGACAGGACTTAATGAAGTAATATCAATGACGTGTCCTGTTCCGTTATCGAGACTTAAATTGGTACTCTTTTTTAAACGTTAAGCCTATATTGGCACTATTTTGTACGTGGAGTCTAAATTGATACTTCTCCAAAAACTATAGGCCTATTTTGGTACTTTATCCCTAATTTTATTACCAAAATATCATATTTCTCAGTTGGTACACTTTTAAAATAAGAAGTGGAAGGTCGTGAGTAGGGGCGGAGATAAGGGGAGCTCGGAGAGGCACAGGGCTGCCAAAACCACCCCTATCATGGATGGTTTCCGACTCCTCCCACCGTTGGAACTACCTCTATTATGGATGGTTTTGTTTCTCCGGTTTTGACAAAATTAATGTTCGGAAATGGTTAATTAATTTATTGAGTTTGTATTTAATTATAAAATCAAACTTGATTAATATATTATAGACGATGAATTTCTATAAGTTTGTTCAAAACGGCTCAATCTTACTTTTGTAGTCCAAATCTAACTTTATTTTGAGAAATTTTACATTGATACATAAAAATTGGCTATGAATCACTTAGATGATAACACGTATATATACGAATTTTTTTTAGTAAATTCGATTTAGCAAAAAAAAGAAATTTTTACGCACTCACATTTAAATTTGACCCCAATAGACCAATCTTGTATCCGCAACTGGTTGTGGGTTCGAACCCATCCGAACAATAAAAAAAATTAGAATAAGTTTATTTGTATAAAATGTTAAGAGTTGGCATTAATTAAAGGTAAAAAACATTACGAGGCTCCTAATCTTTCAATTTTGTAGTTAATTAAGGACGTAATTTTATTTATTTGGACACATTAAGTTATTGCTTGTCAAATTAGTGAGTTGTAAACATCTAATTTAGTTAAACAAACACGATTCATTTTATCTGTATTTGAAATTATACTTTTTTACGGTTTGAATTAAGGTTCACAAATTCTCTATAACCAGATTACACATATTAAAAAGGCCTAATACATCACCAGCTCCCTAAACTTACTTATTTCGTATCACCAGCTGCCTAAAATTGTTAATAAAAGTAGATTAGCTTTTTGAACTTTGCAAGTGTCTCACTAACTCCCCAAACTTGCTTATTCTCTAACAACTAAATGCAAAAACCATAATACTAACTTTCGATCCTCATTCATTCAATCTCTCCAACCTGAAACACTAAGTCTTATAATATGTTAAAAGGTAGCAGAAGCGAAAAAATTACCCCTCGAATAGATGAAGATGTATTTTTAGAAATTAGGTTTAATAAGTTTTTGTATTTAATTGTTACAGAATAAATAAGTTTAAGGAGTTGGGGAGATACTTGCAAAGTTCAGGGAGCTAATCTACTTTTATGGACAAGTTTAAGGAGCTGGTGATACGAAATAAGTAAGTTTAGGAAGCTGGTGAGACACTTGCAAAGTTCAGGGAGTCAATCTACTATTTTGGACAAGTTTAGGAAGCTGGTAATATATTAAGCCTTTTTTTTTTATCACGAGGGGGCTTAATATGACAAAGAAAAAAAGATCAGAGACATAATGTATTTAAATAAAAGATCAAAAACTTGATGAATCAAAAAATTAAAGATTGGAGTTCATGATGTTTTTTATGTTAATTAAACTGGATAATATTTAAACTTCTACCTATAACGTATGAAATAATAAATATTTATCTCTAATATTTCTTTTTTTTTGGTGAGAAGGGAAGAAAAAAAAACAAACAAACAAAAACCTAATCCGGGATCAGTCTAGGAAGACTGACCCCAATCCTATCCTCAAGAAGAGAAGGTAACAGAAAAGAAGGAGGAACGGAAAGGGTAGAAACACCTAACATCCCCCCATGCCCAGCAGCTGCCAAGCGATCCGCCACGCGGTTTTGCTCCCTATAAATATGGGAGAAGGTAAGAGAATCGAAGGCAGGACGAAGCCTCAAGATGGCTTTAATGAGATTCTGACTCTTAAGACAAACAGCATGTCTATCCGAAATCCTGTTGATAGCCTCCAAATTGTCAGACTCCACCGAAAGTCTTTTAACACCCATGCGAATGACGAGTTTAATGCCAGACAAGATCCCCCAGAGCTCTGCAGTAAAGGAGGAGCCCGTACCTAAGTTATGGGTAAACCCAGCCAGCCAGGCGCCACCAGCATCCCGAAGAACTCCACCAGCAGCAATTCTGCCATTACTAAGGCAGGAGCCATCCGTATTCAACTTGACAACCCCTTCCCTGGGCTTCCTCCAACCATCCGTATCTCTAATATTTCTAAATATGATAAAATTATATATCTAGCTAATGGAAATATTTAACGAAATGGTTTTAACGTTAATTGATCCGTTTTTTTAATCTTGATCGTCTATGTCTGATATGATGTGGATGCATCTAGACCAAAATCCAAATCCCTAATTTTTGTTTTCTATCGATGGGTTTTCTTGCTTCTTCCTCCCCTCTTACCATTTTTGATTTGGCATCATCTCCTTCATGCGATCAAAGTTTTTCTTCATCTTTGATGCTTTTAATTATAACGTATGAAATAGTAAAATTTTGTTGTTGTCGATTATAATGTAGAGCAATTATACGCTGAAGCAGTGGTGGAGTCGGCTTTTAACTATCAGGAATGCAAAAAAAAAAAAAAACTCATCTTCACTTAGATGATGCCACGTTAACAGTTGGGATGACGTGAGATTATCTGAGTGGAAGGACTATGACTGGTGCCGCTTCACAAAAGAATTTTACTAGATCTAGTTAAAAGTTTTATCTTATAGAGTAATTGTTCTACGTACCATTATTTGAGTGCAAAAATTTGCCAAATTAAAAACAGTGTGAAACTTTTGTTACTATTCCATAAGTTAACAGATACACTTTCCCAAATAATATTAGGTTTAAACTTGGGAAAATATGAAAAAAAAAAAAACCCCTCAACGTTAACAATGAAGAGCAATTTGACGTTGATAACTAAGTACAATTTTATTCCTAACATTGATAAATTTGGTCAATTTGAGAAATGATTTATCAAACTCTATCTTCTAAGCCATCAATCTTGTCATCTCCATTGCATACGTATGTCATTTTATCAATCATCAGTAACAAATTATAAACACGCGTATAAACGTGAAAAAAAAATTAAAAAAATTATACTATGTTCTGTACGAGTTGAATTTTTTTTTTTTGCAAATATTATATCATATTTAAAAATATTAATCTCTAATTTTATTATGAAATTACAAAACTGTTAAAAAAAATTTAAAACTAATTAATATACAACTAATATAAAATATATGTATCTTTTTAATGATATCTAGAATTGACTCAATTGACAACGTTAGAGATAAACTAGCTTTTGATTTTCAATATTAGGAGGTAAACCTGCATCATTTTGCGGGTTAAATGTACCATTTGCCATTGAAGTTTAATGGTTGCCTCAAAATGATCACTGAACTTCAACTTATTTCAATAAAATCATTCAACTTTAAATTTTATTTATATTAAGTTACTCGGGAGTTGGGTGAGATCAAGAGCAAAAAGACACATGAAAGTGATGTGGCTACCACACCAGTAGTAGTCAATTTCACCTTGAGCAAAAAGATACATGGGTGCTACCTAGCTGACCAAAATGACACGTGGCTACCACCTAACTGACATGTGTGCATGTGTCGTTTCGATCAGCTAGGTGGAAAACACGTGTTATCTAGGTGTTATCCACGTATTGTTTCGATCAACGGTAAAAATTGACTAGTGCTGATGTCGAAACCACGTCATTTTTTCAGTGTCTTTTTGTCTTTCAGTCGTCAGAGTGACTTAATTGAAACAAATTTAAATTAAATGATTTTATTGAGACAAATCCATTTTGAGACAACTATGAAAGTTTGGCGACCAACATACATTTAACCCACCATTTTAGACATAAATCGTAGAATTACTCTTTACTTTCAACGTTACAGATATTTTTGCAACTTTTATTTGTAAGTTAACTCAGCCAAATATTCGAAAAAGGTGTAGAATGACATGGGCTTGGATGACATGTTTTCTTAATGGGCCAAAGCCCAAAGCCCAGTAAGGAGATGGAGGCAGATGCTTATTTTCCTTGTTAGTTCCATTTCAATTTTTTCAGTATCTTCATAGCTCAAATCTTTGATTCTTTTGCTTGGCTTCCATTTTCATTTGGTTGATTTTTTGTCTGATCTCGAGATTGAATTTGATTGTCGTTTCAAGGATTTCGGAGGAAAGAAAACCCTAATTCAGGTATCTGAAGGTTCGTCGATTTAGTTTGATTTAGTTTATGCAATCTCTATTCTGGTATCGCTATGTTCGAAAATCATAATTTGCTAAATTAATTTTCTGTGTCATGGAATTCATTAATCTGCAATTTTCTTTTCATTTGAATTGTTTCGCATCAATGAAGATATGTTCGGTATTGCTTTGGATTCATGGATTTATTTCCCTTCCCATTTTAGGGTTCAAATTTTTTGACACAATAACACGATCTACAAACAATATTACGCTCACACGATATGATTGAATATATAAGATATGGAACATATAGATAATATAACTCGATAACCCGAATTGTGCAAATATTTAGTACAAATGCAATGCAGCCTGTGTCGCTGATGTGTTTTGTGTTAGATATCTCATATCTCATATCTCTTAATTGGGAAGCTATACAACTATGTATATATGTGAGACAATCTTTCTCCTTTGAGGTACTTTTTAGAGTGAGTTAGAGACCTACTATTGATATTTGCTTCAGGCTCCATATGATTCCGGGCGTGAGGGTGTGTTAGATTTCTCATATTGCTTAATTAAAGAACTATATGACTCCTTATGTAAAAACCCAGTCCGGAGTGGGTGGCGCTGGGGCAAAAGGCCTTAGCAAGGAGCAGCTCTAAGGGATGGTGATGGGGCAAGAATGAACTAAATCTCACATTGGAATGGAGAGAGAGGTACTGAGGTATATTAGTACGGTCTGTTTTCAATACGTGTAGTCGTGTTTTAAAACCGTGAATCCCAAGGTGTTGGATTTGGCCCAAAGTGGAACAATATCTCTATGGTATTGGACCTGGCTGTTACACCTTATATATATATGTGAGACAATAGTCATTCTTTTAAGTACCTTTTGCCTTGTACAATGTTGGGTCACTTGTGGAAATTTGCTTCACGTCTAGATAATTTTGCGGGTGTGTTATAGATTTAAAAAATGTTGTAACATCTGCTTTGATGTTTTTGACTGATGATACCTTAATAGTTGATCCATACATAAGTAGGAGTAAGCATACTGTTTCCTTTGTTATGCTTAAGAGGCTTTTTGTTTCGGATAAAATGTATTGTATTGACGGTTGTTGAAGTTTGGGTCTGTTTCAAAAGGTCATTCAACTTTATATTTCTTTCAATAAATCAATGAACTTTAAATATGGTTTTATTGAAGTCATTCCGGTTAATCTGTAACGTGGCACAAAAAAAGAATTGAATACATGCTAACTAAATGTCATGCCGGACATGTCTGACTTTTATGCTGACATGACAGACACGTGGTGCATTGCCGTCGTCGTGAGGACAAGGCTGAGAAAAGAATGGCATGGAGAGGGCAACTTTCTAAGAATCTTAAAGAGCTTAGGATTTTGATTTGCCAAACTTCACCCGCAAGTTCTTCGGCTAGGTATTCTTTTTCTCATTCCATTATGTATAAGAGTTAAATTTGTCCCTAAGATTATTGGATAAGTTTAGTTTTACCCTTATAGTACAAAACAATTCAATTCTGCACCTGCGGTAGAAACTTTAACTCAATTTTACCTTTTCTAAGTAAATACCGATGAAAATTAGCAACTGAATTCCATGGAAAAGTGTAAAATTGAGCTAGAATTTCTACCGCGAGGTCAAAATTGAGCCCTTTATTATGATAAGGGAAAAACAATAACCTTATAATCTTATTAATTGCTTTCAACTTTCTTGTAATCTGTTCTCTATTTCTTTCCTTTTCTTCTGATTATCGTTGTTGTAATTGATAGAGCATTTGTGGAGAAAAATTACAAGGATTTAAAGACTTTGAACCCTAAACTCCCAATCCTAATTCGTGAGTGCAATGGCATTGAGCCCCAGCTATGGGCTAGATATGGTGCGTTTTTATGTGTTTCCCTATTTCCATTCTTTGCTTTTTTTTTTTTGTTTCTTCATTGTTCACTTTCAAACTTGCACTCAAACACCTAATGAGCTTCTAAACTTTGAAAACGACTTTCTGCCATCTCAATTTGCTTAGAATGACCTTTCAGCTACGTCAACATTCTTAAAATGAATGTTTCACCATCTCAACATGTTTGAACTGCTAGTGACATGTATATTGCGCGTTACCACCGCGTGGAAATAAGGGGTTAGCAATGGCAGTTTAAGCAAGTTGAGAGAGGAAAAAAAAAGTAGTTTTAAAAGTTTAGAGAGTCATTAATGTTAGAGTGCAAGTTAGAGGGGCCGGATATGATTGATTGTCTACGATTGATTTCTTTTTGCTACTTAGCCTTCATATTATTGAGGAGCCATGAAATATAGGCTAAATTGTACCGAGGGTCACTGAAATTTGATGTTGGTTTTGTAAAAGTTACTATACTTCATTTTCTTTCCGTCATGGAACCAATTGAACTAAAAGCTTAAGTTTTTAGTTGAATTGGTTTCACGACATGGTATCAGAGCTTTTGGTGTCTTGAGTACTACTTTGTGACAGATCCTTGTTGGAGCGGTCAAACCCATTTTCGTGACTGACGAGAGCTCAGAGGAGGGAGGCAGAACTGTTGTGTGTTATTATTGTCATGACACTTTCAAAAAACTATATGCCAACTAAGCGCCACTTCGGACAATGATGTGAAATTTTTTTTTTTTTTTGGGCTGAGGATGTGCTACATGGCACATATGTAGCTAATAAAAGTCACACATGTCCAACATGATGCTTAGTTGACATGTAGTCAATTGTTTCTTGTGTGTGAGTTTTTATACACAATTTGTTGGGTTAATTTAATTGAATTCAATGATTTTTTTTGAAAGAAAATGAAGTTTATTGACCTTTTCGAAACAGACTTCAAACTTCAATAACCGTCCATGTATTTTACGGTAGATTTTACCTCGGAATATAAGATGCGCACCTATGTTGCACAGACACTTCTTTTTAGTAGCATTTCTGCGTTTTGTGTCCATGTCTGCGTCGGTTTCATGCCCGTGTCTGTTTTTTTGTTTGAAGACTACTTTATGAAGGTTATGTTTTCGAAATAACGTTTCCAAAGTCCATTTCTGTTTCTGTGTCTGTGCAATATAGATACACACCTGCTGCATTAGCAAATGGTTTGTAATAGCGTTTTGTGCTGGTGCTTTTTATTGTAATAAATTTTGTCACAAACCCAATAACGAACTTAAATAATTCTTTGGATAGCATATTTGTACAAAGGACTGTCAATTTTTACACGGTAATACGATTTACAAAGACAATTTATCTGATACGATTGTCATATTTTGTTGCATTTACATCATATATAATCACGTGGAATTGCAGATATGGGTGTGGAGAGGGGAATTCGGTTGGAAGGTTTGAACGAGGAACAAATCTCTAAGGCTCTTCAAGACCTTGTGAAAGTTGGGGCAGCCCTTAAAGTCTGAGGTATATTGCTGTTGTTTTGTTTAACTTTATGTTGATCCACCTTCTGCGGTAAAGGGTCAATTTGGTCTTTCAACTTCGATAAACTGCAACCGAAACACTTGAATTTTGTTATGCCTCAGTTGAGGAGATGTCTTTTTAACTCTTGTAATATGGTTAAAGCTCTGTTGAGGAGGGCAAAATAAGTATTTGACTATAATTTACGGTAACGTGGGTTAAAAAATGTGTAGTTCTTATCGAGGTTATTATTATTTTTATTTGGGTAAATAATTTATTAGTCCCCTAGTTTTTACCTAACACATTGTTTAATCCTTCTATTTTGAAAAACACATTTTAAGATCCCTATCTTTTACCAATATTAACTTGTGGTCCTTTTACCTATTTTTTTTAGATTTTTAACCGAATATATCTTAGCTTTTAAGACAACCACGGTACAATACAAGTTGACCATGTTACTCTGTTATTTTATATATATTTGATTATACTAAAATATAACGATTACAAGTCTAAAAAAACTAGACAAAATGACCAAATGGTTAATACTGGCAAAAGTTAGGGACATTTTAATGTGTTTTTCAAAATAGGGGGACTAAACAGTGTGTTAAGTAAAAACTAGGGGACTAATACATTATTTACTCATTTTTTTAGCAGATTTTTGTTGATCGGGACTTTAATGTTCGAGTAATATAAAATTCTAAGGATTTTTATATCAATAAACGAAATTTAAGACTTATAATGGGTAAATTACATCCATGGATCCTCAACTTTTTTCCTTACTTTCATTGTGGTTCACGAACTTCAAAATCCGACATTATCTAATGTTATGATCTTTAAACTTTGCACCTTACTTATATAATGGGCCCTTGAACTTTGCACATTATTAACAAAACATTTTTTGGTACCCTTCATCACGATGACCATTTCAATAGTATGTAACCTTTCATTTTAAAGAATCTATATTTTTAATAACTTTAGTTTTTGGATTTGATATTATTTAGATGGTGTTTGGTTATTAAATCTAACTATAAAAAAATTCTTTTCAAATGAAGTTATTTAATAAATTTTATCCTATCACTCAATATAAATATTATAAAATAATTGATGATAAAATCTATATTTGTAAATTAAGATTACTTTAAGTGTTAAGAATTTTAAATTGTTTAATTAAAGATCTTGAATTTAGTCCATCCAATACTAAATTGACCTCGGGCACGCTTTCGATTCATAAGCAGCTTCACAGACCGCGGGCTGTTAACCTTCAACTTCATGAATTTTGTCCTTGTTTATTATCTTTGATATAGCTGTTTGGTATATACTGCACAATTTATGTAATAAAATTCATCGATTTATATTTTAAGAATTCACTTTAATTCAATTCTGATACGGATTGAAATCGTCTGAAAGTTTTAATCATAAACTAATAAAAATATTTATTTTCTAGCTAAACTAGGAGTGAATCCTAGATTTTATGGACTAAATCCATAGGAATAAAAAATCCCCATTGTTGAAGCTGAAAAACCTTAACAAAAGCTTCTTGAAGAAGATTATAATTTGATTGAATAAAAGTTAACTATTACAATGACAAAGAGATGAATTTATATTATCTAAAACTTAATTGTCAAATTACATAAAAGGCTAGCTTAATCTAATTAATTAAAGAGCAAGGTTAGAGGTAAAATGGGTTGAAAGTAAAGGGGTGGCATGGATGGTAAATAGGGAGTGACAGAGTTTGTAAATAAAGAGTGATAGGATTGTAATTAAGGAGGAAGCTGGAGTAAGGAACAAATTCATTAAAGTGAATCCACGCGGAGCGTGCCTAATTCCACATGGAGCGTGGATTGGTTTCTGAACTTTCTCCGGGCCATTCCTTCTTTCACGCAGAGCGTGCCCAATCCAAGCCCCGCGTAGGTGACCTTCTGGACTTTTCTCTGGATCAATCCTCATTCACGCGGAGCGTGTCTGAGCTGTTATGTGGCACTGTTTTGGCCTCTTTACTCGTGTTTGGTTCTTCCTCCGACTTTCCTCGTGCGGACCCAATCCTCAAATGAGATGTCCCGCATCAAATTCACTAGTTGAGAATGATTTGCATTTTGACAATTATAGATAGTTAACAACACGATGTATTTCAAACAATGAGATGAAATTTTCACTTTAAAGGATGGATTCAAAATTTTCACTTTCTTCTTCACCAACCTTTACAACGGGTAGTCTATGTCTAAGCCGCTCTTGTGAAATATTTTAACATTAAATTCAGAATTACCATTTTCATATTCAAATGTTACTAAAGATCCATAAGCAATAGAGTAATACTCAGCAAATTCTGACCATCCGTTTTGCAACCAAATCTCACGGTCAGTTTTCACAATCTCTATTTTTCAATTCACACCATTTGGTACTTTCAATATTACTTGACTTGACAAATCATCTCCATTAGTTTTCATAAATTTTCTTGGAAAGGCGCTGTTTACAAAGAACGAAAATTAATTGACGATAAAAACAAGGCCTAATGCTCCTCTAACCCTCTTAACTTGTTCAAATTGGTTATTTTATCCATTCAACTCATCGAATATCATATTTACCCCCTTAACTCTATAGAAATGGTATTTCCTACTCCATTAACTTGTCCAAATTAATCATTTTACCCTTCTCAGCTCATCGAATGTCCTATTTAATAGAGTATCAATAGTTACAGGTGTATATTTGTAATTAACCCTATTAGGGTTTGATAACTCTCCTGTATAAATACTATAATCTGCTCAATACAAATCACGTTGCCTCCCACTTACATGGTATCAGAGCCCACCTCTGAACCCTAATCTCATATTTTTTTTCTCACCGAATTCTCTTCCTTCGGCTGCTGCTATGGCTTCGTCTTCCATCTCAACATCAATCGATTCAATTGCTATGCCATCCTCGGCTGCTCCTACTTCCATCCCGCCCTCCTCATACACCTTCATCAATCCGTTTTCTAATCCCACAACAACTGATTCAATTGTTTCTCATATGCCAAATTTTCCTCCACCTCCTCCAAACACAGTAATATCGAATTCTCCTCATACTCCCTCTTTGCACAGCCAGCTCACAATCAAATTGACGTCTACCAACTACATTCTCTGGCGTGCGCAAGCTCTCTCTGCAATCCAAGGTAGCGGATTGGCTCATCATATTGATACGGATGAAATTCCACCTCCCAAATACCTGACTGACAATGTCCGAAACCCTGCCTTTGCTCCATGGGATCAAAAGGACCAGCAGGTTCTTAATGTTCTTCTCAGCTCCGTTTCTGATTCCCTGCTGTTGGTCCCTTAGTACGTAACAAGTTAGTTCCAAGGGGGGGGATAGGAACTATTTAAAATTTTAGTACGTCAAGGCTGACTTCTTTTTCTTTGAAAAAGGATTACACAACGCGCTGAGTAAATTAAGACACTAGCTTAGTCAACTGGTGACTAAGTCAGCTTCTTTCTTTGAGTCAGGAGATAGCACTTGAATCTATTCCTGAACTCAGATACTCAATACACACAACTCAGCGTGACCTCTTTACTTGGTCAGTTTTGTTTAAGCAAGCAATATATATATTAAGGAGTTTAAGGTTAGAAAGATGTTACTCAGCAGATTTATCCAGGTTCGGTCTCTAAGCCTACGTCCTGTCCCCAAAACACGTTCCGAGCTTTCGAATTCTCTACTGAGCTCTTTAACGGTAGAGCATCAAACCTTTTACAACTTAGAAGCTGAGTATAACAAGAGTACCTTCCTCTATACCTCTACTCACTCCTAATCTCTCGCTGAGTACTATAACCGAGTACTCAGCCTCTCATTTCTAATCTCTAGAAATGATAAAGATTTGTCCTAAACAACAATTGTTAAGACACTTTAGATGATTGAATAATCACTCTAGACTTTTACACGAAAGATATAGAATTTGGTGTAAGTATTTGCTTTGCTTTTTCTCACAGAACTTCGAGTAGAATTTTGGTCAGCGTAATGGCTTGATGAAGATTCTGCATCGAATGAAGCAACTGAAAGGCCCTATTTATAGAGACGTCTGAGGCATCAGTCATTTCGAATTTCGAAATAACCGTTGGAGGGAAACGGCTTCCTGTCGTTGTCACTCAGTCTTGCTCAGTGCTCTTGGCCAATCAGATTCAAGTATCTTCTGTCTTCGGTCAGTACTGAGCAACTTTTAGTCAGTCCGGCAGAATGTCTCTCCATTTATGGTAAGGTCAACTAGACAGCTTTCTGTGTCTTCTGAACTTTATCCAAAGTAGAAATACTTTGTCTGGAAGTTGTTCTTGCTCAGCTGCTATCTTGTACTCTTTGTCAATACAACTCAGCAGCTTCGTTCCGAAGTTGTTCAACGAAGGTCTTCTCGATCCTTCTTTCGCTGAGCTGCGTTTTGTACACAACGACAGCGTTTTGCACACGCGGGCCGAGTGGTCTTGATCTGTTTGACTTGGGCTTTGACTTCCGTATTGGGCTTTAAGCCTTTTAGTCTTTATGTCTTATAAACAATTTAACTCAACATTGAACAAAACATTAGTGTAATAAATCAAAGCATTTAAACTTAGTGTGTTTAGAATATATTTAATTTTACTTAAATAATTTTGTCAAATCAAAATCATGTGGAAAGGTGTTTCAACACCTGCTTCCTCACATCGCCAATGCCAAAACTGCTCTAGAGGCTTGGACAAAGTTAACTACCACATATGCGTCTGGATCGCGTTCTCATTTTCGGAATCTCCGTGCCAAGCTAAGTATTCTAACTAAGGGTACCGATGACATCTCTGCATATTTGCTTCGAGCTAAGGCTATTTTCGATCAATTAGCTGTTCACCAATATTTTCTTCCGGAAGAAGACCTCACCGAGGCAATCGTTCAAGGCCTGGGAGAAGATTATCACCCATTTGCTCGACACTTTAATTCAAGCAAAGACCCGATCTCTTTTGATGAGCTATTCAGTCTTCTCCTATCTGAAGAGCGAACTCTTGATCGCATTACTACGACAGCTCCAAATGCTCCGACAGCCTTGTACTCTAATCGTTCTACCTCTCATTCCGCCACCAACAGAGGTCGTGGTCGTGGAAGAAACAATAGGGGTGGACGTAACTTTGGCTACTCGGGGCAGCAATCACAAAGCCGAGGCACCTCTATTTTGGGTCAGCCTCCGTCTCATAACTATAGTGGATATTCATAGCAATCTACCCCGACTCCCTGACCTCACCTCACGTACCATAATTGTCGTGGGCTTGGCCACGTGGCACGCAATTGCTCCTCACCAAAGCTAGGCAGAGACAGCCACTTCCCTCCCCAATCTCACATCGCCACTGCTCAATCAACTCCTCAACCCTGGGTATTGGATTCCGGCGCTACTCATCACCTCACATCGGACCTTGGGAACCTGAACATTCATTCTGAGTACACCGGCCCTGATGAAGTTCAAATTGGTAATGGTTCATCCCTTCCTATAACTCGAGTCGATAATTCCACTGTTTTAGTTGGTCAGAGTCAATTTCACTTATGCAATATTCTCCATGTTCCAAAGTCAGCTCACAATCTAATTTCTGTTTATGCACTAACAAACTCTAACCCTGTCTCTGTGGAATTTTTTTTCTGATCGTTTTGTTGTTAAGGACTTGGAGACGGGCACGATTCGGGCACAAGGCCGGAGTAACGCTGGGTTATACTCTTTTTGTTTATCTGCTTCAAATAAGTGTTCTGCATAAGTCGCTAGTGTAACTCGTTGGCATGATCGTCTAGGGCATGCATCTTTTCCTATTGTCAGACAATTCCTTGCTATGAATAATATCGTTGCTTCAAATAATAATAAAGCTGTGTTGTGTTCTTCTTGTTGTGTTAGCAAAAGTCACAAGTTACCTTTTGTCTTGTCTTCTCATATATCGCATGCTCCACTTGAATTAATTTGTGCCGATGTTTGGGGTTCTGCACCCGTCATTTCTATGGATGGCTATCGCTATTATGTGCTCTTTCATGACCATTACACGAAATATAGCTGGATTTATTTTATGAAACAAAAGTCGGACGTACATGACATCTTTATTCAATTTCGAACAATTATCGAAAAATACTTTGCTAAATCCATTAAATGCTTTCAATCGGATGGGGGAGGGGAATTTGTTAAACTCACAACATACTTTCGCACCTAGGGTATTTCTCACCATATTTCCTGCCCACACACCCCCGAACAAAATGGTATGGCTGAGCGAAAACATCGCCACATAGTTTAACACGGGTTAGCCCTTTTACACCATGCTCACCTTCCACTCACATATTGGACTTATGCCTTTGACACCGCCACATTCTTAATTAATCGCACTCCGACGGTTGTTTTAAAATTTAATAATCCTTATCAGCTATTATTTGGTGACTCGCCTGACTATTCTCTTTTCCGTGTATTTGGTTGTCTTTGTTTCCCGTGGTTGCGTCCATATGCACAATCAAAATTAGATGCACGATCCAAAGCATGTATATTTCTTGGTTATAGTAAACTTCATAAGGGTTATAAGTGCTTTGATCCAGTGTCGTCCAAATTTTTTATCTCACGCCACGTCCTATTGGATGAACAGATGTTCTTGGGTTCGACACTACTTGATGATTCTGCTACGGAATCCAATACACAAGCTTCTCCAACACCACTGCCTATTTATCCAGTACCACAAATCCCTGCTCCTAATGTCTCGGCCACCACGGCTTCCTCTCCTGTGCATATTCCTCACGCCACCACAAGGCATAATCACGTCATACACAACCATGTACCCCACCCACCAATCACCTCTGCCTCATTAATTAATTTCACAACATCACCTGCTTCTCCAACTACTTCTCACCTTAATTCCCCATTACCTGCACCTATTAATTCTCCACCACCACAAAATCAACCCCCTGCCACTACTTCCCAAACTCAAATTAATCACACATCCTATGGACCTCTCCCGTCCACTACTGCTAATACTGACTACATGCTCACCCGCTCAAAAACTGGGAATTCACGCCCTAAACCACCCCGGGCTCTCACTATTTCTGTTAATTCCACACCCACCTCTTACACCGCCGCTTCCAAACATGTCAAATGGCGTTAGGCTATGCTTGAGGAATACACAGCTCTCATGAACAATAACACTTGGATCTTGGTTTCGCCATCTTCGAGCATCAACAAAGTTGCGTGTCGGTGGCTGTTTCGCATCAAAGAACATGCCGATGGTAGTATCGAGCGCTACAAAGCTCGACTTGTTGCAAAAGGGTTCACTCAGAGGCCTGGGATCGACTACTTTGAAACATACAGTCCTGTGGTTAAGCCTGCCACCATTCGCCTTCTGCTTTCCTTGGCAGTTTCTCTTAATTGGTCAATTCGTCAGCTTGATGTGTCCAACGCATTCCTCAATGGTACATTGGACGAGGCTGTTTACATGGATCAGCCACTTGGCTTTGTTGATCCTAATTATCCTGACTATGTCTGTAAGCTGTAGAAATCCCTGTACGGTCTTAAACAAGCTCCCCGTATGTGGCATCGCCGTTTGACGGAGGCTCTCACCAGTCTTGGATTTTTAGGTTCTAAAGCCGACACCTCTCTGTTTTACTATCGGAGCAGCAAGGTCACTGTGTTCTGTCTTGTTTATATTGACGACATTGTTCTACTCGTCTCCAATCAGTCCACTCTCACCTCTTTGATTGATAGCTTGAAAAATCACTTTGCTCTTCGGGATCTTGGTAAACTTAAGTACTTTCTCGGAATTGAAGCCCACTGGCTACCTAATGGTTTGCTGCTCAACCAAGAAAAATACATCACTGAGGTACTTCAAAAGGCCAACATGCCCACTTGCAAAGGAATTTCGACTCCCATGTGTGTCAAAGAACAATTTCAACTCGGTTTGGGCGAAGTGTTTCCTGACTCCTCCTTATATCGAGGCATCATGGGTAGCCTTCAGTACTTATCTTTCACTCGTCCCGACATCTCATTCGCAGTTAATAAATTGGCCCAGTTTATGCATGCCCCTACTCTCATACATTGGCAAGGAGTCAAGCATGTTCTTCGGTACCTCCAACACACCAAAAGTCAGGGAATTTTCTTTCTCACGGGATCACCGATCTTTCTCCATGGCTATACGGATGCTGATTGGGCAGGCTGCTTGGATGACCGTAAATCGACTACAGGATATGCTATCTTTCTTGGTCAATCTCTCATCTCCTGGACTTCGAAGAAACAACGCTCCGTTGCGCGATCCTCTACTGAGGCCGAGTACCGCGCCCTTACCACCGGGGCATCTGAGATGGGCTGGTTACACATTCTTCTTCAGGAATTGGGCATTCGGTTACACAGGCCACCTCAGTTACTGTGTGACAATATTTCAGCCACTTATCTGACGGTTAATCCAATTTTTCATCATCGGAGTAAGCACATTGAAGTCGACTTCTTTTTTGTTCGGGATCGGGTATCCAAGCGTCTTCTCCAGGTGCAATACATCCCCACGGTGGATCAACTTGCTGATCTATTAACAAAGCCTTTGACCAAAGCACGGTTTCAATATTTGTGTTCCAAGTTGAACGTTTTGTCAAAACCGGTTCAACTTGAGGGAGGGTAATAGAGTATCAATAATTACGGGTGTATATTTGTAATTAACCCTATTAGGGTTTGATAACTCTCCTGTATAAATACTATAATCTGCTCAATACAAATCACGTTGCCTCCCACTTACACTATTTACCCCCTTAACTCCATAAAAGTGGCATTTCTCACCCCTTATGATCATATTTACCCCCTTAACTCCATAAAATGAGTATTTCTTACCCCTTTATAGTGCAAAATTAATAGCACTTGTTCAAATAAGTTTGAAAATATATATTTTTATTTTGTTTTAATTTGATAATTATATTGATCCTTCATGTGTTTATTATAATAATATTGTATTACAATAATTAGATAATCAAAATTTAACTAGCAAAAAAAAAGTTGAAAAGAGAAAGAATGAATAAAAGATACAAATAACAAGAACATTTTTTTTTTGATAAAAAAACAAGAACATTAATATAAACAAGTTAAAGATATTATATGTAGGGAAAAGGTACCAAAATAGGCCTATGATTTTGGGAAAGTATCAATTTAGGTTCCATGTACAAAATAACACCAATATAGGTTTAACGTGTAAAAAATGTATCAGTTTAGGCCTCGATGATGGATTGTAAGAGGTGAGAAATACCACTTTTATGGAGTTAAGGGGGTAAATAGAACATTCTATGAGTCGGGGAGGGGGTAAATGGACAAGTTGAGTGGGTGAGAAATACCACTTTTATGGAGTTAAAGGTGTAAATAGGATATTCTATGAGTTGGGGGGGGGGGGGGGATAAATGGACAAGTTGAGAGGGTGAGAAATACCACTTTTATAGAGTTAAGTGAGTAAATAGGACATTCGATAAGTTGAGGAGGTAAAATGATCAATTTGGACAAGTTAAGGGGGCTGGAGAAGAAGTATTAGGCCTAAAAACAAACAAAGTCAGTGGCGGAGCCAGGAGGGAAAGCTCGAAGGGGCTCCACTGTATGCAGAAAATAAAATTAAACAAGTTACTAAAAGAAAAGGATAAAGTGTAAAAATATCCCTGACGTTTATTGCTATGAGTAATTTTACTCCTAACGTCTAAAATTGTGCAATTCTAATATGACAAGTTAGGTCAATTTGAGAAATAATTCATCAATTTATCTTTTTCGATCATGAATCTTGTCATCTACAGTTTACATTTGCGTCATTTTATCACTAATTGGTAATAAGTCACAAACATTGATTAAACGAGAAAAAAATATACTGCATTTTATACGAGATGATACATTTCAGAAAATTAGTTGAAAAATATTAAGTTGAAAATAAATATTTAATTAATATTTTAAATTTCAACCTTAATCAAAATTTTCAATTTATCAATTGAAACATAAAAAAATTAATTAATTAAAATAAGGAATATTAAGATTTTTTTCTTTAATTAATTATACTTAATTGAAAAATTAAAATTTCTTATGAATTAGCATTATTTACGATTTTGTGTATAGATTTACGTAATTAAAAAAATTAAGGAATTAAAAAGTTAGTTTTGGATATAAAAATAAATGAAAAAGTTAGTGTTAGCGATATTTTGCGAATATGCTAATTTCAACCTTGTCACATGTGGTTAGGATGCGGGCGTGCCAGAGAAGATTATTTCTCAATTAAAAATGGTTAAGTTATGGAATTTGCGCGCCAAAACTTGAAATCTAATCGAAGCGATTGGCGAGGGACGCAAGGATTGAAAAAGTCCCTCTTGGGTCTCTCGCGCCGTTATAGAAACTTTGCGAGATGAATTATTTTTATTTAAGCTAATGTGGATAAATTAAAGACGGAAAAATAAAGGAAATTAAAGTGCGAAATTGACACGAGATTTGAAAAAATTGGTATTTATTGATATGAATAAGTGTTTGAATACATATGTGCAAAGTAAGCATTAAAATGAAATGAATTACAATTGAGAAATCTCTATATTAAACATATAGGTAATCAATTGCATTAGAATAAACAAATCAATACAAAAAATTGAAATGCAATAAAATAAATTGAAATTCAACAAAAAACTCGGAGCCACAATAGCTATCTCGGATTGACGTTGAATTTTGGTGTTGGTGCGAGCTTCTCGGAGAGCTGTAGCCGGTCGGGCCCGTACGGTATGTGATCTTTGGCAATGTCGAAACGTGTGGTAGGCAAATGGGGCTGATTTAATCTTTAACTTTGAGAGGCTCGTTTGGATGCTTAGAAACACGGAATCGGATGAGCAAATAGTCTAAATTGAACTTCGGAATGTCAGGAACAAACTTTTATAAGGGGTCTAAGGCTAAAATGAACTTTAAAAGGGGGAAATTGAGAGTTGAAAACAACCGGACGAATCTGGAAAATTCTGGAAACGGAGTATCTAAAAGAATTTGCGCTGGAAAGATCGGCTTGTAAATAGAGTTTCTGAATACGGAATTAGGAAAATAAATATACTAGATCGAACTTCAGGACGTCAGGAACAACTTTGTTGAAGGGATTGGAAGCAAAAAATGACTTTAAATGGACGGAATTAGGCTTTGAAAATAAATGGACGAATCTGAAAAATTAATTTGGAAACAGAGTTCTAGCTAAGAATTGAACAAATTAAGAGATTGGGAATGCTAAAGTGAATTGAAAAGACTTGGAAAGAGGCTATTGGAACTGAATTAAGGCTAAAGGGGAGCTAAAGAAGGAATTGAAGCTAAGAAAAATGAAGAACGAAAGGAAGAACTTGAAGAACTTGAAGAACTAAGAACAAAAGAAACTAGAGACTAAGCATTGGAGCTTTGGAGCTTTGAGAGGGGGTTTTATGTGTTGGATGAGTGATTTTTTATGAAGGGGAGGGGGTCTATTTATAGTTTTTTGGAGTGGCGTTTTCGTAATTATTTAGTGGTATTTTGGTAATTATTGGTCAACTAACCCTTATTTTTCTCTCTAACCTTGCCCAGTACCTTGCCACATCATCAACTTCCTCAATTTCCTCCAACTACCACTAACCTCCACTAACTTCCATGCCACATCATCCCACTACCTTGTGGTTAGAGAAAATCTTAAGGCTTGGGCCTAGATGTGGGGATGGGGCTAAGCTTGTAGGCTAGCCCGTGGCTGTGTCCGGATGCGTTATGAGAAATCGGTGATCGACAACGGGCTCCGGGTGAGAACTGACCTCTAGTTCGCCGAGAGAAAGAACACGCCCCGCATAAGTCTGGCTACGCCCTGCGTAGTGCAGCTTCTGAACCTGATGCGTCTTGTTGATGCGTTTTACGCGTGGCGTAAAGTAAGGTACGCCCCGCGTAGTGGAGCCTTTGAAGTGGAATGTCTTCGGATGGCTGGTATACGCTCCGCGTATAGGAAGGCACGCCCCGCGTGTTTGTGCTTCTGATCCTGGAGCGCCTTGTTGATGCGTTTTACGCGTGGCGTATAGGAAGGCATGCCCCGCGTAGTGGAGTCTCTGAAGCGGAACGTCTTCGGATGGCTGGTATACGCTTCGCGTATAGGAAGGCACGCCCCGCGTGTTTTTACGAATGTATTTTCATTTTTATTTTATCATTTATTATTTTCTAGACAAAATATAAACTATATCCTAAAATCGAAACCTAAGTATTGTATATACATAAAATAAAATTTATTTTATTTTGGGCCAACAATTGCCCCTCTCTTTTGTGCATAAATAAAATAGCAAAAATAAAATTTATGCATAAAAGAAGTTTTATTAAATATCTTTTTTCTTTTTTATTATCAAGATAATAGAGAAAGAATCCTGCAGGATTTTTAGAATTTGAATTCCTAGGAACTCTCTATCTCAATCAATCTACAACTCTTCTTCCTCTTTTGTTATTTTTGTTTCTGCCATTTCTTTTCCCAAAGCTCAACAAGCATTCAGAATCAAGCTCTCAATCTTTTCAAACATGGGTATGCAAACGACTTTCCTTCTTTATTTTCTTTCTTTGTTGATTTTTCTTTTGCTTTTACCGTATGTAAAGTTATGTTTGGTTGAAAAACTGATAGATTGAATAGGAATTCAATGTAAGAGTTTTAGAACTACCATATGTGGGTGGAATTTTATTGCTGAAATTTTGTATCTGTCTGTCACAGCTAGCTGTTCATATTCTGACACCATTCGTGCTGATTCTCGCCTGGGCATAACTCTTAGCTTGCAGGAGGTAATTTTCAATGAATTTTGCAATTTCCTGATCATGTATTTGAAGGTAGCATCCATAGGCTTTAATTGATCGTGTTTATACTTCAATTTCAGGATAGCGTCTTTACTATTAGCCCTGTTGCTGCGAATAACTCCCCTTTGCCCCCTTATCCCATGAGTAGTCCTACCGAATTGGCCCTTCATAGGAAAACTTATCAATTCCCTGCAAGTAAGAAAGGGCTGATATTCCCTCGCTGTTACATTGGATGGAATGACCTTGTAGATTGCTTAGAGCCGAGATATGCGAGTGTTTGGGACCAAGTTGGCATTAGGGATTTTGTTCGTTTGACCCGTCATGAAATTACTCCTTGTGTGAATGTGCTTGAGGGGGTGCTAAATTATTGGTCGCCGGTATGTAACTCGTTGATCCTTCCGTTGGGTCCCATGTCTATCACTTTACGTGATGTAGTTGCTTTGACGGGGTTGCCTATTATTGGAGAGGAAGTCCCAAGTTATGTCGAGACCAATGCGTTCCCTGAAGTGAAGGCTATCTTATCCAAAAAGGCCGGGACGTATGTCCAAATGATCCGAAGGAAATTGGACAAGAGAGAGTTGGATGATGAGGATCATGTGCATTTTGTGTGGATGATGCTTAGCAATTATATCTTCGAGCCGTTAGGCCTCAGACCTACTGCAAAAATATTGATCATCGCTAAGGCTCTGGCTTCGGGCCGCCGTTTAGCTCTTGGCACCATGTTGTTGGCCTCAACATTTCACCGCCTAGCTCTTACTGTTGAGGATAGACCATTCATAAAACCTAGAGGTGGTTTGTGGCTGTTGCAGCTGTGGCTTTTTTTATCTATTTCCCTCATTTGGCCACCGTATCGTCAATGGAGACTTCGGGGCATCTTGGCGTGGACCTTTGCTACAGCTCTTCGAGTTTGGCTGTTAGTGTGGTTGTGAGATTTCTTCGTACTTTAGTGCCATCTACTCATAACAAGCTGTTTCTTTTTTGGGAAAAAGATAACTCGTGTCTACCATCATGGGCTCTCTCTTACTTGTCTGCTGCCCCCCATGAAGGTGCTGAATGGTGGATGACGGTATGTGCGACATGTCGGTTACACCATGGGGTGAACCGAACCAGAATCTCTCAATCATCAAACCCTGGTTTGACCTTATATGCACCTTGTCTTTGGGCACGTCAGTTAGGCTTTTTCCAATCTATCCCAGGGCAACTCCCATTTCCCACCTCTTCTCAGCGGTGTGGGGCTAGTGATGAAGATATAGCCGCTGCGGTTCTGGATGCAGGATATGATCAGGGACCACTTCTTCTTGGATCGGATCAGCCTTCGTTTGATGCTTGGTGGGAGACCATCTTTCAGCATTGCATCCCACCTGTTGGTAAGTTATATATTTTTTATTTTATATTATTACTTTTTTGTTTTATTTATATATATATATATATATATATATATATATATATATATTAGATTCAAGCGGTAGCTCAGGGAAGGACAACAATCCGACTTTCCTAGCCCCGAATGTGCTTGACATTAACGACAAGGGAAAAGGAAAGGCAGTCCTGATGGATGAGGGAGAGTGGGTGGCTACTGCTGCAGGGCCTTCCGTGAGACAAAGGGAAGAAGAGGACTCCGACGAAGGCCTATACTTCGGTTTTGAGGATGAAACACTGGATCAACTGGGGGAACGTTGGAACTTGACGTCTTCGCTTGGCACCTTGTCCCTTGGTGAGGACTCGACTGAGGTGGCTATGACTCCATTGCAACTTCCGGCACGAAACCATCTTCCTTCCGCATCTTCCCTGAACCGACTGGTTCTTGCACCATTGTCTCAGGTTTGTATGATCTTGCTAATCTGTTATTTATGAACCGGGCTTGAGATAAATTGTTTAGATTGATTGATTGAGTTGCTGAAATATGGCAGGAATCAGCTCTTGTGCGTCCTTTGTTGGTCCCCGTCGGTCTTAAAGCTGATAATCCTTTTGCCGGATTGGATTTTTCATTTTTGAAAGGACCATCTACTGCCGCAGCTGATTCATCCTTGCCTAGTGATGACTCGTTGAGTGACGCTCGTGCCAATCTTAGTAAGCTTGTCGCTTCTCCTCTTGACTCCTGGACTCCCACCCGTATTGAAAGGGCAATGACTGATTTTGATCTCATGATGGGTGCGTGTGCTCATCCTTTCAAGACTGAGCCGTTGAAATCCGCCAAGAACCATGTGTTGTTTTGCTATCAGTCCTACGTTACTGAGAAAAATGTGGCAGCGGGTCTTGCAGCTCGGGTTAGATCAAACATGGCGGAGCTTGAGTCCTATAGCAAGAAATTTAATGCTTTGGTTGACGCTGAAGAAGCGGATAGGCAACGGTTAGCCAAAATTGCAGCTGTGGAGGAGCGTCTTTTGGTATTAGAGAAGGAGGTGGCTGAAGCTCGAGCATCTAAAGAGGAAATGGTTAGAGCCAGTTCCGGGTTTAGAGCTTGTTTCCCGCGGATGGAGGAAGAGCTGGACCATGAGAAAGATCGATTGGCCAATCATTATGACGAGATGTTGGAATGGCACCGACAGAGCGAGCAACACAAAGAGGTTGCCTCCAAACTTTGTGAATCTTGGGTGAAATACCCAAAGCCTGATTTTTGTTTGTTTCCGTGAGGTACGTTCACGGGTTGCCTATTGTAGACACCGAGTCGGAGGACCTGTGACGAAAACCTGAAAACAAGACGGTTGAAGCGATTGATTCCGAAAGTTTCGAAAAAAAAAATAAATAAGTTACGGTGGGTCACTGCTGTTGATCGAATGGCTCGCGAATGCTTAACGACATGGTGCGAGTGCTTAGCGGCAGCCGGCGCGCATTCAACGACAGTCAGACGCCCACTCGACGACGCAAAGCGCGCGCTCGACGTCCGTTGGACGCGCGCATCCAACCCCGGATAGCACGCGCTCGATGTCTGAGCAATGCACGAGCTTGGCGGCGCGAGGCGCGTGCTCGTCGGTCACGGGACGTGTGTGCCCGGCAGTGCGGAACACACGTTCGACGGTCACGATGCGTGAACGCCCGACGGCGCGAAACGCAAGCTCGACGGCCGCGGGGCGTGCACGTCCGATGGTGCGAGACACGCCCCGGCGGCCGTTGGGCGGGCGCCCAACCGCGTCGGGCGGACGCCCAACGACAGTTGGGCGCGCGCGCCCAACCTCGCGTTGGGCGACCGCCCGACAATCGTTGGGCGATCGTCCAACAATCGTTGGGCGGCCGCCCAACAATGTTGGGCGGTAGCCCAACGCAAGGTTGGGCGGCTGCCCAACATGCCTTGGGCGGCCACCCAACCCCCTTGGGCGACGCCCAATTCTCTTCGGGCGTAGCCCATTCCGTCGGGGATCCGTTTGCCTATAAAAGGCACGGATCCCCATGCATTAGAGGGAGGAGGAGGGAATTTTGGGAGCTTTCTCACTCTAAACATTTTTAGAGAGAGAAAGTCAATTTTTTGGAGAAAATATTTTTTTTCCCAAAAAAAATCCTAATTTTCCAAAGTTAAATTTTTACTAAAAAACACAAAAAAAACGGAAAATCACGACTCGTGGAATCAATCGGCTTCGACTGTCAGATACCGAACTTGAGGTATTATCCGAGGACTAGACTCGTTTTATTTTATTTAATTTATTCATTTTCCTTTATTTATTTTTATGTTATAATTTATTTATTTTGTCATTTATTTATTTATCACGTTTTATTTAATTTTTCGTATTTATTTAATTCCCGTCTCGTGTTGAATAAAATTCGGTTTTGCTTTAAAATAAAAAACCTCGTTTTGATATCCCAATACGAACCGTGATCCGATAAAAAGGTAGTTTGGGTGTTAAAAACGTTGTAATTATAAGTTTTAATTTAAAAGAATCTCCGAATAATGTTTTAAAATAAAAACGTCGTTTTAGGAACTTCCGTTATTGACTATGATCCATTTTTGGTAGTTCGGAAATCCAAAACGATTGAATTAGACTTAATTTAAAGTTTGTGAATAAATCTAGAAACAATTGGAGTGCTGCTGTAATTTTCCGTTTCTGTCACTAATTGCTGTTTACCGACGGATTTTCCGTCGGTAAATCTGCCAGAATGTAAAAAATGCTGTTTTAGTCACTCTTTCTCAACTTTTAAGTTTTTGATCCTTGGTGTACATATATATAGTTATGTAATATATATTTTTAAGCTATTTTTGAATACTTTGTACATATATTTACTTAATGTCTTCATATGTCTTTTCTTTCATCAATTTGGTTTTATAAACTATATTTTATATATTTTCTATTTAATTCATTTAAACCATATTGGGTATTATTTTAGAAGATTATTCATTTGGGCATTTTGGGTAATTAATTAGAAGGTGTTTTGAGGATGATTAGGAGTCATTTTGATATTAATGTATATTTGGGAGGGTCATTTCTTATATACTTATTATGATAGTTATTTTAGGGGGTATAATGTTTATTTTTAATTAATTTAACTTAATAAAATATATGTGTATATATAGATTTTTCTCCTCATTTCATTTAAGCTAAATATTAATTTCTTATTTATAATTTATTTCCTTTTTTGGCTTTTGATTAGAATGACAAGTTATTATACTTATTAAATACTTTCATCACTATTTTCATTCATCAAAGTTCATTATTTTCTCTATATTGTTTTAATTACTTATTTTGTCACATATGTATATGTATATATATATCTTTCTCCTTTTCTTCTCAAAATTCTTATATGTATATATATATTATTTGGGGAAAATGTTTTGATTGATTGAGTTTGAGATTCAATTTATTATTTATTGTAATTATGACAAGTGGAAAATCCATTAAGGAAAAGGGGAAAATGAATCACAAAAAGAGTTTTCAATTTAATTATTTAAACTAATGAATTTTTAGGGGTTCCTAATGTAAATAAATAGAGTTTTCTTGACATTTCAAATCGTTTCTCAAAACAACACGTTTTAAAACCTTAGTCCGTTCCAACGACGGATTAAGCGAACATTGTAATTAAAATCGTTTTCTTTGTGAATAATAGAGTTTTGAATCATTTTCTTAAAGGATTTGTACAAAATAAAATTGACTTGTATGTTTAACCACGTTTTCTCATTAAAGGTTTTTACCTTAATATTTTCAAACACTTGAGTCGTTCCAACGGCGATTCAGGCGGACTTCATCAAACGGGGTTTTGAAACGTACCTAAATCGTTCCAACGGCGATTAAGGTACGAACCAAGAAAATAAACTCGTTTTGGGGAAATGAGTTAGTATAGAATTGACACGCAACACGACATGTAAATCCCGTGGTAAATAAACCACTTCTTTCTTCCTCCCCTCTCTTTGTATGTATATCAAATTAATGTAAGTGGGTGATTCTTTACTAAAGTGGCTTTTCAATAATATATGCTCAAAACGGTTTCCAAAAAGAGAAAGAAAAGGTTTCAAATGAATTTTAAACTTAAAGAAGTATACGATTAGTCCGTTATCGCCTAACATGCTGAGTAGGAGGCCGGTGGTTCATAACCGGGCGATGTCGGGGTGCCTAGTAGCCTTTCTCCGGAAAGGAGCTAGCCTTCTCGGCTCGTACCTAAGTTTCCCGAACCCACACCGGTCTCCCGCAAGGGATCGGTGTTCATTTTCCCATTCGTGGGTGGCGACTCTTCCATATCTCCGAGCTCCGGTCCTGCCGAGCAGCTTGATTCCACGATTGGTTGCTTTCGGCGCCAATCACCGCTTACGTCGCCATGAGGTGTCCACCCCCCGGTCCGCCCGGGAGATTAGGCCGCGGCACCTCGTCTAACAAGTGGCGACTCTGCTGGGGAAGCGAGAAATTTAATTCCGGAAGGCGTGTATTAAGCCCTTAACGGGGACGGATCGTATTATTTCTTTTCGCATGCATTCATGTGCATTATTGCAAACCTTTTGGGTAATTTCCGCGAAACCTCTAGCGAGAGTCCATTCGTCGCTCGAAAGAGGCTAGTGTAAGTTCCCCCTTACAGTAAGGCGCCAAAGGGTCCCCATCCATTCGTTAGGGGCGAATTTGTGCAGTCCTATGAGGTCCCGCGCTCAGCCGTGTCAGCATATAGTAGCCTTAGAAGTTGCCATAGGATTACCCGTTACTATTTTTGGTGTGATAAATGAATCAGTTCGTGTTTTCAAATCGCCATGATACGTGTCTAAATCCTAAAGTATGTAAAGAAAATGAAACGATGCGTTAATATATACTTGTGAATCGACGTACTAATTACCCTAAAACATCGAAACGATTTGAACGAAAGACGACTTAGCCATCTCGTATGAATGAACATGTGCGGCCCGCCTTGTCCCTTTCTGTGTCCCGACGAAGGCACACGTTCAGGAAATGCGTTATGACGTAAGCACGTATTAGTATGAATCGGTTTGGTGTTAAGGATAGTTACATTTCGATACAAAAGACTATATTAACAGTAGCCGTTATTCACATTCTTTAAATAAATTGGGATAAAACGAGATCATAACGAAACGAAAACGAAGAACATTTCTGTTTTGAACGACCCTGTCGTAACGTGAAAAGTTTCGCACAAGTAGCCCGTCCCTTCCGAATAAAAGACGAGCTTTTACGTTATGCCCCGTGTCGTTCTTAAGAGAAATGGACGTGTCCGCAGAAGTGACTAAGAAAAGAAAAGCAAAAAATGAACTAAACGACCAAAATCATTCCGAGTCTACGATATATGTTAATCTCAAGAGTAGTTAAAGAAAATAAACCAATGCCGTTGAATACGTGCCTCGAACGAGTGTATACCTTGTTTAAAACTTTGAAGCCGAATTAAGCCAAACCATATAATTGCGCCATATGGACGAGACTGCGGGTTTTGACTAACGACTCGATCATTTCGACCGTTACCAAAACTGCAAGAAATATGGCCCGATATACGTGTTTGCTTAATTCACGCCTAAAGGAAAGAGAACGGTGATATCCTCGCCTCGAATAAACATGCGATTCAACAAAACGTTGATTTTCTATAACCACACTAAGGTGATATATCCCGTGAATTGGGAAGAACAACGAACTGTTGCTAGCCGAAAGGTTACCGTGCGCTCAAAATAAGACTCGCAGTCTTTTCACGTAGCTAAAATGAGCAAATGGATCCTCGACGCTAAGGACAAACGCGTTACGCGATGAGTCCGTTCCCTAAAATAAATCCAAAAGTGATTTCATCACTAAATAAACGCGTGGTTACGTCTCTCGATAGATCCAAAAGATCCCGTTGTGATCCAAAAATCGAGACACGAATCCACGTGAATAAAAGGGAATGAGTCATGGACGATAACGAACAATTGGACTAGAAGAATAACTCGTACCACGTCTAAAAACTGAGATGCGCTCAAAGGGAGTCAAAACCCAAACTAATGCATCTCGCGAAAGGACAAAAGACGAGTTATTCCGAAGGGACAGTCAAACTTGGTCGATTTCTTAGTCGCTGAACGCTGATGCGTCAAAAACGAACTGTGTTGTATGGTGAATGATTTATTTTTCCGTAATAATCGATGGCATCACGCGTCCCCTGGACCGCAATGTGAGCCCCAAACCAAAATCCTAGGAAAGAGACCTGGACCAACGAGTGTGTGGAGGAATAAGGGTGGAAGAGAGATGTTGTGATGCGTGTAATTAGACTAACGTTTGTTCTTCTTATCTTATATATCCGTAAATAAATAAACGCACACACCACGAACCATGCATATAAAATCATGCATACATACTAATGGACGACCGTCCGCGCAGACTTCATCATTAAGCGGTTGTGGTTTCACGAGAGTAATCGACTAGCCAGACAGTCTGATCAGCTACGGGTTGACAATTCCGAATCAGCAGTTGTGACGTCCGAATCATCGTTGTCCGAATCAGCTCAGTATTCGGTCAGTATGTCTACGCCAGATGAGAGAATATCAAGGTTAGAAAGAGTGGTGAACAACCTCAACGATCAGTTAACCGCAATTTTAGTCCAGCTGGACGAGTTTGCAATTAAGAGTAACAAGAGTAGCAGTAAACTAGCTGAGAACATTGTGAGCACGGGTCCCCGTTTTGGAGATAACTATCAGGATTGCGTAACAAGCAATTTGGGGAAGAGAAAGCAAAGGGAAGAGGAACGGAAGCAGCACATCACTCAGGAAGTGCATGATCTACGTGGGGTAAACTCCGGAGGTCAAGACTTTTACAATCTGAAAAACTATTCATCGGCAACAGCTTTGCCTTTGAAGTTCCGACTTCCCGACATGAAGAAGTTTGATGGAACTGGGGATCCTACCGCCCATGTGAACCAATATGTGGCAGCAATGGAGCACACAATTCTGACTGAGGAACAGATCTTGGGGCTGTTCAGTGCTTATCTGGAAGGGGGTGCCCTCGTGTGGTTTCACGCGTTGCCGCTGGTGACAAAGAGGGATTGGAAGGAGTTAGTAAAGTCATTCATCGCCCAATATAGCTTCAACACTATGTTTGAGGTCACTTTGAGGGAGCTAGAGAGCACCAAGTAGCAGGCTGGGGAGTCTTTGTCCGACTTTGTGAGTAGGTGGAGAGCTAAGGCGACAATTATGGCACAGAAGCCGTCGGAGCAGGACCAGATCCGAGCGGTAATCGGTAATACTTTGCCGTATATTAGGAATGAGCTACGGTGTATGCCTTTCACCGATTTTAATCAGATGTATGGCTATGCTTTAACAGTTGAAGGGGATGGAGAGCCGAAAAGAGCGTATGCTAAACGGACGAAGTCGGGGTATAGTGCCGGAGGGCCAAGTTCTAATGTAGAACCTGCCGCGGTAAAGGTGATTGAACTCAACGCTATCGGGAAAAGGCAGTTCGCCCAATTTGATCTGACCTACGCGAAAGTTTTCGAACGGTTGCAGAAAAAGGGGTTGTTGAAAGCCCTCACTCATTATAACAAGGCACCGCCCGCTCCGCAGATACAAGCTAGGGGATACTGCGAGTTCCACGGTATTTATGGGCACACTATTGAGAACTGCGAGAGACTGAAACACGAGATTCAGGATTTGATTGAGGAAAAAAAGATAGCTGATCCTTCGTCAGCGAACCCTTCCACTAGGCATAATCCATTGCCTAATCATAGGGTGAGCATGATCGGAGTTGGTTTGACAGAATGCGTAGTGATGGAATCCTTCGAGGAGAACGTAGAGGAGTTGTTGGATTCCGATGAGAAGAATAATGTGGGAAATGGTTTGTATGTGTCGGCTTTGGATGAGGAGCCAACGGAAGAAGTGATGGATGATAGAACTGAAACTGAGGAGACCGAGGAAGTCTCATCTCGGAGGATCATGCCTGTGTTAAAATTGTTTAGTGGGGTAGAAGACCCCGAAGCTCATTTGTATGGATACGTGTGTGCTATGTTTGGAGAGCTATACAAAGTGGAAGAAGTCGCTCCATGGTTCCATCTTTCGCTGGTGGGCGAACCCTTGAAGTGGTTTCAATCGCTACCTGACGCGACTAAGCTTGATTGGTCACTGGTGTCAAGCTTGTTTTTTATTAAGTATCGAAGAGACAAAATACGGGCAGGGGAATATAGCGCGATGCAAATTGGGCCTATCAAACGTCCGTTTCCGACTGTCAGCAAGTATAATGAAGGGAAGGACCCCATGGAGCACTTGCATTTTTATCTGTCGGCTATGGGTCCTCTAGGTTTCAAAGAGGAGGAGATCACGAGCTTGTTTTGCAACTCATTGGCAGGAGATTCACTAGTGTGGTACATGTCTCTTCCAATGCACGTTAAAGCAGATTGGGCAAAAATGACTAAGAGATTCATCAAGAAATACGCCGCGCGGGAATGTCCAGAGGAAATGCCTGCATTACCCGAAGAGGAGACGCCTGAAGCAGTAACAGCCATGTCTAAGTATAAGGGAGATGAGAACCCCATTGATCCCATAAACCGTTTCCGTGCCTACATGTTTGACGCGGGACTCTACCGAAGTGAGTTAGTCCAGCATTTTCCAAAGACACTCATAGGAGAAGCTTTGACGTGGCATCGAATGCTCTCGGCAAAGACAAAAGGGGACTGGGGATCCCTCATGGAGGCCTTTGTGCAGAGGTATGAGAGGTACATTCCGTGGATAGGGTCGTTGGAAGATTTAGAAAGAATCAAGCAGTTTCCTGAGGAAGCATTCGTGGATTATGCTAGAAGATGGAGGTTCAAGTATGCCTCATGTCGGGTCACCTTGAGTGATCAGGAGCAACTCATGTGCATCCGGAAGGGTGCTATTCCACTCGTGGCTAGAAGAATGAATGGAGTGTTCCTCAAGGACTATGAAGAACTGATAGGTTGGGCTCGGTATGGATCGTCGGACCCTTCCTACATAAATCCGAATGTCCCTCACATAATGGATCTGATGGTCGTGGACATTTGGGGAAGTTCCTCCGACGAGGAAGGTATCAATCAGAGGGTTCCGATCAACATCTAGGATGAGTCTGATGATCAGTCGGAAGTGGCTATTAGCACAGAAGGGAAGATCCTGCCGGGGTTCAAAATCTTCAATGATGTTGCCGACTGGGGCAAAGGAAAGGCGAGCTGCTTTGTCGAGGAGATTATGATGCGGGATTTAAATGCCGAGGGGCAGGTCATCACCATTGAAGCAACTGCAGGAGCGGGAGATGAGCCTAGTACCTCCAAAATTCATGAGAAATCCGAAGACCCTGATGATGAAAATTGTATTACTGCTTTGTTTGAATCAGATGATGTAATCACCCATGCTATCAATGAAATGAATTCTGATTTTGCTTACTTGCTTGATGTTGATCATGATCATTCCATGCATTCTTATTCATATAACATGCCTACATTTGAAATCAATGCAATAGAAATGTCAACTTTCAATCTTGGTACGGATGAAAATCCTAAACTTATACAAATTGCTCAAGAATTAACTATTGAAGAGAGAAAAGAATTCGAGAGAATAATTAAAAAATACGAAATTGTATTCGCATGGACATACGAAGACATGCCTGGAATTGATCAATCTATCGTAACTCAGCGCATTCCAACTTACCCCGAAGCAAAGCCCGTAAAGCAGAAGCTCCGACGTATGAGACCAGAATGGGCAGATAAGATCAGAGAGGAGGTGAAGAAGCAGTTAGAAGCGGGATTCATCGAAGTGATCGACTATCCCCCTTGGGTCGCAAATGTGGTGCCAATCGCAAAAAAGGACGGCAAAGTGAGGATGTGCGTTGATTACAGAGATCTTAATAAGGCATGCCCCAAGGATGAGTTCACATTGCCTCATATCGACGTATTGATCGACAGTGCAGCGTCAAGTGTCTTACACACGAATGTGGATGGTTTCATGGGCTACATGCAAGTTCAGATGGCCGAAAAGCACAAAGCAAAAACCTCGTTCACAACCGAGTGGGGAACATACTGCTACAGAGTAATGCCGTTCGGTTTGAAAAATGCCGGGGCAACTTACCAGCGAATGGCCACAGCACTGTTCCATGATATGATACACAAGGAAGTAGAAGTCTACGTGGACAATATGATGGTCAAATCAGAGACAAGAGAAGGGCATTTTGCCGCGCTCGAGAAGTTTTTGGCCCGAATTGCAGAATTCAAGCTAAGGTTAAACCCGAAGAAGTGCTTTTTCGGCGTTTCATCGGGGAAAATCTTAGGCTATGTAATCGGCAATAAGGGAATCGAGGTGGATCCTGATAAAGTGAAGGCTATACAGGAGATGCCGGCGCCGAGAAATGAGAAGGAAGTGAGAGGGTTTCTGGGGCAGGTTCAGTATATCAGTCGGTTCATAGCGAGACTCACCGCAATCTGCGAACCAATCTTTAAGTTGCTAAGGAAAGACCAACCCACTACTTGGAATGATAAGTGTCAGCAAGCTCTGGAGAGCGTCCGGAACTATTTGTCTAATCCGCCAGTGCTAAGACCGCCTAAACTGGGAAAGCCGCTTCTCCTCTATGTAGCAATTGAGGAGCGATCTATTGGGGCAATGTTGGCTCAAGAGGGAGACACCGGTGTGGAGCACGCAGTGTATTATTTGAGTAAGAAATTCCTGGAGTACGAGCTCAAGTACAACATGATCGAAAAGACATGTGTGGTAGTAGTATGGTTGACAAAGAAACTGCGGCACTATTTCCAATCGTATAAAGTGATCATTATTTCTCGGATGGACCCCGTGAAGTATCTGTACCGAACTCCGTCTTTGACAGGGAAACTAGCCCGATGGTTACTACTTTTATTCGAGTTTGACATTGAATATGTAACGAAGAAGGTTATCAAAGGGAGGGCCGTGGCAGAATTTCTGGCCAACCAACCTCTGAATGCAGAAGAGGAAGAGATAAATTATGATTTCCCCGATGAGCACTTAAACGCAATTGAAGTTATACCATGGAAAATGTTCTTCGACGGAGCAGTTAATTCGAATGGAGCCGGAGTAGGAGTACTACTTACCTCACCGGAAGGAGAAAGGATCCCGATGGCCAAGAAGTTATCCTTCCCTCTCACCAATAATATGGCCGAATATGAAGCGTGCATTTATGGTTTAGAGTCATTAGCGGCACTGGGAGCGTCATATGTCGAAATTTGGGTGACTTAAAGTTGATCATCGAACAGGCACAAGGAAACTGGGAGGTAAGAGAAGAAAGACTACGTCCGTACCTCGATCAGCTAGAAGGGTTGGCACAAAGATTCAAAGAATGCCATTTCTATCATATTCCTCGAGCACAGAACCAGGCGGCGGATGCCTTGGCCACTTTGGTGTCAGTTTGGGACAACCCCCGGAACCTTGCCTCGAAACCGTTGGTATTGAGGAGATCTCACAAACCATGCTACGAGGACGTAATGCTGTTAGGGGCAGATGAAAAACCGTGGTATTTCGATATCGTGAACTTCATGAAGCATGGAACATATCCGGCAGAGTCAGAACCGAGGGATCAAGCTGTGGTTAGAAGGCTAGCTCGTCAGTTCGTCATCCATAACGACTTGCTTTACAAAAGGCACATTGACGGATTACAATTAAGATGCTTGGATGCGGGAGAAGCCCGCGAGGCAATGGAATCAGTACATTCAGGAATTTGTGGAGCCCATATGGGGGGAGCAGTACTAGCTAAGAAAATTATTAGGCAAGGCTTCTATTGGCTCACCATGGAAAGAGATTGTAACGAGTATGCAAAGAAATGCCATGATTGTCAAATCCACGGCGATTGTAGTCATCTTCCGGCCATGGAACTACATGTGCTAGCACCTATTTGGCCATTCGTTGCTTGGGGCATTGACATCATCGGCGAAGTAAGGCCTAATGCTTCAAATGGACATAAGTTTATTGCTGTCGCCATCGATTATTTCACCAAGTGGGTAGAAGCAGAGTCGTTTAGCAAACTGGGATCCAAGCAGATGAGAAAGTTCATTGAAAAACACTTGATCACCAGGTTCGGAGTGCCTCATCACATGATTACAGATAATGGGGTCCAATTTCAGGGGGAAGTAAGAAATCTTTTCCGAGAATATGGCATTGAACATCATAGGTCTTCTCCGTACCGTCCACAGGCTAACGGAGCAGTAGAAGCAGCTAATAAGAACCTTAAAAGGATTCTCGTAAAGACGGTGGAATCACATCGGAACTGGCATGAGCACCTCCCACTCGCGTTGTGGGCTTATCGCACGACAATCAGAACCTCGACTGGGGCAACGCCATTCTCCTTGGTATACGGAACAGAAGCAGTCCTGCCGATTGAGATCGAAAAGCGATCGTTGAGAATCGCAGTGGAAGCAGAAATCCCCGAGACGGAATGGGTGAAGAGGCGATGTGATCAGTTGGCTTTAGTTGACAAAAAAAGGATGGAAGCGCTTTACCATGCATAGTTATACCAGAGAAGAATGGCTCGGGCTTTCAATAAAAAAGTCAAGACCAGCCCTATCAAAGAAGGAGATTTGGTGCTGAAACAGATCCGTGTTACGCACACCGACCCAAGGGGGAAGTTTAGGCCTAACTGGGAAGGGCCATTCATCGTGAAGAAGATACTAAGCAAAGGAGCGGTGAAGTTAACTACAATGGACAGCATGGAATTCTCCGAACCTACCAACCTGGATAGGCTTAAGAAATACTTTTCGTAAAAGAAAAAAAAAAAAAAAAATTCCCGATAGGTTGAAAACCCGCAAAGGGCGACCTATGCAACAATAAGGGAAATCCCAATGGGTGAAAACCCGAAAGGGTACTCATTTAAAAATTCCGGGATAGTAAAAGGAGAGGAGAAAAATCGCCGGGATCCGAAAACCGAAAGGCGGGTCCTGGTAACAATAGTTATGACTTGAGCAATTACAAAAACAATGTATAAGAGACTAAGTATTTCTGTTGTTTGTAAATAAATAAAGGCATGAATATATTTGACGAGAATGATTGGAATCATCATAATCTACTGAATGCATGGTAATATGAATCACGAGTTATA
The DNA here is from genome assembly GCF_963576675.1 of Euphorbia lathyris. Taxonomy (NCBI): domain Eukaryota; kingdom Viridiplantae; phylum Streptophyta; class Magnoliopsida; order Malpighiales; family Euphorbiaceae; genus Euphorbia; species Euphorbia lathyris. The sequence continues at coordinate 10,676,044 of NC_088912.1, forward strand.
CATTTCCTATCCTACTTTTTCACAAAAAGCCTACCTACTATCCACCCCACTCCCTATACATCAGCTATACAGCGGGGAAACTCCAATAAAAGCTACAAAGCAATAATGAAAGCTACAAAGCAATACATAACGGGCCTAATACGGAGGGAAATCCCAATAGTCCTCAAAATCTCTCAAGTGTGATGCCCGCTCCGCAGATAGTGCCTCCTCGGCAGCTCGCGCTCGCTCATCAGCAACTCGTGCTCTCTCATCGGCGACCCGTGCTCTCTCCTCGGTAGCGAGGCGTCCGATCGACTCATCGCGCGCCCTCTCCTCGACGACAAGGCGACCCTCAGTCTCCCGTCGCATCATCCCTGACCAGTGGTCATTTCTCTCCTGATACACCTGACCGACCCGGGCGTCGGCCTCCCGCACCAACTCGCTCTGCCTCCGCTCGTGGGCATGCAGATCGTTTTAAAGCAAAAGAAAGGAAAAACAGATAAAAATAAGAAGCAGCGTAGGCACGAACATAAATCATACATACATGCATACATTCCACTACACTAAAGTAAAATAATGATACATACCAGGTGATCGGTGCAGCGCAAGCTGAGGCGGTCTCGGAGATAACCAGACAGCCCCACGTAATCCGTATAAGTCTCCCTCGTAGTCAGTGAAGCGTCTGAGGGATCAAATGGGACCCTCGAGGTGAAGATAGGAGGAGTTGTCTCAAATCCCGCATAAGCTGCCCCGGACTCGTCATAACAAATCGTGGCAAAATCTCGCCCGTAGTCTGGTAGGGGCACACTTAGGGATGAGCTCTCTGGTCGGGCAGCGCTGGAGGACTCGCCGACATAGTAAGGCTGCTCGCACACGGGTGTCTGAGCTCGAGTGCCGTCAAAAAAATCAGATAAATGGGCACTCCTCCAGGATCCCTCCTGCAAAAAAAAAACACACAATAAATACCACTAACCATCTCATGAATAAAGGGTAAAAAAGCGGAACCACTCACCGGGACCTCCTCCTGACCAAAGACTGCCGCAACAGCCTCCCTCGAAAATACATCTGCCACCGGATCCACCTCCATCGCTGCCGCCGGGGCATCCCTCGCGCTCAGCAGAGTAGACAAGTAAAGCTCACGGCCCCCGGCGTGAACCCACACCGCTCTACCAACGAACCGACGAGACCAGTCCCGACGAACGACCGATAGGGGCATGGTCCGCACCGCAAACATAGAGACGGGGATCTCACCCGGTGTCCAATGTGCGTCACTAACTCCAGTGATGCCTCGGTCCCCCAAATACCACGCCTGCACGCAGGGGCCGGTGAGCACACACTGCTGCTCCTGGATCATAGATACATACGTATAATCGGGACCGAAGTCGAGGTCGTCCCACCTGAACTTAATCTAAAAAATGCACAAAGAGAAAGTCAGGAAGACTCAAACAAAAATCTATCACGACTAGGCAAAATCTACCTGTCTGAGGGTCAGCGAGTCTATCTAATCTAGAAGTCGCGGCACCGTCCGTGTCCTCTCGGCACCCAAGTCAAAATCTCTCCACTGGGTCATGAGAGGCGGCCTCGGTACTCTCGATCGAGGTTGAGACCGACTGGGAAGGATGTGCCTCTCATACGCCCACACCTGCGGTAAAAACAAGGACTAGGAGTGTGAAAAACGCGAAGAAGATAAGCCGGGCAAGTTAAGAAGGCGTCACGTACCAGCAGAGCAAAGGTGTAACCACCGAAATCCTTGCGCTTCCGGCAAGTCAGATCCAAAAATTTGTAGAGAAAGGCTAAGCCTGCCCCCGCCTAATCATAGGAAGCCGCCGCATCCAGATCGCTGAGTGCCTGAATGAGACCCACGTGTACCTTCCCGCCCTTCATGTGGAAAATCATCTCACTCAGAGTATATACCAAGAAGCTACGAACCGCCAGGTCGGTATCGTCAGTCTCACAAAAATCTCACCGACTCAAAAGGCTCGCGGTGGAAATAAACTTCGCCGGAGTAGATTTGGCGCATGGGCGAACTCCCGGTCCAATCAAAGCAGCGAGCCTAGCGAGGTCGACCCGCGGTCGCATCATGTCGAAATGAAGGGGAACGGGAGTGCTGCTCCCTCGCAATCCGGTCAACAGTGAAAAATCTCTGGGCGAGATGGTCATCTCCCCGAAAGAAAGGTGGAAAGTGTGGGTCGAGTCAACCCACCGCTCACATAAGGCGCGTAGGCCAAAACGGTCACATACCCCGTTGGTACGGGGCAACGCTGCAATGAAAGGCTCAAAGCCCAACTCGCGCACGCGGGCTCTTGCCGCGGTGCCCAGCCTAGCGTACCACGAGTGAATCTCGGCGGTGGTCCCAGAAATCTCAATAAACTAGAAAGAACAAGACAAGAAAATTTAAATACAGTTCCTAAAGCATGCAATTAATGAGGACGCGTTAAGACTATGCATTCTTTCATTATCTAACCTAGAGATATCCGGTCAGTTAGGACCAACTTTCTGTAAAAATCTCTCATTTAGGATCGTCCATGTAAGGTTTAGTCAATTCTTTAACCCACTCTCGTCTGCATAGACGAGGGGCATAGATTAGGTTTACACTCACATGCATTAGTTAAGTTAGCACTATTCACGTTTTTTACTATTCACGTGCATTAGTTAAGTTTTTACTATTCACGTTTTTACTATCCACGTGCATTAGTTAAGTTTTGACTATTCACGTTTTTACTATTCACGTACTATTCACGTGCATCAGTTAAGTTTTCACTATTCACGTACTATTCACGTGCATCAGTTAAGTTTTCACTATTCACGTTTTCACTATTCATGTGCACTATTCACGTGCATCAGTTAAGTTTTCACTATTCACGTGCACTATTCACGTGCATTAGTTAAGTTCTACTATTCACATGCATTAGTTAAGTTTTCACTATTCACGTGCATTAGTTAAGTTTTTACTATTCACGTACACTATTCACGTTTTTACTATTCACGTGCACTATTCACGTTTGTTTTTACTGTTAGTATGCATAAATTCGTAGTGTCACTATTCACATGCATATAGCGCGCATTCTCACACAAAAATAAACAAGTGAAGAAATTCATGTTTTCTAGCTAAAGTCCTCTAAGGCAATCTAAAGGTTAGCATGCAAATCATGTTCGGATAGGAATGCTAAAGCCTAGAGCTTGAATCAAATAAAAGTGAGAAATCACTTACCTCGTTGCAGCGTGTCCGGCTCAGATGCGTTGTAGGGTCGTGGAAGGGATCCACTCTATCTAGGTTTACGTAAACCTCGTCCATGCCTCTAGTGCCATCCCATTCATCTAAATCCATCCCGAGAATAATCCAAAATCAAAGTCTAGAGAGAGAAAGAAGAGAGAGAAGGTGTGGGGTTAAAATGAAACCCCACCACCTTATATAGTAAGAGGGAATGGCATTCCCGTAAATGGTGAAAAAGGTACGATTTGACATAAAGGTAAAAAGTAAATAATTAATTACTAGGCGCACAGACCTCCGATTCGCAGTCCGTTTCAGCCTGCATTTCTCCCAGACAGCAGCCAATATTGTCAAGATATGAACTCCAGACAATAGTCAATTTTTATAGAACAGTGACACCAGTCAAAATACAGACGACAGTCAACAGAAAAATAATCGTTAGTCTATATCATTCCAGACCAAAACACGTTCCCATTAAACCTCCGAGCCACTAGCTCCAGACAATGGTGTTTTAAAAGAATTCAGAATCATTAGAAAGAACTTTTCTGCCCTTTAGCCATCTTACCTACGGTTCACGACCGAGGTAGCTTTTTAGCCATCTTACCTACGGTTCGCGACCGAGGTAGCTCTTTAGCCATCTTACCTACGGTTCACGACCGAGGTAGCTTTTTAGCCATCTTACCTACGGTTCACGACCAAGGTAGCTTTTTAGCCATCTTACCTACGGTTCACGACCGAGGTAGCTTTTTAGCCATCTTACCTACGGTTCACGACCGAGGTAGCTTTTTAGCCATCTTACCTACGGTTCACGACCGAGGTAGCTTGTTAGCCATTCTTACCCATAGTCAACGTACGCTAGATTCCGAGGGAAAAACATCCACCGACGGCCGATTCAGAGGCGAGGCGGGAAAGAATCGATAAACAACACCGGAACGCGCAGCGTGAAGGTCAGGTATGCTCCCTCCTACTCTTTACGTGTCTTTTACTTTTATATGTTTTACATTGCATGTGTTACGTTAGCAAAAACGTTTTCAAAACACACACATCACTGTCAAAATAGAAAAGTAGGGGCAACTGTAGACACCGAGTCGGAGGACCTGTGACGAAAACCTGAAAATAAGACGGTTGAAGCGATTGATTCCGAAAGTTTCGAAAAAAAAAAATAAGTTACGGTGGGTCACTACTGTTGATCGAATGGCTCGCGAATGCTTAACGACATGGTGCGAGTGCTTAGCGGCAGCCGGCGCGCGTTCATCGACAGTCGGACGCCCGCTCGATGACGCAAAGCGCGCGCTCGACGTCCGTTGGATGCGCGCATCCAACCCCGGATAGCACGCGCTCGACGTCTGAGCAATGCACGTGCTTGGCGGCGCGAGGCGCGTGCTCGTCGGCCACAGGACGTGTGCGCCCGGCAGTGCGGAACACACGTTCGGCGGTCACGACGCGTGAACGCCCGACGGCGCGGAACGCAAGCTCGACGGCCGCGGGGCGTGCACGCCCGACGGTGCGAGACGCGTCCCGGGGGCCGTTGGGCGGGCGCCCAACCACATCGGGCGGACGCCCAACGATAGTTGGGCGCGCGCGCCCAACCTCGCGTTGGGCGATCGCCCAACAATCGTTGGGCGGCCGCCCAACAATGTTGGGCGGTAGCCCAACGCAAGGTTGGGCGGCCGCCCAACATGCCTTGGGCGGCCGCCCAACCCCCTTGGGCGACGCCCAATTCTCTTCGGGCGTCGCCCATTCCGTCGGGGATCCGTTTGCCTATAAAAGGCACGGATCCCCATGCATTAGAGGGAGGAGGAGGGAATTTTGGGAGCTTTCTCACTCTAAACATTTTTAGAGAGAGAGAGTCAATTTTTTGGAGAAAATATTTTTTTTCCCAAAAAAAATCCTAATTTTCCAAAGTTAAATTTTTACTAAAAAACACAAAAAAAACGGAAAATCACGACTCGTGGAATCAATCGGCTTCGACTGTCAGATACTGAACTTGAGGTATTATCCGAGGACTAGACTCGTTTTATTTTATTTAATTTATTCATTTTCCTTTATTTATTTTTATGTTATAATTTATTTATTTTGTCATTTATTTATTTATCACGTTTTATTTAATTTTTCGTATTTATTTAATTCCCGTCTCGTGTTGAATAAAATTCGGTTTTGCTTTAAAATAAAAAACCTCGTTTTGATATCCCAATACGAACCGTGATCCGATAAAAAGGTAGTTTGGGTGTTAAAAACGTTGTAATTATAAGTTTTAATTTAAAAGAATCTCCGAATAATGTTTTAAAATAAAAACGTCGTTTTAGGAACTTCCGTTATTGACTATGATCCATTTTTGGTAGTTCGGAAATCCAAAACGATTGAATTAGACTTAATTTAAAGTTTGTGAATAAATCTAGAAACAATTGGAGTGCTGCTGTAATTTTCCGTTTCTGTCACTAATTGCTGTTTACCGACGGATTTTCCGTCGGTAAATCTGCCAGAATGTAAAAAATGCTGTTTTAGTCACTCTTTCTCAACTTTTAAGTTTTTGATCCTTGGTGTACATATATATAGTTATGTAATATATATTTTTAAGCTATTTTTGAATACTTTGTACATATATTTACTTAATGTCTTCATATGTCTTTTCTTTCATCAATTTGGTTTTATAAACTATATTTTATATATTTTCTATTTAATTCATTTAAACCATATTGGGTATTATTTTAGAAGATTATTCATTTGGGCATTTTGGGTAATTAATTAGAAGGTGTTTTGAGGATGATTAGGAGTCATTTTGATATTAATGTATATTTGGGAGGGTCATTTCTTATATACTTATTATGATAGTTATTTTAGGGGGTATAATGTTTATTTTTAATTAATTTAACTTAATAAAATATATGTGTATATATAGATTTTTCTCCTCATTTCATTTAAGCTAAATATTAATTTCTTATTTATAATTTATTTCCTTTTTTGGCTTTTGATTAGAATGACAAGTTATTATACTTATTAAATACTTTCATCATTATTTTCATTCATCAAAGTTCATTATTTTCTCTATATTGTTTTAATTACTTATTTTGTCACATATGTATATGTATATATATATCTTTCTCCTTTTCTTCTCAAAATTCTTATATGTATATATATATTATTTGGGGAAAATGTTTTGATTGATTGAGTTTGAGATTCAATTTATTATTTATTGTAATTATGACAAGTGGAAAATCCATTAAGGAAAAGGGGAAAATGAATCACAAAAAGAGTTTTCAATTTAATTATTTAAACTAATGAATTTTTAGGGGTTCCTAATGTAAATAAATAGAGTTTTCTTGACATTTCAAATCGTTTCTCAAAACAACACGTTTTAAAACCTTAGTCCGTTCCAACGACGGATTAAGCGAACATTGTAATTAAAATCGTTTTCTTTGTGAATAATAGAGTTTTGAATCATTTTCTTAAAGGATTTGTACAAAATAAAATTGACTTGTATGTTTAACCACGTTTTCTCATTAAAGGTTTTTACCTTAATGTTTTCAAACACTTGAGTCGTTCCAACGGCGATTCAGGCGGACTTCATCAAACGGGGTTTTGAAACGTACCTAAATCGTTCCAACGGCGATTAAGGTACGAACCAAGAAAATAAACTCGTTTTGGGGAAATGAGTTAGTATAGAATTGACACGCAACACGACATGTAAATCCCGTGGTAAATAAACCACTTCTTTCTTCCTCCCCTCTCTTTGTATGTATATCAAATTAATGTAAGTGGGTGATTCTTTACTAAAGTGGCTTTTCAATAATATATGCTCAAAACGGTTTCCAAAAAGAGAAAGAAAAGGTTTCAAATGAATTTTAAACTTAAAGAAGTATACGATTAGTCCGTTATCGCCTAACATGCTGAGTAGGAGGCCGGTGGTTCATAATCGGGCGATGTCGGGGTGCCTAGTAGCCTTTCTCCGGAAAGGAGCTAGCCTTCTCGGCTCGTACCTAAGTTTCCCGAACCCACACCGGTCTCCCGCAAGGGATCGGTGTTCATTTTCCCATTCGTGGGTGGCGACTCTTCCATATCTCCGAGCTCCGGTCCTGCCGAGCAGCTTGATTCCACGATTGGTTGCTTTCGGCGCCAATCACCGCTTACGTCGCCATGAGGTGTCCACCCCCCGGTCCGCCCGGGAGATTAGGCCGCGGCACCTCGTCTAACAAGTGGCGACTCTGCTGGGGAAGCGAGAAATTTAATTCCGGAAGGCGTGTATTAAGCCCTTAACGGGGACGGATCGTATTATTTCTTTTCGTATGCATTCACCTATACTTTCCCTCTTTGTTTTGAGTTTGTGACCATGTACGCTTATTCTTTCATTTATTTATTTATGTAGCACAAATGGACGTTATTTTATGAGCTAATTGCCGCCTGATCATTTGCTAATTTATCTATTTTTATGTCCTAAACATATGGTACATGTGAAATAATCGAAAATGCATGGGATACAAGGAGAAACGCAGGCATTAGTTGAAAATTGAAATGATTTATTGGTTAAGTTCCTACGTTAATTACATCCCACATACTTTGAAAACATTTCTTCAAATATTTACCGTTAATGCCGAGAAAAACAGCACGCCCCGCGTAGGTCTGGCTACGCCCCGCATGTAGGAGCCTCTGGTCCTGGAGCGTCTCGTTGATGATGACTACGTGTGGCGTCTCTGGTGTTACGCCGCGCGTATAGGAGGGGCGCCCTGCGTGTTTGAGCTTCCGAGCTGTCCTCCAGCAGTAGCTTCCTCTACATCTCGCGGGCTGGCCGCTCCGCGCGTTATAAGTTACGCCCCGTGCGGTGTAAGATGTTCTCATTGGTTCCTACGTTAATTACGTCCCACATACTTTGAAAATATTTCTTCAAATATTTGCCGTTAATGTATATCCTATGTGGTTCTCCGCCCAAACTCTTCAACCAATACGCGTTCCCGGGAAGCACCTTGTGGATTTGAAATGGTCCTTCCCAGTTGGGCGACCACTTCCCAAGCTCACGGTCCTTCGTCCCGATTGGTAGGATTAGCTTCCACACTAGCTCGCCTTCTCTGAAGCTTTTCTTTTTCACTTTCTTGTTGTACACGTCTTCCACTTTCTTCTTTTGGATCATCATGCAATCGAGCACTTTCTGCCTTTCGCAGTCCAAATCTTCTAGTTCCATGGTCATGGCTTGCACATAATTGTCCGGCTCTAAGTCATTCTGACGCATTACTCGTAATGAAGGCACGATGACTTCTAATGGTATTACTGCATCATGACCAAACGTTAGGCAAAACAGGCTCACTCTAGTCGCTCGTGTCTTAGATGTTCGCATAGCCCAAAGTGTTTCTGAGAGAACTTTATGCCACTCCCTAGGATTGTCTTCTAACATCTTCTCCAAGATTTGGATCAGGATCTTGTTGGACGCCTCGGCTTGACCATTCGCTTGTGCATAAAATGGAGTGGAATGAATCAATTTAATCCCGTACTCTTCTGCGAACTCATTCATATCTTCGCCTGTGAACATGGTTCCTTGATCCGTGGTAATGGATTCTGGAATTCCGAATCTATGAATTAAGTTCTCTTTGATGAACTGGATTACTTGTGCTTGGCCGACTTGCTTCATTGGTGCTGCTTCTACCCACTTGGAAAAGTAATCTGTGGCAACTATGATGAAGCAATGGCCTTTTGATGAAGCTGGAAATATTTTCCCAATTAGATCGATAGCCCATCCTCTAAAAGGCCATGGTTTCACAACTGAGTGTAATTCTTCTGAGGGCACCCGTTGGACTTGGCCATACAATTGGCACTTCTTGCAACCCTTCGCATATGTGATGCAATCTCGTAGGATCGTGGGCCAGAAGTACCCATGACGATTAATAAGCCACTGCATTCTCCTTCCCGATTGGTGAGCTCCGCATATGCCTTCATAGACTTGCTTTATGACCTCCATTGCTTTTGGGAAGCCGAGGCATTTAAGTAGCATTCCGTCGTAGCTCTTACGGTACAAATCACCTGCCATCAACATGTAATTTCGAGATTGAATACTTAGTGAATATTTTACTTTTTTGGATGGGTCATTGAGGTACTCGATGAACGGTTTCCTCCAACCCTGAGCTAAGTTGATATCGATGTCGAATGATTCGAACTGGACACCTCTATCCGCCACGGAAGGATGACCCTGTCTTCTGATGATGACGACTTTGTATGCTGTCTCTTTAGAGATCTTCATTCCAGAAGCGATTTGGGCTAACTCGTCAGCTTCCCAATTGTCATTTCTTGGAATATGCTCCAAACTGACCTCGTCAAACATTTCCAGAAGTTGGATTGCAAATGCGAAATAAGGTAACAGAGATAAACTTGAGCATTTGTATTCTCCTGTTAGGTGCCGGATGACCAATTGTGAATCTCCAAAAATCTTGACTTCTTTTGCTCCTAGGTCGATTAAGATTTCCAAACCAATGATCAGAGCTTCATACTCAGCTTGATTGTTCGTGCATTCGAAGTCCAAGTTTACAGCTAATATCGTCTTAGTCCCGGATGGGGCTGTGATGATTACTCCTGCTCCGTTGGAGCTGTCTGTGCTCGAACCATCGAACTTTAACTGCCAAGGCTCTTTATGTGTCAGATACATTGGAAGTTCCGCCTCTTTGGGATATTGGAAACTGGTTGGGTGATCGGCTACAAAATCTGCGATTGCTTTCCCCTTTACTAAGGATTGCGGGAGATATGTCAAGGTGAACTCGGCCAATGCTAGTGACCATTTCCCTATTCTTCCCGAGAGGATGGGCTGGTTTAGCATGTACTTGATCAAGTCTGTGCTGGCGATCACGTAAACTCTTACTTTGAGCAAGTAATGCCTCAACTTCGTGCAAGCGATAGAGGGCTAAGCACGTTTTCTCAACTGGACTGTATCTTGTCTCTGCTGATAACAATGTTCAGCTTAGGTAGTAGATGGCTTGTTCATGGCGGTTTGCATTATCTTGGGCGAGTAGACACCCAATTGACTCGTCGGTTGCTGATATATAGAGCTTGAGTGGAGTGCCCTCTCTTGGTGGCATCAAAACAGGTGGATTACTCAGGTAAGTTTTGATCTCCTCAAACGTCGCTTGATGCTTGTCGTCCCACTTGAAGCTTTCTTCATCTTTGTGCCTCAACAGATTTGAGAATGCTCTGGACTTTCCAGGCAAGTTGGATATGAATCGTCTCAAATAGTTTACTTGGCCCAAGAATCGTTGTAACTCTTTTTTATTCTTCGGAGGTTGTGCTTCTTTGATTGCTTTTGCCTTATTGTTGTCGATCTCGATTCCTCTTTGGTGGACTAAGAATCCGAGAAAGTTCCATGCTTTGACCCCGAAGGCGCACTTCAGAGGGTTGAGCTTTAGGTTATACTTTCGCATTCGTTCGAAGCTTTTCCTCAAATGGTCGACATGTTCCATTTCTCGCTTGGACTTGATAACGATGTCGTCTACGTATACTTCCATAGAGGTGACGAGTAAATCGTGAAAAATGGCATCCATTGCTCTTTGGTATGTGGCGCCGGCATTCTTTAAACCGAATGGCATGACGACCCATTCGAACGTGCCGATTGACCCTGGGCATCGAAATGCCGTTTTTGCAATGTCTTCTTCGGCAATGGGGATTTGGTTATATCCCGCATAACAATCACACAGAGATATTAATTCATTTTTAGACACAGCATCTACTAACATGTCGGCTATAGGCATCACATAGATGTCTTTTGGCGTGGCTAAATTTAGATCGCGGAAATCTACGCATACGCGTAGTTTACCGTTCTTTTTCACTACAGGAACGATGTTAGATAGCCATACAGCGTACTTTGCTGGTCTGATGAACTTAGCCTTGAAAAGTTTTTCTATCTCCTCCTTCACCTTGCCTTCAACCTCTTTACTCATCCTCCTTGTTGGTTGCTTGAATGGTTTGAATTCTGGTTTGATCGGCAATCTATGCTCCACAACATCCTTGCTCAACCCGGGCATTTCATCATAATCCCAAGCGAAACAATCTTTGAACTCCTGAAGCAAACTGATAATGGCTTCTTTCAACGTTGGGCGTAGTAAGCTACTGACAAATGTAACCCGAGGTTCCTCTTCCGTTCCTAGATTTACTTCGTCTAAAGGATCGACTGCCATGGAACCTTCATCTTCTAACTTTGGGTTTGCCCTCTTCAGATCTTGTAGTTGGATTTCTTCTCCTTGAGGATTCAGTTCTGTTATTCCTTTGGGGGTTTCGACTTCTGAGACCCTCATGTCATTTTCTTGGTACAGTTTCTCCGCTAGTTGTTGTGCATTCAGTTTTGATATAGCGGCTGAAGCTACCGCTTCTTTTCCCGATTTTGTCTTAATCATGGAATTTCTTCAATTATCGGTTCATTACGGAATGGCCTTCGGCGAGGCACGATTGCCATTGGCTTTAGGATATTCTTAATCTCTTCGCCACATGATTGCTCTTTGTGATTGGACCCAACTCGGATTGGGCCAACAGATTCCTCGTAGAGTCTGGCTTCGACCACATCGGAGTAAGTTTTGAACGGCTTCTCATTCGCCCGAACAACCTCCACATCGTCTCCCTTCCAGAAAAGAAGAAATTGGTGCAATGATGAGGGGATGCATGAGTTGGAGTGAATCCAATCTCTCCCCAGAAGCGCCTGATAGCTCGCTGTTGAATTTACTACGAAGAAAGCAGCCATGGCGGTGTGGGAGCCAATAGTGAGCTCCAAAGGTAGGACACCGTAAGTCTTCGTGATTTCTCCCGTGAAGGCTGAAACCGACACCTCTGACGAGATTATATCTTCCTCCGATTTTCCTAAGGCTAGGACCATCTTCATCGGCATGATGTTAACGGCTGATCCATTGTCGATGAGCACTCTGGAGATCGGTTTGCCATCTACGTGAGCCTTGACGTATAAAGGTTTAATATGGCGGGTCATCCTCGGAGTGGGCTTGTCAAAGTAAACCCTCCTCATGCCTTCTTCACCCGATGCGTTCGGTACTGTGTCTTCTTGCTCCTTGTGCTCGAGTTTGGGGACTTCCTTCTTGGTGTCTTCACCTCTAAAATCTGAAGGTAAGATTAAAGAGGTAGCTGCACACTCTATCCGTATGATGAAATCTCCAACCCGGATCTGGAGGTTTTTCTCTTGGTTTTTTCCTCCTCCTTTCGCGTCATTAGAGTTAACGCTGGATGATTCCTTTCGATCATTTCTCTTTTCTGCCTCTCTTTTCCTTAATCTTCTTTTTGCATTTTTGGAGAAAGGCCTTGGGAACTTCTTGTGGCTATTCAATTGCCATTGATCGATGGGCGACGTGCCTGAAGGCGTCACAAAACGTGGTCGTTGTTGTTGCACATCTCTTCTCTTAGTATTTTACGGTTGCCTTGAACTTTCCTCTAACTTAGATGGTATCGCTTTTGGTACCCATATCTGCCGGGTCTTTAAGTCGCAACGTTGCCTTCCTTTGCCCCCCCCCCCCCCACACTAGCGAGGTGGCATTGATCATGTTGGCTATTAGGAATGGGTCATCGTCGATCAGCATGCTTTCCTTCTTCTCCGAGAATTGGAGTATCCCGCGGTTAATCCTATCCTGCACGGCATTTCTAAAACCAAAACAAGCTTGAGTATTATGGCTCCAGTTGTCGTGATACTTACAGTAATCTCGTCCGCGTATTTCCTCTTTAGATGGGATCACATGCCTAGGTGGTAACGTGATGAACTGCTCTTTTAGCAAATAATCGAAAATCTTTTCCGTCTTTGAGACGTCAAAAGTATATTGGGTGGTTGGAACTCTTTTGACTACCTCGGGTGTTTTGGGATTTTTTAACAACACAGGACATGTTCGAGATCCGGTGTTTGTTAGATCGGCGATGGCTACCTCATGTGTTTGTACCTCCCCTTGATAGCTTCCCACCGAGTTCTTCTTGCATCGATGATCCTCCCTCATCAATTCCTCGTACTCTGAAACTTTGGCCACCATTTCATAGTAATCATGAAAATCAATTCCCTGAAATTTCTTCCGGTTTCCAAACTCTAGTCCACGTTGGGCAGTCTTTACGAATTCGACCTCGGGGATGTTGATTCGGCATCGATGTCGCATCTTTTTGAATCGGTTGATAAAATTTTCAACTGGTTCCCCATGCCGTTGCGTCATTCGGGACAGTTCCGCCACACAAACCTCGGGCTCCGTTCGATAGAATTGGTTATGGAAAAGCCTTTCCATTTGCTCCCATACATGAATGGATCCTGATGGCAAAGTGGCATACCAAGAGAACGCTGGTCCCGTTAGTGATCCTAGGAATAGTCGCAAGCGCAACATGTCGAAGTTCGTGTCCATGCTCAAACCACTGCACTGAAAGGTGAAGCGTGCCACATGCTCTACGGTGGATTGCCCTTCTTCTCCTGAAAATAAAGTGAAATAAGGGACTCTAAAATTGTGAGGTAAGGGATATAGTTGGTCGTACTACCGTGGATATGGTTTTTGGAATTCGGGTCGGTACACCTCCCTCACGGCTGGCCCATAAATCTCTTGGATGATGTTTTTTATGCGTTGGGCCTCTCCTACGTTGTTGGTGGGTTCCACGCGTGTGTGCGTCGTCCATTGTGGGTGAAGGCTGCTTCCCCTCCCATTGCCCCCTGAATTACGAGTATAGCTCTCCTCGTAATGTTCGGTATGGTTACTAGGCCCAGTATGAGACCTAAACTGTTATTGAGGTGGTGGGACTTGAACGAGTTCTGGGCTGATCCTATCGCCGCGCTCATTGAACCTGAGGTTTTCCTCTCGAATTGGTGGAGGGGTATACCTTTCACCGGCACCTGAGATCGGCGTTCCTTTTCCATTGCTTGCCGGTCCTTGGGATCTTGACTTTTGTGAGAAAAGCTCGGCACATTTTTCTGGGATTTTGCCGATTTCTCCGGTTAAATCAACAATCCTTTCTTCGAGGGCTGGAACCTTGTTGGAATTGTTTATCGCCTCGCTGTTAGCTTTGAACATGGCCTCGTTGCTAGCTTGCATCGCGCTGCATATAGCCTCATGATTCTCTCTCATGCTTTGTGAAAACCCATGTAGAAATTGGTTGATTTGCTTCTCCATATTTGCTATAAATGGTGTCAAGTCGAATATGGGCGGGCCTTGAGGTGGTTGTTGGTTTTCACCTCCACTATGGCTCACAGTCTCGGCCACAAAGCCTTCGGGCATTCCGGACTCATTGTTGTGATCTTGGTTTTGATTTCGATTCTCTTCGGAGTCCGATGGAATTGGATCTTTCCCGGTGTTCTTCCTAGGAGGCATCCTTCGTGAGTACTTATAGGTGAAAATGATGAAATTAAGTTAGTAATCTAGTGTTGAAAAAAGAAAGAACAAAGAAATAAATAAATACTTATTAATGGAATAAAAGCAAAGCATGAAAAACAAGCGGTTTTTTTTTTAAAAACTGAATGAAAAATGTATACGTGGTATGAAAGTAAACGGGCTTTTAAAATTTTTGGCTAAGCTAAAAAAAAAACAAACGTCCCACTGGGCGTGCCAAAAATTGTTAGCGTTAACTAATAAATTTTAGTAAGGTAAAGTGGGGCGAGGAAAAAAAAACATGAGTCGTGTTTAAATGCAAAAAGGTATTGAAATTTTTGGCAAAGCTTAAAAATCAAAAGGTCCCACTGGGCGTGCCAAAAATTGTTAGCGATATTTTGCGAATATGCTAATTTCAACCTTGTCACATGTGGTTAGGATGCGGGCGTGCCAGAGAAGATTATTTCTCAATTAAAAATGGTTAAGTTATGGAATTTGCGCGCCAAAACTTGAAATCTAATCGAAGCGATTGGCGAGGGACGCAAGGATTGAAAAAGTCCCTCTTGGGTCTCTCGCGCCATTATAGAAACTTTGCGATATGAATTATTTTTATTTAAGCTAATGTGGATAAATTAAAGACGGAAAAATAAAGGAAATTAAAGTGCGAAATTGACACGAGATTTGAGAAAATTGGTATTTATTGATATGAATAAGTGTTTGAATACATATGTGCAAAGTAAGCATTAAAATGAAATGAATTACGATTGAGAAATCTCTATATTAAACATATAGGTAATCAATTGAATTAGAATAAACAAATCAATACAAAGAATTGAAATGCAATAAAATAAATTGAAATTCAACAACAAACTCGGAGCCACAATAGCTATCTCGGATTGACGTTGAATTTTGGTGTTGGTGCGAGGTTCTCGGAGAGCTGTAGCCGGTCGGGCCCGTACGATATGTGATCTTTGGCAATGTCGAAACGTGTGGTAGGCAAATGGGGCAGATTTAATCTTTAACTTTGGGAGGCTCGTTTGGATGCTTAGAAACACGGAATCGGATGAGCAAATAGTCTAAATTGAACTTCGGAATGTCAGGAACAAACTTTTATAAGGGGTCTAAGGCTAAAACGAACTTTAAAAGGGGGAAATTGAGAGTTGAAAACAACCGGACGAATCTGGAAAATTCTGGAAACGGAGTATCTAAAAGAATTTGCGCTGGAAAGATCGGCTTGTAAATAGAGTTTCTGAATACGGAATTAGGAAAATAAATATACTAGATCGAACTTCAGGACGTCAGGAACAACTTTGTTGAAGGGATTGGAAGCAAAAAATGTCACGACCCAACCCATGCCATGACCGGCGCATAAATTAAATTAACTTTAATCTATGCTAGCCTTAATTATGAACTAATAGAAATTCCAAAATTTACTAACAGAATATCAAACTCGGCTCAATTACATCAATAAACCTTAAAAGAATCAAATGTGCAAGTCTAAACCTCAATAATCAAAATTCTCCAAAGATAATATAAAGCTAATTTATTAGGCAGTCTCCTTCAACATCAATCCAGGGTTACCTCACAAACAGGGACCTTAATCTGAAAAAGAAAGATTCAACGTGGTATGAGATTTTCGTCTATACGAGCGAAAACCTCAGTGAGCAGTAGCTACAGCACACAACAGAAAGGGAACAGGCAGGCAAGCTGATACTTTTAAATTATGACAAATATAGTTCAAAATATAGTATGTCAAAATCAGTTAAACCAAATGGTCAATATAAGATAATCAATTCCAAAATACTGACAATCAATTGTCAAACATCATACTGAAGCCTTTCAAAATATCAAATATTAGAATAATCAGAAAATAAGACAAAAGCTTTAAAACACATGGTACAATGTAACAGAGTGGTGATACTGCACACCACCAGGGCCAGATAAATGGTAAGCTCTACCAATAACAGATACAGATAACAGATAATCGCCTTCACCGATCTTATGCATGATTCTAATGCTGACACAACTGACGACAAACTCACAACTGACAACCTGACTCAAAGACAAATGCAAGGACCTAATGTTATGAAGATCGGTGAGAGACCAGATAACAGATACAGATATACTGAGCACTTGTACCAGTTTGAAAACATATAGTATACATATATAAATCAGAAAATCATAACTGATTGAACGAATTATCAGATTTCTAAAACAAATGAAATAACTGCGATAAATCGCGTATCAGAAACTACAAATCATATCAAACCAGATTTTAATAAATTCATTGTACCTGATAATAAAACAAATCAATATAAAGGCCTGTTCCCAGAATATACGCTCTAATACTAAGGATATTTAGTAAACATCAGGTTTAAGCTATACGTTTTTAGGAACGAAAATATACAGTCAAACACTAATTTTGATAAACAGTTTTTCAGTCTAATATTTCAATCAAACAGTGTCGTGTACTATAATTACCACTCACCTGAAACTTAAGCCGATGTCAAATCCCGACAGCTCGTCTCTCAATCGACAGGAAGAATATCAGAATTTCCTATTGATTCAATAACAATGGGGAATGAGCAAACTAATCTTAATCATATCTAAACTAACGGAGACAATTTACATTTTAGGGGGAAACAAGTAATAACCTTCATACTTAATTAGATTAAGCACTTTTAAAAATTACCTATATGAAATATAGGTACAGATAAACTCATTAAACAATTGTTCGTAGTAAAACGATTCACTTCATAATAAAGAGAACATAACTCCAAAACTCCTATTTATATGTATACATCTAAATTAACTAAGTAATTTGTAAAGATTGGAAGAATTAAAAGAAAACAGAACTTAAAGAACTTAAAGACTCTGATGCCCAGCGGAAAAATAGTAAACAGAGGAGGCTTGGGTGATGAATTGGAATAAAACAGTTTTTGTAAACTTTAAAACATAGTTTTAGTTCCAGACACAAAGGAATCAAAATTAAATTCACAAGGTCCACTTAACTAACTATATATATATATATATTAAAATTTCTTCACCAAATAACTAATATATATTTTGGGTTTAATTAATATTGACAAGACTTTGTGCAGGGAAGGATTTTGAAGAAAGTGGAAATTTCCATAAAGCACTAATAATATAGGAATAAAATATTGATTCAAAGGTATCATTATCATGAAATTCACAAAACTACTTTTCTACATAGAAAAAAAAACATGAATATACTTACTTGATGTAAGTGATGATCCAGCAGATAAAGTTTTGGTACCTCCAAGGGAAGAAGGGAGGACGGCGGCTCTTTGAGGGTTGCTAGACAAAACTATATCTTTTTTTTTTTTTTTTTGGTAAAAGTACACTAGGTTTCGGAAAGATAGACCAAAAGGGTATTAAAATTGTTTTTAAGTGGTTAAAGATATATTTATAAAAGTAATTAGGTTAAAAAAAATCACATTTAATAAAAATAAGATTATATATTAAATAAGAAACTAATCAATAATTATATCTATATATTTATAAATTGATCAAAATTACGGTTATTACAAAAAATGACTTTAAATGGACGGAATTAGGCTTTGAAAATAAATGGACGAATCTGGAAAATTAATTTAGAAATAAAGTTCTAGCTAAGAATTGAACAAATTAAGAGCTTGGGAATGCTAAAGGGAATTGAAAAGACTTGGAAAGAGGCTATTGGAACTGAATTAAGGCTAAAGGGGAGCTAAAGAAGGAATTGAAGCTAAGAAAAATGAAGAACGAAAGGAAGAACTTGAAGAACTTGAAGAACTAAGAACAAAAGAAACTAGAGACTAAGCATTGGAGTTTTGAGAGGGGGTTTTATGTGTTGGATGAGTGATTTTTTATGAAGGGGAGGGGGTCTATTTATAGTTTTTTGGAGTGGCGTTTTGGTAATTATTTAGTGGTATTTTGGTAATTATTGGTCAACTAACCCTTATTTTTCTCTCTAACCTTGCCCACTACCTTGCCACATCATCAACTTCCTCAACTTCCTCCAACTACCACTAACCTCCACTAACTTCCATGCCACATCATCCCACTACCTTGTGGTTAGAGAAAATCTTAAGGCTTGGGCCTAGATGTGGGGATGGGGCTAAGCTTGTAGGTTAGCCCGTGGCTGTGTCCGGATGCGTTCTGAGAAATCGGTGATCGACAACGGGCTCCGGGTGAGAACTGACCTCTAGTTCGCCGAGAGAAAGAACACGCCCCGCGTAAGTCTGGCTACGCCCTGCGTAGTGCAGCTTCTGAACCTGATGCGTCTTGTTGATGCGTTTTACGCGTGGCGTAAAGTAAGGTACGCCCCGCGTAGTGGAGCCTTTGAAGTGGAATGTCTTCGGATGGCTGGTATACGCTCCACGTATAGGAAGGCACGCCCCGCGTGTTTGTGCTTCTGATCCTGGAGCGCCTTGTTGATGCGTTTTACACGTGACGTATAGGAAGGCACGCCCCGCGTAGTGGAGTCTCTGAAGCGGAACGTCTTCGGATGGCTGGTATACGCTTCGCGTATAGGAAGGCATGCCCCGCGTGTTTTTACGAATGTATTTTCATTTTTATTTTATCATTTATTATTTTCTAGATAAAATATAAACTATATCCTAAAATCGAAACCCAAGTATTGTATATACATAAAATAAAATTTATTTTATTTTGGGCCAACAGTTAGAAAGCAACACTTTCTTATTTAGTAGTATATATCTGAAGACATTAAAATAATATATAAAAAAAACTTTAGTAGACCTGTATTAGTATTGAAAATAGGAAAGCAGAAGGGGAGATTCGGTCGGCTGTTAAAGAAAGAAAAGGGATAAAATGAATTAATTCGCGTGGTGCTGCTGTTCTCTTTTTTTTCACTTAAGTCCAAAACGACGCCGTTTTGGACTTTAATGAAACAACGTTTTTTAATTAAAGTCCACAATGACGTCGTTTTGTACTTAAGTAAAACAAAAAAAAAATTAAAATAGAATGAAGAAGAGGGGCCACAACCCCTCTTCTTCAACGTTTGCCATGGCCGGAGGGGCTTCGGCCATGGCAGTCAACCTCCATACCAGGGGTGGAAAACACCCATGCTGGTGTTTTTCGGCGGGCCGGAGGGTCGGGAGACCTTCCCCTGCCCCCTTTGACTCCGTCCTTGAACAAAGTTATCTACTTTTACAACGTATGAGCGCATATATATATATATATATATATATATATATATATATATATATATATATATATATATATAGGGGAGGGATCAAGTGAGAACCCTCCCCTAGGTGAGAACTCACCTTAGGTGAGAACCACCAAAAACTACGTAGTTTTATACATTAAAAAACCACCAGCTACTCCAATTACAAAATCACGCCATTCACTCTTGCAAAATCACGATCAACGATCGCTGAAATCCTCCCTCACTTCGATCTTCATCATTCTTCTGTCATTCAACCTCAGATTTTCCTCATCATCGTTCCTCCTTCCTTAATTAGATCAACCTCCTTCCTCATGGCTCTGTCATTCAAAAATACAGATATTAGTGGAAATCGCAAATCAGATTAACAAAAACGAGGAATAAGAAGACGATCTACAGTCAAAGAAAAAGATTCAAAACAATTGATCTCAATAGCATCAATCAGGTAATGTAATATCCAACAACTATAAATGAATATTAATTTGTGTTCTGTTTTTTATGTTTATAATTATTCAGAAATTGCTTAAATCTGAAACAAATTGGAAATCATTCAGATTCTATTCCGAAACAATGGAATTGCATGAAATAATAGACAATGATCTACAGGAGAATGATGATCACCATGAAATTTCTCTGTATTCAACTATTGAAAGAGGTACATTCGCAATTAACGTTCTTCATAATCTAAAAAAGCTAGTTCTAAATAATTGTTCATGTGTTCTATAGATAATAGTACATATTATTCGTTTCTTATTTATAATTAGTTCCAAAAATTGTTGAAAAAATAAAATTGAGTATATTGAAATATATAGTTCAATACATTCTTCAAACTGTACCTAATGTTCTAAACATTTGTTCATATGTTCTAAACATTTGTTCATATGTTCTATATATTATCACATATGTTCAAAAATTCCACTTAAAGGCAGTGTCAAATGAAGAGCAGCCTAATGATTCTTCTACTGCAATTATATCCTACACTCAACAAGTAGAATTTGGGCTGACTCCTGAAGGAACAAAAGAATGGAAGCCGTGTTGCTCTCCAGAAAAAATACCTACTGTAGGAACAAAATTTAATACTATTGATGAGGGTATTGAATTTTACAAAGCATATGTGTTGAGCGATTTCCGCAAGTGCACGGTATACGCTTGTAGTAATAAAAGATATCGATCCCACAGGGAACGTTTTTTAACAAAACTTATTCTGAATCGGTTAGATTTACTTTTAGGTTTATAATATGGAAAAATCGTTTAATCGGTTTTTGGTTTTGAAATTGCTAGAATAAGAATTAGATTAGAGTATGAAGATGTTAGAAAATATCTGATTTAAGAATGAATTTGCAAAACAGGAACGTTTTAGTACTTTAGAAAAGTAAACAAGTATATTTGTTTGCATTAAGCAAAGAAAACAACTTTAAACTTTGTACGAATTATAAAGATGAAATAAATGACGGAACCTCTAATTAATAGGCTTTGAACGCGACAAAACCCTTATCCGGGATAATTGCCCTTAACCAAATTAAAACTCTACCAAGATAATAATTTGCCTAAGTGTTCAACAAAGTTTCCTTGTAAAGATTTTGAATTAAACTACGTTTTAATGAAAACACCAGCAGTCACTTTAGTGGATTGGTTACCATAAGTGCTGCATAAAAATCTATCGAATAGAACGGACTTTATTAGATGAAATATAAATTGATACAAGTTTACAGAGAACATGGAGCATTGAATTCTTCGACGGCGTGCAAGTGAACGGGTTGATCAATCCTTTCCTTGGGTTTCGTTAGAGTTTGTCAGGCTCAGGGGCGAATCCTCTACTCAATCTTCTCGTTGAATCTTCGTAATAGAGACTGGGTCGGTCCACTACCAAAATGAAAACTAAACTGGAACAATGTCTAAACGCTACTAAACTTATTATTATTGAATAAACAATTTGTGTACATCATATTGCTTTGAATAGAATCAAACTTCTAATCTCTGACTCATTTCTGAGTCAGAGTTTCTGCATAACTCTTGCACTAATCTTAAATTCTAACTCTCTCATTAATATTTCAACTCTCAAATCAACTCTTTATTTATAGATGTTGAAGAGTCTTGATTGAAGTGTCGTGTCCATTGTGAAGAGACGTATCCGTTGTGGAGAGTCGTGTCCGTTGTGAAGGATCGTGTCCGTTGCGAAAGGACGTCTTTATCCACCCGAACGATCGTGTTTCTTGGAATTAAACATGTGTTCATTGTACTTGGCAGAATTTCTGCTCTTACCGAGAATGGAAATTCTGTACCGAGAATGAGGAACTGATTTTTAAGCCTTCGGACGAAATGGCGTGTCGCGACCGAGAATTTGAAATTTCCTGTCGCGGCCCCAAATTCTCTACCGAGAATTTTGGATTCTCTGCTGAGAATTTGCATTTTTCTCTGTTTCTGACTTCGTCTTTGTCCTCGTTTTGGTGTAATTGATCTTTGTTGTTTTTGACTCATTTTGTAAGGTTTTTCTTCTGTTTTTGAGCTCTTTTCGTTCCTATTTGGATTTTACCAAATATTTAGGTACCTTACAAGAAAGAAACATATTCGAGAGTAAAAGCTTTCTAAACAGTTATAAATAGCATAAATTTGTAGCAATATTGATGTAATTAATGATGATATTTTAGGTATATTTTGGGCTTAACAAATCTCCACACTTAATCTTTTGCTAGTCCCGAGCAAAATTTCTGAATTTATTCTCTAAATAATCTCTTTACGAAAATAAAACATGTATCTCTATATTACCTTTTAACTTAGTTAAGCCGAAAAGACTAACTTCGCATGGCAAATTTATACGCAAAATATCAAACTAACTTAGTATAAATACGATATATCATTCGTCTTGTATTTCCAATTTTGAATTGAAGTATTCGGGACAATGTAAGCACGCATGTTATTGAGTCTTTCGTCTCAAGGCATTTCAAAGCACAAAATTTCCTTTCCCAAACCTAAACTAATATATGAGATATATTATATATTTAAATAAGTACTTGGGATTAATTTATTTGCTTAGTTACGCCCGAGATAAGGGCGGTCTTGATCGTAACCTTATACGTATTTTATTGCTTTGTGTTTGCTTAAGAGGCACCGACCATGCCATGGGTGGACGCAATCGTTACTTTAAACTTATACACATTTATTATTTTTTGCTTTAAACGTTCCTTCCATACCTCGATTGTGATAAGGGTGGTCGCAACCGTGACCAAAAGTAAACGGTACTTAATTATTCTTCCCTTTCATACCTCGATTGTGATAAGGTTGGTCTCAATCGTGGCCAAAAGTTAAGAATTCAACTAATTGATTAATTAATATGAAACATGAAATTGTAACTTGGGAAAAAGAAAGATAGCACATTCATCCTATATTGACTTAAAATTCAACATGTATTATGGCTAAAGTTTCCTTAAAAACTTCAATTGGTGTTTATGTAAGACGAAATCAAACCGAGCTAAAAATTGTTAGTTCAATTTAATGCCTATAAACCTAATTGAAAATTTAAAATAAGATTTATTGTATCATGAATTGCATGATAAAAAATAGAGATTGAAAATAAAGAATTTATTACTTAAATACATTCACTCGAGACAATTTTACTTAAAATCGTATCGGAGATTTATGAAAAAATTTGAAAAATATTACCTGTATATGTATAGAAATATTCTTTCTAACGATAATGATAACCTAAAAAATAATCATTTAAACATATAAAAATGTAACATTATGAAAAATAATGTTAAATAAATTGTGTTGCAATATATGTTGCATTTGCATAAAACAAGTGTTGCATTTATAAATATTGCGTAAAAATTATTCGTTGCATTTATTCGTACTAAAAACAAAATGATACATGCAATATCTCCTCCCACACTTAAATTGGACCATGTCCTCATTGGTGCAAAAATTGATAAAACACGAAAAATTTGTACGAAATAAAGCAAAAGTGTACGAAAAGATATAAATATGAAATGGATTGTATCCAACATAAATAGAAATTGAAATTGTACCAAACTTAATCAAAAATAACATAAAAATAAATGAGTTGAGAAAAGATAAGATAAAACCTATCCTAGTGAAGGGAATCTGGTGGAGGCGGTGTGGTCACTACGACTGGACGACTGAAAAATGAAAACAACTGGCGTCGGGTTGACGTATGATCTCTCCTCAAAGTATGGATATTGGCATTCACCGCGTAAATTCTTGAACTCATATTTTGACTGTTTTCCACAATAGCATCGAACCACAAATACATATGCTGGTGGCATGCACGCAGTTGGTTCAAAATTTGTGTCAAAGTAACAGGATCATCAATAGTGTGCTTTTCTTCAACATCCGCCTGTTGCATTAAATGCAAAAGAACGCGAATAGCCACCTAGGATGACGTATGCGCCGAATGTGTCATAAAAGCCAAGATCTTTGTCGGTTGACAATCCCAAGGCAAAACTGACACATGGATTCGATAAGATCCAATCCTCACCGCTATAAATCATGGGTAAATCCCCATTTTTTATTTTCTTTACACTTACCGAATTCTCTGGCAAAGCATTCTCTCTCTCTAAGACTCTCAAAGCTTCCCAATCCTTTTTCTGAAACCATGACTAGAGTTTCCATCAACATCTCCGGTGCCGGTCACCCTAAGACCAGTTCCGATGAACCCTCCATGCAAACTACTTTGCCTGAAACCACCAAGGTCACTACACCGAGCAAAGTCAAAGCTGGCCAAGCTACCTCCTCTAAGGGTAAGCCGACCAAGGCCAGAACCTATACAAAGGTATTCGAAGACGTGAGGGAATGGAAAGTAGACTTCTCACGATGGGTTTCTAAGGCCTTCGTGACATCCGAGCAACCCTTCTGCGAATGGATATCGAAAAATGGCTGGACCGAGCTGTTCTCCATTAGGGATCACACCTATCCTGACCTAGTAAGGGAGTTCTACCACAATCTCCGAGTTGCTGATGATAACCAGGACTATCTGGTAACTGTGGTAAAGGAAAAGACCATCTTCATAAACCCTACCTATCTTGCTAACTTGTTGAAGGAACTGGGTACGATACCACCTTCTGTAAACCCTCTGGCCACTCTGGAGAAGTCTCAAGTACCTCAATGGGTCAGCACCAAAAGATGGCTCACTATCTGCTGACCTACTTCATTTATCCCAAGATCAACTGCACCACCTCAGCAACAAATTTTGAGCAATGCTTCATATGGCATATGCTGACATACAAACCGATCAACATGCTAGTATTCTTGATTGCTGGCTTCCAAAGGAGCACTGGAACTCTCAGGCTGGGCTCGCTCATCACCAGAATCCTCTTAGATCATCAAATTGATCTATCTGAGGAAACTAAGGCTAGAGGATCTGAGATAACCGCTGCTTCGCTGAGGGCTTTGAAGTTCAATCAGCCAATAAAGAAAGGAAAAGCTGCTGCTGAACAATAAGCCGAGGAAATAGCTCCAAAGCAAAGCAAAAGGACAAAGGCTCCAGCTGCCCGTAAAAGGAAAGCTGTTGGGAGTCCTTCGAAGAAAGCTGAGCCTATGACTAAGAAGCAGAAGTCAGCTACTTATCAAGGTCAGGAAAGACCTAAGTCAGCTAAAAAGAGGAGCAGGCAAGATGAGCCTGAAACAGAAGAGCATCCCCTGAAGAAGAATAAGTCTTCAGAGCTGACCCCTATTTATGCTATCCCTACTGACGTCGTTGTTCCTGGTGATTCTCACTACACACAGTGTTTAGGAACCGAAGCTGTGCATCAAGAAGATGATGTACATCTGGACGATCAGTTCATTGCACAAGTTGAGGAAGAGTTAGATGGCGATAGTGAAGAAGATGATGAACAAGAAGAAGCAAGCGGTCAGGATGACGCTGAGGACGCTGAGGAGACAGCTAGTGAGGTTGAAGCTGAGCCAACCAATACTGACTTGGCTGCTGGAGAAGAACAAGAACCTTACCAACCCAATATTGATCAAGAACAAGAACAAGCTGACCAGCTTAATGTTGATCAAGAAGAAACTTCTCCCTCTCACTCAGGAGAGTCTATTCAAGCTGACACTCCTCCTCGCAGAAGAAGATTGGTTAAGGCAAGTCAGAAGTCTGTCATTGACCCTCATGTTCAAAAACCAACTATCCCTGACTTTGTTATCCAGAAGCCGACCAAGGATCCTTCTGCACTCAAGCTGAAATTTTTCAGAAAACAACCATCTTCTACTCCATCGGCTTCTCTTGAAAAGCAAGCCTCTGTTCTTCACCAAAGGAACACGCCGACTTGAATGCTTCCGCTAACTCTACAAGCCAAGTGGAGCCAATCCCCGTTAATGCTGTTACCATAAGCATTTTGCTGACTCAGGACATTCCTACCCCAGTCAGCACAGACAACATTTAGATTACTTCTTCTCTAATCAATACTTCTGCCGATCAATCAGCTCTACCCGAGACTCAAGTGCAGATTGAAAACACACTTCCAGTCACTGACCATGTTATTCCTCTGACTCCTCTTCCAACCGGTCATACTGAGGTAACTAGGCAAGTTAATGAAGGCTCTCTTAGCTACTTGCATGCCACCGAGTCTGGTAAAAGAATCATCGACTCGGTGCAAACATTAATCAAAGACCTTCATCAAACCACTCCACCTGCTGCTGGGTCTTCTACTGTTGAGACAACTCAGCTCTCCCACGTAACTCAGCTTCTCAATGAAGTTAAGGGATTCAAGGATCTGCTGAGTGTCATAGTCTCCATTCAAGCACAACAACCTAAGCAGGATTCCATCACAAAGCTGGCTGAGCTCCAGCTGACAATTGTTCAACACCTCAACACTCTACAAGGTCAAGTTCAGACCTTGTCAGCTGCGAACACGCGATATGCAACTTCTGATGAAGTCAAAATGCTCTTTGCTCAGCTTCACACCGAGCAAATCAAGACCAACGAGCAAATGGCCTCCTATTCTCAATGCTCAGTGGAGCAAATTGGAGAGGCTGTTCGATTGTTGAATTTGAACAAACAAGAAATGGACACTGACGCCATGAAGCAAAATGAGATACTGTATTTCACCAGACAAACCTTCAACTATGTACGTCACAGCAATATTCAGCGTCAATACTATGACACATCCTTACTAAAGACATTTCATCAAGTCGTTGCTAGCCTGTCCGAAGCACTTACCTGGATAGGTAAATCTCAAGCTTTCATAGTCAGCATGATCAGCGCTGCTGAACTTAATATACCCGCAGAGGTCTCAGATGATGGAGTTGCTATTTTTGACGGTGTCAATGAAAGCGCCGATAGACTTAAGGCACTGTCCACCGAACTGACCAGAGCCGTCTTAACTAATGCCTTTAGGATTCCTCCTCCCGATGCTGACAAAACGGGGGAGAAAGAACAAGCTAGAACACAGCATGAGCATAGTCAGTCCAAGCAAAAGAAAAAGAAATAGAAATTAGGCTAGCTCAGTTATGCTAAGTTTGTAGTCTCTATGTTTATGTTTTTCTTTTGTTGTATACGCTGACTACTTCTAGTAATATCAATACTTGCATCTTTTTATCAAAAACCTGAGTTATGAGTTATTATTTATGATGCTGAGTATTAAGTTATTATGTATCTTCAATTACATCAACTATGTTTAATGCTTATAAAACTTATTGATTGTAACCAATGATGATAATATGTTTGACATTGACTTGTATGCTTTTAAAACATTGTCTTATAAGATTCATTGAACAACAAATTACTCAGCGCCCTCTGAATGCTATAACTTCCGCTTAAACACTGAGTAAAATAGAATATGTTCCATGAGCTGACCTACATCTGAAAACTGACCTTAGACTTACTCGATTAAACCTTTAAATGTTTAGAGTAAAACTAAGTCAGTAGCTCAACCCTGACGGGGGAGTTTGCTAAGCTATAATAGGTCAACTATCATGGGGGAGCTCAATATTGAGTTCTTCGCTGAATAGTTTTGCCAACATCAAAATGGGGGAGTTTGTTGAAACACCTTTCCACATAATTTTGATTTGACAAAATTGTTTAAGTGTATTAAAAAATATATTCTAAACACACTAAGTTTAAATGCTTTGATTTATTCTACTAATGTGTTTGTTCAATGTTGAGTTAAATTGTTTATAAGACACAAAGATTAAAAGGCCCAAAGCCCAATACGGAAGTCAAAGCCCAAGTCAAACAGTTTAAGGCAACTCGGCCCACGTATGTCAAAACGCTGTCGTTATGTACAAAACGCAACTCAGCGGAAGAAGGATCTAGAAGACCTTCGTGGAACAACTTCGGGACGAAGCTGCTGAGTTGATTCGACAAAGAGTACAAGACAGCAGCTGGCTAAGAACAACTTCCAAACAAAGTGTTTCCACTTTGGGTAAAGTTCAGAAGACACAGAATGCTGTCTAGTTGACCTTACCATAAATGGAGAGACATTCTGCCGAGCTGACCAAAAGCTGACCGAGGACAGAAGATACTCAAATCTGATTGGCCGAGAGCTCTGAGCAAGACAGGATGACAACGACAGGAAGCCGTTTCCCTCCAACGGTTATTTCGAAATTCGAAATGACCGATGCCTCAGACGTCTCTATAAATAGAGCCCTTCAGTTGCTTCATTCTACACAGAACTTGATCAAGCCATTACGCTGACCAAATTTCTACGCAAAGTTCTGCAAGAAAAAGCAAAGCAATCTTACACTAAATTTCATATCTTTTGTGTAAAAGTCTAGAGTGATTATTCAATCATCTAAGGTGTCTTAGCAATCATTGTTTAGGACAAACACTTATCATTTCTAGAGATTAGAAAGGAGAGGCTGAGTACTCGGTTATAGTACTCAGTGAGAGATTAGGATTGAGTAGAGGTATAGAGGAAGGTACTCTTGTTATACTCAGTTGCTAAGATTGTAAAAGGTTTGATGCTCTACCGTTAAAGAGCTCAGTAGAGAATTCAAAATCTCGGAACGTGTTCCGGGGACAGGACGTAGGCTTGGAGGCCGAACCTGGATAAATCTGCTGAGTAACATATTTCTAACCTTAAACTCCTTTATATACTCATTGCTTGCTTAAACAAAAACTGACCAAGTAAAGAGGTCAAGCTGAGTTGTGCGCATTGAATATTTGAGCTCAAGAATAGACTCTAAGTGCTATCTCCTGACTCAAGTAAAGAAACTGACCTAGTCACCAGTTGACTAAGCCAGTATCTTGCTATTCACTCAGCGCCGCTGTTAAAACCTTTTTCTCACGAAAAAGAAGTCTGCCCTAACTTAAAATTTTTAAATAGTTCCTAACCCCCCCTTGGAACTATACTTGTAATTGGTTAAGGGACCAACAACCTTCTCCAAAATAACTCCTATAAGCTTATATATTTACTTACGCAAACGTAAAGGTAAAATAAATAGCAACCATAAGGATTAAAAAATTGTACTTAAGTTTTACAAACAACAACACTAAACATTGACAGGCGTATTCTCCTTAGTATTCTTCTCGCCTGAGGCACCTGCTTGAGAAGCTTCCTTCTCAACAGCTTCAAATGTGCCATCGGTTATCAGCTCCTCACCCGCCTTTGGAGGTACTTCCTCAAGGTCCACTAGCTTGATATTGGTGGAAGGTTTGCTTTCTTCGACGGGTCCCTTCATCCATTTCCGAACATAGTCACGGAGGTAGCCCTTGATGTCCGGGATTTTGTTAAATTTGAGAACATCATCTGGGTCCGGAACGGCGAACTGCGGATCTGTAAAGTCGATCTCGGGATACGCCAGCTCGAAATACGCCATGATCAGTTCACCGTAAAAGAAAGCTTGCTCTTCAGCCATGTACTCTGCTTCTCCTAAAGTGTTCTCATGCTCCTTGGCGTCTGCCTCAATCTTCTCCTTTAGCTTTTTAATCTCGGCATCCTTGAGGGCAATGGCGGACGCGGCGGATGCGACATTCACGTTAGCATCAGCGATTTCTTTCTCCAACCTTTCTATGGTAGCCTTGTTCGCCACACCTTGAAGGAGCTCAGCTTCCATGGCGCGTATGCGAGTGTACATCTGTCAAAGGCAAACAGTTTTGTCAAAATGAAAGAACAAAGGTACAACTTTTTCTAAAAAGAGATCCTTTCTAGCAAGGGGACTTACCGTAAGAAGCTCCGTCTTTCCCCTTTGAGTATGGGTTGATCCTGGAATCTGGTTTTGATTCCTTTGTACCTCGCCCAACTGATCCAGAGCCTCGTCTAGGTCATTGATAACAGACTCATTCTTCAAGGATCCCTGGACACCATACTTGGCGAACCAGTATCTGCCCAGGTCAGGCTTCGCCGTCTGCACAAAGATGTAAGGATCAAAACTTAGATTCCAAACCTAACAAACAGATAAAAGACAAAGACAACCTACTTATTCCATCTCCACCACAGGCATGGCGGATTTCATGGCATCCGCCATAAACTTTGAACCGCTAGAAGCTGCAGGCTTCCTCCTTTTCAGAGGCGGATCAGCCGTTGTATCAGCTAGACGTTTCCCTGCACCCTTTTGGGGATTCGCCACCTGATCTTTCTTGCGAGCCTCATCCTCCAACAACTTCCTACGCTTCTCTGCAAGAGCGTGATTGGCCTTAGATAAACCCCTGCCAAAGAGAAGAATAAAGCGATCAAGGTTCAAAGAAAGAAAACACAAAGTTACCTTGATCAAACTGTGCAATCTTCGAGTAAATAAACTGGTCCCCTTCCCGGCGAATCAGGGGAATGTCACTCATCATGAAATCTAAGGCATCAGCGTATGTCCAGGCCTCCGTCTTGACACTCTTCATGAGCTCCACCACTACCTCATCACTATTCATCAGTATACGCATATCTCCCGCCATGTGCAAAGGTTTGGGATTCTAGAATGTTGGGAAGCCTAGGGATTCGCCCTCGTTTATCTTTATGTAGAAGAATTTTTCGTCCCAACAATGGACGTTGGAAATTTTGCCACTAAACGGCGAATACACTCCAAATTTTGCAAAAGTAAGGAAAGACTCAGACTTTCGCTTTGACGGTTTATGGAAAGCTTTGAAGATACGGGGAGTGTACACTACTCCTAAGTTCGAGGCCAGATAGCAGTCTAAAGCTATGTCTAACCAGCCATTAGGATGTAATTGGCTGACAGTGATATCAAAGTAAGAAAGGAGTGATATCAAAGTAAGAAAGGATGTCCGCAATCATCTTTGGAAGAGGAAGCCGGAACCCTCTCTCCACATGACTACATTACACCGATAAGAATCCGCTTGGCGGATAGGAGGGTCGTTGATGAGCCGCCGCCAACTGAGTCTCATAATTATTTATCCATAGAAAGCGACTCACCAGATCCGCTAGATCCGCGGCACTCATACGAGACGGAGTGGACTCCGCTCGAGGTTTCTTTTTCCTAGGTAAGGCAGAAGAAGAGGCCATCATCCCAGAAAAATGCCTAAGAACTACGACCGGAGCAGTACCAGTGATCGGAGTGGAAAGTTTTGACTCCTACCTAGATGAGTTCGATCACGATTACACACCGAGTTGTGTAACTCAGCTAAATCGGAGCTGACCGTACCTTCGGAGGAAAAGGAATTTTCTGATGACGAAGTAGTCCAACTAAATACAATCTCAGAGGAAGAAGTCAAATTAAAAAGTTCAGAGGTTGATTCGGAGGATGAAGAAGAGCTCCTAAACATTCAGAAAAAATAGAATGAAGAAGATGAACTTACATGAAAATACAGCTTCAAGGATTCTGAAAACTCCGAAGAAAGCTCTGCAAAGAAGACGCAAAGGAAAATGGAGAGGAAGAACGAATGGGGAAGAAAGAGAAAAGAAAGAATGAAGAAGGCGTCTTCTCTCTCCTCGGGCAGTGCGCCTGCTACACGTGTCACTCCATGATTGGCATCGAACAGAGTGCTCATTAATGCAAGTAATCATGACGACGCGCAAAGAAGCTCAAAAGCCCTAAAGGACTTTAAGGGAACTTTGAGGGGGCTTCTGATAACATTGTGATATTATCCCAAGGATCAAAAGGGATATTCGCCTAAAGAACGCCACGTGTTGGTCGCCTGACACGGGAATTCCGCGACGTATCAAAGTAAAGAGATCCGACGGGCGGATCACCTAGGACTTGCCAAGAGAGACCCACGGGCGAACCTGTGAGGCGAATCTCCATAAGCTCTCAATCTGCCATTAGAACGGCTGGGCCGATCCGGCAATAAAGACCATTAATGAGCTATCAATTAGCTAACCGCCAACTTAAGGGTAACCTGTAACCGCCATTAATGGGACATTAATGGAGACTTTCTAGTTACTGAAGGTTACAACTTCACGACTATATATAGCCTACGTCTCAGGCTATCAAGGTACACATTCACTTACCCTTTGTCAATTCAGTTTGCTCTCTTGTTCTTCCTTACTGACTTTGGCATCGGAGCTTGCCCCCGTCGAACCCAATGACGCCCCCACAGGGACGGAAGCTGATCGGAATTTCTCCACAAGTCATCAATATTATATGTACCCATTTCTTATTGCAATGTTCTAAATATTTATTAATGAATTTCAATATCTTATTGGCATGTTCTAAAATCTTATTCTTATATTCTTAATAAGTTTTCTTATTTACAAATTATTGTATATTATTTCCACAGATATAATATGATCTTTGGCCCCTTTACTGGAGTAGACCACCACAAAAAATGTGTTACGTTCGCTGCTTGTTTAATTGCTAAAGAAGATATTGCATCATTTGAGTGGGTTTTCAAAACGTTTCTTAACGCAATGGGAAGCAATGAACCTATGTGCTTAATAACAGATCAAGACCCAGCAATGAAGATTGCAATCAATAATGTTTTCCAAAAAACAGAACATAGATTCTGCATGTGGCACATTATGAAAAAGATGAATGATAAATTAGGTAAGCCGTCTAAAACTTTGTTTACAATTAAATTTTTTACTGCTTGACTGTTCTACTATATGTTTTGATCAGGTATTACATTGTATGTTCCAATATATTATTGGCATGTTCAAAATATTTGTATATTATCAAGATACTAACTCCTTTTTTTAATAGGTCGTGCAATTATGCAAGAAACCAATTTCTTAAAAAGGATTCAACCAATTGTTTGGAGTGTTGAGATTGAACCTGCAGAATTTGATGAAAAATGGAAAGCAGTCATTTCAGAGTTTAATTTGGAGAAACATGAATGACTATGTCAAATATTTGAAATCAGAAAAATGTGGATTCCAGCGTATTTCAGGGACTTATTCCTAGGAGGAATTATGAGAACTACATCAAGGTCAGAGAGTGAGAACAACTTTTTCATTGCTTTTACAAATTCTCATCTAAGTCTTGTAGAATTTTATTTGAGATTTGATAGTGCAATGGATGCACAAAGGCATAACCAAGCTCACAATGACAATGATGCCAAACATAAAAGACCTGTATGTAAAACACCAATGGGTATTGAAACACATGGAGCTGATGTTTATACAACCACTGTCTTTTATGAGTTTCAGGAAGAGGTTTATAATGGTTCTTTTTTTTTGTGGAATAGACAAATTCTATAAACAACCTCCTTTCGAAATTTACACTATCAAAGAGCAAAGGACATCAAAAAACTTTCAGGTTATGTACAACACCATTGAAGACGAAACAAAATGTTCGTGCAAGAAGTTTGAGAGACAGGGCTTACCATGCAGACACATGGTGTGGGTTTGGAAGGCAAAAATGCTTGAATCAATTCCTAACAGGTATGTGCTTAACAGATGGACTACATTAGCAACAAGTCAAAAAAATATAAATCTGCAAGGAAATCTTATGGAAGAATGTGCTGCTACAATTGATAAGAAAACATTGCTGAATCAACTATGGTCAGAGATTAATGTTTGTGTCTACTTAGCTCAAGGTAGTGAGGAAAATATAAAGGATCTTGTGAAGAAGTTTCAAGGAATCAGAATGGATTTAGAAGCTAAAATCACTCAAAAAGACACTGAGAAAAACAGAACTCTTTCAAAAAATTAAGACATGGAAATATTGATTGGAACTAGTGTACCAACTGAAATTAATGTCAAAGCACCAAAAATATCAAAGAACAAAGGTACATGTATACATATTCCAAAAGGAAACAGTGATAAAAGATTGAAGGGTGAAAGAGAGAAAGCTGTTGAGGAAAACCAGAAAAAAAGAGGTTATGCAGAGTCTGTAAACAGCTTGCTAACCATGATAGCCGAAACTATCCAGAAAAAGAGAACAACTGATCTCATATATTGTTTAGAACATATGATATAAGGTTTAGAACGTATGATACTTGTTTTAGAACATACGATATTTTTTTAGAACATACAATAATTTTTTTCTATGTAAGAAGCTGAAACATAAATATTTTCTTATATGGTACACTATTTTGATGACAAAGTGGATATAACATGTTTTTTTTAGAACATACAATAATTTTTTTTCTATGTAAGAAGCTGAACATACTGCTGTCATTTGGTTCTCATTATATCCTTCCTTCTCAACACTGAGATATGACATCCAGAAAAAGAAACCACTATTTCATCAAATCTAATTCAAAATATGTGTTTCAAACACTTCATTACTGATATCAAAATCGTGTATGTTCCAAAAAATATGTTTCATGTTCTAAAATAATATGTCTTACGTTCTAACATATATAATTACAGCAATTACAGAATATACAATTATTTTAATTGTTCGTTCTTCCATTTTAATGTCTTCTCATTTACACCAGCAACTTCTTTGTTTCCAGAATTTGACAGAATCTTCCAACAGTACTCAATTCTAAAATTCTTCAACTGATCAACCTGCAATATCCCATTCATTATTACTAACATTATCAAAATAATAACAACAACCTATAATAAAAAAGATTTTAAAAAAAACTCACATTGTTCTTTCGAACTCCAATATCCCATCCAGCCTCATCTTGTCCAAAATAAGATTCCATATGTTTCAAAAGGAAAACACCACAATTATCATTGTTGGTTGAGTCTTTCCACTTCAACTTCAAATGTCTTGAAGCATAAACACTGATAACATTCAAGCAATTAGGGCTTTCTCTTTTAATATAAAGATAATATGCTTTCACCTGAAAAACATAGAACAACATCTTATCAATATTAAAACATATCATCAACTATTCAGAACATACACTTAGATTTTCTGAACGTGACAGTAAATATATAGAACACAATAACAAAACTAAAAAACAGTTGAGTAATATTACCAAAGCCTTTGCAAAACCTTTATATTTACTATGGACTTTTACACCTTTATCAAGAGCCTTGTTATCAATAACGTCTATCTTTCTAGTAAAATGGTTGATAACGAAAAGATAGAAATGTGCAGCATAAACAACCGGAAAGAACACCTACAAAAATAAACCATAAGCAATCATAATAATTACAAACAACAATTAAAGTAAAACACAATTTACTTTTAATATAATTACCAAGTGATAACTCTGTAAACTATCTACTTTAGCCTCACGAAGTTCATAACTAATCCTGTCAAAAAAAGCATTGTGTCTGTCGCTGTACTTAATACTTCCAGGAACTCCCTTATCAGTACACAGTATCACCTATACAAAAATACAACATTCATATTAATATAATCCAATTTCTTTTTAACAAAAAAATTATCAAAATGTAAAAACACATACAAATGGTAGAGTAGAGAAGAAGAATCTATGCACAGAAGTTGGACCCTTGCTCTTCTCTTCAGAATTCAATATTCGAGACCACGCATCAACCACATTACTAACCAAATGATTGCTTCCTGACAAGCTCATAATCTCCTCTCTATTGATTGTGGACAAACAATCACTATACAACAACTCACTTCAAAAAAAACAAACAGAATAAAATAAAAACAATCAGTATATCTTAAAGAAAATTCAAATTAACACAAACAACATTCAATTAAGATCTTACTGTGGGTCTTCATTACAAAAAGTATATTCAACCAACATTCTCCGCGAACTAAGCATATTCTTTAGTAAATGCTCAGACTCAAGCAAAAATGGAGACTGTAAATATCCAGGCAACTTTGAAATCCTTTTTGAACGATTTCCAACACCAACTTCTTACACTTCCTCAACTACATCTTTGCGTACTCTCCTATTAACAACAGAAAGAAAATAACAAAAGGGGACAAAATTATCCAGGTTCAAAAACAGAAACCACATACTTTTAAATTCTATTCTCATGTTCTAAAATATAAACCATATGTTTCAAACACACATACACATGATCTAAATTAGAAAAATTCTTAAATATCACTTACATTGCATTACTATCAGAAACAACATCAGCAAAACATTCATCAAGCCCATTAACTCCTACTCTCAACACTTCTTCAACAAACTCTTCCCGAACTTCATCCAAATCAAATTGACTATATTTCATACCACACCTAATTTTCCACTATAAAATATAAAAAAATTAAAACCATAAAACAAACTATAATTTCAAAATAATGCAACAAAACCTTTATTATAAATGCACTATACCTTTTCAGCAAACTTCAAATCCTTGTCCATCACAATATCTCTCATGAACCGCATTACAAAAAAACCACATGTTTTGTGATATTTTTGCTCTGGCACACCCTACAACACAACAAGCATAACATTAAAATAATGTACATCAACCTAACCTTTACGTTCTAAAAAATTTCACACATGTACAAAACAAATATACAAGTTAAAAATTACCAAAAGTGCAGTCCATTTGACTTTAACTTCATCATTCTCAGAGTATAATTGAAGAGCCATGTTAAAATAAAAATCATTAAAATCAGGTACATCATCTTAATCTTCAAACATAGTTATATATCAAATAAACTATAAAACAAAATACAAACAAAAAAACATACTCATTCACAACATCAATCTATACATCTCCCTTTGGTAAACGCCTTCTCAACGGATCCAACCAATAAGCTCTAAAATTCTTCAAATCGATAATTGACAACGTCCAGTGTCCACTGAAAATAATACTATTATTATTTCAAAATAAAGAAAATTACTTAAAAAAATATTAAATAAAATAACTAAAACAATCATACCCTGTATTATATGGACACAAAAAGATAGACTTATCCATCGTGGACATCTTCAATCGATTCATCAACTCATATGAGTGCTGGCTTACTGTTTTAGAACTTCCAATGGAATAAGTGTAATGAGGATCAACAAAATAAAACAATTTCTCCATTCCTCTTTTCTTCAACAAATTAAACAAGTAGCTACATAAAAACAAAAAAGAACATAGTAAGAATCAACTACAACTAATATAAATAAAACTATAACATTTCAAAAACAAAATACCTCATGTAGAAAATTATAACGTTGCAAGTTATCTCTTCCATATGAACCATAGAATATATATCATGCCTCAACAATAATGCTTTAGCAGAATGTCCAAACAACTATTCACCAACAACATAGCTAACAAAATTCCCTTTCACCAACTCCACATTTGCCCATTTGCACAACATCTGTAACTTATCTGGAATATTTCTAGGCAAAGCTTGCAAATCTACATCCACCGCATCTTCTATCACCACGTTATCAACTTCATCATCAACAACAAACCTGTTGACAAAACAAACAAACTTAAAGAATCAAATAGGAATAACATAATCAGAAGCATAAAACGTATGTTCTGGACAATAAAGCATATGTTCTAAATAATAAAGCATATGTTCTAAAATATAACAAACATTAAAAAATATAAACAAAATATAAAATATTTATTTTCACATACATTACTTCAGGATCAGAATTATTCTTCATATCTGCACCATCCGATTTCTCAATAAAATTTTTTGTTTGTGTAGATCCACCTTCAGTTCCAACAAAATCATGCAACTCTTGACTCAACAAATTAAAATTCGGATAAGAATATTTTTCTTCAGATTTCTTCATTGGAGTTTTACTCTCTCTCTGATCTTTCTTCTCTATTTAATTCTTTCAACCAACGCATCTATCTCATCAAAAAATTCAGAATTAAAATAAGGATGACTATCTTGACTAGACAAATCATAATCAACATCTCCAGTCATTCCTGAATCTTTTTTACTTTCCGCTTTGTTCTCATTAACTTCTTCTTCTTTCCCTCATTCACTTTGACTAACCGGATCTTCATTGCCTCGAGTATATTTACTCCACAAGCTGTTGATCAGATTAGACATCTCAACACTTGTACCATCTTCACCAAAAACAACATTAGCTTTTTTCAACATACAGTACCTTTCATTAACTTTAGAACCCAATTCTTTAGCTAATGATTGGAACTTAGCAAGAAATTCCTGCATATACAAATCCATAATAAAAAAACAGGGCATGTTATAAATAATATTAAGCATGTTCTAAATTTTAATAAGCATGTTCTAAAATCTAATAAGCATGTTCTAAAATTTAAAAACAAAGATAAAGATGTAATAACGTACAAAAATTTGAGCAGGTCCACTCGAAGAAGCTTCTCCACATTCCTTCCTATTGGCTCCTTCAGCATCTTGATTATCTTCTCTTGGCACATTTCCTTCATCCATATCCATACTTTCTCTTACCAAATTTTCTCCCACCACTATTCTATCTAACACAATCCCACTTCCAAATCCCCTCATCTTTTCCAAAGCCATCCTCTTTTGTATCCGTTCTTTATTCCAAACAGATATCAGTGGAAAATCTCTTGGATTAACAACATTAGCTCGTTGAAGCCTATCAAAATAACTTATCTGCAAAAAAATAACAAAAATGAACAAGTTATACACAAATTAAAAAATAAACAACAAACAAATATTATAAAACAAATAATCAAAAAAAGAAAATTACACTTACCAACAAGAAAGGAAGGGGACCTGTAAAAAAAGTAGGACTCCTTTTCCATTCACTGACAGAATCCAACAAATGCTTATATGCAAAAGAACACCAATCCAGATTTTCAATTTCCTTAACATTCCTACAACTATAAAGAAACTTATAGTTCATAGCTTGGTTCTTGGTAGAACGAATACAACAATTCACAGCACAGAATACAAAATGCAACAAAAACTCATCACACAATGGTTTCGTCTTCAGATCATTCAGCTTAGCAATCACAGTACTATTAATTGGACTTCCAATCTCAAGTCCAAAATACGACCTCCATTGAGCAAAAAAATCTGAAGACTCATATTCCCCAACATCTTATGGCTCCTCAATCTCTACACCTCCACAAGGCAAGCCATAAACAGCCTTAAAATCATCCTTAACAAACTTCAATTCTTCACTATTATCCAGCATAAGGCTACACCTATCAACATTAAAACTATTCATAAGTTTTTCACAAAAAGTAGCATTATGAACATCTAAGCTTAGATGCAAAAAACCACCAAATCCAATCCGCTTAATTGCATCCTTATGAGTCTCCGGAATATCATGAAGAATACCCATAAACTGTTTCGGAGGTATTCTTTGACCAAGATCAACCTTATTCCATTTACAAATATTTTCATCATCACCTACGCTAACAACCTTCTTCCTCTTCTTTAAAAAACTAGAAGCAACATACAAGTTTCTTGCAAACTTCACTTTCTTTACCTTCTTAGCATCAACATCTTCCTTTAAAGCATCAACATCTTCCTTTAAAGCATCAACCGAAGCTTCAGAAACTTGAGAAGAATCAAAACCTTTACTAGATAGACTCCTTGTTTGCCGCCTAAATGTACCTTTGCTAGATTGACTACTAGTTTGCCGAATCAACTCACCTTTGATAGATTGACTCCTGGTTTGCCGCCTCAACAAACTATTAGACGGAACGACATAACTAGAGAGCAAATCATTGTCAGCGGGAATGGCTGGCATTGAAGGTCTTTTAGAAATTGAAGGTCTTTTAGAAGTCCTCTTAAATCTTCTAGATGTATATGTTTTTGCAGTTCTATCTTCAACAGGAACAACAGTTTCACCTTTCTTCTTTTTTTTTCTTATCTTCATTAGAACCATATTCTTCCATAATATCATCCAGCAAATTCTGATCAACCACATTACTTGGAAAAATCTATTCTCTGTTGCCGCCCATTTTCTAAAAAAACAGAACATATACTCAACATTTTAGAACAAACAAATGCAAATATAAAACAAATATACAACGAAACATAAAACAAATGGAATAACTCATCAACCAAACATAAAGTAATTTAACAAAGCAATAACTCAATAACAGAACATATGATTAATATTTTAGAACAAAAAATGCAAAAACATAAAACAAAAATAGAACAAACTCAAAAACGTTCTAAAACTAACTACATTTGAATACAAAAAACATACAAAATCATACCGCAACAAACTTTGAAAGTTCAAACAAGCGAAAACACCAAACAAACCAATATCTCATTAGCAAAACAATTGTTCAATATTTTAGAACAAAACACATGCAAATATAGAACAAACATAGAACAAAAATAAAATCATTTTGAAAAACCTACAAAACAAAAAGCTACAAAACAAATGAAAAACCTACAAAACAAAAAGCTACAAAAATTAGGTCTCAAAAATTAAAAATAGAGAACAAACATAAAACAAAACAATATCTCATTAACAGAACATACGTTCATAATTTTAGAACAAAAAATACAAAATATAAAACAATAACAGAACAACATAAAAACATTCTCAAACTCAATACATTTGAATACAAAAATCAAAGAAAAACATACAGAAACTTTTTTATAAAGATCAAACAAACGAAAACCTAGAAAATCAAAAAACTATAGAAAATGGAACTCAAAATCAACAAAGAATATAAAACAACAAAATAAACAAAACACATAAAGCAACAAACCTCGTTCAGACGAACAAATTCACAGAAAAAACCAAAAAACGAAAAAATGCAAAAAAAAAACAATGAACAGAAAAAACGAAAAAGATAAGCAACTAACCAGAGTTAAGAGGAACAAATACACGGTAGAATCGATGAAATACAGAGCGCAAATCTTCTATCAAAACCAAAGTTGATCGACGCTAGATTAGAAGAGAAATGATAGAAGATAGAAATGAGCAAGAAGATGAGGAAGAAGTCGAGGAACGAAGCGACTGAACTGTTCAACTTCAGAAACGCGCGCAACTTATTACCAAAACACAGCGTTTTGGTTAATGAAATACCCCTAAAACTACATAGTTTTTTGTGGTTCTCATCTAAGGTGAGTTCTCACCTAGGAAAGGGTTCTCACAAGAGCCCTCTTATATATATATATATATATATATATATATATATATATATTATTCATAACAAAGTTATTTTCCTCTCAAAATGTGAGAATGTCCTTTTGAATTTTGAACAGTGGTTACAAAGACAGATTGATTACCATTAAAATGGAATTAATTCGTGAATGTTTTTTCCATAGTCTTCTATTTGAATGATCTTCTTATTTTTCAAGATACACAAAAATTACAGAATGTACATAGAACTTCCGCAAAAATTTTGTGTTCTCTTGCCATGATTTTGTGCTTCTTCCTGCCTCTTTATTCTTCTGTTTTGTTATATTCCGGTGATAACATATGCACTCAATTGTGTTCGGCCAATAAAGTTATTGTATCTTGGGAGACGATTATCAATAGTGAGCAAATTATGTCTTTTTTTTATGTAATTTCATATTACTGACAAAAATAATTGTGTTCTTTCTGTTCGTTATCTCTTGGAATTGATATTAGTTCTAACACAGTGAATTTTTTTTAAGAAACTATCTTGTGTTTTACACGAGATCAAAGACACGTGTACATAGTGAAACTCCGCCTGTGAGGGTCACTTGGTGGCCTTTATAGCCGGTCCCCAAGCCCGGACAAAGAAGGAGGGTTGCGGTAGGTTTGTGGCGGCCAATGTAAAACTTAGCCACATCTCATGACATGAACCATAATATAAATACCGTTGGGGCGTTCCCTACTTAGCGACGCGCTGCACTTCCTAGACCCGGGTGTAGTGATAAATGTGCAAGGGTTGCTAGGTCGTCGCCCCGAAGCGGCGCGCCACCCCAGGACCCGGGGGTGGTGTCAAATATGCAAGGGTTGCGGGTAAATAAGCTAGTCCACGGTAATGGTAGGGGTAGGGGTAAGGGTAGTAGGTTACGCTTTGGGACATGGAACATAGGTTCTTTGACAGGAAGATTAGCTGAAATTGTAGATGTTATGAAGAGGAGGAGAATAAATATAATGTGCCTACAAGAAACTAAGTGGGTTGGAGCCAAGGCTGGAGAGATAGCTCCTTGGGGTTATAAGCTTTGGTACTCAGGAAAGGATGAGGGTAGAAATGGAGTAGGTATTCTTATTGATAGGGAATATATTGATGATGTAGTAGCGGTGTCTAGAAAGAGCGATATAATTATGAGTGTTAAGCTAGTGATAGGGGACGAGGTTGTGAATGTCATTAGTGCATATGCGCCACAAATAGGATTAGATGTCTCTATAAGACAAGCTTTTTGGGAGGACTTAGAGGAAGTGGTGCAACAGGTTCCTAGGGATGAAAAAATGGTACTGGGGGGTGATCTCAA
This sequence comes from Euphorbia lathyris, assembly GCF_963576675.1. Classification (NCBI taxonomy): domain Eukaryota; kingdom Viridiplantae; phylum Streptophyta; class Magnoliopsida; order Malpighiales; family Euphorbiaceae; genus Euphorbia; species Euphorbia lathyris. The sequence goes on from NC_088912.1 coordinate 10,718,234, forward strand.
TGGACACGTGGGTTCTAGGCGAGATGGGTTTGAGAGTGTTCATGGAGGGTATGGTTTTGGAGATAAGAATGAAGCAGGAAATGATATTTTGGAATTCGCATCAGTCTATGACTTGAGTATCATGAACACATGGTTTATGAAGAGAACATCCCACTTAGTGACTTATCGGAGTGGCGGTAATGCGAGCCAAATTGACTTCTTCTTAGTAAGGAGTGCTTGGAGAAAGAGTTATATTGATTGTAAGGTGATCCCTAGTGAGAGTACGACAACCCAACATAGAGTAGTGGTGCTTGATTTTCGAAGTAGGAAATGTATAAGAAAACAAACACCACAAGTAGAGACTAAGATTAAGTGGTGGAAATTGCAAGGGGAGAATCAACAAAAATTTGTGGATGAGATGACCAAAAAAGATATTTGGACTTGTAATATGGATTTAGATATAGATTCGATATGGACTAAGATGGAGCATAGTATAAGGGAAGTAGCGAAGGAAGTTCTAGGGTAATCTAAAGGTAGCATGCCACCGGGTAAGGACACATCTTGGTGGACAGAAGAAGTACGACAAGCAGTAAAGAGTAAGCGAGAATCCTATAAAATATTGGGGAAATGTAGGAGTGACGAGAACTACGAAAAATACAAAGAGACTAAAAGGGAAGTAAAGAAGGTCATACGGGATGCTAGAGCAAAGGTGAATCGGGATCTGTATACAAGGTTGGATACGAAAGAAGGGGAAAGAGACATATATAGAATTTATTGGATGAGAGATAAGAAGACACGAGATCTCGAAAAAGTTAAATGTGTGAAGGATGTGGACCAGAAAGTCCTAGTTGGAGATAAGGATATCATGGAACGATGGAGGTCCTATTTTGATGACTTATTTAATGGAGATCGCAGACAAGATGTTGGCGATATAAGTATCCATCACGATATGATAAATCATGAATGCCTGCGGAGAATTCAAAAGGGTGAAGTCAAAATGGCATTAAGTAAGATGAAGTTGAAGAAAGCAGTAGGACCTGATGGCATCCCTATTGATATTTGGAGATGTTTGGGAGAAAGAGGAATCGAATGGTTGACGACGTTCTTCAATAAAATTTGGAGAAACAATAAGATGCCATCAGAATGGAGGAAAAGTATCTTAATCCCTTTGTATAAGAACAAATGCGATGTCCAAGATTATGCCAACTATTGGGGAATCAAATTAATGAGTCACACTATGAAACTTTGGGAGCGAGTGATCGAACAAAGGCTCAGGAGGACGGTGAAGATCTCGGAAAACCAGTTTGGCTTTATGCCGGGAAGATCAACTATGGAAGCCATCCATCTAATGAGACAATTAATGGAGCACTATCGAAATAAGAAGAAAGACTTGTATATGGTTTTCATTGACTTGGAGAAAGCATATGATAAGGTACCAAGGGAAGTACTTTGGTGGGCCTTGATAAGGAAAGGTATTTCGCGGAAATATATTGACATCATAAAGGACATGTATGAGGGATCATGCACGAGTGTACGTACTAGTGTTGGGAAGACTGAAGAGTTCCTTATTACGATTGGAGTGCATCAAGGTTCCGCACTAAGTCCATTTATTTTTGCCATCGTTATGGATGAACTAACAAGTTCACTTCAAGATGGTATACCATGGTGCATGCTGTTTGCAGATGATATTGTGTTGGTTGATGAGACGAAATAAGGAGTGGAGAGGAAGTTGGAACTATGGAGATAAACTCTAGAATCTAGAGGCTTTAAGTTGAGCTGAAGTAAGACAGAATATTTGGAGTGTAAGTTTAGCGGCCATAGGAGTAGGGAGGCAGGGACAATCACCCTAGATGGGAGAGTTGTTCAGGCCTCAGAATGCTTCCGGTATTTAGGATCTATTATCCAAACAGATGGAGAAGTAGATGGAGATGTTGCTCATAGGACTAAAGCTGGTTGGTCGAAGTGGAAGAGTGCTACGGGTTTCCTTTGTGACCCCGGCATGCCTAATAGATTGAAGGGAAAATTCTACCGGACGGCAATTAGACCAGCATTGTTATATGGTACGGAGTGTTGGGCAGTGAAACACTACCACGTCCATAAGATGTCAGTGGCGGAGATACATATGTTGAGATGGATGTGTGGTCATACGAGAAAGGATCGGGTGAGTAATGAAATAATTAGGACAAAAGTAGGGGTCACATCTATTGAGAATAAAATGAGAGAAAACCGACTAAGGTGGTTTGGCCATGTGAGATGTAGAGCGCTTGATGTGCCGGTTAGGAGAACCGAAGAGTGGAAAAGGGATGTAGTGGTGAAGGGTAGGGGAAGACCTAAGCAAACTTGGAGGAGGGTGATCGAGAGTGATATGAGTTTACTAGGAATTGAGGAAAATATGGTAGTGGATAGGACGGAGTGGAGGGAGCGAATTTATGTCGCTGACACGACTTGATTTCACGGTTTTATATGATGGTTCATGTTAGCCGATCCCGAATCATTTCGGGACTAAGGCTTTGTTGTTGTTGTTGTATTATTATTTTTTTGTTCATATATATATATATATAGTTGTTTTGGCGTTGATGAGTAGTAACATAACACATATGTAGAATGAAAATAACGAGATCCATGACTACGTAGAATATAATTGTAGACAGAAGTAAAATTGGTTCACTTATAAACGATAAAAATAGATTTACACAATTTATAACGTTATGGATGAAATTACTCTTATTTGCTACCATTAAAGTATTGTACCTTCTCTCTTGTACACAAAAAGTGATGCCGGGCATCTCCCTCTGGGATCGGGTCCGTACGAAGGAAGTCGGAGGAAGAACCAAGCACGAGCAACAAGCGAGTAAAGAGGCCAAAACAGTGCCACACAACACACCAGCAGCTCAGGCACGCTCCGCGTGGATTAAAGCACGCTCCGCGTGAAGGAAGGTTTGATCCGGAGAAGAGTTCAGCAGCCAATCCACGCTCCGCCTAGATTTGGGCACGCTCCGCGTGGAATGAGGACTGATACGGAGAGAAGTCCAGGAGGTCACATACGCGGGGCTTGGATTAGGCACGCTCCGCGTGCCTTCATTTTAAGGAACTTGCTCCTTACTCCAACTTCCTCCTTAATTACAATCCTGTCACCCCTTATTTACACCTTTGCCACTCCCTAATTACAACTCTACCACTCCTATATTCACACCTATGCCGCCCCTTTATATTTAACCCAATTTACCCTTATCTTGATATTTTAATTAGTTATGTTCTTTACCCTTTATTGTAATTTGGCAATTAGGTTTTAGATGATATAAATTCATCTCTTTCTTTGTAGTACCTTAACTTTTTATCAATCAAATATTAATCTTCTTCAAGAAGCTTGTTAAGGTTTTCACCTTCAACAATGGGGATTTCATATTCCTATGGATTTAGTCCATAAAACTCGGGATTCACTCCTTCTAGTTTAGTTAGAGAATAAATATCTTTGTTAGTTTACGATTAAAACTTTCAGACGATTTCGATCCGTATCAAAAAGTTTCTCCACCAAAGGGGAAAAAAGAAATCAAGTATATTATGCAACTCTAATTCAATAATTAATAGTCTAAATTTATATAAATCATAGCAAATACATTCTATATATAAGAATACAAAAAAAAATGATAAAATCCTAATTTTCCAACATAATCAAACTATATATCTCCCAAGAAGTACAAATTACATAATTAATTATATAAAATATATAAATAAGGAATTAATTTTTCCAATTTAATTGCCTAATCTTCAAGAACATCAACTTATTTGATTAATTAATCATTTCATTACGTATTTAACAAGACCAGGAATATGAGCAGACATCATATAATCTTCCCAATTAATTTCAGTTGGATCAAACTTAAACATATCTATCTCATCACTTCGACATGTTTCCCTTGCTAATTTCCTTAGCTTCTCCGAATTTGTGTCATCAAATCTAAAAAAAAAAATAATATTAATTAATTAGATAAATATAAACATAATTAGGTGATAATTAATATGAATTTAATAATGTAAAAAAATTCTTACATGCCGTTGAATAATAAATATGGTGTATAGAGTTCTATCAATCTCATCACCAATTTTAATTTACGATCAAGATTTCTATACATTTCCTCGTATTTCTTCAGTAACATTATATTTGCCACTTGTAATGCCTGTAAATTGTACAAAGATGTAAATTTCTTAAGATTTTATATAATATTATTTAGTATATTATATAAAACGTATCATCATTTATGTCATATAAAATTATATGGAACACATACATTATAACATAGTTAAGACATAATAACTCATTTTGACACGCCAGAGTTTATAAACAGAGACGAAGTACAATTCACTGTTCTCGTATATGAATCGAGAAAGAAACTTTTCCTACCCTTGACTCATCAGAGCCCCCACAGAGTTCAAATCATCTATTGGAGATTTTTTATTTTTTATTTTATATTTTATACATTAATAAAAAAATTAAATTTATATAAAAAACATTAAATTAATAAAAGAAACTAAATTTGATATTATTGTTACAAATATATATATAATATTTTTGGGGATTCAGATAAAGTCGGGGATCGAATCTCTGTGAAGTAAGAAGAGCATTCCTCATCTCCGTTCCCATTCTAATTGTAGGGACAATAAATTCTCCATCTCTATTTTGTGGGAATTTTTTTCCGAGATTTCTCATCCCTATCGGGGCATTTCTCAATAGAAAGAGGGATCCCTACCCTACTAGCAACTCTAAGACTAGTCTCAAACTAACCCTCATTATATACAATGGTGGATACATATTTGCTCTATTGGGGAGCCAATTTTACAGTAACTGCACTTTTTGGGCCAGTTTTTTCAATTTCATTCTACATCTTTCTCTGCTTTTTTTTCAGCAGATACTTTTGGGGACCATCGTGCATCCCAAACCCTCAACTTGTCGGGGACAATGGGTCGGACCATCACTGGTATCAGTGATGTCGGAGGCTGGAGAAGCCCCCTGGCATAGGGGGGAGTTTGACCATAGGCAAACTCAACCCCAAACATTCGCAAAGCTATGGGGAGGCTTCAGTATCGAGTGGTGAATGAGACATATCAACATACGCTGATGGTAGAGGCCGAGTTGGTATAAGCAACACTATAGAGGAAGGAAGAATGAGATGAAAGACCCTGGATGAAGGAAGAAGATTTGAATAAAGGTCCTGAAGAAAGGAAGAGTATTGGGATGAAGACCCTTAATAACAGAAAAGAAGAGTGAGGACAACTTGGCGGAACCTCGGTGATGTTCGAGGAGGAAGTGAAACTCTCTTTAGAGGAGGCGGACTTGATCAACGAAGATGTTGATCCTCTAAGTGAGGGAGGATGTAAAGGGGAGGGGGGGGGGGGGAGTTTGACCATAGGCAAACTCAACCCCAAGCATTGGTAAAGCTATGAGGAGGCTTCGGTATTGAGTGGTGAATGTGACATATCAACGTATGCTGATGGTAGAGACCGAGTTGGTATAAGCAACACTATAGGGGACAAAGACTATCCTGGCATCGGATCTCCACCACCCCCTAGGTCAGTAGTAGGTACTGGCTTAAGCGATCCACCCTCGTCCACTAGGGACAGGAGAGTCGGACATTCGTCCTTCGTGAAGGGAAGCGGATGTCTCCGTAGAGGGGAACTTTACGGACATTATGGGGTCGACGAGTGCCCATAGTGCGTACCCATTCTAGGGCGAGGTTAACCACAGGAAACCCTCTAGGACGAAATTCCGACAGACATATTTATAAAGGGATAGACCCCTTCGGTAGGAGTTGGCTGGCCGACATTTGGAAGAAAGTCAAGGCGTCCGTGGGGTTTTGACCTGGCTCAGACTTGGCCCCGTGACACCTGGCACCCCTATCTCCACCCCTTCAGTGACCGGAAATAAAAACGCAATAAATAAATAAAGATGTAAAAAATGATTACCTTCAAAGGAAGGAGATAACGAATAGTCATGTACATATAGAAGCTAGGTAGAGAATTAAAGAGAATTCCTTTTCCAACATGAACTTGAGTTCCATCTTTGTTAATCCATGGATTTTCAGAGAAATAACGAAATGTATAATCACGAAAATTTGAAAATCCCACTGGATTTCTTGATGATGATCCTATTTGATATACTATTTCTGAACTTTTTTTTGCTCTTGCCACCATAGCTAAAATAATTCCATTTATGACCATATCTGATGGTATCTGTCATAATAAATAAAAAATATCATTAATTTATTTATTTTCTAATTTAAATATCACACTAACTAATACATCATTTGTTCTCTGAACTTGTCCAAAAATATTGATTGACCTCTGAACTCAGCCCCCTCAATTTGCATAAAATATTCTGTTAGCCCCATGAACTTGCGTAAAATGTAATCAATTGATCACTCAGTCGTAAAAAAGTAAGTTAAATACAGAAGATGTATTCGAAGCATCTTAGAATGTTATTACATAATTCAAAAATAGATTAAAAATGAAGTTATTACTTGTTCAACTATACAACTTGTCTTCTCTAATATTAGAACCGTATATCCCGATTTTTATCGTTTAACTTTTTCTAAATAAGACTCGCACAATACATCTTCCGCATTTAACTTACTTTTCTTTACAACCGAGTTATCAATTATTACATTTTGCGCAAATTTAGAGGGCTAACTGAATATTTTATACAAGTTTAGGGAACTATTGGGACATTTTGAAAGTTCAGGGGTCAATCAAATTTTTTGGGGAAATTCAGGGGACAAATGATGTATTAAGCCTTTTTAATCGATTTTTATTGATTAATTTGGACTTTAACTTTATAAATTAATTTTATAATAATGTAAATTTCAAAAAAATTTATGTTAAAAAATAAAATTAGGGGCTATAATAATAATAAAATTCACCGTATTAATGTCACACTAAATAATAATAATAATAATAATAATAATATTATTATTATTATTATTATTATTATTATTATTATGTCCGCGCGTTGCGCGGATCAATAATTTTTTTTATACATTATATATTTCTTAATTATATATTATTTACATAAAAATAAAATTAATAATAACTTTAAGTTAAAAGTGTTAGGGTATCATCCTTTACAAAATTACACTCTGAATATGTTTATTGATATAATAAACACAAAATATTATACCTCCTCATAATAAGAAAATAATTGATAATATATATTTCTACACACCATAATACTTGGAATACTGCATTAAATTTTCAAAATGCAAAAAAATGGAATAACTCGATAAATACTTGAAACATTGTATTAAATTTTCAAAACACAAAAAATAAAATAACTAATATATTTAAGATGATAGATTAAAATTAATTAATTTCATTCGACATTGATACGACAATAATACATGGACAAATTTAATGTTTCAAAAGTTCAAAGATTAAAATTAACTTAAGAAATATTTGGAACACTATTAAATTTTCAAAACACAACAAATATAATAAATAATAAAAGTTGAGGGACAAATTAGACTTTTCCATCTACTAAAAAATTATATGATCTTTTTCTCCACACTATAATATATGGATGCCCAGTCATAAAAAAAAGAGCTTCTACACATTTTCTCTGAATTTTCTCCGCTTTCATTATTATATATAGTATAGATTTTTTATTATTTAAAAGTGGAGGACGGGACGGAAGAACCAGGACATTTCAACCAGGTTGATACCCCCTAGACAAACTGAATCCGAACCCAAAGATATATAGTATAATTTAACTAGAAATCTTAAATAATAACTCACCACATCAAGAGTTAACTATGGATTGGACAAGAAACATGTTATTTTTCCTTTCCCGTAACCAACAATTACACCATCAATTGTTCTACAATTGAAATTCAATATGTTAGTATTATTAAAAGAAATATATTAGATTTGACATCGAAAATGCAGAGAGAGTTGTTAGGACTTGAATTAGTGTAAATTATATATATCAAATTGTTATCACCAGAAGAAAATTCGATGTTCCCATTTTTCTATCATCCTATCAGTTTTTCATTTAATTTTTAACACGTGACATAATTATGCTACTTTAACCAAAGTTAAAGAAAGTTATTAGAATTAAAGTAGAAAAATTATGTCACGTGTCAAAGATTGAATGAGAGATAGAAATGTGGATTACAAATTTTCTTATGTTACGGTCATATGATAGCTAATGGAGCTTGCAATGATTTGGTCTTGAGTATGGTTTTGGGACAATGGTTCGAGCAGAAAATGAACTGATTTCAACACGAGAAAATGAATGACGATGTTTTTATTTCAATATAGACATGTTTTAAGTCGTGGAACATGTCTTAATATACACATGGTGTTGGGTCAAACAGTTGATATCACAATGTATTCTGTAATATGAGACATAATCATGTGAAAATTAGCAGGAGTATAACGAACTGGTCTTGTACGAATGAAGGCGAGACAAATAATTTGAGCAAAAAACAACCTCAAATAATTGAATTCAACATGAAATATGGAAAGTCGCAAAGTGTTTTGTAGACGTATATTAAAGTTGTGAGAATGAGAAAAGTGAATCACTTACTTTATACCTTCAATCCAACCAGGAAAAGGTTCTTTATAAGTACTCAAAACCATAGTTGGACGAATAACAACAACAGGTAAAGTCTCTTTCAAATGCACCAAAAGCATCTCCCCTATTGCTTTTGTGAATACATACGTGTTTGGCCATCCAAAAACTCTTGCCCTATTCAAAGTAACACCACAAATTATATTTTAAAAATTAAGTAAAAATGGATTTCAGGAAGTAAAAAGATGAACCCTCATCGTAATTAGGTTGGCACTAGAGGAAAAAATATTAAAAATTAAAAATTAAATTAAATGATTTGCTACATAATTATAATATTAGTTTAAACTTAATACATATCCATCCAAATTTTCAGAACGAATTTTTCATCTCCTTAACTTGGTTAAACAGTCGTAGCTCACATGACAGTACTATATACTTTATGTGCCACTAACAGTTTAAGCAAGTTGAACCGATAAAGAGATTGGTTTAATTAAACAAGTTGAGAGAGAGGAAAAATTGTTTCAACCAAACTGAGTTGATAGAAATATAGTTTTAAAATTTTATAGTGCCATTAGATGTTTAACTGCAAGTCGCAGATATTAGATATGTATTAAGCCATTCTTTTAAGCATAATATAGTTAACGCTTAGCACACATGCAACCCCTCCAACTTGCATCCAAATACCTAATGACCTCCTGAAACTTTAAAACAACTTTTCCGCTACCTCAACTTGTTCAAAGTGACATTTTCGCCACTTCAACTTACTTAGTACGATCTTCTCACCGCGTCAACTTGTTTGAAATAATCTTTCAGGCAGCTCGACTTAAATAAATTTAGAGTAACACATAGAGCGTACGGATAACGTCAAAGGTTAGCAGTGACATTTCAAGCAAGTTGAGGTGGCGAAAATATCGTTTTGAAAGTTTGAGAAATTATTAGGGTTTTCAATGCAAGTTAGAGGGATCATATATGTATTAAGTAGACATGTTCATGTGCCTAATACCGATTTGGACAAGAAAATTTGACCTTAAATCCAATCTGACCCAGACCCGTTAAAACCGTCTATTTTATTAGCACGAGATGTCCCGTCCTATTTATATTAATTAGTAAATGTATATATTTGATTTTTAAACACGAGCCCAGCCGACACAAACCCACCTAACTTAACACGAACATGATTGAACTTGGGCTGAGCATTTTTAGATAAAAGCACGTTGGACCCGGTCCAACCCGATCCATGAAGAGATGTAGTATTACCTTTCTAAACCAAAATCTTTCATGGCAGCTGAAATTGCTTTCTCAGAAACATCTTCAGAATGAAGTTGATCCAATTTTTCTTGAGCCAATTTTTTTTCATTTTCAATAACTATTTTTTCTGTTCCTTTTTTTGCTTTACCCATTGAAAATGGCTTCTCTAATATTGTTCCACTATCTTCTCCACATACATAAGCTGAAAAAAAAAACAATATTAACCATATCAATATTTTCATTAATTAATTATAATATTTTTCATATTGGAAAGAAATAGAAAATCTATAAAAAAAAATTGTACTTAATTAATTATTGAAAAATAATTATCATTTCATTTCATCATTGAAATATAATTATTGAAAGATCATTTCTTTTCATTAACTATTGCTTTTCCCAATTTCTAAAAACATTAAAAAACGTGAAAATATGAACAAAAATGTAACATGGTATAAGGAAAGATTTCTGATGGGCGGGATGTGTTGGCAACGTGTGTCTTCTTCCACCGTCTCTAAATTCAAGTTCTCATAATTTTTTTACGTTAAAAATATATCACCAAGGTATTAAAAGAGTGTGAAAATTGCTTTAATTGTTATTCTCTATGCAAATCATAATAAAATGTTGATTTTTAACTCTAAATTAATACATTGTATAATTGTTGATATATTTATTTAAATGAGTATTTGGAATAATATTAGATCATTATATATGTGTACTATAGTTTTTTTTTGACAAGTAAGAGTCATCTTTATTAAATATCAGAATCAAGAGCAGTACAGACACAAGGAGGAGGTTTTGAAATCCAGACTATCCTCTCAAAAGCAGGTGTAGCTGCACGGGCTAAAGAGTGAGCAGTGGAATTCGCTGACTTATGAATAAAAGAAATTGACACATTAACTATATCCTTAATAAGGATTTTGTAGTCTTCAATAACTAGATCCAGAGCCGAATTGCTACTAGTTTCTCGCTGAATAGCATACACTAATATATGTACTATAGTTAGTTGATTGATATGTTTACAAGAAAATAATTGAATTTGTAACAATAAAACGAAAGAAAAATTAATTTTACCAGCTTAAAGTTTTATATAAAAAAAGCAGAAACTTTCTACTATTAATTTGAATTGAGATTAGAGTGTATGTTTGTCAAATCCAATTAATAATCATGCAAGATTATTTCACTTTTCACGTACATTCATATTTTTCATATATATATATATATATTTGTTCGTTTTTTTTAAAATTTTTTCTGTTTTTCACATTTTTCTGTTTCCTATTTTTCCTATTTCTTTAGTTTTTTTTATTCGTTTTTACAAATTATTAAATGTGTCAACCAACTAACTCGTGACCAACTCATCTATTATATGTGTTAGATGGATCGATCCATTTATATATTTTTTTTTTATAGAAATTGGGACGAGAAAGAACTCAGGATCGATCCGTTTATAACCCAACTTATAAATGGCTTAACCCAATCCGTTTATTATATGGTTAACCGGATCGTTAAATGAGTTATGACCCATTTCAACACCTCTACCTTAAACTTAGGATTGTTAATATTACGCATTAATTTACTTACTCACGATAATAAGTTGCACAGCCTGAAAACTAGCTCAAACGACAAGATTTCTCCCTCACACTTATCAATCTAGTTAACACGTGTTCTTTCTACAACGGATATGAAAAACCCGACAATACGAAAGGAAGGGACGTATTAATTTACTTACTCTTTGCAAGATAACCAGTTGCACCCCCGAAAAATAACTCAAACGACAAGGTTTTCTCCCTCACGCTTATTAACACCCGTAATTTCTACAATCGATATGGGAAAACCCGACAAACTAAAAGGAATGGACTCATTAAGTTACTTACACTTTGCAAGATAACAAGTTGCACACCCCGAAAGCCAGCTCAAACGACTAGGTTTCTGTCTCACAGTTATCAATCTAGCTAACACCCGTTATTTCTACAATCGATATGGAAAAACCCGAAAACCGAAAGGAAAGGAAGCATTAATTTACTTACTCTTTGCAAGATAACCAGTTGCACCAGTGATTAAAATGGTCTTGTTTTCAAAGAACTCAATGATGCTTCCAAACTCCATTTTTGCAGACTTGATTTCAACTTTTTTGCTGAAATTTTGGGGGTTTTTTTGTTTGATTTTGATTTGGTGAATATGTTAATATGTGAAATGAAGAAGTTTTCTGAAGGCTCTATTCTTATAGAGGAAGCAAAGAAAAATAGGCAACCACTCATAGGCTTACCAAGTGGCGATTAATGATTGGTTGACTGTTTAGTACTTAAATATTTGAATTATTAAACAATTTAATCCCTCGTAATAAATGTCCTAATTTATTATTAGCTTAATACATTATTTGCTCCCTGAATTTGTCTAAAAAGTTTGATTGGTCCTTGAACTTTTAAAGTGCCTTGATAGCCCCCTAAACTTACATAAAATGTTCAGTTAGCCCTCTAAACTTGCCTAAAATAATCAATTGATCACTCAGCTGCAAAAAAGTAAGTTAAATGCGGAAGATGTATTCCACGTGTCTTAGAATGTCATTACATAATTAAAAAAAAAAGTAAATATAAAGTTATTACTTGCTTAACTATAAACTTTTTATTCTCTAATATTACAATCGCAATACTCCAATTTTGATTGTTTTACTTCTTTTAACTCGCATGCAGTATATTTTCCGTATTTAACTTATTTTTTTGCAACTGAGTGATCAATTGATTACATTTTATATAAGTTTAGGGAGCTAACTGAACATTTATGCAAGTTCAGGGGCTATCAAGACACTTTGAAAGTTCAGGGGCCAATCAAGCTTTTTGGACAAGTTCAGGGGGCAAATAATATATTAAGCCTTTATTATTTTATAAAGTCTTAACTAACAACCAATCAGAAGGAACTCCCACGTGCAATGGATGCAATCAAACCGCAATGGACTTGAGGGTATACTCACGTCCTAGGCGACGTGAATGCCGAACCAAATTGGACCCTACCTTTTGGCCCAGTCGTAATTTTATTTTCCTCTCAAAATGTGAGACTTTCCTTTGAATTCTGAATAGTGGTTATAGCACTCGCCGAATACATTTGTCATTATGGCTTCGGGAGAGAGGCTTTTCAAAGAGATACGGGGCGAGAGCTGCTGTATTTTACCTGTGTTCTGTTGCGTGCCGTGGACTACCTTATTAGAGAGGGGGTTTGGTATTTCTTGCGTCGGTAGAAAGAAGAAAGAACTCTATTGCAAAGCAAATGTCGATATGAGGAAGAAAATCCTTACTCCAAAGGAGGCTGAACTAAAGACAACTAAGAATTAGTAATCAAATCTTGTAATTGGGGGATGACAGATTGATTACCATTAAGATGAAATTAATTTCTGAATGTTTTTTCCATAGTCTTCGATTTGAATGATTTTTTTTAAGATACACAAAAATTTCGTGCTGCTTCCTGCCTCTTTATTCTTCTGTTCTGTTCTATTCTGGTTATAACATATGCACTCAATTGTATTCGGCCAATAAAGTTATTGTATCTTGGGAGACGATTATCAATAATGAAGAAATTATATGTTTTTTTTTTATAATTTCATATTATTAACAAAAATGATTTGTTGTTTTGGTTCGTTATCTCTTGGAATTGATATTACTTCTAACACAGTGAAAAAAAATCAAGAAATTATCTCGTGTTTTACACAAAATCAAAGACATGTACATACGAAATATTTTTCCATTATTTGTTATTATTATTATTTATCGATGCAATTTCAATCAATCAATATCACCCTATTGTGTTAAGTAATTTATGTTTTGGTAGCTTCCAAGATTCTCTCCCCTAATCAATTTGGCTTTATCAAAGGCTGACACATCTCAGACTGCATTGTGGGTGCTTCTGAGGGGGTTAATCTGCTTCAGAAGTGATGTTTTGGCGGTATTATTGCCATTAAGATTGATATAGAGAAAGCTTTTGACACGCTTGATTGGAACTTTTTACTTGAGGTACTCACGACCTTCGGTTTTTCGCACTACTTTCGTGACTGGATTCTTAATCTTTTTTCTTCGGCTCGAATATCTGTGTGCATTAACGGATATCACTAAGGATACTTGGCTTGCTCCTGAGGCATTCGACATGGAAACCCTCTCTCTCCTCTCCTATTTTGCATTGCCGAGGACTTTTTTGAGTCGTCTTATACTTCAACGGGTTTCTTCGAGTCACATTCAACCTTGCTCTTACATTCAGGGCTCCTCCTTCCCCACAGGGGCGGATGTAGCCACCCCCCCCCCCCATCCCGAATAAAAAAAAGAATTTTTTTTTAACCAAAACGATGCCGTTTTGGTTCCCCTTAAAACGACGCCGTTTTGCCTTGTGGGTTTTTGATATAAAAAGAAGGGTTAAGGTGTAAAAATACCCCTAACCTTTTTGGGTCAGAAGCAATTTTACCCCTAACGTCTAAAATGGTGCAATTTTATCCCTAATGATGGAAGCCAAAAGCGATTTTACCCCTAACGTTGATAAATAGGATCAATTTTAGACACTATTATAAAATACAGTCATTTTTTTCTTTATTTTGCACCAATTGCATATCAATTTGTTCTAAAAAAATTGATATAATGTTTTATAATAGTGTCTGAAATTGATCCAATTTATCAACGTTATGGGTAAAATTGCATCATTTTAGAAGTAGGTAAAATTGCTCCTGACCCAAAACGTTAGGGGTATTTTTGCACCTTAACCCTAAAAAGAAGCAGTATAGGTAGAGGCAGCAGATCGTTTTCAAGCTATGGCAGATCGTAGATGTCAATTGCCACCTCGTAATCATCGATCTACTTAGCATTAGAATTTTTTTATTATTATTTTAAGACATTTTGTATAGTATATTTTTGTAAATTAATGCTATTTTGTCTAAAAAAATTTACATAGAGTTTTATCCCCTCCTTCAAAATTTTCGTTTTGAAGTTATTTAGGTGTTGTTTGGTTAGGATAGAGAAAGTAAAATTTTAGAGAGAGAAAGCTCCAAAAAATGTGATTTTGGAAAATAAAAAATGTGGTTTCATGGTAAATGTCGTACTGAACAACTTTAATTCTTGAATATTTTCATTTTTAGGTTGTTAACGGTCATTTTAAAAACTTAGTTAAAATTTAGTGGCAACTGATGTTAAAAAGTGTAAAGTTCAGTAGGCACACCATTAAAAATTGAAGTTGAGTGGCTATAATGTTAAAATGGATAAAATTCAGTGGCCATGGGTATAATTTACCCTGTTTCTTTTTTTTTTTTGTAGGGCATCAAATGAATATGTAGAGCATATTCTTGTTTCATCCGTATTTGTGAGGCTTTTCCTCTCCCTCTGATGAATAGGTCCTTAGGCTTTTTCGCATTTCTCCTAGGCCGAAGCCTCTTAGTCGTTTAGTCGCGGTGCGCTGAATACCTCCTCCACCAGCTTGGACCAAGGTTAATACGGACGAGGATTTTTTTGTTCCCTTCGTTTGACAGGTGCGGCTGGTATTTTCCGTAATTACAGGAGTCTCACGAGGGCTTGTTTTTCCTTTCCTTTAGGTGATCGTGCAACCTGGTTTGTAGAATTGAAGGCGGTTATTATCACCATCAAGTTGGCTGATGCTCATCGTTGGTTCCTCTTTTGGATCAAGAGTGATTCAACATTAGTTCTTTCTATTTTATGCTCTCGGGCTTCGGAGCTTCATTAGGAATTGTTGCGGGATTGGCAGGATTGTCTACGGATTTTCGACAGGGAGCTGATCCATTTTTCACACATTTATCGCGAATGAAATGGGGCGGCGGACAAGTTTGCAAACTTTGGAGCCACAACCTCAGAACCGTATCATTGGCATTCATTTCCTTCTTTTTGTTCCGACTTTGTTTTCTTGATGCTTGTCATACTAATTACGTTAGGTTGCTCTAATTTTTCAACCTAATTAAATTAAGAAGTACAAATTACATCATTAATTATATAAAATATATAATTAAGGAATTAAGGAATTAATTTTCCCAATTTAATTGCCTACTCTTCAACAACATCAATTGATTTTATTAATTAATCATTTCATTATATATTTAACAAGATCAAGAATATGAGCGGACATTATATAGTTTTCTCAATTAATTTTAGTTGGATTAAACTTAAACATATCTATCTCGTTATTTGGATATGTTTCCGTTGCTAATTTCCTCAGCTTCTCAGAATTTATGTCATCAAATCTATTCAAAACAATAAATAATAATTAATTAAATAAATATAAACATAATTAGATGATAATTAATATGAATTTAATAATTTATAATTTTCTTACATGCACTCGAATAATAAATACGTTGTATAGAATTCTATTAATCGCATCACCAATTTTAATTTGTGATCAAGATTTCTATACATTTGCTCGTATTTCTTCAGTACCATTGTGTTTGCCACTTACAAAGATATATATTTTTTTTAAAATATTTAATATTATTTAGTAAATTATACAAACAATATGATATTTATAAATTATATAACATAATAGTTTTGACACACTAATTATGGCAGTTATGTGACAAATAAAAAATACAAATTTTATGTTGTTTTTGGATTTTTTTTTATTTGCTTTTGGAATTATTAGGTAAGAACTACCTTTTCCATCTAAGAGTAAAAATTATTTTCTCCAATAATTTAAGAGTAAAATTAACATTTGTTAAAAGTCAACTTTGGCCAACTAAATTTATGGAAATATCTAAAGTAAAAAGAAGACCTAATGTACAAATAACCCCTGAACTTGTCCAAATGTTACAACTGCTCTCCGAACTTTCAATTGTAACAACTTACCCCTTAAACTTATCGAATTGTACAACATAACCATTCAAACTTGTCCAATTGTAAAACATAACCCCAAATTGCTGATATGGACTGTAATTGAAGAAACACGTGAAATACAACAGCTGCAATGCTCGTGGAGTGTGATAATCAGATCTTTGGCGTAATACAAATCCGGAGAAACGTTTTTACGGTTACTTCAAGTACGGGGTTAAAAAAATCCAAATTTGGGGTTATGTTTTATAATTGGACAAGTTTAAGAGGTAAATTATCACAATTAAAAGTTGGAGGGAGCAGTTGTAACATTTAAACAAGTTCAAAGGGGTTATTTGTGTATTAGGCTAAAAAGAATTAAAAAATTCAATCCAAAACTAACTGAATCTATGGACCAATATAATAAATTCATGATCATTGTCAATTTGACCACTATTCCAACAAATTGTGAACTAATTTAATATTGGGTTAATTTCAAATAAAAACTAGGTGGTTTTACGTTTTTGTATATTGGTATTTATATTTTTTATTTAATTTTTTAAAATCATTATTTTTGGAGTTTTCTTTCTAAACATTAACGTTCTCTTCCATAAAAAAAAACAATATCTACATGACCTTAAACACATTTAATTCTTGAAAATTTTCATTTTGAGGTCGTTATCAGTTAAATTTGGTAAAGTAAACAAATGAAAATTTTGCAAACCATATGGTTCGGTTTGTAACAAAAAAACCATAGGTACCGATATGTAAAAACATAAAATTAATTTGAAATTAACCTTTTAATATTTCATTAAATTCATGAATAAAATAGTAAATGTTGTTCAACAAAAAAAAAAAAATCATATTCCTAAAAAAAACACAAGTATGGACCCATATATATGATTAGCAAACTCTTATCAAATTAATAAAATCATGCTATTATTACCTGGTGGACCCTTAAATCATGATCTTATCATTTAATTAAATTATGATGTTATTAAGTGGTTCTAATAAGACCTCGTTTAACACAATTTTATTATCATATGTTAAATATATAAATTGTTTAACACAATTATTATTATTTTTAAATAATGGTTGCCCACTGCAAGCTAAAGATGGTCTCATAGAATGTTACAGACTGAAATCGATGTGAGGATTTTGATCTTAAATCCACAACGAAGTTCTTTACAAGCCGAATCTTGAAGGAATGATCCCAAGTAATAAGAACAAACTTTCAATGGAGGCTAGGTTTTGATTAAATTTATAAAAGGGTTGGTTTCATTCAAACTAAGGACCTTATATACCTCCTCTAGAATACAAGTAAAGGATTTAAAAGGCCTTACTATAACTATTAGCAACTACCCAATCCTAGGGGTAGGATTGGTACAAAATAAAAAATAGAGAATGGAAATATAGGACAAGTAGCAAAACAGTAATATTCAGGATCCTCAGCTTTTGTCCCCTTTCCTTGAGAACTTGGCGGAGAAGTCTTCTTCCCTTTTCCCACGCTCCGCGCCACCTATCACACGCTCTGCGTGAGTGGCCCTCTGCTCCGGATTACTTATTTGGCCCAGCTCTTCCCCCTTGCGATCCACGGACCCACGCTCCGTGTCACCTGGGACGTGCTCCGCGTGGATTGCTCTCTGCTTTTGATCCACCATGGTTGGCCCTTCTCCTCTTTCCGTAACTGGTCCACGCGAAGCGTGATATATCGAACGCTCCGCGTGGGTGACTGCTAGTTTCGTCCCTCCTTCAGCTCCCACATCAGTGTTGCCCCCGACATTCACTCCCTCTTGAAAATAGTTGGACCCCAACTGTTCCCGTGATGTCTCAAGGGTTCCTTCCGGTTCAAGTCTCATACATTGAAGGAGGGTGACATCTTCCCAAGCCAATTCGGAAAGGAATTATGATAAGCATTAACATTAATCTTCTTGGTCACCTTGTAAGGCCCGTACTTCCTCGGTTTCAACTTGCTACTCGGGGCATTTATGAGTCTCTCCTTGCTCAAGTATACCATCATTTCATCCCCCACTTCAAACTATATATCTCTTCGGTGCTCATCCACTCTAGCCTTGGTCTTACTATTGCTCGCCTCAACACTCTGCCTCACTTCTTGATGCATCTGGTGATAGTCATTGGCTAGATGTTGGACGGCGACACTACTCTTCTCCCCTTTCGGGATGTCGCTTAAGTCGAGTGAATGATTTGGGGTCTTCGTATACACTATCTCAAATGGTGACTTCCCGGTGGTGGAGCTCACAGCATAATTGTAGGCAAACTCGACTAGTGTTATCACGTAGTCCCACATCTTGGGTTTATCCCGACATTTACTCCTCAATACGTTTCCCAAAGTACGGTTGGCTCTTTTGGTTTGCCCATCGGGTTGGGGGTGAGCAATGGTGCTAAACTTCAAAGTCGTGCCAAGAATGGTCCACAAGGTACGCCAAAAGTGGCTAACAAACTTCGTGTCCCTATCCGACATTATACTCTTGGAGACTCCATGTAGTCTCACCACCTCACGAAAGAACAGTTTAGCAATGGCTGTCGCATCATTGGTCTTTCGACATGGGATGAAATGAGCCATCTTGGAAAACCGGTCAACCACTACGAAGATAAATTTATGTCACGTTCAGTCCTTGGTAGTCCCAACACGAAATCCATAACGAGGTCCTCCCAAATAGACTATGGTACCGGTAGCGGTATAAGTAGGCCCGCATTAGATGCATGCCCCTTGGAAGTTTTACAATCCACACATCTGTCCATGATGTATGCTACATCTCTCCTCAACTTCGACTAATAGTAACGAGAGTTCACAGCCTCAAAAGTCTTGTCCCTACCAAAATGTCCCCCCAAAACTCCTCCATGTAGTTCCCGGATCACCCTCTCTCGAATTGACGTCCCCGTAAAGCACAATTGATTGCCCTTCATGAGGTATCCCTCCCACAACTGATACTCTCCATCTCTGGTTTGCTGTTTACACTTCTTCCAAATACTACCAAAGTCTGGATCCTCTCGGTAATCCCCTTTGATATGCTCAAAATCCACTAACTCCAAAGCCACTGTTTTGAGGAGTGCCACCCTCATACTCAAAGCATCTGCCACCTTGTTTTGTTGACCCACCTTATGGAGAAGTTTATAAGGGAACTTACCCATAAAGGCGGGCCATCTAGCATGCATGGAGCTCCGTGTCTGTTTTGACTTCCCAAGTATTTGAGGTCTTGGTGGTCGGTGTATAGTATGATCTCCTTTCCTATGAGATAGTGCTCCCACGTCTTGAGAGCCTGTACTACTGCATAGAACTCCTTATCGTAGGTGGCCCACTTTTGTCGTGACTCACACAACTTCTCACTGAAATATGCAATAGGTCTCTTCTCTTGCATCAAGACTCCCCCAACTCTGATCCCACTTGCATCACATTCTACCTTGAAGAGTTTGTCAAAATCCGGAAAAGCCAAAACCGGAGTCGTGCTTAGCTTCTCCTTAATCAATGCAAAACTACCCTCTTGTTCGTCGTCCCATTTGAAGCCTCTTTCCTTCTTCAAACACTCGGTCAATGGTGCTACAATAGCGCTGGAATTTCGGATGAACCGCCTATAGAATATGGCTAGCCTGTGGAAGCTTCTAATGTCCCCAATGTTCTTTAGAGTCGGCCACTCCCGGATAGCCCGTACCTTCTTTTCATCAACCTGGATTCCATCCCCACTCACAACATACCCGAGGAACACAAGACTCTCCATCACAAAATCGCACTTCTTTGTGTTAGCAAATAGTTGGTTCTCCCAGAGTAGTCTCAACACGGCGCTCAAGTGCTCCAGATGCTCTTCCAATGTCCTACTATGGATGATGATGTCATCGAAATAAACCACAATGAACTTCCCAATCACCGGCCGAAGGACTTTATTCATCAATCTCATAAAAGTGCTCGGTGCATTGGTCATCTCAAAAGGCATCACTAGCCATTCATATAGTCCATCCCGCATTTTAAAAGCGGTTTTCCATTCAACCCCGGCTCTAATCCGGATTTGGTGATACCCACTCCTCAAGTCAATCTTGAAAAACACCTTAGAACGACCCAATTGATCTAGCATATCATCTAGTCGGGGTATGGGAAACTTATATCAAATGGTAATCTTGTTGATGGCTTTACTATCCACACACATCATCCATGAACCATCTTTCTTCGGGGTTAATAATGCAGGAACCGCACATAGGCTCATTATCTCTCTTACGTACCCCATCCTCACTAATTCTTCCACCTTCTCCCGCATAACCTCACTCTCTTTTGGGCTCATTCGGTAGCAGTGTTCTAAAAATCGGCTAAGGCGGTCGCCTATGGAGGATTTTTAGAACACCGTCCCGATTTTCACAAATCAGGCGGCATAAATCAGTTGACCGATTTTTGACCTCCTAGGCGGTCTCAGGCGGTCCTATGCGGGTCTAGGCGATCCTAGGCGGCATTTTTGAAAAAATTGGTCCTTAATAATTTAAAAAATTATTAAATAACAAAAAATACAAAAAAAAACCTTAAACTATTAAATTTATTTTTAAGAATATTAAATTTATTGTATTTTTACACATTTTGTTATAAATGTTATTTTATTGATCTATTTGTTATTTTTTAAGGACATTAATGTAAATAATATTAAGATATGTATGTTTTTCTATCCTAAATATTTTCTATTATTATTTTTACATAGTATAATTCATATATTAATTGTATTTATATAATACTTTATTTAATAAAAAATAAATAAATACAAAAAATACAAATCTGATTAATCATGATTAATCCCCGATTAATTAGTAAGGGCTCTGTCCGCCCGACTAGCACTTAGCGTCTTTTATAACCTTGTTCGGTAGTGAGGAAGACTAGGCAAGCTAGCTCCCGACACTAAATCAATTTGGTGCTGAATTTCCCTTAGAGGCGGTAACCCGTGGGGTAACTCTTCCGGAAACACATCACGAAATTCATTAAGCATTCTCCCCACTTCATCCAGAACTTCTCCCCCTCAATCTTCCACATCACACAGCTGTCCACTAACATTCACCATCACCATATAAACCATTTGGCTTTCCTCACACTCATTGATAAACGACTTGTGAGTAGGACAGACGATCAATGTGGCCCTTTCTTTAGTCTTAAGCTCTCCCCCAATTAGGGTAAGCATGTATTGTATCCCACTCTTCACAAACCGATAGGTGCTCTTCCTTCCCACGTGAGTAGCATCACGGTCAAATTGCCAAGGGCGTCCTAAAAGTAGGTGGCAAGCGTCCATCTCAACGACGTCACAATAGACCTCATCCCGGTACTCCCTAATTTCAAGAAGTACCCTACACCTTTGGGTCACATTTATCTCCCCCACATTCTTGATCCACCCCATACTATAGGGGGTTTGGGTGACTCTCCATAGTCAATCCGAACTTCTTAGCCGCCACATCACTTATAATATTCTCTTAGCTCCCACTATCGATAATCACATTGCACTTCACCCCCTTGCACGAGACAACGTGTGCAAAAGAGTTGGTGTCTTTGATCCTCCTCCGTTCTATTAGAGACAAATAATCTCCTTACCACATGGATGGCACGGTCATCGTCATAAGCCCCCTCATCCTCGTCCTCAATGAGCTCACAAAACACATCATCATCTTCGTCATAGTCCTCTTCATATCTCTCAACTACATTGGCACTTTTTCTCTTGGGACATTCATTGGAACGATGACCCGACTCATTGCATCGAAAACACTTGAACGAAGCCGATTTTGCATAGGGGTTATTACTTAGTTATCATTTGATTTGTTTTTATTTTTTATTCCATTTAGCCCAAAAAATGTCATTATCAATAATATAAATAAATCCTAATAAACTTTAAAAAACAATATATATATATATATATATATATATATATATTTAAAATATTAAATAATTAATTTATTATTAGAAGAATTAACGGGGTAAAATGTATATTTATCATGATTAGACACATATATAATGACAATTATTATAGGTCGCAATTTATAATTTTTAATGATGAAGTAAATTTTAATATGACAAAACTTTTGATTTTGCATGACAATAATAACATCATTAAAATTAGGTACTATATTGACATTTGTCACAATACTTTGTACTTTTTGGGACGAAATATGAATTCATCATTTAAAGGTTTACATATAATGACAAAACACAATTTTCAGTGATAAAAATATTTACTAATTATGACGAAATAAATGTCACAAAAACTGAAAATTATTATGACATGTTCATATTTTGTCACATAAAAACAAATTGTAAGTGACCAAATTCAAAATTATCACATGTACATAATACCACGCTCATACGGTCACAAATGTTGTGATGAATAAATTTCGTCATCTATTATTTATTGTGATGAAAAATCAACTTTTAATGAAAATTATCGTGCGTCAAGAAATGATGGATTTCTTGTAGTGAACGCCTTCTTCTTTTTCGAGATACACAAACATTACAGAACGTACATAGAAGTTCTGCCAAAAAAAAATTGTGTTCTCTTGCCAATATTTTGTGTTGCTTTCTCCCTCTTTGTTCTTCGGTTCCATTCTATTCTGGTGATAACATTTGCACTCGGTTGTATTCGGCCAGTAAAGTTATTGTATTTTGGGAGGCGATTGTCAACAGTGGAGAAATTATGTGTTTTTTTTTTTTGCAATTTCATATTATTAACAAAAATAATAGTGTTATTTCATAACACTGTCTCTTGGAATTGATATTACTTCTAACACAGTGAAAAAAATCAAGAAAGTATCTCGTGTTTTACATGAGATCAAAGATACGTGTACATATGAAATATTTTCTATTATTTTTTATTATTGTTTTTGTTCATGTATATGATGAGGGCGTCCTTTCCCTAAGCCCGAGCCCAGAACCACGAGGAGGAACACGAGAGAATCCATCGAAGGAGGGCGAAAACCAAGACAAACTAGAGAGCACGCGGGGCGTGCCTAACAAGACGCGAGGTGTGGCGAGTCCCGTTTTCGAAGGAGGGCCAAGGAACTCAAGGACGCGGGGCGTCCCCATTGGTACGCGGGGCGCATGTGGCAGCTTCGAGCGAGAATCAGCTCAGGAGGTCAAGTATGCGGGGCGTACGCCTAGGACGCCACGCGTAGAGTCCAACCCACAGAGCCACCAAGTTCAGGAGCTCAACTACGCGGGGCGTAGTCCCGAAGATGCCACGCGTAAGGACCCTCATCGAGCGTCCCCAAGCCCAGAGACTCAAACACGCGGGGCGTAACTCCTGGGGCGCGGGACGTACTCTACTGGAAGAATACTTTTCCTCCAAATTCTTACCAAGAGGGGACCATTGCTGTTGGTGTTATTTACTGTTTTGCCACCAACCCCTTATTACTAAACTACCATGGACTCTTTCTTTTCCTATCCTACCCTTATTCACATGTTTTGCCCAAAACCCTATTCATGGGTTTTTAGTCTTTTCTCTTCTTATTTGGGAGAGTATTTAAACTCTCTTCTTTGTAATGTTTCACAACTTTTGATTAATTAAACTAAAAGCCTCCATTGGAGCTTAGATTTTCAATCTTTGAGTTTACTCAACCTTCTAGTTTGAGCTAGAGAAGATTGCATTCTTTGTTGGTTTACGATTAAAACCTCCAGTCGATTTCAATCTACATCAGTATATGTATATATATAGTTATTTTTTATTTGGTATTGATATAACGCACACATGGAATGAAAATAACGAGATCCATGACTGCGTAGAATATAATTATAGATAGGAGTAAAATTGGTTCACTTATAAGCGATAGAAATATATTTACGCAATTTATAACTTTATGGATGAAATTACTCTTAGATGTTACCATTAAAGTTTTGAGAATCAAGTATATGTTATGCAAATCTAATTCAATATTAATAATCTAAGTTTATATAAATCATAGGAATACATACATATCTATATCTATAGTATTTTTTTAAAATTAATAATATCCTAAGTTTCCAACATAGCCAAACTATATATCTGCCTTGATTAAATTAAGAAGTACAAATTACATAGTTAATTATATAAAATATATAAATAAGGAATTAATTTTCCCAATTTAATTGCCTACTCTTCAAGAACAACAATTGATTAATTAATCGATTAATTAATCATTTCATTACGTATTTAACAAGACCAGGAATATGAGCAGACATTATATAATCTTCCCAATTAATTTCAGTTGGATCGAATTTAAACATGTCTATCTCATCACTTGGACATGTTTCCCTTGCTAATTTCCTCAGCTTCTCTGAATTTGTGTCATCAAATCTAAAACAATTCAAAAACAATAATAATTAATTAGATAAATATAAACATAATTAAATGATAATTAATATGAATTTAATAATTTTAAAAAATTTCTTACATGCCCTCGAATAATAGATACGGTGTATAAAGTTCTATCAATCGCATCACCAATTTTAATTTGCGATCAAGATTTCTATACATTTCCTCGTATTTCTTCAGTACCACTGTGTTTGCCACTTGCAATGCCTGTAAATTATACAAAGATATATATATTTTTAAATATCTAACATTATTTAGTAAATTATACAAACAATATGATATTAGTATGTTTGAGCGTGGATCCTAGAAATACTAGATTATACCAAATATTCGAATAAAAGGATTTATAATTAAATTAAGTTGTTGACATTTTTTTTATCATATTTGGTCAAAAAAAGTCTAAATCTTTTCCCACGAATATCTGGTATAATCCAGTATTCGAAGGATCTGTGCCATGGAAATAGGAAATTTCTACTTTGGCTGGGCTCAGATCCTGAAAATACTAGATTGGACCAAATATCTGAGTAAAAAGATTCATAATTAGATCAAATTGTTGACTTTTTATCATATTCAGTCAAAAAGTCATAAGTTTGATCAAATTTTAGATATTCAATCTAAGCTAGTACCCGAACTATCTATATCCAGCCCTAATTGACAACTCTAAGAGTTGTCCAAACCCCTCCCAGAATAGATCCCGGTGATTGGAAACAAAAAACGGTAAATAAATAAATAAAGATGTAAAAAATGATTACCTTCAATGGGAGGAGATAACGAATAGTCATGTACATATGGAAGCTCGGTAGAGAATTAAAGAGAATTCCTTTGCCGATACGAACTTGACTTCCATCTTTGTTAATCCATGGATTTGCAGAGAAATAACGAAATGCATAGTCATGAAAATTTGAAAATCTCACTGGATTTCTTGATGATGATCCAATTTGATATATAATTTCTGAACATTTTTTTGATCTTGCCACCATAGCTAAAATTATCCCATTTATAACCATGTCTGATGGTATCTGTCATATAAAATATAAAATATATATCATTAATTTATTTATTTTCTAATTTAAATATCATATTAACTAATTAATACTGTATAGTATTCTTAAAAATATACTATATAATATACTAGTATATATGTCATAAATAAATATCTGTCATATTAAATACTACAAAATATCATTAATTTATTTTCTAATTTAAATATCATATTTCTTATATAAAAATTAAATATCATATAACAAATACTATATAGTATTCTTCAAAAAAAAAAAATACTATACATGTCATAAATAAATATCTGTCATATTAAATACAAAATATCATTAATTTATTTTTTATTTTTTAATATCATATAGTATTCTTAAAAAAAGGTAATACTATATAGTATATGTCATAAATAAATATCTGACATTCTTGTTGGGGTAATTCATGGCTCCTGATTTAAATTAATGTGTCTCCTAAATTTAAATTTTTTTACCTTTTTACATAAAAATATCTGAATTTTTTTAATTATTTTTTAGATAATGTATAGTTTTTTTATGGTTATTAAAGAGAATGAATTTAATTTCTACCTACATAAAATAATGTAATTAACCGGACGGTGTAATTTCTACCTATAATATAATCTTAAATCTACTATTTGAGACTGAAATTGCATATGAAAATAATTTATTTTTCGTTAATAAATTTTAAAATTGTACAATTGATAAATGTTATATCTACAATTTTATAGTTTTTTTTATGTAATATATTCTATTTCTTTTGTTGCAAAAAGTTTGGGATTGGAAGGATTGCCAGACAAGTCTCCGATATAGGGAAAGTCTCAAGATCGCAAAGAAGCTTATGAGATGGCTAACATATTTCTTCACTTCATCTACAAGACTCCAATATTAATAGCAGGAATTGATTCCAAGTAGAGTTCTACAAGAGTCAATTCCTTACCGAGCCAACCCTCATAAACGAACTTTACATTATCATTATTTTTTTTATTCATATCATCTTAAATTATAATCAAAATATTTAATTTATCCTCGCATAGAAAGATAATAAAGTTGTAAAGGATTAATTAAATTAGGGTAAAATAAGTATTTAATTATAATTTATGGTGATATAGATAAAAAATATTAATAATGTAATTAAATTTATCATCATTTAATAGTTTTTTATTGATTAATTTTACTTTAATATTAAACATATTAAAGAATGTTTTATATGATTTTTATGTGATTAATATTACAGTAATGTAAATTTCAAAAATGTTTTATATTAAAAAATAAAATTTAGAAACTATAATGAGAATAATGTTACAGTTAAGGAGCCATAAATAAAATTCAACATTAATGTATTATTATTATTATTATTATTATTATTATTATTATTATTATTATTATTATTATTATTATAGTTTAAATAGAAATTTTAAATAATAACTCACCACATCAAGAGTTGACTGTGGACTGGACAAGAAACATGTTATTTTTCCTTTCCCATAACCAGCAATTACACTATCAATTGTTCTGCAATAGAAATTCAATATGTTAGTGTTTTTTAATATATGTAGACGTATATTAAAGTTGTGAGAACGAGAAAAGTGAATTACTTACTTTATACCTTCAATCCAACCAGGAAAAGGTTCTTTATAAGTACTCGAAACCATGGTCGGACGAATAATAACAACAGGCAAAGTCTCTTTCAAGTGCACCAAAAGCATCTCTCCCATTGCTTTTGTGAAAACGTACGTGTTTGGCCATCCAAAAGTTCTTGCCCTATTCAAAGTAACACCACAAAGTATATTTAAAAAATTAAGTAAAAACGGATTTCATAAAATAAAAAGAAGAATCATCATCGTAACTAATTATAATATTAGTTTAAGGTTAATATATACCTAGCCACTCCAATTTACACCCAAAAGTTTAATGACCATTTAAGCTTTCAAAACGACTTTTTCATCTCCTTAACTTGTTTAAGCGGTCATGGCCCACGTGACAATACTACATACTTTTGTGTGCCACTAACAGTTTAAGCAAGTTGAGCGATAAAGAGATTGATTTAAACAAGTTGAGAGAGCGGAAAAATTGTTTCAACCAAATTGAGTTGATAGAAATGTAGTTTTAAACTTTTATAGCGTCATTAGGCGTTTAGTGGCAGATATTACATATGTATTAAGCCATTCTTTTAAGCATAATATAGTAAAGGCTTAATAAATATGCAACTCAACTTGCATCTAATACCTAATGACCTCCCGAAACATTAAAACGACTTTTCTGCTACCTCAACATGCTCAAAGTGACATTTCCGCCACTTCAACTTAGAACGATCTTCTCACCACGTCAACTTGTTTCAAACAACATTTCTAGCACCTCAACTTACTTAAATTTTGAGTGATACACACAGCGTACGGATAACGCCAAAGGTTGGCAGTGACCTTTCAAGCAAGTTGAGGTGGTGAAAATATCGTTTTGAAAGTTTGAGAAATCATTAGGGATTTGAATGCAAGTTAGAGGGATCATATATGTATTAAGTAGACTTATTCACGGGCCTAGATACCAACCAGGCTTAGGTAAGAAAATTTGACTTTAAATCCAATCTGACTCATCCCCTTAAAATCCGTTTATTTTATAAACGGACTTGGGATTTATAAAAATAGCACGAGCTGGCCCACCCTATTAATATTATAGTAGATTTATATATTTGATCTTTAAATCCGAACCCAACCTGACACAACCAGCCTAAGTTAACAACGAGCTGGCTCGACTAGACTTGGGCTGAACATTTTTAAATAAAAACATGTTGGGTCCGTCCCAACCCAGTCTAGTATTAAGCCTATAATTAGGATGATAATAATAATATTAGATATGATACTTTAATTAGGATGATAATTACCTTTCTAAACCAAAATCTTTCATGGCAGCTGAAATTGCTTTCTCAGAAACATCTTCAGAATGAAGTTGATCCAATTTTTCTTGAGCCAATTTTGTTTCAGTTTCAATAACTATTTTTTCTGTTCCCTTCTTTGCTTTACCCATTGAAAATGGCTTCTCTAATATTGTTCCACTATCTTCTCCACATACATAAGCTGAAAAAAAATTTATTAATTAATTATACAAAAAAATATAAAAATAAATTTTATGGTTTGATCGGTTTGTAAATACAGCCATTGTAGTTTAAAAGTTTGTAAATAAAGGTTCTGTGGTTTGTTATGTTTACAAACTCAGTCATTCGGTCAAAAAATATTATCGAAAATGGAGAGATTTAGAGCAATTAAAAAAACTGATTTTGCAAATTACTTAAAATATAAGGTCTGACTTTGCAAATTAATTAAACAACAAGTATTGTTTGAATGAAAATTGACTCGCATATCTTTTAACTGCAAATTTTATAAACTACAGAACCCTGTTTACAAACTTTTAAACTATAAAAACTGCCTTTGAAAATCCGTCAAACCAAATTATAATATTTTTCATATTGGAAAAATAATAAATTGTAGTTCATTAATTATTGAAAGATAATCATCACTTCATTTTTGTTTTTGTTTGGTTGATTTCTCCCCTAATTATTGAAATATCATTTCACAAAGATAATTATTGAAATATCATTTCATTTCATTACTATTGCTTTACCCTTTTTTTTTTGAAACATTAAAAACAAAGAAAACGTGAAAATGTGAACAAAGACATAATCAAAAGGTTTTCGATGGTCAGGATGCGTTAGCATCTCGTGCCTCGTCCACTGTCTCTAGACTCAAGTTCTTATAATTTTTTACGTTAAAAATATATTTTCGAGGTATCAAAAGAAAGTGTTAAAATTGCTCTAATTATTATTCTTCATGCAAATCACAATAAAATGTTAATTTTTCACAAATCAAAATAAGATTTTTATAATTTTTTATAGTCATATTAAACATATAAAAAATTGTTCTCGAAGCATTCAAAAGTGCAAACTTGCTCGTACGATTTTTTTTATCGTAAGAAACTTAATACATGCAGTTATAATTTATAAAAAAATCCAATATATCAAATTGAAATAATAATAATATAGTTAATGAGCATAATTCACGAGCGAAGTTCATAAAATATACCAGTAGATACGTGGACAAGCATCTGAATTTTTTGACATCTCTTTGCAAAGTTTACCACATTCACAGCTCCCATTGTATTTATTCCTAATGCAATCTCATATCTTCAAAAAAAAAAAAAGTTAATCAATAATTAATTATTATAATTAAGGTAATTAAGAAAAATAATTACAAATTAACTTAATTAATTAAATAATTATACCTTTCATCAAAGTTGGTTGTGGCAGCAAAATTCAACACAAAATCAACTTGTTCCCACAATTTTTCTCTTAGAATTGAATCTTCAATTCCTAAATGTTCATAAGAAATATCTCCAGGAATTGGAGACATTTTTTCTGATACAAAGGAATTTATATTTTCTGCATATTTTTCCTTGATCACTCTGAATAATTCCTTTCCTATGATCTACAAAAAATCAAACATAAAAAATAATCAACAAAATAATATTAAAAAACGGGGAAAAAACGCGAAAAATAAAAAAAAACGGTAAAAAAAACGGAAAAACCCCATAAAACTGAGAGGAAAACGATAAATTGGCACCATACCCATTTGGCTTCCCAAACTAAAACTTCAATAGTCATAGTTTCTCATTTTAGTATAGGATAAAGACTCAATTGATGATTTTTGTTATTTCAGGGATCAAATTAATGATTTTGATAATTTAAGGTCTTAATTGACTTAGAAGTATTAGTTTAGGGAGTCAAATTAATGTTATGCCCGATATTCCCAAACTAAAACTTCAATAGTCACCGTTTTTTTATTTTAGTATAGGATAAGGACTCAATTGATAAGTTTTATTTAGTTCAGGAATCAAATTGATAATTTTGATAGTTTAAGGTCCTAATTGACTTAGAAGCATTAGTTTAGGGAGTCAAATGAATGTTATACCCGATAAAATTTACAGGTTAGATAATTTATTAGTCATCTCCTTTCAATGTTTTAATCCTCCTATTTTGAAAAACACACCCTCTTTTGTTACTAACCTTTTGACAATTCTGTGTATTTTTTCTTTAGATTTTTAACCGTTAGACAAACAGAAAATAACATAGTAACACGATCGTTTTCTATCGCACTATGACTATCTTGAAAGTTAAGATATAGTTTAAAATCTAAAAAAATAGACAAAATGACCTAAGGATTAACGGTAACAAAAGATAGTGATCTTATAATTTTAAAATAGGAAAACTAAACAGTGAGTTACGTAAAAAAAATATGGACTAATATCTTTTTATCCAAGTTTATACTATAAATTATAAATATTTTCGGAGTTACTGTTTCAAGTTTATAATATAAATAATAAATTTATTTAGTCATTCAATGGTCCATTTAAATACGACAAACACTACTGTTCGTAGTTAATTAATACTCCTCATTATAGCTTTTTCTAATGGGAATTTTTTTTTTTTTTTACAAACTCAACATGCATTATATATATATTTACCTCGTCTTGAAGTCGTTCAGCGGCAGATTCAGCATCAGAAGCTCGTACAAGGAGATAAAATTTCTTCACGTTAGGTTGAACTCTTAATATTTTCTCCACAAAAACTGCACCAACATAAACAAACAAACAAAAAGTTTAATAATCATGAATTTCATTAGAAATATTTCTCGTAAAAATTATCACGTCTCTTTTATACAACCGACTTCGCACGTCGGGTTAAGATTGATATCACTATTAGGTGTTATCGAGTGTTCTCATCCCAAAATCTAGTTCAAACGATAATTTTTTTCTCACACTTATCAATTAAATACCGGATCCTTCCACAACCGATGTGGGCAAACCCGAAAATCTCCCCCTCGGGTTAAGATTGAGACAACATAAACCTCCCTAATAAGGTGGTTCTAATACCATTGTAAGGTGTTATCAAGCGGTCTGACCTGAAAACTAGCTCAAACGACAAGGTTTCTCTTTTGCACTAATCAATCTAGCTAACACCACCCGTTCTTTCTACAACCGATATAGGAATACCCGGCAAACTGAAAGGATGGACACATTAATTTACTTACTATTTGCAAGATAACAAGTTGCACTCCCTGAAAACTAGCTCAAACAATAAGGTTTCTTCCTCACGCTTATCAATCTAGCTAATACCCGTTATTTCTACAACCGATATGAAAAAACCCGACAACCTGAACGGAAAGAAAGCACTAATTCACTTCCACTTTGCAAGATAACTAGTTGCACACCCCGAAAACTACCTCAAACGACAATGTTTCTCTCTCACGCTTATCAATCTAGCTAACACCTGTTACATCTACAACAATTATAGAAAAACCCGACAACCAAAAAGAAGATACGCATTAATTTACGTACTCTTTACAACATAACAAGTTGCACCCCCATCCCCTCCCCCGAAAACTAGCTCAAACGACAAGGTTTCTCCCCCGTTACATCTACAACCGACATGAAAAACCTCGAAAACTGAAAAGAAGATACGCATTAATTTACTTACTCTTGACAACATAACAAGTTGCACCCCCCCCCCCCCTCCCCTCCCCTCAAACTAGCTCAAACGACAAGGTCTCTCCCCCGTTATTTCTACAACGGATATGAAAAAACCCGAAAACCGAAAAGAAGATACGCATTAATTTACTTACTCTTTACAACATAACAAGTTGCACCCCCCCTCCCCTCCCCCGAAAACTAGCTCAAACGACAAGGTTTCTCCCCCGTTATTTCTACAACCGATATGGAAAAACCCGAAAACTGAAAAGAAGGTACGCATTAATTTACGTACTCTTTACAACATAACAAGTTGCACCCCCCTCCCCTCCCCCGAAAACTAGCTCAAACGACAAGGTTTCTCACCCGTTCTTTCTACAACCGATATTAAAACCCAAAAACCGAAAACCGAAAAGAAATGAAGCATTAAATTACTTACTCTTAGCAAGATAACCAGTTGCACCAGTGATTAAAATGGTCTTGTTTTCAAACAACTGAATGATGCTTCCAAACTCCATTTTTGCAGACTTGATTTGAGATTTTTTTGCTGAGATTTGGGGGTTTTTTCTTTGATTTTGAATTTGATTTGGTGAGAATGTTAATATGTGAAATGAAGAAGTATTCGGAAGGCTCCATTCTTATAGAGGAAGAAACCCAAGAAAAATGGTCAACTACTCGTAGGTTTAGTCATTAGTACAGCTTACCGACCAATCTTAATTACTCATACCAGGTGGCATTTAATGATAGGTTGGTTACACTTCTGTCTTGTTTTTTCTCTCGTTAATAAATTTTCTTTTGCCTTAATACATCATTTGCCTCCTCAGCTTGTTCAAAAAGATTGGTAGGCCTCTTCAACTTTCAAAGTGTCTCGATAGCTTCCTGAATTTGCATAAAATATTTAGTTAGCTCCTTAAAATTGTATAAAATGTAATCAATTGATTACTCGATTGTAAAAAAATAAGTTAAATGCGGAAGATGTATTCCACGTGTCTTAGAATGTTATTACATAATTCAAGAATAAAGTAAAAATGAAGTTATTACTTACTCAACTATAAACCTTGTATTCTCTAATATTACAATCGTAATACCCCGATCTTAATTGTTTTACTTTTTTTAAGACGTGTGCAGTACATTTTCCGTATTTAACTTACTTTTTTACAATCGAGTGATCAATTGATTACATTTTATACAAGTTTAGAGGACTAACTAAACATTTTATATAAATTCAGGAGGCTATCGAGACACTTTGAAAGTTCAAGGGGCCTATCAACCTTTTTGGATAAGTTCAAGAGGCAAATGATGTATTAAGCCTTTTCTTTTTCTCTAACATTTTTTTTGGATAAATTTCAAATAAAATCCCTGTGGTTTCACTAATTTTCAGATAAAGGACTGTGGTTTATTTTTTTTGTCAAAGTAGGGAAATGAGGTTTTCAACTTTAGCAAAATAAAGACTTTTTCTATTGATAATATTAAAATCACCATTGACGACTTCAAAAATTGCATATTTTAAGAACTACTAATATTCTAAGCAACTTTAATTCTTCAACTTTTTTATTTTAAGATTATTTAGATGATGTTTGGTAAAGAGAGAGAAAGTTAATGTTTAGAGAGAGAAAGTTCCAAAAAAGATCATTTTCGAAAATCGAAAATGTAGCTCCATAAAAAAATATGATATTGAACAACTTTAATTCTTGAAAATTTTCATTTTCAGGTCGTTAAAGATGGTTTTAATAGCATTAATCCAAGTGCGAAACCTCAATCCTCGTTTTGACAAAAAGTAAACCACAGTCCTTTATCTGAAAGTTAGTAAAACCACAGGGATTTTATTTGAAATTTATTATTTTTTTTTTTTGAAAAGTTATGGTACTAGATCATTAATTTATACACATGATTGTTTTTCTTAAACATATGCCCATGATTGATCCACATCACAATTTATTATTTTATTGGGATACGGTCCAAATTTGGTTAATCGTTTTTTGAACTGCAAATTTACTTTCGTAACGTACTAGAAACATATTCAAGAGATTTTTTTGGTTAAAAGTTTTTTTAAGAGATTTTTATTCCATTCTCTAAAAATAAGGGTCATTTTGGTTATTTGTTATTTACGGTTGAAAAAAGTTACTAGTAGGGATTTGTAAAAAAAATCTAATTTTCGGGTATAAAAGATAAATAGAATTTCTAACAAACACCTAATATTCTCTATTTTGAAGTGAAAATATAAATAGGAGGAGAAAATTGAGTAAACAAACACCCTCTAATATAAACAGTGGACATAATATTTCTAACAATACTCATCATATTCACTCTTTATTTATTAAAAGTTGTGCGCAATGCACTTAAAGAAAAAGGAAAACCCTCAACCCACCCCACCCCATGTAATTCGAACCCATGACCTCTAGAGTCATAGGTAAGCTCTCAACCAACAAGCTAAGATGAGAGACTACTTATTAATAAATTATTAATAAAATAAAGAAATACTAATGTGCTGTTTGATAAAAGTGAAAATTAAGTGCTGAAAAAATAAGTACTGAATGTTAAGTGCTGAAAATATTGAATGATTTAATTTATATAAGTTGATAAAGTTTAACTTAAAATGTTAAGTTAAATATTTTGACTTATCAAAATAAGTGATTTTTAGCTTAATTAACTAATTTAAGTGGTGGAGAAACAACCGTTATCAAACGCACTTAAATTAAGTGTTTAACATATTATTTTAAGTAATTAAGTAGTTTATCAAACAAAGCCTAAGAGTTCCTCAATAATAGGGAAGATGAAGAGATTCTTAATGATTTGAGGGATCATTAAGAGACTATTGGAGTTGATTTTTAACTCTCTTCAATTTTTTACTTAAGAGTTCAACTAAAAATATGTTTCTTCGCTATTATTGAGGAACTCTTTTCCCTCCTTATTCCGTTCTTATTTTATTTTTTGGTAAATAATTTATTATTCACTACATTTTTACCTAACATTTTAGTCCTTAACTTTTGTTCTATTTAACAATTTAATCCATTAAATATTTGAATGAGTAAACAGTTTAATCCCTCGTAAAAGATCAATGTCCTAATTTATTATTGTACATCTATTAGTAATTGGTTAAGTTTTACCTAACATGATTACAAAAATAACCAGTCAAATCTCCTAAACAAAAAGATAATCAGCTAATTACCCCCCCCCCCCCCCCCCCCTCTCCCATTAGACACGTGCTAATATTCGGTTGGTTTTGGAACCTTCAGACTACAACGATGTCAGATGGTGTACCCTGCCATATAGTAAACGTCTTGCTAGATGTCATCGTTCGATTGGTCCTAAGACCGTCAGAATGTTATAACGTCAGGTGGTGCACTCTGTCAGGTAACAAATTGTCCTTTATGTAACCACCTCCTGTAATCTGGGGGCTCTCCTTCCACCGTACGGATACTGGGACGAGGTAATTTTGTATAAATTTTCATTTAATTTATTTTCCAAATTAATTTGAAACATTGATGACTTAAAAGGGTGATTAGTTTAACTAATTTAAGTAAAATTGATGCTTGATGATTGTCATAATTAGAATTAATTCTGGTTGGTGTAAAAAGTGGGGTAATTGTCTGTCCTCATGTTAATTACATCTGCTGCTACAGTCTTATTAAAGTTTATTTAATATTATTTTACAAATTTAGTTGTAAAAATTTATTGTTGGATGTGAATATTTAGATATTGGAAGGTGTATTTTCCCCCTTCTGTGCTTCATTAAATAACAATAAATATGCAAAAATATCAAGCTACTTCACATGATTATACTCTTGTTAAGAAAAAATTAAATGTACTTAATTAATGGGCTTAATATATCGTTTCCCCCGAACTTATCCAAAAAACTTGATTGACATCTGGACGTTCAAAGTGTCTCGAACACCCCTGAACATAGTGATGGCAATGGATACTGTACTCGTAGATACCCACACTATCCAATCCTAATAGGACTACCCGTACAATGTATAAAAGGGTATGGGCAGTGATGGATCCATAATTCACTTTCTCTTATGATTTATGGGTGCTAAATTGATATTTTTGACATAGAAAATTAAAAACTCATATATAATTTCTATAGAATATTTAACGTTTTCTGGTAACCAGTGGATGCTCAAGCCCCCCACCCCTCTTTCCCACTAGGTATGGGACAGGTATGAGATCAAAATCATTACATGTTAGAGCAACTCTAGTGGGTGTTGCAAGCTTGTTGCTTGCAACACCCAACCACTAGAGTGCTTATTACAATTGTGTTCTCACAATTGGTAAGTTACCAAAAGATGTAACAAAGGAAAAGTGGGACCAAAACATTAAAAAATTAGTGAAAACATAAAATAGTGGCAGACAACCCTTGTTTTCTATTTTATTTTTATTTTTAAACCATCTACACTATATTTAATCCTTTTTTTATATATAAAAAAATCATTATTTTTTGTGGAGTGACTTTCAATTATAATGGTTTGTTTTTTGGAGTCTTCTTTTGCCTTAGGTGGCAGTGTTTGGGAGTTGCAACCAGTAATGGTGCTCTTAGGATAATGGGATGGATATAGGAATACCCCAAGTGTATCCGTTACCCGACATAACTTTTTTATATATTAAAAAAATATTATTATATTTTAGATGTAAAATGTGTGAATTGTACTCCTAACTTTTTGTTGTTCAACCATTGAGTAATATCATTAAACTACTTTATTCTTATTAATTAAGGTATAATTTGTACAATTTTTTTTATGGATGATTTATTAAATTGATACTTGGTTAAATTGGTAATGTTTTTTGTTTTATTTATTGATTCTTAACGGGTAAGCGTATCCGTATGTACCTGTGAATTAAATGGGACGGGTATGTGATGCAAAAAGTAACGGATAATGGAACAGATACGGGTAATTAAAAAATAAATGGGTAAGGGTTTGGGATTGACACTACTCACGGGCACCCTACTTATTGTCATCCCTACTCTGAACTTGCATAAAATATTCATTAGTCCCCTGAACTTGCGTAAAATATAATCAATTAATCACTCGGTTGAAAAAAAAAGTAAAACAATCAAGGTTGGGGTATATAGTTGTAATATCAGAGAATATAAGTTTTACAATTGAGGAAGTAAGAACTTCATTTTTAATCTATTCTGTGAATTATATAATAACACTATAAGGTACGTGCAATATTTCTTCTGTATTTAACTTACTTTTTTGCAACCAAGTGATTAATTGATTATATTTTACTCAAGTTCAAATAGATAACTGAATATTTTATGCAAGTTGATAGCTAACTGAATATTTTATGCAAGTTGATGGACTATCGAGATACTTTAAAAGTTAAAGGGGCCAATCAAAATTTTTGGACAAAGACTAATGATGTAATAAGTCTAATTAAAGCATGCGAATTAACATGTATTTGATAATAAAAAAAATGTGTGGAAAAGTGTGTGACAAAATGCCAAATTTGTTCACATGATTATATCAGTTAAGAAAAATTAAAATGTAATTAGTTAAAAAATTCCAATTAACATGTGTTTCATAAAAACAATTTAAAAAATGTGTTGGAATATAATTCATCCGTTTTCATAATAGATATTTTTTAGGAGGATGTACAAAAAAAAATTAAAAAATATTCTCTCCGTTTCTTTATTATATGATGTTTTATATTACTAATGCTGCACTTTTGATAATGTTTTCTCTAATTTATTCAGAAGATTTATGATAAGGGGATGTATAACTATTAATGGAAATGATCTTAATTAAGCTATACAAATTAAAAAGAGAAATAAGTTTTGCGTAGAAAGTAGAGATTTACATATGTCCCACGGTGAATCCCCTTCCTTGCGGGGATCCCTATTCACGTTTACAGATGTTCCAAAAACCTTATCCTCATCCTCCATTCCTCGTTTGCTATGGGGAATCACCATTTTTATGTTTAAAAAAATAGTAAAGTCTAAAACTTTTAAGTAGTAGCTAATAATACCAAGCATCAATAATCATTCTCAAATTTTCCAAACCACAAAAAACTAGAAATTGAATACAACCAATCCTCTAATTAAAATGTACTTAAATCATAAAAAAAAAAGTTAATTATCACAGGGAATAATTAGAGATTAACGGGGTGGGGATACCTTTCCCCATCTCCGTCGCATCCCTACCATGGAGGACAAAATTATCGCCATCCTTGTCTCATGGGATCCTTATTGGGGATTTTCCGTCCCTATCAGGACAGGTCACCGACGAGGACATGAAATTTCCGCCTCATTTACATCGCTATTTGTGTCATCCTCGTGTTTCCCCTAGAGATAGCCATGCCTTTCTTTGTTGAGATTTGTAGGTTTAAACGTCTGATTGATATTACTGTTTCAGTTCCCGATAGGAATGATCTTCCCATGATGATGTTGTATGCTAACGGCTTTTCCATGATTATGAATTCACAGTCTCCTTTCCATTTGATCTCATCGTCCCCAAACAAGAAAGCTAACACCATTTGGCCTATTATGGGGGATTTAATGCCCAGTTAAGCCCACCATGGGTGTATGCACTAGCTCTACCATGGAAAGTTTGTTTGTAGCTTGATGAACACATTCTCGGTGATCACGTTTACTGAGCTTCATGTATCCACTAGTATCATTTTGACTTGATATCTCGATTTTGGTCTTTAGGACTAGCACATCTACATGTGGGCTAAGGACGAGGCTTATTGAAGAAAATGATTTGTTTAATAGGTTATGCTCTTCTAGATTGGAGGCTCTAGCCTTCTCCTACATTACTTTTCCTGGGGATGTGTAATCTGGTCCACCAACAATTACATTGATGACCCATTTAAACCTTTTGGTTTTAACTTGGTCCCTTTCTCTTGTGAACTTTCTTTGGGATCAACTTTTTAGATGAAACGATCCAATTTGCCTTTTATGACCAACCTTTTGATTTCCCTAACCAATTCCATATAGCTCTATGTGTCTTGCCCATTGACTTTGTGGAATTTGCAATATGTTATTGGTTTTGATCATAATTCTCTCATGGTTTCTGCATGAGATATTTAATAACCCTCTTTATATTTCTCTTTTATACCTAAATAAGGATATCCTTTTTCGGGGCATTTAAGGGAGTCCATTGATGTGGTTGTTGTTTGCCTTTTTCTGTCATCTTGCCATTCTTCTTCGAAAATTCATTGCTAGATCTAGGATTTTTTCTTTCTCTTCTAGCCTTAGGCTCTTCTTTCCTATCAATCTCATCCAGTTCCACAAAAAGTTTTAGCTCTTTCAAGTTGGCTTTCTAAGGATTAACTTACCTCTTAACCACTCGCAAGTAATGTTTCATTTCATGGATTCTAGTGTTGTTACAAAATCGACTTTCTGAATGTTCAAGCACGTATTGTTGAATCTATATACATAATCTCTCAATGACTCCACTTACTTCTGGCGAAGATAATACATGGTCCTCTAAGCGGTGGATTGCAGGATGAATGTCGTGAACTTTGTGAAAAAATCCCTCTTCAATTGCTCCCTACTACAAATGGATCTTACATCTAAAGCCAGAAGGCAGCATGATGTTGGATCAATCAAGGTGGTTGAAAAAATTCTACACAAGGATGTCTCATTTGCTCCACATACTTCCATTAATTCCTTCTACTTCTCAATGGAAATTTGGGTTTGTGTCTCCTTTCTACTTTGGCGTGTTGGGTGATTCGAACCTTCTATCTCTCATCCAGTTCAAGATGTGGTATGCGAACGATGAATCTTGGCTAGTTAATAATGATTCATTCATGGCCACTATGTTCCTTCCCAAAGTCACAGTAATGACTTTATCCTATTGAGCCTCTAGAACTAATTACATAGGCACCACAATCTCTACTTCCTTCCTTATTTTCTCGGTCTATCGCTCGGCTCTTTACTCAAATCTAGATCTACAATGCATCTCTGACTTGATTTCTTGAACATGTTCAAATCATATTTCTCTCTCTCTCTCTCTCTCTCTCTCACGCGCATCTACCTATTTATTTCTAATATCAGACATATGCCTCATTCTGGTTTCTAGGCTTCTTTCTGTTTCACACCTACTAACAAGTTATATGTTTTTTTTTCAATCTCAGCATTTTTCTATGCTCGGTTCATGGGCATTCCCCCTTTTTAACCCTCGATCTGCATCACTATTTTTTTATTATCCAACCTATTACTTTGTTCTAGTTTCTATCTTTAACCTTTTGGAAGTCTAGTCTCAATACTGGGACTACTTTCCATAATAGACCCAAATCGTATCCCGAATATGAATCCTCCCTTAAACCCTTGTCCAATATATGAAGGAAAAAATGGACTATAACCAAACGAAGGGTTACCTGGGGGTGGCATCATTGGAAAGCCTCCATAGGGGTAACATATTGATAACATTTGAAATGATATCCAATGTGTAACATTGTAATAATACAAATAATAGAGGAGTCTCTAGCACTATAACTAGCCACGTGTAATAATGTAGAGATACGCCAGGATCCACAAAGAATGATACGCCAGGCGGATATACCGGGATCCATAAAGGAACTGGATACCTCACAGAGGTGATCCATGATCCGCCATCGTATCTTGTGGCGGGTAATACTTGAGGGAGTAACTGAATAAACATCTTCTATAAACGAATATGATTACATAGCTATTGAAAGGCATTGAATGAACATTTTAGATACAACTGTTCATCCCATTCTTCCTTAATGATAAAGTGTTATGAAAACCTATATAAATACTCCAACAATGGAAGCCAAAGGTACACTTACTAGCTCTAAAGCAATCTTGAGATTATTCTTATTATTCTCAAGTATTATACTGACTTTGGCATCAGAGTGTCCCATGTCGATCCTAATGGCACCTCATATGGAAGGTATGTCGACCAAGGAAGTTTCTATAGTTATCAACTGGTGTAGTGAGTGTGGAACTCTCAATTATTTAGAGTTCCACACAAATGGGTTACCAACTCTGCCTACAATTGGGATCACTTATGTTAACACCACAGGGATCCCATACCCTCTAACTACTGTGGTTACCACCATCTCAAATACCTAGAATATGCCAATTTCTCCCTTTTGTATTAATGATCTTGTCGTATAAGATGTACGAGATTCGTCTCTACAATCATTTTTGGACGAAATCAGAGTAGCTGTAGCACCTCACATGGGTCAAGAATCCACATATCGTATCATACAAATGTTGGGAAATTTGCCTACAAGGCCAAATGCGCCAGCTCTAGGACACAATCACCCTTCAGTCAATTTCCAATGAGGGAACATACTCCATGGATCTGGAAGTATGAATCCTAGGCCTTGGGAGAATCATACCACCAGTGCTCCCACTAATCTACATGATGGAACGATTCTCGGATCTTCTATAGATTACACTTCCTTTGTGCCACATTGGACCTCAAATCCTCCTGTAACTCACAATGTCGATTCAACAGTTGCCAGGCATGCAAGAAGACCTCTCCGTCGAGAACTCTTTGGAGATCCAGAAAGAACTGAAATACCAAGGGAGTAGTGGAAATTTGATCTGGTTTCAGGACAAAGGCTATCTCAAAATAGGAATCGCCCTAACCCTAACTTCATAATCAGATCTCAACTAGTGGCTTATGGATTCGTAAGTGGAGCGACAGAATATTTGACACCTCAACAACACGGGGCTAGAAATATGGAAGATTAGATACACAGGCATGTGCTAGAAACTTTGGCGAAACATAGATATTCAACAAATATGCAAGGACCCATTCATTGCACGGATCCTCAGCTATGAAAAAGATCGGAGATTCAAGGCCCCTATGTTGCCACAATACAAAAGTGAATACAATCTAGAGGGCCATGCATGACAATACAAAGAGCTAATGGATGTGTATGAGACCAATGAGGGGATCATCTGTGGAGCCTTTTATACAACCCTCAAAGGGCCGACATTTGACTGGTTTCAATCCCCTGTTATCGGATCAATTGACGAATAGGAACAACTAAGCCGTGAATTTTATGCGAAGTTCACGGGGTGCATTCCCCCAGTGGCGGCTTGCCGAAGGCTGTACGACCTGGTACAAGAAGAAGAACAGCCCTTAAGGGAGTACATTGACAAATTAAACTAACTTTGTGTTCAGATCACGAGAGTTGACCTCAATATTGCTATAGAGGCGGCGATCCAAAACACAACTTTTGACAGGCTAAGAGAAGATCTTATCCAGCATCG
This sequence comes from Euphorbia lathyris, assembly GCF_963576675.1. NCBI lineage: Eukaryota > Viridiplantae > Streptophyta > Magnoliopsida > Malpighiales > Euphorbiaceae > Euphorbia > Euphorbia lathyris. The sequence goes on from NC_088912.1 coordinate 10,760,842, forward strand.
CCCTGGATCTCTCTTGGAACTCATTGAAATGTCTAAAAGTTCATGGAGATAAATGATGTGACGAGGGAATGACGAGCCATGTTGAAGAACTGAAAAGGCGAGTCTAAAGGTAAGGAAACTCCCAACAATCCGTCATCCAAAAAGAAAATGAGTACTGGGGAAAGACCAACGTATACCCCTTTGAATACACCCAAGAGGGAAATCCTCATGTGGATAGAGAAAAGTTAATCTAAACGGGACATCCAATATCCCGTCACCAAATGAGGGGGAAACATTGGACGAAATTTCAAGGCCTATTTCCGATTTCATCGAGTGAATGGTCGTGAAACGGAAGCATGATGGGAATTATCTAAGGAGATAGAGAGGTTGATAGAAAGGGACAAACTGGATAAGTTTGTCCAAAATGACAAAGATCAAGAAGCAAATAGGTAAAAGTACACACGACACGAAATCAACACTAACCCGATCAAGTTAACACGATTATGACACGAACATTTTTTGTTGGATTATAGTTGACTCATTACACTAATTTGAAATCAACACGACACAGATCCGATAATTTGTAATTCTACCTTTTGTTTTTTTTTTTACAATTCTACCTTTTATATGACAAGTACCATGCAGTTGATTATGGGGACGCTAATGTTCACTTGGATAAATACTAACTAAATGGATTTGAATAGTCATCATTAAGTCTGAATTTATTAGAATCACACACTAGGATGTTAATAATCTTCACTCTAAGTTCTAAGAAGCTCAGATCTAACAACACTAGCCAAATCATTTTGTTAGTCACTATCCAAGTAAACATTATTGACCCTAGAGGGGTATTCCTATTTCCGCCCAATACCCTTCACGAATATTTATTTTTTTAATCTCATTCACGGTACGAAATCGACAGTAATCCGATTAGATTAATAAAAAAATGGATTAGGTTAGGATTGACTCATTTTGACACTAATTCAAAATCGACACAATACGAATCCGATAATTACCAATTCTACATTTTATACAACATTAAGATCAGGTAGTACCCAAGGTTGTAAAAAACGTTAGGCGCTAATCGGGCGGATAGGGGCCTCAAGGATTAATCGGGGATTAGTCGGAATTAATCAGGGATTAATTGGATTTGTATTTTTGTATTTTTTATTTGTTAATCAATAAATTACTATATAAATTCAATTAAAATATATATTCTACTATCTAAAAATAATAATATATAATTATTTAATATAGAAAAACATGTATATTTGTAACATATACAACAACAACAACAACAAAGCCTTAGTCCCGAAATGATTCGGGGTCGGCTAACATGAACCATCATATAAAACCGTGAAAATCAAGTCGTGTCAGCGACACAGATTTGCTCCCTCCACTCCGTCCTATCCACTACCATATTTTCCTCAATTCCCAATAAACTCATATCACTCTCGATCACCCTCCTCCAAGTTTGCTTAGGTCTTCCCCTACCCCTCACCACTACATCCATTTGCCACTCTTCGGTTCTCCTAACCGGCGCATCAAGCGCTCTACGTCTCACATGGCCAAACCACCTTAGTCGGTTTTCTCTCATTTTATTCTCAATAGATGTGACCCCTACTTTTGTCCTAATTATTTCATTACGCACCCGGTCCTTTCTCGTGTGACCACACATCCATCTCAACATACGCATCTCCGCCACCGACATCTTATGGATGTGGTAGTGTTTCACTGCCCAACACTCCGTACCATATAACAATGCTGGTCTAATTGCCGTCCGGTAGAATTTTCCCTTCAATCTATTAGGCATGCCGGGATCACAAAGGAAACCCGTAGCACTCTTCCACTTCGACCAACCAGCTTTAATCCTATGAGCAACATCTCCATCTACTTCTCCATCCGTTTGGATAATAGATCCTAAATACCGGAAGCAATCCGAGGCCTGAACAACTCTCCCATCTAGGATGATTGTCCCTGCCTCCCTACTCCTACGGCCACTAAACTTACACTCCAAATATTCTGTCTTACTTCGACTCAACTTAAAGCCTCTAGATTCTAGAGTTTGCCTCCATAGTTCCAACTTCAGCTCCACTCCTTCTTTCGTCTCCTCAACCAACACAATATCATCTGCAAACAGCATGCACCATGGTATACCATCTTGAAGTGAACTTGTTAGTTCATCCATAACGATGGCAAAAAGAAATGGGCTTAGTGCGGAACCTTGATGCACTCCAATCGTAATAGGAAACTCTTCAGTCTTCCCAACACTAGTACGTACACTCGTGCATACTCCCTCATACATGTCCTTTATGATGTCAATATATTTCCGCGAAATGCCTTTCCTTATCAAGGCCCACCAAAGTACTTCCCTTGGTACCTTATCATATGCTTTCTCCAAGTCAATGAAAACCATATGCAAGTCTTTCTTCTTATTTCGATAGTGCTCCATTAATTGTCTCATTAGATGGATGGCTTCCATAGTTGATCTTCCCGGCATAAAGCCAAACTGGTTTTCCGAGATCTTCACCGTCCTCCTTAGCCTTTGTTCAATCACTCGCTCCCAAAGTTTCATAGTGTGACTCATTAATTTGATTCCCCGATAGTTGGCACAATCTTGGACATCGCCTTTGTTCTTATACAAAGGGATTAAGGTACTTTTCCTCCATTCTGATGGCATCTTATTGTTTCTCCAAATTTTGTTGAAGAACGTCGTCAACCATTCGATTCCTCTTTCTCCCAAACATCTCCAAATCTCAATAGGGATGCCATCAGGTCCTACTGCTTTCTTCAACTTCATCTTACTTAATGCCATTTTGACTTCACCCTTTTGAATTCTCCGCAGGCATTCATGATTTATCATATCGTGATGGATACTTATATCTCCAACATCTTGTTGGCGATCTCCATTAAATAAGTCATCAAAATAGGACCTCCATCGTTCCTTGATATCCTTATCTCCAACTAGGACTTTCTGGTCCACATCCTTCACACATTTAACTTTTCCGAGATCTCGCGTCTTCTTATCTCTCATCCGAGCAATTCTATATATGTCTCTTTCCCCTTCTTTCGTATCCAATCTTGTATACAGATCCCGATTCACCTTTGCTCTAGCATCTCGTATGACCTTCTTTACTTCCCTTTTAGCCTCTTTGTATTTTTCGTAGTTCTCGTCACTCCTACATTTCCCCAATAGTTTATAGGATTCTCTCTTACTCTTTACTGCTTGTCGTACTTCTTCTGTCCACCAAGATGTGTCCTTACCCGGTGGCATGCTACCTTTAGATTCCCCTAGAACTTCCTTCGCTACTTCCCTTATACTATGCTCCATCTTATTCCATATCGAATCTATATCTGAATCTATATTGCAAGTCCAAATATCTTTTTTGGTCATCTCATCCACAAATTTTTGTTGATTCTCCCCTTGCAATTTCCACCACTTAATCTTAGTCTCTACTTGAGGTGTTTGTTTTCTTATACATTTCCTACTTCGAAAATCTAGCACCACTACTCTATGTTGGGTTGTCGTACTCTCACCAGGGATCACCTTACAATCAATATAACTCTTTCTCCAAGCACTCCTTACTAAGAAGAAGTCAATTTGGCCCGCATTACCGCCACTCCGATAAGTCACTAAGTGGGATGTTCTCTTCATAAACCATGTGTTCATGATACTCAAGTCATAGGCTGATGCGAATTCCAAAATATCATTTCCTGCTTCATTCTTATCTCCAAAACCATACCCTCCATGAACACTCTCAAACCCATCTCGCCTAGAACCCACGTGTCCATTGAGATCACCCCCTAGTACCATTTTTTCATCCCTAGGAACCTGTTGCACCACTTCCTCTAAGTCATCCCAAATAGCTTGTCTTATAGACACATCTAATCCTATTTGTGGCGCATATGCACTAATGACATTCACAACCTCATCCCCTATCACTAGCTTAACACTCATAATTCTATCGCTCTTCCTAGACACCGCTACTACCTCATCAATATACTCCCTATCAATAAGAATACCTACTCCATTTCTACCCTTATCCTTTCCTGAGTACCAAAGCTTATAACCCCAAGGAGCTATCTCTCTAGCCTTAGCTCCAACCCACTTGGTTTCTTGTAGACATAATATATTTATTCTCCTCCTCTTCATAACATCTACAATTTCAGCTAATCTTCCTGTCAAAGAACCTATGTTCCATGTCCCAAAGCGTAACCTACTACCCTTACCCCTACCCCTACCATTACCGTGGACTAGCTTATTTACCCGCAACCCTTGCATATTTGACACCACCCCCGGGTCCTGGGGTGGCGCGCCGCTTCGGGGCGACGACCTAGCAACCCTTGCACATTTATCACTACACCCGGGTCTAGGAAGTGCAGCGCGTCGCTGAGTAGGGAACGCCCCAACGGTATTTATATTATGGTTCATGTCATAAGATGTGACTAAGTTTTACGCTGGCCGCCACAAACCTACCGCAACCCTCCTCCTTTGTCCGGGCTTGGGACCGGCTGTAAAGGCCACCAAGTGACCCTCACAGGCGGAGTTGTATATTTGTAACATATATCTTTAAAAATATGCGAACACCAACATTTCAACAACAATATCATTGAAACAACTTAAAATTGAATTATAATAAACCAAAAAAATAAATTCATAATAAAAAATGTTTTTGTTCTATGCAGTTTAGGCGGCGTCGAGGCGGCCTAGACAGAGGCAAGACGGCTAAAAGTTACTTAGGCATCAATAAAACGCCTGGAATGACTAATTGGAGAAAATCGCGGCAAATTCTCAATTTTGAACGCTTAGACGGAGCCTAAACGGTCCAAACAGCCTTCGTTTCAAAGAGTGGTAGTACCGGATATTCTCGGAACGCGTATGAGTTGACATCCCTTTTATGAGTCAATAAGGATAAGCATGTTCCCATCCCATGGGGACCACTTGGGGAGATGTATATACATTGGGTAGATCCATACATGTATTGGATTCACATCTTACTAATAAGCCACAATCACTGCATCTCCATTTCCAATGTGAGATTCAATTCATTCATGGTCATATCGTCATTCATTAGCGCCACTCATTGCTCAGGTCTTCTACCCAAACTCCACCAACTCTGAACCAGATCATTACATACAATGTTCAAATAATATTGTCTTACTAATAAACCACAGTCACTCCTTTTCCATTTCCAATGTGAAATTCAGTTCATTCATACTTTCATCCATCCTTAGGGCCGCTCATTTCTTCGGTCTTTTATCCCGACGTCATCCATTCCGAACCGAATCGTTACATATAGAGTTCAAATAATCCCTTTAAGATCAGTTAGTACCAGATATTCTCGGAACGCTTATGAGTTGACATCCCTTTATGAGTCAATAAGGATAAGCATGTTCCCATCCCATGGGGACCACTTGGGGAGATGTATATACCTTGGGTAGATCCATCCATGAAGGCACTCCTATGATGATATATTAAATAGGAGTAGGCACCGAAATTTTGAAGCAATCACACATGCAAAACGGTAGGAAGATAGTCAAAAAACGGCACAGTCAGCATTTAAAGCCTACATTGAAATAAGAGACCACTCCTTATGGTTAGAACATAATAGCCATGCGTCAGAATTATTTAACTCCTTTTTGTTGGTCCAAACTTACTCTTTGCATTATTGGTCCTTTTCTTTTTTAATATAATGTCCAAATTTTTAGTCTATTGTTTTTCAAAAAGTGTGAATTGAAATTATACAATTTTACTTTGGGTAAATAATTTATTAATCCCATTTTTTTATATAATACACTGTTTAGTCCATTTATTTTGAAAAACACATTATAAGATCCATAACTTTTATGGGTAAATTACACCCATGAACTTTACCCATTTTCACATTATGGCCACTCAACTTCATTTCTTTCCGGTATGGCCACTCAACTTTACACTTTTTAACACCGGTGGCTACTCAATTTTAACTAACTTATCAAGATGACCGTTAATAATCGTTAACGACCTCAAAATAAAAATATTCAAGAATTAAAGTTGTCCAGAACAACATTTACCATGAAATCACATTTTTTATTTTCGAAAATCATATTTTTGGAGCTTTCTCTCTCTAAAAATTCACTTTCTCTCTCCTAACCGAACAACACCTAAATGACCTCAAAACAAAAATTTTCAAGAATTAAAGTTCCTTAGAATATCATTAACGCTTTGGATTTTTTATTTTTAGCCGTCAATTGTCGTTTTGAGGCATTAAGTGGCCACCGGTGTTAAAAAGTGTAAAGTTCAATGGTCATACCGGGAAGAAATGAAGTTCGGTGGTCATAATGTGAAAATGAGTAAAGTTCAGTGGCCATGGGTGTAATTTACCCTAATTTTTATCAATATTAACCTTTTAGTCCTTTTATCTATATTTTTAGATGTTTAACCGAACATATCTTAACTTTCAAGATAGCCACAATACAATATATATAAAATGCCCATGTTACTCTTTTATTTTCTGTCTGTCTGTTTATGCCAAATATAACGGTTAAAAAACTAAAATAATAGACAGAAGGACCAAATGGTCAATAATGGCAAAGAATAAGGACCTTATAATATATTTTTCAAAATATAGGGACTAAACAGTGTGTTAGGTAAAAAGTAAACCACTGATAAATTATCTACCCTTTTACTTTTAATATTTCTAAAAAAAAAATCTATTTTAGTTATATTTAATAGAAATTTACACAATTGGTGTAGTGTTATTTATTCAACATTAATTATGGCGTTGTTTGAGAATAAAATTAGAGATTTGAGCCATTTTAGAAGTTTTGACTAATCAAACCTCTAATAGTAGTATTTAAAATTAGAGATTTGAGCCATTTTAGAAGTTTTGACTAGTCAAACCTTTAATAGTGGTGTTTGATGAATGATAAGTTTGAAATAGCTTATTGGGTCCAAAAAGCTAATTTAAAAAAAAAATTTATTTTAGAAGCTTTTTTAATTAACTTACTGTTGAATCTCTTTTGAATGACATTTTTACCCCTACTTACTACTCTTTCACCTAAATAAATGTTTTATCATATCCTTATTTGTCATTTTGTGCAAACAGCTATTAACAATCAACTAAGTTTTACCAAACCAGTTTACACAATCCGGTAGTCAAATCAACTAACCAAAAAGTATCAACTAGGAGCTAATGTAATCAGCTAACAACTAACAACTATTTGCCAAATATGGCCTATATCTAAACTATTTATTTTATTATTATTACACTTACAAACAACCTTTCAAAAATGTCAATATTTATATCTTTAAGATACAAATAGAAAGGATTGGATGGGGTCCAAGTAGAAGGCATGAACAAGGAGTGGCCCCAAGAGAAGGCGATGGGAATATGAATGAACTGAATTTCACATCGGAAATGGAGAGAGAGTGATTGATGCTTATTAGTAAGTTGTGATTCCAATACATGTAGACACGTTTTAAAGCTGTGCGGCCCAATGGGTTGGATTTGGACAAAAAAGGACAATATCTACATGGTATTAGGCCATGATGTTACAATTGATATCGGAGACGACTTTTCACATACGATGTGTGGTCCGGGACGAACCAGGCGGAAGCTAGTGGGCCTGTGGGGACATGAATGAACTAAATCACACATCAGAAATGGAGAGAGAGAGTGATTGGGGCTTGTTAGTAAGATGTGATTCCAATACATGTAGACACGTTCTAAAGCTGTGCAGCTCAATGAGTTGAATTTGAGCCAAAGTGAATAATATGTACATGGTATTAGACCAAAATGTTACAGAATAACTTTCAAATCAACGCATTTAAATTATCTATTACATAAGAATAAAATTGATCTTGTTTGACAATATTATAAGTAAAATTGCATCATTTCGTACGTTAATGATAAATCTGCACTTCTTCAAAAATAATAGGGGTAAATTTAGACTGTATCCCAAAAAAGAATTAGGTAAGCATGGATATAGGGCTCAAGATGGATTTTGGAGATTTTTTGAATCTCATTATACCGTTGATTTACATTAGATACAATTTTAAAGATCTCCAAATTCTCACTATTATTGAGCAAATAAGTTTGAGATTTTTGAATCAGACCGAATAACCGAATAAAAAGACCGAGAATCAGATTGAGTTGTTGATTTTTTTAAAAATCAGACTGAATTATACCATTGACTCTCACTATATACAATTCTAAAGATTTTTAAATTTTCGGATTCGATTTCCCCCAATATATATCAACATGAAATTTCGCACATGTTTAATTAATTAAATGGTACTGACGAGTCTAGAACCGAAAAATCTTATCCACTATAATAATAATTATTATTATTATAAAAGTCTCAATTCAATTAAAGTAAATTTGATTGGAGTCAACTCTTATTTTTATTTTGTATCTACTTGCCTATATATTAATGGATTTGCTAACACCAAACTACTAACTAATTGGATTCAGAAAAAGTAACAGAAAACAATTATGTTTTTTGTTTGTTTCTTTTTATGGGAGATTGAATTGATTAAAAAATTATCAGCAAAAATCATGAATTGAATTTTCATTTTAAACAAAAAAATTTTTATCAATTAAGTTCTTATAAAAAAATCATTCTATTTAATAGTTTCACAATTTTTTCCTCAACAAAGATTATTACATGTCAAATAATCATATTTTCTGATTTTAAAATAGGCTTAATACATACGTAGCCCCCTGAATTTGTCCCTTTTTTTTCATTTTACCCCTAAGTTTAAGGAACAATCTATTGGCTAAATTTCCAAAAAGCCACCTAATTTACCCATCCTCTCCGATGTGACGCTTGGATTATTGCAGCTTTGTATTTTGCCAGGTCAGCGCCACGTCGGAGAGGATGGGTAAATTGGGTGGTTTTTTGGAAGTTTAGGGGTCAATAGGTTGTCCCTTAAATTTAGGGAGTAAAATGAAAAAAAAAGGAACAAGTTCAGGAGGCTGCGTATGTATTAAGCCTTTAAAATAAGATAAGGACTAATTGATGATTTTTTGCTTAGTTCAAGTATTTAATTGATGATTTTTATTTAGCTCAGGGGTTTAATTAATGATTTTTACTTAGCTTAGTGATCTTAGGGATGATTTTGATAGTTTTAAGAGTTCTAACTAATTTTAAAGTTTTTAGTTTAGGGATCAAATAAGTGTTGGGAAAATTATAAAATTGGATCAAATGGTAGACTCATTTATATATTTAACCCATTTATTCAACCTACTACATATCTAGACTATTTTTGTGTGAGTTTCCCAAAATACCCTTAACATTTCATTTCCCCTTTTCCCCTTTCTCTTCCTACGCGAACGATTGCTCTTCTTCAGATGATTTCCAGACCTTTGATCTTCCTCTCTTCCTTTATATTTCGCGAAACCATGTCTTTCTCTTCTTTCTCTCTTCATCTCTTGATTTTTCATCTTCCTATTGTTAGAAAACGAAGCCATGGTTCTTCATCTTCTTGTTTTTGCTCGTCTCTTGATTTCTTTCTTCTTGTGTGGATCGAAGAAATCGTTATTCTACGTTATTTTCATCGTTTTTCCTAGTTTATCACATGGTTATTGAAGATTTAATGGTGAAAGGTGGGAAAATGTAAGTATCTACTATTTTCTTTTCATTTTTTTTCCAGAAGATCGTTTCACGTAATCTGGTTTCGCAAAGGTCTGCGAGGAGAAAGAGCCTGAAACGTGACGATTTGACTTCCCGAAACCGGATTACGCGAAGTTTGCGAAGTGAAAAGTTCATGATTTTTCCATGGCAGACTTCGCGTAATCCGTGTTCGCGAAGTCAAATCGCCACGCTTCTCCTCGCAGACTTCGCGAAATCATCGTTTCGCGAAGTAAAATCATCATCTTCCTTGCACATTTATATTCGCATACTTCGCGAATCCTCTTTTTGTGAAGCCAAATCGTGCTTTTTTCTGCCTAACACGATTAAATTTTTCTGAAGGTGGTTGAATACATAACATCCCTTTCAGGAAGGCGGCGTATTGGGATGCAGAGGAGATGACTTTCCTTTTGATACAGAGAGAAATTCCCGTATTTGCATTTTTTTACTTTACCAAATTTGGTCGATAACGACATTAAAATAAAAAATTTCAAGAATTAAAGTTGTTTAGTATCATATTTACTATGAAACCATATTTTTTATTTTTCAAAATCATCATTTTTAGAGTTTTCTCTTCTAAACATTTACTTTCTCTCTCATAAAAAAACAACATATAAATGATCTCAAACCTAAAAAGTTTAAAAATTAAAGTTACTTAAAATATTTAACTATTGAAAATTTCATTTTGAGGTTGTTATAGATCAAATTTGGCAAAGAAAAAAATGTAAAATTTTATAAACTACAGAATTGCGTTTGTAACAAAAAATACCACAAATATCCATCTATAAATCCATATAACCACAGCATCTACTTATAATTAACACTTAAATTAATTAATGAACCAAGTTTGTCGTCAATTCAATTTCAGTTTCAAAAAGGTTATGAAATTGAATTTATATCATTAATTTTTTTAGGCAAAACCTCAAAATTTTTATTAAGGTTTTCTTCTGCGATCAGGATCAAGAGATGACTGAGATCTTCCGCATTACTAAAAACAAGGACCTAAAAATTAGAATGAGCGTTGATGACCGTAAAATTGAAAAATTCAAGACATCATAATAATGTAATCAACTTTAATTCTTTAACTTTTTATTTTTGAAGTCATTTAGAGCATCTCCAATAGAGGTGCTTAAAAGAGTGCCAAAACTTATTAAAATATAGTATTTTATTGTCTCTTTCATCCACATCATTTTTTGCAACTTTTATTTAAAAAATGCTCCAAAGAGGTTGCTTGAAAAGTTGCCACTATAATCCTACAAATTATTATTTTATTATAAATAAAATGTTCCAGATTTATTATTTCTAGGAGAGTATATTAAAAAATTATTAAACAAGGTTGCCAAGAGGTTGCCAAAAATTGGCAACTTTCCTTGGCACCCACAATCACTCCAATAGTGGGCACCTTTTAAAAGTTGTCAAACCTGATGCCACATCAGCTGGCACTCTTTTGAACACAATCTATTGGAGATGCTCTTAGGTGTTGTTGAGGGAAGAGAAAGTGAATGTTTTAGAGAGAGAAAACTCTAAAAATTATGATTTTGAAAAAAAAAATTCTTCCATAGTAAATGTGGTACTAAACAACTTTAATTCTAGGAATTTTTCATTTTGAGGTCGTTAACAGTTATTTTTATAGTATGAAACTAAACGATTTTTTTTTTTTTTTTTTTTTTTGCAAAACGAAGACCTCCGTCTCTATTTGGAGACAAACTTTTTAGGTACTAAATTGATAAAAAAAAAAAGTGAAAGTAAAATGTTTTTTTAACTTTACCATTTTGTATTTCAAAAAATTATTACAACTAATTCAAAGTGAAAAAATAACTGATGTAACAATTACGTTAAAATAACATGATAGCTACGCGGTACTCACGTTATATCATATGAGAACAAAATAAAAATATATTGCTTGACCGCCACGTGACAGTTTTATGCAGTTAAATCAAATAAATAAAAAATATTTTTTTTATTTGATGTTTTATATAAGAGTCGGTTTGATGAGGACATCCGGTCCCTAAAGATTGAACCGGAGTTGAAGGATGGGACCCGTAGAAAGCTAACCGAGAGGGAGGAAGAAAAGGGCGAAGAACAGAGCACGTGGGGCGTGTCCATTGGGACGCGAAGCGTGAAGGACTCGAAGTCGGGGGAACAACCCAAGAGGTCATACACGCGGGGCGTGTATGGCGAGGCGCGGGGCGTGGAACCAGCCTCCGATGAGAGTTCAGATCAGGAGGTCAAGACGCGGGGCGTATGTCTCAAGACGCGGGGCGTAAGAGTGCCCAACACGAACCACCAAGTCCAGGGACACATCCACGCGGGGCGTACCTGGGTTGGGGGAATACTTCCTCCCCAAGTTCTTATTGTTAAGGACAATATCTGCCACCTCTTTATTACTGTTTTTGTCACGTCCGTGACTAAATTTCTAAAATTTATATTTATATTTCAATTGTAATTTAATGATATTTGGATAAATTGGAGACTCCTAAGTATTGATTATGATCTTTCTATTTCATGCCCGATGCCGATGGATGTCGTTTAGGGTCGGGTGTGACAGTTTTGCCACTCTACTATTTACCTCTTTGCCATTGAACTTATTTACCCAAATATCTATCTTTATGCTTTTCCTAACTTACCCCTAGGGCTCCTTAGTTGTTGGTAACCCTAGGGGTGGCCTTTTAGTCCTTATCTTTTATTTGGAAGGAGTATATATTCTCCATCTTTTGTAATGTTGAACAACTTTTGATGAATATTATATTTTGAAGCCTCCATTGGAGCAAGGATTCATTCCTTTTGGGTTTATTCAACCTTCAAGTTAAGCTTGAGAAGTTTGTAATCTTTGTTGGTTTACGATTAAAACCTCCAGTCGATTTTAATCTACATCATTTGGTATCAGAGCTGAGTCGTTTTCCTTGACCGGAGACTTCTTCTCGGAGATGGTTCAACCACGTATCACCACCGAGCCATTGGAGCCAATGATCAAAGATTTGAAGCCTTAGAAGCAAATATGAAGGCAATGAATGACAAGATGATGGAGTTTGAAGAGAAGCAAGAAGCGGGTAGAAGAGAAATGCAACTTGCTATGGAGAGACTTGTTCTTGAGATTCGGAATACCCACACTCAACCCACCGGAGACCTTCACCGGAAAAATGAAGAGGCGATCCGGCCTCCACCGGATAGACACCCGACGCCACCTCCTTTGAGAAACCAAGCACCACAACGAGTGGACCCTCGGGTTCATGAGGTAAGGCATCCTAACACCATGATCATTAAAAATGCCGATAGTGATAGTGACGGCGACCTATTTGATGATTTTGACTTGAATAGGATTGCTAGAAACATGGGTATTAAGCATGATGTCGGTATTGGGAATGTTAGGCATGTGAATGATATGAATATGCATGATGTTGTTGGTCCCGTGCATGTGCGTGCCGGGAATTTGGATTTTTTGAATGATGATGATGTAGGTGGTCATGGAAGGGGAAATTATGGAATGAATGATCCGTATGGGGGTCATGCTATTGATAGGGGCGGATATAGAGACGGAATGAATGGGAGAGTGGAGTATGGAGGACACTATGATAGGGATGATGCTTTCAAACTCAAGGTTGATCTACCTTCGTTTGGAGGGGAACTTGACATTGAGGGGTTCCTTGATTGGTTGCTTGAGGTGGAGAGGTTCTTCGACTATGCGGGGATACCGGAAGATAGGAGGGTTCGGTTAGTGGCGTATAGGTTGAAAGGGGGAGCCTCGGTATGGTGGGATAATGTGAAGGAAGAGCGGAGAAGAGGAGGAAGGGAACCGATTAGGTCTTGAAGGAGGATGAAATCGATGATGAGAGAGCGGTTTTTACCACCCGACTACGAGCAGTATATCTACAGCTCCTACCGGAATTGCTCACAAGGACCGAGGAGCGTGCACGAGTATACTTCAGAGTTCTTAAGGCTTTCGGCAAGGGCTAACTTGTCGGAAACCGAAAGCCAAAAGACTTCAAGGTATCTAGAGGGGCTACGGTATAATATTCAAGATAGAATTGGGACACAAATGGTAATCCGGATTCAAGATGCAAGGAACCTAACTTTGAAGGCCGAGTCTCAACTGAATGTTAGGGCACGTGACGGATACCGGAGGCCGAGGATTGAGGAAGTTTGTGAAGAGGTGGAAGAGTCCAAAGAGGTGGGCAAGGATAAGAATGGTGCTAGTTCAAGTGGAACCAAGATCTTGAGTGGGGGAAAATCACCTAACGGAGATGTGCGACCCTTTAGGACAGCCGCCCTTCCTAAGGGCAACAACCCGTACACAAAACCGGCTCCATTTAAGTGTTTCCGATGCAACGAACTGGGCCATCATTCGAATGAGTGTCCAAGGAGGAGGAGCGCTAATATGGTTGAGCGATGTGATGATGGTGATTATGGAGGTAATGATGAGTTGTATTGTGAGCCCATTGATAGTGGATCATCCGGGGATGAGCGGAAGGTCCATGTAGTGAAGAGGGTACTGATGTCGGTTGAACAAGAGCATGATCCGAGGCACCAATTGTTTAGGACTAGAGGTCTAATCCACGGGTTGAAATGTGAATTGATTATTGATGGTGGAAGCCAAGAGAACATCCTTAGCAAAGCCGCTTTGAGCAAATTTGGCTTAGTGCCCGAGCCACACCCGAAGCCATACCGAGTGGGCTGGATCAAAGAGGGGGAGAAGCTTAATGTCACCCACCGGTGCAAGGTTCCTATCTCTATTGGGGCCTACCAAGATGAGGTTATGTGTGATGTGGCTGATATGGATGTGTATCACTTGCTTCTTGGGAGGCCTTGGCAATTCGACCGTGACGCCTCACATGCCGGACGGGACAACACGTACACCGTCTTCAAAGATGGGGTCAAGTATATTCTCATACCGTTGACGGGTCCTACAAAGGGAGAAAAGAAAGCGGCATTGATTGCGTATCATAGCCGGGAACCGACGTCGCTAGGAGATACCCGCGTTGAGCAGCCCGTCGGATTGTTAGGTGTGGGTGAGCCGACCCAAGAGACGAGCATTGCTAGTGGGGAGAGCGGAGCATCAACCTTGGGGGTGAGTCATCCTTGTACTATCATTGAGTTGGGGTCCAACTCCTCTAAAGAAGGAGAGTATGATGAGGACATCCGGTCCCTAAAGTTTGAACCGGAGTTGAAGGATGGGACCCGTAGAAAGCTAACCGAGAGGGAGGAATAAAAGGGCGAAGAACAGAGCACGTGGGGCGTGTCCATTGGGACGCGAAGCGTGAAGGACTCGAAGTCGGGGGAACAACCCAAGAGGTCATACACGCGGGGCGTGTATGGCGAGGCGCGAGGCGTGGAACCAGCCTCCGATGAGAGTTCAGATCAGGAGGTCAAGTACGCGGGGCGTATGTCTCAAGACGCGGGGCGTATGCCTCAAGACGCGGGGCATAAGAGTGCCCAACAGGAACCACCAAGTCCAGGGACACATCCACGCGGGGCGTGAGGGAGGCCACGCGGGGCGTACCTGGGTTGGGGGAATACTTCCTTCCCAAGTTCTTATTGTTAAGGACAATATCTGCCACCTCTTTATTACTGTTTTGCCACTCTACTATTTACCTCTTTGCCATTGAACTTATTTACCCAAATATCTATCTTTATGCTTTTCCTAACTTACGCCTAGGGCTCCTTAGTTGTTGGTAACCCTAGGGGTGGCCTTTTAGTCCTGATCTTTTATTTGGAAGGAGTATATATTCTCCATCTTTTGTAATGTTGAACAACTTTTGATGAATATTATATTTTGAAGCCTCCATTGGAGCAAGGATTCATTCCTTTTGGGTTTATTCAACCTTCAAGTTAAGCTTGAGAAGTTTGTAAGCTTTGTTGGTTTACGATTAAAACCTCCAGTCGATTTTAATCTACATCACGGTTATTTTCAATGTGATTGTTACATCAAATTTCAAGGACTATTAATGTAATTTACCCTAATAAATCCACAACTCTGGGTTGTTCGCAATAACTATTAAAACCACCAATATTTGGTCATTTCATTCACTAGAATTGTACTAACGGTCCCCAAACTTTGAAGAGCATAACAGAATAGTACAAAAAAAATTAATTACTATTTTATAATATTTTTTTATGAGGGTGAAATTAAGACAAAGTGCAATGGATTAATAAGACAAGGTGGTGTATACAAATTGTTAGGTCTACCCAGAAGAAAGACGTCCACCTCCTTGGTTGGAGTAGACCGAGAGAAGGGGTTTCTAAACTAAATACGGATGGCTCCTGCCTGATTGATGGGAAGATTGCTGGTGGTGGTGTTCTCAGAGATGCTGGGGGCGCCTGGCTTTCTGGGTTCACCCAGAATCTATGTTTGGGCTCTTCCTTTTCAGCTGAGCTTTGGGGCATTCTCTCGGATTTAAAACTGGCCAAGAGTTTGGGTTTGAAAAGGTTATCTGTGGAGTCGGACAACCTGGAGGCCATTAAAATGATTTCTGATAATCATGTTATTTGTCTTAATAGCCGTAACCTTATTAAAGCCATTAAAAGGCTCTGCTCTTCCTTCGAGTTCATAAACTTCAGCCATATTTTCAGAGAGCAAAACCGTGTTGATGATCGATTGGCGGCTGCCGGCCATGAGGGGATATTGGGCGTCACTACCCTTTCTGATCCTCCTATTTTTCTCTCCTCTTTTCTTTTAGATGACAGGATTGGGGTTAGCTTTCCCAGGCTAATCCCAGGCTAGGCTTTTCTTTTTGTTTGTTTCTTTTCCCTTGTCTACCAAAAAAAAAAAAATAATAAGACAGTGTGGTGTATAAATTATTCGAGTTTGGTTCGGGCAAAACTCGGTCAAAACTTATCCGGATAGGGTTCGATTTGAGTTCAGAATCAGTTTGAGTATTAACAAACCTGAGCATGAACTTCTTTAGATTTGACCCAGAAGCTCGTGAACAAGCTCGAACAATTTTTTAATTACTATATATTTCATGAATTTTTAATTTTAAAATTACATCATTTAAATTTGTTGTAAATTATATGTAAAATTTATTTAATAAAGTTTAAATTTGAGGTTTTCTTTGTTAGGATGCTTGAATTAAATAACAAAATGTTAAAACAAGTAAATTTTAGTAATTCGAATCGAGTTGTTCACAAGCTTTTCTTGAACCGAACCTAAATTTTTAAGCTCGATGAGCTTTGAGTTTGAGTTAAGCCTAGCCTTGTCGATTCTCAAGCCAAGTCTATCAAGGTTCGGCTTGGTTCGACTCATTAACACCTCTATCTACGACAAAGCAATTGGTTGGATTTTAGCATTGGGGGGTGGTCAATGCAACAAATCAAAATTTAAGGAATTTATTGATAAAAATTAATCTTTTGTGACAATTCTATAATATATTCCATGTTTTAGGGATGGTGGATGAGATTAACCTTACTTATTTTAGGTGGTACATTTTTTATAATTAAGTTTCTTTATGTATGTATTATCAAATTTAAGGAATTTTGTTATATGTCGTTTTTACTAAAATCAAGTTTAATTAATGTAACATTTAATTTTTATTTATCAAATCAAAATAGTACAAGTTTCATGTCACATTCAAGCCAACTCCATAGCCATCCTTATCAATGTGGCAATTTTCTTAATTAATTGTTGACATTCTAAAATAAAATGAAAAAATGAGTTTGTTCATTGGTTAGATTTTCATTAATAAGAAAATATTAAATTAGAGTATTAAAAATAATTAATATAATGGTAAATTGCTCTCCGAGGCGGGGGAAAGAGGTTTTCTAGCTCAAGCTATCCCCTCGCACTGTATGAGTATTTTTATGCTTCATGTTTTTGTTTATAATGACTTACAGAAAATGATGAATTCATTCTGGTGGGGCTTGAAAGGAGAAAAATGGTGGATCCATTGGGCTTCTTGGGATCGTTTGTGCTTAAGGAAGGATGTGGTGGGTTAGCTTTCCGACATTTGAAATCCTTCAATCATGCGCTACTTGGTAAACGGGCATGGAATCTAGTTTCTGATAAAAAAAAAATGCTCTTGCGCGTAGAATCATCAAAGCTAAATATTACCATGGGGGATATTTTTTATAGCTAAGTTGGGTCACAACTCGAGCCTAGTTTAGAGGAGCATACTTGAATCTAGAATCGTACTTGATAAAGGGCGTAAATGGAGAGCAGGTTTGGAAATATTATAAATGTATATAGTCCTTGGATTGGCCTCAACAATGGTTTTAAGCCTGTCACACCTATAAAAGCATGATGGGAGGAGTTCACAGCTAAGTAGCGGTTTCATTGATTAAATAAAATGTGAGAATTTGTTTTTTTTTTTATAATGGTTTGTCATTTAATATATTGCTGTAACATAACTCTTATAACTCTTTACGATAAAATTGAGAACGCTGCATAAACCATTAAACTTTCAATTATTAGTTTAACAGTCGTTAAACTAATTCCAAACCAATAATAAATGTTCTCTATACATGTTATCTAGTTAATTAAGACTGAACATTAGAATGAGAGGGTGATTAGAGCCTAACTAGGTTGTATAAAGAACTTAAACATTTATTATAGGAACTTCTTAATAAGTCGGGCAACCTTACTTCATTGTAGATCTGAATCACAATGACTTCAGCTACCAAATTAATAGTGGCTGAACTATGCAAAGGCCTCAAACTTAATGGAGACAACTATGATGCATGGAGCGTCAAAATTGAGTACCTGCTTGAGGACAATGATGTTCCCAGTACCTTAACGATGGTTATGGACGAACCTGAGGAAGGAACTACTGCTCGGCATCGAAGGGATAAGGAGTTTATATGGCTTGCAAGAAGGAAAACACTCAAGCTAAACTCATCTTGCTTAATACGATGGATGATGATCTCTCAAAAGAGTATCGAGCTAAAGAGACAGCAAAGGATCTATGGAATTCTTTGAAGGACAAGTTTGGAGGCACGTCTCTAACTAAACTTCAGTCTCTTACTATAAAGTTTGATACATAAAAAAAGAAAGTTGATCACACCATGAGGACACATTTGAGAGAAATGTCCAACATGATCAGTTTCCTCGATGTATGAGGTCATAAGTTGACTAATGAGCAGAAAGTTCAAACTGTTATTCACTCATTGTCAAATAGTTGGGAGCATATAAAGTTGCACCTGGCCCATTCCAAATTAGTTACAACCTTTGAGGATGTTACTCACCATCTGGAGGTGGAAGAGGACCAATTAGTCACCATAAGAGTTAGTTTTGAGGCTAATTATGTAGGTTCTCATCCCATTGGGAATGTCCCCAAAGCTCAAGGAAAGACTCACAATCGTTTCTATAGCAAGGGCAAAGAGCAAACAAATGAACCCAAAGAAAAAGGGAAGAACAAAAAGAACAAGCACAAAGTTAACATCTCACGTGTGAAATGTTACAATTTTCAGCAACAATGGCACTATGCGTCTGAATGCAAAGTCCCTAAGGTACACGTTTCTAAAATGGTTCTTAGTCAAGTTTATGTATCTTCTACTATTCTTTTGACTGAATTAGATCCTTTATGGATAATTGATTCAGGTGCAATGGACCACGTAATGAAGGATGGTGAAGCCTTCGTAGATTTCCAGTGCTTGCTAGAGGGATCAAAGTGGCTATATGTAGGAAACAACTCAAAGGTTAGACTTTCTTGCTATATGATGTTCTTTGCCCCTAAGATTCGTTGAAATCTCATTTCTGTTTCACAATTGATGAACATAGATTTCAATTTGTTTTTTTAATGATAATAGCTTGAAGTTGTGTTTGCTAGATACCTATTATGGATCTAGTTATTTTACGAATGGTTTGATTGCCATGGATATTGAGTTAAGTACTTATAATAAATCCATTTTCCTTAATATTGTTTCTTCTTCTTCTATTAATAAATATGCATTATTATGGAATGCTCGTTGGAATTACATAGGCCAAGGTCGTATGAATCGATTAGCTAAAGAAGGCCCCTTAGGTAGTTTGAACCGCGTCGAATTACCACCATGTGAGACTTGCCGAAAAGGAAAATTTTTAAGAAAACCGTTCGGAAAGACTACTAGAGCCGACTACCCTTTACAATTAATCCATTCAAATTCTTATGGTCCAATGAATGTGATGGATAGGCATGAGGCCTATTATTTCATCACCTTTGTTGACGACTATACTAGATATGGTCACGCCTATCTCATGTCTCACAAATCTGAGGCATTAAGTTGTTTCAAAAAGTTCATGAACTTAGCCGAGAATCAGTTAGATAGAAAAGTAAAAGCTTTGAGAACTGACCGAGGTCGGAAATATCTTTCAGATGAATTCAATACTTTATGTGATGAAAAAGGAATTGAACATCGTTGACAATACGATACACTCTGCAACAAAATAGTGTCACTGAGAGGAGGAATAAAACTCTTCTCGATATGGTTAGGTCGATGATGGTTGAGGCCAACTTACCCATTTCATTTTGGGGAGATGCATTGCTCACGGCAACCTACGTCCTTAACCGAGTGCCTTCCAAATCTATCACTTCCACTCCATATGAAATATGGACCAGTCGCAAGCCCGTTTTAAACTATTTAAATCCTTGGGACTGCACCGCTCTCGCCCATGACACCTCGAGTAAATTTAGGAAACTAGGCCCATGGGGTAAGAAATGTATCTTTATAAGATACCCAAAACTGTCAAAGGGATATGTTCTAGTGGGAGAAAACAAAGATGGAAGAGTTACAGAATTTGAATCATGAGATGTCGTCTTTTTGGAAAGCGAGTTTCTAAAATCAGGTGATGTCGACCAACATAGCACTCTCTATAAGGAATTGGAGCCTAACAGACCTCTCAATTTGAGTGGGAGAATTTCTGAGGAACCTGATAATATTCAAATCACTCAGAGATTCGAGGAACAAGATCATGTCAATGTATCTCAAAACGTTACGAATACTCTAGATTCGGATGAAAGTGGGAGTGTTATTCCCCATTATTATGAAAATATAGAACTTGGTCCCAGTGGGAGCATACCCAATTATGATGAATACATGAAATTCGTCTACCAGGATTTGGAACCGCGTCACACTAAAAGACAAAAAGTTGATTGCCAATGATTCAGTGTCAAAGGCTGAGCTCTTTTAGAAACTCATGGTGAGGATGCGGAACCGAAGAATATTCAACAGACTCTCTCTTGTCCCAAAAAGGACAAATGGATTAAAGCAATGGAAGAAGAAATGACTTCCATGAAAGTCAACCATGTTTGACAATTAGTTGACTTACCCAAGGGTAGAAGGACAATTGGGAACAAACGGGTTCTCAATTTTAAGCGAAAGGCTGATGGCAATATCAAATGATACAAGGCTCGCTTAGTTGGTAAGTACTATACACAACAAGAAGGAATAGACTTTGAGCAAACATTCTCTCATATTGTAAGATTTACTTCCATAAGGCTCATATTTGCAATTGTGGTTGGGTTGGACCTAGAGCTACATCAAATGGATGTCAAGCCTGCATTTCTCAATGGAGAATTGGAAGAAGAAATTTACATGCAACAACATATAGGTTTCGTTCGAGAAGTTTGTGAAAAAAAGGTTTGCAAATTGATCAAATGGATCTATGACCTCAAATAGTCTTCAAGATAATGGTACCTTCATTTTCATGATGAGATGGCATTGAATGGCTTCAATCAAATTGAAGAAGACCACTATGTCTATACCAAGCACTCTGAAAATAAGTTTATCATTCTATCATTATATGTTGATGACTTTTGTAAATCAAACCAAAGTTTGGTTAAGTTCAAGCATTGAGATGAAAGATATGGGAGAAGCTGCATATATTCTTGGCGTCAAGATCACAAGGGATCACTCAAATAAACTGTTGACCTTGACTCACTTACATCAACAAAGTTCTCGAGCAATTCAATATGCAAGACTGTAAACTCATAGATAGCCCAATGAGCAAAGATCATGTTTTGAGATCAAAGATGTGCCCCAAAATACAACAAGAAATCCAGAAAATGGAAATTGTTCCTTATGCGAATGTTGTTGGAAGCCTTATATATGCAATGTTATGCACTAGGCCTGATATCTGCCATGTTGTTGGGATGGTAAGAAGATATCAATCCAACCCAGGTCAAGCTCATTAGTGTCACACCCGACCCTAGACGGCCTCAATCGGCATCGGACGTGAAATAGAAATATCATAATCAATACTTAGGAGTCTCCAATTTATCCAAACATCATAATATCATATTTCTTTATTTATTTTGGCCTTCCTCTTCAATATATATTCTAAAATAATTCATATTCCTACAACATTAGTCATTCGAGGACCTTAATATATATTTGCCAACGCCATTATATGACAACTGAAATACCAAAGTTCTAACCATAATTCTAACAATAAGCAGCCAACTTCCAAACCTCGCCTAATCGGTCGGTAACCTTCTCTATATCCTGTACTTTCTCACCTAAAAACATTAAAAACATTTAAAAACGTGAGACAAAGATCTCAATAAGAAACTATCAGCTATAAAAACCAACTTTACTTAACATAGCTACATATATACATTTATAAAGAGATTTAATCAAAACCTTATAAAATATACTCAAAATTTAAGTTCATATAACTTTATATATATAATGCATCTTGTCAAAACGAATCAAAACAAATAAATGTTTCATGAAACCAATTCATAATCAAATAAATGTTTTATCAAACCAACTTGTAATCAAATAAGTGTTTTATCAAACCAACCCGTATTCAGTCAAACGTAAAACCTTTTATCAAAATCAATTATAACCGAAAACATAATCCAAATAAACTTAAAACATTGTATCCATCCTCGAGTTTCTCCCCTTAAGTATCAATCCATAACCACATATATAGTCGAGACGTCTCTTAACATTGCCTATCCCATATGGTCTTATCCGACACTTCGCTGCCATACCCAATAGGTCTTCAGACTGTGTACACATGCCATGTCCCTCACTGAACATGGTCTTCAAATAGAAAACCACCGATCCGGATAACTCTCGATGGATATAAAATCATAAAATCATAACGTACTCAAATTTCCTTTCACAATCAAATTCCAAACTATTTCATAACCATAAATCATTTGGCTTCAATTAGCTCTTTTGTAAATATAACCACAGTTATTCAAAATATCAATCCTTAATCAATAAAAATTCCAAAGTTAGTCAATCAAATTAAGCCTTAAATCAACATAATCAAGTAAAATCTGAAATTCATATAGAAGCATAGTCAATAGCTTCATTTGAACCATAATTTCATAATAAAAAGCAAAACCGTGGAAAACCCTAATTTTACAAAATTCCTGTATAACCTTAAAATATCAATTCTAAAAATTCTTTGATTATATATATATCTATATACATAAAACTCAAAATATAGTTGATAGTTATTTACCTTGGCTACTAATTGAAGAAAATACACCTGATCGATTCTCCTCTAAATTCTGTCTAAGACGTTTTCCCTCCAAACGTTTCCGAAACTCAAAAAATTCTTCGGTTAGGACTTAGGTCTATGTATAAGGATGCTATATTTTAAATTTCGAGAGATTTGGACGGTCGAATCTCCGTAAATCAAAGAAACGATGGAGAACGGTTCAGAGAAAACTGATAAATATAAAAGATAAAGAAAAAGAAAAGGAAAGAAATGATTATACGTATAACCGCCTGATATTTGAGATATATATCTCAAATTTGGCAAACATCACGTTTGATACTCCATCTTTCTATAATCTTTTAAAAGTTATCCTAACTTTTAATTTACACATAAAACCATCAAATTAACTCCAAACTTTTTCTATAGCACCAAATATAAATCACACACCTAATAATTATAATATATATTACTATCAAGGTAAAAATTCTAGAAATTTAGACACGGACGTGACAATTAGTCTACTATAAAAAGAATACTCAGATGCAGACTGGGTACGAGATTTGGATGAAAGAAAATCCACTTCCGACTACGTCTTCTTACTCGTAAATGGGGAAATTTCTTGGAACAGTAAGAAACAGACATGCACAGCCTTATCCACCATGGAAGATGAGTATATGTCTTACTCATCTCCAACCCATGAGGCTGTTTAGTTGAATAGATTCATGGATCACCTAAACATTGTTACAACAAGCTCTCTAGTAATAATCAGCAGTGATGGTCAATCTGCTATTGCTTTTTCTAAGGATTAAATATTTCATAATAAAGAAAAGCACATTGAGATTAAGTATCATTTTATTAGAGAATTAGTTACACGCAAAGAAGTCTGTATGAAATATGTTCCGACTCTTGATATGGTTGCTGACCCTCTAACGAAACCTGTCAAGAGAGATGTTTTTTTGAAACATATTAGGTTTAGGGATTACTTAGGATCTAAACATATTTCTACTACATGTAACTTTTGTGACATGTGTTTCAAATTCAATAAAGTGTCTTTTTGAATCACCTACAATACACATAGATATAAATATTGTATGTTAATTTTTACAATTGAGCATGTTAGACAGAGTAGCAGCGCACGCACACGAGCGCTTACCCTCATTTTGTTAATTGTGGTGACAAAGATAAGGATGAGGTGAATTTTTTAGTAAACAAGAACTTGCTCAATAATTGAGGTCGTCTTGCAGTAACAATGGATCTAGGTTCATTAGCTTACAAGATAGAAATATACATACGAGTGGAAAATACGTATATAAAAGATTGTATATAATCTGAGATTTCAATCAGAGTTGCTTGAATGAAATCTTCTGTCTTAGATAGCCGAAGGTAGTCCTATAATGAGATAGGCTAATGTTAGATGGTATGACACATCGAAACTGAAACCTTCGTATGGTGTTGTTTCGAGCATAGCCATGCGCTTTCTTCAGATGGAAGGATTAGAACACCATAGCACATGTTTTTCATACCATGTGTGCTTAGTGACCAAGAGATGGAAAAATGATGATCTCACTTTTTCCTAGCGTGAGACTCTCTACGTAAAAAACAAGTTTTTTCTCAAAACGTTATCCTCGATACCCTTAACTAGTTCAATAAGTGTAATTCATTTTGGCTACTTTGGAATGATGCCCTTACGACCTAAGTACTAATTCAGCTCGGACAGGGGCTAACTGGACAAGTAAAATGAATTGTTATGGAAGGAACGTAGTGAGAGAGAAAGACTTTATCAAGTTCACATATTGTAGTCCTATATTTCACAAATCCGGATGTGCACGCTTGTGAATATAGATGAACTATTGAGATACTGACAATTACAGTGGATGTAATATGGAGTCTAGGATAAAACATACTATTTCTTAAATTACACACGTAATTTGAGAGGTTGTATATCTCCAACGAGTATACAGTGTTTGAGTTCTCGATTGTCTGCCGGTCGCATGAACTATTTGCAAGTATGAACAAGACAAAGTGATGGAATATGTTTCCATTACGTGCGAGTGGGAGATGTAGAGATAAATGGAGTAAACGAGCATTGACCCATTTACTGATCCATTTATGGCCTGCCCGTAACATAGTCTGGTTAGGATTAGGGATAAGGACATGGTTTAACCTAGCTATAAATAGATAGTTAGAGATGCTAAAACCCTAACACAAGATAATTATTAGATTCAGATTTATTACCTGTCTCTTAGAAGTGAACCTTCTCCAATGAAGTCTACTATAAGAAAACAATAAAAAATGAAGAAAATGATAAAAATAGATTAATAAAAAATAATCAGAAAAAACAATATTAGAAAAATAAAAAATGGATAAAGTTTATATAAATTTGAGGTAGATATATTGCATGTTGCATCAAGTTTCGTATAATTAATGTAATTGAGAAGCTATGCTACGCGTCGAAACCGTGTCAAATTTGACTTTTGCCATTCAAAATGGTGGAAGAAAGTTTACGAGGTAAATTACACTCATGGCCATTGAACTTTGTCCATTTTAATGCTGAGGTCACTGAATTTCAATTTTTAATGGTATAAACCGGTGGCCATCCAACTTTAACCAAGTTTTCAAATGACCGTTAACGACCTCAAAATGAAAAAATTCAAGAATTAAAATTGTTGAGAACGACGTTTTTTATTTTCCAAAATCACCTTTTTTGGAGCTTTCTCTCTAAAAATTCATTTTCTTTCTCCTAACTAAACAACACATAAATGACATCAAAATGAATTTTTAAAAAAATTAAAGTTCCTTAGAATATCACTAATTCTTTGGATTTTTTTATTTTCAGACCGTCAGTGGTTTTGAGGCGTTGAGTGGCCACCGGTGTTAAAAAGTGTAAAGTTCAGTGGCCATTCTGTTAAGAATTGAAGTTTAGTGGCCATAATGTTAAATGAGTAAAGATCAGTGTCCGTGGGTGTAATTTATCCAAAGTTTTTGTATTTAGTTATTACGGAATAAACAAATTTAGGGAGTTGGTGAGACACTTATAAAGTTCAATGAGCTAATATACTTTTATCGACAAGTTCAAAGGAGTTGGCGATACAGAATAATCAAGTTCAAGGAGCTGGTGAGAAACTTGTAAAGTTCATGAAGCCAATCAATTATCATGAATAAGTTCATGAAGCTGGTGATATATTAGGTCTATTTTTTTATTTCTTAATCAAGTAAAATTACACTCTTGTCTAAAACGCCAACTGACTCTTGAACTTTAAAAACTATTCTATTGACTTATATATTTGCTCAAAGTTAACAATTAACCTCCTAAAATCCACTTGGTGAAATAAATAGAGATTTTAAAAAAGTGGAAATGTGTGCATTTTAAGTCATTTCAGTAGATCAATAAATCATTTTAGGTAATTAGTACGGGTGGTCATAAAACTTTAATTTGTCTTGATAAAATCACTTAAGTTTGTTTTTGTCCTGATAAATTCAATTTGGACGTTTTCAATCATTTTTTTTATCGAAATTGCTCACGTGACATCAACATCACGTCAGCGTCACCTAACATATTACAAAAATGCAACTACACATTTTAATTGATAATCGATATGTCACGTAGGTTAATTTGTGGTTAAATTTTTTTTATTCTGTCATATGGTATTGAGACGTATGATAAGATATCATGTAATCAACTCCGATATAAAAAAATAATCGAAATACATCCAAAGTGATTTTATTGGAACAAACATAAACTTAAATAATTTTATTGAAATAAATTAAATTTTTATGACTTTTTTAAGATATTATCTAAATTTTTATGACCACCAACTAATTATCCAAATTATTTTTAAAATATTTAAAGGACTAATAGATACCTTGAAAAAAATCAATTCATCAATTTAAACAATTTAATATAATTTTTTTAAAATACATGGTAAAATAAAGATGTATTAAGCCTATTTATGTTTACAAAATAATTATTTTTTCATATATAACTTTATATTATTTTATATTTATTTTATAGTGGTTAATGCCTTAGAGAGCCCTGTATTATCTACATTATTCAATTATTCCCTTGAATTTTAGAGATTCATGTAGTAGCTCCCTACGATGACCTATCATTCCTTTAAACTTACGTAAAATAACCTATTAGCCTCTTAAAATATTTACAAGGATCTATT
This sequence comes from Euphorbia lathyris, assembly GCF_963576675.1. Taxonomy (NCBI): domain Eukaryota; kingdom Viridiplantae; phylum Streptophyta; class Magnoliopsida; order Malpighiales; family Euphorbiaceae; genus Euphorbia; species Euphorbia lathyris. The sequence continues at coordinate 10,787,971 of NC_088912.1, forward strand.
AATTCCCTTGAACTTGTTTAAAGTGATTTACGTTTTAATTTATACAAATTTCTCATTGTTCTGTTATGTGAACTTATGAAGTTAATGAGATATTTTAAACAAGTTTAGAGAGTTATTAAAATATCTTCAAAATTCAGAGAGCCAATCAAATAACCTAAACAAGTACAAGTACAGGGAGTTTGAAATAATTTAAGTAATTTGAACGAGTTAATGTGAATGGGTAAATTACATCTATAGTCATTGATTTTTGTTTGTTTTCACGGTATAGTCACTGAACTTTAAAAAGTAATATAAAAATTATGCAATTTTATACTAAATTATATCAATGACCATTATTACAGTTGACTATGTATAACTCCTCTTGTAATTAGAAGTTAAAACGATAAGTCAAAGATTTGATGTATATATAATAGAGAGAGACTCCTCCTTTTCTTTACATTTTCTTTGGCTCCTTCTTCTTCTCAAGCTCCCTGCTTCCGTCACCGTTACCGTTCTAGCTTTCTAATCAGGTCTACTTAGAAGGAGAAGAAGGAACCTCCCATTTATGTTTTAATTTTCGTTATTAGCTTCAGATTTACCTTTTCTTCTTGTTAGTTTGAAATTTATATATCTTCTCGAACTTCTTTTTCTATCAGATCTACACCTGTTAGCTATACTTCTTTCTTGTATTCTTTTTTTAGTCTTAGCAATAGCGGAAAATGTTCATCTTATATGTAGATCTATAGATCTGCGTGGTTGCAAAAAAAAAAAAGGACTCGGATCTGAATGTCCAAAAGAGTCTAAATGATGAAGAATGGACTACAACTGCTTTTCAATGAGATTCGACTTACAAGAAATATATGATTTCTATTTTTGTTATATTTGTACATTTTATTGGTTTTATTACTCTTTGTAGTCTTTTTATTACTCTTTGTAGTCTATTTTTTTTCTCTTTGTGGATTTGTACTGGTTGTAGCCTGTATGGGTGAGAGGTTTTATTCGTCTTAATTATCGTATTATATTTGTACTTTGTAATTTAATGCAATGGTATATGATATTTTTATCCAAAAAAAAGTCAAAGGTTTTTATTACATGGTCAATGATAATGGTGGCAATGGATGTAATTTAGTATAATGTTCACTGATTTTTATCTTACATTTTAAAGTTCAGTGATCATATTGTAAAAATAAGTAAAGTTCACTAGTCATAGTTGTAATTTACCCTAATGAGAATCAAATGGATATATTTTCATACAAAAATATCTATGTACACATAAGACTAAGTGGGGCGGCGGCTACATTATTATATGGTCACCATGTGCATTTTAAAGAAAGTGGGACATGAACTACATGCATGCATGCCCAAATGAGGTTTTGCAATCCACAAGTTTGAAATTAAATTTAAATGTTTGGAAATTGTGAGGCATGTGACATACGATCTTATTTTTGTTTGAATGAATGAATATTACTTAAAAATCACTCGTAAGGCTTACAAGTGATGGAGGGATATTGACTGTTACAATCACAAAAGAGGTATTTAGGTTTAAACGAGCTGCTTCATCAACCGCTCGATTGGCATTTCTACGAATAAAGTGAAAACTACAGCTAGGAACTGCGTTAGCTAAAATACGACAGTCAGCTAATATAACTCCTAAGCTTGAAAGATCGTCTCCATCTTATTGGATTAACGAGTAAATAACAGTTTGTGCATCGCCCTTGATCTCGACTAGTTGGTCTCTTATATTTTTTACCCAGCGGAGTGCTTCCCGACATGAAATTGCTTCTGCTACTATCAGATGAACTATGTCCGTTGTGGAACCATATCTGGCTGCTACAAAGTTTCCATGTGTGTCTCGCAACCCAAAACCAAATCCGTCCTCATCTGGTCGAACCGAGGCGTCAAAGTTCAGTTTTAATCCTGCTGTCGATGGGATCCATCATTCTGTTTGCTGCTTGCGGGGTCGAATCTGTTTCGTTCCTTCAGAGTTGTGCATGTCGCTAGGAATTGAGGAAGTTGTTTGCACATGATGCAACTTCAGAGGTTATCAGCTATCACATTCCCAGATTAATTGATTTCTCCCGTGCCAAACGAAACAAAGGACCGTGGCCCAGTTATCCGTCGTCTTTGGAGATCCGTCGAACATCATCTCGTGCCACCATCTTCGAAATTCCATTACCTCTCGTTGTGAGATGCCATTCGTCAATGTCGATTGATGGCACACATTTAGCGTTATCAGACAATTAAGAAAGAGGTGTGAAATATTCTATTGCCTGCATACATAATGGACATAAAGTATTAACATGAACTTGCTGAATATGAAGATTAACATTGGTTGGTAGAATATTCGAAGCTGCACGCCATATGAAGTTTTTAACTTTCGAGGGACAAGGCATTTGTCGTAGATTATTCTGAGTAGCCCGACATATCTCCTCTATCGGCTTTGGGTATGAAGATGCCAAAACATAATAAGCCGATTTAACACTATAAATACCTATTTTCTCCCACCGCCAACTCAAATGAATTTCAGTTTCATGTGTAGATATCAGAATATGCAGAATGCGTTGTTGATCCTCCCGTGAAAATAATTCAGTCGGTATATCAATATTCCAATGTCCGTTGTGTATGAGTTTGTCAACCTCCACTCCTCATGCGGGTCCATACGTGAATCGGGCCTCTTGTATCTAATATCTTGCCAAATTCGGGTTTTGTGGCCATCCCCAATTCGATTTCTAACTCCATCAGGCAGTAATTCAGACTCTTATAAATGCTGGACCAAATTGCCCTCGAGTTACATCCCAGGTGTGCCTCTCTGTAGTCTGATAGTGGAAAATATCATGCCTTAAAGATTTGGGACACTAGGCTCTCGGGCTGAATTAGGAACTTCCAAGCCTGTTTGCCTAGTAATACAAGATTAAATTCCCGAAAATGTCTAAAATTCAAGCCCCCTCCCCACTCTTTGCGAGTACAAAGATACTTCCATGCTTTCTGTTGGTCCCATATAACGTGATAAGGTTAGTTCCAAGGGGGGGATAGAAACTATTTAAAATTTTGTCCGTTAAGGCTGACTTCTTTTCTTTAAGAAAAGGTTTGCACAGCGGCGCTAAGTAGTTTTAAGACACAAGCTTAGTCAACTGGTGACTAAGTCTGCTTCTTTCCTTGAGTCAGGAGATAGTACTTAAATCTATTCCTGAACTCAGCTTCTTAGTGCACTCAACTCAGCGTGAGTTCGTTACTTAGTCAGTTTTATAGCAAGCAATATATAAAGGAGTTTAAAGGTTAGAAATATGTTACTCAGCAGACTTATCCTGGTTCGGCCTCTCCGCCTACGTCCAGTCCCCGGAACTCGTTCCGAGCTTTTTGAATCCTCTACTGAGCTCTTTAAAGGTAGAGCACGAAACCTTTTACAACAGAAGCTGAGTATACAAGAGTACCTTCCTCTATTCCTCTACTCACTCCTATAACTACCGCTGAGTACTATAACCGAGTACTCAGCTTCTCCTTTCTATTCTTCTAGAAATGATAAGTGTTTGTCCTAAACAACAATTGCTAAGACACTTTAGATGAATGAAATCACTCTAGACTTTTACACAATGATTGGAATTGGTGTAAGATTTGCTTTGCTTTTCTCACAGAACTTCAAGTATGAATTTGGTCAGCGTTTCGACTTGATTGAAGATCTGCATCGAATGGAGCATTTGAAAGGCCTATTTATAGTGACACTTCAAGCACCGGTGATTTCGAATTTCGAAATAACCGTTGGAGGTAAACGGATTCCTATCGCTTTCATTCTAGACGTGCTCAGTGTCGTTGGCCAATGAGATTCTTGTATCTTCTATCTACGGCAGTGCTCAGCAGCTTTTCGTCAGATGAACAGAATGTTTCGACATTTATAGTAAAGTCTTCCAGACAGCTTACTGCGTCTTCTGAGCTTTACCCAAAGTGGAAATACTTTGTCTCTAAGTTGATTCCGTTCTTCCGCTTGTTGGTCCCTTGTAAGGTTGCAAATATAGTTCCAAGGGGGGGTTAGGAACTATTTTACCTTTTTTAAAATAATTTGGGCAGATTTCTTTTCTTTAAGAAAAGTTTATAAAACAGCGGCACTTAACACTCAGCAAGACACTGGCTTAGTCAACTAGTGACTAGGACAGCTTCGTTGCTTAGGTCAGGAAATAGCACTTAGAGTCTATTCCTGAACCTGCTCGTTTGTAGCGCACAACTCAGCTTGACCTCTTTTACTTGGTCAGTTTTAGTTTGTTTTAAGCAAGCAATATGAATAAGGAGTTAAGGTTTAGAAATACTTCACTCAGCAGATTTATCCAGGTTCGGCTTCTTCTAAGCCTACGTCCTGTCCCCGGAACACCTTCGAGATTTCAAATCCTCTACTGAGCTCTTTAAAGGTAGAGCCTCAAACCTTTTACAATATCAGCAATTGAGTATGACAAGAGTACCTTCCTCTATACTTCTACTCAATCCTAATCTCTCCGCTGAGTACTTAAAACCGAGTACCCAGCCTCTCCTTTCTACTTCTAGAAATGATAAAGATTTTGTCCTAAACAACAATTGCTAGAACACCTTAGATGATTGAAAAACAACCACTCTAGACTTTTACACAGATATGAAAATGTAGTGTAAGAATTTTGCTTTGCTTCTTGCTTGCAGAACTTGTAGAGATTTTGTCAGCGTAATGGCTTGATCAAGTTCTGTGTTTAGTGAAGCTTGTGATGGCACTATTTATAGAGACGTCTGGCCATTCGGTCATTTCGAATTTCGAAATAACCGTTGGAGGGAAACGGCTATGTGTCGTTGTCATCCTGACTTGCACAGAGCTCTTGGCCAATCACAATCGTGTATCTTCTGTCCTCGGTCAGCACAGTAGATGGTCTCTCCTTTTATGGTAAAGTCAACTAGACAGCATACTGTGTCGTCTGAACTTTGCTAAAAGAAGAAACACTTTGTCTGGAAGTTTTCCTCTGCCGGTCTGCTGTCTTGTACGCTTTGTCGAGACTACTCAGCAGCTTCATTGTGAAGTTGTTCATGAAGGTCTTCTAGATCCTTCCGTCTGCTGAGTTGCGTTTTTGTCCAAAACGACAACGTCTTGACATACGCGGGCCGAGTGTACTGAGTTGTTTGACTTGGGCCTTGGCTTCCGTATTGGGCTTGGGCCTTCCAATCCTTATGACTTATAACATTTATACTCAACATTGAACAAACACATTAGTAGAATAAATCAACGCATTTAAACTTAGTGTGTTTAGAATATGTATTCTAATTTATACTTAAACAATTTTGTCAAATCAAAATTATGTGGAAAGGTGTTTCAACACCACTGACTTGTACTTCTTGTCGTTTAACTCAGCAGCTTCATCTTGAAGCAATTGATAGAAGGCTTCTCGATCCTTCTTCATGCTGAGCTAGCGCTTTGCTTAGAACGACTGCATTTTGTCTTCCTGGGCCGTGAGGTCTTGATCTGTTGACTTGGGCTTGACTTCCTCTTATGGGCCTTTAGGCTTTTTATCTTAATGTCTTGTAAATCAATTAACTCAACATTGAACAAACACATTAGTGTGAATAAATCAAAGCATTTAAATTTAATGTGTTAGAATATTTTTATCATTCACATAAATAATTTTGTCAAATCAAAATCATGTGGAAAGGTGTTTCAACACTTTCCATTTAATTCTAAGGCCCCAGTACCCATTCAACATAACTTCAATTCTATCATATATCAGTTTAGGGAGAGCAAATACCTGCATAATATAGGACGCTAATTACTAGGCTACTGCTTTGATTAGTATCTCTTTCCCGCCCCGTGAGATTCTCTCACCCTGCCACCCTCTCAACTTCCGTCTCAGTCTGTCAATCACATATGAGAAGGTTGCCATGCGGTTTCTGCCTACTGAGGATGGCAAATCTAAATATGTGTCCCGAGTATCGACCACTTGAACTCCCAGTCTTTGTGCCAATTCTGTCATCCTCTCTTGTGGGACTTTTGCACTAAACATGATTTTTTATTTCTCAAAATTAATTTTCTGTCCCGATGCTTTCTTATATACTTGGAAAATTTGTTGAATTGCTCCACATTCTTCAATTATCGCCCGAAATAAGAAATAGTTATCATCTAAAAACAATAAGTGTATATTTCCAAGCTCCTCCGCTCTTCTCAAGAGTGTTGTTAGGATATTCATGCATAGAATAAAGAGATATGGAGATAACAGATCACCTTTTCTGAGTCCTCTTGAAGCTTTAAAAAAGGCAAATGATCCATTTTGATTTGTGATTTGGTATTCTACTGTCGATACACACTTCATAATCAGCTCCACTATGTGCATATGAAAGTTTAGTCAAATCAAAAATGCACGAAGAAAGTCCCACTCAATTATGTCATAGGCTTTAGACATGCCGACTTTCAATGTTGCATATCACTTTCTCCCTCCTTTTCCAAGCCTCAATGCATGTCCCGCCTCATATACTATCATGATATTATCTGTAATGGATCTCTTTGGAAAAAATGCACTTTGAGCAGAAGAAATAATTGTTGCCAGAATTAATTTAATTCTATTAGCCACTACCTTCGTCATGACTCTCATTAGAACATTGCATAGAGCGATGGGCCTCAAATATGTCATTGCTATCGGGGGATGCTTCTTTGGGATCAGGATTATATTGGTAACATTGACCTGATCCGGGAGCTCTCCTGAGTTCAAACATGTGGCCATATTCATACAAAAGATATCCCCGAATGGGATTGATGGACAGATTCCCTTGGAGCAAAGGAGCTAGCGGATCCTCCTTCTAGGGGTAGGCCAATGGATCCTATGGAAAAAGAAGTCTTACTCTCTCATTGCTTTCCTAACTGTGGGAGATGATCCGGGAACTCTCATGAGTTCAGACATGTGGTGTAATATAGTGAAACTGCATGGCCAATGGTTTGCCAGTATTGTTGAAAGAATCCTGGGTTTAGTCTATCAGGACCAGGGGCTTTATCCGGAAGCATGGCAAACACTGTCTGTTTAATTTCCTCCTCCATGATGTCTTTTTCCAACAGTTGTCCTTGATCTGATGTCAGCATGTTGTTGATAGTGTTAATAAATGTTAAATGTTCTTCCCCCTGCGATGTGAATAATTTTTTGAAATGCTGTTGTATCGCATCCACCAATCTCATCGCCCAGGTTTGGTGTTGTCCGTTGCTCGTGATCAGTCCATAAAATTCATTTTTTATTCTCTGTGTACACACAGACTCATGAAAGAAACATGAATTATTATCACCTGCCTGTAGCCATTTAATTTTGGCCATTTGTTTCCAATACTTCTCCTATGCAGTCCGAACATCATCCAATTCTCTACTGACCTTCTGGAACTCGGCTCTATAATTCGATCCCCGGTACTATTCCAATTGTCTTTGTAAACAAGTCATTTTTCCCCTAAACTATTGTTTATACGCTGCTCCCCATTGTTATACTTTACTGCGGCACTGCTCTAGTTTGTCCGTAAAAATCAGTATATTTGATTCATCCCAATTTTGCCGGATCAATGTCCGAAAATCTGCGTTTAGCCCCTATGAGTTTTCATATCTAAACAGCGTTAGTGTTCCTAGCTATGTCTCGGCTATTGACAGAAGTAGTGTGGAATGGTCTGATTGAGTCGTACAAATGTTTATGATTTTTGCAAGTGAGAATTGTTCGTGCCATATTCGAGATGCTACTCCCCTATCCAATTTTTCCTCGATCATTGCTTGTCATTGTCTATTGCGTGTCCATGTAAATGGATAGCCGCTCATAAACTTATGACAAATTGCAGTAGTTTAACGTATTACCAAAACCTGATAATAATGTAAACGGGTGGCCCTGTCCACCCCGTTTCTAAAAAGAAAAAAGCATATCATTAAAATCTCCTATCACCAGCCATGATAGATCTAAGATTCGATATAAATCATTCATATATTTCCATGATGACGCTCGTCTATTTCTCTTTGGGAAACCGTAGAAGTCTGTGAATCGCTAAGTTGGGATATTGTCCTCTGAGATTGATACATCAATAAAGTTTATACCAAATTTGATGAGGTCACATTTAATTCAAGTTTCCAAAAAAGAGCAACTCCACCTCCCCCTTAGACACTATCAACTGCAAAGCATCGATGAAACCCAATGTTATTTCTCACTTGTACTACTGCCTCCTTACTTATCATTGTTTCCATCAAAAATATAATGGAAGGTTTATAGGTGATTTATGAGCTCTTTCAGCTCCCGAACTGTTTCAAGGCTACCCACACCTCGACAGTTCCAGCTTAGGATTTTCATGGCTTCTGGCTGGCCCATTCATTAAGGTCTGCTGATATCTTCGTTTCATTCATGATTCCTTCAATAGCACTCTTACTTGAATTCTCCTCTATCGCACGTTTTTGTTTCGGTTCGGTGACGACTTGAACATCCTCCTCCTTATTTACTTGCTTTGTCAATCTCTCTTGAGTTTGTATTAACATGGCTGAGTTACTTGAATTTCCGGCCTCCCTAGACTCGTGAGAAAGCAGCAACAGTGAACCTTTTAGCCATGGAGATGTATTTTATGAGAATCTGCGTGGTGTAGCTTAGAGAAATGGTCCATACAGTGTTGGCATGTCCGGATCATTCAGCATATGGAATGTTGCACAGTCACGTGCATCGTGACCTAATAGTCCATAATAAAAGCAGAAGTACAGTAACCTTTCATACTGAAAGTTTACCTAGAACCAATCTGTAGATGATTTACCGAGCTTCGTCCTTCTTTTCAGTGGGGCTCTGACATCCATTTGTATTTGAATCTGTAAGTATCTATAAAACAGTTTAGAGTAATCTTGAGGGTATGTACGAAGAACTGATCCCATGAATCTACCATATACCATTGCAATTTTTTCCGTTTGGAATCCCACTAGCAATCTGTGCAGTTGTACCCAGAATGCAGCTTCATTTAGTTTAACCAATAGAATTTCCTCCGGGTGAGAAATCCTTCTGACTACTAGCGGTTTGTTCTCAAACGACCAGGGTCCTCCATTCATCACAACATTGATATCAAAGACATGGTTAAATTGGAATAGATACCGACCTCCATTTAGTTCGATGATGGATATGCCTCCAATAGGTTTCCAAAGCCGTGATAATGTTATTTTCATACCTTCTGTGTTGATAGGTTTGTCCATTACAAATCTTCCCATGCAACTCTAGCGAAGGTCATATGATGCCATGGACTCTTCCTCTAAGGTTACCATTGGTGCGGTCTCCTCCTCAGTAAGGGATCGTTGCAGGCAAGTGTTGGCTAGCTCTTCCTTTGGCGTAGATAGTCGATGATCACCGAATGAATGTTTTAGTTTGAGTCGTCCGGAGGTGCAGCAGAACAACTGAAATAGGCGGCGGAATATAACAGCTACGACGACCAACGATGGACTGAGCATGGGATAAGGTTACGTAAACCCTAAGTTAGGGTAAGAGCAGCAAAACCCTAGTACGGGGTAGGGACAATTGTTAACATAACACATACATACGGTCTTATTTAAATAAAGGATAAGTTGTAAAAAATATCCTAATTTTACTTTTAACATCTAAAATAGCATGCTTTTTTTCGATGCTAATTGTTTTTCGTCTTCTTTAATAATACTCCTTCCATTTTCAAAATAATTATCACGTTTAATCAATTTTTTTCATATTATTTTTCAAAGTATTTTTTTTCTATTTTACCCTTATTAATGAATTTAATATTAAATGCACTTTTGTCATTTTAAGTTTTTAATATATGAAGAGTGGTTCAATTCAATAAGTGAGACAAAAAATGAGAATTATTGATAAAGAAAGATAAATGGTATTTTAATATAGGCATTACACCTATTTGGGTCTCTAAACTAAAGCTTCAAAATCAATTAGGACCCTAAACTATCAAAAGTATCAATTAGATCCCTGAACTAAGTAAAAATTATCAATTCAGTCCCTATCCTGTCCTAAAATCGAAAACTGTGACTATTTGATATAACATGTAATAATATTTGTGTTGATTCAAAATGGGTTTGGGAAAGAATGTATGAAATTGTTCAACCGAATGATTTTCGATGAGGCCTCAATTGAAGATTTTTGTTTAGAATAGGGACTCAATTGATGATGTTTAGCTAGTTCAGGACCTGATTGATGATTTTGATAGTATAGGGTCCTAATTGACTTTGAAACCTTAGTTTAGGGACTCAAATGGGTGTTATGCCTTTAATATATATTCCATAACTTTACTGCAAAACAATCATTTCCTTAATATGTGTGATGTAATCAAATATGACAATTATTTTAAAATGAAGAGAGTATTTTTTTAGGGTAAATTTCAAATAAATCCCTTGTGGTTTCACTAATTTTCAGATAAAAAACTGTGATATACTTTTTTTTTTCAAAGTAAGGACTGAGGTTTTCAACTTTAGCAAAATAAGGACTTTTTCGATTGATACTATTAAAATCACCCTTGACGACTTCAAAAATGACATATTTTAAGAACTAATAATATTCTAAGCAACTTTAATTCTTCAAATTTTTTTTTATTTTGAGATTATTTAAATGATGTTTGGTAAAGAGAGTGAAAGTTAATGTTTAGAGAGAGAAAGTCTCAAAAAATACTATTTTCGAAAATCGAAAAATATAGTTCCATAGCAAATATGACATTGAACAACTTTAATTCTTGAAAATTTTCATTTTTGGGTCGTTAAAGATGGTTTTAATAACATTAATCCAAAAAGTTCTTGTTTTATTAAAAGTGCGAAACCTCAATCATCGTTATGACAAAAAGTAAACCACAGACTTTTATCTGAAAATTAGTAAAACCATAGTGGTTTTATTTGAAACTTATCCTATTTTTTAAGTTTAAAGTTAAAATCCGGGTATTAAAATATAAATATGTCAAGATTTAGGTATAGAAAATATAATTCACATAAAGCAAAAGTCAAATCAGTTTAAATTGATAGAAGAATTAAACTATTGAATATAAAAAATATAAAAGATTTTATATTAAAATATGATAACTAGGAACTAATAAATTTAATATATTTGGATGTTATAATAGTAATTAAATTCAAATTTAATGTACTGTTGAGAAGTTATGCTAAACCGTGTAACCATACAAATTTGACTTTGACATTCACAACAATTGTGGAAGAAGTTTTTATATTTTTTTTATTTCTCAATTAAGTAAAATTACACTTTTGATCCATACTTTTTAATTTATGATATTGATACCATTAAGAATTTTTATATAATAATGATAACATCGGGATATTATCGCAAGGACCAAAGGAGATAATCGCCTCAAATATGCCACGTGGCATAGGAAGCCGCCCGACGGATCCCCCTGGGTTAGCTCTAAGAGATCCGCTGGCGGATCTCTAAGGCAAATCTCTCCATTTACTTAAAGTAACGGCTAACTGACAACTCAGCCATAATGATCATTAAATGAATCATTAATAGTCTTAACCCGCCAGGTTAAGAGTAACTTGTAACCGCCATTAAATGAGCATTAATAGAGACTCTCTAGTTACCTAAAAGTTACAAATCCATCTACTATAAATAGCCTACGTCTAGGCTATCAAGGTACATTCACTCATACTTACTTTTCGCTAAGCTCTGTCTATTCAGTTTATTCTCCATATTTGTTACTGACTTTGGCATCGGAGTGTCCCCGGCCGATCCCAACGGCGCCTCACAGGGACGTGATCTGATTGGAAATTTCTCCAGTGTTATCAATTGGTGCGGTGATCGTGGAGTCCTTGGTCAAATAAAGGATTTTTTGTTCACACTGAAACATCATGACGGAGGAAAGACGAAACTCCTCCTCTGAGATTAAATCACTGATAATTACACCGCCAAGTGCTGGACGCACAGATACGACCACTCCTGAGAATTGTTATAAATATCACAAGGAAAATGGCTACGCGGATGCTCGCTGGGAGTTGGCTCGAAAAACCAAACGACTTGGTGGACAAGGTAAATTGGATCGATTTATCCAAATAGAAGGAAGAGAAGATGCTAGACTCAAGGAGGACTCGACGAAAAGGAAGAGAAAAAACATAATTAACGTCATAGCTGGCGGACCTGGTTATCAGCCAACGGCAAAGAAAGCAAGGATGACCACCCTTGAGAGAATGTCATTAAATCGCCCTTTTTCAGATACAGGTCAGAAGATTGCACCCCATGCGGACGCACTGGTTGTCACCATGAGGGTTGAAGGTTGGGAAATAAGGCGAGTAATGATTGATACGGGAAGTTCATGTAACATCATTACGCGAGGAGCATTCGCCAAACTCAAAATTGATCCTATCCGGGTAGAACCAACTGTGGTCGATATTTTAGGAGTCACTGGTCATACCATTCAGACGAAAGGTCAGGTTACTTTGGACTGCGAGCTTACTGGGGATGATCAAGTTTGGAGAGAAGATTTGGAGTTTTCGATCTTAGATGGACAATTAGCTTACAATATTATCCTTGGACGACCTTTTATCTCCGAAGTTGCAACTCTTATCTCCATTCGCCATTTAGCACTCTACATTCCCACGGCCAAGGGATGCATGATGGTCAAAGGTTGTCAAAAAGTGGCCCAAGAGACATATTCTGCATCCTTAATGATTCGCCCTCAATCTAAGGAGGAGGACGAGGAGGAACGCGTCACAATGGCTTTGGGGGAAACCGAAATGTACCCTGTGGCGGATGGGAAGCAGGTGCGGATAGCTAAAAGTCTACAAGGTGAGATCAGAGACGCAATCACCAAAGTACTTGGCGAAAGTGAAGATGTTTTTGCGTGGAAGGATGAAGTACTCCCCGGGATTAGCCCAGACGTGATCACCCATAAACTCAACATTGACAAAAACGCGGTTCCTGTGGCTCAGAAGAGGAGAAACCATGGTCCGGAAAGGCAAAAAGTGATTGAGGACGAAATCGCCAAGCTCCAAAAGGCGGATGCCATCGAGGAGGTGCTTTATACCCAGTGGTTGGCGAACGTCGTACTAGTCAAGAAAGCTGGCGGGTCTTATCGTATGTGCATCGATTTCACAGATCTTAATAAAGCTTGCCCCAAAGATAATTATCCTCTACCGTGCATAGACATGCTTGTAGATGGAACTGCCGGTCACGCAATGTATTCCTTTACTGATGTAAAGTCTAATTATCATCAAATCCCTATGGAGCCCTTGGATAGAATCAAGACCTCGTTCGTAACACATCAGGCCACTTATTGTTTCAAAGTTATGCCCTTCGGGCTCAAGAATGCGGGAGCTACCTATCAGAGGATGATGAACAAGATATTCGCGGACAATAAAAGTGGTAATTATTCCGTCTACGTAGATGACATGATCATTAAAAGCACGACGGCAGAAAGGCATGCAGAAGATATAAAGGAAGTACTGGGCGTACTGCAACACCACAACATCAAGTTAAATCCCGAGAAATGCACTTTTGGAGCTACATATGGAAAATTTTTAGGATTCATGATTAGTGAAAAAGGAGTTAGCCCAAACCCTGACAAAGTCAAAGCAGTTCTTGAGATGCAAGCGCCCCGGAACATCAAGGAGGTACAACGCCTTAACGGGCGTATCATAGCCTTGGGCAGGTTTATTTCTTGCTCAGCCCGTAGATGTCAGCCTTTTTTCGAAGTTATCAAACAGCAAAAAGCATTCGAGTGGAATGAAGATTGTCAGAATGCCTTTGAAGGAATCAACCGGTTCCTCACAGAACCACCTATGATGAGTCGACCTTTGAAGGGAGAAGATTTATACATGTATGTATCGGTCACGGATAAAGCCGTATGCACAGTCATGATACGAGAGGAGGATGGCCAACAGTTCCCAATTTATTACGTGAGCAAGGTTTTGAAAGATGCTGAAACCAGATATTCAAGACTAAATAAAATGGCACTGGCTGTTGTAACCACGGCAATACGCCTTAGGCCATATTTTCAGGCGCATACAGTAATAGTTCGTACCAATATACCAATGAGAAAAGTATTGCAGAAATCGGACACTTCGGGAAGGTTGATGGAATGGGCGATCCGCCTAGGCGAATTTGATGTAAGATATGAAAGCATGTCATCATTGAAAAGTCAAGTCCTGGCGGACTTCGTGAATGAATTCACTGATGAGGGGATATCTCATCCCAAACCTCCGGTAGAAGAATGGTCGATGTATACCGACGGGGCTTCATCGGCGGAGGGAGCAGGGGTGGGAGTTGTGATCAAGGGTCCCCATTACATAAAATTGCGGTACGCAGCAAAATTAAATTTCCATGCCACTAATAATGCTGCTGAGTACGAGGCCCTGATATTGGGTCTACGTATACTTCAAGAGATCACCCCGGAGCGGATCGTGATCTACAGCGATTCAAAACTAATGGTCAACCAAGTCATCAAGAATTACGAGGTAAAAGACGAGATCCTGGCCAAATATGTAGCAGAAGTCAAGAAATTGCTAGATAACCTTGAAGCTAAAGAAGCCAGATGGGAATTGGTTCACATACCAAGAGAATCCAACACAGAGGCGGATCAATTGGCCAAAATGGCTTCTTGTGAGGCAAACTGGGCGGATCCGGACTGTCCCTTCGAGGTAAAAATGGCCCCGGCATTTGTATCTGCGGAAGTAACCCTACTCACAACAGTGGAGGATGATTGGAGGACGGTTATCCGCCAATACTTGCTAAATGGAACATTACCTGAAGATAAAGAAGAGTCGCGAAGGATAATCAGAAGGGCAGCTTATTTCTCCTTGATCAACGATGGTCTTTACAGAAAATCCTTTAGCCATCCTTGGCTGAAGTGCATTCTACCTGAGGAAGGATAGCAAATCCTTAAGGAGCTACATGAGGGATCTTGTGGATCACACGAGGCATCCGCCACGATTTTGAAAAAATCCAGGTTAGCAGGTTTCTACTGGCCCACGGCCGAGTTAGACACCCAAAGTTTGGTAAAATCTTGTCACAGTTGCCAGATTCATGCAAATGAGTCACACACCACCAAGCACATCCAAAGACCAATCATTGAGGGTCGTCCGTTCGCCCTCTGGGGAATAGACATTGTTGGCCCATTTCCTCCAACTCGCCGGCAAAAGAGGTATGTAATAGTGGCGGTGGACCATTTCACCAAATGGGTGGAAGCCGAGGCTGTTTCTTCCATTACAGCGGAACGGATAGTGGAGTTTGTTAGGGACAACATCGTAGGAAGATATGGCATTCCACATACAATTATCACCGACAACGGGACACAATTTAACTGTGGCAAATTCAAGGCTTTTTGTGAGGGATTGGGCATCCTGAACAGATTCGCTTCCGTTTATTATCCTCAGTCCAATGGAATGACCGAGGTAACCGACCGAACGATTGTAAAAGGGATAAAAAAGAGACTAGGAGAACACGACAAAAAATGGGCGGATCAGCTTACGAGTGTTTTGTGGGCTTATCGTACAACTCCTAGAACTGCTACAGGAGAAACGCCATTCGCCCTTTCTCATGGAGTGGAGGCAGTAATCCCAGTTGAAATACAAGTCCCCAGTGATCGAGTGGCTTTTTACTGCGAAGAGGACAATGATAAACGGTTAAGGGACCGCTTAGATCGGGTTGAAGACCGTAGAGACCAATCCTATGTGTGCATGGCAGCGTATAAGCAGCGGATTGCCTCTTATCATGACAAAAATGTTAAGCTTGTGGATTTGAAGATGGGGGATCTGGTGCTTCGTAAAGCTGATAAAATCCAATCTCGAGAAGGCAAAGGCAAGTTAGGGATCAATTGGGTAGGACCATACTAGATAGTGGAGAAGGTTGGACCAGCCATATTCAAAATACAAGATACGGAGGGCAATATGCTACCACGCACATGGAATCTCCAAAACCTCCGCAAATACTTCGTCAGAAAATGAAGCATGCTCACGGTCTTGAGTACTCTTTTTTCCTTTAGCAAGCTTTCTTTTTCCCATGTGGGTTTTCTTGTTAAACGGTTATCAAATGAAGCTCCTTTATAAAAGACCTATTCACTATAATAAGGTGTCTTTTCCATTAATAAACATGGTTGGTCAACTTTATATCCTTTACTGTTGCAATTTCAGTATGTTACAAAGAGAACATCCCGAGTTCTCTACATTCACAATAGATCCGCCACTAGGCGGATCATGGTCACCGATAGAGTTAAAACGATCCTTGGACGCAAGGTCTCTACACTCTCATATCCTTTCCAGAGAAGGATTTATAAGTCCTGCGGGCGGATCATTTCACCTCAAAGAGAGGTAACAAATTGAACCTCTGGGCAGCTTTACTTCCTCCAAGAAGGAATAGAACAGCTTCAAAACCTTCACAAAGGTTCATATAATGGAGTATGGCTGGCCACCTACTCCAATCTCTAAGTAAAAGCAGAAAAATAGGGTTATCCCCTTTCCTCTTCACCCTCACTACTTGAGGGTCCCCCTCCACATTCATAGATTCGCCACCAGTAAAGATACCACCTAAGAGACAAAATCTAACGAACAGACGAAATCAAATCATCTGTCACAACTATGATGTCACTATACGTGTCGGCCATAAAAGAACATCGAGCAAATTGCTCACGGAAGCATGGAACGGCGCGCAAAAGTCCAAAAGCCCTGAAGGACTTTATAAGCCTTTTGAGGGGGCTTCTGATAACATCGGGATATTATCGCAAGGACCAAAGGAGATAATCGCCTCAAATATGCCACGTGGCATAGGAAGCCGCCCGGCGGATCCCCCTGGGTTAGCTCTAAGAGATCCGCTGGCGGATCTCTAAGGCAAATCTCTCCATTTACTTAAAGTAACGGCTAACTGACAACTCAGCCATAATGATCATTAAATGAATCATTAATAGTCTTAACCCGCCAGGTTAAGAGTAACTTGTAACCGCCATTAAATGAGCATTAATAGAGACTCTCTAGTTACCTAAAAGTTACAAATCCATCTACTATAAATAGCCTACGTCTAGGCTATCAAGGTACATTCACTCATACTTACTTTTCGCTAAGCTCTGTCTATTCAGTTTATTCTCCATATTTGTTACTGACTTTGGCATCGGAGTGTCCCCGGCCGATCCCAACGGCGCCTCACAGGGACGTGATCTGATTGGAAATTTCTCCAGTGTTATCAAATAATTTATTTTTCTATATATAACTTAATATTATTTTATAGTGGCATAACACATTAAGCATTTATGTACTTAAACTTTGGGAAGGTTTCAATAATAACCTTTGAACTTGCTTATAATTACTCGTTGACCCTTAAATTTATTTAAAGTAACTTATTACCTTTTGAAGTAGCTTAAAATGATTTAGGGGTTAATTTGTCTAGATCTTTTTTTTTTCTATCACGTGAACTTAGGAAGTTAGTAAAATATTTTAAGGAAATTTAAAGAACTAACGAGACATCTCTAAAATCCAAAGTGCCAATCAGGTAACCTGAGAGAGTATTTATTTACCTACTTTTTACCTCATATTTGCATTTTTCATTTCAAAATGGAGAGTTATATGTGTTTGGTTAGGAATCTCCGGTTTGCTTTTTATACATAAAAAGTAGGTTTTTATAAAAGTAGAGAATCCATGTTTTTTGAAAAAAGAACTTTTTTTCTAACAGTAAGCAGTAATAATAAACAATAAACAGCAACAGTAACAGTAATAACAAACAGCAAGTAAACCAAACGGATAGCCTGAAGTAATTTGAAGCATAAAGTGATATTGGAGCAATGAATTAGTTTGAAGGAGTTAATGAGAATTAATTGGATAAGTTTTGGTACAAAAATGTATATATAAAGACTAAGTGGGGCAACATTTACATTTATATATATTATGGTGATCATGTGCATTTTAAAGAAAGTGGGACATGAACTACATACATGCATGCCCAAATGAGGTTTTTCAATCCACCAATGTTGGAAATTTAATTTAAATGTTTGGCATTTTAGAGGCATTGACATACTTATTTTAATAAAGGATAATAAGAATAATTTTAGATCTGTTAGTTTTTTTTTTTTTTTTTCATAGTAATGCTAATATTTCATTAAATCAGAAAATTGCAAGTACAACATGAGACCAGTAAAGAATAAAACCTTACATACATATAGGCTAAGCCTAATACATAATTCACTAGGGTAAGAAAATGACTATTAAAAGCAAGAAAATGACTATTAAAAGCAAAAAAAGCCATTAAAGGTACATTAAACATAAACATAAATAACAGTTGAAATATATATAGATCGTAACTCCAAACTCGCCGCAAAGCAACTGTAGTCCAATCTTCAACATTTGAACTATTCTGAACCTTCGGATCTAAGTCCTTTCTTTTGCAATCCCGTAGATCCAGTGATCTACGGATAAGATCAACCGTTTCCGTCCTTGCTAACACAGAAAAGGTTATAAAAACAAAGATTTTAACCAACAGGCACAGTTCAAACGGATTCAAAGATACAATGAAATATATATGATCCAACTAAAACACTGACACAGACAAAAAGAAAAGAACTACTAAAACAGAAAAACAAAAAACGGTGGGAGGAGGAAGAAGGAAGACAAGCTTTCTTTATCCTCCTCAACTAGACAGCAGCAAAAAAGGAGCAGGCAAGAGGGAAATCGGTGATTTAGGAGATTTTATATCGTGCTAATAGAGTTACAACTAGGATAGCTAGTTGGAACTATCAGTCAATAAAACCAATCCAAGTGTACATGAGTAGGGTCCACACCAATTAAAAACTTAAATTTTTGTTTGGCGCTCGATAGAGTTCTTTCTCTAAATTTTCTATAGCTGCCAATTTTCTTCTGCACATGTGTTTCGTTCTCGCCATCAACTATTGGCTTGGATTTATTTTCAATTTCTCAGTGTTGCTTGGTTCCAGAATTCTCAAAAGTGAGTGGAATTATTTTTATTTATTTTTAATGTTTTTCATTGTTTAAAAGGATAAAGAAAAGAGAAGATATACATAAACTCCGATTAGGTGATAGTTGAATTTGTTTAGTTGTAAATACATGGATTCCTAATAAATTCTACTGCTATAAGTGAATGATATAAAAACAAAATAAAGAAATAAAGTTATGGAAAGATGTGAATATGATAATGGAAAAAAATTACAATCAACCATTCATCCATGTATACCATCCATAAACTAGGAATTATTAAATGAAAATTATCTATAAATTATTAACTTTATTTAATTGACCTTTAATCTTAACTTTATAAAAATATTAGCTCTTTGCAAGATTAGTCATCTAGTCAATTTCTCATTTTGTTCATTGTTTTTCTTCTTGGTAAAATATATATTTGGTAATTGAATATTGTTAACTCCTCCATTGCAATATTAATCATCTATTCCATTAGTCATATATATATATATATATATATATATATATATATATATATATATATATATATATATATATATATATATATATATATATATATATATATATATATATATATATATATATATATATATATATATGGAGACAATATCTTAATTGATGAAGAGAATAATTTGCATATTATTTGCAATGATCAATTTAATGACAATTTGATGGGAATGACGGTACAAAATGAGGATGAGGCCTATAGTTTGTATAATGAATATGCTATTCGGAAAGGGTTCAGTATTAGAAGACATACACATAGATTTCGTTCAGGGACAAGAGAGATTTTGATGCGTATATTTTGTTGTTCTAAACAAGGTTATAGTACAGCAGATCCTAATAGTACAAGATACCGCAGTAGAATGGAAACTCGAACTGGATGTGAAGCAATGATGAGATTTTCAGTTAAAAATGGTTTATTGGAAGTGACCAAATTTATTGAAAATCATAATCATGAGCTTGCATTGCTTTCAGAAGTTCATCTCTTAAGATCTAATAGGGATGTAACTATTGACAAAGGAAAAGTTATTGATACAATGGTTAATTCAGGAATAAGCACAAAAAATGTTTATTCATACATGTCAAATGAGGTTGGGAGTAGTAAGTTTATTGGTTTCACAAAAAGAGATTGTTATAATTATGTGAACAAGCAAAAGATGGTATTGATTGAAGCTGGTGATTCTCAAAGTTTAGTTAATCATTTTAAACTTAGACAAACTGAGGATGCAATGTTTTTTTACACGATTCAAGTTGATCAAGAAAACAGAATGACAAACTTTTTTTGGAGAGATGGAGGTAGCTTGCATGATTATGATTCATTTGGAGATGTTGTTATTTTTGATACCACATATCGTACAAATAGATATAATTTGATTTGTGCTCCTTTTGTTGGGGTTAATCATCATTGGCAAAATATAATGTTTGGTTGTGCATTTTTGCTTGATGAGACAACTGAATCTTTCATATGGTTATTTACATCATTTTTGGAGTCAATGGGGGGGAAAGCACCCAAAACAATTTTTACAGATGAAGATCAAGCTATGGCTAATGCAATTAAGGAAGTTTTTCCACATACAAGCCACATGTTATGCTTATGGCACATATCAAAGAATGCATCATCTCATTTGGGAAGTTTCAATTCTAACAAGGAATTTTGGAAGTTATTTTATGAATGTTTGATGCATTGTGACTCGGAACTTGAATTTGAAAATACTTGGAGGAAATTGATGACTCAATTTGAAGATTTGAAAGATAATAGTTGGCTGCGTAGGTTGTATGAGAAACGAAAGAAATGGTGCACAGGTTTAAATAAGGATTGTTTCTCGGCAGAAATTAAATCCTCACAACGAAGTGAAAGCACCAATAGTGTTTTGAATGGTTTGGCAAATAAAACCACTTCATTAACCAATTTTGTACTTGCATTTGAGAAATTGATTGCAGGTTGGCGTGAAGGTGAAGCATCAGAAGACTTTTGCTGCAAACAAGGTATTCCTTTAATCAAAATTAAAAATAGCAGTATATTAAGGAGTGCAGCAGGAATTTATACAGTCAGCATGTATAAGGTATTTGAGGATGAGTTTCTAAATGGTATTGCAAAAACTTGGAGAGAAGTTTCATCACATGAAAATATATACACTTTTGAGTTAATTGGTGAAGAAGGGAGAGATTCTAAAACTCGAATAGTGGTTTTTAATGCATATACAATAGACATTAGTTGCAGTTGTAAGAAATTTGAGTCTATGGGTATACTTTGTTCCGATCACTACGAATTCTCAGTGTGAAAAATGTGAAGATGATACCTGAGAAGTACATTTTGAAGAGATGGACTCGAAGTGCAAAAGCAAATGTGATTAAGTCTATAGAGTTAGAAGAATCAAGCAAACATGTTATTCAAGAGACTGAAACTATATTCCGGAATCACTTAATGTCTCGTGGATATAATTTGTTTTGTAGAAGTCAACGATTTGAGACAACAAGGAAAATTTGTAAAGATGCATTGACTAGAATTGAGATGGAAGTTGAGCGCGAATTAGAAAAATTAAACTTAGAAGCTGACCAGGTTGATGATAGAGTGAATACTAACCCTTATTGTGATAATAATGTTGCAATTTTAAATCCTCCACGGGTTAAGCCAAAAGGAGTTGGGAATGCAAGATTGAAAGGACATTTTGAGAAAAGAAAAACAAGAGCAAAAAAAGAATCACAAAAATTAGGTATGTTTTCTTATACTAGCCACAATTTTCTACTGTTGAATATTTTGTTATGCGTGCCAATTAATTTTGCTCTAAAATTTTAGTTAAACAAAAAGTTACAAACATGGAGGATACTCCGACTCAACCAGTAGAAATATCTCAAAGATTGGTTGTACCGTCACAGGTAGTATTGACTAGAAGCATAAATGAATTATTTTTACAAGTTTGACCTTAACTGTTTTTTTTATCAAATAGTTTAACTAATTATTAGTTTTATTGTTTTTATAGAGTTTTTTTGGTCCTATCATGTCGCCTCATAATATTTCTGTAGCTACAACATTGCCATTTTCGATGCAAACATGTACATATAATGCCTTCGAATTTTTATTTGTTTAAATATATATTATATGCTAATACTTTTATGATGCTTTCTGTAGAACATGCAATATAACTACAATGGTATTGAATCAAATATGTCTTTCACGTCCATGATGCAATACATTAATCATAGGACTAATTTGAATCAAGTAAGTATTGAAACTTCTGTGATAATTTTACAAATATACATATTCGTTAAACTAACTATTAATTTTTGTTACAGGAACGAGACAGAGACCCAAGTAATTGATTTCGTCGCTCTTAAGTGTCGAAGACTATTGATTTAGTTTATTTGATTTCCATAAATACTGGTTCAAGTAGTAATTTTTGCTTTGTTTTATGTATTAGATATTGATACAACTTGTTAGACCTTTTTCATTGTTAATGAAAATTGGATTTTGTTTTTGAATAATGTTATTTCTCCATAAATTTCTAATCGTTTGCTTTATGAATTTTTCTCTGCTCATTGTTTAATAGATTTTCAATGATACACACTACAAACATGAAAATTCATATGCTGTATTAGATTATTTGTAATAGTTAATGGCTTCTTTATCTTCGTAAAATATATATATATATATATATGTACAAAAGCATTAAATGGTTAATATGCAAATCTTGTATCTATGTAATTATAATGATATGATAATAATAATAATAATAATAATAATAATAATAATAATAATAATAATGAAGGATAAGCAAATAACTATCCAATATTAAACTTTGAATTTATAAAAGAACAATAGTACAAAATTAGAAATGCAATTACAATATATAATAAGTCTTATAAAAGAAAAAGTAAAGACATACATATTCAGGTAATATGCATGCTTATTCTTTACAAGCATTGAAAGGTTTGAAATTTATGAATATGAAAAACATTCACTATCTGAACATACAAGGTAGCTTATTTATTGACACAGTATATTGGACTCTTTATAAGTGTCCTACTCCATGTTGCCACTCGTTGATGTTTACCATCAATTATAAAATACAATATGCACAAAAAAAAAACTTTAAAAGAGACCACTTGAAGGATGTCTAAGCATTCTCGAACCGATCAATCGAACCTATATAGAAAAAAAATTACAATCAGAAAGGTAAACAAATGCAAAATGGAAATACATTTAACTACTTTTACACAGTATAATATCAGTTTAATCTTATCTCACGAGCCTGGCTAACCAAAATATTAAACGCAGTGTTAATCATTAAAAGATTAACATATTGCAATACCCATATAGCTGAATAAGAAGAAGATTATCCACAACGATAAGTTTGTAAATTAATTATTGACTCTGCAACCACATGATGATCGGGAAACATTTCTCACCTGCGAAGCTAAGTTTGGAAATTAGTTATTAAAGGAAAAGATTTACCCACTAGTTCAAGAAAGCATAACATCCAAAAAAAAATTAGTTTCGGCTGACTCAGACGCGTCATCTAAAATTGCCATAAATATTAATTGATGCTTGGATGAAAGTGCCATATAAGAGTTCAATTGTGACTATTAATTTATGCATGAATTGATGTATGAAATTGTACTTACATAGAGGTTTAATTTGAATTAATGTTAATGGTCAATATGGAAATGTAAGCTTAGCCTTAACCTGGAGTTAATTATGAAAAAAGAGAGCAGATGTTAGTATAAGTAGAAAGTGGACCATGTGATGCATTACTTGGCGGAGGAAAAGAAGATAGTGAAGTTAAACACAATGATAGCTAATTGAATTTTTTTATCATACCATAAATGACAATTAGTTCTAGTTTTCTAATTGAACTGGTACAGGTCTAGAACTATCTACCAAGGGTATCCATGCCCAGTTAATGAATCAGCTAGTCAGTCAAAAAATTAAACCTTGTCGTACTCATCTTAATTTTTGGCTCTAGACCAAACACTCGTTTGGACATATTCAATGTTCTTTACAACAGAAGTAGCAACAGTTGGCATCAGTTCGGCACGGGACAAACTCGAAAGTGAAGGAGAGGCAGTTGTTGAGGGCGACATTTTCGATTAGTCTCGTGATGCGGATCGGTGTTTTCCAATCTGCCACTAATAAAGATATTGTCACGACAACTAAATTTTCCTGTTAACTACTCGAACTCTCTATGATTTAGTAAAAAGGAGGGGAGATTTTCCTTTTTCAAGGTTCATTTCATTCATTATGAATAAAAAAGTGTAAGACTAATTAGTGAGGTTGTAAAAACTTTATATAAGAAATAACCTTGAATTCATGGAGCTTGAAAAGAAAAGAATTAGCATACCTATAATTAAACCAATTACAGAGGAACCATAACAGTCCCAGCATTGTTCACACCAGTTGTTTGCAGAAAATCTATTTAAAATCAGGAATTCGATGTATTTCAAGGAATAACAAAAAGGAACCAGTTAATTGTACCATTAAAAGTAGACTGAATATTCTGAATTAAATCATGAAACGATTGAATACTTTAGTTTAAGAACTAAATTCAGATTATCCACAAGACCTATTGCAATCTGAATACAAAGAACATAATAATAAAAATTGGGATACAAAGAACATAATAATAAAAATTGGGATCCAACAAATTGAGATTTGTCAAACTTATAGAAATTATTTAAGAAATTAGGGATTAGATTCATACCTTCCTCATACCGCATAGTTTATTGAACAGGAAGACACGTGGAGGAAGAGAATAGCAGAGGTGAAGAGGTAAGATGAGAGAATCAGCAAGGGGAGTTCGACGCAATCGACACCGGTAATTCACAGGAGCAAATATTCTGAATTCTATCCAAATTGATTTTGTTGAGGAAGACCAACAAAAGAGGGAAAACCATAATGCTTTTTATTTTTTTTAATTTAATATGTATCCTGCTTATGTGTATTATTTGATCCAAATGGATTGTTTATACTGGTTACAAGTTCCAACTAGCTATCCTAATTGTAACTCTGTTAGCACCGTATAAAAACTCGTGATTTAGAGGGGGTGGGAGAGAAAAAAGGAGAGAAAAACGGAGATGGTGAAGGAGGGTGGTGAGGGGCGGTGGTGGGAATGCTAGAGAGAACTAGCGGCAACCCTATCGGATCTGTTAGCTTATAAAATAAACAATTATTTTATTTCATTACAAGCATATGATAAATTTTATTATTTAGTTTGGAAGATGAAATGAGATTAAAAAATAATTATAGAAAAACAAAGAGTAAAAAAAAAATACAAACAAAAAATAAATAAAGAAAATCATCTTTTTTTAGTTATTTTTAGGTAAAAAAACATAATTAAGTCTCTGAAATTTACATGTTTTAAAGATCAGTATCAATTATTTTTCTACATTGAGCTCTTTATCATTAATTTTGTTATGGATTTAGCCCTTATTTAACTTTTCCGTCGAGTTTGGAAGAGGATACTGAAAATCACAAAATGGGAAAGAGAATATCTAGTTTGAAAGAATCTACTGGAAATTAATTTCTGTAATTTATTGTTAGTTTTTACTCTCTATTTATCCTAGTCAATAAACTCTTATTTTTATTTGTACACGTCAATAAGCCGAATCGTCCTAATATTGCGTGTCGGTCCAAACTCGATGGAAAAATTAAATAAGAGTTAAATCCATAACGGAATCAATGATCAGAGGCTTAATGTGGAAAAACAATTGATCAAAGGCTTAATTCTTAAATCAAGTAAAGTTCAGAGGCTTAATTATGCTTTTTGCCTTATTTTTATTTTTCAAGCACATGTTTAAAGCACTTGCATTTTTTAAATTAATTTAATTGATATTTCTACTCTAACTTTAACTACCTTAACTACGCATATTTTTAGCAACTATAAACTGAAACTAAGGGAAGTTAGGTAGTTAATGAATGGAAACTACGGGATAGTTGCAACTAAACAAGCCTCTTCAACTATAAATAGAGGTCAAGTCTCCTCATTTCAACACACATCCAACATCAAACATAATCCTCACTTCACAACTTTTTGAGTCTTTTCCCTTAGTTCATTGCTTGAATTTTCGAGCTCTTCAACTCTAAATGAGTAGTTCTTAACTTTCTTTCGTTATTTTATTCATCTTGAGTTCGATTTTTCGAGTTTTCATTGCTCAAAGTTCATAATTCCTGCATTTTGTCCCTCTTCGATACATTCTGCTCAACCATTTTTGTGGCTTCATTTCGATCTTATAAAGTCTATTATGGTCTGAAATTTTGCTTTATTATAATTCCCAATATCCTAATTTTGATTCTAGGCTTTCGTTTTGCTCAATTACGTGTTGAAACACTCATTTTATTTTACTATCTCGATTTTCACTATTTTCAAGAATACCGAGAATCTAATTGCTTTTGGATTTTGTTACCAAACTAATTCGATGTTGAATCCTTTTTCTTGCCTCCCTAAACGTCGCTTCAAGCTTGCCAGGCTCGTTATTAAACAAGAAATTAATCGTTGTCAACCTTTCCCAATTTCAAGCTTCAATTCAAACATTTAATTTGCTCATGTTCATTTATCATCAAATTGATATTGCAATTTCACACTTAAGTCGTTCATACCTTCGGTCATTCATTCAAATCACGTCTACACTAATGGAATCCAGACCGATTTCAGTCCCAGACTCATCAAAGCTAGCTACTTATTTGCTTTAAGTTTGTCATTTCAATTTTGTTCATTCCATTATTAGCATTTCGATTTTGCCTTCCATTTTCCATTTAGTCAGGTCTAACATTTTTTTTCTTCAACGTTATCAACAGAGGATGTCATTTTAATGTCAATAGACGCAAAGCAATGAAATAATGATGAGGACAGTATACCAAGATGCAAAGGAGGCTACAATAACAGGTATTTTGATGGTTTCAATCGCAATCACTATTTTATAATAAATACAATAGTAGCGTGGGTCCATTGGTACATTGTTTTTCGATGCTACACTAATGGCTACACTCAATTTATTCATGGTGACGAACATGATATCGACGGTGAGTGTTGTGCTTATGTTCATCTTATGATGATGAATATGGTTGCTATGTGGAGCGAGTCCAGAAGTCCCATGAAACTCCATATGGTCCTGATTATATTGAAATATGGGAGCATCTATGGATGAGTAATCTGTATTGTCCTTATAGTTATTTTTATAACAATAGGGACCAAAACCTCTATTTTCATCATCCTCATCAGCAATCATGTTTTGAAAGAAGTACGGTCACGACTCGAGTGGAGTATGAGACCTATGAAAATTATGCATACTCTGATGTGAGTTATGATAAAAATTATTTTGAGGATTTCAATCCTGATGATGCGGATGTGCAAGCAGTTTAAGTTGTTGAAAACGATGAAGGAGTCGAACCATTACTTATAAAAGAGAAGCAATCAAAGAACGACTTGCTACAAGATTATCATGAAACAACAGCGCGACTTGAGAAAGAAATGGCTAATGCAAGGGCGACTCTAACCGCCACTATTAAAAATATCTCAGGAGGCATCCAAGAGGAAGAATTTCAGCATGATACAAAGTTAAAGACCTCTCACACATCTCTAACTCATTTAAAAACAAAAAAGATTCATGACTTGGATGAAGAGGTAGCAACAATAGAAAGTCAAGAGGATGAAGATGTTCCCTACGACTGCAATTCTGAGTCTAGTCACGAAGATGATGTTGTTTCCAATGATTTTGACTCAAGGGAAGCGATGAGAAAGAGGTTCAACAAGAATCCATTCTAAAAATGTTTTCAATAGGCACGAATCCCCTGAAGTAAATGGAATTTACAAGGAGTCCTGACATAAACGAGAAGGCAGTTATATAATAGGAAGAGGAGGAAGATATATCATATGACCTCAATTCTGATTTCAGCCATGAGGATGATGACCTATCAAATACTTCTAACTCAGGTGGCATCCACTATATTAGTAACACTGTAAATATTTTAGACAGTTTTGTTGGATTTTCCATAATTTACATCAAGTTAGAATATGGTCCTAGTATATTATATACTTAATGTTTGATAAAATAAAACAATAAATCCTATTGGTCAGTTCATGTAAGGGTATGATCAATCATATTGATTGATTAATGAAAAGGTACATTGAATCCTATTGGTTCATTAACGAAAAGGTACCTTATGAATGAAGAGATACCTTGATGGAAGGTATATTTATTGAACACAAATCAGAATTGGTCCTCTCTCCAACTTATCTAAAAGTCATTTTCTCTACATCTAGAAAATCTGTAAAGTCTAAAGGGTTAAGTGAGAGAAACACAATTCTCGTGATTTCCGAAGAACTCGATTGTAATCGTCATGGATCAAAGTACGCTCTTCTGACTGTTATTAAGTGTTTGTGAAAATCATCTTATTCAAACATCTGGGCAATTATGTTTGTCTAATATTATTCTGAAATCTAAGATTCCTAACATGTGGTATCAGAGCCTGGTTTTGAATAAATGATTTTTCAATTATGTTTAACATGTTTATCGACTGTTTTAATAGTTAATGCTTCCTTATGAACTTTCTTCTATAAATAATATGATTAACAAATTTTTCCATTTTCACTACAAGAAATTACGCTATTTGTGACAACAATTATTGTCACATAATCATGAAAAGATGTTACATAAAAATTTATGTAACAATAACTAGTTGTCACGGGGTTGTTACATAAAACTCTGTTGCTAATAGTTTTTGACAAATGTGACAATAAAATATTGTCACAAAAATTATTACATTTTGTGATAATAAATTTATTATCACGCTACTTTTAGTTGTTACGACTTTTATTGTAACTGAAAAAATAAAAATTGTCACAATTATAACATGTTGTCACATATTATATTTTAATTTAAACAAAAATTGCGTGACAACTTTTGTTATTGTCATTGAAAAAATTATTCGCAACAATTATTATTGTCACATATGTAAATTTCAGTTACAACTTATTTTTGTGTTATCGCGATATATGTATCACTACTAGAAATAGCTTTTTTTTTGAAATAAACTAGAAATAGCTTATTAATAACAATTTCTGTTGAAGAAATAGATTTTTCAGACTTCAGTAAGAAACCATTTCGTCAGTAATTAGTCTGTCAAAAGATTTTCAAGCAGAATAATGCGGGTTTTAGACGGAATTTCTATTCATGGGCAGATGGAATCATTCTCAAAGATTTTAGACGGGATTTCGATAAAACACTAATAAAAAATTTAACAAAAATTAAATGAATTAATAATGCTATGTTACATTTAATATTTGGATTGAAGGGAGCTGCTACCAAACATATGGTTGCTGTTTCAGCTACAATTTGGAAAAAGTAAAACAGAAACTTTAGACAAATTTATTACAGGAAAGATAAAGGAAGCATGGCTGATGGTGTTGCTAGTAAAGGGCTTGTATCTCTTCAATACTTGTGACTCCCATAAACTTCTCAGAAGTGCTCACCTACAAAAAAAAAAAAAAAAGTTCATCACATCTTCAACTAAAACTAATTAAGTAAAACCAGGATCACAAACAATATTATATTACACTTTAAAGGTTGAATTTGAGGTACACTTTACAATGAGAAAAGGAAAACCTCTCTCTTCATGACCATAAACAACTCCAATAGCTCTCTCTCCTTCGATTCCCATGTTTCATACTACGACAATCACCCTGTTAAAATGAAACTGAAAAAATAATATTGAAAAAAGAAAAATTGCATGGACAGGTATTCAGAAAACGAAATTGAAAAAAGAAAATTTGAAGGAAGGGGGATTCAGCCGGCAGAACAAATAAGAAACAGAAAACAGAGAAGACAGAAACGTATAAAGATAGAGCAGAGGTAAAGTGGTGGCAGGAGGTAGAGGGTCGATGCGGCACCGTCGGTAGTAGTAGGGGCGTAGTGGGTGGACAGCAATCGTAGTGAGATCGATAAAGGGGTTGGAGAGTTGGAGAGATAGATGGAAAAGGAAGGCACGATACATCCCACTACTTCAAATTGTCAAAAATCTGTAACACACCTTCAGAATTTCAAAAAGTTACAATTAATTACTTCAATTTATTTATTTAGAACAAATAGCTCCTCAAATATCATATTACTAAATACCCTACTATAAGTGGTGCCAATTACACGCTACGACATTACATTTTAGGGATTATTTGTTCCAAATAAATAAGGTAAATGGATTAATTATAACATTTTGAAATTCAAGGAACAGTTATAGTTTTTTTGACACTTAAATAGACTAGTTGTGTATTTGGCAGAAAAAGAATTTATAAAAAAAAAGAAAAAACAAACTTTTTATGATAATATATTTATGGGAAATTTTTTTGAAGTGAAACACAATTTAATTTTTTTATAAAAGTCACAAACTAATTTTTACTAAAATTATAAATATATATATTATATTTTTATTTATAACTATTAATTATAATAAGGTACAAATAAAACTTATTGTCACAAAATTAGTAAATAATCTGTTTTAATTTTTTTAGATTGTCACACAATTAAATTCCATGACGACTCTAAATATAGTGTCACATATTATAAATTTTCAGTTACAATTATTAATTATAACAGACATATTTTAGTTACAAATAAAATTTATTGTTACAAATTAATAAATAATTTGTGATAATTTTGTTGAACTTGTCACAAAATTAATATTTGTGACAATTATAAAAACATTTAGTTATGAGTAAAAAATTATTGTTACAAAATTATTTATTTATTTGTGATAATTTAATAAAATTGTCATGAAATTAATTTTTGTGATAACTAATAAATTATTGTAACAAATAATATATTTTTTGTTACAATAATTTATGTGATAATTAAATTATTGTCACTTATACTATGATTTCTTGTAGTGTTTATAAGAATGAGATGTTATGTTTTAATCATTGTTTCTTATTACATAAACAAATTTTGATTTGAATATTTGTGTCCTATGCTTTAACCAAAATTGGTTTCCTGTAATTGGTTTAATTTGTTCAATCATAAATATTGATGATGAAGGTTTATGATGTTGTATGAGGTTTTGATTAATTGTCATTGAAAGAATGATGGAAAACCATTAATCAGTTTTCTTTGACTCTGCTTGTTTTCTAGACATATAATTATTAGTAAAAATCAATCATGATGACACTTGATTGAAGTATGAATCAAGGGCCAATTTATGAACAGACGCATTTCTCAAGGTTCTGGGTAAAATCGTTTTTTGTTGAATATAAATTAGCTAGAGTTTTATTATTATTATTATTGTATTTTAAATGGCCAATTGTGAGTTTAATTATTTTTCAAGGTTACTGACAACAGACAGTTTGTATAGTAATGGTTTTAGTCACTAAAGTGATGACTAAATATTGAAGTGTTATGCATATTTAATTAATTGTATAATATTATGTATAATTTGATATCTATATCATGTGTAATTTGTTAGTCACCAAAGTGGCCAAATTAAAAAGATTTCTTAGGTATCATAACAAAATATTTTCAATTACTCAAGTGTATGTGATGCTTATAACTGAGATGATATTATGATATATCAAAATATTTTATCATGAGTATATTAACGTTCATTGTTATAAAATATTATGAATCGCCCAAAGGTTGATTAGTTATTTTATAATTTATGAACATTTCATGATTAATTAATATATATTTGATTAGATATGTTTAGTATATCCAAAGATAGCAAACATGTCTAATTGGACTATATTAATTACAAATTATGTGTAATTAAATTAAGCATCAATTATGTTTTGTTTCATTGTTGAACATTGTTATTTTACCCAAAGGAAAATTTCAATGTACATTTGATGATGGTAAAATTATGGATCTATATTATTGAAATCAAATTTATTACTTAAAGCATTAATGAATGTGTATATTTATATATCTTTAAAGCATCTGTTCCTGCTTCTCTTCATTCGCAAGCTATGTCTGTAACTAAGTTCAATGAACTTAATTTCTCTGAATGGTGTGAACAAATTCAATTTCACCTTGGCGTTTTAGATCTTGATTTGGCACTCTTAATTGATGCACCTAATGCACTTACCGCTACTAGTAGTGCCGAACATAGATCTGCCTATAAAGCATGGGAAAAATCTAACAGACTAGGCTTAATGTTTATGCGAATGACAGTAGCAAACAACATAAAGTCCACAATAAATAAAACCGAAAGTGCTAGGGAATTTATGAAATTTGTGGAAGAATGTTCCCAATCTAAGTCTACTGATAAGTCTCTTGGTGGGACACTAATGGGTACTTTAACCACTATTAAGTTTGATGGTTCTTATACCATGCATCAAGATATTATTGAAATGTCTAATATTGCTACAAGACTAAAGTCTATGGAAATGGAAGTGAATGAAAATTTTCTAGTAACGTTTGTTCTTAATTCCTTCATCTTTTGGATTTAAGGAAAACATTATTGATCGATGTATATATCTGAAGATCGGTGGGAGTTAGTTTATAATTCTAGTTCTGTATGTTGACGATATCTTGCTTGCAACTAATGATCTTGGTTTATTACGTCAAACCAAAGAATTTCTCTTTAAAAGCTTTGAAATGAAAGATATGGTTGAGACATCCTATGTGATTGGAATAGAAATATTTCGTGATAAATCACAAGGATTATTGAGGTTGTCTCAGAAAGCATATATTAAAGACATCAATAATTGCTACATCCACTATGGAGGTTGAATTCGTGGCATGATTTGAGGCCACGATTCATGTATTATAGTTGCGGAACTTTATTTCAGGACTTGGAATTGTCAATAGTATTGCCAAGCCGCTGAAAATTTAATGTGATAATTATGTAGCAGTCTTCTTTTTTAAAAACGACAAGTATTCTCAAGGTGCTAAACATATGGAATTAAATACCTTGTTGTTAAAGAAGAAGTTCAGAAACAAAGAGTGTCAATGGAACATATTAGCACAAATGTTATGGTTGCGGATCCGTTGACAAAAGGATTATCCCCTAAGGTATTTAGGGAACATGTTGAAAGAATGGGGATTATCGGATATCACTAATGATGTTATAATTATATCTTATGTTATAATGTATTTAACACTCTGAGCTCATTTACATATTGTTTCTGATATAAATTTTTATATCCTGTTTCTTATGAATAGTATATATACATGAATGCATTAAGGGAATTAAACAGGATATAGTCTCTAAGAAAGACATTATTGTTGGACCATCATGAAAAAAAGTCTTATAATAGTTCATTTTAAGTATAAGATTTATATTGTGATACATGGAAGGGACT
Source organism: Euphorbia lathyris (assembly GCF_963576675.1). Lineage (NCBI taxonomy): Eukaryota > Viridiplantae > Streptophyta > Magnoliopsida > Malpighiales > Euphorbiaceae > Euphorbia > Euphorbia lathyris. The sequence goes on from NC_088912.1 coordinate 10,821,097, forward strand.
ATGCCGATAAACTGACATAGAACCGCTATGATCCTTATTATTCTTATTGCTTAATAATGACTTTATGTTGTGACCATTATGATAATGGATTTATTTTAATGCGCGCCTTATGTTTGTTATTAAACTGTATATATAATTTCACACGGACCAAGTGGGAGAATGTTGGATTTTCCATAATTTACATCAAGTTAGAATATGGTCCTAGTATATTATATACTTAATGTTTGATAAAATAAAACAATAAATCCTATTGGTCAGTTCATGTAAGGGTATGATCAATCATATTGATTGATTAATGAAAAGGTACATTGAATCCTATTGGTTCATTAACGAAAAGGTACCTTATGAATGAAGAGATACCTTGATGGAAGGTATATTTATTGAACACAAATCAGAATTGGTCCTCTCTCTAACTTATCTAAAAGTCATTTTCTCTCCATCTAGAAAATCTGTAAAGTCTAAAGGGTTAAGTGAGAGAAACACAATTCTCGTGATTCCCGAAGAACTCGATTGTAATCGTCATGGATCAAGGTACGCTCTTCTGACTGTTATTAAGTGTTTGTGAAAATCATCTTATTCAAACATCTGGGCAATTATGTTTGTCTAATATTATTATGAAATCTAAGATTTCTAACAAGTTTTACCATTTTTGTATGATTAACTTTTGTAATTATGTTAGTAACATATTAAATATCTTAGATATAAATGATATTTGAAAGATCCAATGTATTTTCAAATTTTCAGTAATACATGATTAAAATTGATCTTGTTTGGAAATATTATGGTTAAATTTGGACAATTTCATAGGTAAGAATCAAGTCTACACTTCACGAAAAACATTACGGTCAAATTATTTTTTGTGTGTTTTTCTTTTTCAATGCTTTATTTTCACATCAATTATGCACTAAATCAAGCAATAAATTGTGGTTGTGAAGTAAATAGTGAAGCAAAACGTGTCTAGGAAATATTTATTAATCAATAAAAAGTTGTTGAAAATATTGGTAGGATTGGCAAGAGAAGAGGCATTTCAGATTTGTGAGCTTAATTATGTTGTTAGATAAGAAACTTAAAGATTAGGCAAGTAATTAATTGGTTTGAAATTGCTAAAATTGGTAAGTAATCCATAGATATAGAATTTTGGTTAGTCTAGCTACCTCCTAATTTGTCTTTTTTTTTCTTTTCTAATTTTACATATTTTTTAAAACCTAAATCATTTGTCCATTTAGTCAAAATTTATCCTGGCTTGATAATACAAGATTGTTTGTCCATTTCGGTTGTTGCGTCTGTATAAATTAATTCCGATGATATCAATCACAACTATTTGGAGCTTATAAAGACGAGATATGTTCATCAACGGCTTAGATGGCCGAGGCTAATCTGGTTTTACACTAAATTATTTTATACAAATTATATTTTGGTTTAATTGTGTTCTCTACTTGTTTTCATGATATTATTTAAGATTTTAAGGAAATTGTTTCGTAAATTATATTATTTGTGAATATTTTATTTTATTTTTTAAATTGTTTCAGTGATATTGTTGTTGAATTGTTGATTTTTACATATTTCTAAAAATATATGTTACAAATATACGTGTTTTTCTATATTAAATAATTTTATATTATTATTTTTAGATATTATAATACACATTTTAATTGAATGTATATAACAAATTGTTGATTAATAAATAAAAATATAAATCCGATTAATCATTGAGGGCTACATCTGTCTAACTAGAGTCTAACTTTTCTTATAACTTTGTTTATAGTAAAAAAATTAATTAAAATTAAAATTAAACTTTAAATATGAATAATAAAAATGTAACAAATTAAAATTTTAATTAATTAATACAATAAAACTCAATAAAAATAATTTCATATAGCAAAAATATATATATTTAGAAAGTGATAAAATCCACTAATATATATATATATAATATAAGAGTGAGCTAGGTTGGATTTAGATTTTTAGATCAATTTAAAGTCCAATCTATTTTATGTATGGGCTTGACCGAACCAATGTTCAAATATATATGCCCAAGCTCAATCAATGAAAGATGAGCTTGGACGGACTGGATCGGTCAGTAGGCTCATTAACAGTTCTAATTAAGATAGAAAGTTCAATGGCTTATTGCATCCTTGAACTTTTTACAGTGATGTATTAACCACCTAAACTTGTTTAAAGTAATATTCATTTCAATTTGTCTAAATTCTTTTTTTGCTCTGTTATGGATTTATAAAGTTAATCATGTCATTTTAAGAAAGTTCATGAAAAACTCTATAAATTCAAGGGACCAATTGAATTTTTATACCAATTTCAGGATATTTCTGATATATAAACCATAAAAAAAATGTTAGCTAAAACAATCAAAATGTTAATAATATGATCTTAGGGTTACTTAAAAGGCAAAATTGGAATTTTAATTAACTTAGTCTTTAATAATAATAATAATAATAATAATAATAATAATAATAATAATAATAATAATAATAATAATAATAATAATAATAATAGAGAACTTTATAATGGGCCTTTACTTATTTTGGGCTGATGTAATTGAGGTCATGGGCTTGAGATTGGGCTCAGCTTTGATCCATAATGCCTAAGGCTTTTTAGTTTGGATTGTTTTTCTAAAAATCATAGTTATAAGGCTAAATAATTTATTAGTCCCCATTTTTTAGCGTAACACACTGTTTAGTTTCATATTTTGAAAAATATATTATAAGGTCTTTATTTTTTATTAATATTAACCATTTGGTTCTTTTATCTATTTTTTAGATTTTTAGCCGAATATTTCTTAGTTTTCAGGACATCTATAATACGATACAAAATGGTCAAGTTACTTTGTTATTTTCTGTCTGTCTGTCTATGGCAAATATAATGGTTAAAAATCTAAAATAAATAGACAGAATGATCAAATGGTTAATATTAATAAAAAAATAGAGACCTTATAATGTGTTTTTTAAAATAGGGAGACTAAGCAGTGTATTGGGTAAAAAAAAGGAGACTAATAAATTATTTATCCAAGTTATAAAATTACAATTAAATTATTAATTCTCAATATATCTCTAATTTCTATATATAATAAATCAATTATATATTTATATCCTAATTTAAAAAAATTAGACTCGATTTCATAAATTATAAACCCTAAAAAATATATCAAAACTTCTTATTTATAAACACTAGTCCTTAAAATATATTAAAAGTTATATTTTACTCAGCTCTAAAAAATAAGAATTTACTTCCTTGAAGGGTAAATTTCATCATTATTTATAACCTTTGTCCAATTTCACACTTTGGTGTACAACCTTCAATTTGTCTCACTAATATGTACAACCTTATAGGTGACCTCCCACTATGGTGTATAGCAGGTAAAAATGACCGGTCAACGCTCAGTCAACTCGCCACCTCAGCTTTGACCGGTCAAAAAGTCAAAAAAATTCAACTACTTAATATAAAATTACTTTTATACTCCTATTTTTCTATCTCTTCATCTTCTTCCCTCTATTTCTTTCTCTCTCCTCAAATTTCTTTCTCTCTAATTCCTCTCTCTAACCTCTTTCTCTCTCTTCAATCAAACTCTTATTAAGTCTATACCGTAAACAAGAAAAAAAATCATTGAGAAAACATCCCCATTTATCATATATACCTCACCCACATTTTACCTCTAATCAATAATTCCTGTGTTCCGCCACCTATATCTCATGTGTTCTTCGTTGTCCTTATCTCCCCTATATCCTTCTCTTTTCTTCGCTCTTACTCTTGTAAGTCCCTCTTTCCTTCTTATCTGCTTTCTGTTTGAAGAAATGTCTCGCTTATCACTGTTGGCTTTTGTTTTCCTAATTGAATTATGAACAACATCTAATTTACTCCAAAATTGATGTTCATGGATGTTTCATTCCCTCTGATTGCATCTAGCACGCATTCTGATACATTTATAGAGGTGGTCAAAGCTGCTTATAAGTAAGGGAATGCGGATCAGAAATTGTGCCTTCCCTTCCACATTGACGGTCGTAATTCGGTTGCTGGATACATACGAGCTGCTGCTGCTCTTTTTTTTTATAATTTTTGTAAGCAGCTAGAATTTGAAGAATAAAGAAGAATAAAATCTAAAAAGGTCGTATGCTTTTTGATAACATCCGCAATGATATCATGAAGACCTCGCTGGGAATATTCCTTGAAAAGAGGATCAAAAGGGAGAAAAGACATAAAAAGATCCGCCAGCTTAGTATATATGGCGTACAGTTAGATGAGGGATACGCATACGGGGACACGCCTTTGACCATCCTAGATCCAAGGTCCGTTACATAAGACGATCCGCCACGATAGAAGGATACGGGATCCGTCCCGTAAGACGATCCGCCATGATAAAGACAAATAGTTGTTATATAACGGGGTCACCATCATTAATGAACATTAATGATACTTTAAAAGCAATAACAACTCGGAGGTTAAAGGTCAGAGTTAAGCTGCATTAAAAGAGCATTACACTTCATTAAAAAGACATTAAAAGGGAGTTATTACGGTTATCACTCAAACCTATATAAATACCCTTGTAACATGACAACAAAGGTACACACACTATTCTAACCCTACTTTTGTGATTACAGTTTATTCTCTCAAGAATATTACTGACTTAGGCATCGGAGTGTCCCCGGCCGATCCCATCGGTGCCTCACAGGAAAGCGTTCCGATCAAGGACTTTTTCACAAGTTATCAATTGGTGCGGTGAACGTGGAATCCTAAGATTAATAGAATTTACACAACGAACATAGAATGTCTTCAGAGTTTCACAAAGAACAAAACAATTGAGTCAACGGAACAGAAATCTCAATCTCAAACCTTGGCTCAATTAGTACAAACAAATCTATCCAAAGATAGGGTTCTCTATATATTGGTGGGGAATAGTTTTCTACATTAAATCTGGAATTTTATGACAAATAAGATAAGTTTCCTCCCCTTTCTTATTCCATTTTTAATTAAAAAAAATTGAAGTTTCTTACCCTTGTGAAGTGCTATGAATATCATTATGAGAAATCTAATAAGCTATGAAAGAAAAAGTCATAGAGACATATCTTCATTAAATCTTGCATGCTCAATATGCCTTATATTTTTATGCATGACGAGTATAATATGTCATTATCGTTGAAATAGAACAAAATGCATATATAAGACATGTAATATTGGAATTTTATAAAAATTCATCCATTCAATGTGATTTTATTACTTAATATTAAGATATCATAAAAGGCTCGTGTAATTACAGATGATTTAGGTCTGATCAGTCTTTTGGATGAACATGCATATAACTATTAGAAGAAATTACAAAAAAAATCATATTTGGTTTTTCTTGAACAATTCACCATCTATGTATGGCTTTTCTCATATATAGTACTTTTAATATCAGAAATTCATATTTTGGAATATTGTTTTGTCAAACAGTTATTTCATCCCCCTTTTTTTACAAGGATGTGTTTATTCATATAAAAACTGTTTATCTGACATTGTTAGAATTTCTTTTACCAACGTAAGAGACTTGAACATATTGAATCTATTTGTGATTATCATTGTCCCTAACTATTAAAGCCATTATGGGTTGATGAATTACCAAATTAGATAAACAAAACTTTCATGTCCTTAACTAACTACAAAAGAGTGCAAGTGTTAGTTTCGAATAAGAACATTAATTTATGAAAAGTTCTTAGGATATACATAAGAGTTCTTTAGAGATCGTTTGGATGATGACATTTGAAGTTAGGTAGGGGTGAATTTTGGAAAAAATTTCCTTACACCCCGAATTGAAGGAGAATATGTCTTTTTCTTCCAAAATTACCCTTTGTCCTTTATTTTATTTATATAAATAAAATAATATAAGAGTAATTCTATATATAACTACATTATTAAACCATCACTTGTCTTACTTTAATTGCACTTCCTCCAAACAAGGCATTAATAATCTCTGAATGCCATCAAGGCAAGAAAGCATAATATTAGTTACAAGTGAATAGTAACTATATCTTACCCAATATTGAAGGTTATAATGTTTATGATATTTAAAATAAATTTATTATCTTGGATGATAATGTGCATTATAATGCAAAAGACATTGTTTTTAACCTTTGTCATTATAGTTATTCATTATTAGAAATTCATTATGATATTTATGTGCAATAGTAACCTTTATGGTTATGACCGTTATATATGGTATTATTAAAGCAAGCACGATTAAAAATTCTATTATGAATTTGTTTGGCACATAATATTTACTTGGTTTTATACTTTGACTAAGTTCATTCAAGAGTCATGGACTAACGTGAAGGAATTACTAAGTTGATTCCAAGATGAACTAAAAATTCCATAAGGAGACATGGCATCATACATGATATTTGCCAACGAGGCCAATGCAAACAGTCTTTCGCTACGAAGTCTGTTCTATAGATCAAGCAATTGATCCCTAAAATGCCAAACACCGACATGAAAAATAAAGCTCAATCCAGAGAGGTGTACATTCGGAGCCACTTCAGAAAAAATTCCTTGATTATGTCATTAGCTAAAAAGGAAAGATCCAAAGGTTGAACAGGTGGATCATCATACTAGGAAGGTTCATACCTTGTTAATAGGAATTCGCCATCCACAGCACAGATCCTGGGGTATGAGGTGGACAAAAGGCTTAAAGCTCCCAACTTGCCACAATATAAAGAAGAAGAGTCAGTATAAACGGGACATTACATATCCCAAACCTAAAGGAGGGGAGCATGTACGCCAAGACGAATTGCAGGTTCCGTAGAAGAAATGGCCATGACACAGAAGCTTGTTGGGAGCTGGAAAAGTAGAAGATACATTTGTCTAGAATAACAAATAACAAGACAACAACAAGCAAGAGATAGAGCCTAGAAAGAAATCCAAAAGTGTCATTAATGTCATAGCAGATAGACCAGGGTATTAGCCACCTGTGAAAAAAGAAGTCAAAATATCTGCCCTGGATAAAACATCCCTCAATCACCCTTTTTGCAGAAACATGTCCAGTAATCTCTCCACATGTAGATGCATTGGTAGTAACAATGGCGATTGAAGGATGGGAGATGAAGCAAGTCATTATTGACACGTAGGCTAAACATGGTGGAAGATGCAACTGCAGTTGCTCAGAAAAGACGGAACCATGGGCCTAAAAATCAATATTTTTATGTATTCTTATATGTGCAATAAACTGTTATAGTAACCTATATTTTATAATTTATTCTTTCTCGCCATATTTCTTATATTCATTTGCCTAGTTTTGTTCTATTTCTTTCCAAATTCTATAGAGGGAGAAATAGCAAAGCTGAAGAAGGCGGATGTAATCAAAGAGGTAATATACACCCAATGGCTAGCGAATGAAAAATCCCACAGGCGGATCAGCTACCTCAAAAATAGGACAAAGTGATCCCCCATCTGGGGCGAGTCCACATACCTCAAAGATAGGACAAAGCGATCCCCCATCAAGGGCGGGTTTTAACAAGGCTCTCAGAAAGACCGGTATCCATTGTAATAAAGGCAATGACATTGCCCCATTAAATAAACTAACCTTTGTTATCAAACGTGTTCATCGTTTTGTGTGCAGAGTTCACAGACAACATAAATGTCTCTATACATTGGGATCCTAGTGAAAGAAATCCATAAAGCTTATCATAAGCTTCTAGGGGACGGCTGGCCACCTACCCTAGTAATTCGGAGGAAATCTAAGGCGAATTGAAATTCTTTCTGAATTTTCGACAAATGCAAAATTGTGATCAAGATGCTAAGTAAAAGCACAAACAATCACAAACAAGAGGTAAAAGCATCCAAAAAGTACGTAAAAAATACTATAAATTGTTAAAATTTTACACAAGTGTTGAAAGCCTTGGAAAAACGAAAAGCAAAAGATAAACTAAAGCGCCGGAGGAGAACTAAAAGCGTATCATGTCCATATATGATCCCACATAGGGCAGATCGTATCCATAAGATCCTACATAAAAGTATCACCACGGGCAAAATTCAAAACTCTTGTCATAAGAGAACACAAAGTCCTTATCAAGAGGCATCACATTTTTTACCAAGGCGTCAAAGTCCCGCCAAAAGGCAGACAAAGTCCCATCAAGGGCAGACAAAGTCCTCATCAAGAGGCATCACATTTTTTACCAAGGTGTCAAAGTCCCGCCAAAGGGCAGACAAAGTCCTCATCAAGAGGCGTCACATATTTTACCAAGGTGTCACATTTTTTACTCTATCGATTGTAATAAAGGCAAGTCATTCTTTGCTCATTAATAAATTACTCTTATTATCAAGTTTTATGTAGAGTTTCTATATTAGAATACATAAATGTATTCTTACAAAGAAAGGGGGAATCCTCATCAAGAGGCATTACATTCTCCTTCGTTGATCAAATACAAAATCTCTCCAAAAGACGACCAAGAGGCATTACATTCTCCTTCGTTGATCAAATACAAAATCTCTCCAAAAGGCGAAATTCCTTTCCCCGTGAAGGAATCTTACACAAAAGTCCCTTCAAAGGGCAGATTCTCTTCCCCGTGAAGAAATCTTACACAAAGTCCCTTCAAAGGGCGGATCCAAAAATAAATGTCCCGCAACGGATAGACTCAAGATAAGTTTAAACACTTAAGCAAAATCTCCTCAATGGTGGAATAAGTTTAAACACTTAAGCAAAATCTCCTCAAAGGTGGAATAAGTTTAAACACTTAAACAAAAATCTCCTCAAAAGCAAAATAATTTTTGATACTTAAAAAGATGTTCTCAAAAGTTCAAACATAGAAGAAACAACGAAATTCTTCACAAAAGCAGAATAAAAGGAAAATTTATAAATATGGCGAACGAAGGAAAAAGCCCACGAGGCGAATACCTAAATGGAAAGAGTAAAGCCTATCAAATGGCGAATGGCACAAAGAACGCCTAAGAAAAAGCCCGATGTGGTGAATGAAAAATATGGCGAACGAAGGAAAAAGCCCCATGAGGCAAATGCATAAATGGAAAAAGTAAGACCTATCAAATGGCGAAAGGTGCGAAGAACACCTAAGAAAAAGCCCGATGTGGCGAATGCAAAATATGGCGAACGAAGGAAAAAGCCCTACGAGGCAAATACCCAGATGGAAAAAGTAAAACCTATCGAATGGCGAATGACTCAAAGAACGCCCAAATAAAGCTACAATTGGCGAATCTCCTTCATCAAAAGCAATGAAACCTCGTCTTCATCTAAGATAATGAAGTCTCGCCTTCACCAAAACTAAGTAAAAACACTTTGGAAAATAAGTAAAGGCTAAAAAGACAAGTGCCTAGAGTGCCAGAACCCCAAAAAAGCAAATAAAGCTTAAAATGGGGAACAAAGCTAGAGTGGCGAATGTTTAGAATGACGGTAGAACTATGTGGCCTTGATTCCCAAAAAATTAATGGGGTACGTAGGAAGCTTGACAAAATAAGAAATTATCAACTCCAAGCCAAAAAGGTTGGAAGATGAACTTACATGGAAATCTGGTGTGCAAAGGGTGAAAAATCACAGAAAACTCTTGCAGGAACTGAGAAGGCAATCGAAATAAGAAAAAACGCCAGTCAAGAAGCAATAAATGCCACCTACATGCGGAGGAGATAAAAAGCCCTAAAGGACTTTATGGACCTTTTAGGGGGGCTTCTGATAACATTTGTAATGATATCATAAAGACCTCGCTGGGAATATTCCCTGAAAAGAGGATCAAAAGGGAGAAAAGACATAAAAAGATCCGCCAACTTAGTATATATGGCGTACAGCTAGATGAGGGATACGCATACGGGGACATGATAGCTCCCGTTTGTATAGGGTTTTTAGACCCCTTTTAGCTCGTTTTTGCTTTATTTCCTTTCAGTTTTAGTATCGTTTTGTTAGCTTTTAGTTAAAATAAGTAATTTCTAATATTTATGGCGTTTTCTGTGTTTTCAGGTGTTTTTAGGCCTATTTGAGCATTCCCGAACCAGACCCGAGCCTTTTGGAGCAATTTCAAACAATTCAGGGACCGTTGGAGCACTTTTGGGATTCGTCAGGGACCATTAGAGCAGATTTCGGAAGCCCATGGACCAAAACAAAGAAAAACCGGACCTTTTGCCCCATTTGGATGCATGTCTCATCGAGACACAGGGCTGTCTCGCCAAGACAGGCACTGTCTCGTCGAGACACTATGCTGTCTCGATGAGACAGCTACTATCTCGACGAGACGAGGCAGGAGAGGTGCAAAAACTCCTCTCCCTTGCTGGAATGTCGAACTTAAGCTCATTGGACACCTATTTTAGCACGGAAAAAGACCTTTTTACCCCCGGAGACCTAGGTTTTCTGCCTACGACTATAAATAGGCAGCTTAACTCAGTTCTTGGGGGGAGATTAGATTTTTAATAATCCAGAGAGCCGTTAGGGCTTCCTCTTCTCCAAAATGTAGATTTATATTTTTGTTTAGATTAGATTTTCCTGCTTTCTAGATTAGGTTTATTTTAGTTTTGTCTTTTCTTTTATTGAAGAACAATTGATGGGAGAAGCTCCTCATCTTCTATTTCTGTAATCAGAATCGATAAAGCGGGTTTTGGATTTCTATCTCTCACTCTTGTCTTTTATGTTTATATTTAATTGAAGCTTTTTCCATTATTCCTATTGTCCTATTGTTATGATTGGTCTGTCTATGAACTGATCCTCATCCAATTTGGGATGGGGATGAAATTGATTATATGAATATGTATGATTAGGGATCTAGGGTCTTTTGATTGATCAGTTTATGCATACTTAATGTCTTGAAATTGTTATGAATAGGATTATTGCTAGAATGAGACTTGATGACGATCAACTAGCCTGCTTTATGTATATATTGTGCCTAATGCCTATAAACCTGACAAAGATAGGATTATAGATAGATAAGAACCTGACCATGGAATTATCTATGCTGAACTTGTGTAAATCTGACCTCGCTAGAGACCACTAGGAGTGCGGCTTTGTGGATGGGCTACGGCTTTAGCCTTAGTTGCCAAAGAACCTAATGCTTTGCATGACCTAGGGTATATGCCTAATCAAGCCGTCACCCGAATGCATGTGAATAGGTTAGATGAATCTTGATCATATTTGTCTTTCTTATTAGGGCAATTATCGTCAATCATTGGTAAATCATAAATCTGAACTCCCTAAACCCATACATAGGATTTAATCAATGGATTCCTCAGCTTAGATTGTGTCATCCATTGATTCACCTTCTACCCTGTCAATTGTTCACTCTATTTTGTTATCTTTATTGCTTTTGATTAGTTAATTAGTTATTCAAAACCCAAACTTTTATCCAACTCTCTAAACAATTAGATCACTCTAGGTAGATTTACTAATTATAACAAATAGTTTTTGTGGTTCGATCTCGTGCTTAGCACAATATTACTTGTTGCGATAGGATACACTTGTCCTATTAAATGATCTATATTTTACGAGCATCAAGTTTTTGGCGCCGTTGCCGGGGATTATTTCATTTATAATTAGATTAAATTTGTCGGGAACTATTTTATTTATAATTAGATTAAATCTATAAATACCCGACAACACCAACATCAAGTTTTTGTTTTGTGGCTGCTGTCGGGTACTATTTCGATTATAATCTGTGTAAATTGAGTAATTGTTTAGATTTGTATAAAAAAAATTCCGTTAATTTTTTTTCTTTTTTTTTTCTTTTGTTGTTTTCTTTTTATGCTTACTTCTTTGTTTCTTTTTTTTCCTAATGGCAGGACCCTATAAGTAAAACACTCGCCAAAGCTAAATTGATTTCTAGGACATTCGTTTGGATTTCAAAGCTTAGCATCAGAAATTCAGGGTTGGATTGACAGCCACCCCTGAGGGAGTTTTTTCTATCATATTTCTTTTCTGCACTTTATATTTTGCTTTTATGGATTTTTCTTTGAAGTAAATGCATGTGTAAGTGTGGGGGAGGAGATAATAGGATAGAATGGCTTTTGATTCTTGCCATTAATTTCTTATGTTTTTGTTTTAATTTTAGGATTTCGTTCTTTATGTTTTGGTTTGCTTTTTATTTTTCTAGGAATAAAAAGAATTCTAGGCAGTTGAATTTGATACATTTAGCTATCCCAACAATACAGTTGACAATTCGCTTAAAAATTTGCACATTCTAAATGAAATTGATGCATGCGAAATTTTTTGAACAATTGAGTATTGTTTGCCTAAAATTGACATGGAACGGAACGTTAGTTGAGGCTAGGATTCATACAAATAACCCTTAAATTGTGAGTTAGAGCCAGAAAGATCAATATTTTTAGACTCATATTTAGGAACAATTGATCTCTTAGGTGTGGGATTACATTTATTGTCATTGTGCTCATAGGAATTGCATTCAATACTGGTTGAATTTTGTGTTTCTATTAAACTTGAAATGATTAGGCAACCTAGGTATAGCCCTTTGTGAATTTAGCCTATTCTTTATTTAGCCAAAATCCCATAAACAAATCCACTAGATAAGCCCCTTTGAGCCTATATTGACCCATTTCTTTGATCAACCCTGTTACAAGCCCTTAGCCTTCTTAAATACCATTTCTCACCCAAGTTAATTGACTCAATTTAGTTTTTGATAAATCCTTAGACACACCTATCCTTCAAATTCCTGCTAGCAATCATTAAAAGGTTGTAATTTTAATAGAAGAAGAAACCTTTACCCATTTTAATTTCACTTTTTTTCCCCTCTATTAAAAAAAAGGTTAAAAACCAAATCAAAAAAAAAATTATAGAGGACAAGCAAGATTTAAGTGTGGGGAGGTGGTTGATAGCTCCCTAATACGAAAAATGTGTCCTTTTTGCAAAAAATTTAAATATTTGAGTCATTTAACTTTTTGCCTAAAATTCTCTTTTTCCTATCCCAACCTTTAGCCCACGTGACAACCCTTTAAAGGCCTATGATTTTGTTTAATTTTAATGCATTAATTTTGACCGAATGGATGATGCAATCCCAACGTGACCACTTTGTGCAATAAAATGTAGAGAGTTTACAAATAAATTTTTTTTACACCCAAACACTTGAGCGTTAGAGTGACCGCTTGTGAGCTATCAATTTTAGTCCTCTTCTTTCATTTTCATGAAGTGATGATCGATAAAACCAAATTAATCAGTTTTGGAGACTCGTCTGATGTTTATCATGTTTTTAATTGCAAAATGAGTAGTCTGAACTGTTGTGGATAATAAAATGCAGTAGATTCTTGTTTTTGTACGGAAGCTATTTGTTGATTTTTCTCTGTTTTGAATTCTGTCTTGCTTGAGGACAAGCAAGACTCAAGTGTGGGGAGATTGATAGCTCCCATTTGTATAGGGTTTTTAGACCCATTTTAGCTCGTTTTTGCTTTATTTCCTTTCAGTTTTAGTATTGTTTTGTTAGCTTTTAGTTAAAATAAGTAATTTCTAGTATTTATGGCGTTTTCTGTGTTTTCAGGTGTTTTTAGGCCTATTTGAGCATTCCCGAACCAGACCCGAGCCTTTTGGAGCAATTCCGGACAATTCAGGGACCGTCGGAGCACTTTTGGTATTCATCAGGGACCATTAGAGTAGATTTCGGAAGCCCAGTGGCCAAAACGAAGAAAAACTGGACCTTTTGTCTCATTTGGATGCCTGTCTCGTCGAGACACAGGGCTGTCTCGCCGAGACAGGCACTGTCTCGTCGAGACACTATGCTGTCTCGATGAGATAGCCACTCGTCTCGACGAGACAGCCACTGTCTCGACGAGACGAGGTGGGAGAGGCGCAAAAACGCCTCTCCTCTGCTGGAATGTCGAACTTAAGCTCCTTGGACACCTATTTTAGCACGGAAAAAGACCTTTTTACCCCCGGAGACCTAGGTTTTCTGCCTACGACTATAAATAGGCAGCTTAACTCAGTTCTTGGGGGGAGATTAGATTTTTAATAATCCAGAGAGCCGTTAGGGCTTCCTCTTCTCCATAATGTAGATTTATATTTTCGTTTAGATTAGATTTTCCTGCTTTCTAGATTAGGTTTATTTTAGTTTTGTCTTTTCTTTTATTGAAGAACAATTGATGGGAGAAGCTCCTCATCTTCTATTTCTATAATCAGAATCGACAAAGCGGGTTTTGGATTTCTATCTCTCACTCTTGTCTTTTATGTTTATATTTAATTGAAGCTTTTTCCATTGTCCTATTGCTATGATTGGTTTGTCTATGAACTGATCTTCATCCAATTTGGGATGGGGATGAAATTGATTATATGAATATGTATGATTAGGGATCTAAGGCCTTTTGATTGATCAGTTTATGCATGCTTAATGCCTTGAACTTGTTAGGAATAGGATTATTGCTAGAATGAGACTCGATGACGATCAACTAGCCTGCTTTATGTATATATCGTGCCTAATGCCTATAAACCTGACAAAGATAGGATTATAGATAGATAAGAACCTGACCATGGAATTATCTATGCTGAACTTGTGTAAATCTGACCTCGCTAGAGACCACTAGGAATGCGGCTTTGTGGATGGGCTATGGCTTTAGCCTTAGTTGCCAAAGAACCTAATGCTTTGCATGACCTAGGGTATATGCCTAATCACTGGTAAAACATAAATATGAACTCCCTAAACCCATACATAGGATTTAATCAAAGGATTCCCCAGCTTAGGGCTTGTTTGGATGGGGGTTAATTAAAGTAAGGTAGGGTAAGGTAAGGTAAGTGGGGTTTATAAACTAACTTGTTGTGTTTGGATGGAAGGTAAGGTAAGTGATGGTTAAATAATGTAATTGTGTTTGGTTGGAAGGTAAAGTAAAGTAAGGTTATATATAAAATTACTGTTATATCCTTACTCTTTTAAACTAAATAAAATAAACTACAAGCTTTGTTATATATATATATATATATATATATATATATATATATATATATATATAGTCTAGTAATAGTTAATCAACAAAAACAAAAACAATGTTAACTAAAAGTTTGGGCATTGGATAGTATAAAATTCAAATCTCATGTGTTGATTAGGGTTTGAAAATCAGCAGATGCAGCATCGGTTTGAAGAGCTGGAGAAGCTTTAGAGAGAGGCCATTACTGATGAAATAAATATTATAAAATCCTTACTCCATCTTGCACATGAAATAAAAAGATGGAGGTTAATTTTGTCCAAAAAAAAATACTTAACCCTCCTTCCCCTCCAAATTGGGGTGTAAAGAAAATAGGGGTATATTTACCCTCATCTACCCTCACCTACCTTACTCTTTATTTTACCTTCAAAACAAACAAGGTAATTCCTATACACTTACTTTACCTTACCTTGACTAACCTCCATCCAAACAAAGTGTTAGATTGTGCCATCCATTGATTCACCTTCTACTCTGTCAATTGTTCACTCTATTTTGTTATCTTTATTGCTTTTGATTAGTTAATTCATTATTCGAAACCCAAACTTTTATCCAACCCTCTAAACAATTAGATCACTCTAGGTAGATTTACTAATTATAACAAATAGTCTTTGTGGTTCGATCTCGTGCTTAGCACAATATTACTTGTTGCGATAGGATACACTTGTCCTATTAAATGCTATATATTTTACGAGCATCAGGACATGCCTTTGACCATCCTAATCCAAGGTCCGTTACATAAGACGATCTGCCACGATAGAAGGATACGGGATCCATCCCGTAAGACGATCTACCATGATAAAGATAAATAGTTGTTATACGATGGGGTCACCATCATTAATGAACATTAATGATACCTTAAAAGCAATAACAACTCGGAGGTTAAAGGTCAGAGTTAAGCTGCATTGAAAGAGCATTACACTTCATTAAAAAGGCATTAAAAGGGAGTTATTACGGTTATCACTCAAACCTATATAAATACCCCTGTAATATGACAACAAAGATACACACACTATTCTAACCCTACTTCTGTGATTACAGTTTATTCTCTCAAGAATATTACTGACTTAGGCATCGGAGTGTCCCTGGTCGATCCCAACGGCGCCTCACAGGGAAGCGTTCCGATCAAGGACTTTTTCATAAGTTATCACTTTTGTTTTCAGTTAATGAAAAATGGGTGAGCAGAGCACTTATGCCCAACTCATTTCATCTACCTTGAATATCTCTAATCTTCTCTACAACACTTGAATAAAAACATGAGTTTAAATATATACTTATTCATTTGCTTTTCTTAATTCAACAAATTTATGCTCTCTTGAATTTTAAGTTTTACAAAGTTTGTGTACAAATGTTAATTACTGGTTTATGGAGAAAGCTATTTAGGAAGGAAACCATAGAGGGGTATTTGAGTAAATGTATATATGGTGGGCCCATCTATATTAATGAGTAGAATGCAAAATGCTTAGGTGGCGCATTGACCAAGCGTTGACCGGTCATTTTTACCTGATGTACACCATAGTGGGAGGTCACCCATAAGGTCGTATATTTTAGTGTGACAAAATGAAGGTTGTACACCAACGTATGAAATGGGGTAAAGGTCGTACACCATTGATGAAATTTACCCCTTCTTTGAACAATCTCTCTCTTTCATATCTGAAATGCCTCTCTCTCAGAGATCTATCTCTCTCTTTCAGATCTGAAATGGCTCTCTCTTAGATGTATCTCTCTCTTTTAGATCTATCTTTTCTCTTTTAGATCTGTCTTCTCTCTCTCAGATCTATCTTCTCTCTTTGAGATCTGTATTCTCTCTCCCATATCTGTTTTCTTTCTTTCAGATCTATCTTCTCTCTCTCAGATCTGTCTTTTTTCTTTCAGATCTGTCTTCTCTTTTTTAGATCTATCTTCTCTCTTTCAGATCTATCTTCTCTCTCTCAGATCTGTCTTCTTTCTTTCTTACTCATTGTTTGAGTAAGGCGGCTTGGGTTTGTCTGAGGTGAGTCTGGTGCAGGGTTGGTTGTTTGGTCGGCTCTCACAGATCTGATGGAGATGGATTGCTCCATTGCTCATCTTTTTTCTAGATCCTCTTTCTTGAAGCATGCTTTGCCTGGATCTCGTGATGCTGCGACTTGTCCTCCTTCGAGACCCGGGCCCTCTACTGGGCCTAGGTCCTATGCGGCTACTCTTGTTGGTGCTTCTCCTTCTGCGGCTATTTCTCCTGATGTTCCTCCCCCTATGGATCGATCTTTTATATCTGAAGAAGGCGGCTTTAAAGCCGTCAAAATTCAACAGGATATTTACAATGGAAGGCTCAATCTTTGTGAGCATTCTATTATCGGGCGTATCACTCTTGCTAAAGGGGAATCTCCTCGGAAGTAGCCGTACTTGAAGGCCAAACTTTCATCTATTTGTGGTTGTTCTCCTAACTAGAAATTGATTTCTCTGGGTAGAAGTTTTTACCACATCATTCATCCGCAGAGGCTCTCCAATCTATTTGGAGTCGTGGTGCCATTTCTCTTAGGCCTGGGATTATGCGTTTCATTCCTTGGAGCCCGGGATTTAATCCGGACTCTCACAAATCCACATCTGCTCAAGTCTGGATCCGATTCTACAATCTTCCTTGGGAATTCTGGGATAAGCGGATCATGGCAAGCATTGCAAGGGCGATTGGGGTGCCCCTTCGTTTTGACAAGAATATTGTGGAGGGTGAAATGGGTCATTATGCTCGTATCTTTATTGATGTGGAGCTTTCTAAGGAAATGCAATACAAACTAAGGGTGGATATTGACACCTCAATGCATTGGGTTTCTCTTGAATATGAAAGGCTTCCTGACTTATGCTCCATTCTGCTGGAGCTTGTAGGAGGAACCTTTGTCGTGAAGAACATGTTGACATAAAGCAAAGAAATGGGAAGCAAAAGATGGGATCTCCCGAGCCCCGAGGTAGGTCTGTTACTCGGATTTGGAAACAGAAGCCAAGAGTTCACTCCTCTAAAGGGGCTCCTACCAAAGGAGAGTCTGACAAACCTAATAACTGTGACTTACAGATGGTACTTCATAGTTCAGTCAAGATTAGTGAGTCGGTTCTTGATTCTGATTCTGGCACGGTCCCCGCCTCTCCTTCGCTTGGCTTTCCATCTTATCAACTTGATAAAGAGCTGGGAATCTTGGGTTCGCAAACCTCTCACCTTAATCCTCAGGTTTCTGAATTTCCTAAATTGCAAATCATTGAGCATTCAGAAAATAATGACAGTTTACAGGTGGTTAATGATCCAGAGGAAAAGACTTGGTCTAAAGTCCAGAAAAGGAAGAAGCACAAAGATAACAGCATTCCCCTTGAGGTCAGTGGTAAACGGCATAGCAAGCCACCTGTGCGGTTTCAATGATTGTGTTATTTTGGAATGGTAGGGGCATCGCTCAACGAGCACTAAAGCTTCTATGCCAGCAACATCATTCTGATTTTTTGTGTCTTGCAGAACCTCTTGTTTGTTTTAGTGACACTTCTGATCGGTTTTGAAGATCTCTGGGTCTATCTTTCTTTGCCTGGAATGATAAGGATTCGCCGACTCTTTGGCTTCTTTCGAGGGATACTTCTTCTCTTTCTCTTCATTCTTCTCATGTCCAACATGTTACTGTTCAACACCAGCTGGGTGGTAAGTCTTTTCTACTTTCTTTTGTCTATGGTAGTAACCTGGCTTCGGAAAGAAGGGAGTTGTGGTCTTCTCTTTATAGTTGTGCCTTTCCACATAATAATTGGTTGGTGTTTGGGGATTTCAATGCTATTACGGGCTCTCATGAGAAGTTTGGTTCCCTTCCTACTGCTGGATCCTGCAGGGAATTTAGGAATTTTATTGATGATTATAATCTTATTGATAATGATACTTTGGGTCAGAGGTTTACTTGGTCCAATGGTCAGCATGGGGCGGCTCATGTTCAATGTCGCCTGGATAGAGCTTTGGTGTCAGAGGGCTTTTTAGATTCTTGCGACTCTATCTCTTGCACGGCTTTGGCAAGGTATAGTTCTGATCATTGACTGATGCTCCTGCAATGCAGAATTGGGGAACCAAGGATAGCTAGGTTCAGATTCCATGCCATGTGGACCACTAATGATTCTTTAAAGGGGGTAATTGCTAATCACTGGACATCCCACATCTCTCTCCCTCCTACACAACTATTATGTCATAAACTTCGCACTCTTAGGCCTATTCTCAGGGATTGGAATAAAAACATGTTTGGCAGAATTGATTAATATCCACCTGGAAGAAGTTCATCTTGTAGATATTCAAAAGCAAATTTCAGAGCAAGGAGATTCTCCGGAGTTGAGTAGTGCTACTTCTGCCGCCTGCTCCAACCTTGATTTACAACTTCTTCGACAAGAGATGACGTGCAGAGAGCAAAGCCATGTTAAGTGGCTTAAAGAGGGGGATAGGAACACTAGTTTTTTCCAAAGGTCTGCTAGAGTTAGAAAGACATGGGCCGGCATTCATCATTTGAGGATCGACGATGGGGGTCCCACTTCTGACACGGTAAGATTATCTGATCATGTAATTGAGTATTTCTCTAATCTCTTTTGTAGTTCTATAGAACATATTGATCTTTCTCCAATTAATGAGGTAATTCCCAACTTAGTAACTTCTTTGGAAAATGAGGAATTAATTTCTAAACCTTCCATTGAAGCTATTAAAGACACGGTCTTTTCCATGGATCCTGACAGTGCCCCTAGCCCTGATGGTTTTGGGGGAACTTTTTATCATTTCTTTTGGGATATTGTAGGTAAGGATGTTTGCAATATGGTTCAGGCTTTCTTTGATCATGGTTGCATCCTGCCTGGTTTAAACTCTAGTATTATGGCTCTAATTCCTAAAGTTGCTGAAGCTGACAGAATTGAGAATTTTCGTCCAATTGTGATGAGTAACTTTGGTTTCAAAATCATCTCAAAAATTCTTGCAGATCGCCTTGCAGTTATTGCAGCAAGGATTGTCTCTCCCAACCAGTATGGTTTCCTTAAAGGTAGAAGCATTTATCAGTGCATTGCCTTAGCTTCTGAGGGAGGTAATATTCTTGAAAGAAAACGTTTTGGTGGACACATGGCCTTAAAACTTGATATTTGTAAGGCTTTTGATACTTTAGATTGGAACTTCCTCTTGGCTGTGTTGGATTCCTTTGGTTTTTCTCCCACTTTCAGGGATTGGATCCTAAACATTCTGGCATCTGCTCGTATTTCTGTGATGATTAATGGTTCTCCAAAGGGTTACTTTTCTTGTTCTAGAGGGGTTAGACAAGGGGACCCCCTCTCTCCTCTTCTGTTTGACATTGTTGAGGATTTTTTTTCTCTCGTTGGCTTGCTAAGATGGTGAAAGAGGGTACTTATTCTATTCTGGAGGAAATTCTTTTCCCTCTCATCTTCTTTTTGCTGATGACATGCTCATTTTTGAAGTGGCATCCTTGATCAACTTGCATGCACTCAAGGATTTCTTCCTGCTCTATGGACAGTTCTCCGATCAGCAGGTTAGTTGGGACAAATCTGCTGTCTTTTTTGGTTCTCGGGTGAGTCCTCCGAGGAGGGTTCATCTTGCTCACTGTCTTGGCATCCGTTTGGAGTCTCTCCCTTTCAGTTACTTAGGAGTCCCTCTATTTAAAGGAGCTCCAAGGGCTCGTCATCTCAGCAGCCTTGCAGACAAATTTCTCTCTCAATTTAGCAAGTGGAAAGGTGGCTCTCTCTCCTTTGCAGGGCATTTAACTCTAATTAAGTCTGCTATTACTGGTTCTCTGGTTCACTCATCTATAAGTGGCCAGTGGGACTGTTGAATAAGCTCAATAGAAGTGTTAGGAATTTCCTTTAGACGGGTTGTATTGATCAGAGGAAGCTAATCACGGTTCCCTGGCAGACTTGTTGCAAAAGTTTGGAGGGTGGGGGTTTGGGCATTAAGGACTTTAGGATCTTTAACCAGGCTCTATTGGGTAAGATGTGTTGGGAATTAATTCAAGGCACCGGTCTAGCTATTTCTCTGATGAAGTTTAGATTTCTGGCTGTCTCTGGTTTGCCTAAAGCTACCATTGCTCCTTCCTCGATTTGGTCTTATTGTAAGTTTGTTTATTCATCCATTTGGGACCAAACCTTTTGGTGGATTGGCCAGTCTTCAACGCTCAATTTCTGGACAGATAGGTAGATCATTCTATCGGTGGTGGACAGATTGGGTCTTGATCATCAGGATAAGAGTTCTCGCTATAATTCTGTTGATGATTTTTTGGTAAATTCGGAGTGGCTTGACTTAGGTACTCTACCTTCGGTTGTTCAATATAGTATTCGATCTATTCACCGGGGTAGAGATGATATTGATTTCTGCGCTTGGCAGCCCTCTACGAAGGGTATTTTCACTGCCAAAGAGTACTATTCGGGTATCAGTCCTAGTTCCTCCTCGGTGGACTAGTATAAATTTGTTTGGAATGCTCACACTCCCCCTTCTCGTTCCTTCACTTTCTGGAGAGTTTTGCATGGCCGAGTTGCGACTCACGACCTCCTGCAGCGTCTAGGATTCCCCATTGCCTCTCGTTGTGTTCTATGTGGTAGGGATGCTGAGTCCATTAACCACTTATTCACTAGCTGTTCTTTTGCAGATTCTCTTTGGAGGGCCCTTGAGATTTATTTTGACTGCTCTTTGCCTCGTCATTCCCAATTCATCCACTTTTTCAGCACTCTTCGTAGCATTCTTTTTGGCTCACAGGTGTCGATGATCTGGCGTATTGCCGCTGTCACTTACATCTGGTTAATCTGGCATTGCAGGAATCAAGCAATCTTTAAGGAAGTTTCTCCTTCTATTCAGCACTCGAAGATCGCCCTCTTTCGATTGATTCGAGAGTCCTTTGCCACTTCTAAAGGTTTTTGCTCTTCGCGGAGAGATGTTGTTATCTTATCCTGTCTTCTGGCTTCTCCTAGGCCGTCTCCTGCTCCCAACATTATTCCGGTCCATTGGCTTAAACCTCCTCTGGGATGGGTTAAAGTCAATGTGGACGGTTCTTCTTTTGGCACACCTGGCGAGGCAGGAGCGGGAGGTATTTTTCGCAACTATCGAGGCTTTTCCAAAGGTTGTTTTGCTTTTTCTACCCCTCATTCTTTTGCTTATATGGCTGAATTGAGAGCCGCTATTTTCGTAATTGAACTTGCTTGGGATAAAAATTGGCATCAGCTTTGAGTTGAGTCAGACTCAATGTACGTAGTTAAGCTGCTTAGACATCGTTCCATAGATGTTCCTTGGAGTATTCGACAAGAGTGGTTGCATTGTCTCAGCATTTGCTCTAGGATGAACATTCTCTTTTCCTCAGTGATCAATTGGTGGCCTTTAGCCCCTGCTTTTTGCCACAGGTTTATCAATGATGACATTTGTAGTATTTCACACTTGCGTTTTTCTTAAGTTTTCCTATCTTTTCTCCTCCCCCTTCTTTTTGCTTGTTCTCCTTCCTCTTCTCTTGTTCAAACACTCACTTTTTTCTTTTATTAATATATTGCGGGTTTGCAGTTCTTGGGCCATGGGTGCTCACCCCGCCCAAGTTCTGTCTCGTTCCAATTTCTATCAAAACAAAATTTACTTCCTTTGATATAATTATAAATGTTTTTTCAAAATTAAATTTCTATATAAATATTTCTTTTTATTTTGCTTCGCCATTAACTTATATGCACTTGTATTTTTTTATTATTTTTCAAAAAAATTGTATTTTAATACTTCCCATTAGACCTATTCTGAGCCTGTTTGTCAGTCCAAACCCGCTTCTTATAAATTGAGCTTGAACATGCATATTTAAGAATTGTTTGCCCGGTCTTAACTCACTCAAGCCTGTACAAAAAATGAATTGGACATACGATTTTTCTTATCTTGGCCCAGCTTGGTCCAAGGCCAATATAAATATAATGTGGTCCGGACTAGACTTGAACAAGATAATTTAGTATAAAATTTGATTACGTCTGAGTTCGACCCGATCCAACCTATGAACAAATCTACTTCCAATTAGATATGTTCATAGAACCGGATAGTCACCCAGCTCACCTAGACCTTAATCCTGTCTAGGCTCGTCTATTTTTATGTCCGGACTTAAAATTTATAAAAATAAGACGTTACCAAAAACTCTCAAAATTATAAAATTGACTTACAAGAAATTCTATTATAGTTCTAGTTCATGAAATTAAATTAAATTAAATAATAATATATTTCTAAATAATAATAATATATTAATAAATAATAATAATAATAATAGTAATAAACTACAGAGATAATCCATATTTTGGAGCATAATTATATACTACGTATCTTAAATTAAATAAGAAATATAAATTACATGAATCATAAATAATATAAATGAGGAATTAATTTTCCAAATTAACCTGAAATCTTCAAGAACATCTAATTAATCATTTTAATTAATGATTACATTACATTACATATTTAACAAGACCCGGAATATGAACAGACAACATATAATCATCCCAGTTAATTTCAGTTGGATCAAACTTAAACATGTTTGCTTCATCATTCGGACATGTTTCGGTCGCTAATTTCCTCAGCTTCTCTGAATTTGTATCGTCAAATCTAAAACAAAAGGTAAAAAGAGAATAAATAAAAAAATTAGGGACCTCATAGTGATATTTTCCAAATTAAATTGCAAGGATGTTGAAATTAATTTTAAAAATTACAAGTACCTATAGCATATTTGATACAGGGGAGTAGGAGAGGCAGTTTTGATCAAATGCACCTTAATGAGCATGTAGAATTTGCTCATTCACCATTAGATTTAGGCTTATTAGAATCCTAAGGTGGAGATTCAAAACATCTTGCGGCTTAGATTCAATAAACCTATATCTAACGGTGAATGAGCAAATTCACTTACTCATTAAGGTGCATGTGAACATTCCTGGTAGGAGAAGGGTGTGCAAAGTGTGCTACAGCACAGGGCCCCCAAATTTAAAGGGCCTAATCTTTTTATTATACAACATTTAAGTAATTTTATTATTATTTATTATGTTCAAAATTAAGTGAATGTTACTTATTCAGGAAATATCTATTATACAATATCGAATTAAATTATTTTTGTTATATTTATTATGTCAAACCATAAAGTTAAACTATTTTTGTGTTTTATTTTGTAGAAACAGTATTGTTATGTGTGAATGCATTAATTTTTTCTAATGAATAAAGTCCAATTTTTTCATTTAGCACAGGACCCCGTAAATGTTTAAGACGACCCTGATTTGATAATATGAGTATAATAATTGGTTAAATAATTTATTGGTCCCCACCTTGTTACGTAACATATTGTGTCATTTTTTATTTTGAAAAACACATTATAAGGTTCGTATCTTTTGTCACCATCCTCTTTGGTCATTCTGTCTATTTTTTTAGATTTTTAACCAAATATATCTTAGTTTTTAGGACAACCACAGTGCGATACAAAATGAGCATGTTACTCTGTTGTTTTCTATCTGCTTGTTTATGCCCAATATAACGATTAAAAATTAAAAAAAATAGACAAAATGACCGAAAGATTGACAATGACAAAGAATAAGGGTCTTATAATGTGTTTTTTAAAATAAGGAGCAAACAATGTGTTATATAAAAAGGAGATGACTAATAAATTATTTACCCATAGTAATTAGGGCTTTAATCAAGCCGATAAAAGGTTTTGCCAGTTCATGCTTTGCCCGTCAGAAAATGGACGAGCTCGAGCTCAATATATTGTTAATTTTGTTCAAGAACCTTACTCGCGAACAACTCATTATTTTTTAAGACAAAACTACATAGTTCTGAAACAATTAAGAGTCAAAATGGCCCCCTGAAGTTAGCAGACAGGGTCAATTTAGCCTAAAAATCGAAGTTTAGGTATCAACTCAGCTCCGAAGATGGTAAAATTTGACATATTAGCCTAAAAGTAATAAGTTTTAATACCTAAAAGTTTGTTAAATTTGAGCTAATTTGTCAAGTTTTGGCAACTTTGGGATTGAATTGATATCTAAACTTTGATTTGGGCTAAATTTTATGGTCCAATTTTGACCCTAACTTCATTTTGAAATCTACAAAGATAAAGGTTCACACAAAATTACGTAGTTTTACATTTCTCCTCTTATAGAAATATTATTATTAAAAAAACCGAACCAAGCTTGCTCTCAAATCGTTTTATGAACATTATAATTGAGTTTGTTCATGAACCTATAATAGAGTTGAATACAGTCAAACTTTTATCTAGCAGTTCAATAGAATAATGGTAAAGTTACTTACATGCCCTCGAACAAGACATATGGTTTGTAGAGTTCAACTAATCGCATCACAATTTTCATTTTGCGATCAAGACCTCTATACATTTCCTCGTATTTCTTTAGTACTACAATGTTCGCCACTTGCAAAGCCTGCAAGAGTTTATAAACTAACTCGTGACTGAGAATATCATACAATAATAATCAAAACAGAAACGAAAATGTAAAATCAACAAATTGTTAACCGAATTTGAATATATATATGTTAAAAAATTATTTTAATTATGGGAGGAATTCAATTAACAGTATTAGTTTAATGATTCTAATTTAATTGATAATTTTAAAAGGTTAAAAATCTAATTAATTTTTAAGGTATAGGTTAGAGATGAAAGAAAATTTGTTATCCCAAATTCTCGATCCTCTTTCCCGTCTCTCTCACAAGAAAATCTCAATTTTCTTGTGTAGCTCATCCTGACTCCATAATATATTGTTTTAATTAAGCGGAGACCATTTTTTACGAGAGGAGGAGAAAAGTGGTCAAGAAATTTGGGACATCAGATTTTCTTCCGTCAGGGATCTAGTCCCAAGTTGTTCAAACGCTAATAACTCTCTAAACTTTCAGAATGATATTTCCAATACCTCAACTTATTTAAACTATCAAGATTAACCTCTTATTTCCAAAGTGCGTTACCGCATCGGAAATAAGGCATTAATCATTGCAATTTTTAAATAAGTGCAAGTAGTGGAAAAATCGTTTTGAAAGTTTAAAAAATCATTAGGCGTTTGAGTGCAAATTAAAGCCGGTGAATATGTATTAAACCTATAAATCAGGGACGGATCCAGGACGAAACTTGGGGGCTTGAACAATTGAAATCAGGCATTAATCATCGCAAGTTTTAAACAAGTTCAACTTATTGTGAGAAAATGCCGAAAATTCCATTGAAATTATGTATGTAGATTTAATTTTTCATGAAAACACAAAAAAAAAAAATCAATTTAACACCCGTACATCACGAAAAACCACCACAAACATCACTGTCAATGAATCCCGGATCTGTCACTGCTATAAACTACTTTATTTAATTAATAAATTGTAGGAAATATTTACCTTTAATGGGAGGAGATAACGAAGAGTGGTGTACATATGGAAAGTAGCCATAGAGCTAAAGAGAAATCCTTTGGAAATAAGAACTTGAGTTCCATCTTTGTTAATCCACGGATTTGCAGAGAAATAACGGTAACTGTAATCATGAATATTTGAAAATTTCATTGGATTTCTCGTTGATGATCCTATTTGATATATTATTTCCGAACTATGATTTCTTCCTCTTGATACCATGGCTAAAATTATACAATTCACCACCATATCGGATGGTATCTGTAATATCCAAATACATATTTTTATCAGTATAATATCATTAAGTAAAGATCAACATTATCGAAAAAGTACAGATAATATGTTAATGTAAGAAATAGTAAAATTTTACTTTTAACGTTTTCAACTTTTAACAATTTTACGTTTTCAAACCATCCTTAATAGGAGTGTTCTGCCCCTGCCCCTGCCCACTAGACATATTCATGGATTGAGCCGGGCTAGATCTAATTAGATTTAACACTAAACTATCTCGTCTAAGTAGAGCTCAACTCGTATTATATTGGGTCAAATACATGAATATCATAATTAAATACAAAATTACAACTAAGTCATATCACCAAACTTAATTCTTAATATGTCATTATTTTCTATATATTATGACTTTACACCATAATTTAAAAATTCTACACTCCAATTCATAAATTATAAACCTTAGAAAATATATTCTATACTTCTAATTTATAAATTTTAATCCTTAAAATATATTAAAAGTACTGATTTAACTACGAATATTTATTCTCTATATAATATTTGCATCAGACTCGAATCCGACTAAAACAAGATAAGAAAACGGAATCCTAAGACCATCTTCATCCCATGTAGCTAATATATTTATATTTAAAAAATTATTTAAAATTAATCTTAAATTATATAAAAAAATTTAAATGGTAACTATATAACATTTTTTTTTAAAACTGTTTTTAATTAAAACAATACTAAATCGGAACTGGTAACTATATATCTTATTAAACTTAACTTAATTATAATTATATATTAATATATGAATTCTGGGTGGGGCCGAGCTAAGCCTATAACCCTGACCTATCTTATATTCGAGCTTAGAGGGACTTGATCAGACCGGGCCAAGTACTAAATATCTATGTCCAGACCCAATCCATAAAGAGAGGGTATGGACGGATTGAGCAGGCCATCGGTTCGATGAACATGTCTACCGCTGACCACTTCATCTTCAGACTGAACCCCAGCAAATCGCCGAGACATGATTGAGAAAAAAATATTTAACCCGTATCGTACAAAGCGATCTAATTTTACTTTGCTCACATGGCAAAATTTTAGCTCAAATTACCATTTTTAAGAAATTTCATCCCTAATTTTCATTAGTATTTACTTAATGAAAGCATAAAATTCAATCATAAGGTTAAAATTGAACTAAAGAATAATTCTATCATAGAGGAAAATTAAGTTATTTTATGCAATAAAAGTTAAATTGATATTTCTTAATGATTTAGGGGCAAATTGAAGTTTTGTCCCATAATAATTAATATAATATAAAGTAGCTGAAATAATAAATTAGGTAAACAGTAAATGAGCTCACCACATCAATGAGTGACTGTGGACTGGCTACAAAGTTTGGTATTTTTCCTTTTCCATACCCAGCAATTACACTATCAACAGTTCTGTCATTAAAAAATAATTTAATTAGATAATAACAATAATAATAAACCCCGTGGTTACACATTTTTACAGATCGGTACCTGTGATTTTTTTTAGAAACCAAACCATGTGGTTTGCCACATTTTGATTTTGGGTTGATTTGACCAAATTTGTCCGATAAAGACCTCAAAATGAAAATTTTGAACAATTAAATGATATTTTAAGCAACTTTAATTCTTGAACTTTTTAGGTTTGACGTCATTTAAGTTTGTTTTTTTATAAGAGAAAGTTAATGTTTAAAGAGAGAAAACTCCAAAAATTATGATTTTGAAAAATAAAACGTGGTTTCATAGTAAATATGATATTAAACAACTTTAATTCTTGAAATTTTTTATTTTGAAATTGTTATCGGTTAAATTTGGTAAAGTCAGCTCAAAATGAAAATTTTGTAAACCACATTGTTCAGTTTGTACAAACACATGTAACCACACGATTTAATTCAAAATTAACCCTATTTTTTTTAATTAATATAATAATAATTTTAATTTTAATAAATAAAATTGTTAAGATTCGAACCCTTAACCTTTTAATTTAAAATATTTTAACATTGTATCAAGAAATTATTTAAATCCGAAATTTAAATAAGAAAGTAAAATAAAAAAAAATTGATAATATTTATTATTGCCGACAATAATCACCAACCTTACACCTTCAATCCAACCCGAAAATGGTTCTTTGTAAGTACTCGTAATCATGGTAGGACGGATAATAACAAGAGGCAAGTTCCCTTTCAAATGTAGTAAACACATCTCACCCATTGCCTTTGTAAATACATACGTGTTTGGCCATCCATAAGTTCTTGCCCTATTGAAAGGTAACAACACAAATTAATATTAATCATCGGAAAATGCTTCACTTGGGAAGAAAATCGGTTGTCCCCATTTCACTATCCTCTTATTTGTCTCCCTTTTAATTTATACGTGTTATAAATTGAGTGGGAAACAGGTACGTGGATAGAAAATAGGGAACAACAGATTTTCTTCCCTAAAATCATATCTAATCTCTCCAATTTGCATTCAAACGCTGACAATAGCTCAAACTTTCAAAACAACATTATTGTCACGTCAACTTTCTTGAAATGACTTTTCCGCTATCGTAATTTGCTCAAAATGACTTAATCAACCACCTAAATTTTCTTAAAACGATCATTATGCAATCTCAACTTACTCAAAAGGACCGTTCTGCCACTCAACTTGCTTAAAATTCCAGTGTCGTATATGCAGTACTGTCATGTTTTCATAACGAGTTAATCATGACTATTTAAACAAATTTTGGGAACAAAAAAAATGTTTAAATGACCTTTTTACCCTTTCAACCTGCTAAAATGTCCATGACTATCCCTGACACTGCACACTCTACACACCACTAGCATTTTAAGCGAGTTAAGGTGGTGGAAAAATATCGTCCTAAGTAAACTGAATGGGCGGAAAAGTCTATTCAACTAAGTTGAGAGGCGATACAAAGATAAGTTTGAAAGTTTGAGATACCATTAGACGTTTAAGGGAACAAAAAGATTGTTTTGAAAATGATCTTTTTACCCTTTCAACGGCTACCCCTGGTACTGCACACTCTATACACCAGTAGCATTTTAAGGTGGTGGAAATATCGTTTTAAGTAAATTTAATGGGCAGAAAAGTTGATTCAAGTAAGTTGAGACGCGATAAAAAGATAAGTTTGAAAGTTTGAGATATCATTAGGCGCTTAATGGGGACAAAGAGATTTTTTTGAAAATGACCATTTTACCCTTTCAACCTATTAAAATTTCCATGGCTACCCCTGATACTGCACACTCTACACACCACTAACATTTTAAGGTGGTGGAAAAATATCGTTTCAATTTGGCGAAAAAGTCGATTCAAGGAAGTTGAGAGGCGATAAAAGTAAGTTTGAAAGTTTGAGATATCATTAGACGTTTAAGTGCAAGTTGGAGATATCGTTTAAATATTAAACCGATTTTAAACTTAATTAAGAAAGTACCTTTGGAGACCAAAATCTTTCAAAGATGTTGCAATAGATTTCTCAGAAGCATTTTGAGAAATAAGTTGATCTAATTTTTCTTCAAGCATTTTCTTTTCTACTTCAATTACTATTTTATCTGTTCCCTTCTTTGCTTCTCCCATTGAAAATGGCTTCTCTAATATTATTCCTTTATCTTCTCCACATACATAGGCTGGAAAAAAAACTCGAGGATTAAACAGTATATTATTAAAACTCGGGACTAAATAGTATATTAGATAAAAATGTATGGACTAATAAATTATTGGGTTGATTTTAAATAGATGTTTTGTAGTTTCACGTTCTTACAGATCTGGTTTTTTTTTTTTTGTTACAAACCAAACCTATGGCTTGCAAAATTTTCATTTTATTGAGAGAGAACTCCAAAAATGATGATTTTGAAAAATTAAAAATGTTTCTTCATAGTAAATATGATACTAAACAACTTTAATTCTTGAAAATTTTCATTCTGAGGACGTTATCGCCCAAATTTGGCAAAATCTATAAAAAATTAAAATTTGCAAACCACGTAGTTCGGTTTATAACAAAAAAAACCACAAGTACCCATACGTGAAACCACGTGAAATTTATTTGAAATAAATTTTCTATCATAAGCATTTATTTAAAATTAACCCTAAATTATTTACTTTTTTTCCATTTTGAAAATTAGAAACATAAAAATTGAGAAGTGTTAATTTTGTTTCTAAAATAATTGGGAGAAAGTTCAATCATTTTTACCCTCATTGTAGAAAACAACTCAATTTTGTGTCTGTCATTAAAAAAAAATAAGTTTTACCCTACCTTTAGTAGTTTTTTTTTTAATAAAAGGGTAAAATTGAAATAAAATCTTACCCTGTCATAAAAAAAATAAGTTTTTTCACAAAACAACTCAATTTTGTGTCTGTCATAAAAAAAAATAAATATAAGTTTTACCTTACCCTTTAGTAGTATTTTTTTTTCATAAAAGGGTAAAATTTGAAACAAATTTTGTGTCTGTCATAAAAAAAAAAAAAAAAGTTTTACCCTACCCTTTAGTAGTATTTTTTTTTCATAAAAGGGTAAAATTGAAATAAAGTTTCTATCATAAGAGTAAAATTAAACTAAAATTTCTACTATAGAACCAAAACTGAATTAGGGTAAAACTTCTTCCATACTTATAGGTAAATTTGACCCTTATCCTATTTTTGTACTTATATATTAATCGGATAAGAGTCAAATTTCCACCAATTTTACCATTATCATACAAAATGACGCAATATTACTACAGTAATAGAATTATTAGTTTACTTTTACTTTTTTAGAAGTAAATACCCAGAAAATATTATCGATAAAATTATTTGAAAAATAGCAAACCATTTTTATCTTTTTCAATAATCTTAATAATAAAATTAACCTTTATTATTAAATTAATTAATCAATTAATTAATTAATTAATTAAACATACCAGTAGAGACATGAATAAGCATCTGGATTTTGTGACATTTCTTTGCAAAATTTAGCACATTCAAAGCTCCCAATGTATTTGTGCCTAATGCAACATCATATCTTCAAAAAAAAAATTATTAGTTAATTAGTCAAAGAATTAATTAATTAATTATAATCAATGTAATTAAGAAAAATTTAGAAAATTAAGTAATTACCTTTCATCAAAATTAGTTGTGGCAGCAAAGTTCACCACAAAATCAACTTGTTTCCACAATTCATCTCTTAATTTTGAATCTTCAATTCCTAAATGTTCATAAGAAATATCTCCAGGAATTGGAGACATTTTTTCTGATACAATGGAATTTAATTTTTCTCCATATTTTTCCTTCAGTTTTTTGAATAATTCCTTTCCTATAATCTGCAAATAATTAAATTAATTAACACACGAAAAATTATTAGCAAAATAAGGCTTATTACGCAGGGCGAATACAGAATTTGAAAGCTGGAGGTGCGAAATTGCCCCCAATAACCCTTTTTAGTGGAGACATGGGAGCTGAACCATCCCTTTTAAGGGTGGTTCTAGGAGACCGGGGGTGCTCTGGAGCTGAACCATCCGTTTCAAGGGTGGTTCCCGGAGGCCTAGGGTGTCGGAGCACCCCCAAG
Organism: Euphorbia lathyris; assembly: GCF_963576675.1. NCBI lineage: Eukaryota > Viridiplantae > Streptophyta > Magnoliopsida > Malpighiales > Euphorbiaceae > Euphorbia > Euphorbia lathyris. The sequence goes on from NC_088912.1 coordinate 10,853,129, forward strand.
CCACCCCTTTCTGTGATCCTGCCTCTAGTTGTCTAAATTATTTTATTGGACGTTTGAGTTTTGAAAATGTCTCATTAGCTCTCTGAATTTGTTAAAAATGTCTCAGTAGATCATTAAATTCATTTGACAGAGCAATGAGAGATTTGGATAAATTCAAACGTGCATCACTTTAAGCAAGTTCAGAGGATTAATACAGTTACTTTTGTTGTTTTACTCTAAACAATAAATATAAAGTGTTTGGTTAGAATTGAAAAATATATGTTAATAGCTATTTTTCGAAAGAAAATCGGCTAATATGTACGAGCAAACAGATTACAATAACAATAAATAGTAAACAAACAAACCCTTAATTACCTCCTCTTGAAGACGTTCCCTGGCAGATTTAGCATCCGAGGCTCTTAAAAGGAGATAGAATTTCTTCACATTCGGCTGAACTCTTAATATCTTCTCCACAAAAACTATAAAAAATATTCAATTTCATTTAAGCAAATTTAGGAAGTTAACGACATACTCTATAAGTTTAGAGTCTAAACCTTTATTTGCCCAAATTTATAAGCGCCCATGTATTAAGCCATTTTATTTATATCTCCGTGAGAATCATAAAAATACATGCATACAATTGTAGGAGGAAAGGGTGTATACTATAAGTTCGTTACATCTCCAGTCACCGGAATCCACTCTAGAACTATAAAGTAGTGGTAGAGTCAAAGAAACAACATATGAAAGTGTAATTACACCCGGAGACCGTTTTTTTCTAGATAGAAGGCCGTCTGGAACCACCCTTCCCGAAATAAATAACTAGAATATTCCAAAAAAAAATACATGCATACAATGGTAGGAGGAGAGTGTATACGTGAAGTTTGTTACACCTCTAGTCACCGGAATCCACTCTAAAACTAAAACGTAGTGGTAAACCCAAAGAAAGAGGATACGAGAGTGTAATCGCAACATCCTCAAAACCGTTTTTCTAGACAAAAGACCGTCTAAAACCACCCATCCTGGGATAAATAATTGAAAAAAAACACTAATAATTAGAGGAAGTACACATTGGTTACACCTCGATCACCGGAATCCACTCTAAAACTAAAACATAGCCGCAAATCCAAAAAAAGAGGATACGAGAGTGTAATCGCAACACTCCGAAAACCGTTTTTCTAGACAAAACATCGTCTGAAGCCACCCATCCCAGAATAAATAATTGAAAAAAACACTAATAACACCTTGGTTACTGGAATCCACTCTAAAACTAAAACGTAGTGGTCAACCCAAAGAAAGAGGCAATACCCCAAAACCGTTTTTCTAGACAGAAGACCGTCGGAAACCACCCTTCCCGGGATAAATAATAATTAGAGGAAGTATTTACTTACTCTTTGCAAGATAAGCGGTTGCAACCCCACCCCAACCCCGAAAACTAGCTCAAACGACAAGGTTTCTCTCCCACGTTTATCAATCTAGCTAACACCCGTTATATCTACAACCGTTATAAAAAAAAACCCAAAAAACCGAGAAGAAGGGAAGCATTAATTTACTTACTCTTAGCAAGATAACCGGTTGCACCAGTGATTAAAATGGACTTGTTTTCAAAGAACTCAATGATGCTTCCAAACTCCATTTTTTTGTACTTTGATTTCGTATGTTAATTTATGAAAGGAGATGAGAAGAAGTATTTATAAACTAAAAAACATTATAATAAATAAATAAATGAAACATATTTTTTTGACAAAATAAATGAAATATTAATGAATATGACAAAGTACAAGTTTGTAGTAGACGTGACAGCTTACCAACCAAATCTCTTTCCTCTCTATTAAAACATTAATTCTATCTAACTTGTAAATCTTAAATTAAATAACCTCAAATTAAGGTTATACTATGCTAATATAACACATCATTTCAAACATTATTGGAGTAAATTACACCGATGGCCACTGATAGGGACGGATCCAGAGTGGAGCTCGGGGAGTTTGAGCATCCACTGATTGCCAAGAAACGCTAAAAATTCTGTGGAAACCGTGTACGGGTTTTTTTAATTTTTTTATATAAAAACACCAAAAATATCAATTTAATACCCATAATTATGCGTAAATTACACTCATGACTACTGAACTTTGCCCATTTTAAATATTGTGACCACTAAATTTCAATTCTTAACCGTATTACCAATGAACACACTTTTTAACATCCGTGGTCACTCAATGCCTCAAAACATCCGTTGACGGCCTCAAAATTAAAAATTCAAAGAGTTAGTGATATTCTAAGAAATTTTCATTCTTGAAATTTTTAATTTTAAGGTCATTTAGGTGTTGTTTGGTTAGGAGATAGAGAGTGAATTTTGAGAGAGAGAGAGAGAGAAAACTCCAAAAAATGTGGTTTCATGGTAAATTCGTTCTGAACAACTTTAACTCTTGAATATTTTCATTTTGTAGTCGTTAACGGTCGTTTTGAGGAGTTAGTTACAGTTGAGTGATCATTAGTGTTAAAAAGTGTAAAGTTCAGTGACCATACTGTTAAAAATTGAAGTTCAGTAGCCGCAATATTAAAATGGATAAAGTTCAGTAGTCATGGGTGTAATTTACCCTTTGAGTAAATTACACATTTGCCACTGAACTTTGCTTTTTTAACATATGATTACTGAACTTCAAAACTTAACATAAAAGAAAAGCTACGCAACTTTACATTTTTTAACACCTGTAGCCACTCAAAGCCTCAAAACGATCATTGACGGCTTCAAAATAAAAAATTCTAAGAATTAACAATATTTTAAGCAACTTTAATTCTTAAAAAATTACATTTGAAGTTATTTAGGTGTTGTTTTTTGTTAGGAGATAGTGAATTTTTAGAGAGAAAAATATCAAAATATGATAGTTTTGGAAAAAAGAAAATGTGGTTTCATGGTAAATGTTCTAAATAACTTTAATTCTTGAATATTTTTATTTTGATGTCGTTAAGGGTTATTTTGATGAGTTAGTTAAAATTTAGTTGCTACGAATGTTAAAAAATATAAAATTAAGTGACTTTTATATTAAGTTTTTAAGTTACGTTAAAAAAAAAAAAACAAAGTTCAGTGGTCATGGGTGTAATTTACCCAACATTATTTCCTCAAGTAATTTTATGCTTGATTGTCATTGTTATAATATCGGTTGGTGTAAAACAAAATTAATTTGGATAAATTTGAAATTATAAACGTATATGTTCTTTGTTATTAACATAATTGGGTAAATTACACTCATGGCTACTGAAATTTAGCATTTTAACATTCTGGCCATTGAATTACAATTCTTAATAGTATGACCACCGATTTTACACTTTTTAACACCGGTGGCTACTCAACACCTCAAAACGACAGTTGTCGGCCTCAAAATAAAAAATTCAAAGAATTAATGATATTCGAAGGAACTTTAATTCTTGAAAATTTTTGTTCTGATGTGATTTAGGTGTTGTTTGGTTAGCAAAGATAAAGTAAATTTTTTGAGAGAGAAAGCTCAAAAAAAATGTGATTTTGGAAAATAAAAAATGTGGTTTCATGATAAATGTCGTTCTGAACAACTTTAATTCTTGAATATTTTCATTTTGAGGTCGTTAACGGTCATTTTGAAGAGTTAGTTAAAATTGAGTGGCCACCGATGTTAAAAAGTGTAAAGTTCAATGCCCATACCGTTAAGAATTGAAGTTCAGTAGCCATAATGTTAAAATGGGTAAAATTCAGTGGCCATGAGTGTAATTTACCCTAACATAATTTTAAAAATTAGTGTATGTTTGATTCTTTTTCGTGTAGTTTTTTTTACTCGTGTTTTATTAGAATGGAGAAACAATAAACAATTGTAGATAGTTATTTTGAAAGCTAAATCAGTTAGCATCTACTAGTTATCGACAACAGTAGACAGTAATTGATAAACCAAACAGATTCTCGGATTGACTAGGCTCGAGTAATAATTTGGTCGAATAGGGATACGAACCTTTTCTTAGAAACCGATTACTCGAATCAACCATGAACTAATAAATTTGATCCCGGTGAACCGGTTTGATCCGGCTTGATTTTCCCTTTGATAAAAAAATCATATATTACATAAGAATTATTATAGGAAATATCTGTCTGTAAGTAATTTGGATCGGATGGATAAATATGGATACAAGTTTATTTAATTAAGTAATTAAGATAAATAGGAACCATATCTAACTAAGAGTTATAATCATTGTTAATTAAGAATTTACCAATCTGACATAGAGTAGGATTATTCCTAACTGGAGCCTATAAATAGAGGCTTAGATAGACATTATTAACACACCACACAAGAGCAGAAATTCCTCTATCTCTCTCTCCTGCACGCACACTCACTTTCACTCTCTAGACGTTGCACTTAGTTCGTAGAACAATCAGTCCTCCTCAAATAACTTTGGCGCATTAGCAGTGTAACAGTTATACAAGATCGTGGTTCAATTTCTTTCGTTGGTATCTGTTGGCCCAATAAATCACAAAACATCGCTAATAGTATCGTAATGGTAATCTTCGCTTCAAGCGTTAACCCGATAAATCTGTATTTGAACATATATGATTACTTGAGAAAATCTTTCATTGGTGTTAGAGCCATAGAATTTGTATTATGTCTATTATTGACCCGCATTTTTTATGCAAAACGATGTTTTTAACTTGTATATGATAATTATATATGTTAGAATTAATTAAATAAACATAAAACGTGTTTTTTATGCGTAAAAAAAATGAGACTAGAATTCTAAAAATACTATCTATTTGTGAATTGAGATTTCTGTTACGGTTTCATTCATCAGTAGAGGGTATGTAATGAGCAAATCCGACTTTGTGCTCGTCTTTTTAAAAAATGGATCTTACCAACTTGTCCGGAAACCCCAAAAACCCTAGGTTGAAAAACTTCAGAGTCAAATAGTGTCGGGAAGGTGGCGCGTGACACACACGTGTAGTCGATAGATCTACAGCGCGCAATGACTAGACAATTAATGTGTGCCACATGACACAATGGTGGCGAACCATAGTTCGCCAGTTGGCGTGCATTCGCCACACACACACCAAGCATGTAAACAACGCATGTAGTTGCGTGTGTCGGTTCGAAGCAGAATTTTGACCCCAGTTTTTTTGTGCACCATGTTTTTGTAATTTTTCTAAATTTTTAGAATATTTTATTTAATTTTTGGGTTTACATAATTTTTATTTTTTATTTTCTAAATATTCTAAAATTACATAAAAAAATATATTTTTTTTTAACAAAACCTTCATTAATGAATTGCAATATTACAAGAATTTAACAATGAGAAAGTGAGAAAACTCGGGAAAACATCATAAAGTCTAAGGCTAGCATGAGTTTGAACCGACTGAGCTAATGCATGTGTCAGACTATTTGCTTGCCTTGTCAGGAAACGGACCGAGAATCCGTTATTAATATGGACCAAGAGCTTGCATCTACTGATAATGTCACCGAACTCCGAACAATCAGTCTCTGCACTACCAATCGCATCACAAACAACTTTAGGATCGATTTCAAAGGCTACTCGTGTAAATCCCCGCTCAACTGCCCAACGAATGGCTTGTAGTAGTACTAGTGCCTCGCCTTCTCGTACCTCCATCAGACCGTCTAACCCCAACGTTCTGCCCGCAATAAACCGGCCGTCTAAGTCCCTAATTGCTGCACTCAATCCCGTCATTCTCATCTCGGCGAATAATGCCACGTTTGTGCAGCATAAGAGGTTATCGACTCGAGGAGGGTGCTAAATCAATTTACAACGAGGAGTCAAATTGCCTCGTCCCCGATCTCTACTATCAACTTATCACTGTTTTAGGCGCATATACCGTCAGTCGTCCAGACACCAAGTAGCCTCGTACACAATCTCGTTTGCCATCTGCGTCGTTTGCTGCCAAAATAAAATATTTTTAAATACCAAAAAATTACCGAAATTTTTATGAAATTCCAAAAACTTCAGAAAATAATTTGGAACAAAATAAAATTAATTGAAAATTTGGTTTTTATTAATATAAAAATATTGGTATATATAGTTTAATCTGTTTCTATTTATTTATAACAATATAACAATTACTACTATTATAATTTGTGTTCCGGTTATTGCTCGATCTCCTAATCAAATTAATAAGTTAAATAATTTGAGAAAGGAAATCAAGAATTGAAAAATGAATCATTATATCCCTACCAAAAAAAAATGAATCATTATATTACAATATTATAGAAATAAATAAAGAAAATAATTGATCAAAATTATTTGAAAACAATAAACACATTTACCCAAACCATACAACAATGTTCAAAAATAATTATAATAAAAAAACATTTTTTTATTTTGAGTGTCACTCAGGCGACATGTAGGTGGACCCTAAGCGCTACTTAACCGGTAAAAACAAACGGTTAGTGGGCTAAAAAAAACGACCAAATCGCCTAGGCAGGAAAAATCGAAAAAAAAAATTTGATTTTTAGGTCCCTAAGCAATTCAGGCAGCTTACTTTTTTAACATTAATCGTAGACCAACTAGTATTCAGACTTCCTTATTTAGACTAGTAGTCCTGTTAAATAATTATTAAATTAAATAAAATTAATACAACTAGAATTCCTAATTATCTAATATAAAATATTCGAATGTAATCCACCTAAATCCTAATTAGTACAGACATGTAATTCTACATTAATTACTGCTTTTAATATATATATATATATATATATATATATATATATATATATATATAAGGGATAAGGTGTAAAAATGCTCATAACTTTTACAGTCAGAGGCAATTTTACCCCTAACGTCTAAAATGGTACAATTTTACTTCTAATATTAGCAGTCAATGACAATTTTACCCCTTAAAATTGATAAGTTTGGTCAATTTCAGACATTATAAAGCACAAATATTTTGTTCCTTATTCTGCACAAATTGTATATATGTTGGCTCTAAAAAAAAGATTTCATATTTCTTGTAATTTCATAATAGAATTGAAGATTAATATTTTTAAAATTGTTGAAATATTTTAATTTTTTATTCAACTCGCACAAAATACAGTGTATTTTAAAAAAAAAAACCACATCTAATCGAAAAAATAGTTTGATGAATTATTTTTTAAATTGACATAACTTATCAATATTAAAGATAAAATTGATCTTTACTGCCAATTTTAAAAAGTAAAATCACATCATTTTAAATTGGTTTGGTTTTTTTTTTTTCACCTTATCCCACGAATTGATAATAGTTTAATACATTAATTGCTAATTAATCGTATGCTCCTAGCAAGTAAAGCCGTTGGTGAAATTAATATCCTTCCTAATAAAGTGGTACTCCATTTTAAGAAAAAAGAAAGTAAAATAAATAAAGTATACTCTTTGGTGAAATATCATTGCATTGGTTATAAATGTAAATTGAATTCAACTCTTGTTAGGTGTATATAGGACATGATGTATTAAATTTAATACACATAAATATACAAATTTATGCTCTTTAACATTTCTAAATAAGATAATCAAATAAGGTTAACTTGAGTGGTTAAGAGTCTCAAGTCGCTTAAACTAGATCTCGAATTTGAATCTTAGGATATTCATAAAGCTTTAATTAGGAGAGGATCCATATAAAGGGTAGGGATGAGAAAAATAACCGGTAACCGATTACCAAACCGATAACCGAACTGAAGTTTTAGTTTGGTTCGGTTATTTTAACATTTTGGTTCGGTTCGGTTTTAATTTTAGCTTAGTTTGGTAATCGGTTATCGGTTCGGTTACTGAAAAAATATATCGGTATAACCGATAACCGAACCGAACTTGGTATATAAATATAAAAAATATAATTTTATTTTTACATATATAAATAACTTATAAAATATAAAATCTAACCCCTAAAAAATATTCTTTTATCTTTATAATATAAATTTTGGTTCATTAGTCTTTAATTTCATCAATTGTAACTTTTATACAAGTGCATTATTTGAAAACCAATTAAATAAAAATATACAAAAATTAAATATTATGAATTTTCGGTTATTCGGTCGGTAGCCGAACCGAACCGAAACTTTTCGGTTAAATAAAATTCGGTTACCAATCTTATTCGGTTCGGTTCGGTTATGAAAATAACACAAACTTCGGTTCGGTTAACCGAAAGTTCGGTTCGGTTAGTAACCGAACCGAACCGATGCTAAAGGGTGTCTACCAAAGTACAAATAATTAATTTATCATATATAAGTTTTATTTATATTTTATCCAATTTCTCTGTTCGAGACTCGTCAGACACCCTTTAGGTGGATCCTCTTTCAATTAAAGTTTTCTGCATACGCTATGTAATGACCCAGTTTGGAGTGGGTGACGTGGGGGTAGAAAGCCTGAACAAGGAGCAGCTCTACGAGATGGTGATGGGAACATGAATGAATTAAATTCTACATCGAAAATGGAGAGGGAGAGACTGGAGTTTATTAGTAAGGTGTGAATCCAATACATGTAGACGCGTTTTAAAGCCATGAGACCTAAGGCATTGGATTTGAGCCAAACCGGACAATATCTACATGATATTGGATCAGGATGTTACAATTGGTATTAAAACCGACTCTCCATGTACAATATGTGGTTCAAGGACGAACCAGTCGGAAGATGGTGGGCCTGTAACGATCCGGTCCGGAGTGGTGGTGCCGGGATAGAAGGCCTGAGCAAGGAGCGGCCCTAAGGGATGGTGATAGGGACAGGAATGAACTGAATCTCATATCGAAAATGGAGAGGGGAGACTATGGCTTATTAGTAAGGTGTGAATCCAATACATGCAGACGTGTTTTAAAGCCGTGAAGCCCAGGGTATTGGATTTGAGCCAAACCGGACAATATCTACATGATATTGGGCCAGGATGTTACATTTTAGACTCAAATCCGAGATCTAACTTAAGCGGCTTGAGACTCTTAACCCCTCAATTCAACTTTAATTAGTATTTATCTTATATAAGTTAATCCTATAAAAAATTGTCTAAAACATTTACTATTTCATTAATACAATCGCAAATAACTTATAAATTCTTGAAAAAAAAAACACATATAAAAATACACGAAATAGTTTCATTTTATTGATAAATTTGTTTGGAATGTATATAGACAGTAGTATTCACATGAACCCTAAATAATGAAGTGAATTTCATCATTCACCGTTATATTTAGGCTTATTAAATCTATGACTTATAATGATTTGAATCTCCACCATAGGATTTTAATAAGTCTAATCCAACGTTCAGGATCCAGATGAGCACTACTGATGATATAGCAGTCACATAACAATCTAATTAGTCCGTTCAATTTTTTGTTAAATAAAAGTAAAATTAATTTTACTCGAAAATATTAAAAGTAAAATTTTATCGTATTGCTACATTTTTTTTAACCAAAATTGGGATATTAGGCACTTCAGTGGTGTTCACATTGACTATGAATGACCAAATTGACCATTTACAGTAGATTTAACCTTATTAGAATTGTACTGTGGAGATTAAAATTATCCTAAGATTTAAATCTAATTAGTCTAGATTTAACGGTAAATGATGAAATGAATCAGTGTATAATAACCAAATAATAATGAAGATGAAGATGGTGACTTATCAAGAATAGGATTATTGTTACTTTATATGTTGATTGTACATTGTCCTTAATCTACCAAATGAAAGCCTAAATTTGGGGGGGAAACGAGTGATTTGTTAGGTCAATTTATTAGGCTATAATACAACTATTCATCTATAATTATAATAATAATAATATAGCCTAAACTAAACCGGAAATATTGATCGTTGAAAACCTAAGCTCGGAGATAGAAGTCTTAATTCTGAGATTAAAACCTTAAAGAAACTGTTGACAGATTTTGGAGGGTGACGTTTGACGTTCATTGAGAGTAGACCTGTCTACGGACACGGGTACTGGCCTGACCTGCCTAGACCCATATTCTTTGGATCTGGCTTGGAAAAGAAAATTGACTTTAGGCCCAAGTCTGCTAAAGTCCGTCTATTTGTTTGGCAGGATTCGAATTGATAAAAATAGCACTGGCAAGCCCGGCCCTGCTCACTCTATTAATATTAATTAGTAAATTTATATATTAAATATTTATTTTTAAGTATAAATTTTATTTTATTTTATACTTAAAATTTTTATATATTTCAAAAAAAAATTTATATATTTATTTAGATAGGCTTATATGGGTTGGTCTTGGGATTCGATTTTTAAATCTGAGTCTAGCCCAGCCCAAACCTGCGTAAATTAATAGCGGGCTTAGCTTGGTACATTTTAGATAAAAGCTCATTAGGCCCGGTCTATGGACATGTCTAATTGAGGGTAACGGTTGACGTTTAACCTTCGTTGAGGGTAACAACCATTGAAGTTCCTTCAAGTTGCCGTTTGACGTTCGTGATCGTCCTCGACTACGTGTTACAGTGTGGGAAGAGTGATTTGCCCACCAACACTCCGATGCTAAAATCAATAGACATCTATTTATACCCTAGAAAGTGGAAGTTAACTGAATGGTGGGTTACCTTCCATAATCCACAAGGTTTTAATTATAAAAAACTTTTATTAACCGCTAGAGTAAGGTGAATAATGAATTACGTGTCATAAAACTATATCAATTGCTCCCCACGTAATCACCCTTCACCTTATCTGTAACAATTAATAAAGGTTTTCTAACTAAAACCACGTAGATTGTGGTATTTGAAGGTAACCTTCACCTTTAAGGTTGTAAATATATGTTCATTCAAATGTTATAGGGGTTGATTTTCTCTAGAGAGAGAAGCAGCACAATTATTACGTCTATTGACTTTAGCATCAGAATGTTCCTAGTGAGAAGGACACTCTTCCCACGCTATAACATGTATATTTAGGAAGATCGTAAATGTCAAACGTCAACATCAAAGAACTTCAATTGTTATCTCCAATGAACATCAATGTCAACCTCAAGGAACTTTAACTGTTGCCCTCAATGAACGTCAGACGTCACCCTCTAAAAACTGTCAACTGTTTCCTTGTTATTTATTCACTAAAAGCACAATCTTACGGTACTATGAAAACTTTTTCCTTCATGAGAGGTCAATAATATATCAACCTCGTGCCCCAATGCATTTGAAGCCCCATCAAATCGCATGATCCACCAGTTAGAATCTTTCGCTTTTGTGATTGCAAAAATTTCTTCATCATAGAGAGACACATCTAAACGCGTGTGATGTGTTACCGAGTTTTCTGCTAAGAAATGTAATATGACTGATCCTTTGATGGCTTTTTGGGAAACATATATAACTCTGTTCTAGGACCAACGCAAATTGCCAAAAATAACTGACGCCAAAGACCAACTCTGCACCAGTGCGACGATCCCACTCTGATGTCTAAGTTAGCAGAGTTTTGAAAAATGAAGATGGAGATAGTGTTCAGGAGGTTAAGAGATGAGATACTTTGACCGCACAACATCGTTTTTATCTATAGAGTTCTAGGTGTATTTCTGAGAAATACGGATCTATATGCCATAGATGACGTCTTATTCACGTGGAGAAAGAAAACTGAGAGTGTATTCTCTGGTGAAATCACACTAATTTAGCATGTACCAATTATAAGCTCTAACAATCAAGATGTCAATTGTTAGGAATCAGTATATTATTGCATTGCTCCATGTGTCGAAGCGGTTATTTCTTCATCATTGTTCTTAATTGGGATTGATGCAGGGGCGGAGCCAACCCAGTGCCTGGGGCCCGAGCCCCCCGGCCATCAGCTCCACCCTTGAGTATATGTAGTTTCGCCTCTCGTAGCCCCCTAATATTAGTCTATATAAACTTTATGTAGTAATATTTCATTGTTTAAAGGTAGATGGGATGGTTAAAGATAATTGCTTCTTTTTAAAAAGTCCTAGATTCAATTCCCTCCAACCTTAATTTATTTTTAAAAGTGTTTATTTATTTGAATTTTATTTTTCAATAATTATAAAATTATGTAACCATTATTAATTTATTTATTTATTTTCATAACACTTTTGAACTCATTTTTATTATATTTTTTCAATTAAATTTCTTATTTTTGAGACTCAAACAACTTAATTTCTAAAAAAAATTAAAATTTTAAACCTAAAAATAAAAAAATATAAAAATGTTATAATTTTTTAGAAACTAACATTGAACTAATAAAAAATTTAAATATGTTTAATCTTTTTACATTTAACACTTTTAATATTTTAACGAAAACACAAAAATGGTGATATTTTAATGCGCTAAACGCTTAAAAGATTTTGTCCAATCCTAACGGGCTGGACTTTGAAAAACTACCCCTAACCGCACGCCTAAAATTAGCCTCCCCAACTCTAATTTCTTGGCTCCGCGATGCAACTGGATTGATGTACCTATTATCAATTATTTAATTCAAATGTAATTTAATATATATTGTAGTAATTTTTTTATTTTATTCATATGATAATATTCTAATTAATGATCAAATTTATTTAGGCTTAAAGCACTTTTTGGCCCCTGACCTATCCAAAATTTGTGCATTTGACCCCTGACCTATTATTTGGTCATATTTGGCCCCTAACCTATCAAATTAGATAAAATCCAACCCATATTGAATGAAAAATTAACTCTTTTGGAAAATTAACGGCAGTAACCAATACAAAAATGACACATGACACATAAATAAAATTAATTTTCACTCTATCGGAACACTAGTAAAAGTTTTTAAGATTTTTTTACTGTGTAAAATAGTTACTGTTGCCATCTCCAGTTGAAAATTAATTTTATTTATGTGTCATGTGTCGTTTTTGTATTGGTGACTACTGTTAATTTTCCAACAAAGTTAATTTTCCATTCAATATGGATTGAATTTTATCTAATTTGATAGGTCAGGGGCCAAATATGACCAAATAATAGGTCAGGGGTCAAATGCACAAATTTTGAATAGATTAGGAGCCAAAAAATGCTTTAAGCCATTTATTTAATTACAAAATTTATATTTTAATATTTATGGGTTCTTTAGCCCATTTTTTATCCTTTTTTTCTTCAATAATGTCATCCTGTTTTCACTAGTTCATCACGTGATCCGTACTACTTCAAGTAAATAATCAGACCGCTTAACGTGTAAAACTCAAACTCGAGATGTATATTAATCTGACATTTGATTTGACAATCTATTAAATTAAAGCCTAACAAATTTATGTTGAAAAATAACTACTCTATTGTTTGGCCGATTTTTAAAATCGGTATTTATAGTATTTTTTTAAGGTAATTAATTTATTAGTTTTTATATTTTAGTCCCTGTATTTTTAAAAACACACGATAAGTTATCTAATATTTTTCTCGATGAACTATTTAGTCCCTAACGTTTTTCTCGGTGAACTGTTTAGTCCCTAACATGAGTTGAGAATATGGAGGAAATCAAACTCACTATTGAGAATAAGAGGATTTCCACATTCAATTCGAACAGGAAGAGTAAGCGAGAGAGATTTGAGTCGATTTATATCTTCAATTCAAACAGGAAGACTGAGCATGATGGATTGGATTATGGGTTAGGGATTCAATCCTTTCTCGATTTTTTTGTGAGCGCGAGTTGTGAGAGAAAGACATAAAAGGTGTGAATTGCTTTTGACTGATAAATAGTAAAGGGTAATTTAGTCATTTCCGAATTCATAAACAGTAAAAAATCTAACAAACAAACGGAATGACTAAATAGTTCACCGAGAAAAAGTTAGGGACCTTACCGTGTGTTTTTGGAAACACAGGGACTAAACAGTATGTTTTGTCAAAATATATGGACTAATAAATTAATTACTCTTTTTTTTATAAACATAAATATATGGTTTGCAAACGTAATTTTGCGTTTGAGTTTACTTTGTCAGAATTTGATCGATAACGACCTCGAAATGAAAATTTTAAGAGTTAAATGATAGTTTAAGCAACTTTAATTCTTCAACTTTTTAAGTTTAAAGTCATTTAGATGAGTTTTTTATGAGAGAGAAACCTAGAAAAATGATGATTTTGAAAAATTAAAAATATGGTTCCATAATAAATATGATACTAAACAACTTTAATTCTTGAAAATTTTCATTTTGAGGTCGTTATCAGTCAAATTTTGCAAAGTAAAAAAAAACATGTAAAATTTTGCAACCACAAGATTGTGTTTGCAAAAGAAATACCACAGATACTGATCTGCAAATCGGCCAAACTACAGAGTAGTTATTTGTAATTAACTCATTCAATTATTCATATCTTGCTTAAAAAAGGTGGATTACTAAACCCAGCCCCAATTTCACACTTCCAGCCCCGAAAAAAGACGTAACCGCCCTTTAACCAAAAAATGAAAATTCCAAACCCTCCCAAACTCTCTCAAAGTCTCCCAAATACATTTTGATCCGAATCAAAGACAACACGTTTGATGGAAGGCAATCCGTTATCACCGGGAAGAGACGGGAGTGATGCTGTATCTGAAGTCGAGGTATTTTTCCGATTGAACTTCCTTTGATTTCTGTAATTTGATTTAAAAAAAATCTGGTTCGACACTCGGGCGTGTGAGCATCACGCCTCACCATGTGGTGGGGCGTATGAGTATCACGTCTCACCATGTGGTGGGGCGTGATAGCCACATGCCCCACCATGAGGTGGGACGTGATGTTCATACGCCCCACCGCATGGTGAAGCGTGATGTTCACACGCCCCACCGCATGGTGGGGCGTGATACTCATACGTCCCACCACATGGTGAGGCGTGATGCTCACACGTCCGAGCATATTTGTGGCTGTTTTTCGGGTTTAGACACCGAAACGCTGTAGAAATGTCACGTTTTGGAATATAATGTTCGTTATTTACCATTTACAGGAGGTTTCGTGGGAAGAATTTGACGGAAACGACATAGATTACCCTTTATTCATATCTACTCCACTCCCATAAAAACTCACAAAGAAAAAGGGTTAAATGAACAATTGGTTACTGAACTTACATAGTTGTTTTAAAATGGTCAATCAACTTCAATTTGTCTCAATAAAATCATTCAACTTTGAGTTTTATTTCAATTGGGTCACTCTTGCGATTTCAGTGATTAAAAAAATCCGAATGATGACATAGGTGACACGTTAGTATGAGTCAACTCAGATTTCTGAACGAAATGACACATGACATCCACGTATGGCTATCACGTGTCGATATTTTTATGAAAAATAAAATTTAGTGTTTTTCATAAAAAATATCTGACATGTGGCTGTTACATTTTGTTTCGGTTAGAGATCTGAGTTAACTCATATTGACGTGTTACCCATGTCATTATTTTGATGCATTTTAACCACTAAAATCGGTTAAGTGACCTAATTGAATCAAAACTTAATGTTTAATGATTTTATTGAGACAATTTGAAATTGAGTGACCATTTTGAAACAACTATATAAGTTCAGTGATCAATGATATATTTAACCCCAAGAAAAATGATAAATATTTTTATTTACTTGATTGTAAAGTGGTTTTCCTCAATTTTCACCATGGTTAAATTAATAGTCTGACTTCAGAAAATAAATTTACCCAAATAATAACCTTAAATTTTATGGAAATTGAAAAAGTGATATGTGAAAATGAAATTAAACACAACGAAGCTTGTGTTCCTTATTCCTCCTCCCACTATTTTTATTTTTCTGTTCGTAGTTGTTTTTTCCTTTTTGTTTGTGTCGGTTATTTTAGTTGGATCCTATATATTTTATCGGATCTCTAGATCCACTTGAACTACATCTGTTGATTATAATCTGTTGATTATCATCAATTTTAAAATCATTAACGGTCATTTTAACAATATGAGAAAAGGGTGGAATGTGGTCTCTATAACTGTTGTTTGGTACATTTGGTACATCAGAAATGTGCCTATTTTTGAAAATGATCTCCCTTCAATCCAATTCCTTCAGAATCGGCTTCACTTTCTCATTCAGGAACCAAAATGGATTGCCAATTTGCCGAGTCGTGCTAGGCCTGCGCCGGATCCTATCATTGTTCACTGGTGCCCGCCGCCGTCGGACTGGATGAAAGTTAATACCGACGGCGCGGCGGACGGTGCGCCGGGTATCGCCGGAGCTTGTGGGATTTTTAGAATTCTCGTGGGTTTGTTATTGGCTGTTATGCTATTAACCTCTCTAGTTCCTATGCGCATATTGCCGAGCTGTCTGCCATTATTTTCGCAGTAGAATCTGCCTGGGAACGGGGGTGGCACAATCTTTGGATTGAATCGGACTCTACATTTGCGGTGGATATGCTAAACGGAAAGATTTCCATAGCTCCCTGGAAAATTAGACAAGACTGGATTCAGTGTTTATCTAGAGTCTCGAATATGAATTGCAGAATCACTCATATCTATCGAGAGGGCAATCAGGCGGCGGATCAACTTGCCTGTTTTGGCAAAACAGCGTCGGCTATTACATGGTGGCATTCGGCTCCTCATTTTTGTCAATCGTCTATTTTTTACGACCTTTGTAATATTGCTCATATTCGTTTTCCTTAATTTCTCTGTTTTGAACCTTTTTTTATCTTTCTTTTCCTCCCTTTGTAATTTTTCTTTTTTTATTAATAATATTTCGGATTGATTTGGTGTGTTAGGGGTGTCAACCTCGTTGAGATGTCTAGCTACTTAATCACGTCCCAATCTTTCAGCAAAAAACACTATCAATCTAAAAATTATTGTTTTTAACAAAGCGAAAAAACCACAGTCTAATCGCAGAAAAAATCTCAATCATCTCCTAATCGGACATGCAATTGACGAAACGTATAACCACAACATGTTTTTTTAATTTGATATATATATATATATATATATATATATATATATATATATATGACATTAAGTAATTTAAAAAGCAATATTGAACTCACATGTGAACATCACTGGTGACTAGTTTGATCACCTAAAAATCCCCAACTCACAGGCTTGCATAGCTTTTATTTAATTAATTACCTGTACAGGTCACCAATAAATATGCCCATATGAAAAACCTAGTACTCAAAACATTTAGGTTTTCTTAGCCGTAACGAATAGATTTTTCGGTTATTTTCGGTTTTTAACCGGAAGATAAGTTACTTCTTTACTTTGTTTTGGTTTTTTTTATTTAATAAAGTTTTTATTCAATTTATAATATTATGGTAGGTTTAATAGTTTCTTTTTTATTTGAAATTTTTAGTTTTTTCTCTCTATATGGATGGTTTACGGGTTGTCTTTCTATATGAGTGTTATTATGTTTTTTTCCATAAAAAATAGAAGAGTTTTGTCTTTCATCATATAAAATGAGACCTACACGATGTGACATGTGTACATGTATCTTTGATATGTTACTAATGAATAATAACATGACATATAAATGGTGTGATATAATTAGCTAGGGACGGATCCAGATGTGGACTTGGGGGGTTGAGTACCCACTGGTTGTCAGAAAACGCTAATTTTTTTTTTTATGGAAATTATATACGATTTTAAATTTTTTAATGTAAAAATATCAAGAATATCAATTTAGCACCCATAAATCACGAGAGAAAAAAAAAATTTAAGGGTACATAAGATATCTCTAATTAGAAGAATTTATGAGAGGGCTTACATAATGCTCTACTTATGAAAATTAACAAAACAACAGAAATAAAACCCAAATGAATACCACAAAAACCGTTGTTGTTTTACCGTTGAGTAGGGATGTCATTAACCCGAGTCGAGCCAAGTTTTTGCCTACTCATGTTCCGCTCGTTAGAAAATTGACGAACTCAAACTTAACATTTTATTCGTGAGCTGCTCGCGAGCAACTCGTTAATTCTATTTATGAACTTCGCTCATGAACAGCTCATTAATTATGTTAATTTCAATTTCTTAACACAAAACTACATAGTTTTGAATCTAAAAAACTAAAATATACACAAAACTATGTTATTTTACATTTCTCCCTTTATAGAAATACTATTATTAAAAAAAAATTAAACAAAGCTTGCTCGCAAGCGTATTCATAAACAGTATAATCGAGCTTGTTCGGCTCAAGATCGGCTCAAAAATACTCTTTATAGAAATACTATTACACGCTCGTGAGCACTTGGTTCGATCTTTTTTTTAACAATAGTATCTCTATAAAGTGGAAATATAAAACAACGTAATTTTGAACCGAGTTTCTCCGTGCTAACGATCGGCTCAAAATTACATTGTTTTATATTTCCTCTTTACAGAAATACTATTACTATAAAATCGAACCAAACTTGCTCACGAGCATGTTCATGAACATTATAATCGAGTTTGTTCATAAACATATAATCGAACCGGCTCGTAAGTTTTCGAGCTGAGTTTTTCCGTATTCAAACTCGGATCTTTTACAAATCGAACCGAACACGATCGAACTATACAAACCGTTATACCTGATTCGGCTCATTTACGGTCCCACAGCGGACCCTACACTCATGACAAGTTGCTAAATTAATATGAATTTACATGCATATGTAGCTATATTAATTGAATTTGACAAGTACCCAAATTATTGTCAATGGTCCAAAAAAACTAAAAAGTTATACCAAAAATTAAGGTTTGATCCACCTCAATTTTTATTTATTACTTTATCATAAATAGGTCCAACTAAAATAATATCATATCAATATTTAATTATTCATATGGGTTTTATTTTCATAATGAAATTTAATTTTATTTCCCACAAATCACCGTTTTTTCTTTTAAAAGTTTCTAGCTACTCATTTGTACTTTCCTGAAATCGTTAGAATTAAGTTTGGCAATTATCTAAATATAAACATGGTGTTTGTTAGAAGGGATATAAGAGATGAGATATGGATAAAAATACGAGACAGGTTATCCCGTGTTTGTTTGGGAGATAGAAGAGTGAGACAGACGAGGGATAAGTCTCTTATCCCTCAAATCCTATACCCAAGAGGGGGTGGTATAAGGAGGTGGGATAAGCTCATGCAATTTTAATAGGATGGAAAAGTCCATTTTATCCCTCAAATTAATGTTATGTAGTTTAAATAAAGTTAAAATAGTAAAATGTGTTATTTTATCCCTATTCATATCCCACATACCAAACATTGAATAATAATTCCCGACTATCATATTTTTATCCCTATCCCAAACATTTATCCTTATCCATATCCTAACATTTATGCTTATCCCTATCCCAATAGAATACCAAACTCTCCGTAAGGGTTTAGGTGTAAAAATACCTCTAACGTTTTGGATCAGGAGTAATTTTATTCTTAATGTCTAAAATGGTGTAATTTTACCCCTAAAGTTTGTAGCCAAAAGCAATTTTACCCTTAACGTTGATAATTTGGGTCAATTTTAGACACTATTATACAACACAGACATTTTTGTTCTTTATTTTACACCAATTGCATATCAATTCGTTCTAAAAAAAAATTCATGTTTTTTGTAATTTAATAATAGAATTGGAGATTTTTTTTTAAATAATAGAATTGGAGATTAATATTTATAAATTCGGTAAATTTTTTAAATTTTTTGTCTAATTCGTAGAAAAGACAGTATATTTTTTTGTATTTTTTCACATTCCAACATATGTTTGTGATTTGTTACTTATAAAATGACATACGTGTGAAGTGTAGATGACAAGATTTATGATTGAGAAGACAGTTTGATGAATTATTTCTAAAATTGAACCAATTTATCAACATTAGTGGTAAAATTGTTATTGGCTTCCAAAGTTAGGAGTAAAATTGCACCATTTTAAATGTTAGAGGTAAAATATAAATTCCGGTCTAACGTACAAAATGATATAAATTTAATCCTAATAATTTTAAATAAGATCAATTTTAGTTATATGTAACAAAAAATTTGAAAAGAATAGTTGTCTATTATTTAACTATCACATCAGACCTTCCAAACATGTTTATCGATAAATTGAAGCAGTTTCGTATATTTTTTTGTTGTTATTTGTAACTATATTAGTAACATAGTAAACATTTTAGACGGTTTAACCAAAAAATGTGATTACTTTATATGTGACATACTTAGTTATTAGTAGTTTAATAGAGTTTTTGTAAAACACTAAATATTTATAATTGATGTTTGGAAAGTCCGACGTGATAGTTAAATAACAGTCAAACTAGCATTTTTAAATTTTCAATAATATAAGATTAAAATTGATATTATTTAAAAGGTTAAATCTTTATCTTTTTTTCAAGGGTTTTTTACCTAACATCAATAACATTGTGACTTTAATTAAATTGATAATTTTTATTTAGCCATCACCACATTGATAATGGATAAAGTATTTTTTTTTTGGTTGTCGTTGAAATTGACTTGTAGAGAATGAACTCCATATATCAACATAAAAATATAATAAACCTTAAAAAAATAAGGTACAAAAAAATCTCCTAATATTTAGGTTTAGGAACAATAATGTCTAAAACAATATATTTTATTCTTTATTCACCACTATAGTTGCACATCAGTTGGTTAAAGAAATAGATTTAACATTTTTTGTGATTTAATAATAGAATTGGAGATTAATATTTATAAATTCAATGAAGTATTTGATTTTTTTGTCCAATTTGTATAAAATACAGTATATTTTTTTTTTTCATATCTATTTATATGTTTGTAATATGTATATTCATATGTTTCTGACCTATTATAGTGTAGATGAGAAGATTCATGGTTGAGAAGACATATTAAACCTTAATTATTAATTTTTTCTTTTTGATAATTTTGTATTATACAAACAGAATTAAATCTTAATTATTAATTTTTTTTAGTTAGTTATATGAATATCATAATTAACTACAAAATTACAACTAAATCAGATTAGTAAACTTAATTCTAAATATGTCATTATTTTCCATATATAACAAATAAAGTATGCTTTTACACCATAATTTAAAAATTGTAAACTCCAATTCATAAATCCTAAACCTTAGATAATATATCCTAAATCCATAATTTATAAACTTCAATTTTTAAAATAAATTAAAAGTAATGATTTTATTAGTTTGACATAAATCAAAATTAGAACTTGACATAATTGTAAATAATTTTTCAAATGTGAATTTATATGTAAATTTCCCATTTTTTTTTTGGCAATTAGCCTTTAGCTCATCGGCCTAGTACTGGACCACTAATTCTTTAGCCCATTAGCTTAGCCATAATGGCCCTAACCCATTTGGTTCTAAACCATAAAGATCTTTATTATGTACCTTAAAATTTTATTGATATTAAAATTGAACTGGTAAAAAAAACCAAAAATAATTAAAATAATGGGTGTTAGAGGTTAACAAAAATTCGACTGGAATTCAATCTGTATTCAAAAATTTCACATAAAAATGATATTTATATTCATATTTGATCTTATAATATAATAAAATATTAACAATATTAATAATAATTTATATAAATAATAATAATCTTTTTAGTACCAATTCATGATGTTTTGAGTTATTGTATTAATAAATTCAATATGATAAAGTAAAATAAAATAAAATTATATATATATTGAAAATATAAAATATAAAAACTTTTTTTTTATGAAAAAATATAAAAACTTTTTAAACGAAGGTGCCTTCTATGGTTACTTTGTTTTTAACAAAGTATCCTTACTATTAATAATAATATTAACATTATTAACATAAAAAAGTAGAGTATATAGTTATCATTATTATTAATAATATTATTAACATAAAAATAAAAGTAGAGTATATGTTTCCAATAATGAAAACACACAAAGTAATGCTTACTTTGTAAAAAACAAAGTAAGCATAGCATTTACCTTTTATTCAATTTAAATTATTTAATTTATTAAATTTAATTATAAAAATAAAACTTAATATATTTAAAGTTTAAATTTTATTGAAATATAAATCAAAAAATACTCAATAATACTTAATTTGTAATACTCCATCCGTTTCATATTACATGTCTTTGTAAAGACCCTTTTTTGTTTCATTATACATGTCATTTTATATGATCAGTACACGTTAAGTCCTCTTTTTTCTATTATAAGACGTGGGTTTATGAAAATTAATTATAATAATAGACTTATTATAGAATAAATAAATAGTTGAATCACCGAAGAGCTCTTCCTCCTTGCGTTTGACAAGGTTTCAAACTCTTGCAGTCCTTGCTTTTGACAAGGTTTCTTCGCCGCCGCCGCCAATTCCTGCCGCCCTACCTGGCCGCCGCCCTTCGACTTTCAACATCCCGCCCCAGTTTTCATCACCCGATTTACTAATGGAGGATTTGACAAATCACAGTGCTCAACTCACCTTGGAGGACGAGAACAGTGTCGAGTTGGTTCTGTCTTCGGAAGATATCGTTGTGAAACCAACCACCCCTACTTGGAGCCTTGTTGGTCGTTTCTACACTGAAAGAAGCTTTAAAGTTCCCATTATGAAGAATACCCTGGCAGAATTATGGCACCCGTCGAAAGGATTATGCATTACTGAGCTGGGTGCAAACCTCTTTCGCTTCGACTTCTTCCATCCATTGGAAAGAGAACGTGTGATCAAAGGCGGCCCCTGGACCTTTGAGCAACACCTGCTGCTAACCTGCAAGATTGAAGGGGATGAAAATCCAACAGAGCTAGCCCTAGACTTTACGGATCTTTGGGTCCAAATTCACGACCTCCCCCATGGCTTCATGTCAGAAAAGGTCGCTGTCGGGATCGAAAACTTCCTGGGTACTTTCCTAGAATCTGATGCAAACAATTTTAATAGCATTGCTCGACTCTTTTTGCGTATTAGGGTTTCCCTGAATGTGAAATTGCCTATCAAAAGAAAGATGAAAATAAGCATGGCTGGTGGTTCAGTTTCCTGGATTAACTTCAAATATGAGAGGTTACCTCAGTTTTGTTTCTTCTGCGGCTGTATTGGTCACCCTGACAAATATTGCCCTATACTTCTAGAGGTGTCGGACCCTGACAAAGCTGAGAAAGCTTATGGACCCTGGCTTCGTGCCCCAATGCGCAGAGTTCCTTCGGTGCCATAGTCAAAATGGCTCCTTCCAGCGCCCCCTGCTCTCACCCCGGCTTCTAGTACTGCGGCTGGCAGCTCTAGTCCGGCAACAGGCCCAACGTCGCATCCAATGCTGCAGGACCAGCCCCCTGGTATTAATAAAACTGCTGACTCAAGTTCCAACAGGGATAGTATGGTTAATGATGATACTGAGGGTATTGAGATTTCTGAATTGAAAAGAAGGCGCTAAGATCAGCCGCTCTCTTCCTCTGTGGTAGCTATGGGGGCCCAGCCCCAAGGGGATCAACAAATGGTGGGACCTGAAGCTCAGGCCCACTCTGGACCATGAGTACAATAAGCTGGAACTGTCGGGGAATTGGCAACCCTCGCACGGTTCGTATGTTAGTGGACCTTGTGTCCCGATTTCAGCCAAATTTTGTTTTTCTGATGGAAGTTAAATGTAAAAGAGCAAAAGTTGAGTTAATAAAAAGAAAGATTGGTTACTATGGCTTGTTTTTTATTGATCCTGTGAATAATGGGGGTGGCTTAGCCCTTCTTTGGAAATTCCCAAACACAATTCGTCTGCTTGGTTTCTCTAATCATTTTATTGATGTTTGCGTTACTATGCAAGGTTTGCCGGAGTATCGATTAACCGGTTTCTATGGGTTCCCTGAGAGGAGTCGTCGTCAGGAATCTTGGCACATGTTGAAACAACTTGCTTCTAATCACCAAGGTCCATGGGTAATTGCTGGAGATTTTAACGATATGATTTATCAAGCTGACAAGCGCGGGGGCAACCGCCATCCTCCTTCTCTTCTTAGAGGTTTCGAGGAGACGATTAATGCTTGTGGTTTACTAGAGGTTCAGATGCTTGGCTATCCTTTTACATGGGAAAAGAGCAGAGGATCTGCTGGTTTTATGGAAGAAAAATTGGACCGTATCTTTGCAAATTCGAATTGGTTAAATTTGTTTCCAGGGGCGCAGGTCCAAAACGAAGAAGCTCACTGTTCGGATCATACGGCTTTGGTCCTTCAGCTGTCCGTTCCAAAACAGAATAATGCGAGACACTTCCGCTTCGAAAATGCATCGCTAGTTGAGGAGGGCTGTCAGAATCGGATACAAAGTGCTTGGACTAGTTATTCGGGGACTGATATTTTGCAGCGTCAGAAACAGTGTGGAGAGCAACTGTTCACGTGGGGAGAAGAATTAAGAAGGAGGTTCCAGTCAAAAATCTGTCAGTTCAGAACACGGATCACACAACTCCGATACCAGCATGATCGGCGGTCTCAACAAGAGCTGATAGCTGTTCGTCGTCGTTATGAGGCCACGCTTCACCAACAGGAACTCTACTGGCACCAAAGAGCAAAAAAGTAGTGGTTAGCTTCTGGTGATGTTAATTCAAAATATTTTCATGCAGCGGCTAATAATAGAAAAAAGAAGAATTGCTTGACACGGTTACTCAACAGTTCAGGCGTATGGGTTGGCTGGCACAATGGGATGGAGAATTTAATTTTCAATTACTACAGGGAACTTTTTGCGTCAAATGGCAGCAACACAGAGCCGATCCTCCGTCATATCTCCCCTAGCATTACAGATGGCCAGAATTCACTGCTATGTATGCCGTTCACGGCTCCGGAGATAAAATTGGCTCTTTTTGCAATGCATCCGAGCAAAAGCCCAGGACCAGATGGTTTTAATCCGTGTTTTTACCAGAAGCATTGGGATTTGGTTGGTCCAGAAGTCACGGCTTCATGCCTGAAATGGCTAAACGAAGGAATTCTACCAGACGAACTGCATGACACTTCGCTAATTCTTATCCCAAAGAAGAGCACACCACGGTATGTCGCTGATCTTAGGCCTATAGCATTATGCAATGTTATCTATAAAATTCTGTCCAAAACTATTGCAAATAGGCTTAAAAAGGTTCTCCCGAGTATTATATCACCTGCGCAAAGTGCGTTTATCCCTGACAGGCTTATTACTGACAATGTCATACTAGCATTTGAAGTAAACCACTATTTGAAAAGAAAGACTCGGGGCAAGGTTGGTTATGCGGCGCTGAAATTGGATATGGCTAAAGCCTATGACCGAATTGAATGGGATTTCCTCAGGAAAATGATGTTGAAAATGGGGTTTGCAGAGAGATGGGTTCAGCTTGTCATGCAATGTGTTACAAAGCCGAGGTATCGTGTAGTAAACGGCTCCCAATCTACAGAGATTATTATTCCACAATGGGGTCTGAGACAGGGTGATCCTATTTCCCCATATCTATTCTTAATATGCGCTGAAGGCTTGTCTGCCTCTTTGTCGGCTCTGGAGAGCCAAGGATTAATACATGGTTGCCGAGTTGTTAGGGGAGCCCCTCCAATCTCTCATCTTCTGTTTGCTGATGACTGTTATCTTTTCTTTAGAGCTGTGTCAGACGAATGCCAGACGATCAAAGACTGTCTCATGCGCTACGAATAGGCATCTGGGCAACAAGTAAACCTTGCAAAGTCTTCTGTCACTTTCAGCTCCAATTGCTCTCCCCAAACGCGAAACTCGGTTAGTGCTCTACTTGGTATATCTGTTGACTCTATGGCTGGGAAATATTTGGGGTTACCGAGTGTGGTTGGCAGGAGCAGAACTGCCATTTTTGGCTATGTGGAGAATATGTTCTCGTCTAGGCTTCAGGGGTGGAAGACGCGATTTTTATCACGGGCCGGTAAAGAGGTACTGCTAAAAACTGTTATCCAAGCTCTTCCCTCTTATGTTATGAGCTTATTCCTGCTACCAAAACAGATTTGCTATGCTATTGAAAAAAGAATGAACTCATTCTGGTGGGGCTCTGATGGAGTGGAAAAAAGGGGGTGCGCTGGAAGTCGTGGGAGCGTCTCTGTGTGCCTAAAAAGTTTGGCGGAATGGGTTTTCGCAGACTCTTTGAGTTTAATTTAGCACTACTGGCTAAACAGGCATGGCGGCTTCTGAAGTATCCTACATCTCTTGTTGCCCGAGTATACAAAGCTAGGTATTTTCCTAATTCTGATTTTGCATCTGCAGAATTATCTCACAATCCTAGTTTCATATGGCGGAGCATTATGGCTGCTAAAGATTTGGTGGTTTCTAAAGCTCGGAGAGTTGTCGGCACAGGCTTACAAATCGACATTTGGAATGATCCTTGGCTCCCGGACCTGGACAATCCTTATGTGGAGAGCGAAAAAATAGTGGGGGTGGAATTAGAAGTTGTTGCTGATCTCCGGGTTGAAAATGGAACCTCTTGGGATGAAAACGTGATAACCGGACTCTTTACTGAGCGGGACTGCCGTCTGATCAGACAGCTGCCCCTAAGTGGCAGACAGGTTGACGACGCTTGGGGTTGGTTTGGAGATAAGCGAGGGAGATATAACGTGAAGGGCGGCTACCGAGAGCTCTGTCAACAGTATTCGATGCCTACGACTTCGTTTCCGTGGCAGAGGCTATGGGGAATTCAAGCTCCCCCAAAAGCTAAACATCTCGTTTGGCGAGGGCTTACGGACTGCTTACCGACACGGGATGCGCTCAGAGCCAGGCACATCATCGTATGCAATGGTTGTCCGTTATGCTGTGGTGCAGTGGAGGATAGTTATCATGCCATTGTTTCTTGTAACTTTGCCAAAAAGGTCTGGAATTACACTTCAATTGGTGATTTAAGTGCCTGCTTTAGTAATTTTGGCGAATTCTGGTCTTTTTTGTTGATAAACAAGTCGAAGGAGGAATTGGGTTTAGCCGTGGTGGCAAGTTGGTTCATTTGGACAAACAGGAATGAATATATTTGGAATAATACTTCATCTACAGCAGAGGTGCTCGGTAATAATTCTGGTTCAATGTTCGAAGCCTGGTCCCGTGCACAGGTTCGTGCGTCTGTTCATGGCCCCTGTAACACATCAGATCGGTGGCACCTCCCTAAGCCTGGCTGGGTCAAAATAAACTTCGATGCTGCTGTTTTTTCTGGTAACGGTACTGCTGGCTGCGGGTTTGTGGCGAGGAACCAGTCAGGATTTATTGCGGGCGGGTTTGAATCAGTTGGCTGCTGTACTGATCCGTTCCTAGCTGAAACTTTGGCATGTCGGGCCACACTGCACTGGATCATCTCTAATCGCTGGTCACCGGTTGAAATCGAATCAGATTCGCAGCTGCTGGTCTGCGCCATACAGTCTGCTCGGTCCAACTCTTCCGAGTTGGACCTTATAATCGAAGATTGCAGTTCTTTATTGCTGTAGATAGATAGTTATTCTTTTAGCTTCATTAAGCGATCAGCGAATAAAGTTGCCCACGAGCTTGCTCAGGCATCATATTCAATGACTAGTCGCGAGGAATGGGTAAATATCCCGCCTCCTTTCATTTGTAACGCGTTATACGCTGACATCTCTTGAATAAAGCCTTATTTCCTTTCAAAAAAAATAAATAAATAAATAGTTGAATCAATAAATAAGGGGTAACAATGTCTTTTCTATAATATCCTTAATTTTTATACAACGTTCTAAAACGACATGTAATATGAAACAAATGGAGTATAATATAGGGTAAATAATTTATTAGTGCCCACCTTTTTACGTACCACACTGTTTAGTCTCCCTATTTTGAAAAACACAATATAAGATCCTAACTTTTATCAATATTAACCCTTTGATCCATTTTATCTATTTTTTTAGATTTTTGACCGAACTTATCTTAGCTTTCAATGCAGCTATGGTACAATACAAAATGACCATGTATAACAGTTAGAAGTCTAAAAAAAATAGATAGAAGGACCAAATGGTTAACAGTGACAAAAGATAAGAATCTTATAATGTGTTTTTCAAAATAGGGAAGTAGGGGATTAATAAATTATTTACCGTATAATCTATATTAAAATTAACGCTGCTAATCACGAATGGATTATCGGATTGGTAGCAAGTCGGGGGGATTTTTTAGTAAAATCTAGGTATAGATTGGCACTAGGGATGGCAACGAGTAGGGTACCCGTAGGTAGTGTCAATCTCAAACTCTTACTCGTTTATTTTTTCATTACTCGTGCCTGTCTCATTACTCTAACAGGTATACTTCATGAATCACATACCCATCCCATTTCAATCGCGGGTATCTGTGAGTTCCTTTATCCGTTAAGGATCAATACATAAAACAAAAATATTACAAATTTAGCAAAACATAAATTTAATAAAACATTCATAAATAATTCATATAAAAATATTCCAAATTCTAAAATTCTAAATCAACCTTAATCAGTAAAACCAAATGGGCTTAGTGGTAAAAATCAATAGATGAAAGTATCAAAATCACATAGAAATTTATGAGATGGCTTATATAATGTTCTATTTACGAAAATTCTAAAAAAAGCAATAGAAATAAAACTCGGGTGAAATACCACAAAGATCGTTGTTTCTTTTACCGTTGAGTAGGGATGTAATCAACTCGAGTCGAGTCAAGTTTTGATCTGTTCATGCTCGGCTCTTTAGAAAATTGATGAACTCGAGCTTAACATTATGTTCGTGAACTGCTCGCGAGCAACTCGTTAATTCTATTTATGAACTTCACTCGCGAACAACTCATTAATTATGTTCATTTAGAAATTTTTTTAAGATAATTACATGGTTTTAAAACCTAAAAAACTAAAATTTACACAATTATATTATTTTACATTTCCTCCTTTATAAAAATAATATTATTAAAAAAAATTGAACAAACCTTGCTTGGACAGTATAATCAAGCTTGTTTATAAACTTATAATCGAACCTACTCACAAGCGTGTCCATGGACAGTATAATCAACTTCTTCATGAACCTATAATCAAACATACTCACGAGCTTTCCAGCAGAGTTTCTCCGTGCTCAAGCTCGGCTCAAAATTACGTTGTTTTATATTTCCCCCTTTATAGATAGAAATACTATCATTTAAAAAATCGAACCAAGCTTGCTCACAAGCGTGTTCATAAACATTTTAATCAAGCTTGTTCATGAACTTATAATCGAACCAGCTCGCGAGCTTTCGAATCAAGTTTCATCGTGCTCAAACTCGAATCATTTATAAATTAAACTAAAAAATGTCGAACTTTTTTCGAACGGTATGGAACCGTTTATAAGTGACTCGACTCATTTACAGTACAACCCTTGTAGCTATATTAATTGAATTTGATCCTTAAAAGAAGTTTCATAGACAAGTGCAAATTATTGTCAATGGTCCAAAAAACTAAAAAGTCAGACCAAAAATTAAGGTTTGACACACCTCAATTTTTATTTATTACTTTATCATAAATAGGTCCAACTAAAATAATATCATATCAATATTTAATTATTCATATGGGTTTTTATTTTGATAATGAAATTTAATTTTATTTCCCACAAGTCACCGTTTTTTCTTTTTAAAAGTTTCTAACTACTAATTTGTACTTTTTCATATAGAATTTTCAAAGGAAATATAAGGAATAAATATTAAGGGATAAGATTTTAACCTAACTGTAAATTCGGTTGTAATGTATTAAAATTTAATTCTAATAATTTTAAGTATGATTAATTTTAGGAATACGTAACCGAAAATTTTAAAAAAAAAATACTCGGCTTAATACATCATTTGCTTCCTGAACTTGTTCAAAAAGCTTGATTGGCCCTCTGAACTTTCAAAGTTTCCTGATAGCCCTCTGAACTTGCATAAAATATTCAGTTAGCCATCTGAACTTGCGTAAAATGTAATCAATTGATCACTCGGTTACAAAAAAGTAAGTTAAATGCGGAAGATGTATTCCAGGCATCTTAGAATGTTATTACATAATTGAAAAACAAATTAAAAATGAAGTTATTACTTGCTCAACTATACAACTTGTCTTCTCTAATATTAGAACTGTATACCCCGATTTTGGCCTTCTTGAGACTCGGATCCCGGGTTCTCGGGCGCTTGGTATAGGAAAGCAGATGGGTTTCAATAGGTGCGAAATTGTGGAAGCGGAGGGATTTAGTGGAGGAGTCTGGCTTTTCTGGGATGAAGCCCATGTTCAAATTAATGTAAAGGAAAAGAACTACCAATTCATTCACTGTGCTGTTGCTATGAGAGTCGGAGAATGGAAGGATCAGTTTTTCGACCTTACTGCAGTTTACGTGAGACCGCAGCTTGTGCATAAAAGGAAATTTTTTGAGGATACAAGCCAGCTTAGCAGGCACACTACGGGTCCCTGGCTCCTTTGCGGGGATTTCAACTGTATTAAGGATGGCAGTGAGAAGCAGGGAGGGTCGATCAGAACGCTGAATAGGTGCAAACCCTTTATCTCTTGGATAAACGAGCTTGAACTGGTGGATTTGGGGTATGAGGGACCCAAGTTTACGTGGTACAGGGGCTCCACACCGAGAACCCGTGTAGCCTGCAGACTCGATAAGGGAATGTGTAATTCTGAATGGCGGACTCGGTTTCCTTGTGCGATTGTGAGAAATCTGCCGAGATCTCAGTCAGATCATACCCCGATTTTGATTGATGTTTGTAGGAATGCTCACCGTCCTAAAAGCCCTTTTCGTTTTATGAATGCCTGGCTAGAAGGCACTGCGCTGAAGGACTTGATTAGTCAAAACTGGAGTGACACGGCTCCTCTCGGGAATGCTCTTAGCAACTTGGCGGATAGGCTTACCGACTGGCACAAGACGGACTTTGGTAACCTGTTTAGCCGGAAAAGGAGAGCTTATGCACGTCTGGGAGGGATTCAGAAGAAGTTGGCCAGTCAGTGTACTAATGGGATGCTCCGTCTTGAGAATAAAGTTAGGCAGGAGCTTAATACCATTCTTAATCAAGAAGAACTTTTCTGGGCGCAGCGTTCTCGAGTGCAGTGGCTCAATGAGGGTGACAGAAATACCAAGTTCTTCCACTTATCAACTGTAATTAGAAACCGTAGAAACTGGAAGATGGGGTTACGTAGCAATGAAGGAAATTGGATCTGGGATGCACGGGTTCAGCGCAATATGGCTGACAACTTCTTCATCCAGTTGTATTCCGATGAGATGCCAAACAGGATCCCAATACATACTGCTCACAGTTTTCCTGAGATCAATAGTTTGAATTACGCTGAGCTGAACCAACCGTTTACGTCGGAGGATGTGAAGGAAGCTCTCCGGAGTATGGCTCCCTGGAAAGCTCCTGGACCGGATGGGTTCCAAGCAGGGTTCTTCCAACGGTTTTGGGAGACTGTGGGAGCGAGCACTAGGGATTGTGTTCTTCGTGGCCTTAACTACGGGGTTCTCGAGGAAGGGATGAACAACACTCTTATCTCTCTTATCCCAAAAGTTAAGGATCCGGAGAGCCTCGCTCAGTTCAGACCGATCAGCTTATGCAATGTAAGCTATAAGCTTATTACAAAGTGCATCACCAACAGGCTCAAAACTATATTACCTGAGGTTGTTGGCCCTATGCAGAGCAGTTTTGTCCCGGGGCGACAGATTTCAGATAATGTGGTGCTTATGCAGGAAACTGTCTTCTCTTTCCAACGTACAAATAATAAGAAGAAGCAAATGCTTTTGAAGCTGGACCTTGAAAAGGCATATGATCGTATTAACTGGAATTTCTTACAGGATACCCTGAACAGGCTGGGTCTTCCCCCAGGGCTTATCTCTGTGATCATGAGCTGTGTCACTACGCCGACTATGCATGTCCTTTGGAACGGAGAGAAAGGAGAGGGATTTAAACCGTCCAGGGGACTTAGACAAGGGGACCCGCTGTCCTCCTATCTTTTTGTTCTGTGTCTTGAATGTCTGAACCATCTTATTCAGGATGCGGTTGATGCAAGGGAGTGGGTTCCTGTCACTCTCTCTAAGAATGGGCCCAAACTTTCGCATTGCTTTTTCGCCGATGACATTGTCTTGATGTCTGAAGCCTCCGAGAAGCAAGCGGAGGTCATTAAAAACATCTTGGGATTATTCTGTGATGGATCGGGTCAAAGGGTAAGCCTTGAAAAATCATGTTGCTTCTTCTCTAATGGCGTTCAAGACCAGCTTGAGAAGCAGGTAACAGCGGCTCTGGGGATCAGAAGCACTAGGAATCTTGGGAAGTACTTAGGCATTTATCTGGCTCATGAGAGGATAAATAAGCATTCTTTTGATTATGTGATTGATAGAGTCCAGAATCGTCTCAGTGGTTGGAAAGAGAAGAGTCTGTCACTAGCAGGGAGAACGACGTTGGTCAAGGCTGTGCTATCCGCGCTACCTATTTATTCAATGCAAACCTCGGTTTTTCCAGTAAGTGTGAGTAAACGTCTGGATAGTATCAACAGAAGCTTTATCTGGGGAAATGAGACTAGTAGGAAAAAGACTCATCTGGTTAGGTGGGAGGTGGTGTGCAAAGCCAAGGACCAAGGGGGTCTCGGTATTCGTCGGATTAGAGAAGCCAACCTTGCGAATATAGCAAAGTTAGGCTGGAGGATGCTTACTGAACAGGACTGCGTGTGGACCCAAGTGCTCAAAGGTATGTACGGGGGTAAGAAGGATGGGTTTGATATGTTCAGAAGGCGGAACCCGCAGAGTGCAGTTTGGAAAGGAATTATTCTCGGGACGGATATCCTGAAAAAAGGAATCAGCCGTATAGTAAGAAATGGGAGGGATACTTGCTTCTAGCTGGATAGTTGGCTTCAAGCTGGTCAGCTAATTGATAGAGTCCTTATCCCTTTGACTGAGGAAGAGCAGGGTAAGAAAGTTGCAGAGTACTGGATTGAAGGTCACGGGTGGGATTAGGGCAGTTTATGTGCTGTGCTACCTCAAGATGATCTCTATAAACTTGCTTCGACGGTCCTATTCAGTATTGGCGACATCAGGGATGGCTGGAGTTGGGAACTAAGTAAATCTGGCAATTTCTCGACGAGAACGGCTTATGCGCTTCAAT
This sequence comes from Euphorbia lathyris, assembly GCF_963576675.1. Taxonomy (NCBI): domain Eukaryota; kingdom Viridiplantae; phylum Streptophyta; class Magnoliopsida; order Malpighiales; family Euphorbiaceae; genus Euphorbia; species Euphorbia lathyris. The sequence goes on from NC_088912.1 coordinate 10,885,896, forward strand.
TGAATCAAACTGGCAATACGGCAACGAATTGGTCTGCTGCGGAATGGAAGTGTATCTGGGAAACTAAGGTAACTGAGAGAATCAGAATGTTTCTCTGGACCATGGGGCATGAAGCTGTACTGACTAACGCTGAACGGGTTCGGAGACATATCAGCAGCGAAGATAAATGTGGAAATTGCGGAGCCAGGGAAGATTTAATTCACCTTCTTCGGGATTGTGGGGAAGCTAGGAGAGTATGGACTTTCTTTATCCCTATGAATCAACATGAAGAATTCTTCTTCGGGGATGTTAAACCGTGGATGCTGTGTAACCTGCAGGATAAAAGGAAGTGGAATGGAATCTCTTGGGCGACTGTCTTTAGTACCTGCTGCTGGTTATTATGGAAGTGGAGGAATGAAATAGTTTTTGAAGGAACTGGTTGGGGGCTGATGGAAAAGATTGATGGAGTTATCCGCTTGGCGTCGGAGCAAGCCGAGGCGGTGAGGACTGGTCGGAATACGAGTATTGCTCCACCTCATGCGACGGATCGTTTGGTTCAGTGGCTGCCACCGGAGGAGGGCTGGATTAAGTTCAATTGTGATGGGGCGCGCAGCAACAGCACAGGTCATGCGACTTGTGGAGGGATTGCTTGGGACAAAAACGGAGACTGGTTAGGGGGTTTCTTCTGTAGTTTGGGAATCTGCTCCGTGGACCTATCGGAGATATGGGGTATCTATTACGATTTGGAGCTTGCTGGGAGAAAGGGATGGAAGAAGGTAATTTTTGAGATTGATTCTCAGTTAACGGTGGACCTTCTCAGGAGGAAAGGAAATCGGGTTCATCGGTATGATTGGCTGCTTGAAGAGTGTCGGAAACAGATTGGTTTGAATCAGGATGTCAAAGTTGTTCATGTCCTTCGCGAAGGGAATAGAGCAGCGGATTTTATGGAAAATTTCGCAGGAGATAGAAGTTTAGGGTATCACGAGTGTGAGAATCCCCCTGCAGGCTTAGTGGACATCATTGATACGGACAGATCTGGTTCAGGCATCCTCAGGAGAGCTCGGGATTTAGAGTAGTTTTGTTTCGCTTGTTTTCGGGGCCTAGGCCCTTCCTTCTGTTCAAAAAATAATAATTTTAAGTATGATTAATTTTAGGAATACGTAACCGAAAATTTTTAAAAAAAAAATACTCAGCTTAATACATCATTTGCTTCCTGAACTTGTTCAAAAAGCTTGATTGGCCCTCTGAACTTTCAAAGTTTCCTGATAGCCCTCTGAACTTGCATAAAATGTTCAGTTAGCCCTCTGAACTTGCGTAAAATGTAATCAATTGATCACTCGGTTACAAAAAAGTAAGTTAAATGCGGAAGATGTATTCCAGGCATCTTAGAATGTTATTACATAATTGAAAAACAAATTAAAAATGAAGTTATTACTTGCTCAACTATACAACTTGTCTTCTCTAATATTAGAACTGTATACCCCGATTTTGGCCGTTTTACTTTTTTTTAAGACTCGTACAATACATCTTTCGCATTTAACTTATTTTTTTTGCGACTGTGTGATCAATTGATTACTTTTTACGCAAGTTCATGGGGCTAATTGAATATTTTATGCAAGTTCAAAGGGCTATCGAGACACTTTGAAAGTTCAGGGGGTCAATCAAGCTTTTTAGATAAATTTAGGGGACAAATGATGTATTAAGCGAAAATACTCTATCTGTTCCATAAAATTTGTCTTTTAAAGTTATGACACGAATTAAGAAATATAATTAATATTAACTAAAAGACTTTGTTACCCTTGTATTAATTGCATCCATCAATTAATTTTTATTTATTCTTAAAATAAAAATGCAACTTAAATAGATGTATATTTGGTAAAACATCAATAAATGTACATTGATTGAATCAAAATGTCAAACATTATGGAACAAAAAAAATTCTCTAGAAAGACAAATATTATGGGACGGAGGGAGTACTGATTTTGACTATTATTTAATTGTTATATCGGAACTTCCAAACATGTTTATCGTTAACTGAAGTAGTTTCGTACATTTTTTTTGGTTGTTTTAACTTTATTAATAACATCGTACAGACAATTAAAAAAATTGTGATTACTTATATATAACAAATTTAGTTGTTAGCAATTTAACAATGTTTTTTAAAAACACTAAATATTTTAGTCATAATTAATATTTGAAAAGTCTGATATGACAGTTTAATAACAGTTAAGCTAGTGTTTTCAAATTTTTGATAATATAAAACTAAAATTGATTTTACTTAGAAATATTAGGATTAAATTTGTACAATTTATACTTTAATGCTAAATCTGCACTTTTGACATTATTCTAAATATTAGGATTAAAATGTTACAATTAAGTTTCGTCATTATTCTAAAGGTTTAATACATCATTTGCCCCCTGAACTTGTCCAAAAAGCTTGATTGGCTCCCTGAACTTTCAAAATATTTCGATAGTCCCCTGAACTTGCAAAAAATGTTTAGTTAGCCCCCTGAACTTGCGTAAAACATAATCAATTAATCACTCGGTCGTAAAAAAGTAAGTTAAATGCGAAAGATGTATTCCACGTATCTTAGAATGTTATTACATAATTAAAAAATAGATTAAAAAGAAAGTTATTACTTGCTCAACTATAGAACTTGTCTTCTCTAATATTAGAATCGTATATTCTGATTTTGGTCGTTTTACTTTTTATAAGACTCGTGGAATACATCTTCCGCATTTAACTTACTTTTTTTTACGACCGAGTGATCAATTGATTACGTTTTACGTAAGTTCAGGGGGCTAACTGAACATTTTTTACAAGTTCAGGAGGCTATCGGAACACTTTGAAAATTCAAGGGTCCAATCAAGCTTTTTAGACAAGTTCAGGAGGCAAATGATGTATTAAGCCTATTCTAAATATTAATTGTACCTCAATTATCATTAGTCATCACCATATTGATAATGAACTCCATATATCAACATAAAAAAAAAAAAAAAATAGGGACAAGGTGTCAAAATATCCAAACGTTTACGGTCAAGAGCAACTTTATTTTTAACGTCTAAAATGGTGGAATTTTGCCTCTAACATTGGTATTCAAGATAATTTTACCCCTAACGTTGATAAGTTGAGTCAAGTTGAGAAATAATTCATCAAACTGTATTTTCGATCATGAATCTTATCATCCACACTTCACATGTGTGCCAGTTTATCATTAATTAGTAACAGATCACAAACATATGATTAAACGCTGAAAAAAATTATAAAAAAAATATTGTATTTTGTATGAGTTAAACAAAAAAAGTTCAAATATTTTGCCGAATTTAAAAATCAATTATTAAATCATAATTGGTGCAGAATAATGAACAAAATATATGTGTTTTTATAATGATATTCGGAATTGATCCAACTTGTCAAATTTGGGATAAAATTGCATAATTTTAGACGTTAAGAGTAAATTGCTCCTGGATATAAATGTTAATGGTATTTTTGCACCTCATCCCTAAATATTAATAAGCCTTACAAAAAAAAAATAAGGGATAAGGTAAAAATACTCCTAACATTTACAATTAGAAATAATTTTATTCCTAACGTCTAAAATGGTGCAAGTTTTGTGGGGTTTTACCCCGATAATGCTTTTGTAGGGATTTACCCTCGATTGCTAGTACCTTCGGCCCGAAGGAGGGTGAGGCGATCGGGATACAAGAAGCTCTCAGCTAGATAAATAACACACCCGAGTAGATGTGATTTTGGTGGAAACTGATCGCTCAATTGGTTGTTACTCATCTATGACAATCCAGTTTTGTTTTGATTACGGGTCTATCATTGAAGACTGTAAACAGTTGCTTTCTCAATTTAATGACATTACTATATGTTGTATTAGCCGTTCTGTGAATGAGCTCGCTCGAGCTTCTCATTCTTTGTCAGAATTCCATCTATCCCTCCTTATTTGATTTTACATTCTTTATTTGTTGACTATGTTTCATATGATCCTTTCTTTTTCAAAAAAAAAAAAAAAAGTCCTAAACATTTTGTTTCTAAACCCTATCTTTTTTATGGACTTTAAAATATTAAAATTAAAACCAGACTAGTAGAAAAATAAAAAAAATAAAAAATAAAAGATCAAGAGTTAAAAGTTCACAAAAAAATTCAACTGGAATCCATCCGATATTAAAAGAAGTCATAAAAAATAATATTTTTATTTATATTCGGTTAGGGATGTTTGTGTTGAGGAGGATGCAAATCGTATTCTTTTTTTAACCTTTACCATCACAAATGGTTCATCTTTTCTTAAACCCGCAAGTTAACCAGAGGCGACTCATTTGAAATTTCAACGTCCAAACAAGATTAAAAATTTTATTTGGAGACTAATTCTTGACAACCTTCCAACCAATGCTAATTTATTCAAAAGGGAAATTCGCTACTGACTGCATGTCCAACGATAGGGCAAGATCGATTTGGCTTACCTCCAACATCATCTTCAACCGAAAGTCTGAAACACAACGGAATTTGTTGTTTAAGTTGTGTGTCCAAGCGTCTGAGTGGTTCAATTCTGTGCTAACCGAAAGTCAGGAACACAACGGAATTTGTTGTTTAAGTTGTGTCCAAAGCTTCCGAGTGGTTCAATTCGGTGTTGTTCCTACGATCATCTTGTTTAAGTTGTGTGTCCAAGCGTCTGAGTGGTTCAATTCTGTGCTAACCGAAAGTCAGGAACACAACGGAATTTGTTGTTTAAGTTGTGTCCAAAGCTTCCGAGTGGTTCAAGTCGGTGTTGTTCCTACGATCATCTTCCTCTACATCGGCTGCAGTATCACCAACAGGCAGCAACATTCGTCAAATTCTTTCTTGGTCCAAACCTCCTTTGGGATGGGTTAAAATCAACGTGAACAAAAGAACTCAGGCAGTGAATAGAAGAGGGAATGTTGAGATTGTTGCAAGGGATAACCTTAGAATGCTCAACCGGGAGAGTTTCAAAATGACCTTAATATAAGATGGTTAAAAATTTATAATTTATTTAAAAAAAATTCAATAACTCTTTAGGTATTATTTTAATTTGGGGGCACTAACAAATTTTTTTAAGGCAAAATACAAAAAAAAAATAAAAATATTGATAAAACACACTCCAAAATCAAATCACAGCTATATAAAATGCACTTAAATAAAATGTTCACCATATGATTTATTGTTTTGATTCGGGTAGTTGTTTTTAGGTGTTTTCTCGATATGCAAGAATAATTTAAGATAAAAATGCATTCGACTGTAATTAGAACTTAACAAAAAAAAACATGTCACAAACCTCTATTTACGAACTTTTAAACCACATAGCAAACCACATACTTCCCTAAATTTTTAAGACTTTTTTTTTTTGAAAAAAGTCATCAGCACTACAGCAAATTATTAGAAGCACCCGGTTCTCCATGTCAAATAGAGGACCTCTCATACATATTTTGACACGTGTAATATGGACGCACAATTATTATAAGAGACCCCACTATTTTAATTATTACGTGGGGTAAAGTTCAGGGATCACAATGTTAGAAGCACTATAATTCAGGGGTAGTGGATGTATTTTACCAAATGAAAATCATGCAACGAAAACTCAAAATAAATGAAAAATGACTAATCCTATAAAACAGGAACTGATGATTACATGTTAAAAACAGAGAAAATGATGATACATGTGCAAGCAAAAATACCATGTTGCTAACTAGAGTTGATATTCAAAACTAAAAATCCAAATATTAAATGTTTGGAACATAAAAAGAAAACTCAAAATGAAAAATAAGAGATACATCAATTCCTTTACCTGAACTTCTAAAACCGTCCTCTACCCCTAAAACCACCACGACCTCTCGGAGGTCCTCTTCCACCACCACCTCTTCCGCGGAAGCCAGGGCCACCTCTTCCTCGAGGTCCGCCTCTAGAGCCACCACCTCTTCCGCGAAAGCCGCCTCTAGAACCAGCTTGTGCCTGCCCCCTGCAAAAATACCATGACTATTACAATATGAATATCATTTTAGCACTGCCAAATGTTATTAAAAGGGTTGCAGAATAATGGCGGTCCATGCTGCTACAAATATCAACCTATATTGCACAGGAACTTTGATTTTAAGTGTTTCATGTTTTGATAAACGTTTCGGAATCTGAAACTCTGGGAAACTTGTACGAGACTTTCCAAGAGTTATATGCACCGTTGGTCTCAAAATTGTCACCGAATTTTGATTTGTCTCAATAAAATCATTCAACTCCGATTTTTATCTTAATAAAGTCAATCAGTCGAGTTCAAGAGCACAATGACACCAGAAAAGTGATGTGGTCAGCCATAGTTAACTTTCACCGCTGGCCAAAACAACATGTGGCTGCCATTTTTCAACGTTTTTTATTAAAACCTTAAACTCAAATAAAACTCACCAAAGTTAATCTCTTGCTAGCATCTAGAACTTATATAGATTAAAGAAATGTTGATACATTTTAAAAACTTAAATTCCTTATAAACAGGCAGCATAATTATATATTTTAACAAACAAAACATATTTAAGCAATCTGATATAATAGTTTAATGCGATAGAGTATAAGGTCTAGATGGAAGCCGCGTCATATTTCCGGTATCCTTTTGTTTTTGAAGTCGCCAAAGTGACTTTATTTTGACAAAATTCAAAGTTGAATGGTTTTATTGAAACAAATTGAAGTTACGTGACCATTTTGAGACAACTATGAAAGTTCATTATCAATGGTGCATTTAACCCGGCTTTCCAGATCAGGTTTCCGTAATTTACGAAAATTGGCAAGCCTTAAAACTTGTTTGCTAGAATGTAATGGGTACCAAGGAGTAGATTAATGCTAATTACGTGTTCAGTAAATCTCTAATATTTTATAGATCATCCTACAAGCTTTCAAAAAATGCAACTTGTTTCCATAATACACTTTGTGTCCATATCTGTTTTTGTTTGAAGGTTATTTTCTAGAAATAACGCTTCGGATGTGTGTCTGTATCCGTTTCTATGTCCATTCAACACAGCTTTCTATCAATTCACTCGAGGATAATCTTAACTAAGGAAACAACTTCTCTCTAATACAAACTCTTCTATCTAGCACACCATACATGCTATGTTGCGCGGACACGGACACACGGAACTAAAGCAGAGTAACATAGCATACAAGTAATTTCACCAAACAAACTCATCATGATTAATCTGTTCAAAGTAATATGAAAAGAGTACACAAACGTACTTTGGTTGTGGAAGAAATCTCGCAAGAGGTAAAAGCTTATTTGGATCAATGTAGAACTTGTCCCCAGGAGCATAGGAAGTTGCCACAATGCCTTCCATCATCTTAATAGAAAATAACTGAAACAGCAGAAGTCTTAGAAACATATAAACAAACACCTGAAACGCAAAATATACACTAACAGAAAGTAGTAAAATGCTCACAGATTCATTAATCGGACCGAAGATTTCATCCACTTTCCCTATCTGAGTCTTGTTCTGTAGAAAAACCGGGGCATTGAAGTACGGTATTTTCTCGTTGGTGAGTTTCGTCACTGCATCACCTTCACACGCGTGAAGAAATGTGGAAACCTCTACAAAAATTACAACCAAAAAATAATCAATTGAATAGGAGAAGAAAAAAAATCAGATCCTAAAACAGCAAAAGGAAAGCAGCAAATTGATGAATAGAACGAACCTACGACTTCGGAAGGAGGTCCCTCATCACGATATCCACCGAAGCCTCCACGTCTACCACCACCACGATCACGGCCTCCGCCGCCGCGGCGACCACCGTCTCTGCCTCTAAAACCGCCGCCTCTTGGTGGTCTCATAGTTCAGTAGTAAGGAATAAGGAAAGAAAGACTGCAAAAAAGAGGACTATGGAAGAGGGTTTTATTTTCGTGTGATTTTAGGGTTTTAGGGTTTTTGTTGAGCTTGTTAGGGCTTTAGACAATGACCAAAATGACCCTGGCCTCTAACTTACTGGATCATGGGCCATATCTAAAAAGCCCATTGACGCTTCGGCTTCATGGATTTTGTAGTTTTATTTTGGGTCAAATATATGAATATCATAAATAACTATAAAATTACAACTAAATCATATTATTAAATTTAATTTTTAATATATCATTATTTTCTATATATTAAAGATAAAGTATGATTTTACACCCTAATTTAAAAAATTTAAACCCAATTCATAAATCCTAAACCTTAGAAAATATATCATAGACAGTTAAATTATAAATTCTAATCTTTAAAATATATTAAAAATGATGATTTTACTAGTTTGGTATAATTCAAAATCATTATTTGATATAGTTGTAAATAAATTTTTAAATTTTAATTTCTATGTAAATTTCCCTTTTATTTTGGATGAATTACATAAACATTCTACATAACGAATGATAATAATATTTTAGCTTTAATCAAATTGATAATTTTTATTTGTATTATATTAAATATATTTATTTTTATTTTAAAAATATCATACACTAAAATCTCTAATTTTTATTTGTTACCAACGCTATAATTTTAACTCAAAATCTCTAATTTCAGCGATATAAGATTTTTAAAACACTCAAATCAATTTTAATTTTACATAGATTTTTTTTGCATCTTAAGCCCCGTTTGTTTGGAGGAAAATATTCTTTCCAATGTTCCAGTGTTTGTTTGGGCAGGAAAATAAGTGGTAAGTCAATGGAAAATGAATGAAGAAATAAGGAAAAATGTTTTACCCTTTTGAAAATGGTAAAATATTTTCCCCAAAACATACGCGTTTAGAGAAAAATGGAAAAACGTTAAAAAATGTAAAAATACAAAAATATGAAACACAAAAAAACATGAATAACGTGGAAACGTTACCAAACACGAGAATATGAAAAAAACCCGTAAAAACCATGAAAAGTGAACAAACGTGAAAAACACAAAAACACAAAAAAAAACAATTGAAAAAGCATAAAACATGAAGAACGCGAAAAAGTGAGAAAACCTGAATTATACAAAAACGTGAAAAATACAAAAAACATGAAAAAATACGAAAAACGTGAAAACGCGAAAAATGCTAAAACACAAAAATGTGACAATAAGTGAAAAACGCGATAAACATGAAGACAAAAAATGCAAACAAAACACGAAAATGTGAAAAATACGAAAAACATGGAAAAACGTGAATAACACGAAAAAGTAGCAAAACGCGAAAAAAAAAAAAGAAAACGGGAAAAACCGAAAAACTAAATGTGAAAACACTAAAAAATAAAGAAAAAATGCAAAAAAAAAACACAATAACGTTAATAACACGAGAAGATGTACAAAAAATGCCGAAAATGTGAAAAAAAACGTTTTTCGTGTTTTTAACATTAATTTTTTTTCACATTTTTGTGTTTTTTCCACTTTTTTCCATGTTTCCATGTTTTTAATATTTTTTTACTTTTCGTGATTTTCGCAATTTTTCACTTTTTGTGTTTTAAACAAATTTTCACGTTTTTTTGTGTGTTTCACGTTTTTAGTGGTTGGAAAATATTTTCCAGTGTTGTAGCCAAACACCGAAAAATATTTTCCAGTGTTGTTGCTAAACACAGGAAAATATTTTATTTTCCTGCACAATATTTTCCCTGCATTACATTTTCCAAAACACAATATTTTTTCCGAAACAAACGGGACCTTAATATATTAAGAGTTTCTTTAATTCAGATGTTGATGTATAATGTTTATTGTTGTCAGCTATTTGTTATTTTTAGCAGTTAGTTGATTTAGCCTTAGAAGTAGTTGTTTCTTTACTTTATATTTATCGTTTGGAGTAAAATATGAAAATGAGTTACATAAAGGAGAATCAAACAGATACTATGATTCTAATTTTATTATACGGTTGGATTGTATTTTAATTAAAACTAAAAGGTAACACCGCTACGCTTAATTGTTACACAATTTACGAGAAAATTGTGGAAGTGTTACTTAGTGCAGGGTTAGCCCTGAACATAGGTCAGGAGTAAGGCCACCTAGAACCCAATGCTAAAAGTGGTCCAAATGTATTTTTTGCTTATATATAATCTTTTTTTATTATAAATATAGTTAGAATACCTGTTTAGGTCTAAAATGGGACGAAATAATATAATATTTTAAGCCTAAAATGGGTCCAAATTTCTATTTTAAACTTTTAAGTATAACTATTTTTTTATTAAGAGTCGTTTATCTTTTATTTTGCCTGACTTATAAAATGTCAAAATCGGCTCTGCTCCTCTGTAACATGTTAGGTATAAAAAATGAGTTTTGTTACGAATAATTTCGTTTCACACAAATATGTTAGCATACCATACTTAAAATTTTAGAAAATACCATAAAATATATCCATGTAGAAAAAAAACATTGTTCAATCTGCAAAATCAACGGAAAGTAACGCGAATTTTCAAAAAGTTTCATAATTTGTTCTAGTTGTAAAAGTTATTCGTAGTCATGTACTTGAACAAAGCCTTCTTATACACGACAGATTCTTCTTTAGGAAAAGAAGAGTACTTGGATTCATAAGAGTTCCTTTTATTCAATGTCTCTGTGTAATTTTAGTCTGTTTGGTCTTTGAAGAACTTTCAAGATGATAACAGAAATTTGTTCCACTATGTCATCATGAGACTAAAGATTTGTTACAAACTGTTCGAAGCTATCATTTTTATGGGTAAAATACTTGATAGAACACTTGTAGTTTCTAATTATATCAAAGACCAACTTGATGACTGCATGTGGTAACGAGAGTTGTTTGATAACCTCTTCAAGCATATAATATGAGTTTTATATAATGGTGGTGATATGTTAATGCAAGAGTATTAGTATATGATCAGACAAATATAATATTGAATATATTATTTTATGACTAATGGTTAAAAGAATTAAGTTAGAATAATTTTAATACACAACAAAAATATAAAAACTTGTTCACATATAAAGTTGTTCAAAATAAAGTAATATTGTTTTAAGAGCAAATTTCCCAGTAATTTTTTTTATATCTCAATTTCACCATAAGCAGTCTATACTTAGCTTTCAAAATTGCATTTTAAATACAATAGGCCGATTCTATAAGACCGATCAATGAAAATTGAAATGAAAAAAAAAACATATTTTCATGTATACATGGTTTTAAGGATTTGATTGAAAATTGAAATGATAAAGATTACAACTATGAAAAATGAACTTAAAAAACTAAAGTTGTTAATAGTAAACATTGTTGGATCTGTTGTTGGCTCGTTTGGTGCTTCTGGTGTGGGGGAATTTTTAGAAATACTCAACCATATGCATGTGGCAATTTTGTGTTTGCTATCCCATCATGTTTTTCACACATTGTCGAGCTTAAGGAAGTCATATTTGCGGTCCACCTGGCTTAGCAGAAAGGTGGCACAATCTCTGGATTGAATGCGACTTGAGATACGTCCTCAATCTTCTCAAGTGCTGCAATTCAGTTGTACTATGAAATTTCCGTCAAGAGTGGCTTGCTTGTCTTTCTCAATGCTCGTGTATGGAGATTATTGCCTCTCATATCTATCGAGAAGGAAACATGGCTGCTAATGTACTTACCTCGGTTTAATGTGATGGCTTCTAATATTGTCTTGTGGAACTCATCTCATGCCTTTTGTAACTCGTTTATTCTTGATGACTTGTGTGTTTTGGAAGGTTTCCATTTTGCTTAACTCTTCTTTTATTTGTACCTTGACTTTTATTTAATATATTTGGGTATCGCTTTGGCTCGGTTCCTGTGGGGGGGGAGTGGGGTTGCCAACCTAGTTAGGATGTCCCTTGACTATTCCTTTACCTCTCTCAATTTTTATTCAAAAAAAAAAAACTAAGCTTGATAAAGTCAAAACAAATCTATTAGAGTTATGTTTGAGTGTGTGTTGAGTCGTAGTCTTTTCATTGTGATTTATGCCTTTTATTGATGCTGAGAATAGCTTCCTACTTCCATTTAGTAATTCATGTACTCCACCATCTTGAGTAACTGCTCCACTTATGATTTCTATGACTTCTACAATAGATTGACTCTTATCATTTTCTAACTTTCCTGCTTTTTAATTTGCTCACAGAATACACGTTAAAATATTAAATTTTCTCATGGTTTATCTTAAGTTTCTCTTTTGTAAGTGAATCTCACTCACACATCTTCTTCTAAAACTACAGGTCGTTTTCCGATGTCTATCATGTGTTTTCAAACAAGGACATTGCAATCTTTTCTTCTTCTTTCCTCTATGTTGTTACACAAGGGTTATTTGAAAGTGTGTTTTCTTGTATTTCTCAAAGGTATTACAAGTATATATATACACAAACAACAATCAATTCCCAACTACTTATTCCCCAACTACTTCCTTAAATGCCAACTACTAACTATATCTAATTAATTGATAACATTGAGATATTATCCCAAGGACCGAAAGGGATATTCACCTAGAGAAACGCCGTGTACAGATCCCCAAAGAAGATCCGGCGGGCGGATCTTCTTGATCCAGCTTGAAGGGATCCGCTGGCGAACCTATGAGGCGAATCTCCTCCTTCACCTGATTCACCACAGTAACGGCTAACCGCCGACTCGGCCATAAAGACCATTAATGAGCTATCAATTAGCTAACCGCCAGGTTAAAGATAACCTGTAACCGCCATTAATGGAGCATTAATGGAGACTTTCTAGTTGCTGAAGGTTGCGACTTCCTAGCTATATATAGCCTACATCCCTAGGCTATCAAGGTACACATTCTCACATCCTTTGTCAATTCAGTTTGTTCCCTTGATTCACCTTACTGACTTTGGCATCGGAGCTTCCCCCCGTCGAACCCAACGACGCCCCCACAGGGACGGGAGTTGATCAGAATTTCTCTGCTTGTTATCAATTGGTGCGGTGATCGTGGAATCCTTAATCGAACAAAGGGTTTTTCGTTCACATTAAAAAACTATGACAACTGGAGATCAGAATCCCTCTTCAGGGATTGAAACACCATTAGTTACACCATCTAGTGTTGGCCGCACAGATTCAACTACTCCTGCAACGCACGTCGAAAGTAGTATGAACCCAGATGCTTTCATCAACATGTGTGCACAAGCAATCGGAGAACGGTTTGGGCCCGAGACGGGGAATCGCCTGCGGTCATTTATGACCCTTCCTCCGCATTGGAGCATGGCGTCCACATCGGCTGTATCATCTTGGCCCTTATTAAACTTTGGACCGGGCGCCCAAAGTTCTTCATTTCTCCAAGCTCACAACACGGATTCTATGGTAACTACCACGGCAGCAGGTGGAGAACGTCAAATCAATCGGGAGTTATTCCCTAATGGCGTAGAAGGAAGTCAAAGAAACGATTCAACCCTTCCAGGCGGATCTACGGATCCTAGGTTAAATCTGGGTGGGTCCAAAATCCCGAGGCGCCCACGGACAAATCTCTCCCTTGGCGGATCCGAAGGGCGAACACACAAAAAACATAGAAAGGAGAAAGGTAGGCGGTCTAAATCACCTTCGCCTCGACGACCGAAATCCTCCCATCGTGGCCGATCGCCCCCATCTACTGGTCGTAGACGGAGTAAAAGGCCAAGGGAGACACCCCATTTGAGTGGACCACCGCCGCCGCCACCCCGAGGAACTGTTGGTCATATCCCGTCGGGAAGCCATGGAGGGGGTAGTGGGCAAGCTCCCCCAGGTGGGGGGTGAAGGAGGTAGTAGCGGAGGAGGAGGCGGACGCAGAAGCGGAGGAGGGCGTTCGCCATCAGATCCATCATCTGGGTCAAACTCTTCTTCCTCTCCAAGCAGATCTCCACGAAGGGGTCGCCCAAGGGCGGATCCGGAGAATTTTGATGATAGAGTTAGAGCTCTGGTACTCCGTATGAATGAGGAAAATGCCAGGCATAATCCGTTCGCCAATAGAGATTCGCCTTTCGCAGCTTGGATTGAGGCGGAGGAAACAGATAGAGCTTTTAAAATACATAATCTCGCTATATACACAGGTGTTGACAATCCGGAAGCTCACGTCAGAAAATACCGAATACTGCTTAAACTCAATCGTGCCACTGAGCCGGTGCTCTGCAAAATGTTTGTCACCACGCTAGGGGGTCCAGCCTATGGGTGGTTTCAGTCTCTACCTCCAGGCTCGATAAACAGTTTTGATCAATTGAGCAGGGAATTTTGCGCTAAATTCGCCGGCTGTATTCCTCCAGTGGTTAAATCAGGGAAGCTTTTTGAGTTAAAGCAGAAGGCGAACGAATCCCTTCGGGAGTACGTGGACACTTTTAACCAATTGTGCATACAAATCGTTGATGTGGATATCTCCGTAGCAGTGGAATGTTTTGTGAGAAACACCACTTGTAAGAGCTTGCAAGAAGATCTAATTCGAAAGAAACCCACCAGCATGGCAGAATTGATGGAGCGTTGTAAAGACTTTATCGAGGTGGATGACATTCACCGAGGATCATTGTTATCGCCTAAAAGGGACAAGGGCGAATCTCGCCATCGAGATAGAGACAAAGACAAGCATCAGGATTCTTCCTCTAGAAGCAGGCAAAGAGGTTCTAAGAACAAATCAACGTTTGTCACCTCTTTCACACCTCTCAACGCTTCTAAAAGTGAAGTCCTTATGTGGATCGAGAACAGTCAACACAAACGGAGCATTTCATACCCCGAACCAAAAGGGGGGGAGTACACCAATACTGGTAAAAATCCTAAAAATTATTGTAAATATCACAGGAAAAATGGCCATGACACCGATGCATGTTGGGAGTTAGCTCGGGAAATCGAGCGTCTCATTGAGAGAGGCAAATTGGATCGATTCATCCAAAGTGATGGCAAGAAAGGAGATGGCGATAGATCCAAAGAGGACCCAAAGAAGAAGGGAAAGGGTACCATTAATGTCATAGCAGGCGGACCTGGATACCAACCAATGCTGAAAAAGGCAAAGACCACCGCTCTTGACAGAACATCGTTAAATCGCCCCTTTGCCGATGTAGGTCCTGAAATCTCTCCCCATGCGGATGCATTGGTAGTCACTATGATGGTGGAAGGCTGGGAGATGAAAAGAGTGATGATTGATACTGGGAGTTCGTGCAATGTCATCACCAGAGGAGCTTTCGCCAAACTCATGATTGATCCAGTCCAAGTAGAGCCAACTGTGGTTGATATCCTAGGAGTGACGGGACACACTATCCAAACAAAAGGCCAAGTCACTTTGGATTGCGAGCTTACAGACGATGATCAGGTCTGGAAAGGTGATTTGGAATTTTCTGTCTTGGATGGTCAGTTAGCTTACAATATCATCCTCGGACGGCCCTTTATCTCCGAAGTAGCAGCCCTTATCTCCATACGCCACTTAACACTTTACATCCCCACGGCCAAGGGAGGTGTAATGGTCAGAGGTAGCCAAAAGGTGGCCCAGGAGACATATTCGGCATCACTAATGATTCGCCCCCAATCTAAAGAAGAGGATGAGGAGGAGCTCGTCACAATGGCCTTGGGCGAGACAGAAATGTACCTTATGGCGGATGAAAAGCAGGTGCGAATGGCTAAAGGGCTCAAGGGCGAAATTAAAGACGCAATCACCAAGGTACTCCGTGAAGCGGAGGATGTCTTCGCATGGAAGGATGAGATTCTCCCCGGGATCAGTCCAGACGTGATCACTCACAAGCTCAACATTGACAAAGATGCAATTCCCGTAGCTCAGAAGCGAAGGAACCATGGGCTTGAAAGACAGAAGGTGATAGAGGAGGAGATCACCAAGCTTCAACGGGCGGACGCCATTGAGGAGGTACTTTACACTCAATGGTTGGCGAACGTTGTTCTGGTGAAGAAAGCAGGCGGATCTTACCGCATGTGTATCGACTTTACAGATCTTAACAAGGCTTGTCCCAAAGACAACTACCCTTTGCCATGTATTGACATACTCGTGGATGGAACTGTCGGACATGCGATGTACTCCTTTACAGACGTGAAGTCGAGTTATCATCAAATTCCCATGGAGCCTTCAGATAGAATCAAAACCTCGTTCGTGACTCACCAAGCCACTTATTGCTTCAAAGTCATGCCCTTTGGGCTTAAGAACGCAGGAGCCACTTATCAGCGGATGATGAACAAAATATTCGCAGAAAGCAAAGGTGATAACTACTCAGTCTATGTGGATGACATGATCATTAAAAGTACAACCATAGAAAGGCATGCAGATGATGTAAAGGAGGTACTGGACGTACTCCGACGCCACAATATTAAGCTGAACCCAGAGAAGTGTACTTTTGGTGCGACGTATGGAAAATTCTTAGGGTTCATGATCAGCGAAAAAGGAGTTAGCCCAAATCCTGACAAGGTTAAGGCTGTCCTAGAAATGCAGGCACCACGGAACATCAGAGAAGTGCAACGCCTTAACGGGCGGATCATAGCCCTGGGCAGGTTTATCTCCTGTTCAGCGCGCAGATGTCAGCCCTTTTACGAGGTTATCAAGAAGCAAAAGGCGTTCGAATGGGATGAGGATTGTAAAAAGGCCTTTGAAGGGATCAAACGGTTTCTCACGGAGCCGCCCATGATGAGTCGGCCGATGAAAGGAGAGGACCTCTACATGTACGTATCGGTTACGGATAAAGCCATGTGCACGGTCATGATACGAGAGGAAGACAGCCAGCAGTTTCTGATTTATTATGTGAGCAAGGTTCTGAAAGATGCCGAAACCAGATATTCTAAGCTTGATAAAATGGCACTGGCTGTTGTCACCACAGCAATCCGCCTTAGGCCATATTTTCAGGCTCATACTGTGGTGGTTCGAACGAATATACCGATAAGAAAGGTGTTGCAGAAGCCGGACACTTCTGGAAGGTTGATGGAATGGGCAATCCGCCTTGGTGAATTCGATGTGAGATATGAAAGCAGGTCAGCTTTGAAAAGCCAGGTCTTGGCAGACTTTGTGAATGAATTCACTGAGGAAGGGATAGATCATCCCAAGCCTCCAATGGAAGAGTGGACAATGTACACCGACGGCGCCTCCTCGACGAATGGAGCGGGCATAGGCGTTGTGATCAAGGGTCCCCAATACATAAAGTTACGGTACGCAGCAAAATTGAATTTTTATGCAACTAATAATGCTGCTGAATATGAAGCTCTGATATTGGGATTACGCCTACTCAAAGAAATCACTCCCGAGCGGATTGTGATCTATAGTGACTCCAAACTAATGGTCAATCAAGTAATCAAGAATTACGAGGTGAAAGATGATGTTTTGGCCAAATACGTAGCAGAAGTCAAAAAATTGCTAGATCACCTTAAGGCAAAAGAAACCAAATGGGAACTGATTCATGTACCCTGGGGGTCCAACACTGAGGCGGATCATTTGGCCAAAACGGCGTCCAGTGAGGAGAACTGGACAGATCCACAATGTCCCTTCAAAGTTAAAATAGCTCCAGCCTTCGCCTCAGAGGAAGTATCCCTACTCACAACAGTAGAAGATGACTGGAGATCGGCCATTCGACAATATCTGCTATGTGGAACTTTACCTGAGGATAAGGAAGAGGCACGGCGGATAGTTAGAAGAGTGGCTTATTTCTCCATGATCAACGATGGCCTTTATAGAAAAATCTTTTAGCCACCCTTGGTTAAAGTGTATTCTACCGGAGGAGGGACAACAAGTCCTCAAGGAGCTACATGAGGGGTCATGTGGGGCCCATGAAGCATCCGCCACCATTTTGAAGAAATCTAGGTTAGCAGGTTTCTACTGGCCCACGGCCGAACTGGATGCACAAAAATTGGTAGAATCTTGTCATAATTGCCAGATTCATGCGAATGAATCACATACTGCCAAACATCTCCAAAGGCCCATCATAGAAGGACGGCCATTCGCCCTCTGGGGAATAGACATCGTCGGGCCATTCCCTCCAACTCACCGATAGAGGAAGTACATGGTAGTGGCAGTGGATCATTTCACCAAGTGGGTAGAAGCCGAAGCTGTCTCCTCCATCACTGCAGAACGAATGGTGGAATTCATCAAAGACAACATCGTGGGAAGATACGGTGTTCCGCATACCATCATCACTGATAATGGAACACAGTTCAACTGTAGCGAGTTCAAAACTTTCTGTGAAGAGTTGGGCATTCTGAACAGATTTGCCTCCGTTTATTATCCCCAGTCCAACGGAATGACCGAAGTCACGAACCGGACGATCGTAAAAGGGATAAAGAAGAGATTGGGAGAGCATGATAAGAAGTGGGCGGATCAGCTGACGAGCGTTTTATGGGCTTATCGCACCACTCCTAGGACGGCCACAGGAGAAACACCATTCGCCCTCTCTCATGGTGTAGAGGCTGTGATCCCAGTCGAAATACAGGTCCCAAGCGATAGAGTGGCCTTTTATTGTGAGGAGGACAACGGTAAAAGGCTAAGGGAAAGTCTGGATCAGGTAGGAGATCGAAGAGACCAAGCCTATGTACGCATGGCGGCGTATGAACAACGGATCGCCGTTTACCATGATAAAAATGCCAAGCTTGTGGATCTGAATGTAGGTGATCTTGTGCTCCGAAAGGCCGATAAAATCCAGTCTCGAGAAGGCAAGGGCAAGTTAGGGCTCAACTGGACGGGTCCGTATCAGATAGTGGACAAGATTGGATCCGCCACATTTAAAATTCAGGACATGGAGGGCAACACATTGCCGCGCACATGGAACCTCCAAAATCTCCGCAAATATTTTGTCAGAAAATGAGGTGTACACATGGTCTTGAGTACTCTTTTTCCTTTAGTAAGCTTTTTCCCATGTGGTTTTTCTTACTAAAGGTTTTAACGAGGCTCACCTATAAGACCTGCTTGCTGTAATAAAGCATTTCTCCTATTAATAAACATCATTTGTTCTATTATCTGTGTTCTTTTTAAAGTTTATTGCAGCAATATCAATATTCCAGTCTTAAAAAGAAGGGGGGCATCCAACGCTCTCTGCATTAACAAAGTATCGCTATCTCATAGCTACTTTTTCTCCTTAGACATAAGAGAATCTATCTTATGGGCGGATCCATCTCTGAGAGGATCCCAATCTCCGATAGAGTTAAAACGATCCTTGGACGCAAGGTCTTTACACTCTCTTATATATCCTTCCCAAAAAAGGATTCACAAGTCCTACGGGCGGATCACTTCACCTCAAAGACAGGTAACAAATTGATCCCCTAGGCAGCTTTACTTCCTTCAATGGAATAAAACAGCTTCTAACCTTCACAAAGGTCCATGCAATGGAGTATGGCTGGCCACCTACTCCAAAATAAATCCTACATGCCTATATATTTACTTACGCAAACGTAATAGTAAAATAAATAGCTGCCATAAAGGATTAAACAAATTGTACTTAAAGGATTTTTTACAAAAAGTAAACAACTAAGTAATAATGGGAGCATCCTCCTTTACACTATCTTTGCTTACGACACTTGCCTGGGAAACCTCCTTCTCGAAAGCCTCGGATATGCCAGCCAAAGGTACCTCCTTCTCCACGGAAGATGTGGGACCAAGAGGAAGGGCGTTATCAGTGATCGGTTCTTCACCCGCCTTGGGGGGCACTTCCTCAAGCTCCACTAGCGTGACATTAGTGGAAGGCTTGCTTTCTTCCATGGGTCCCTTCATCCATCTCCGAACATATTCGCGGAGGTATTCCTTAGCGTCTGACATTTTGTCATATTTGGCTACGTCCTCTGGGTCGGAGACGGCGAACTGCGGATCTATAAAATTAATCTCGGGATGCGCCAGGGAAAAGTACGCCATGAGCAGTTCGCCATAATAGAAGGCTTATTCGCCCGCCATATATTCAGCTTCTCCTAGGGCGTCCTCATGGTTCTTGGCGTCTGTCACAATCTTTTCCTTTAGCTTCTCGATTTTCGCATCTCTAAGGACTAAGGCGGCTGTGGCAGAGGCAAGGTTCGCATTAGCAGAAGCGATGTTCGCATTGGCTTCCGCTACCTCTTTCTCCAACTTTTCAATGGTTGCCTTATCCGCCACACCTTGAAGGAGCTCGGCCTCCATAGCACGTATGCGAGTATACATCTGCAAAAACAAACAGTTTCGTTAAAAGAAAAGAGTAAAGGAACAACTTTTTTTACAAAAAGAAATCCTTTCTAGGGGACTCACCATAAGGAGCTCCGTTTTCCCCTTTTGCGCATGAATGGAACCAGGAATTTGGTTCTGATTCCCTTGCACTTCGCCCACCTGACCCAGGGCCTCATCCAAGTCGTTTATGATGGATTCATTCTCAAAAGATCCTTGAGCGCCATATTTAGCGGACCAGTATCCGCCCATATCAGGCTTCGCCATCTGCACAAACATTCAAGGGTCAAAACTCAAGTCCAAAACTTGATGAACAGATAAAAATAAAAGGCAACTTACCTGTTCCATCTTCCCTACAGGCATGGCGGACTTCATGGCATCCGCCATAAGCTTAAAACCTCCAGAAGCTGCAGGTTTCCTCCTTTTTAGTGGCGGCTCAACCACTGTTTCTGCAGGGCATTTTCCAGTATCCTTTTGAGGATTTGCCGCTTGATCTTTCCTACGCGCCTCAGCCTCTAGGAACTTCCTACGTTTCTCTGCAATAGCGTGATTGGCCTTAGATAAACCCCTGCCAAAGAAAACAGTAAAGTAATCAAGGTTCAAGATGAAATAAAGGTTACCTTGATCAAATTGCGTAATCTTCGAGTAAATGAACTGTTCCCCCTCTCGGCGAATCAACGGAATATCGCTCATCATGAAGGCTAAAGCGTCTGCGTATGTCCATACATCCGCCTTGATCTTCTTCATCACTATCGGTCAATATTCGCATATCGCCTGCCATGTGTAAAGGCTTGGGATTCCAAAACGAGGGAAATCCCAGTGATTCGCCCTCTTTTATTGATAACAAGTAGAGAAATTCGGATCAACTTCCGTCCCTGTGGGGGCGTCGTTGGGTTCGACGGGGGGAAGCTCCGATGCCAAAGTCAGTAAGGAAGATCAAGAGAGCAAATTGAATTGACAAAGAGTAAGTGAATGTGTACCTTGATAGCCTAGGGATGTAGGCTATATATAGCTAGGAAGTCGTAACCTTCAGCAACTAGAAGGTCTCCATTAATGCTCCATTAATGGCGGTTACTGGTTACCTTTAAGCTGGCGGTTAGCTAATTGATAGCTCATTAATGGTCTTTATGGCCGAGTCGGCGGTTAGCCATTACTGTGATGAATCAGGTGAAAGAGGAGATTCGCCTCATAGGTTCGCCAGTGGATCTCACTGAGCTGAACCGTGGAGATCCGCCATCCGGTTCTTCTTGCGGCGTTCTCAAGGTGAATATCCCTTTTGGTCATTGGGATAATATTCTATCAGTAAGATGAATATCCCTTTTCGTATTCTTTGATCCGTCAAGGCGTATGTACGCTCTCCTTGAGAGCTATGGCGGGTCTCCGCTACTCACTCTCATCGGGCGTATCTCGTTATGGCGTATCTCGCCATGGTCCACGTGGCGTGGCATAATGCTAGAGACTCCTTCCTTTTCCTCATTATTTGCATATTCTCCCCTACATTAATTATCATTAATTCCACATTAATCATGTATAAATATCTCTTTTAGAAGGAATAATGGTTTGCCATTATTTCTATTAATTTTCCCTTATTCCTTATTCAAGAATAATTTGGGTTGTTATCAGAAGCCCCCCCTAAAGGTATAAAAAGCTTTTTAGGGCTGTCTAAATGGTGTTTTATTTTTCTATCTCGGAGGAAAGTGGACCCGCCCTAGATGGGGGATCATATATGGAAATGATGCGCCTTTTGGGGCTTCCTTATGCGGGATCTTGTGAACAAGATCCGCCCTATGTGGGATCATATATGGATATGATACGCTTTTAGGGGATTTTGTTTCTTCGTGGATATGTGGCCAACCGTATCCATTGTTAGCCTCTAGGGGCTTCTTGAGAGTTATATTTCCTTTAGAAAGGAATAACCTGCCCTTTATGGGACCATTTGTTCCTACCCCATAGGATTATGATTCGCCTTTAGGGACTTATTTTCTTCAGTTCTGCCATATAAGGAGAATGACCCGCCCTTAGGGATCAGTAAGAATGATCAGCCATTTAGGGAATTTTGTGCATTTTGTGGAGGCGAGACTTTGTTATTTCTATGATGAAGATGAGGATTCATTACTTTGATGAAAACGAGACTTCATTGTTTGGATAAAGACGAGGCTTCATTGATTGGATGAAGATGAGGCTTCATGAATTGGATGAAGACGAGGCTTCATGAATTGGATGAAGACGAGGCTTCATTACTTGGAGATGAAGATGAGGCTTCATTACTTGGAGATGAAGATGAGGCTTCATTATTTGGAGATGAAGATGAGGCTTCATTATTTGGAGATGAAGACGAGGCTTCATTAGTTGGAGATGAAGATGAGGCTTCATGAATTGGATGAAGACGAGGCTTCATGAATTGGATGAAGACGAGGCTTCATTACTTGGAGATGAAGACGAGGCTTCATTACTTGGAGATGAAGATGAGGCTTCATTATTTGGAGATGAAGACGAGGCTTCATTATTTGGAGATGAAGACGAGGCTTCATTATTTGGAGATGAAGACGAGGCTTCATTAGTTGGAGATGAAGACGAGGCTTCATTATTTGGAGATGAAGACGAGGCTTCATTACTTGGAGATGAAGACGAGGCTTCATTATTTGGAGATGAACCCTTTGCTTTCCAGAACTATTTTTACTAATGCATTATATCTTTTAGCAAGTAATTTTCTAGAATCTGGTTTAAGATTTCTCCGATTGTTTAGGGTAGGTGGCCAGCCGTACCCCAATGTGTGAACCTTTGTGAAGGTTTAGAAGCTGTTCTATTCCTTCTAGAGGAAGTAAAGCTGCCTAGGGGATCAACTTGCTACCTATCTTTGAGGTGAAGCGATCCACCCGTAGGACTTGTGAACCCTTCTTTGGGAAGGGAGTGAGAGAGTGTAAAGTCCTTGCGTCCAAGGAATGTTTTAACTCTTTCTCGAATGGTGATCATCTAAAGATGGATCCGCCCATGAGAATGTTCTCCTATCTTTGAGGAGAAAGTTGAGGGTGTAATGATCTCATGTTTGAGACGATTTTAACCCGCTTTTGATGGTGGTCAATCCTTTTCCTGTCTTTGAGGAGAGAGTTGAGCTCATTTGAAAGCTCCTGAGGGTCTGTGCTTCTTATCTTTGTGGAAAGGGGATCCGCCCGTGATGGAATCAATTGTCCTATCTTTGAGGTAATTGATCCGCCTGTGGAACTTTTCATTCGCCAGCCACTGGGCGTATATCAGCACTAAAAGCTAGGCAAATGAATATAAGAAGTATGGCGAGAAAGAATAAATTATAAAATGTAGGATACTATAACAGTTTAATGCACATATAAGAATATGTAAAAATACTGATTTTTAGGCCCATGGTTCCGCCTTTTCCGAGCAACTAGAACCGCATCCTCAATGATGTTTAACTTATGAGTAATCACATCTGGGCTTACTCCTGTGGGGATATCATTCTCCTATGTAAATATGTTTTCAGATTCAATGAGAACTTTTTTAACATCCTCTTTGATCTCAAGTTTTAATCTTTTGGCGATCCGCACCCACTTTCCATTAGCAATAAGGAGCGTTTCTGTGTCGCCCAAAGCTGTAGTGACAAGTTAATATTTCTCACCTTCGTCCTCTTTGGATTGTGGGCGGATTGATAGTGACGCCGAGTATAAGTCCCTTTAGCCACCTTTTGGTTCCCGCTAATCATTATTCCTCCTTTGCTGGTGGGAATGTACATCGCCAGACGGCGGATGGAAATTAGGGCTGCAACCTATGAGATGAATGGCTGCCCAAGAATGATGTTATAAGCTAATTGTCCATCCGTAATAAAGAACCCCAGATCACCAATCCACGCTTGATCATCATCCGTCAGCTTGCATTCCAAAGTTACCTGGCCCTTGGTTCGGATAGTATGACCTTTGGTGATGACATTGCGAGAACTGCCCGTGTCTTTACTTGCTTTATTTTATCTCCCATCCTTGAATCGCCATTGTTACTACCAATGCATCTGCATGTGGAGAGATTACCGGACCTGTTTCTGCAAAAGGAGCAATGGAGGGATGTTTTATCCAGAGTGGATATTTTTGCTTTTTCCACGGGTGGCTGATACACTGGTCCATCTTCTATGACATTAATGACACTTTTGAATTTATTTTTGGGATCTGTCTTCTGCTTGTCATCTTGTTATTTGTTATTCTGGACAAAGCTATCTAGTTTGCCAGCTCCCAGCAAGCTTCAGTGTGGTGGCCAACCAATGTGGTGGCCAACCTGTAGTACGCTTTGGCGTTTCTTCCAACGGTTACATGCTCCCCTCCTTTAGGTTCGGGATATGTAATGTCCCTCTTATATTGAATCTTTTCTTTTATATTGTGACAAGTTGGAAGCTTTAAACATTCTGTCCGCTTCGTACCCCAGGATCCGTGCTGTGAATGGCGAATTCATGTTAACTTGATGGCGTACCTTTCTGCATTGTTCTCTTATCTATATAGAGCGGCATGCACTCGCCTTTCAATCTCATCATTCATGTGTTCAATGTTGAATCATGATGGTGAAGCCGGTTCTTGATCTTGATCTCGATCATGTTGAGGTTATGCTTGGAGATATGGTTTAATGCGGATGGATGTTGTCACAACCGTGGGAGCCATTTTATCTAACTTCTGATATCTTGTCTCCGCATCCTTCAACATTTTGCTAACATAATAGATGGAGAACTGCTGACCTTCTTCTTCTTAAATAACCACGGTGCACATATCTTTATCCACGACAGATTGATACAAATGCAGGTCTCCCCTTCAGATTGGTCTGCTCATCAAGGGTGGTTCTGCTAGGAATTGTTTTATACCTTGACATGCTTGTTGACAATCTTTCTAGTATGATGATCCGCCCGTTCAACCTCTGGATCTTTCTCACCCATTGTGGGGTTTTCATTTAGGCGCTCTTTTCACCTTTTTCCTCGCATGGCTTTTATTTAGGCGCTCTTTTCACCTTTTTCCTCGCAAGGTTTTTATTTAGGCGCTCTTTTCACCTTTTTCCTCGCAAGGTTTTTATTTTATCTGGATTTGCTCTAACTCCTTTTTGGCCAATAACATAGTCAAGGAATTTTTCTGAAGTGACTCTGCATATACACTTCTTTGGATTGAGCTTTATTTTTCATATCAGTGTTTGCACTGGTTGTAGTATTAGCAACTCCCTTGTACCTGTGGGTTAGCACTGAAAGAACTCCAGAAGTGGGGCATGCTATGTCCATTATTAAAAGATTGTGGTAAGTCATAAAAGCTATATTCATTTACCTTAGGGATCAATGGCTTGATCCATGGAACATACTTCATAGCAAAAGAATGTTTGCATTTGCCTTGTTGGCAAATATCATGTATGATGCAATGTCTCTTTATGGAATTTTTAGTTCATATTGGAATCAACTTAATAATTCCTTCACGTTGATCCCTGACTCTAGAATGAGCTTAGTCAAAGGATAAAACCGAGTAAATATTATATGTCAAACAAATTCATAATAGAATTTTAATCGTGCTTGTTTTAAAAATAATATCACGTATAACGGTCATAACCATAAAGATTGCTACTGCACATGAATATCATAATGAATTCTTAATAAATAACCATAATGAGAATGGTTTAAGAATAATGTCCTTTTGTATTTCAATGCGCATTAATATCCAAGATAGCATATTTATTTTAAACGTCATAAAAGTTATGACATTCTATATTGGGTAAGATATCTTACATAGTTGCTATTTACTTGCAATTAATATTGTGCATCCATACATTAATGACATTCAGAGATCATTAAAGCCTCATTTAAATGAGGTGTAATTAAAGAAAGGTAAGTGATGATTTAATAATATAGTTATATATAAAATTACTCTTATATCATTTCATTTGTATGAATAAAATAAAAGAGAAAGGGTAATTTTGGAAGAAAAATACATGTACCATGATTCTCCTCCAATTTGGAGTGTAAGGAAAACTACTCATAATCCACTCTCACCTACATTCACATACAATCCTCCAATCTTTAAGGAATTCTCATGTATATCCTAAGAATTTTGCATAAATTAATGTTCTGATCCGAAACCGACACTTGCACTATTTTGTAGTTAGCTCAGGACATGAAAGTTTTGTTTATCCAA
This sequence comes from Euphorbia lathyris, assembly GCF_963576675.1. Classification (NCBI taxonomy): domain Eukaryota; kingdom Viridiplantae; phylum Streptophyta; class Magnoliopsida; order Malpighiales; family Euphorbiaceae; genus Euphorbia; species Euphorbia lathyris. The sequence goes on from NC_088912.1 coordinate 10,912,021, forward strand.
TTTGGTAATTCATCAGCCCATAATGGCCTTAATAGTTAGGGACAATTACAGGATAATTACAAATAGACTCAATATTTTCAAGTCTTGTGTTGGTAACAGAAATTCTAACAATGTCAAATAAACAGTTTTTATATGAATAGACACATCCTTGTAAAAAAGGGAATGAAATAACTGTTTGACAAAACAATATTCAAAAATATGAATTTTTAAAAGTACTATATAGGAGAAAAGCCATATATAGATGGTGAATTGTACAAGGAAAAACCAAATATGATTTTTTGTAATTTCTTCTAATAGTTATATGCATGTTCATCCAAAAGACCGACCAGATCTAAATCAATTGTAATTACATGAGCCCTTTTATGATATTTTAATATCAAATGACAAAATCATATTGAATGGCTGATTTTTTTCTTTTGTAAATCCCAAGATTACGGGTCTTATACATGCGTTTGTATTAATTCAATGATAATATCATATTACACTTGTCATGCATAAAAATATGAGGGCATAGTAAGCATGCAAGATTTAATGAAAGATTTGTGTCTATGACTTCATCTTTCACAGTTTATTAGATTTATCATAATAACATGTAATGATATTCATAGCACTTTATAAGAGTGAGGGATCTCAATTTTCTTTAATTAAAAATGGAATAAGAAAGGGGTGGAAACTTATCTTTTTCATCATAAAATTCCAGATTCAATGTAGAAAACTCTTTCCCACCAATATATGGAGAACTGTATATTTGGATAGATTTGTTGTACTGATTGAGCCAAAGTTTGAGATTGTGATTTCTATTCCGTTGACTCCATTGTTTTGTTCTTTGTGAAACTCTATACAATCAAGATTTTGTGATCTTCTATTTGTTAGAGATCCACCCTCACCGCACCAATTGATAACAAGTAGAGAAATTCGGATCAACTTCCGTCCCTGTGGGGGCGTCGTTGGGTTCGACGGGGGGAAGCTCCGATGCCAAAGTCAGTAAGGAAGATCAAGAGAGCAAACTGAATTGACAAAGAGTAAGTAAATGTGTACCTTGATAGCCTAGGGATGTAGGCTATATATAGCTAGGAAGTCGTAACCTTCAGCAACTAGAAGGTCTCCATTAATGCTCCATTAATGGCGGTTACTGGTTACCTTTAAGCTGGCGGTTAGCTAATTGATAGCTCATTAATGGTCTTTATGGCCGAGTCGGCGGTTAGCCATTACTGTGATGAATCAAGTGAAAGAGGAGATTCGCCTCATAGGTTCGCCAGCGGATCTCACTGAGCTGAACCGTGGAGATCCGCCATCCGGTTCTTCTTACGGCGTTCTCAAGGTGAATATCCCTTTTGGTCATTGGGATAATATTCTGTCAGTAAGATGAATATCCCTTTTCGTATTCTTTGATCCGTCAAGGCGTATGTACGCTCTCCTTGAGAGCTATGGCGGGTCTCCGCTACTCACTCTCATCGGGCGTATCTCGTTATGGCGTATCTCGCCATGGTCCACGTGGCGCGGCATAATGCTAGAGACTCCTTCCTTTTCCTCATTATTTGCATATTCTCCCCTACATTAATTATCATTAATTCCACATTAATCATGTATAAATATCTCTTTTAGAAGGAATAATGGTTTGCCATTATTTCTATTAATTTTCCCTTATTCCTTATTCAAGAATAATTTGGGTTGTTATCATTTATCTTCACATAGAAGAATTTCTCATCCCAGCAATGGACATTGGACATTTTGTCACTGAATGGCGAATATACTCCGAATTTGGCGAAAGTGAGATAGGATTCGTACTTCCGTTTCGAGGGTTTATGGAAAGCTCTAAAGATACGACCCGTATAAACCACTCCTAAATTTGAGGCGAGGTAGCAGTCTAAAGCAATATCCAACCAACCGTTGGGATGCAGTTGGCTGTCCGTAATATCAAAGTAGGAGAGGATGTCCGCCATCATCTTTGGGAGAGGAAGTCGGAACCCTCTCTCCACATGACTGCAATATACTATTAGAAAACCGCTAGGCGGACAGGAGGGTCGTTGATGGGCTGCGGCTAACTGAGTCTCATAATTATTGATCCAAGGGAAGCGATTCGCCAGATCCACTAGATCCGCGGCACTCATACGAGACGGAGTAGACTCCGCTCGAGGGTTCTTTTTCCTAGGTTGGATTGAAGAAGAGGCCATTTTCCCCGGAAAACACCTGGACTTAACGGCCGGAGCGGTACCGGAGACAGAAGTAGAAAGAACTTGATTCCTAGTGGAACGAGTTTGGTAGCGATTACACGCCGAGTTATAAAACCCAGCTAACTCAGAGCTAATGGAGTCCTCAGAGGAAGATGAGTTCTCCGATGACGAAGTGGTCCAACTAAAATCAACTACTATTTCAGGGGAAGGGGTCGAATTAAAAAGCTCCGAAGTTGATCTAGAAGATGAAGAAGAACTCCTAAACATTCAGAACAAATCAAGTAAGAAAAGATGAACTTACATGAAATCGAAAAGCTTTGAACTCTGAAATTCCCAGGAAAAGCTTCGAGCAGTAAAGAAGAAAGTGAAGACGAAATGGAGAAGAGAGAGAAAGCAAGGGAGAAATAAGGACGTCTTCTCTTTCCTAGGACAGTGCATCCGTTACACGTGTCACTCCTCGATTGGCATCGAACAGAGTGCGCATTAATACAGGTGTTCATGACGGCGCGCGGAAGCTGAAAAGCCCTAAAGGACTTTAAGGGACTTTTGGGGGGGCTTCTGATAACATTGAGATATTATCCCAAGGACCGATAGGGATATTCACCTGGAGAAATGCTGTGTACAGATCCCCAAAGAAGATCCGGCGGGCGGATCTCCTTGATCCAGCTTGAAGGGATCCGCTGGCGAACCTATTAGGCGAATCTCCTCCTTCACCTGATTCACCACAGTAACGGCTAACCGCCGACTCGGCCATAAAGACCATTAATGAGCTATCAATTAGCTAACCGCCAGGTTAAAGATAACCTGTAACCGCCATTAATGGAGCATTAATGGAGACTTTCTAGTTGCTGAAGGTTACGACTTCCTAGCTATATATAGCCTACATCCCTAGGCTATCAAGGTACACATTCTCACATCCTTTGTCAATTCAGTTTGTTCCCTTGATTCACCTTACTGACTTTGGCATCGGAGCTTCCCCCCGTCGAACCCAACGACGCCCCCATAGGGACGGGAGTTGATCAGAATTTCTCTGCTTGTTATCATTAATATTGTAACACTCCCCCTCAAGCTGGAGCATAGATATTTATCATGCCCAGCTTGTTACAAATATAACTGACTCGAGTTCCTGGTAAAGCCTTGGTGAACACATTTGCTAATTGACTTCCGATTCTGACATGTGGAGTTGTGATTGTACCATCCTCCAACTTCTCTCGAGTAAAATGACAGTCAACTTCTATATGCTTTGTTCTTTCACTAAACACATAGTTATTTGCAATATAGATAGCTGCTTTATTATCACAATATAACTTCATTGGTTTTATCTGGTCAAACCCAATTTCGCCAAGTAGACGACGTAACCACACAAGTTCACACGTAGCCTGTGCCATAGCTCGGTATTCAGATTCTGCACTGGATCTAGAAACTACACTTTGCTTCTTACTCTTCCATGAAACTAGATTTCCCCCAACAAATACACAGTACCTAGTAGTAGAGCGTCTGTCTGACAAATCTCCAGCATAGTCTGCATCGGTGAAGCCTTCTGCGATGTGATGTCCATGATTTTGATATAACAAGCCTCGTCTAGGAGCTCCCTTTAGACACCTCAGGATGTGAGTAACAGCATCCCAATGCGTTGTCCTAGGTGAGGACATGAATTGACTTACCACACTCACAGGAAATGAAATGTCAGGATGAGTAATTGTGAGATAATTCAGTTTGCCAACAATTCCCCTGTATTTCTCAGGTTCTTTGAGTAAGTCACCATTATCAGACTTCAACTTCACATTGGGCACCATTGGAGCATCACAAGTCTTTCCCTCAATTAGACCTACATCTTTCAACATATCTAAACAGTATTTTCTCTGATTTAAACAAATTCCTTTCCTACTGCGAGATACCTCTATTCCCAAGAAGTATTTCAAAGGACCAAGATCCTTTGTCTGGAAGCAAGTACCAAAGAACTCCTTCAACTCCTTAATCCGAGCAACAACACTTCCTGTAATTATGATATCATCAACATACACAACCAGTAGAATGCAACCAGAGCTAGAACTAAAGTAGAAAATAGAGGGATCATATGCACTTCTGTGTAAGCCGAATTCCATTACTGCGGCACTGAATTTACCAAACCATGCACGAGGAGACTGCTTCAAACCATACAGAGACTTTCTTAATCTGCACACCTTTCCAGACTCCCCCTAAGCAACAAAGCCATGAGGTTGCTCCATATAAACCTCTTCATTTAGGTCACCGTGCAAGAAAGCATTTTTAACGTCCAGTTGATGAAGCTCCCAATTGTAAGTGGCAGCTAAAGAAATGAACAGACGCACAGAAGTGAGTTTGGCAACATGAGAGAAAGTATCGAAATAATCAAGACCATAAGTCTGAGCATAGCCTTTAGCAACCAAGCGATCCTTCACTCGAGCAACAGTACCATCATGATTCATCTTAACAGTCCAGATCCACCGAGCACCACTTTTCTTCCTATCTTTTGGTAAGTCCACAAGGTCCCAAGTGTGATTTTGTTCGAGTGCCTTCAGTTCTTCTTTCATTGCCTCTAGCCAATCAGGATGATCCATAACCTCTGAAATGGATTTTGGAACTGCAATGGAATCTAAGGTAGCTACAAAACACTTGGAATGGGGTGATAAGGCATTATAAGAAACAAAGGAGGAGATAGGGTAAGTGCAAGGCCTTGTACCTTTCCGAAGGGAAATAGGGAGATCAAGATTAGGTTCAGATGAAGGTGGAGGATCTGGAGTCGAAACAGATGAGGTATAATTAGTGACTGGTCCTGGAGCAGGTGCCGAACCTCAGACTGCACACACCTAGAATAAACGTGACGAATAAGAGGATGAGGGACAACCTGTTCACTTACAGTATAGATCAAAAAATCATCATCAGATGTATCAGCAGGAAAAGAGGGTGAAGGGGAAGATGGACGGAAGAAAGGCGTATTCTCAAAGAACGTGACATCGGCCGACACAAGATAGTGCCCTAAGGATGGAGAGTAACAACGGTACCCTTTCTGACTTCGAGAATATCCCAAAAAGACACACTTGAGAGATTTAGGGTCAAGTTTGGAGACTTGAGGACGAATATCGTGTACAAACAAAGTACACCCAAAAATACGAGGGGCAAGAGAAAATAAAGATTGAGAAGGAAACAGGATAGAGTATGGGATCTGACCCTGAAGAACAGCGGACGACATACGATTGATGAGGTAGCAGGCAGTGGAAACAACATCTGCCCAAAACACTTTCGGGACTTGCATTTGGAACATGATAGCCCGGGTGACTTCAAGTAAATGGCGATTCTTCCTTTCAGCTACACCATTCTGTTGTGGTGTAACAACACATGATGTTTGATGAATAATACCATGTTGTAAAAGGTATGACTGAAAAGTACTGGATAAGTATTCTTTGGCATTGTCACTTCGCAAAATACAGATATTTTTATTAAATTGAGTTTTAATCTCAGCATGAAAAGCACAAAAAACAGTAAATAAATCTGAACGGTGCTTCAAATGATAAAGCCATGTAACTCGAGAAAAATCATCCATAAAAGTCACAAAATAACGATAACCAAGTTTAGAAATAATAGGACAAGGACCCCACACATCAGTGTGAACTAAATCAAAGACAGACTCAACACGTTTATTTATTTAAGGAGAATATGGGACTTGATGGTGCTTAGCAAACTGACATGCTTCACACTCCAAAATAGAGTTCCTTGGAAGACTCGAACACATTTTCTGCAAGACAGGAAGAGATGGATGACCAAACTGACAATGAAGCTGCAACAGAGAGGAGCTTGTACAGGCAATGGGTCTTGGTACCGCTTCAGTGGAGTCAAGAACATACAACCCATTCACCAGTTTCCCTCTACCAATATTCTGTTTCGTCCTAAGATCCTGAAAAAGGCAATAATTTGGGAAGAAAACAACACAACAATTAAGGGCTTTGGTGAGTTGACTAACAGATAACAGATTAAAAGGAAATTGAGAAAGACATAAAACAGAGGATAAAGAGATTTTGGAGGTAGGATGAGCAGTTCCATGACCATTTACAGGAGCGGTGGCTCCATTAGCTAAAGTAACAGATGGCAGATTGGCATTAGAATCAAAAAAAGAAAGAATACCTGTGTTACCAGTCATGTGATCGGTAGCACCAGAATCAATGACCCAACAACGGGATGAGGTGGAGAGACAAGCAGCCCGATTACCTGTATTAGCCAAAGCAGTAGTATTGGACTGGGAGGCACCATGATCAAGAGACAGCTGCTGAAGTCGAGCATATTCATCAACAGAGATAGTGACAGTAGGAGTAGAAAACGAAGATTGAGGGGATGGTAGGATACCACCACCAGCAGCAATGTGAGCAAACTTCCGATTGTTACTTTTCTGAGGCCGACTATGTAGCTTCCAACAGTTCTTCTTAATATGTCCTTCTTTACCGTAATGATGGCATAACTGAGGACCACTTTGAGAGATACGGTGAGTAGTGGAATTCTGAGGACCACTTTGAACTCCATATGTCGCATTGCTCACCAGAGCCATTGTCTCTTGAGACATCATATCAGATGTCTTTTCAATATCCTTACACACGGGAAGAAGTCGACCATAGAGGTCAGCAAAGGAGGGAAGTGTCCCACTGGTCAATATCTGGCTGCGTGCTATTTCAAATTTAGGAACAAAACCCTCCAGAAATCCAAGAACAAATATATGATCATCATCCTCTTGCATCTGCTTAACATCGGCTGTCATAGGAAATCGAGTCCGCTTCTCCTCACAAATCTGCTTACATTCATTATAATACTGAAAGAAGGTGCGGCCCTTTCTCTGAGGACGATAATATGAAGACAGCAAGTTATGAATATGAGTCAAGTCTTGTTTACTAGCATACATAGACTCTAAGTATTCCCACATTTCTTTGACAGTATCACAATGAGTCACAATGTCATCAATAGTAAAGTCCAAAGTATTCTGAATCAGATTAAACAGTTTATAGTCTACCATCATCCATTTCTTCCTACTTCCCTGATCATCTCTAGGTGGAGGATTATTACTTAAATGATCCCCCAAATCAACACTATTAATGTACCGAGTAATAGTACGTTTCCACTGAGTGTAATCCTTAACTCCAGTCAATTTTCTATCCATAATTCGAGTGGTACCAACAGTAATTTCAGTCATGACTTTCTTATCCTTTTCCTCAGTCATTGTCAATCCAAGCAAGTGACAATTACCACAAAATTTCAATGAAGAGTAAATGCACTACTGATATTTTAACCAAAAAACCAAGATAAAGATAAAATAGACCAAAGAGAATCAGAATATTGTCAACCTCAATTGAAAAGACAAACTAGATCAGAAATATGGGTCTAACCGAACATAAGCCGGAGTTACCACATAGGAGGAGGCTGACAGTAATTATCACCAAGGGAAACCGACCACACAGATGGGCCAGAAATGAAGAGGCGAGACCGGCAGAGGAAGAATGGCACCGAACGGAGCTGTCACGCGCCGGCAAGTGGGTGGCATGTCGGAGTCGGTGGTGGCATGTGGGGCCAACATGCGGCGTTTCTGGTGGCCGAAAATACACGACTTGACAGATCGGCGGCAGGGAAGACTATTGGAGGGGGCGGTGAGATAAACGGAGGTCTTTGAAAATTTCGACCTTCAACCCTAACCACCGTTAACCCATTCTCAGAAACGCAACAGAGAACTATTTTACCAAGACAAACTGCTTGGCTCTGATACCATGTTGTCACACAAGGGTTATTTGAAAGTGTGTTTTCTTGTATTTCTCAAAGGTATTACAAGTATATATATATATAAACAACAATTAATTCCCAGCTACTTATTCCCCAACTACTTCCTTAAATGCCAACTACTAACTATATCTAATTAATACTGTAACACTCTACACTAGTACTACTGAACTATAAAAGCAACTCTAATGGGGGCAAATTACTTGTTACTTTCTACCACGTAGTGGTAACTGTTGAAACACATGTTGAAAATTAGGCTAAGGTATAGCAGCGGAAATATAAAAAATTTAACCTATTTCCATTTAACCACAAGATCCGTTAACCGTTATTTCATATAAAGAAGGATAAGAAGAAATACCTTTTAGAAGTTCTATCTACCGTTGCAAACGAAGTGCCCACAATTTCAAAAGAGATAGAAACTGTCTACCAATCTGCCCCTATCCGAAACAGACCTTCCAGACCTCCGAACGACAATCCCTTCGGTGTAAACGTGGAAGAATATGTCTAGAAGCTCCTGTCCAAAAATCGCGACGATCCGACGGTTCAATCTCCGAGAATCCGCGAAATCGTGAACTGACCCTGATGTAGGAGTAGTAAAACGAATTTCTCCCTTTTGTTTGTTTTTCTTCTTCGAGTTCCCAAACACGAAATAAAACACGGGAAGATTAATTTAGTATCAACCGTTGAATAGCAACCAAAGTAGATTGCCTCTAACTAATCAACACACGATCAAGGATAAAAGAAATAGATGAAAATTAATTGATCAAACGAAGCCGTAGAGAAATCTCATCCTCGAACTAGGGGTGTCGAATTTTCTCTCTCTTGGACTAGGTGAATTTCGAAAATTACAAGTAGGGTATGGCTTGCTTGGATTTCGAAAATCTCAAGGGAAGGGGTATTTATAATCTCTTGTATCTAATCCCTAGTTAGATAGAATTAGGTTACTGAATAGGAATTCCATTCGGAATAGAATTCCTAATTATTATCTCACTATATATCTAATATATTAAGGATAATAATAATAACCTTATTGGATAATAATAGGAGTATATTAATCTAATTAAAACTCCTAACTTAATTATCTCTTAATTAATTTAATTCATATTCCTAATCTAATTAGGATTAACAAAATCAAATTAATTATTCATGTATATCACTATATGAATTTCGACCCCCTTATGTCCATGGGCCTTATTGGGCTCAATTGGGCTTCTATCAATTAATTAACATCTATCTCTCTTTTAGGTTCCAAGTCTTATGTGTGATCCATTAGGTTCTTATTGCTTCTAGCCGTATGCAACGTTATTAAATTAATTTTCAAAGAATTATATTTAATCTTTGCATAACGGAATGATGTACATAGTATGTGATTAACAAGTCCGTAATCATTCCCCCAGAGCTATAAGAAGACAGGTTGATTCTGTCGTTAACCTTTCCGTATTAGTTACAGTATAATTCGATCCTTTATCAACTACATCCTTGAACTGAATCTTATGACTATGGGTGATGTCAAGTCACATATAGCGAGACGTTCGTTTTACTTGTACAGGCCGAGTCAACTCAAAAAGATAGGTTAAGTGAAATCTGTATTTCTTACTCTTAAGCTATCACCTTGCAAGGATTTAGAGTCGAGTCTTCCACAAGCGATCCATGGATGTATCTCCCATTTATCGGGAGTGATAAATGCTCAATCCAATATATAACGACTCCGCAATTACTTCCTGTGGTACCCAACGTCTACTGTTCACACCCCAGAGTCATCTCTGTTAAGGATCGTGTTACACCAGAGTCAAAGCATCACATTCCGTAATCCAGAATACCAATTAATATTCCTTTGAGTCTGAGGATTAGTTATACCTATTAATACCAATGAGATGAACAGGTGACAAGGATGAATCTACCCATCCTGTTATCTCAAATCGGATCCCCAATCCTAATGAACAACGTTTCATCAGATCTATGTAACTGTCCAGATATCTGTATATATGAAGCTTGTGAGATCAGCTTTCTGTTAGACAGAAGACATTGTTACATACAAGTCTCAACAGTGATATGTCAATCCCAAACATATCACTTGACTTGGGGTGGTTTTAAGTTTATCAGTTTACTATAAAGTTTTGTCTCACTTCATGCTTGTATGAACACTTTATAATCACTTTAAATAAACTTACGGATTTCCTTTTATTAGACTTTATTTAGTGCTTAAAAGGGATTGCCTTTATATAGTTATAAAACATATATCTCATTAAACAAATGATATAAAGAACAATTCATTTACATTAAGTTTGTATCCTAGAACAATTGTCTATAGGACACTAAACCCCAACATACTCCCACTTGGACTAAAGCCAATTGTTTCTAAAACTTATCCCAGTAGAAGTTAAATGACGATCATGTATTCTCTGGGTTAAAGGCTTTGTCAACGGATCTGCAACGTTGTCCTCTGTAGGTACTCTTTCTATTCTCACATCTCCTCTAGCCACAATCTCTCTAATGATGTGGTATCGCTTAAGGTAATGCTTGGATGCATTATGAGACCATGGTTCCTTTGCTTGTGCAATGGCTCCATTGTTATCACAGTACAGTGTAATGGGATTGACAATGTCAGGCACCACACCTAGTTCTGTAATGAACTTTCTAATCCAAACCGCTTCCTTTGCTGCTTCCGCAGCTGCGATATACTCTGACTCGGTCGTAGAGAAAGCTACACTTCCCTGCTTGGAACTCTTCCAACTGACCGCGCCCCCATTCAAGATAAACAGGTATCCTGATTGGGATTTATAATCATTCTCATCTGTGAGATGACTTGCGTCTGAAAATCCTTCTATTTTCAGATCACCTTCTCCGTACACTAGGAACATATCTTTAGTTCTTCTCAAGTACTTAAGAATGTTCTTGACGGCAATCCAATGCTCGTCTCCCGGATTCCCTTGGTAACGACTCGTTACAGATAACGTGAACGCTACATCAGGTCTAGTGCATAGCATAGCATACATAATCGAACCGACTGCACTGGCGTACGGGACTACAGCCATGCGTCGTTTATCATCATTGGTTTTAGGACATTGATGATTGTTTAACTTTACTCCATGTAACATGGGTAAGTTACCTCGTTTCGATTCAAGCATGCTAAACCGATTTAGCACCTTTTCAATGTATGTAGCCTGTGAGAGACCAAATAGTCTTCTCGATCTATCTCTATAGATCTTTATACCAAGTATATAAGCTGCTTCACCAAGGTCTTTCATTGAGAAGTTACCAGATAACCATACTTTCACTGACTGTAAGAGAGCAATGTCATTTCCCATTAATAATATATCGTCCACATATAGTATGAGAAATTCTATAGAGCTCCCACTTGCTTTCTTGTAAATGCAAGCTTCTTCGCAATTTTGTTCAAAACCAAATTGTTTTATGGTTTCGTCAAAACGCTTATTCCAGCTTTTAGATGCTTGCTTGAGTCCATAAATGGATCTCTGAAGTTTGCAAACTTTATTTGCATCCTTCGATATGAAACCTTCAGGCTGCATCATATATACATCCTCAAGCAGGTTTCCGTTTAGGAAAGCTGTTTTCACATCCATTTGCCAAATCTCATAATCGTAGTGAGCGGCAATTGCAAGCATGATTCTGATTGATTTGGACATAGCCATAGGAGAGAAAGTTTCGTCATAATCAATTCCTTGCTTCTGACGATATTCTTTCGCTACTAACCTAGCTTTGTAGGTGTTAACCTTTCCATCCATGTCTGTCTTCTTTTTGAAGATCCACCTGCACCCAATGGGTATTATCCCTTCGGGTAGATCAACCAAAGTCCACACTTGGTTAGTATACATGGAATCCATTTCAGAATCCATGGCCTCAAGCCATGCTTTAGAATCTGGACTAGTAAGAGCCTCTTCGTAGTTTTTGGGTTCGTCGTCTAACACGGGAACCTCATTATCATCTCCCACTAGAAAACCATATCTAACTGGGAGTTCACGAACTCTTTGTGATCTACGAATAGGTGGCACTGGAGTCTCATCTAATGGGACTCCTTCGGGTACCTCAACCGCCTCTGTTGTTTCAGTCGGTGTTTCTTCTTCTTGAACTTCGTCAAGTTCAATCATGCTTCCCTTTTGTGTTTCTTCGAGAAACTCTTTCTCTAAGAAGGTTGTGTGCTTGGATACAATTACTTTTGATCATCTGGATGATAGAAGTAATATCCCATAGTTTCCTTAGGGTATCCAATGAAGAAAAATTTATTAGATTTCGAATCTAGTTTGTCGGACGCAATGCATTTGACAAAGGCTGAACAACCTCATACTCTCATAAATGAAAACACGGGTTTCCTACCAACGAACAATTCATATGGTGTGGAACTAGCGGATTTAGTTGGTACTCGATTTAGGGTGAAGAGGGCAGTTTCTAAGGCATAGCCCCAGAACGTCTTTGGAAGTAAGGCCATGCTCATCATGGATCGTACCATATCTAATAGGGTACGGTTTCTCCTCTCGGACACACCATTGTGTTGTGGTGTATAGGGAGGTGTCCATTGTGAGCATATCCCACATTCAGTTAGATAATTCAGAAAATCATCTGAAAGATATTCGCCACCTCGATCAGATCGAAGCGTCTTTATTTTCTTTCCTAATTGATTTTCTACTTCATTCTTGAAGCATTTGAATTTCTCAAAAGCTTATGACTTGTGCTTCATCAAGTAGATGCAACCATATCGGGTATGGTCATCTATGAAGCTTATGAAGAATCTGAATCCTCCTCTTGCTTGGACTGACATAGGACCGCATACATCTGAATGAATGAGTCCTAGAGTGTCTGATACACGCTCACCTTTATTGCTAAAGGGTGTCTTTGTCATTTTACCTTTTAAACATGATTCGCATATTTCCAATGATTCGGGATCGATTGGATCTATAAGCACATCTGAATGTAGCTTTAGCATGCGTCTCTTGTTTATATGGCCTAAACGACAATGCCACAAGTAAGTTGAATTATCTAGCTTATGTCTTTTGGTATCAATTGCAAAAACAGGAATTTTGTCACATAAATCCCATTTTGTGATATTCCTGAAAGATCGAATCTTTATAAAAATTGCAACGTTTGTCTTTTATTGAAATATGAAAAGCCGTCGTCAACAAGGTGGCTAATAGAAATAATATTTCTAGATATTCTTGGAATATCCTCAGGCTGCATCCGGTATCAAGTACCAAAAGATTCAGACTGTGAAATTTCAATATAAAACATACCAGATGTTGAAGTACCGCCATTTCCCTTCTTGAAGGAGGCTAGGTACTCCTTGCAGTTCCTCTTCCAATGCCCGTCTTTACCACAGAAGTGGCACTCTCCTTTGGGCTTCTTCACTTCCTTCCCTTAGCTTTGTAGGGTACGACTTTCTTACCTTTCTTGGGATAATTAGGATTGGGATAGCTCCCTTTCCTTTTCTTTGATCCCTCAATGACAAGAGCAGGTATGGCTTTGTCTTTCTTCATATTGGGCTCAACTGACTTGAGCATATTTGCAAGCTCTTCAAGAGAGGTTTGCAAGTCATTCATCTGATAGTTCATAATGAACTGTGAATAACTTTCTGGGAGGGATTGAAGAATTAAGGCTATACTTAATTCGTTATCCATCGCAAATCCAATACTAGAAAGTTTGGTAATGTAGCCAATCATCTTGACACAATGTGTCATGACAGATGTGCCCTCTTGCATCCTACTACGATATAGCAACTTGGATATCTCGTAGCGTTCGCACCTGGTTTGTTTCCCAAATAATTCCTTTAGGTGCATGATGATGGAATATGCATCCATTTCCTCATGTTGCCTTTGTAATTCCGATGTCATCGATGCAAGTATGATGCATCCGGCATGATCATCATCAGCCTTATGCTTCTGGTAAGCATCAATTTCCTCAATGGGAGCATCATCAGCAGGGAGAGGGGGTATCGATGTATCAAGTACATACCCTATTTTATCGAACTTCAAAACAATTTTGAGGTTACGAAACCAGTCGGTGAAGTTTGAACCATTCAATTTGTTATCGGTAAGAATGTTTTGCAGATTGGTTTTAGTCATGATTATAAGAGTGGGTTTAATTAAACCTTAGAGTGAGAAAGAGTAAATGTATGTCATTCTTTTGCTTAAAGTATATCAATCTAAAATTTTAGGCCTTTTAGTTTATTTTAGATTGCTCCCACTATTTTGCCAAATTAATAGCCCTCCATATTAATTCGAAGAATTTCACAAATCCTTTAGTGAGCTAGGATCCTAACTCCTGAGATTTCGCCTTGAGTTTACTCAACAAGCTAGTCTCATTCATTAGGTAGATTCATGTAATCAATCACATCTTTAATGTGATTCCTAGGTTATTGGGTTACTAACCACATTAGTAACTAATATGCTATTCATATTAATCCCAACCGTCTTGCCCATTAGTTTATGACAACATGAGTTTACTCATCCAATTATCATAATCTAATTTAAGTATTACCCCATATTCATGAAAAATGATTTTCGATAATTCAGGTGTTACCGAAAGGACCCCGAGCTTGAGTTTACTCAACAACCCAAAGGCCCTCAACACTGCCGGCTGAATTATAATATTAGGGAGGGGCAACCGATTTTAATAACTTGTTTATTTAATGAGGGATTTTATTTTAGGTCTCATAATCTAACTTAGTCTTGATTTGATTTATCATACATCAGACACATACATTCACATACATTGGCGTTATGGACATATCATCTAAATTATTCCGTCGAGCCAGAGACGGAATAAAAGGGCAGACCTAAGGAAATACTAACTATTATATATTTCTCTTTAGGTCCTCCGTCTTCTCCATGGCGCCTTGAAATTACATATTAATTTCTATACTACTAAAGAAAACTTCAATTGAATTGAAGGGAATCAGATGAGAGGAGAAATTACAATAGATAGTAAAAAGGCAGGACTCGCAGGCCCTATTTCAAAAATACCAAAAGACTAAAGAGGGTCCAAACATGCATAGACTCAATTAAATAAATTTAATTGGTTGATTACATAACTATCTTATGTAATATTTATGTTAATCACATTAACATATCAAATTAACTTTCATCCAATTTTACTTCTAATAGTTTCGTATCCTTCAAATTTGCTTAGGTCTACCCCTACCCCTCACCACTACATCCCTTTGCTACTCTTCAGTCCTCCTAACCGGTGCATCAAGCGCTCTTTGTCTTACATGGCCAAACCAGCTTAGTCGGTTTTCTCTCATTTTATTCTCAACAGATGTAACCCCTACTTTTGCCCTAATTATTTCATTACTCACCCTATACTTTCTCGTATGACCACACATCCATCTCAACATACGCATCTCCGCCACCGACATCTTATGAATGTGACAGTGTTTCACTGTCCAATACTCTGTACCATATAACAATACTGGTCTGATTGCCGTGCGGTAGAATTTTCGATTAGCAATCTCATTCGATTTGATTATGAAAGTAAAACATATTTCAATTCGGTTAACCAATAACTTGATTCGGTTATTAACCAAACCGAACCAATATTCACAGCTACTTAATTGTGGCATTGCCCCGTTATAGCAGTTAGGCTTTCGCGCTTCAAACACTCACAATAACAAAACCCGCAACTCGCCGATTCATATCGGTATTATTGATTTGGCAGGTCGATTCGCCGAATCGGCGCTGGAGAGCTCATACACACTGCCAAACCTTTTTGTCTGTCGCCCTTCTCCGTCGAGTGTTAACACAGTCTGTTATTTTTGCCTCAAGAAGCTAAATTCAACAGAGTTTGAATGAAAACCATAATGTTGGATTTTGCAATCAAGAGTTCAAAGAGAATGCTAAGGTAAATGAGCTTCAATTTGGAAAATGCCGACCATGTGTTCGACGTTTTGCTTATGAGAGAAATTTACATGTTTATTTCAATTCTGTTCGCTCTTGATATTGTGTGGGAAGACATAGTTAGTTATTGCTTTGATTTTGGTAGTTCAATTTCTGTTCGTTCTTGTTGAAGTTTAATTCTGAATTTTCATTTCTTGATTTTAGGTCTCGACATCTGCTGAAAGTCTTGACATAGTTCAACCAGCTACTTTATCTCGTTGGATGATTTTACAGGTCAGAAGATTGCATCAATTTTTGTTAATTCCATGTTTGAAATATGTGAATAAGCTCTGGATAATGCTACATTGGAGCATTATTTCACATTGATTGTCCGATTAAAAATAATATCTGTGATATTTCTACAGAAACTAGTGTGAAACCGGATCCGATTTTAAAATTGCAAAGAAATTGGACAAAGATTGTCCTTGGAAATATGTGAATAAGCTCTTGATAATGCTAAATTCGAGCATTATTTCACGTTGATTGTCCGACTTCATTAAATTGTAGAGATTCATACCATCTTTGTCCGATTTCACCCTAGTTTATATAGCATATCATAGGGTAAATCAAAATAAAAAATTCTTTGCGTCTGCCGGGAGTCGAACCCGGGTCTATTGCTTGGAAGGCAATTATCCTAACCGTTGGACTACAAACGCTATTGATTGCTTAATACTTTTGAAAGGAATAAATATTAGTGGTTAAATCGCATCTCATGTGTGATCGGTAATATAAGATCGCAGTTCGATTTATTCCATTGTAAACCACGTGAGTAAATCGCATCTTTTCATTCATAATGCTCTCCCTTTATCAATTGAAGTTTAATTCTAAATTTTCATTTCTTTATGATGGTTGTATAAGGAGCTGCATCTGCTGAAAGTCTTGACATACTTCAACCTACTACTTTATCTCGATGATTTTAGAGGGGGTAAATTACACCCATGGCCACTGAACTTTACCCATTTTCACATTATGGCCACTGAACTTTACACTTTTTTGACACCGGTGGCCACTTAACGTCTCAAAACGACCGTTGACGGTTAAAAATAAAAAGTCCAAAGAGTTAATGATATTCTAAGGAACTTTAATTCTTGAAAATTTTCGTTTTGAGGTCATTTGGGTGTTGTTTGGTTAGGAGAGAGAAAGTGAATTTTTAGAGAGAGAAAGCTCTAAAAAATGTGATTTTCGAAAATAAAAAATGTGGTTTCATGGTAATGTCGTTCTGAACAACTTTAATTCTTGAATATTTTCATTTTGAGGTCGTTAACGGTCATTTTGAGAAGTTAGTTAAAATTGAGTGGCCACCGGTGTTAAAAAGTATAAAGTTCAGTGGCCATACCGGGAAGAAATGAAGTTCAGTGGCCATAATGTGAAAATGGGTAAAGTTCAGTGGCCATGGGTGTAATTTACCCATTTTAGAGGTAAGAAGATTGCCAGACTTCCTTGTTGGAAGTCTTTCCAAAAGCAACACGATTGGATAATGCTACATTGGAGCATTATTTCAGGTTGTTGATTGTCCGATTAGAAATAATGAGATGTGATAATGCTTTTTAAACTAAGATAAAATCGGATAAAGATTATCCGATTTTAAAATTGTAAAGAAGTCGGACAAAGATTGTTCGACTTCTTGGTGAAAGGAAGTCGAACAAAGATTATCGGACTTCCTTGTTGGAAGTCGTTCCAAAAGCAACATAGTCCTCCGTACTGCTTTTGGGTGGGAATCTCTACGAAATATGTAGAATACTTCGTTTTTGTAGTACCCCGGAGTAAAATTTTTGAAATTTGTAATATAATATGAACAATAGTTTCTAATTTTAGCCTATTTTCTTTAGGGCGTGTTTATTTACTCCCTTTTCTCATCATTCCAACAGAAAACCGCAAGTACCAAAAACAAAAAAATTCTTTGCATCTGCCGGGAGTCGAACCCGGGTCTATTGCTTGGAAGGCAATTATCCTAACCGTTGGACTACAAACGCTGTTGATTGCTTAATCCTTTGAAATGAATAAATATTAATGGTTAAATCGCATCTCATGTGTGATCGGTAATATAAGGTTGCAGTCGATTTATTCCGTTGTAAACCACGTGAGTAAATCGCATTTTTTCATTATGAATTTTCATTTCTTTATGATGGTTCTATCAGGAGCTGCATCTGCTGAAAGTCTTAACAAACTTCAACCTGCTACTTTATCTCGTTAGATGATTTTAGAGGTAAGAAGATTGTCAGACTTCCTTGTTGGAAGTCGTTCCAAAAGCAACACTTTTGGATAATACTATATTGGAGCATTATTTCACGTTGATTATCCGATTAGAAATAACGATTTCAGCCTAGGTTACGGAGACTATCATAAGCATTATCCAGAGCATTTATTCGAAATATGTAGAATATGTCGTTTTTTTAAGAGAAACAAAAATTTATTTGCGTCTGCCGGGAGTCGAACCCGGGTCTATTGCTTGGAAGGCAATTATCCTAACCGTTGGACTACAAACGCTATTGTTTGCTTAATCCTTTGAAAGGAATAAAAACTAATGGTTAAATCGCATGATCGGTAATATAAGATTGCAGTCCGATTTCACTTTTGGATAATATTACATTGGAGCATTATTTCACGTTGATTGTCCGATTAGAAATAATCACTGTGAAACAATGCTCCAATGTGATAATGCTCTTTAAACTAAGATAAAATCGGATAAAAATTATCTGATTTTAAAATTGTAAAGAAGCGGGACAAAGATTGTTCGACTTCTTGTTGAAAGAAAGCCGGACAAAGATTGACTTCCGTGTTGGAAGTTGTTCCAAAAGCAACATGGTTCTCCGTACTGCTTTTGGGTGGGAATCTCTATGATTTAAAGTTGTCCGACTTCTTTGCAAGTTTAAAATGGGATAATCTTTATCCGATTTCACCCTAGTTTCAAGAGCACTATCATAGGCATTACTCCAACGGCAAACCAGGTAGGTAAACACCCAAAACAATAAATTCTTTGCGTCTGCCGGGAGTCGAACCCGGGTCTATTGCTTGGAAGGCAATTATCCTAACCGTTGGACTACAAACGCTGTTGATTGTTTAATCCTTTGAAAGGAATAAATATTAATGGTTAAAACGCATCTCTATGTGTTATCGGTAATATAAGATCGTAGTTCGATTTATTCCGTTGTAAACCAACCACGTGAGTAAATCACATCTTTTCATGAATACTCTCCCTTTATCAATTGAAGTTTAATTCTAAATTTTCACATCTTTTCATGAATACTCTCCCTTTATCAATTGAAGTTTAATTCTAAATTTTCATTTCCGATTAGAAATAATCACTGTGATAATGCTCTTTAAACTAAGATAAAATCGGATAAAAATTATCTGATTTATAAAACTGCAAAGATGTGGGACAAAGATTGTTCGACTTCTTGTTGAAAGAAAGTCGGACAAAGATTGACTTCCTTGTTGGGAGTTGTTCCAAAAGCAACACGGTTCTCCGTACTGCTCTTGGGTGGGAATCTCTACGAGATAAAGAAGTTGGACAAGTTGCCCGACTTCTTTCCAATGGAGCAATTATTGCGTCTGCCGGGAGTCGAACCCGGGTCTATTGCTTAGAAGGCAATTATCCTAACCGTTGGACTACAAACGCTGTTGATTGCTTAATCCTTTGAAAGGAATAAATATTAATGGTTAAATCGCATCTTATGTGTGATCAATAATATAAGATCGCAGTTCGATTTATTTAAACCACATCTTTTCATTATGAATTTTCATTTCTTTATGGTTGTTGTATCAGGAGCTGCATCTGTTGAAAGTCTTGACATACTTCAACCTGCTACTTTATCTCGTTAGATGATTTTAGATGGAGCATTATTTCACGTGGATTGTCCGGTTAGAAATAATGTCCGTGATAGTGTTGTGTAAACTAGGGTGAAATCGAATAAAGATTATCCGATTTTAAAATTGCAAAGAATCCGACTTCTTGTTGTAAGAAAGTCGCACAAAGATTGTACGACTTCCTTGTTGGAAGTCGTTGGGTGAAAATCTTTACAATGTGAAGAAGTCAGATAATATTTGTCCATCTTCTTTGCAATTTTGGAATAGGATAATCTTTATCGATTTCTAAAACCCTAGTTTAGAAAGCACTATCGCAGAAATTATTTTTAAGCGGATAATCAACACGAAATAATGCTCCAACGGAGCGTTATCCAGAGCATTTATTCGAAATATGTAGAATACATGGTTTTTGGTAATACCCCCGCATTAAAACATCGAAATTTGTATTATAATATGAACAATAGTAAATATTTTGGACAATTTAACGAAACAGCGTTTTCAAATTTTTGATAAAGCAGAGCTAAAATTTGTCTTGTTTGAAAAACGTTATGGTTAAATTTGGACCATTTTGTATGTTAGAGCTAAATCTGCACTTCATCGAAAACGTTACGGTTAAATTTGGCCCCTATCCCATGTTGAATTGTTTGTTGAGTTGTTAGCTTGGAAATTATCTTTGACTTTTACAAGTCCTAACCTACGTTGCAGCGTAAATAGATATGGATACATACATGGACGCTAAAACGGACACCGAATACGTTATTTTTAAAACAGAACCTTCATGAAATAGTTTTCAACCGAAAATCGATACGGACACGAAAAGGATATGGATACGAATGCAAAACGCGGAGACGCTATTAAAGAGAAGTATCCGTGCAATGCTCCTTTAATCTACCTCCATCCTTCTGTTTGATGATTGAGTTCGATTAAAACTAGGAATTGAAATTAACAGAGATTTGATATTATTTTTGTCTCGAGTTTTTGTGTTGATAAACTGTCTCGGCTATTATCACTGCAGATCCAAATACACATTATATGTATAGATGATACAAATGCTAGATTGAAGGCGCTTCGTGATATCGAGACAGGTTAGTCCGACGAAGTTCAGTAGGTATTATATAAAACTTGTTACCGGAACAAAAATTTCGGTACTTATGGGTTGCGTTTGGATATGCATACGAAGAGCTCCGAATCTGCTATATAGATGCAAGTATGGATCATGATGCTTGGCAAAATATCTTGCTTCATGGGTTTGGTTTTAAGTGCAGCTGTCCTCGGCTATGTTGCACGGACACGGAAATGGATAAGGAACACGGAAACAGATACCAGAAATGTTATTTCCAAAACATAATCTTCATAAAATATCCTTCAAATTAAAACGGACGCGGACACGCACACGAAACAGACAAAGAGACAGACAACTCTGAAACGCTACACGGATATGGAATACGGAAACAAACACCAGAAATGTTATTTCCAAAACATAACCTTCACAAAAATCCTTCAAACTAAAACAGACACGGACAGGAAACAGACACAGAGACGGGCACGAAATTCCGAAATGCTACAAGTACGCGGAAACAGATACAGAACACGGAAATGGACACCAAAAACGTTATTTCCAAAGTATAACCTTTATAAAATTGCCTTCACACTAAAACGGACACGGACACGGAATAGACACATAGACGGACACGACGAAACCCTATTATAGAGGAGTGTCCGTGTAGCATAGGTGCTTCAGGACATTAATCAAGTGCGTCTGTTTGCCGTTTAGTTTCTGATATTCTTGTAATTCTGGAAAAGGAAATTTTAGATTAAGATATAGCAGCATTTGCTTGATTTGTTTAACTTTAAATGGTTTCTGAATAATGAAAATAAGATAAGAACTGTATTCTATTCTTGTTTAATCTTACTCTTTTTTGTTGCTGTAAGATCTAAAAGGAAAACTAAAGGCTGAAATTAATATAGGGGAAAAAATAAAAATGTATTTCTTTGCGTCTGCCGGGAGTCGAACCCGGGTCTATTGCTTGGAAGGCAATTATCCTAACCGTTGGACTACAAACGCTGGTGATTACATGATCATTTGAAAGAAATAAAAACTAGGGTAAAGTTCAAATAAAACTCCAGTGGTTTCACTAATTTTCAGATAAAGGACTATGGTTTACTTTTTGCCAAAACGAGGATTGGGGTTTCACACTTTTAATAATGCTATTAAAACTATCTTTAACGACCTGAAAATGAAAATTTTCAAGAATTAAAGTTGTTCAATGCCATATTTTCTATGGAACTACATTTTCGATTTTAGAAAATCATCTTTTTTGGAACTTTCTCTCTCTAAACATTAACTTTCTCTCTCTTTACCAAATATCATCTAAATAATCTCGAAATAAAAAAGTTGAAGAATTAAAGTTGCTTAGAATATTAGTAGTTTTTAAAATATGTCATTTTTGAAGTCGTCAAAGGTGATTTTAATAGTATCAATCGAAAAAGTCCTTATTTTGCTAAATTTGAAAACCTCAGTCATCGTTTTGACAAAAAGTAAACCAAAGTCATTTATCTGAAAATTAGTGAAACCACAGGGGTTTTATTTGAACTTTACCCTAAAAACTAATAGTTAAATTGCATCTCCTACCTTATACAAGACTGTGGACCTGTGGTATGATTTATTCAGTTTTAAACCACGTGAATAATCTGCAGTATAAAAGATAACCCGATTACTCTATTTCGATTCCTGTGTGTATAAATACCTTATTGGTATCAGAGCAAGAAGTCTAGTTTTTTGACGTTTTGATCCACGATAAACCATAATTCATATGTTTTTGCATACTAATAATTAATCTATGTGTAGATGTGAGTATATTACAAATGAATACGTGTTTTGGGATTATTTCCTATCGAAAAACTTGAAAAATGCGTTGAAAATCGCCAAAAAATACTATGTTTTAGGATTTTGAGCTTTTTTTTTTGTAATATTCGAATATTATTGAAAAATTCCAAAAATTGTTTCTAAATACCCATAATATTATGAATTTTATTTATAAAATTCTAGAAAATTATTAGAGAAATTTTCGAAAAGCTTGAATCGATCAAAATAATCAAAATAACTTTTGATTAATAAAGATATTTGTAAGTGTATATTAATTTTTTTAATTGCTTCTAATATAATGATGATAATAATTAAAGTTTCGTGTGTATTGTTTAATTTCCTAAGCAATTAGTAAAAATGTAAAACTTGAAAAAGAAAATTTAAAAATTATAAAATGGAACACAATATTAGATGGGATGATATTAAAACAATAGTTTTTCACATAACAAATTTGCAAAAGCTAACGTAATAGTGCATTTGCGTCAAAACTCTCGTTAAAATGTAAGGTCAATACTTTCAATGATCATAATAAGATTTACGAAACATTTTCTCTCTAAGAAGGTCTATCTTACATGAAATTAAGATCTAAAAAACTTATATTTGTATCGTGGTAGAATGAATTTTTTTTTCTTTTTTCTAATGGGTTTATTCGGGTCTCGAGGATGTACGAGATGTGTAGTATTCAATATTAGCGTTCCATTGTGATTGACTAGACTAGATTTGGAGCCGTAACTAGCAAATTGCGTTTCTTTGAAATTTGGGATAGGCCCGAGCCTTGACCGGGCGTTAATTGTTTTTAGAAATAAATTTCACTTCAAAAGTTATCACAAATTGTAGAATTTCTCGTTATGAGTCTAATACAACTCACTAAATTGGAGTTCCAGTTTGGGAGATACGGTACATAGAAGTCCTTGAATTGCGATTAGCCCATTCTGTGTCGTCCCTTAGCCTCGGGACCATGTATACATGCCCCGAACGCCTACAAGACTACGTATACATAGTCATGTAGGAGGGTCAATCGGGACTGCATATACGAAGTTCGTAAGCCTGACTCTAGGTTAGATCAGGATCCTGTATACGCGGTTCCGTGGACTTGAGGAGGGGAACCAATTGGGACTGCATATATGCGGTTCCGATCCCTTGCAAGACCACATCTACACGGTCCCGTCCGAGTCAAAATTCAAATTTTGGGCTTCTTTATCCGAATTGATTCGAATTTATGCGTTTAGTTATGGATTTTAGGTGATTTTTTTCCTTTAAAGGGTAATTGCTTGTTTAAAGTTAAGAAATCTTTTAAGGAAATTAGCAATTAATAATTAATATAGAACTTTTGTTTACACCTTTTAGTTGCGTTAAATGCGCTATTGGTCACTGAATTTGCATGGTTGTTTTAAAATGACCATTTAACTTTAATTTATCTCAACAAAATCACTTAACTTTGAGTTTTGTCTCAATTAAGTCACTCCGTCAATTTCAATGATCAAAAGACATTGAAATAATGACACGGATGACACGTCAACATGAGTCAACTCAAATCTCTGACCAAGACGAAACGTGACAGCCACGTGGTGGTTATTTTCATGTAAAAAACTAAATTTTGTTATTCTTTCATAAAAATAACCGACACATAATAGCTAGATGAGGAGTTCTTATATTAAGCACCAAGTCTTCCATGTCATTCAGAGGACCTCCAATTCACATTTAGACAAATGTATTGTGACCTCACATAATAATTAAAATAGTGGGGTCTCTTAAAATATATGTGGGTCCATGTTACACGTGTCAAAAATATGTATGGAAAGTCCTACATTTAACATGGAGAATCAGGTGTTTCTAATAATTTACCCTAGATGAGACATATATGAATATTATGTGTCGTTTCGGTTAGAAATCTGAACGTGTCATCTCGTGTCATCTCGTTCTGAGTGCAACGAATGATGACAAATAGGAAATTGACAAGCAAGTGTCTTGTGTGAATTAATATTGATAAATTTTCTGAAATCTTGCATTGAATTTTGCGTCTCAACTATTTTTTTAATTTTTATTTTAAGAATACGAGTTCGAACAGGACTTTTCACCTTTAAATTAAAAAAAAAAATGTAAAAATATTCCTAACATCCAAAGTGTGACGCAGTTTATTTCTGATATCTAAAATTATATAATTTTATCTTTAATATTGAAGTAAATTACATTCATAATCATTTAATATTATGGTCACTAAACTTCAATTTTTAACAGTATAACCACTGAATTTTACAGTTTTTAACACTGGTGGCAACTCAATGCCTCAAAACGACCACTGACGGTCTGAAAATAAAAAAATCGAAAAGTTAATAATATTCTAAAGAACTTTAATTCTTGGAATTTTTTGTTTTGAGGTCATTTAGGTTTGTTTGGTTAGGAGAGAGTGGATTTTTAGAGAGAGAAAGCTTAATAACCATACCGTTAAGAATTAAAGTTCAGTGGCTACAATATTAAAATGGGTAAAGTTCAATGGTCATGAGTGTAATTTATCCTTTAATATTGATAAATTTAATCAATTTCAAATTTCAGATATGATTAGGATGTTATTCTTTATCAATTATATATTAGTTCTAAAAGATTTTTTTTTTTTTTGTGTGTAATCTAGTGATAGAATTGAAAATTAATATTTTTAAATTTAACAAAATATTTTAAATTTATCTTTTTTTTAAAATAATTTAAAATTTTTCTATTAATATATATAAAATAAATTATATTTTTTTTCACATGTATTCATGGTTTTAAATAATTTAAAATTTTAAACTTTTCACTTCCACATCGTTTATGTGAAATTTTAAAGTTGGATATTCAATCTCTAAAGAAGGAATGTAAAAACATATAATATCCAAAATTAAATGACATTTAGGAATTTTTGTCTCATATGATATTTTTATAGGTGACAAATGATAAATTTTAGAAAAAAGTAAAAAAATAAACCTTGTGGTTTGATCGATTTGTAAAAACAGTCCATATGGTTTAAAAGTTTACAAACAAAGGTTTTGTGCAGTTTGACAATTTCTGACACGAAAACACGAATTACAGAGACAACCCGATTGACACAAAAATCATTTTTCTAGCATTTATAACATATAAAACCATATATGAGTTAACACGATTTTAACACGAAATATGAAATTGCCACCTCTAGTTTACAACTCAGTCATTCTGTCAAAATTTATCGTCCTGACGATTTACCCGAAAAATGAGCGATTTAAAGCAATTAAAAAGACTGACGCAAGATCTAACTTTGCAAATTAACTAAACCATACGTATTGTTTGATTGAAAATTTAACTCTACAAAACCCGATCTTTACAAATAAGTCAAATCACATGATTTTTTTTTAAATTTTTTTTCCAAATTTTAGATAGCATATTAATTTAACCATGTTATATGTTTCCTTTATTATTTACCAATTTATTATACATGAACTGTACTTGCACAGAGCAATTTAATAACATGGATACGTGTATACTCCAGCATGATGCCTTGCCTTAAATTGCAGTTATTAAATTAAATTTCTTTTTATTTATTTTTTTTACTAAAAATTTCAATTGAAAAACAATATGCATGTTTTTTAATAATTAAATCCATTTATTTAGTGAATTGCTCAATACCGCTCCCAAATTACCTCTTACCGCCCTATTTGGACTTTTTTGCCCTTCTCATAATTTTGATAAAAAACTAAAAATTCTTTCTCTAAAATCACAAACTCGAACAATAATAATTGAAATTATGAAAATAATTGATATGCGACAATCAGAATCCCGAAAATGGATGATTATGAGTCGGAAACAATAAAATTTACATTTTTTTTCTCAAAAAAATCATGAACATAATGCATATTTTTTGTGACGATTAGCGTTTTTCGTCACAAAAAATTGAAGAATTTTGTATTTTCCGTCGCTAAAAAGTCTACGATTGTGCCTAGGCCCAATTTTGGTCTAGGTGGGTGCCAGATCCGCCCAGACAATGGCTTGGGCGGATATACCACCCGCCCAAGACATTATTTGGGCGGATTCTGGATCCACCCAGCCAAGTGGTGGGACGGGTGCTGGATCCGCCCGACCCATTGGCTGGACGGATCTGGCACCCACCTAGACCAAAATTGGCGTTTTTTTTCTACCAAATGGACAAAATTGTCCAAATGGGGACGGTAAGAGGCAATTTGAAGGCGGTAAGTAGCAACACCCTTTATTTATCGAAATATATTATGCAATAAAATATTTTTTTTTTTATTTTGCCGCGTGTACTTAAGAAAATAAGTGAATGGAAAATTTAGGTTAATCAACAAAATAAAAGTTTATAAATAAAATGAGATAAATAATTATCTGTAAAACATTTTTTTAAACTTTTATAACCCTATTCTATTTTTACACTTGTAAAAAGAGTAGTTTTTTTTTAATTAAAGAGGCTGGAAGCCGTTACTAACGATCCTGGGGCAACCTAACGAGGTTAGCACGACCGAGAACAACGGGCCCAAAAATTATTAAAAAGAAAATAATGTCACGAAATGTAATATAAAAGAATAGAGAAATAGAAAGAATGAACTGAATATAAAGTTAAGAATAAAACTCCTAGCAGAACTGATGTTGCGGAAAACCCGCAAAATCTGTAGAAATGAAAGATGAGATAAAAGGAGGAGATTGCGGCCAAATGGTTGGATCAGTAGCTAGTCGGCCAAAATTTGCCAAAGCATCGGCTGCCATGTTGCCTTCACGAAAGATATACGATCCGAACAGCTGCATGGTAGCAGTGAACCCAGTCTTGATGCAGACGCCAAGGAACCCGATATTGGTCCGAGTCGCGACCGTGGTAATGACTGAAGCAGAGTCGGACTCTAGCCAAAGGAGGTGGATCCCTTTCACCCTTGCTAAATGAATACAAGAAATGACCGCCTGTAATTCTGCTTCAAAAGGCGAGCAAGAGGAAAATGGGATCGCAAATACTCCCAGCGGATGACCCCTTGAGTTCCGAAATAGTCCGTCCGCACCGGCAGCCGAGGAAAAAGAGTAGTTAGTCATTACTTTTTTTTTTCCTGATGTTATAAAAATATTATATTTTTCAAAAAAAATTCTCTTATCCAAAAGTATTTGGAAATCGAAAAATAATAGTATCACAAACTTAAAAAAAAATAAATATCACAAAAGGAAAATAAAACGAGAAATAACAAAAAAATTAGTAAAAGATGGGGTTAAATGCACAATTGGTCACTTAACTTCCATTATTGTTTCTAAAATGGTCATCCAACTTCAATTTTTTCAATAAAATCACTTAACTTTGAGTTTTGTCTCAATTTGGTCACTCCGTGGATTTCAATGGTTAAAAGACATCGAAATAATAACATGGATGTCACGCCAATATGAGTCAACTCCAATCTTTGACCGAAATGAAACGTGACAGCCACGTATCGGTTACTTTTATGAAAAAAAACTAAATTTTATTTTTTCTTCGTAAAAATAACTGACACGTGATAGCTAAGTGGCACATACATGGATGTCATGTGTCGTTTCGATCAGAGAGTTGAGTTGACTCATGTTAACGTGTCACATATGCCATCACTCCGATGCTTTTTAATCACTGAACTCGCCAGAGTGGCCTAATTGAGAAAAAAAAATTCAAAGTTGTGTGATTTTATTGAGACAAATTGAAGTTGAGTGGCTGTTTTAAGACAACCATAAAAGTTCAGTGACCAATGGTGCATTTAATCCGTAAAAGATGTACACAATATTTGGCAATAATATTTGAAACAGTAGTGTTCACATGAATCTTAATGACCAAATGAATTTGATCATTCACTGTTAGATCCAGGCTTATTAACTCAACCCTAGGATTCTAATAAACCTTGATCTAATGGTGAATGACCAAATACTACATGATCATTAAGGTCCAACTCATATTAACTCTTCGCTAATGAGCAGTGTTCACATGGACCTTAATGACCAAATTAATTATTCACCGTTAAGCAAAAAAAAATTAAATGGATTAAATTCGATAATGAAAACATTAGAGATAGGCTTCCTCTAAAGTTCGTTTTTCACTAACAATCTAATCCAAGTTCGTGTAATAAATGTTGGAAATTTTGTATTAAATTAACAATTTTAGTTTGTTATTTTTTTTTTGTCAACTTGAGACTTAAATATATAACAGATAAATGAGGTTTAGAATAACTTAAAATACGTCAACGTATTTTATGTCATAAGATCATTTTAACGGTGTATTATAAGCTCAAAACTGACAAGTGGTGAATGAGAAATTGATGTTTAAAGTGGACCATTTGACATGGTTTTGAAGAGGATAAAAAGAAATTAAGTTTCCTCATCCCACATAGCAAAGAAATGAGAATTTTCACTTGATATTTTTCAAATATCTCAATTTTCAACCTTGATACGCGTGTGTGGGGTTAAAGAATGGTAAAAATAATGCGGGCGTGCCAAAGAAGCTAGTTCTCGAAGGGTAAAATGGTAATTGAATAAAATAAACGCGCCTAAAACTTGAATTCTAAACGAAAAGCGATTGACGATCATTACAAGAGCTGAACATAAAAACAATGGTATTGGGTCCCGACGTTGCTTAACAGATCGGTCGGAAAACAATTCTTTAAAATATGGTACCGAAAATAAAAGCAATAAAAGTAACACAAAGATATAAATTTTTTATTTTTTATTTTTTATTTTTATTGATTTCATAATTTTTCAATGTTTTTGGATTACAAATATGAGCATAAAGCATGAAAAATACAACTTGAAAATAGTACTTTAAAGCTAGAAAGAAAACAATATATACGAGGTTAAATGAAATTAACCGATCTTGTTGACATTATTGAGATGCGTGAAAATGAGGCCTGGAACTTCAGAAACTTATCACAGGGACCGTCGCGTTGTTCCGGTAATTTTGGACGAATTTGGAGTGACTCAAAAAGTTCAAGGACCAAAATAAAAAATTTGCATTTAAATGAATATCAGCAACACTTTCTCGACAAAATTAGTGATTTCGTGTGATTTTAGGGCTAGAATTCGAAGGCTGTAGAGATCAGATTTGTGTGAAACGAAAACTAAAATTTAAATTTCGTGTGTAAGGGAAGGAGTCGGAAGTGGAATTTCGGATAATTTTCAAACAACGAGTTCGAAATAAATTTTTGAAAATGACTCTAACAGAATAGGTATTTGATGGTTGTAAAACCAAAAGCTTGATTCTGTGTTGTGGAGGCTACTTTAAGGACAGTTTTGAAAGCTATATAAGGCCGTTTTTCACAAAATAAAAACTGGGGCATCTAGATTTGATGTAACTAAAGAGATTAAAATTAGTTTGGGATGAAATGATAAAGTAACGAGCTCAAAATAATTTTTAGAAAATGGCTCTCCAGAAAATTTGCTTGATGAATTTTCAAGAATGAACAATTCAAAAACTTGTTTCTGGGTCTTTTTAATTAATTGGAATAAAAAAAAAAGTTTCTAAACATGATTTAGAACGAGTGTATAAACTAAGAATGATCCGAAAATGGGGTTTCAAGGATCTTGGTTTCACGAAAAATTGCTTGAAGCCAAGATGACAATGGTGAATTTTGATCTGAACTAAGAGAGCTCGAATTGACCACTGGGCAATATTGGTAATGATTAAACTAAGAGGTAGCAAAAATCAAATTGAGATTTGGTTGAGTAAACTAAGAAAATTTAAAGATTGAAGTTTCTGAAATTTAAGAGTTTTGTTGGAAAACCTGAGAATTTGATTTTGAAAAAGTAGGCTGATATTGATCAAATTGAGCTAAGAAGTTGAATTTGAGAAGTCGAAGTGATGCGGGGCATCTCCTTTTGGGATCGGGTCCAGACGAGGGAAGTCGGAGGAAGAACCAAGCACGAGCAACAAGCGAGTAAAGAGGCCAAAACAGGGTCACATAACAGCTCATCAGCTCAGGTACGCTCCCGTACTTTTAGACACGCTCCGCGTACTTGAAGGTTTGATCCGGAGAAAAGTCTAGGAGGTCATCTATGCGGGGCTTAGATTAGGCACGCTCTGCGTAGAAGGAAAACACGCTCAGCGTATAAGAAGAAATGATCCGGAGGAAGTTCAATAGCCAATCTACGCTCTGCGTAGAATTAGGCACGCTCCGCGTACCTTCATTTTAAGAGCTTACGCTCCGCGTAGAATGAGTACTGATCCGGAGAAGAGCTCAACAGCCAATCTACGCTCCGCGTAGAATTAGGCACGCTCCGTGTACCTTCACTTTAAGGAACTTGCTCCTTACTCCAGCTTCCTCCGTATTTACAATCCTGCCACTCCTTATTTACACCTTTGCCACTCCCTTATTACAACCATGCCACTTCCTATTTACCATCCATGCCACCCCTTTTATATTTAACCCATTTACCCCTTATCTTTATGTTTTAATTAGTTATATAAGTTGCCCTTTATGTAATTTGGCAATTAGGGTTTTTGAGATGATATAAATACATCTCTTTCTATTGTAATCTTTAACTTTTTATCCATCAATATTAAATCTTCTTCAAGGAGCTTGTTAAGGTTTTCACCTTCAACAATGGGGGATCTTTGATTTCCTATGGATTTAGTCCGTAAAACTCGGGATTCACTCCTTCTAGTTTAGCTAGAGAAGAAATATCTTTGTAAGTTTGCGATTAAAACTTTCAGATAAAACCGATTTGTATCACGAAGATTGATAATATAATACGAAATTGGATTGATTCATTTCAAAGTTAATTTGAAGATTGATTTGTTGGGTGTTTGATTGAGGTTTTTGAATGAAGGATTCAAGCTCCATTTATTGGCTTTTGAGCAGCTAATTACCTGAAAGCAATCTTTAAAAATCTCCTACATGATGTCCATTACAATAAAACTTTATAAATTAATACTCGATAAATTAATAATCTCTTTAAAATAATAATTTCTTCAGGTCCCGACTTGGACCAGTTCAAAAAATGATCACTTTTAATAAATTGATAAAATAATAATTTTATGGAACAACCCTTTATAAATACATTGTTTTATTATCTCTATAAATTAATAATTTCTCAAATACATATGCCAAGTATATAAATACATACTTAGGATAATTTAGCAAAATATGACTCTATATTGAATTTTAAATCTAGTTGAATTCCATCTTTAACTATTTTCAGTGCATTTAAAAGTTCTGGTATATCCTTATCAAATTGTAACAAAAAAATTGTAAAGAGTGGTTGATGCTATAATTATTTCCTTTCTTGTGACTGGTTCCAAAGATATCAGATCATCCTCAACTTCATCACTCTATAAATTAATAATTAATAATTTATTGATTAATTAATATCTTTATAAATTAATAAAATTTCATGGTCCCAACATTATTAATTTAGTTAAGCGAATATCATGGGTGAAAAATTTGAAAAATTTCACAGGCTTCAATACAGTTCCGTTTTGCTTCATTTTTGACATTCTGAAAAGCTAACATCCAAAATTTTCAAAATTCCATATTGGCAATCCAAAATTCATCTGATTCGGATTCAATTTTGTCGCCGAAGTTGCTGAATGAGATTGCTAAAAAATAACTCATATTTAACCCTTTTTTTTTTACTATTTCTTTCTCCTTTACTTTTTTTCTTTTTCTATTTTGTCATAATTTTTTTGATATTATTTTTTATTTTTATTATATTTTTATTTTTAACTATAGAATAAAATTATAACCCATGCTAAAAAATTTAAAAATTAAATTACCCAACACTATATAATTATTATTTTTTAAAATACTAATATTTTATATAAAAGGGTATCTAAAATAATATTATCATATTAAGAAGTAATAGCACTGATAAAAAATGAAAGGTTAGAAAGGTATTGGTCCAATTCAACATTGGCTGGAAATTAAATTGACTTAGACATATGTTTAATTTGATTAACACCAAACAATTGGAATAATGGAGATTTAAGTTGTTGGTATTTATAGGTAATTAAGAACTTGATAAGACAATTCATGTTAAGAATTTAAAACAAATCATGTCCATTAATAATTTTTTAAAATTTAATCAATCCTTAAATGTTATGGAGATTGCAACCATAATTCCACCTTTTGGGTTGTAAATAGGATAGAGATGGCAACCAAATTCATTTGGTCATTAAGATTCATATGAACACTGTTGAATAGGATAAAGCGATGATAGCGAATGGGTTCCTACATGATGGATTTTAATCTTGATTAAGAGAGCTCGAATTGATCACTGGACAATATTGGTAATGTTTAAACTAAGAGGTAGCAGAAATCAAATTGAGATTTGGTTGAGTAAACTAAGAGAATTTGAAGATTGAAGTTCTTGAAATTTGAGAGCTTTGTTGAAAACTCTGAGAATTTGATTTGGAAAAGCAGACTAATATTGATCAAATTGAGCTAAGAAGTCGAATTTGAGAAGCTGAAGATTGATAATATGATCCGAAATTGGATTGATTGATTTCAAAGTTAATTTGAAGATTGATTTGCTGATTTGTTGGGTGTTTGATTGAGTTTTTGGAATGAATGATTCAAACTCTATTTATAGGATTTTGAACAACTAATTACCTGAAAAGAATCCTTAAAAATCTCCTACATGATGTCCATTAACTTCACATTAGTTAAGGAAAGATCATCAGTGAATTTGGAGCTAAAAAAATGGGGTTGAAGCTATGAACTCCGAATTTGAAGAACTGCTGATTTTCATTCATTTTTTTTCAGTATCAGTGAACTTTGAAAATTTTCACACGCTTCAATACAGCTCCGTTTTACTTCGTTTTTGACATTCTAGAAAGCTAACATCCTAAAATTTTCAGAATTCCATGCTAACAACAATCCAAAATTCCTCTGATTCGGGGTTCAATTTCTTCGCCGAAGTTGCTTGACGGGATTGCTGAAAATAGCTCATATTTGACCCTGAATTTTTGAATATTTCTTTTTCTATTTTGTTAGAATTTTTTTTTTGATACTATTTCTTACTTTTATTATATTTTTATTTTGTTGAAACATACATTTAATTAAGTAAATTTAACTATAGGATAAAATTATAATCCATATTAAAAATTTAAAAGTTAAACAACACTATGTGATAATATATTTCCATCATCCAATGGTGAAAACACACCAAGTAATTAATGTTACTTTGTCAAAAATAAAGTAACCATAGAAGACACCTGATTATTATTTTTTAAAATACTAATATTTTATATAAAAGGATATCCAAAATAATATTATCATATTGATAAAAATGAAAGCTTAGAAAGGTATTGGTCTTTCTAAAAAAACAAAAGGTACTGGTCCAATTCAACACTGGCTGGAAATGAAATTGACTTAGACATATGTTTAATTTGTGAAAGCAACCATTTATATTATTTTGATTAACATTAAACAATTGGAATAATGGACATTTAAGTTGTTGGTATTTATAGGTAATTAAGACCTTGATAAAGACAAATCATGTTAAGAATTTAAAATAAATCATGTCCATTAATAATTTTTTAAAATTTAATCAATCCTTAAATGTTATGGGGATTGCAACATAATTCCACCTTTTGGGTTGTAAATAGGATAGAGATGGTAACCAAATTCATTTGGTCATTAAGATTCATGTGAACAATATTGAATAGGACAGAGAGATGATAGCGAATGGGTTCCTTCATGTCGGTGAAATATTTGGGCCGCCGACTAACCACCAATTTGATATTGTTGTGGCCAACAAAACCTGCTGTGAGAGAAAGTATTGTGCGAAAAATTGATAAATGTTTAATATATATATATGATAAAAAATTTAATATATATATAAAATGTTATAATGAAAGTTTAAAAAAAAATATCATCTTTAAGTTATGAAAGATGTTTTCCAGAGAGTTATAAATTGTAGCTTTTTCCAAAATAGCTTTTTAGGAAAGTAATCAACTTTCCAATCTTTTAAGAAAAATATTTTTGCATTTACCAAACGTTAATTTTAGCTGAAAAAGCTGCTTTTAGGCTCTGGAAAATCAATGTCAAACTAGCTCCAAGTGAAAGTTTTGGCTTGGGGGTTGCGGATTCTTCTTAAAGAAAGAAGACTACAATGACTTGTTGATTTCGTTTTTTGCCGGAATTTTTCTTAAATCCTTCCTACATTCATAAAGATTGAGGAATACTAATTAGAAAGGATGAGAAGAGTTCTAGAAACTACAAATTATAACTTTTACTGAAAGCAACTTTCTCAGTCTTTAAGGAAAACATTTTTGTATTTATCAAACACTACTTTTAGTTTGGGAAGTTGGGTAAGCTGCTTTTAGGCTCTGGAAAAGTATAGCCAAACTAGCCAACTAAATTTTTTGGCTTGGGGTTGCAGATTCTCCTTAAAGAAAGAAGACTGCTTTGACTTCTTGATTTCGTTTTGGTTGGAATTTTTCTTAGAATTGTTCCACTTTCATAAGGATTGAGGAATACTAATTAGGAAGGATGAAAAGAGTTCTAAAAGCTATAAATTGCAGTTTTTATTGAAAGCAGCTTTTCCAGCTTTTAAGGAAAATAGTTTTGCTTTTACCAAACGCTACTTTTAGTTGGAAAAGTTAAGAAATGTGTTTTTAAGCTCTAGGAAAGCAATGCCGAACTGGCCCCAACTGAAAATTTTGGCTTGGGATCGTGGATCCTTTTTAAAGAAAGAAGTTGCTTTGACTTGTTGATTTTGTTTTTGGCTGGAATTTTTCTTCAAATCCTTCCACATTTATAAGGATTGAGGCATGCTAATTAGGAAGGATGAGAAGAGTTCTAGAAGCTATAAATTGTAGATTTCCTAAAAGCTCAAATTTATAGTTAAAAGCTCACTTCATATTAATATATGTCATACTCCCACATGGGAATGCCTAATGAGCTTGGAGCATGCACAACACAAGTCCATATTACAATGTCTTGCAATAAATCAACAAATGAGGCTGCCAGGAATCGAACCATATATCACTTGGTCAATCTGACTCTGATACCATATCATAGAACCGTTTAAACTAAAAGATTAAGCTTATAGTTAAATATCCACTTCATATTAATATCTGTCAGCTTTTAGGCTCTAGGAAAGCAATGCCGAACTGGCCCCAAGTGAAAATTTTGGCTTGGGATTGCAGATTCTCTTTAAAGAAAGAAGACTGCTTTGACTCATTGATTTCGATTTTGGTTGGAATTTTTCTTAAAATCCTTCCTACATTCGTAAGGAGCAATTCTACCCATAATATATAAAATAGTACAATTTTATCCCTAACATTGGCAGTAAAGAGCAATTTTATTCCTAATGTTGTCAAGTTGGGTCAATTTCAAACATTATTATAAAACACAGATATTTTGTTCCTTATTCTGCACCAATTGCATATCAGTTTGTTTTATAAAAAAAATTCATATGTCTGTGATTTAATAATAGAATTAAAGTTTAATATTTATAAATTCGGTGAAATATTTTGAATTTTTTTGTCCTACTCGTATAATAAACAATATATTTTGTAAGTTTTTTTAAAAATTTCACGTCTAATCATATGTTTATGATTTGTTACTAATGAATGATAAACTAACTCATATATATGCGAAGTGTAGATGACAAGATTCATGACCGAGAAGACAGTTTGATGAATTATTTCTCAAATTGGCCCAATTTGACAATGTTAGGAGTAAAATTGCTCTTGACTGCCAACATTAGGGGTAAAATTGCACCATTTTAGACGTTAGGAGTAAAACTGCCCCTAGATGTAAATGTTAGGGGTATTTTTGCACCTTATGCTTTTTTTTTTTAATTTTGAAATGTAATTTTTTTTTATGTAAAATGGTAAGTAAGGCCATGTTCTTCTTTACTTAATCAGTATCAGTAATTTCAGTCCAGTTCAGTAGCATTCAGTTCAGTTCAGTAATTTATTATTACTTATTACTTATTATAATTATAATTATTTTATCATATTATTATTATTAGAACAATTATTATTTTTATAAGCTTTTTATTTTAATTATTGTTATTTTTAAAAGATTATATTATTATTTCAATTTCAGTAGAATTCAGTTCAGTTCCGTTCAGTAGCATTTAGACCCTGTTCTTTATCACTTAATTTCAGTAACAATCAGTTCAGTTCAGTTCAATTCAGTTCAGTTCAGTTCAATTCAATTCAATTCAGTTCAGTTCAGTTCAGTTCAGTTCAGCATTCAGTTTCAGCATTCAGTTTCAGTAGAATTCAGTTCAGTTCCGTTCAGTAGCATACGCCCTGTTCTTTATCACTTAATTTCAGTAACAATCAGTTCAGTTCAGTTCAATTCAGTTAAGTTCAGTTAAGTTCAGTTCAGTTCAGTTCAATTCAGTTCAGTTCAGTTCAGCATTCAGTTTCAGCATTCAGTTTCAGCATCCAGTTTTAGCATTCAGTTTCAGTATTCAGTAATTTATCATTATTTATTATATTATAATTATTTATATATAATTTATTATTATTATTATTATTATTATTTATCTATAATTTATCATTATTTATTATTATTATTATTATTATTATTATTTATAGTTTATCATTATCTATAAATTAGATAAAAGTCAAGAAATGATAGTTTATTAAAGTATATATGGTTTAATAAAAAAAAAATAAAACTAAAGTATGCATCCATATTTAAAAATTAGGAATTGCATCCATATCATAAATTATTTCTCAAATTTATCCAATTTATCAATGTTAGGGATAAAATTCTACCATTTTAGACGTTAGAGGTAAAATTACTTCTGACCCAAAACGTTATTTTTGCACTTTAACCCTTAATTAAAATAAAAAGTTAAGAGTTTGTATTCATATGAAGATTTGTATTTAATTTCATAGGCTTTAAATTATATATAAATTTGTGTTTGTATGTAATTTGTATTTTTAATTTAAATTAGACTTATTTTTATTTAATGTCATATGCTTTTATCGAGCCAAGATTTTATCATCCCGGGCTTTTATTTGATATTCAATTTAGTTTTATCTTTAATAATATATTTATTTATTATTGATATTATTAAATTTATTAGAACCATTATTATTATAAGTTCATTAATGT
Organism: Euphorbia lathyris; assembly: GCF_963576675.1. NCBI lineage: Eukaryota > Viridiplantae > Streptophyta > Magnoliopsida > Malpighiales > Euphorbiaceae > Euphorbia > Euphorbia lathyris. The sequence goes on from NC_088912.1 coordinate 10,949,564, forward strand.
CCAATATTATCATGAAAATTATTTTAAAGTCTAATATCATCATTATTGTTAAGTTCGGTTAAGTTCGGTAGCATTCAGTTAAGTTCAGTAGCATTCAGTTAAGTTCAGTATTCAGTAGTATTCAGTTAAATTCAGTTCAGTATTCAGCAGTATTCAGTTCAGTTCAATTCAATTCAATTCAGTTCAGTTCAATTCAGTTCAATTCAATTCAGTTCAGTTCAGTTCAGTTTTTTTCAGCGATAAAGAACAGAGCCTTAGTCAGTTTACTTAATTTCAGTCAAAAAAGAACAGAGTCTAATTATCCCAAATAATATTATGATATTAAAATATTATTTATGATATTAAAAAAATATATAACTAATAAAAATGACAGCTTAGAAAGTTGTTTGTCCACTTCAAAATTGGCTGGAAATGAAATTGAGTTAGACATATTTTTAATTTGTGAAAGCAACCATTTATATTTAATTTGATTAACACAGTCCATAGACCAAACAGTTGGAATACTAGACACTTATGTTGTTGGTATTTATAGGTAGAGAATGACATGACAATCATTTTTTTTTAAATTTAATAAATCCTTAGATATTGCAACTATAATTCCATATTTTGGGTTGTAAATTGGAAAAAGCTATGATAGAGAATGGTTGTTTCATTTTGGGGTCAATATTTTTGAGAAATTTCTATTTTTGGATAGGAATTAGGAAGAAATCATTCTATATATATAACCTCTAGTATAAGTAATAATTGAAAGGGTAAATTATAGAACTAGTCTAATTGAGTTTATATATTTAGACCTATTATAATATCTCTTATCAAATTAGGTATTTTCAGAGTTAACTCTCCTGAAATACCTTTAGTACATATATTACAACTTAACATATTTTGTGCAAAACATTATTTGTGCGGCGACAAATACAAAGTGATTTTGGTGCGACTTTTGCTGCAATTCTGAGGTTTAGTTTTTCTAGTGATTTAAGACCTTATTAGGGTTAGAGTTACATTAGAAACTTATTGGAAACTTATTTGAGATGTATTTACGTGTTTGAATGTTAGAAATCCTCTTATTTCAGCAGGAAAATAATTTCGCAATTCCTGCAATCCCTTCGCAAGGGAAGAAACTGCAAAGTAATTTCATATAAGTCATTTGAATTTACTCTGCAGTTGCTTCTCCTGCGATGGGAGTGCATCAACTGCGAAGACCATTGTCTTCGCAGTTTTATCATATTCACAGTTGCTTCAATTGCAAAGTATTTTAAGTTTATTTTGTTTCGCAGTGCGAATGAGTTTATAACTGCGAAATAGTTTTTTTTTCATGTTTTCCTTATACATTCTTTCCGACATTTGCCATTGAATTGCATAAAACACACAGTAAAAATCGCAGCAAAATTGCTCCACAGTTATTTCCGCACAAATTATGTTCCGTACAAAATATGATAAGTGATAGGATATATACTTAGTGTAGTTCGGAAAAGTTAACTTTAAAAGTGTCTAATTTGGCAAAAGGTATTATAATGAGTCTAAATATATAAATGAGCCACTCAATTGGGTCAGTTTTATAATTTATCCTCATTAAAAATTAAATTTATAAATTGAATTAAAAAAGGGTAAAATACATTTATGATCTCTCTACTTTGTCTTTAGTATTTGATATCATCTGAAAGATATTAGGATCTATGTATTTTCATAAAATTAGAGGCACGATCAGAGCAAAGAGGATCGCTAGATTAAACTAACTAGGAATACACATTCCCAAAGACAAGTGGACCAATGTCTTTAGATAAATATAGGATCTATCATGATACTTCTTGAAGCCTCATTAGATCAGAACCCTTCAATAACGCCCAAGATTAAGAAATCCCAAATTCAGGTGTATTGCTACTATGAAATCATATGTTTCTTTAGACAATCAGAGTGGGATTGTCGATCAACTGCCTTACAATGATTGTCTTATTGTCTTCCTTCAGGCACCAAAGAACTCTACTCAAGCCGCAGAAAATTTTCACACAGAATTAATCATATCAAATTGGTGTGTGCAGATTGAAACTAATAAATGATCATGACTTATTAAGAAAATAGCATGGACCCATCATCCTCCTAGCACAAACAAGGTGCCAAGTCTCTAATTAGTGCTAGTGGAAACCTATTGAGTTGCATCCAAATCTCACCCGACCTTGAAATGTTTTATTGACGAGTACTTAGGATCCTTGGAGCCGGTCAATAGAACATTCATCGATACCATAACAAAGCAACTACTTTATAACATTAATACGGTGCAGCATGCCAATAACGAAAATGATGCAACAATTGCTGAGCTCCAAGAAAAGTTGGATGTTGCCAAAGAAGCGATTAGATTAGGGCTGTGCATCGGTTTAAAACCAAACCGAACCGAACCGAACCGAATTTACCGAATACCGAAATATCTAAAAATCTTGTACTGAACTGAACCGACGTAGAACATAAACTGAACAGAACCGAACCGAATTTTTTCGGTTCGGTTCGGTTTTTCCCGAATTATATAAAACTTTACAAATAATCTAAAAAGCACAACGCTTTAATTCATATACTAATAGTTATATTAAATGTTTTTTTAAGGTAAATATGTGTTAGATTAGAATTTAATGGTTATATTAAATGTTTTTTTTAGAATCATAAATTCAAAAATTAGATAGGTGGTGTGTATAAATTTAGGAAGGATTATAATTTTTTTTCCCAACCATACATGTTTTATACAACATAGTAGCAACTAATCGGTACGGTTCGGTTATTTCGGTTTTTATTAGAAACCGCACCGAACCGAACCGAACCGAAAACCGATATTCACCAAAATAACACACCAAATCCGAACCGTATAATAATAAAACCGAACCGAAAAACCGAACAGTGTCGGTTCGGTTCGGTTTTGCGGTTTCAAACCGCATAATGCACAGCCCTAGATTAGATTAGCCAAATAACAAGACTATGTGGCATGTTTAATAAAATAGCACAGAATCCGTAACTGTCCCCGTAGGAGGAAATCATCGCCCAAATACTAGAGGGTACACATATGAAGGATTGAGCAGCTGATTTTAATTAAAGACATAGAAGTGACATAAATATTAATTATGGATTAATTAAGGTTAAAACTAATCATTATTGGTCAATGATTTAATTTGTGAAAAGCAACCATATATATTTAATTTGATTAACACAGTTGGACACTTGTGTTGTTGGTATTTATAGGTAGGGAAACACTTGACAAGACACACCATGTTAAGAATTCAAGACAAATTATATCCATTAATCATTTTCTCTATACAAATTTTGGCATCCTATCAACCCTTAAGATTGTGGAGGTTGCAACAATAATTCCATACTTTAGGTTGTAAGTAGGAGGATAAGGAGGGTTGCAAACGACCCGTCGGCTATGGGAAATCCCGATTAGAATTCTCGTAAATCGATTGTTTTGTCATGTCCCCATCGTTGTCCCTGATGTACCCTCTCGGGGATATTCGCGGATTCCTCAGTTAATTTACCGTTTAACATTTGATATCAAATGGATATAAATAATCCACGTGGCATCATCACTGAAGCCCGAGCCGTTACCTGGGAACTAGAATACACGTGACATCATCACAAAAGGTCAGTTATCTCCAAACGACTCAGTCACATAGCCTTAATCCGGGATATTAATATCGACCCAATCAAAGATCAACCTGTTACAGCACAATCATGTCCAATCTTGTCAATCACGGAGCTAGTGAGATTAAAGAATACTGAATCCTACTTAACGAGTACACATCCGCCTATGAACAAGCGACATGTATCACAACACACCCCAAGGTCTATAACCACCTCCCTCTGTTCGAATCACACTATAAATAGAGTACGACACCCTTTAAATGTACATTTCCTTCATTCATTAAACTTATACTCTCTAGCTTTGATTTACTATTGTTCTCATCCTCATATCATCCCTGAAATCTCACTTAGGTATCAGAGTGGGTTACCTTGACCCTACTTATGTCTTATTGCATGCCTGCTCAGAGACCTACATGATTCAACCACATCAAATTGGTGTGGCGAGAATGGATTGATTACGCATCCTTCAAATATTTGAATAGTTCAATTTACTTCCCTTCCTCCACCCTTCATTTGGAGCTCAAGAAACGATGGAAGAAGAAGCACGCCGACTTCAACAGGTAAATAACGAACTAACCCTCGAGATGGAAGAAGATTTTAACACTTTAGAGTCACAACAACAACGACTGGTGAAAAATCTCGGTTCGGTCCAGGTGGCTATCAACATAATGGAGAAGAGCATATGCCATCAAAATAGTAGAGGTCAAAGAAAAACTAGAGATAGCCAAGGAGACCATCAAATACATCAACCGATCCGAAAACACATCTTGTTCTATCGGAGATCACACCGTCTAAAGCTGTCGACATCACCAGAATGGATCACCTATGCACCGACTGAGAGGCTCATATGGCTAGTCAAGGGGAAGAAAGGGTTCAACCATAAAACATCATTTATCAAGAAATTTTCCACCACGAGATATAAGGAATACCGACGATCAATCCCCCTCGAGGTCAAACCAGATAAGAGAAGAAAAATGACCCTCCACGAACATGAGGACCCCACACTCATATCGTAAATGGCCCCAACACAGATCGGTCGAATCTCAGTCTATAAGTTAAGAGGATAAGAAGAATGTGACCAAGCCCAAAACTCGGGATCGATGGCGATTTAAGAAGAAAGGAAACCCCAAAAGAGCGGGAGATTCTAAAGCCAAATATGAAGGAATTTGAAAAGAATTAATGGAGCTTACGAATGCCATAGTCGAAGTAGGCATCGATTCAAAACACCTCAAAATAACAGAAATATCAATACTGTTATGTATGAGAATCATGACGAAACCAATGCCAATAGGGTTCAAATACCCACTACTGAAGGAATACAATAGAACAAAGGATCCTACCACCCACATAAAAAAATTCAGGCGCATCATGGACACTATAAGAACCATAGATGTTGTGATGTGTCGCCTCTTCCCTAAAACATTGAAAGATGGCGCTGCCTACTGGTACGATCATCTTAGCTTGGGCTCAATCGCAAGTTTTAAACAAATGGTAAGGAAATTCGCATACCACTTTGTAACATCTATTTCCAAAAGCAAAACCATGCAGGACCTCAACTACCTTATCCAACATGAGAATGAAACCCTGAAGGACTATATGGAGAACTTCTAATAGGAAATCCCACTTAAAATGCTAAATCTAGAAGGCACAGTAGGCATTATGGCTACCAATTGTGTAAATAGGGAACTACCTTGGGAATTAATAACCAATCAACCCTGAACCTACAAAGACCTAATAACTCGAGCAAGGGATTTTTGCAGACGGGACACTTACAAGTTGAACCCACTATTGAAATATAAATTCTTCTACACCATCTCATACAGGTAGAACGAGACAAAAAAAAAACCACGAGAGCACTTAGAGAGAACAACACTCTCATTGAATGCTCCTAGAAAATAGGTCCTACATTAGGCAGAGAAGAACATGGTACATATCAACTACCCCCTCCCCAAATAAAGCGATAACCCTTATGAAGCAATGGCGGATACTGCCACTTTCACAAAAGCGAGGGGCATGATATGAAGATATTTGATTGTCCACTGTGCCATTTTCCCTTTCACATTACACAAGATACATGACAAACATTTTTTTTCGTGTCGTCTGAATATTTTTTGTGACAGTATTTTAACTGTATGTAATCTGAAAGCGAAATAAAAAATACGCTCGATTCTCAGATGACATTACGATTACAGCATCCTGTCATCCAAAGAAAACGCGTGTTTTCGTTAAATTTGATGTGTGATGGGAGTTGAATCCACCAGATAAATAATTGTTACAGACCGAACTACTGGTTTGTAGAAATGGTAAGTAAAGATCGTACCCAAAGGATTAATACTGATTGATTACGTATATAACTAAATTTAATTAATATAAATTCGGGGGAAATGATTGTTTTGTAGTTATCTTGGAATAAGTTTTGCAAAATTGAAATAAAATTATATTTGGTGATTACTATATGAGAGAATATCGATCAAGGGATATCCACAGGCATAACAATTATTTCCTTGTTGATCATTGAAAGTGAGATGACATCATAATTGACATGGTCTGGATTGGTTATAGTCGTTCCTTATTCATTCCCGACCTAATCCTTCCTTAATTGTAAAGCAAATCCTAGAGCACCTAAAGACAAGCCCCTATTCGGCCAGACAGTTCTAGCTTAGCGCTTAGAATTTAATCTGTTGAAAGCATTAGGGATTAAAAGGACCCAATCTAAGTTAACCGAATTCTTAGCGATTTCGATTTAAACCAAATCACACGTTTATGCACTTGAACATAGTTCGGATTTCAGATGATTACAAATCCTATGGCCTAACGTTGTTTCAATGAATGAAAAAGCCGAAGCCCGACCGAACTGTAGCCTAAACTTTCATTGAAGGTATGATTTCATAGATTGATAAATATGTAAACAGATCACATAAAATTTTAGATTACTGAAATTAAGAACAACAATCTCACAATTGGAAATAATGCTAGCCTTTGATTAATCCCTTAACCGATGGAGGAAATTAGCTACGCATAGTCATGAATCGACTATGATAGCTTATAAGGGCGAAAATGGTGAATGTAAAGTAAAATGAAAATGGTGCTGAAGCTTACAAAACCCTAACAAGGAAAATAAAATTGTCAAATCAAAAGTGTCTCCCAAAAACAATGGTGGAGTTCTTTTATAGTGTTGATTACAAAAATCTTTAATCTTCTGAGTTCCTTCCTTGATTTCAGGGATTTCCTTCGTTCAAAATATGTTGTGAGACTGTGGAGATAAGTTAGTTTCTGATTCTGCTGACTTGGCAATTTGAATAAGTCGACCCCCTTAGTCTTGGGCAAGACTAAACCAGTGGTGACCGCAAAGCTGAACTTTGAGTGAAAAAGGTCCAAAACAGCCTTCCAAGCCTTCTTTTCTCCAATTTGATCCCTGAAAGCACTTATAAAATAAAACAAGTAAAAAGGTCCCAAAGTGACACATAAAAGGGGGAATAACCATAAAAAGGGCCTAGTAAACTTGCCATTTTGGACACTTATCAATGCGCTCAACAGATGACACCTCTAATAAATGAATGTCATTGTATGCCGAAAACAAAAAAGCGGCAAATGAAATTTCACTTACGCGGCCATACCAAATTTTAGGCGCTCTATTGTTTGACTGAAATTTCAGCTAATATATAAACCCTCTCTCTAATCCCAAACCGCAGTTTAGGTTACGCAAGAGCTTCATCCCTCTCATCCCTCTCTATTTCAATGGCTGATTTGAACATGCAATCACTGGGTGAGCTCGAAACACGGTACTGGTAAGTATCTATTGATTTTCATTGTTCCTTACTCTCTCTTTTCCTCATCCGATTTACTTTTGTGTATGTCGATTTCAACAGCTGGAATAAGGATCTATTGATTTTCAGAGCTATAATTTAAAGGGTTAGATCTCTCGCTTAGATACTGATTTTATTGTATTCATTGTTAGATTCACCGCTGAAAAGCTTGGGTCTTTATCTTTTTTAACCTAGGGCAATACAGTGCCAGTTGTTGAAGATGTTCTGATTTATTTTTATTTGAACATAATATTTGCAGGGATAGTAAGAATGCTACATGTAATTAATGAGCATCATCAATTGGTTTTGCAGATATCAAGACTTTGGGGATTCTAGAAAATAATGACTTAGATATGCGTTCAAGTTGGATTTGGCTTTCCAATCAACACCACCACACCTCTTAAAAGATTGACTACATATTGACAGATTTGGATATGTACATTGCTTATTTTTTTTACCTTACTACATTCAGAAATTTGTGTAGTTCAAATGTAAACAGATTATGAGTATTAGTCTCCAATAAAATTAAAATCATCGATATACAGAAATTCTTGTTCATTTGATTATAGGAGTGACATTTACGGTTAAAAAAATATCATCTAAACAATAATAAAAAGACATTAAAATAAAAGAATCTGTCATCTAAAATAAATCTATTGACATGATTGATTAAGACCTATGTCATCTGATACAAGTTACTACGACAGAAATTATTATAAAAACTGTCACCGCGAATACCAATATCCCAATTTCCCATATAGCTACTTGACATTTTTAATTATTAGTATGTCATGTGATGACATTAAAGGTGACGTTAATAAATAAAAAAATGCATCGTAACAATATTCATATGACAATACGAAACTAGGCTGATGTCATGTATAGTATCTTCAAATGCAGGGTCGGCCCTGGGCTATGAAATGAGGGGCGCCCGCCCAGGGCCCATTACGATAAGGGGCCCAAAAAAATATTTTTATAGTGTATTTATAAAATATTTTTATAGTGTATATATAAATATAGAGATGAACATGTAACATTAAAATTAATTGGTTTAGTTGGTAGAAGGACTTGCCTAGTGATTTCATTTTAACTTGAGGTTGACGGTTCGAACCTCATTCTTCTCATTTTTTAATTACTTTCAAATATTTTTTTTCTCCCCCACCTTATTTTATCACTGTCAAATATATATTTTTTCCATTTATTGAGGTTGAGGGTTCCAACCTCTTTCTATCCATTTTTTAATTACTTTCAATTATTTTTTTCCTCTCCCACCTTATTTTATCACTATCGAATATATTTTTTTCCATTTATTTTCTGTAATGAATTGTTACTGAATTGTTACACCAGTCGTTAATTTTTTTTTAATTTCCATGTTTCTTTAAATCTAAATTATCAATTTATATATTGAATAAAAATAATAACTACTTAATTTTTTCTCATTATTATTATTATCCAATTTTAATTTTTTTCTTAAATTTAAATGCCAATTCATTTCCAAAAAAAAATTAAATGTCAATATATATATATTCAATATGAAAAATAATATACTTATTTACTTCTTGCAATTTTACATGACACATATATTTGTTATTTTAGTACACAAATAATTCTAGTTAGTATACTCGTTACTACTGCACTACTAATTTAGCTTCCATATAGAAAATATTGCAATCTTAACATATAGTATAACGTTTACGAGTTGGTGCAATTTCAAACCTAGTTGATTAAAAATGAGTTTTTTTCCATTAACATTAAAAATGAGTTATTTCCATATTGAGTGACCAGAACGGTGGAGGTTGAGTGAGGATAGAACAAGAAATTACACATAAAAGACCTCATTTTCGTCAATTAAGCTTGAAAATGTACCAATTGATAAACGTTAGGCTAAAAATTGCACTATTTTGTTTATGAATGCTAATTGCTCTCTCCTAATAACCACATGACTAAATTAGTACCTTATTCCTTGTAATAAAAAATTCATTCAGCCTCCAACTTAAAAATGTATATATGGGGGCCCAAATTTATCATCTCGCCCCGGGCCTCTAAAAGGTCAGGAACGGCCCTGTTCAAATGACAGAACCTAACCGTCGTCTGAAGGTGCAATAGATGGCAGCGAGCCCTGTGACAGATTTATATCTCGCGGGACAACGGTTTCTAACCGTCGTCTGAAGGGGGTTTTGGCGTAGTGGTCACTTTAATTATTAAATTAAACTACAAAGCAAAGGAGTAATATTCGATTGTCTACGTCTGAGTGAGAAAGGCTAAGACTTTGGATCCCTGTGTTGATTTATATGGATTAATTCATGTACGTTGTGTGTAACAAAGATAACTCGAGACAGTAACTTCCTTTATAAAGATAACAATCCCGGCCTATAAATATTAACTTTATTCCTAACACCCTTCGGTCGATGCTTGGTTAGGCAAAATCCCAAATGTGCTAGGAAGCATTAATTACGTTGAAAGCTAAAGCTAAGCCATAACCTAGACTCCGAAGCCAAATAATCATGTTAAGGTATATGAATAGTTAAATTACTCGGTTGAATCGTTTACTTGATTAGGTTTCACAATTCAACCTCTCTTACTAATTACTTGGTTAGGTTTCTTAGTTCCAGGTGAGTAAGAACTTTTAACTAATTCTCTCGTTATACTTCCTACAACATAATGTATACACTCATTAACGACCCATATTCATCAAACACGGTTCACCGCCATCCTAGCCTAAGGTGGTTTAGCTCATGTGCGAGCTAAAACATAGAGGCATGTTAAGATTGACTGAGATGGACACCCTGTTTATCGAATTGGATTGTTAATTGAAGGTGATAAGACAAGATAAAGTTGATATGAAGAGAAATTTGAATATAACAATGTAAATTGAATAAATATGGATGAAAGATAAACCAATGTTTACTCCTTGATGAATGGAACGAAGTACTTAAATAAAACTGAACAGAATGCAAAACGAAACTATAATGTGAACTATAACTAAGCTAGAAGCTAAATTGATACTATTACAATGGCCAAATCCCATATTTATAATTCTTTTGGTCGTCCTTTAGTCTGATTAGGTCTTCTAGCCTCTTTTTGTTCGGAATAGAGTTGGATAAGACCGAACCTTTCGGAGTAGAGTTTCGATAGGAATCAATTCCTACTTCTACCGTAGCTCGCCAAGCTGTTGTATCTAGCTCGTCAAGCTACCTGGATATTTCGTGGTTTTTGAAGGTTGACTTCTTTGTCTTTGGTTGACTTTGAACCATTGCTCCTTGTCGAGTTGGTATCGCAACTCGGTAACTACAGCTCGTCGAGTTACTTCTGTAGCTTACCGAGTTGCTTGCTCTGTTTTTATCCTTTTGCTCCTTTTAAGTTTTCGATTGTACCTAAAATGACTCAAAACTCTTATCAGAAAAAGATGAGGTAGAAGACACTATATATCAGAGTAAAACAACGATAAAAGCATATAAATAGGGCTAAACTAGACTCTAAGACTCTATATAATATGACATAACAGTCAGTCCAAAACACTCTTAGATCTAATGTGATAGGCGTTCATGACGAATGAAACATCATCAATGGCTAAGCCACATACTAGTTTTTAGTTGATCATCGCGCCCATGATGATAACAAACTAAGGATTTTTTTATAATAGTATCTCATTACCTCACAATTTCATTTGTCTGGATCCTCAACCCATCAAATATGAGCAAATAACTAATCTCGGATGTTCTATAAGGTTGATTTGTATAAGTAAATCAACAATATAGATTATTACCTTACAATTAAGGGCACTGTCAAGATTATAATGTCTCGGAACTAGGGCATACACCAACAAGAGAGAGAAATCGAAAAAGATCTTTACATGAGAAATATGGTTCGAAACAAGACTTCTTCATTTTGATGACGTCATTAGTATTTTTTACTTGGTCAACAGTAAAAGAGACTATCATATTAGTAAAAAATATAAAGTTCAGAACTCATAATATTTGATTTTGAAATTCAAAGTGATAAAAAAAAGTAAGGAGAAAATTGAGAAGTATAATACTTTAATTAAATAAACAAAATACGTATAAACTTTTTAATCAGTATTGTATTTAATTTTTTTTATAGTTTATCTGATTTTTCGGTTCGAGACTCGTCAGACACCATTTAGATAGATCATTTTCCAATTAAAACAGTCTGTGTACACTAAGACTCGAACTTAAGATCTAACTTAAACGACCACTCGAACTAATCTTAATTAATGTAATTAAATTTATTAAGTGTAAAGATTAATATTCATATTTAAAGAATATATATAATGTTAGAGAATTTTTATAAATACAATGATTGGAATCATATGGGTTTTGTCCTTATATCCATTCCAACTTAAAAAAAAATCTCATTTCTACCTTTTTAGATAATCTTTTGAGAACTCCACTTGTTCGATAATCGTGGAATAATTAAAAATAATTAAATACTACTTTAAAAAATTAAACGTGGGGTATTTTAGCAAGGCTGGAGAAGTGGCCGACTCTCCCCACCCCCTCTAGCTTCGCCCTTGTTCGGAAGTTCCGGATAGAAACGAGACTTTTCACTCCATTGACAATCCCACCAATACTTTCTTTTATGTGTGGTATCACCAAAATATTATTTGATGATTGCCATGTCCACTAATCATAGTTGATATTGTTAGTAATCTTAATCACCGATCAATCAAACTATTGATTTTATCAATATCTTCTTTTAGGATAAGGAGCAAAAATAAGTAAAGTTTATCAATGAACAATTTTACTCCTAACATTTAAAATAGTGTAATTTTACTTTTAACGTTGCATGTTAAGAGTAATTTTATCTCTAACATTGACAAGTTATAGATCAATTGGAGAAATTATTCATCAAATTATCTTCTCGATCATGAATCTTATCATATACGCTTCACATGTGCGTCATTTTATCACTCATTAATAACAATAAATAAGGAAGTTAATTTATAAAATAAATAAATATAAAGATAAAAACAACTTTTTATCATTTGACTTTTGACTTTATTTTAATATTGTTAGTCAGTTTGAACTACCTTTGCTAAAAAAAAGAACCACAAGCTACCAATTTGGAAACTTTTAAACCACGTAATTTATGTTTGAGAATGATCCAAACCATAGTGTTTATTTTTGTATTTTTCCTTTAAAAATAATAATCTCCAATTCTATTATTAAATCACAATAAATATGATTTCTTTTTTACAATCAACTTACGTGCAATTGATGCAAAATAAAGAAGAAAATAATTGTGTTTTATAATAATGTTTACCAACCAAATTCATTAGTTAGATTAGTGTTAAATATTTGTTAATTTTAATGGAATACTTTATATTTACTGTGTTTAGAGTAAACAATAAAATCAAACTATATAAAAAAAATTAAACCAATACTTAGATTTACCAATATTATTTTAAGTAAAACTAAACCAACATAAAATTTTATGAATCCATAAATGAAAAACGACCAGCTGATTTTAATTAAAGAAATAGAAGCGACAAAAATATTTATTATGAATAAATTAAGGTTAAAAGTATCTATCAATTAGTATTTATTTTCCAAAGTATATATATTACTAATTAATTAATTTTAAGAATAAATATGTAATAAATAAATAAAATTGATGGATTCCTGTTCCTAAGCATTATTTGTATACTCTTTTTTCCCCATTTATTGTTGTCACCAACTACACAATATTATATAGGACAATTCTTCATCCAATGAATTTAATGCTATACCCAACTTCATCTATAATTTTGAGATTTCTTTTTCTTGCATATGTTAATTTTTGTAGACTCCATCCTAAAGGAATATATATACATATATATATATATATATATATATATATATATATATATATTTGTTTTTTAAGAAACATATATATTTGTTATTCAGTGATAATATGTGAATTAGTATCAGTACACGTGTCCATATCCTAGATAACTAGGAGCATCTATAGCACTGGAAACTATCAGATCTAATTAAACAGGAGTATCACCCTTCCTCTGATACATGGACCAGTATGAGAGTCTCTAAATTTGATTCATAATAGATCACACCAGATTCGCCTAGAATCAAGATAGTCCAAAATGAGTAGAATACGACTTGCCTAAATTACGTCCAGCTGTCTTCCGAGGAATCAAAGAACATTGATATCCGATAAATACGCCTAAAATCACATAATCAATGTACATACACATATTCTGTGCAATTACTCTCCATTGCTTAATACTCCATCACATACATCGCTAACTTAGGCATTGAAGTAGGGTCGTCCATCAATGGCTTCGGTCTGACCATCTTTCTGTCTTATCTCAGGCACCAGAAAGATCCCTCCAGTCATAAGAGTATTACTTTACAGATTCTCGAGTATCAAATTTGTGTGGTGAGCGTGGATCAAACTAAAAATGATTGTGGCTTAAACCCTACATCTTCACATCAACTTGGCACTTTTCATGACGTCAGTAGCAACCTTGTAACCTTTTTTCAAATCATGTCGGAGATCGACATGCGCATGGGCGCAAGCTTCGTTCATCTTATGCAATTTTTGATGTGGTCCCTCCCTTGGTTCTCGATGCTTTTAATGAGTTGCTGATTGCTCCTTTTGTGATTGATGAATTTAAAACTGTGGTTTTATAAATGCACCCGGATAAATCTTCAGGACCTGATGCGTTGAGTCCGAAATTTTTTCAACGATTTTGAGATTTGATTGGGAAGGAAGATTTTGATGCATGTGTTGGGTGGTTGGATAGGATGGAATTTTCGAGTCATTTAAATGATACCATTCTTATGTTAATACCTAAGAATGAGGTTGTAGAACGAATGGTGGATTTTAGACCAATTTCTTTATGTAATGTGTTGTACAAAATAATTACAAAGGTTTTGGCCAACAGGTTAAAATTGGTCTCAACCCATGTTATCTCTGAGAGTCAATCAACTTTTGTCCCTAGTAGAGCTCTAATTGATAATGTCCTTGTTGCTTTTGAATCCTTTCACTATATGAAACATAAAGTTCGGGGTTCTGTTGGACATGTTGCACTGCTAGATATAAGCAATGTCTATGATAGGGTCGACTAGGGTTTTTTGAAAGCTGTGATGATAAGAATGGGGTTCCATGATCAATGGATTCTACTTTATAAGACCTCCATTTCCTACTTTGTGTCGTTGAATGGAACTTTTCTTTGGCCAATTATTCCGGGTTGGGTCTCCGACAAGGGGATCCCTTTCATTGTATCTCTTTATTATGTGCTCAGAAGCTTTGTTTAGAATGCTATGCAAAGTAAAGTCTGGTGGGGATCTCCATGGGTGTCGTGTGGTTACTGGAGCCCCTAGTATTAATCATCTGTTGTTTGCTAATCTTCAATCTGCTATTTACTCTTTACTGAATATTTATTCCCCATTGAATACTGGTAAATATCTAGGGTTACCCTCACTTATTGGTCAGTCGAAGAAGGATATTTTTCAATTCCTGTCTACCCGTTTAGGGAAGCGATTAGGGAGCTTGAGTTTTTGTTTTCTTTCTAACGCAGGAAAATAGGTACTATTGAAATCGGTCGCACAGGCATTGCCTACTTTTTACATGAGTGCTTTTTTTATTCCTAAGTCGGTATGCTCTGAATTACAGAAAATTATGAACTCGTTTTGGTAGGGTACAAAAGAGAATGGGAAGAGTAACATTCATTGGGTTTGCTGGAATGGGTTGAGTGTCCAAAAGGAGAAAGGAGGGCTTGGTTTTCGAGATTTACATGATTACAATGTTGCCTTTCTGTGTAAGCAGGGTTGGAAGTTCATCCATCAACCACACATGTTGGTTAGCAAACTTTTCAAAGCTAAATACTATCTGAAGGATTCTTTCCTTGCCTCTAAATTAGGCAATAATCCTAGTTACATTTGGAGGAGTGTGTGAATGTCTAGGGAGGTTTTTGGAAGAGGGTTGAGATGGAGAATTGGTGATGGTCATGAGATTCAGATATGGGCTAATGCTTAGCTCAATCAGGATGGGGAGTTCAAAGTTCTTACGCCAAGGCCATCGGGCATGGAGAATGGGTCAGTTTCAAGTCTTTTTTTGTTAATGAGACACGAACTTGGGACAGGGGCAAAGTGACTAGCATGTTTGACCAACATAATGTTGCGATGATCATAAAGCTTCCAATACCATGGTAGCCAAGGCAAGATCGGTTAACATGGCACTATTCTAGAGATGGGCTCTACTTCGCTAAATCAGGGTATCGGCTTTTGGAGGATAACCGTAGTAACACTATTGAGGAAGGTTGGAAATGGATTTGGGAAACGGATGTGTCGCCAAAAGTTCGGGTTCTAGTATGGAAGGTAGGTGCGAGAGTACTACCGAATTATTAGAGATTGCAAAATTGACATATTAATGTGCCAATTATATGTCCGGTGTGTAGGGTTGATGTCGAACACGAGTGGCATCTATTTTTTGATTGTCTATACACGGTAGCATGCTGGGATTGCTTGGGAAGTGGTTGTCCGAGGAATGAACTGATGGATGATGACAACTAACTGCTGCACCTTCTCGGTTCAATCAACAAAAGCAGAGTGGTGGACCTTTCACTGATTTTTTGGGCAATATGGACATAGAGGAATCACATTGTCTCGGTCAATACGTGTTGCCATCCTCAGGCTACCATTACTGTTGCTCGATGTATCTTCAACTCGTGGAAACAGACAAAGGATGGTGTGCAATCTCGGTCGAATCTGGTTTCCTTCTCTAGTACGGATGAACAGGTGAGGTGGAAATGGCTAGCCTCGGGGTGGCGGAAGTGCAACATTGATGGGTCAATTTTTGCAGGAGAAAATCAGTGTGGTTTAGGTGCTGTTATCAGAAATGCTGAAGGGGAGTTTGTGTCTTTGTTTAGCTCGTTCTATGCAGGTGTGTTTGATCCGAGTATCGTGGAAGCTGCCACACTCAGGCACTGTTTGGTTTGGCTTAGTTCATTGAATTTAGGCCGAGTAGTGGTTGAGGCTGATGCAAAAGTGGTAGTGAATAAGCTTCACTCGGGGATACAAGACATCTCGAAACTGGGAGGTATTATACATGAATGTAGGGATATTTTAGCCCAAAAATTTATGGACTTTAAAGTCGTGTTTGTTCTTAGGCTTGCAAATGAGGTTGCACATGCAATTGCTCGGCATGTCTTATCTTATGCTAGCTATTTTCATTCGTTTTCTATTTCTACTTGGTTAGAGGATATTCTTTATAAGGATTTTTCAGTTATTGATCAATAAATTTGGTTTATAGTCCAAAAAGAGGTTGAGTTAAATTTTGTATTATGGAAATTAAATTAAATTATCCCCTACGATAAAGATAAAAAAAAATTCAATAAATAGTGTGAAGAATTTTTTTTGACACTTATCTCATTTTAAGTATGTTAAAAGTATTTTTTTAACAATATAAATGATATAATTAAGAGTCTAATATTGATAAATCGAATAAATTTTAGACATAATTAAAAAAATCTAACTATTATATTTACATATTAGTTGATTCAGAAAATAAAAAAATTTAGTGTTTTTCCTGATTTCATAATAAAATTAAGGATGAAATGTCATTATAAAATTTTGCGTTCTTTTTTTATCCAATAGATGCAGAAAATGAGATAAGATTCTGAATATATGTATTCATGAGTCGTCAATCTATTATTAATGAATGATAACATAACGCACAAGTGATGTCGGAGGCAGAGGTAAGAGGTATGAGAGTACCATCGCCACCTTCAAACATCAGGAGGGAACCGTCGCCACCTTCGCCTTATAATTTCATATGCTGAGTAAAAAAAATTAAGCTTAAGCCGTACTTTTTACCCTCGAAGGAAATGAAATAATGAGATTCATTAATCTATACTATATATAATAGCAGAAGCAGAGAGAAATGAGGAGAAGTGTTTTATAGGCATTTTTAATGAGTTGTCAATGTAGTAAAAAATCAAAATAAAAAGATTTAATTAACTAAAAATAACAAATTTATATTTATAATATATTAAATAATTACTAGCCAATTAATTAAAATAATAAAAGAAAGTAAGAGTTACAGGAAGATGAAAAACACAAATCAAAGGAAATCCAAAAGTCACAAATAAACTTGTATATAAAGTATGATAGATAATATTCAACAATTATATTCATTGGTCATGATAGATAGTATTCCACTATTATATTCATTGGTCATCGAAAACCAAAGTCTTATAACTTTGTTCTTAATTCATTAAGAGATTCAGATCTATTTAGGAGCGATTTCTATTGATAAACTATTTAACAGCATTTTTTTCAAGAATTTGAAGAATTCAGAATTTGATATCTCAAATTGAAGAAATCCGATAGAAATACAAGATGCATGGACAACTAAAATCCGAAAGCACAAAGGTGTAAAAAAGTACAAGAAATCCTTATGTTTCTGAAGATAATTATTCGATTTTTTTCATATATTGTAGTTATTTTGTTCTTAATTGCGTTGTTGCTTTATTTTTATAAAACAATAGTTGTTATAGTTTCATTTTTCAGATCAATTTCTGCCGTTACCCATGTTCTATATCTCTCGCTACCTTATCCATGTTTTTTTTATTTGTCTCTTTTTTCAAACTGATATCTCCCGATAGAAATAGAAGATGCATGGACAACTAAAAATACAAAGGTGTCAAAAATTACAAGAAATCCTTATATTTCTAAAGATAATTATTCGATTTTTTTTTCATATGTTGTAGTTATTTTGTTCTCAATTGTGCTTTTGCTTTATTTTTATTAAACAATAGTTATTATAGTTTATCTTTGAGAGATGAAATTCCATTTCTGCCGTTACTCAGATTTCATACCTCTCACTACATTATCCATGTTTTCTTTTTTATTTGTCATTTTTTTTTTCAAAATGACTAAAATAAAATTTTGTACATTTGTATTCTTTTTTAGTATAAGTTGCTAAGTGCAATCATTTCCATTTTTTTTATATAGTTTGTCTGATTCTCAGTTCGAGGCTTGTCCAACACCATTTAAGTGGATCTCTTCCCAATTAAAGTTTTCTAAGTCAATGGCAAATACATGATTAGTCTGTTGGTGGGTCAATTTTACACGTGCATGTGTAAAAAAATATTTGCTAAATCGAACTCACTCAAAAAATTTTGCATATATAAACATACGGTTTTATTATCTGAGTGGTCCAAAACCAATTTTTACGTACGATTACAAAACTTCTCAAAATTAAGCTTTATTTGGACTACAAAAGTAAAATTAAGTCATTTTCAACAAACTTAAGAAAATTTGTAGCCTATCATTTATTAATCAAGTTCGATTTTGTAATTAAATACAAATTTAATGAGTTAATGAACCACCCTGAACCTTAGTTTTTCAGAAACAATAGGCTGAAACTATCTATAGTAAAGATAGTTCCGAAAGACGGGGGGCCGATGGTAGGGGTGATTCCGGTGGTCAGGTGTCACGTGGCCAACCCGATGGACCCATGTGGCTCTCACTTGACCCTCTAGAAGTAAGCCAACCAATAGAGATAACTCACCTTATCTGCAATACTCACACACATGGGTTAGATATCGGGCATATATACAAAATATATGGGTGACACCTATAACATAATCAGAAGGCAACCAAGCATATTCACATACAATCACAGGCAATACAGAAAGGACACGAAAGTGAATAAAACGCAAATGATCTCATTAATATATAATCGATAAGAATACATCCATAAGCTCTCATCTCGTAGTAGTAGGGGGCAACTACTAGAGATTGTGGAACACAATGCAAACCTAATGACAAGTCCCAAGATGACAGGTCACTCCCCCTATAGTGTTCTTTATACCAAGTCGATGCCTAGACGCAACGATCGTTACAATGTTTCATTCAACACCACAGTCATTTTTCCACTATTACATAATATGATTACAGGGATTGTCCCCTTTACACCGGGGGAGCCTTGGCCCCTCGAGGCCCCCTTGTCTCCGTCTCTATATGTGTACTAAACTTCAAACACGAAATCTCTAATTTAAGCAACTGGAGACCCTTAACTATTAATTGTTCTCAACATATGCCATTTTTGTATCTTATGCTCATTTTTTTAGAACCAACATTATTATTTTTTTTTGTTGGTGACCAAACTACTTCAAAAGAATGCATGAATGATTTTTTACCCGAAACTAACACGTAAATTTTTGGATTGGGTTATGGTTGATATGCTAACTCGAAAACGACACGAAATGACACGAATATTTAAAATTATTATTATATTATCTCGTGATTTTATATGTCACTTTATTAATAAAGATAATAAAATTATAATTATTTCTTACAAATATGATTCGAACCTCCTAAATTGTTATATACACATTACATAATCCCCTAATATGATATTAGCGGACTTTTCGATAATTAGTGTTAACATACTAATCTAAAAACGACATAAAGTATTTAAAAATAGTATAATATCTTTTTATACTTTTAAAAGTTATCATTAATATATGTGCATAACAAAATTACGTGTAACCCGAAAACACGATACAAAATCAACACTAACCCGAACAAGTTAACACAATTGTGACACGAAATTTTTTATGTTGGGTTTGGGTTTACTCTTTTTAATACGAACCCGAAAATGACACGACATGAACATAACTCGAACTCAATAATTGTCAGGTCTACCTCCAACCCTCTGTCTCCACCTCTGTAAGTATACTAAGATTCGAACATGATATCTCTAGTTTAAGCAATTTGAACCCTTTAACCACTCAAATCAATCTTAATTGATCTATTCTGTGCTATTTTTATAACTTGTACTCATTTTTTTTCAGAACCAACATTATTATTTTTTGTTGGTAACCAAACTACCTCAAAAGAATGCATGAATGATTTTAACCCCATTAATGGATAGTGATGTTTTTAATGTTGAGGAAGGTCTATAGAGCATAATGGAAGCTCAGAAATGTCAGTGAAATAGTTATTGAATTGCTTCAAAATTTAATAAGCATGTGAGGTAGTTGGACATCCTGAAAAATTACCATCAATCAAAATCATCATCATAAAAAAAAATTCAAAAACATCATCAACTGCTCTTCTCTAAACTCCATTCCTAATACCCAATAAAATTCAATGAACATTTATTATTTTAATTCAATTTTACTCCAAACTCTGTCCTTTATGTCTTAATTATTCCAATATTATAGCATCCACACAATTTAGCAAAAGTATTATTTGGTCCAGGAAATGAGGAGCCAAAGCTTAATTGGCTAACACTTATCCTAAAAAGAATCTAGGACTTAAATATGCAATAATTTAGTATTAAGACTAAGGGTACACTTGGTTATTTAGGATTAGGGTACTAGGGTATTAATGAATTGGGTAGTTAGTAACTATTCGAGTTCGGTTTGGTTTGGTTAAAATTCGAGCAAAGTTCGGTTTGATAAAACTCGGTTCGAGCTTAGAATCGGCTCGAGATATTAACGAGTCGAGAATGAACTTTCTTAAATTTTATTTGAAAGCTCGCGAACATGCTCGATTTTTTTAATTACTTTATGATATCATATAAAATGACATCACACACGTGACACCAGCACTGTCTTGTTATGCGAACACATCACGTGCAATAGAGCATGTCGAAAGACGGTCTTAGAAGCTTCGGTTCCCTTCATACAGGAACATTCGAGAAAGACTAGAGTTCTACGAGACAAAGGATTCCTCCTAGGACAAGGAAATCCTCAGCTCATAAGGTTTCCAAACTAATAAAGGCTCCGACCTAAAAACCCTATATATATAGAGATAGGTATAGTCACAAGATACGGTATGTTAACTATTATCGTACAACTAGTCCATACTTTTTCAACTCTTCCTAAATCATCAACTGACTTAGGATCGGAGCGGGTTCGCTGGAATCTGGCTCTGTCAACACTTAGACGAAATTTAGGAAGTTTGGTTAGCAGCTTGGACACGTAGACGAAATTCAGATACACGATTATCATTTTATATATTTATTGAATTTTAAATTTAAAATAAAATAATTAATGCTCATTTCATAACACTTCTTTCCCCTTTTATCTGCCTACATGGCATTGATTAGTCCCATCAACTCACCAAATGTAACACTTCGTGCCCCTTAGATTTATATGTCTGTTTCAAAGCAATGAATGAATGGTTCACATCAGGATGCAGGTGTGTTGGAAGGTGTACTCAATGTCATTAGACATATAAGAAGCACAAAGTGTTACATTTATTGAGGTAAGGGGAATAATAGGTTGTCCCCTAAGTTGAAGGGGCCAAGTGAAAAGAATGACAAGTTGAGGAGTTGTGAAGGTATTAAGCCTTATTTTTTATATATATAAATTGATATTGTACTAAATGAGAAGTTGGACATGTGGACCAATGAGAGGTCTTATGTGAAAAGAATAACAGTTAGGACACGTGTCCATATCACATGGCTGATGTTGAGCGATTTCTGCAAGTGCACGGTTTCGCTTGTAGTAATAAAAAGATACTGATCCCACATGGAACGTTTTTTCACAAAAACTTATTTTAATACAGTTTAGAGTACGTCTTTAGGTTTATATTATAGAAAATCGTTAAATTGAATTGGATTGAATTGAATTGAATTGAATTAATCAGAATCAGATGAGAAATATATGTTAGAAATTTAGAAAACAATTATGTCTGAGAGTTGATCACGAGACAAAAACTTTAGCGTTTAAAGTAAGAAAAGTGTAAAACTTATTCGCATTAAGCAAAGAAAACAACTTTAACTTTGGAAATATTATGGGCATGTAATAAATCGTAAATTCGTTCAATTAACATTCTTTGAACCGTAGAAATCTCTATGGATCGGAGTAGATTTCTACCTTAATCAAATTGGCGTTTATTTCCGATAAGCCGACCTAACGATCATATCTTCCATAAAAACTAATTCTTTTAAGTGTTCAACTAAGTTTCCTGGTAATTATATAAAATTTAATACGTTTTAATGAAAACACCAGAATCATACTTCGAAGGTAACATCAAAGTAACAACATAAATATTTATTGAATTACGTAAACGTTTTATTATCGAATTGTGAATCTTCACAAGTTAACATAGAAACATAAACATGGATAGCATTCTAACTAATTTGAGTTCCGGGTTGTCAATCCTTTCCTCAAACTTCGTAGGCTTGTCAGACCCTGGGCGCATCAGCCGTTAGTTCTTCTCGTTGAATCTTCGGAATAGAGATGGTTCGTTCTACTACCAGAATGAGAACTCGTCTTCGAACAATTCTTAATCCAAACTTAATCGCTACTGTGTTTGTAATAATCTAAGAACAATCTTGTGTACATCAAGTTTGCTTTACAGAATCGAAATCTAACTTCTGAATCAGAATTTCTACATAATATCTGCTCTCTAAAACTTAATTAATCTAACTCTTTGAAATCTGAAATCAACTCTCTATTTATAGATGTTGAAGAGTCGTGTTTGAAGGGCCATGTCTGCTGTGAAGAGACGTTTCTATCCACCCGAACAGACGTGTTTCTTGGAATTTCGACTTGTGAAATCAGTGCTGGATTGGCTGCTAGTCGTACCGAGATTCAGGAATCTCAGTTGCGACATGGGGAGCAGTTTTTTCCTCAGAACGAACTTTGACTTCGTGCCTTAATTCAGCGTGTCGCGAGCGAGATATGGGAATCTTGGTCGTGACACGGGTTGTTTCTTCCGGTCTCACCTCATTTCCGTCTCCTCGTATCGGTGCGCTGATTTTCTCGTACTTTTGGCTCGTAACTTAGGGGTTTTCCTTCGTTGTTGATCTTTTTTAGCTCCTATTTGGATTTAACCAAATAATTAAGTACCTTGCATCAAAGAAACATATCCGGACGTAAAAGTACTCTAAATAGATATAATTAGCACAATTTATCACAAAACTGATGTGAATATTAATGATATTTTAGGTATATTTTGGGCTTAACAGCTGAATTCCAAATATACGCTCCTAATCCCTAAGAAACATTGTAACTCATGGTAAAGGGAGACATGCACAAAAGTGTATGGATATATGGGCCAATTGGACACTCACACGTGGAGATCTACACATTAGTAGGTACATTTTATTCACATCTCTAAATAGTCATTTCCAAAGAAGCACTAGGTACACAATCATTCTGACTTTACTTTGTTTTCTATGTCATTCTTACTTCACTCGTCGTACATTGCCCCTTCTCTGATAGTTTGTTAATTCATCCTCATGTGAATCCAGCGTAGCTTATGAAGCTTACATTATAGATTAAGAGACATCAAGTGGTTCAGTGAGCATGGTTCATATCTCGTAAGATGACTCAAATGAACATCTTTGTACTTCAACCTATCATTTAGTCAGTTTCAGATATTCCAAGCACTTCAGCCACTCAACTAGAAATCGTGGCCTCGTTGGTGCTACTTACAACTTGCTAGAGCGACTGCATATTACTCTAGCATTGGACCAAAAGATCAAATGCCGCTTAGGATCTCTAGATCATGAGCAGTATAAGTTTATAGATGAGATTACAAAAAATCTCATATATAATATTGGCTCCATTCAGGAATCTATGAACATCTTGAGAGCAAAGCACGTTAAGAAAATGGAGATTATGTGAGAAGAACTCCAAGAAGCGAGTGAGGCAAGTGATAGGGGTATTTTACCCCTATCTTTTAGCGTGATTTACGGATTAATTTTAGAAGAAATAAATAAGTTTGATTACAAAAATAGAGTGTTTTAATAAAATAATGAAATAAAAATAAATTCTGTGCTTTCAGTCAATTTTCCTTGCTTTTGATTAATTTAGGAAATAAAAACATCAAGCTAACTCGGCCCTCGAGATTTGTATTTCAGGTACGAGCAAGGAGTGAAAAATCCACTCAATACGCGAGGCGACTCATTCCTTACGCGGGGCGTGAAACATGGAGTCAGAAATAATTGCCCTATCCACAAGCACCATGTGGAATCTAGTCAGCATACACGAGGCGTATGCCAACCTACGCGAGGCGTTTGACACATGTCAGAAATGATTGCCTAATCCTGAAAGTCAGACTGCATGGTCTCCCCGAGTCAACTATCCCTACGCGGGGCGTACTACCTTACACACGGGGCGTGTGAGGGAATTCTTCAACATAAAAGTTCAAAGACTCATTTACGCGGGGCGTGCCTCAAGCTACGCACGGTGTAAAAGGACCAAATTAAGCAATAAAAAGTCAGAGTCTCAAACACGCAAGGCGCATGCCATTCTACGCGAGGCGTGTTTGAGACAACAAGATCTGGAATTGGTCCATATGCAGGAGATTTATGACGGAATGGGCACACACGTAGGGCGTACACCACCATACGCGGGGCGTATTATGGGATTTCTGCACAACATTATGTTCCTCCATACTTGCACCTTGTGAAATTACAATTTTACCCCCCAGCTTGATGTATAAATAAGAGTGACTAGCACTCATTTAGAACACACCTTAGACCATACACATTAGACACCTTACATCTTGTAATTCTTAGTTTTAGATTTTGTTTTTAGGCTTTATATAGCCAAACTCTTCCATCTTGAGAGCTTGTTCGTTGATTTCGGCATTCCATCAAAGTTCCACTCCATTTCCGTGCACCAAGCTCGAAAGCTCCACCATCCAAGTCCTAAGAGACGGCTTTGAGTCCGGTTAGCTAATTCCGAGGGTGGATTCTTCCCTTTTCACTTGCTAATTAGCTTGAACTCATCCTATGTACTAGGCTTGGTTGTAATCCATATTTACATTCTCCATATTTATAATTTATGATTCATAATCTTCTTTTCTATATATGTGTTGATGTTTGTTACTCGTTTTGATATTCATAATTGATTATTGTGTAGGAGAACGCGATTTCCGATGCCATTCGGGCTATCTTTAGGGATTCATATAGGTGTTGCCTTACCGAAAGTGACAAACTGGAAACAGTAGGAATTGACAAGCCACGGAACTTACGGGCCCTAATTTTTGGTCCCAAGCATTAGACACGCCTTGACTAGGAACCACGTAGTCTAAGTACTTCACGGGTCGGTTACACTACACGTAGTCATCTTTGCGAGAGCAAACCATCATCCGTATAAACATTAGAAGTCGTTATTTGTCATAGTTATTACTTATCGCATCCATATCACTTCATAGAGTTTTGTTATATAAATTCGCCTTGCCCGTAGTTAGGAGTAGTTTGTAGTTGGTTCCCACATCAACCCCAAAGTATTCACCGCTTAAATAACGTATAAAACCGAGTCATTTAATACTTGCAGTTATAAATCCCGTGGATTCGATACCCGGTCTTAACCGGATTATTACTTGATACGACGGGGTACACTTGCCCCTAAGTAGTGACGTCTAGTAAAGATAGAGCATTTAGAAAGATCACATCCATAGTCATAACGCACTCATTATAATATATATTTTTTCGTAGAAAACACTACGCTAGACGACACGCATCAGCAAGTAAGCAGGCTGATAGACATGGCTCCATGGCATGTTGCACCGGACATCACATCGTCTGAACTTATCCATAGAAAAAGAAATGTGTTAGAGGAATCTCAACATGAAGTGGATAGAGGCCGATCAAGGGAAAGAACTATCAGTCTTGTGCACCAAAGGTGTCACCATTCACCAATGCCTCCTAAGCAACCTCATCGGGTAGAAAATTTTAAGATCTCTAAAGAGAGGTAGAGGCATTCATCATGATTCCACTTAATCTATGTTACGTAGATATAAGGCTAGCCATTTGCAAGCCTGTGAGATCAAGATCCACAAAATGAAGAAATCATTGGTCCAATCCAAATCCAAAGGTTAGCGAAG
Source organism: Euphorbia lathyris (assembly GCF_963576675.1). Lineage (NCBI taxonomy): Eukaryota > Viridiplantae > Streptophyta > Magnoliopsida > Malpighiales > Euphorbiaceae > Euphorbia > Euphorbia lathyris. The sequence continues at coordinate 10,975,812 of NC_088912.1, forward strand.
CAACTTTCCTCAAAGATGATGTATATAACCTCATCAAGGAGGAGCTTTAGCATACGATGATGGACGAAGGAATGGAGTCGCGAATCCCTAAAATTGTAGATGTGGATACCCCTCTTTATGATGAGATCATGAATCAACCCATGCTTAAGGGATTTAAGCGTCCTTTACTAAATAATTATAGTGATATGACTGGTCCTACTCTTTATGTAAAAATCAGTTACAGGTCATTATAGACAACAATGGAAATGGACGCTCTTATATGTAGACTCTTTCTACAACCTTGAAAGAGTATGCAGCTTATTGGTACCACCAACACCTCCCAGGTTCCATCTGGTCATTTAACCAGATGTTGAACGAGTTCGATTCGTTCAAAATTTAATCAAAGTTCGATTTGATAGGACTAGGCTTGAGTTCAGAATCGTCTCAAGACATTAATGAGTTGAGCATGAACTTCCTTAAATTTTATTTGAAAGCTCATGAAAATGCTTGATTATTTTTAATTAGGTTATATTTATTTAATTTTAAATTCAAATAAAATAATTAATGACCATTAGCAAAGAAAGAAAATTAGTAATTGATACCCTAAGGAATATTCTGTGGATTCATCCCATACATATGGATCAATGTCATCCTTTGGATCATGAAGACTCATACGAACCATCCCATCTGAAGAAAGGAAAATTCCCTAAAGATGTGAACTGTGTTGAAACATCTTTCCACATGATTTTGATTTGACAAAATTATTTAAGTTAATCCCATGATTAAACAATTAAATTTAAGTGTTTTGATTTAATTGTACTAATGTGTTTGTTTAATGTTGAGTAAGTTAACTAACGAGAACAGGAACTGAAAGTCTATAAAAGAAAGACAGAACAAAGTCAGCATAAGCAAGTCACACAGCAGAAGCTGAGTGGAATGCAACTCAGCCTTGCGAAAGAAATGTCTTCTTCAGGAAAGCTTGAAGGCGAAGCCGCTGAGTCAAGTTGAGTAATAATCAAGTCAGCGTGAATGATCCGTCAACTTGGAAGACAAAGTCTGACAAATTTCTGAAACAAATCAGAAGCCTCAAAAATCTATTTCAAGGACCTTTTCGAGACGCATGGACCATCTGACTTTTGGAAAGAAGACAAACCTAGCACAAGAAGAAAAACCTGGCGCAAGAAGACGAATCTGGCAAGCCTGGCTCCTGCGCAAAATAGAAGACATGATTGGCCTGCAGCTCTGGAAGCTGACCACGTGATGACGAAGAAGACCGTTTTTCCCACAACGGCTATGTCGGAATTCAAATCATTGGCACCCCCAAAGATTGCTATAAAAAGGCCAAATCATCACTTGGATCATACAACAGAGATACATACAACAATATACAAATAGAGAAATAAAATCTTCATGAAGTGAAAATCCAAAATAGAAGCTGTCTGAAAAGAAAAAGCAAGCTCTTACACCAAATTCCAATCATTGTGCAAAAGTCTAGAGTGATTTTATTCATCTAAAGTGTTCTACATTTAGTGTGAACAATTCTTGTATCATTTGCAAAAGGTTAGAAGAGTGAAGCTGAGTACTCGATTATAGTACTCAGTGGTAGAGAAAATTTGAATACTCGGTTATAGTATTCAGTGGTAGATAGGATTGAGTAGACGAATAGAGGACGGTACTCTTGCATACTCAGTTGCTATTGTAAAAGATTTGTGCTCTACCTTTAGAGGATTGAAAAAGCTCGGAGGGATTCCGGGGACTGGACGTAGGCGGAGAGGCCGAACCAGGATAAGTCTGCTGAGTAACTTCTAACCCTTCTCTTGATATATATATATATATATATATATATATATATATATATATATATATATGTGTGTGTGTGTGTGTGTGTGTGTGTGTGTGTGTGTGTGTATGTATGTGTTGCTTGCTTAAAATTACTCAGTATATAATCTATATAAGCTGAAGCTGAGTAATCTGAGTGCTGAGTTGGAAACTGACTTAAGTGTTACTTCCCAACTCACAACTGAAACAACTCTAGTCAGTATCTGATTACCGCTGTCTCACACCTTACTCAACCCTACTGACCTGAAACTGAGTTAAATTATCAAACATTTGATTAAGTCATCATTATTAAGCTACAAAGTTATATTAGTTCCTAACCCCCCATTGGAACTAATCCTATCACGTTACACGGGACCAACAAGTGTGATGACACGCGGAGAAATTCTGATTAACTTCCGTCCCTGTGGGGGCGTCGTTGGGTTCGACGGGGGGAAGCTCCGATGCCAAAGTCAGTAAGGAAGAACAAGAGAGCAAACTGAATTGACAAAGGGTAAGTGTATGTGTACCTTGATAGCCTGAGACGTGGGCTATATATAGCTAGAAAGTTGTAACTTTCAGTAACTAGAAAGTCTCCATTAATGCTCCATTAATGGCGGTTACAAGTTACCTTTAAGCCGACGGTTAGCTAATTGATAGCTCATTAATGGTCTTTATGGTCGGGTCGGCCCAGCCGTTCTAATGGAAAATGAGTGTTCAAGGAGATTCGCCTCATAGGTTCTCTGGTGGGTCTCTTGTGATGGGACCTTGGTGATCCGCCAGTCGGATCTCTTTCGAGGATTAATACACGGCGTTCTTTAGGTGAATATCCCTTTTGGTCCTCGGGATAATATCCCAATGTTATCATAAGCCCCCTCAAAGTTCCCTTAAAGTCCTTTAGGGCTTTTGAACTTCTGCGCGCCGTCATGATTACCTGCATTAATGAGCACTCTGTTCGATGCCAATCGCAGAGTGACACGTGTAACGGGCGTACTGTCCAAAGAAAGAGAAGACGCCTTCTTCTTCCTTCTCTTTCTCTCTCTCCCCATTTCGTCTCCATTTACCTTTTCGTTGCTCGAAGCTTTTCCTGGGAGTTTCAGAGTTCTTTCAAAGCTTTCACTTACATGTAAGTTCATCTTTTCTCATTCTATTTTTTCTGAATGTTTAGGAGTTCTTCGTCATCCTCTAGATCAACCTCTGAGCTTTTTAATTTGACCCCTCCTCCCGAAATTGTAGTTAGTTTTAGTTGGATCACTTCGTCATCGGGAAATTCATCTTCCTCCGAGGACACAGTTAGCTCCGATTTAGCTGAGTTGCGTAACTCGGCGTGTAATCGCTATCGAACCCGTTCCACTAGGAGTCAAATTCTTTCTACTTCGGCCACCGGTATTGCTCCGGCCGTAGATTTTAGGCGTTTTTCGGGGACAATGGCCTCTTCTTCTGCCCAACCTAGGAAAAAGAATCCCTGAGCAGAGTCCACTTCATCTCGTATGAGCTCTGCAGATCTAACGAGCCTGGCGGATCGCTTTCCGTGGATTAAAAATTATGAAACCCAACTGGCAGATGCCCATCAACGACCAGCCTGTCCGCCACGCGGATATCTATCCGTGTATAGTAGTCATGTAGAGAGGGGATTTCGTCTACCTCTCCCAAAGATGATGGCGGATATCCTTGCTTATTTTGATATCACTGCCTGTCAGTTGCACCCCAATGGCTGGTTAGATCTGGCTCTGGATTGCTACTTAGCTTCAAATCTAGGCATAGTGTGTACACCACGCATCTTCCGAACCTTTCATAAACCTTCTAAAAGAAAGTCTGAGTCGTTTTTTACCTTTGCCAAATTTGGAGTTTATTCGCCATTTAGTGGCAAGATGTCGAATGTCCACTCCTGGGACGAGAGGTTCTTTTATGTGAAGATCAAAGAGAATGAGCCGTTAGGCTTTCCATCATATTGGAATGCCAGACCTCTACACATGGCGGGTGACATGCGAATAATGACGGATAGCGATGAGGCTATGGCGGATCTCATGAAGAGTGTTAAGGCGAATGCTTGGACATACGCCGATGCTTTAGACTTTATGATGAACGACATTCCCTTGATACGCCGAGATGGAGACAAGTTCACTTACTCCAAGATTGCTCAATTTGATCAAGGTAACTTTTAATTTTCTTTAAACTTTGATTATTTGATTGTTCTTCTTGGACATGGGTGTATCTAAGGCCAATCACGCTCTTGTAGAGATGCGTAAGAAGATGAAGGAGGAGGAGGCCCGTAGGAAGGCGCAGGCGATGGAGCCTCAAAAGAATGCAGGAAAACGTGTTGTGGATCCAGCAATCGATCCGCCGCAGAAGAAGAAGAGATACACCGCTCCGGTCGGGCAAAAGTTGATGGCCGATGCCTTGAGATCCGCCATACCTTCGTCGGACAAGGAACAGGTAAATTGCTCTACTTGTTTTTCCTTTCTACATCTTAATTTTAGGTTCTGACCTAGAGATTACGGTGTAGATGGCGAGACCTGATTTGGGCGGTTATTGGGCCGCTAAATATGGAGAATGAGTCGGTAATCAACGATCTGGATGAAGCTCTTGGGAAATTAGGCAGAGTTCGAGAGAGTCAAACTCTAATCTCAGGAGCTGCCAACATCCAACTTGGGAAAAAGGAGCTTCTGTTCGTAAGTGCTTCCTCAACCATACGTTTGATTTTTAGGCAATTTCTTTTGGGGATAAACATCAACTAAGCTTTTGTTTGTTTTCGCAGGCGTATACTCGCTTACGAGTTGCAGAGGCTGAGCTTCTTCAAGGGGTGGCGGATAAGGCCACCATAGAAAGGTTGGAAAAAGAAGCTGCGGTTGCGAAGGCGAATGCCGAATCAGCTCTTGCTCTTAAAGATGCTGAATCCGCTCGTAAGGATGCTGAGATCCGACAGTTGAAGGAGAAGATTGAAGTGGATGCTAAGGAGCATGAAGAAGCCTTAGCGGATGCCGAATTTATGGCTGGAGAGCAAGCCTTCTTCTATGGTGAATGGCTTATGGCGTACTTCCAATTGGAATATCCTGAGATCGATTTTACGGATCCGGAATTCACTGTTCCCGATCCGAATGTAGTTGTTAAATATCGCAAAACTCCAAATGTCAAGGACTACATTCGGGATCGTGTTCGGGAATGGATGAAGGGATCCGTCCAGGAAAGCAAGCCTATTGTCATCCCTCAAACTGCGGATGTAAGTGAAGTTCCCTTGAAGATAAGTGATGAGCTACCAAAGGATAGTTCTGTTCCTTTAGGAGGAATTATTTATGTGGAGCCAGTGGTTCCCCCTGAGGGCATACCTGATGCTATAGAAAAGGAGACCCCTTTGGAGGGCGTAACAGGGGAATCGAGTGTAAAGGAGGATGCTCCTATTAATGTATAACTTTATGTGTAAAGCTTAAGTACAATTTTGAATCCTTTATGACAACCATTTTGTGTTTACTCTATGCAAGTAATAGGTTTTTAGGATTTATTTTGTGAAGTAGGTGGCCAGCCATACTCCATAGCGGGGACCTTTGTGAAGGTTTTGAAGCTGTTTTATTCCTTCAGAGGAAGTAAAGCTGCCTAGGGGATCAACTTGCTACCTATCTTTGAGGTGAAGCGATCCGCCCGTAGGACTTGTGAACCCTTCCTTGGGAAGGGAGTACAAGAGTGTAAAGTCTTTGCGTCCAAGGAATGTTTTAACTCTATATCGAATGGGGATCCTCCAGAGATAGATCCGCCCATGAGATTTGTTCTCCTATCTTTGAGGAGAAAAAGTAGATATGAGATAGCAGTACTTTTTTAATGTGGAGAGCGTTGGATGCCCCCCTTCTTTTTAAGACTGGAATATTGATATTGCTGCAATAAAAACTTTAAAAAGAACATAGATAATAGAACAATTGATGTTTATTGATAGGAGAAATGCTTTATTACAGCAAGCAGGTCTTACATGTGAGCCTCGTTAAAACCTTTAATAAGAAAAACCACATGAGAAAAAAGCTTACTAAAGGAAAAAGAGTACTCAATACCGTATGTACACTTTATTTTCTGACAAAATATTTGCGGAGATTTTGGAGGTTCCACATGCGTGGCAATGTGTTCCCCTCCATGTCTTGAATCTTAAATGTGGCGAACCCAATCTTGTCCACTATTTGATATGGACCCGTCCAGGTGAGCCCTAGCTTGCCCTTCCCTTCTCGAGATTGGATTTTGTCAGCTTTGCAGAGCACGAGGTCTCCCACATTCAGGTCTACAAGTTTGGCATTTTTGTCATGGTAAGCGGCGATCCGCTGCTTGTATGCCGCCATACTTACATATGCCTTGTCTCTTCAATCTTCCACTTGATCAAGACTCTCTTTTAATCTGTGGCTGTTGTCCTCCTCGCAATAGAATGCAACTCTATCACTTGGGACCAGTATTTCAACTGGGATTACAGCTTCTACACCATGAGAGAGGGCGAATGGTGTTTCTCCTGTGGCCGTCCTAGGAGTGGTGCGATACGCCTATAAGACGCTCGTCAACTGATCTGCCCACTTCTTATCATGCTCCCCCAATCTCTTCTTTATTCCTTTTACGATCGTCCGATTCGTAACTTCAGTCATACCGTTGGATTGAGGATAATAAACGGAGGCGAATCTGTTCAAAATGCCCAATTTCTCACAGAAAGTTTTGAACTCGCCGCAGTTGAACTGGGTTCCATTATCAGTGATGATTGTGTGGGGTACGCCATATCTTCCTACGATATTTTCTTTAACAAATTCCACCATCCGTTCAGCAGTGATGGAGGAGACAGCTTCGGCTTCTACCCTCTTGGTGAAGTGATCTACTGCCACTACCACGTACTTCCTTTATCTACGAGTAGGAGGAAATGGTCCAACGATGTCTATTCCCTAGATGGAAAGGGGTCGCCCTTCAATGATGGGCCTCTGGAGATGTTTGGCAGTGTGTGATTCATTTTCATGAATCTGACAACTATGGCAAGATTCCACCAATTTTTGTGCATCAAGCTCGGCAGTGGGCCAATAAAATCCTGCTAACCTGGATTTCTTCAAGATGGAGGCGGATGCCTCATGGGCCCCACATGATCCTTCGTGCAGCTCCTTGAGGACTTTTTGTCCCTCTTCTGGTAGAATACATTTTAACCAAGGATGGCTAAAAGACTTTCTATAGAGGCAATCGTTGATTATGGAGAAATAGGCTGCTTTCTTGACGATCCGCCGAGCCTCCTCTTTATCGATGGGTAGAGATCCATCTGACAAATACTGGCGAATGGCTGTCCTCCAATCATCCTCTACTGTTGTGAGTAAGGATACTTCTTCGGAGGCGAAGGCCGGAGCAGCTTTAACCTCGAATGGACTTTACGGATCTGTCCAATTCTCTTCGCTGGAAGCCATTTTTGCTAGTTGATCTGCTTCGGTGTTTGATCCTCGGGGCACATGGATCAATTCCCATTTAGTTTCTTTAGCTTCGAGGTGATCCAAAAATTTTTTGACCTCGGCCACGTATTTGGCCAAAACATCATCCTTTACCTCGTAATTTTTTATCACTTGATTGACCATCAACTTGGAGTCACTATAGATCACGATCCGCTCGGGAGTGATTTCTTTTAGCAGGCGCAACCCCAATATTAGAGCCTCATATTCTGCGGCATTGTTGGTTGCATGGAAATCCAACTTTGCTGCGTACCATAGTTTTATGTATTGGGGTCCCTTGATCACGATACCTATACCAGCTCCATCTGCTGAGGAAGCTCCATCCGTGTACATCGTCCACTCCTCTACTGGAGATTTAGGGAGATTCACCCCCTCTTCGGTGAATTCATTCACAAAGTCTGCTAAGACCTGACTCTTCAAGGCGGACCTGCTCTCATATCGCACATCAAACTCTCCTAGGCGAATTGCCCGTTCCATCAATCTCCCTGAAGTGTCCGGCTTTTGCAATACTTTTCTCATGGGTATATTCATGCGAACTATGACAGTGTGGGCCTGGAAGTATGGCCTAAGGCGGATTGCCGTGGTGACAACGGCCAGAGCCATTTTATCAAGTTTAGAATACCTGGTTTCAGCATCCTTCAATACTTTGCTCACGTAATAGATTGGATACTGCTGGCCATCCTCTTCTCTTATCATGACTGTGCACACAGCTTTATCTGTAACCGAGACATACATGTAGAGATTCTCACCTTTTAGGGGTCGGCTCATCATGGACGGTTCTGAGAGAAACCGTTTAATTCCTTCGAAAGCCTTTTCACAATCCTCATTCCACTCGAATGCCTTTTGCTTCTTGATGGCCTCATAAAAGGGCTGACACCTACGAGCTAAACAGGAGATAAACCTGCCCAAGGCCACGATCCGCCCGTTAAGGCGTTGCACTTCCCTGATGTTCCGCGGTGCTTGCATTTCCAGAACGGCCTTAACCTTGTCAGGATTTGGGCCCACTCCTTTCTCACTAATCATGAATCCCAAGAACTTTCCATACGTCGCACCAAAGGTACATTTTTCTGGGTTCAGCTTAATATTGTGACGTCGGAGTACGTCCAGTACCTCCCTTACATCATCTGCATGTTTTTCCACAGTGGTGCTTTTGATGATCATGTCATCCACGTAGACAGAGTAGTTATCACCTTTGCTTTCCGTGAATATTTTGTTCATCATCCGCTGATAGGTGGCACCTGCGTTCTTAAGCCCAAAGGGCATGACTTTGAAGCAATAAGTGGCTTGGTGAGTCACGAACGAGGTCTTGATTCTATCTGAAGGCTCCATGGGGATTTGAGGATAACTTGACTTTACGTCTGTAAAGGAGTACATAGCATGTCCGGCGGTTCCATCTACGAGTATGTCAATACATGGCAAAGGATAGTTGTCATTGGGACAAGCCTTGTTGAGATCCATAAAGTCAATACACATGCGGTAGGATTCACCTGCCTTCTTCACCAGAACGACGTTCGCCAACCATTGTGTATAAAGTACCTCTTCAATGGCGTCCGCCCGTTGGAGCTTGGTGATCTCTTCCTCTATCACCTTCTGCCTTTCAAGTCCATGGTTTCTCCGTTTCTGAGCTACGGGAACTTCATCTTTGTCGATGTTAAGTTTGTGAGTGATCACATCTGGACTGATCCTTGGGAGGATCTCATCTTTCCATGCAAAGACGTCTTCCGCTTCATGGAGAACCTTGGTGATTGCTTCTTTAACTTCACCTTTGAGCCCTTTAGCCATTCACACCTGCTTTTCATCCGCCATGAGGTACATTTCTATCTCGCCCAAGGCCATTGTGACGAGTTCCTCTTCATCTTCGTCCTTAGATTGGGGGCGAATCATTAGTGATGCCGAATACGTCTCCTGAGCCACCTTTTGGCTCCCTCTGATCATTACACCTCCCTTGGCCATGGGGATGTAAAGAGTTAAGTGGCGTATGGAGATAAGGGCTGCTGCTTTGGAGATAAAGGGCCATCCGAGGATAATATTTTAGGCCAACTGACCATCCAAGATAGAAAATTCCAGATCGCCTTTCCAGACCTGATCCTCATCTGCTAACTCACAATCCAATGTTACCTGGCCCTTTGTCTGGATGGTATGTCCTGTCACTCCCAGGATATCCACTATGGTTGGTTCTACTTGGATTGGATCAACCATGAGTTTAGCGAAAGCTCCTCTTGTGATGACATTGCACGAGCTCCCAGTATCGATCATCACTCTTTTCATCTCCCAGCCTTCCACCATCATAGTAATGACGAAAGCATCTGCATGAGGAGAGATCTCTGGACCTACGTCTGCAAAGGGGCGATTCAACGATGCCCTGTCAAGAGCAGTGGTTTTTTCCTTTTTCAGTACTAGTTGGTACCCAGGTCCGCCTGATATGATATTGATGGTCCCCTTTCCTTTCTTCTTTGGGTCATCTCTGGATCTATCACCATCTCCCTTCTTGCCGTCATTTTGGATGAACCGATCCAATTTGCCCCTCTCAATGAGACGCTCTATTTTCCAAGCTAACTCCCAGCATGCATCTGTGTCATGGCCATTTTTCCTGTGTTATTTACAATAATTTTTAGGATTTTTACCAGTATTGGTGTACTCCCCCCCTTTTGGTTCGGGGTATGAAATGCTCCGTTTGTGTTGACTGTTCTCGATCCACATAAGCACTTCACTTTTAGAAGCATTGAGAGGTGTGAAGGAGGTGACAAATGCCGATTTATTCTTAGAACCCCTTCGTTGGCTTCTAGAGGAGGAATCCTGGTGCTTGTCCTTTTCTCTATCCCGATGGCGAGATTCGCTTTTGTCTCTTCTAGGCGGAGATGATGATTCACGGTGAATGTCATCTACCTCCATAAAGTCTTTGCAGCGCTCCATCAATTCTGCCATACTGTTGGGCTTCTTTCGAATTAGATCCTCCTGTAAACTCTTACAAGTGGTGTTTTTTACCAGAGATTCCACTGCGATGGAGATATCCACATCAACAATTTGTATACACAATTTGTTGAAAGAGTTTACATACTCTCGAAGGGATTCGTTCGCCTTCTGCTTTAATTCAAAAAGCTTCCTTGACTTGACCACTAGAGGGATACAACCGGCGAATTTAGCACAAAATTCTCTGTTTAGTTGGTCCCAACTGTCTATCGAGCCAGGAGGTAGAGATTGGAACCAGCCATAAGCGGGACCTCCTAACGTGGTGACAAAAATTTTGAAGAGCACTGGTTCAGTTGCACGGTTGAGGCGAAGCAGTATTCGGTATTTTCTGACGTGGGCCTCTGGGTTGTCAGCACCCGTGTATATAGGGAGATTAGGTATTTTAAAATGCCTATCTGTTTCCTCTGCCTCGATCCAAGCCATGAAGGGCGAATCTCTATTGGCGAATGGGTTATGCCTGGCATTCTCCTCATTCATACGGAGCACCGCAGCTCGAACTCTATCGTCAAAATTCTCCGGACCCGCTCTTGGGCGGCCCCTCCGTGGAGATCTGCTTGGAGAAGATGAAGAGCTGGATCCCGAAGACGGATCCGAGGGTGATCGTCGGCCTCCGCTTCCGCATCCGCCTCCGTTTCCACGTCCACCTTCTCCTCCACCTCCACCTCCTCCACCCTGTCCTCCCGGGGGAGCTTGACCGTTACCCCCTCCAGAGCCTCCTGAAGGAATGTGCCCTTCATTTCCGTGGTGTGGTGGTGGCGGTGGCCCATTCGAACGGGGTGTCTCTACTGGCCTTTTGCTCTGTCTACGTCCAGTAGACGGGGGTGATCTGCCTTTGCGGGAGGATCTCGGTCTTCGGGGCGAAGGTGATTCGGACCGCCTACTTTTCTCTTTTCTACGCTTTTTATGTTTTCGCCCTTCTGATCCACCCAAGGAGAGATTCGACCGTGGTCGCCTTGGGATATCTGATCCGCCTAGATTGATCCCATGGCTTGCAGATCCGCCAGGAAGAGTTTGATCGCTCCTTTGACTTCCTCCTGCGCCAGTAGGGAATAATTCCCGATTGATCGGTCGTTCTCCAAACGCCGTCGTGGTAGTTACCATGGATTCCGTATTGTGGGCTTGGAGAAATGAAGAATTGTGGGTGTTTGGTCCTAGAGTCATCTGGGGCCAAGAAGATGTCATAGATGTAGGCGCCAAGCTCTAAAACGGAGGAATGGTCATGAACGACCGTAGGCGATCACCTGTTTCAGGGCCAAACTTTTCCCCTATTGCTTCTGCACATATGGTGATGAATGCATCCGGGGTCATACTACTTTCAGCTTGTGTTGTGGGAGCATTTGGATCAGTGCGCCCAGCACTAGTTATTGGTTGACTCGATGGTGTTATTAGTGGTGTTTCAACCCCTGAGGAGGGGTTCTGCGCTCCATTTGTCATATTCCTTCTAACGTGAATGGAAACCCTTTATTTGTTTAAGGGCTCCACGCTCTCCACACCAATTGATGACACGCGGAGAAATTCTGATTAACTTCCGTCCTTGTGGGGGCGTCGTTGGGTTCGACGGGGGGAAGCTCCTATGCCAAGGTCAGTAAGGAAGAACAAGAGAGCAAACTGAATTGACAAATGGTAAGTGTATGTGTACATTGATAGCCTGAGACGTGGGCTATATATAGCTAGAAAGTTGTAACTTTCAGTAACTAGAAAGTCTCCATTAATGCTCCATTAATGGCGGTTACAAGTTACCTTTAAGCCGGCGGTTAGCTAATTGATAGCTCATTAATGGTCTTTATGGCTGGGTCGGCCCAGCCGTTCTAATGGCGAATGAGTGTTCAAGGAGATTCGCCTCATAGGTTCTCTAGCGGGTCTCTTGTGATGGGACCTTGGTGATCCGCCAGTCGGATCTCTTTCGAGGATCAATACGCGGCGTTCTTTAGGTGAATATCCCTTTTGGTCCTCAGGATAATATCGCAATGTTATCAAAGTGGTATTAGAGCTCAGTAGCTCACTATTCAAGATAAAACTATCTTGAGCTGATCCCTGTAATGGCTGAGAACAGCACTCGTTTCCTTCCAGGAAATCAAACAACACAGATACTCCCTGAGGGATTATCTATTAGTCGGCCTCCTATGTTCTTTAGATCCAATTATACATTTTGGAAAAATAGGATGAAAAACTTTATTCAGGCAACAAACATGAGTGCATGTGTTAGACAAGGTGCCGAACGGCCTCGCCCGGGCGGACCGGGGGGTGGACACCTCATGGCGACGTAAGTGGTGATTGGCGCCGAAAGCAACCAATCGTGGAATCAAGCTGCTCGGCAGGACCGGAGCTCGGAGTATGAACACCGATCCCTTGCGGGAGACCGGTGAGGGTTCGGGAAACTTAGGTACGAGCCGAGAAGGCTAGCTCCTTTCCGGAGAAAGGCTACTAGGCACCCCGACATCGCCCGGTTATGAACCACCGGCCTCCTACTCAGCGTGTTAGGCGATAACAGACTAATCGCATATTTCTTTAAGTTTAAAATTCATTTGAAGCCTTTTCTTTCTCGCTTTGAAAACCGTTTTGAGCATGTCATTAAAAGCCACTTTAGTAAAGAATCACCCATTTTACATAAATTTAAAATACATAGGAGAGAGAGGGGGAGAAGAAAGAGTTGATTTGTTTACAATGTGATTTATGCTTTATATTGTACACTAACTCTAAGCTAATCTCATTCCCCAAAACGAGCTTATTTACATGGTTCGTACCTTAATCGCCGTTGGAACGATTTAGGTACGTTTCAAAACCCCGTTAATTTACATGATATTCACTCGAATCGTCGTTGGAACGACTCGAGCATTCGAAAACGTTTAAACAAGAAATTTTAACCAAAAGCGTGATTAAGCATACAAGTCCATTTATTTTTGTACAAAACCATTACGAAAACGATTCAAAACTCCATTATTTACAATCTAAGAAATGATTTTAATTATAAGGTTCGCTTAATCCGTCGTTGGAACGGATTAAGGTTTTAAAACGTGATATTTTAAAACAATTTAAAACGGCAAAAACCTTTCATTTACATTGAGAATCAAGAAAACTCTTTAGTTTAAATAACCAAATTGAAGTCTCTTTTTTGTGGTTTATTTCTCTTTTTTCACTCAAATGAATCTTTGCTTATCATAATCACAATAAATTAAATCACAATTACCAAACAAAACCCATTTAAAATATACATATCCATAAATGTCAAAAGAATAAGAAAAGGAATATATACATATATATATATACATTTTAACCGAAAATAATGATATATCTATAACTAAAAAAACGAGTAAAAGGTACCATATAATATAGCTAAGTATAGGTACAATGATGAAAATAATATTAAGTATATTATATTGTAACCAAAACATATGAAAATAATGAACAAAGTTTATAAGTAAGGAAAATCACATTTATACCAAAATAGTTTTTACATAGTGTGTACTAAACCAACATTAATAACCCAAAAATCATTTATCCAAAAAAGAAAACAAGTAGAAAAACCATACATATATATGCACAAAGGATTTACAAAGCTAGATTAAGTTAAAAAAAAAAGATAAATAATTACATAATACATAATTAATAATTATATAACCCAAAAATGATTTTAATAAAATAATTACATAGTTAAATACATGTATATACAAGTATAAATACAAAAAGGTTGAGAAAAGAGGGTTAAAAGAGGAATTTTCGGATTCCAACAGATTACCGATGGAAAATCCGTCGCCAATCTGCTGTTAGTGACAGACAAGGCAGAATTACAGAAACAGTCCAGAAGTTTCCAGATTTGTTCAAAAGCTTTAGATTAGATCTATTATATCGTTTTGGGTCCCCGAACTACCAAAATTGGATCATAGTCTATAACGGAGATTCCTAAAACGACGTTTTATTTTTTAAAACACTATTTAGAAATATTTTCAAAAATTTATAAGTACAACGTTTTTAATCCCGAACTACCTTTGAATCGGATCACGGTTCGTGTTGGGATATCAAAACGAGGTTTTTATTTCAAAACAAAACCGAACGTTTATTTAACACGTGACGAAAATTAAATAAATGCGGAATAATAAATAAAACGTGATAAATAAATGACTAAATAAATAAAAAACTATAACATAAAAATAAATAAATAAAGAGAAAAAAATTTAAATAAAATAAAACGAGTCTAGTCCTCGGATAATACCTTAAGATCGGTATTTGACAGTCGAAGTCGTTTGATTCCACGAGTTATGATTTTCCGGCGTTTTTTGTGTTTTCGATAAAATATTCAACTTTGGAAAATTTGGATTTTTTTGGGAAAAAAATATTTTCTCCAAAAAATTAACTTTCTCTCTCTAAAAATGTATAGAGTGAGAAAGCTCCAAAAATTCCCTCCCCTCAAATGCATGGGGATCCGTGCCTTTTATAGGCACGGATCCCCGGAGACTTTGGGCGGCGCCCGATTAAGATTGGGCGTCGCCCAAAGCAGGTTGGGCGGACGCCCAACCTAGTTGGGCGGACGCCAAACTTATGTTGGGCGAAGGCCCAACTTGCGTTGGGCGAACGCCCAACATTAGTTGGGCAAACGCCCAACCTGGTTGGGCGCACGCCCAACTTTCGTTGGGCGCGCGCCCAACAGGCGTTGGGCGTTCGCCCAACGCAGGTTGGGCGTTCGCCCAATGCTGGTTGGGCGTTCGCCCAACGGGCGTCGGGCGTTCGCCCCACCTACGTTGGGCGCTTGCCCCACATCGTCGGGCGCTCGCCCAATGGCCGTCGGGCGCGCGTGCCCAGCGGACGTCAAGCGTGCGCCCCGCGCTGCCGGGCGCGCGTCCAACTGTCGTCGGACGCGCGTCGGCTGCCGCTAGGCGTTCGCACCACGTCGCTGAGCACTCGCGAGCCGTCCACTCGACGACCGCGACTCCCATTAACTTCTTCCTTTTTTATTATATATTTTTGTTTTAAAACTTCCGGAACCAGCCGCTTCGACCGTCTTGTTACAGGTTTTCGTCACAGGTCCTCCGACTCGGTGTCTACAGCATGGCTAGCTATAGTCCAAGGCCCTTTTGTTCCCTATGAAATCATTGACGGTGTAAAAACTGTCAAAAGTGAGGCTAAATGGTCAGAAGATGACCTTAAGAAATTACAAAATAATGCTTGAGCTATCAATATGCTTCACTGTGCGTTAGATGCTGCAGAATACAATAAGATTTCAGGTTGCGAGTCAGCACAGGAAATCTGGAAGAAGCTGGAGGTTACTTATGAAGGAACCAGTAAGGTCAAGGAGTCCAAAGTGAATCAACATATGCGGCTGTACGAGCTGTTTGAGATGAATGATAATGAGGACATCTCTGAGATGAATGCAAGATTCACCAACATAATCAATGAGCTGAAGAGACTCGGTAAAAACTTCACTGAAGAAGAACATGTGAAGAAGATTCTAAGAAGTCTCCCTAAAAGCTGGCAAGCAAAGAAAACAGTTGTTGAAGAAGCTAAGGACCACATATAAATATGATGAACTCATTGGATCTCTGCTGACCCACGAGATTTCAATGAAAAACTTTGAGGTGAAAGAAAAGTCTGAAGACAAGAAACAAAAATCCCTTGTCATGAAAGCTGACTCAACTGATGCTGACTCATCAGATGATGAGGAAATGGCCATGTTCACCAGAAAGATGAAGAAGCTGTTTTGGAAGAATGACAAATACAGCAGAAGGTCATTCAAGAAAGGTGACAAATACAAAGCCGAGTCCATCGACAGCAGACATAAGAAAGACATCCCAAAGCTCGTTACTTGCTTTGAATGTCATCAAGCTGGGCACATCAAATCAAGCTGTCCTACTCTGAAGAAAGAAAAGAAGAACAGTAGAAAGGCAATGGTGGCCACATGGAGTGACAGTGATGAGTCAACCTCGTCAAAAGCTGATGCCACCGAGTCAGCAAACATATGTTTCATGGCTGACGAATCTGCTGACCTATGCCACTCTGAGCAAGCTGACCACTCTGGAGGGTCTGACCATGAGGAACACTCAATCGAGGTAATGTCTCTACCCTTGCTCAGAAATGAAATGATTAATGCCCTGAGTGATCTCTATAGACTTATCAAAAAGTGTAACAAGAAAATAAGAGCACTCAGCAGGCGGTGTGATGAGATTGAAGAGGTCAAACTCAATGACCTTTGACATCTTCTCCAGGACAATACCAGGCAAGATGAAAACTTGAAAATCATGCATGGGTTTGTCTCTGAAGTCCAATCAGACTCTAAAAAGCTGAGAAAGGACATCACGTCCATACAGAACCAGTTGAGTTCATCGGCTAAGAAAAGGTTCTATTCAAAGACTGAGTATTCGGGTACTAGTCAGCAAAGACGGTACACTCAGCAGAATAGTCAGTGTGACTATTGTGGAAAGAAAGGACACACTATAAAAGTGTGTTGGTATGCTCAGCACCATCGTGCTGACCAAAAATGGAAATACCCCTAAAAGGTAGTTTATTGTGACTTTTGTGGAAAAGATGGCCACACCATAAATGTATGCCATCACAAAATAAAATATGATGCATCACCTGTTGACTCTAAAAAACGAGGACCTAAAAAGACTTGGGTACCTAAAGATAACTAGTTACATTGCAGGTGAGCCTGAGGTGCGCGAAGAAGTCAAAGTTGTGGTACGTTGACAGTGCATGCTCAAGGCATATGACTGGTGATGAAACTCAGTTCATCACATTTGTGCATAAACGAGGAGGAAATGTAAGTTTTCGAGACAACAAGAAGGGTAAGATAGTAGGGTCAGGTACTGTTGGTGGTAATCCTAATATTGAGTCAGTCTCTCTAGTCAGGGGTCTTAAATATAACCTATTGAGCGTAGCTTAGCTGTGTGACAGTGGTAGAAAGGTTGTATTTGATGCCACTGAGTGTAAAATATTCGAGGGAAAAAAAATGAGCTGATTTTAACTGCCCCTCGGGTTGACAACGTTTTTATGCTAAACTTAGAAAATAAGTTTTCAAAGAATATATGCTTAGTGTCAAAGGAAGATAATTCCTGGCTATGGCATAGGAGACTTGGTCATGTAAGCATGGACCTCCTAGCCAAATTAGCAAGAAAGCAATTAGTTGAGGGATTGCCCAAACTCAGGTTTGAGAATGATCAATTGTGTAATGCTTGTTAGCAAGGTAAACAAACTAAAAAATCTTTCAAATAAAAAATATAGTCTCAACCAAACATCCACTAGAGTTACTACACTTGGATCTTTTCGGACCAGTCCAGCCGCTGAGCTTGGGTGGTAAAAGATTTTCCTTGGTCATTATAGATGACTTTTCTCGATACACTTGGATCATCCTGCTAAGTATCAAGGATGAAGCTTTTGAGATGTTCTCAACATTGGTTAGAAAACTTGAGAATGACAAAGACCTAAAATTAGCTCACATCCGAAGTGATAATGGCGGAGAATTCAAAAATCAACAGTTTGATGAATTCTGTGAAGTCATCGTCATTGACCATAATTTTTCTGCTCCTAGAACTCCTCAACAAAATGGGGTAGTTGAAAGGAAGAACAGAACCTTAGTCGAAATAGCTAGGACAATGCTGAGTGAGAATCGGCTTCTAAAGTATTTTTGGGGTGAAGCTGTCAATACAGCTTGCTATATACTCAATAGGGCTCTAGTCAGATCTATACTTAAGAAAACCCCTTATGAGCTTTGGAAAGGACGAAAACCCAACATTGGATATTTTTGTGCCTTTGGTTGCAAATGTTTTATTTTAAATACTAAAGACAACATTGTTAAGTTTGATTCAAAAGCTGATGAAGCTATCTTCTTAGGGTACTCAGAAAACAGTAAAGCATATAGGGTGTTCACTAAATGAACTCAGGTTTTAGAAGAGTTTGTACATGTTGAGTTCGATGAAGCTGACCCTGCAGGGAAAATAAGTCAGTCTACCGAAGATGACCCATGCTTAGCTTCCGCTGACCAAAATGGTGCCACTGAGTCACTACCTCAAGGGCTGACCAAAGGTAAGAACGAACCTGAAATTATCTTTGCTGACCAATATAATCCTGCAGAGATTGTTGAAACACTGACTCCTGAAGACACTACACTACCAAAGGAGATCAAGGTTCCAAGAGGACACTCTGAAAGCAGCATTCTTGATGCCACTGAGAACACCCTGATGACCAGAAATCAACTCAGGAGATATCTCAGCAATGTGGCTTTCGTGTCAGTTCTTGAACCAAGAAACTTCTCAGAAGCTAAGAACAATGAATTCTGGATAAATACGATGAAAGAGGAGCTTGATCAATTCAAGAGAAATGAAGTATGGGATTTAGTGCCTAAACCAAAGAATCAAAATACCATAGGAACAAAATGGGTATTTCGCAATAAGCTAGATGAACAGGGAAACATAGTTAGGAACAAAGCCAGACTTGTAGCTCAAGGTTACAGTCAGCAAGAAGGTATTGACTATGGTGAGACCTTTGCCCCCGTAGCTAGATTAGAAGCAATAAGAATATTGTGTGCATATGCTAGCTTTATGAATTTCAAATTGTTCCAAATGGATGTCAAAAGTGCATTTCTTAATGGAGTTATAAATGAAGAGGGTTATGTTAGTCAGCCGCCAGGGTTTGAGGATCCAAAATTTCCAAACCATGTTTATAAACTCAAAAAGGCTCTGTACGGCCTGAAGCAAGCACCACGTGCTTGGTATGAAAGGCTGACCAGCTTTCTGCTGACCAGGAACTATGTCAGAGGAAAAGCTGACACAACCTTATTCATTAAGAAAAAGGGTAAAGATACCTTGTTGGCACAAATATATATAGATGATATTATTTTTGGTGCTACTAATGAGTCAATGTGCAAGGAATTTAGTAAGCAGATGCAAACCGAGTTTGAGATGTCAATGATGGGAGAACTCAACTTCTTCCTTGGACCTCAAATCAAACAAGGCAAGAATGACATCTTCATTAATCAGACTAAGTATGCCAATGAGATATTGAAGAAATTTGATATGGAAAATTGTAAGCCAATATCTACACCAATGGGTACTGACACTGTGCTTTGTGCTGATGAAAAAGGTAAGTCAGTAGACAGCAAATTATATCGAGGTATGATAGGCTCTCTACTCTATCTAACTGCAAGTAGGCCAGATATACAGTACTCAGTATGTTACTGCGCAAGATATCAAGCTGACCCTAAGGAATCTCACTACATAGCTGTAAAAAGAATCCTTAGATATTTGCAAAGCTCAGTGAATGCAGGTTTATGGTATCCCAACACGAACGATTTCACACTCGTTGGATACACTAACGCTGACTATGGACGAGACAAGCTTGAGTGAAAAAGCACTTCAGGAGGATGTTATTTCCTTGGAAGCTGTCTGGTGTCTTGGTTCAGTAAGAAGCAGTCGTCAGTTGCCCTGTCAACAACTGAAGCTGAGTACATTGCTGCTGGAAGCTGTGTTGCACAAGTCCTATGGATCAAGCAACAGCTGGATGATTATGGAGTCCAAACAAGAACAATTGAAGTCAAATGTGACAACAAAGTGCCATTGACTTATCTAAAAATCCAATCCAACACAGCAGGATGAAGCATGTCATCATCAAGCATCACTTCATCAGAGATCATGTACTCAAGGGTGAGATCAAGCTGACCTATGTTCCAACAGATGAACAGCTTGCAAATATCTTCATGAAGCCATTAGCTCGTGAGCAGTTCAGCATACTAAGGGAAGCTATCGGTATGTCTAATCCTCTTCAATAAAATTCTGAGTATGTTGAGTGATTATATCACGCCGAGTGATTATTACATGTTGAGTAACTATCATGTGCTGAGTAGATACGAATGCTATGAAATCACTATTTGATGAATTGCTATATATATTGAGTGATTGATAAAATGCTGAGTTACTCCACATGATATGAACCTCTTCTACGCTAAACTAAGCACTCAGAACACCAAATGTTTAGTATCTTAGATGCTGAGTGGAATACTTGCATGCGTATTTATGTAGACACCTAGGATGATGTAGGCATAATGATTAGAAACCCATGCGCCGAATGTGTCATTAATGTCAAAATTAAATGTCGTTGATTAATTAAAAAACGAAGCGCTATTCTGACCTATCAAATCAACACGCACCGGCTATAAATAGTGGATGATTTCCCAGTAATCCCTTTTTACGCTTGAAAATTTCGCACTTGATCTCTCTCTCTCTCTCTCTCTCTCTGAATTCCCTAATCTTCTAACTCTCTCAAAAATCCTCAAGAACACCATGTCGAACGATTCCTAGAATATCTCCGGTGAGCAATACGATGACAATCGCTCCGACATTAATCCTCCATCTCCTACTGAGCAGGAATATCACGAGACTTCCTCAGAGTCTCAGGAACAGACCCATGGTCAGCATGACCAACCTATGCCCGAGATCAGCATCCTCGGTGAAAACCCTCGCACTGACCAAACGACTCCTTCGAAGAAGAAGAAGAAAAACAAGAAACCTAGGGAAAGGAAGTTCTTTCCAGTCTTCAGCAGTATCAAAAACCTGAATGTCTACCATTCTCGATGGTTTTCCGGAAGCTTCATCGAGGAAGAAAAACCCTTCTGTGACTGGATTTCAAAGAATGGGTGGACTGCCCTTTTCTCTCTCCCTGGAACTACTTACCCACAACTGGTGAAGGAATTCTATGCAAACCTAAAGGTTGCTGACGATGATGATGACTATTTGGTCACCAAGGTTAAGAATAAGGAAATCACCATCACTCCCTCTTACCTTGCTATCCTGCTAAAGCTTAAAGCAGAAGGTGCAGAACTGCGATGCACGAATGATTATAAGCGGGTTCAGTATGTTGCTGAGTTCTGTAAACCCAAAAACCACAAAGGAGAGATCTCCAGCACCATCATGGGTCAGCCTCAAAAACAAGCTCACTACATTCTAACCAACTTTCTCTTTCCCAAGGTCAACTCCTCCTCCCCAGCCTCAAACTTTGAGCAGTGCTTCATCTGGCACATGCTGGACTACAAACCGCTCAATATGCCCGTCTTTCTTATTGGGGCTTTCCAACGTAGTACCAGGATCCTTCGGATGGGTTCTCTTATCACCAAAATACTTCAGGATCACCAGGTCAGCTTCAAAGGAGAAATTGACGTAAAGGGCACTAAGATCACCTCAGCAATTCTGTTCGGCTTAGCTCACAGCCTTCCTATCAAATCCAAGAAAGGAAAGGAGGCTATGGTTGAAGAAGCACCTACTGAGGGAAATCTGGTTGAAGGAACACCTGCTGAGTTGACTCGGAAAGGAAAGGAAGTTGTAGTTGAAGCAACACCTACTGAGCGAACCAGAAAGGAAAGAAAGAGGAAAGCTGACCCCTCTGTAACACCAATAGCCAAAGACATTAATCGAACTGTGAAAAAGATTAGGCTGGTGACAAGGGAGAAGAAAGCTGCTCCTCCTGAGCCAGCTCAAGGGGAACCAGAGTCAGCTAAAAAATAGAAAAAGCGAGCTGAGCCTGAGGAAGAAAGTGAGGAGACACTTGAACAGCCTCTAAAGAGGAAGAAAACCTCTGGAATGACGCCGTTAGACGCTGACCCACTTGACTTTGTAATCTCAAAGGATTCACATTTCGTGCGAAGTCAGGAAATTGACTTGGAAAACACTCCTCAAGAGGAAGAGCAAGGCTGCACTAACGAACAGCCTCAAGCTGATAAGATGGGTTCTGCTGAGAAAAGTGACACAGCTGCTACTGAGCAAGGAGCTGAGTCTCCAGTAAAGGACAAGGTTGTGGAGAACCTTTATGCTGACCTTGGACTCACCTCCTCTTCTGAGTCATCAGAATCTATTGCTGCTGACCCTTCTCCTCAAACCAAAACTCAAAAGGTCAGTACGAAAAAGCGGTTCAAACGAAAAACTCAGAAGCCCAATGTCATAGACCTGTTGGATGAATCTCCACTAAGGGACCCCATCACTGACTTAACTGGGCTCCAATTCCAATTCTTCACTGACATCACTGAACCCACTCCTGATCAAGTAAAGTAAAAGAAAGCCTCTGTTTCTCAAGATGAGGAACAAGCCAACCCAAAAGTCTCTAAGGGTCAAGCTTCTGCCGACACCTCTGCTCCACCTTCCACTGAGCAAGTGCTCGAAGTTCCTGCTGCTTAACACAATGAGTTAGCGAAGGAAATTCCACCTGCTAAAGACAGCTCTGAGTTGCCTCAACCTCAAGTTTCCACTCAACTTCAAACTGACCCTGAGTAGGTAAATACTGCTGAGCAAACACTTCCATCTTCTACTGAGCAGTTTGTAAACCAGTCAGCTTCTGATGCTGGTCTTACTAATAAAAGTGCAGCACCTTATCAAGCTGGCACTTCCACTTCTCGACAGTACCCAAATCCTCCAACAACTGGTGCTGACAAAGAAACGGCCCATGAGACTATGCAGAACCAATCTGGAGATGATTCCTACGACTTCCTCAATGCCTCTGAGTTAGGAAGTCGAATCATCAATTCAGCTCATATGGTTCTCCAAGCAATAGATCAGTCTCACGTCGACGCTGCTAGGTCCACTCCTGCTGAGCCAACTCAACTTTCATCCATCGCGCAACTTCTGACCAAACTCAAAGGTCTTAAGGAGCTGATGAGTGTTATAACCTCCATGGTCTCTCAGCAGCCCAAGCAAGAATTTATGGTCAAGCTGGCGGAACCTCAGCTGATGATGGTCAATCACATGGACTCAATCGAAGGGAAAATCAACGCCATGTCTACTGTGAACTCCTCATCCGCAACTTTTGCTGAAGTCACTCAGCAATTCACCCAACTGACCATTGAGCTAACCAGAGCTCGAGAACTTATCTCCTCCACTTCTCAATGCTCCATTGAACAGTTTGGTGAACCCATTCGCCTACTCAACCTCAACAAAGAAGAAATGGACACTGACTAGGTAAAGACCAATGACATTCTGCACTGCACCCGATCAACTCTTGCACATGTTCGGCACATCAACGCTTAGCGGCATACATACGATGTCTCGAGGCTCCACATGTACTATCAATCGTATGCAAGGATGACTGACTCCATCACTTGGATTAGGAAGTCACTTGAGTAGTTACTCAGTATGCTTAGCGCCCATATTAAGATCCCCGCAACAAGTATGGCAGATGGCGTCCAGGTCTTTATAGGTCTTAAAGCAAGTATGAGTCAAATGCAACAATATTCAACCATACTGACTCATGCTGTTCAAAGGGGGCAATTCTATGCTTCTGCCCCTCAGCCTGGTGATACTGGCAAAACGGGGGAGAAAGATAAGCAGCCAGAAGATGGAACTTAACGTCAACCTTAGCAGAAGCCTCCTAGCTCAACTTCTGCTGTCCCAGGAAACCAAACTCAGCAACAAAGAACAGCCAAGCCCAAAGCAAAATCTAACCAAGTTCAAGCCAATATCAAGAAGTAGAACTAGAACTAGACTTATATATGCATATATTTTGTATCTGGCATGTTGTCTTTGTTAAGCTGACTATCTATATATAAGCATCTATTCTACAAACTGTCTTTATATATGCGATGCTTATTTGTTGTGTTTATATGCTGATCTGTCTCATATAACTACTCATTGAACAACAACAAATTAAAACTTGTGAACATAAAAATTTAACAAGTAAAATATACTCAGTACACCTCAACTCTGATACCTAAACTTAACCAAGTATCAAAACTGAGTACAAGAAAAATGTTCCAAGTATTGACCTTCTTCTGAAGCTGACCTTAGACTCTTTTCGATTAAATCTTAGAAGGTTTAGAACTGAACTAAGTCAGAGATCCAACCCTTACGAGAGAGTAATTTCAGAAGAAAAGAAAAGGTCAACTATCATGGGGGAGCTCAACACTGAGTTCTTTGATTGAATACTTTTGCCAACATCAAAATGGGAGAGTTTGTTGAAACATCTTTCCACATGATTTTGATTTGACAAAATTATTTAAGTTAATCCCATGATTAAACAATTAAATTTAAGTGCTTTGATTTAATTGTACTAATGTGTTTGTTCAATGTTGAGTAAGTTAACTAACGAGAACAAGAACTGAAAGTCTATAAAAGAAAGACAGAACGAAGTCAGCATAAGCAAGTCACACA
This sequence comes from Euphorbia lathyris, assembly GCF_963576675.1. NCBI lineage: Eukaryota > Viridiplantae > Streptophyta > Magnoliopsida > Malpighiales > Euphorbiaceae > Euphorbia > Euphorbia lathyris. Next base: position 11,000,131 of record NC_088912.1, read on the forward strand.
GCAGAAGCTGAGTGGAATGCAACTTAGCCTTGCGAAAGACATGTCTTCTTCAGGAAAGCTTGAAGGCGAAGCCGCTGAGTCAAGCTGAGTAATAATCAAGTCAGTGTGAATGATCCGTCAACTTGGAAGACAAGGTCTGACAAATTTCTGAAACAAATCAGAAGCCTCGAAAATCTATTTCAATGACCTTTTCGAGATGCATGGACCATCTGACTTTTGGAAAGAAGACAAACCTGGCGCAAGAAGACGAATTTGGTAAGCCTGACTCCTGTGCAAAACAGAAGACAGGATTGGCCTGCAGATCTGGAAGCTGACCACGTGATGACGAAGAAGACCATTTTTCCCACAACGGCTATGTCGAAATTCAAATCATTGGCACCCCAAAGATTGCTATAAAAAGGCCAAATCATCACTTGGATCATACAATAGAGATACATACAACAATATACAGACAGAGAAAGAAAATCTTCATGAAGTGAAAATCCAAAATAGAAGCTGTCTGAAAAGAAAAAGCAAGCTCTTACACCAAATTCCAATCATTGTGTAAAAGTCTAGAGTGATTTTATTCATCTAAAGTGTTCTACGTTTAGTGTGAACAATTCTTGTATCATTTGTAAAAGGTTAGAAGAGTGAAGCTGAGTACTCGGTTATAGTACTCAATGGTAGAGAAAATCTGAATACTCGGTTATAATATTCAGTGGTAGATAAGATTGAGTAGACGAATAGAGGACGGTTGTAGACACCGAGTCGGAGGACCCGTGATGAAAACCTACCATAAACGGCTAAAGCGGTTGATTCCATGAGTTTAAAAATAAAAATCACGAGAAGGCCCCGGAGGTCGGGTGTCGGTTAGCAGGCAACTAACGGTGCCCCCTGGCAGGCGCGCATCCCGCGAACGCCAGACGCGGCGCTCGACGCGTCAAATGCTCGTTCAGCGGGCGTTTGATGCACGCCTGACGCTCGTTGGGCGGCCACCCAACTCCCATTGGGCGAACGCCTAACGAACGTTGGGCGAACGCCCAATTCGTTGGGCGACACCTAACGAACGTTGGGCGTCGCCCAACTGACGTTGGGTGGGCGCCTAACTGACGTTGGGCGTGCGCCCAACAATGGTTGGGTGAAACTTGTTCATTGCTTTTACTTGTTTTTAATTAAAGCATTGTTTTCATTATTATTTTTACTTATCAACAATTATACTATATGTTATTCCTTTACTTTTTTATTTTTAATCTATAGATATAACTATTATTTTTAACCAAAATGTATATGTATATGTATATTTACCCTTCTTTTGACATCTATATGTATATATTTCAAATTGGTTCTAGTGGGTGAGTTTTGGGTTTTGAATTGACCATCATCGTAATTGTGTTCAAGTAAGGATCAATTGAGTGAAAAAAAAGGGAAAATAAACCACAAAAAGAGATTTCAATTTGGTTACTTAAACTAAAGGTTTCTAGAGGTTCCTAATGTAAATAAAAGGTTTTTAGATCTTTATCACTTTCAAACTACTTCCTAAAATATCACGTTTTGAAACCTTAATCCGTTCCAACAACGGATTAAGCGAGCCTTGTAATTAAAAAGCGTTTTCCGGCAAATAATAGAGTTTTGAATCGTTTTCCGTTAAAACGGTTTTGTATAAAAATAAATGGACTTGTATGCTTAACCACGTTTTTGGGTTAAAACTTCTTGTTTCACGTTTTCAAACACTCGAGTCGTTCCAACGGCGATTCGAGTGATAAGCATGTAAGCTAACGGGGTTTTAAAACGTGTCTAAATCGTTCCAACGGCGATTAAGGTACGAACCATGTAAATAAACCTTCTTTCGGGGAGTGAGATTAGTTTAGATTTAATGTATAGCATAAAGCATAATTCACTTTGTAAATAAACCCATTCTTCCTTCTATCTCCCTCTTTCTTCTACATACTCTAAATTCATGTAAATGGGTGATTCTTTACTAAAATGACATTCAATAATATATGATCAAAACGGTTTTTCAAAATGAGAAAGAAAAGGTTTCAAATGAATTTTAAACTTAAAGAAATATGTGATTAGTCCGTTGGCGCCTAACATGCTAAGTAGGAGGCCGATGGTTCAGAACCGGGTGATGTCGGGGTGCCTAGTAGCCTTTCTCCGGAAAGGAGCTAGCCTTCTCGGCTCGTACCCAAATTTCCCGAACCCTCACCGGTCTCCCGCAAGGGATCGGTGTTCATTTCCCATTCGTGGGTGGCGACTCTTCCATACTCCGAGCTCCGGCCCTGCCGAGCAGCTTGATTCCGCGATTGGTTGCTTTCGGCGCCAATCATAGCATCTGTCGTCAACGGTGTCCACCCCTCGGGTCTTCCGGGCGAGGCCGCGGCACCTACAACGGTACTCTTGCTTACTCAGTTGCTATTGTAAAAGGTTTGTGCTCTACCTTTAAACAGCTCAGTAGAGGATTGAAAAAGCTCGGAGGGATTCCGGGGACTGGACGTAGGCGGAGAGGCCGAACCAGGATAAGTCTGCTGAGTAACTTCTAACCCTTCTCTTGATATATATATATATATATATATATATATATATATATGTGTGTGTGTGTGTGTGTGTGTGTGTGTGTGTGTGTTGCTTGCTTAAAATTACTCAGTATATAATCTATATAAGCTGAAGCTGAGTAATCTGAGTGCTGAGTTGGAAACTAACTTAAGTGTTACTTCCCAACTCACAACTGAAACAACTCTAGTTAGTATCTGATTACCGATGTCTCACACCTCACTCAGCCCTGCTGACCTGAAACTGAGTTAAATTATCAAACATTTGATTAAGTCAGCATTATTAAGCTAAAAAGTTATATTAGTTCCTAACCCCCCCCCCCCCCCCCCCCCTTGGAACTAATCCTATCACATTACATGGGAGCAACAAACTGTACCCTTCATCCACGTGGATGAATATCCACTATTCATCCTAGTAGCCGTACAACTAAGAAAGGGGAACTATTGGATCATGATAAACGATTGCGGAATGGATGTGAGGTACATGACAAAGCCCACCACCTAAAACCATAGTGGCCCAAAGGCCTTAGGCCCAATGAAATAAGGATACATTATAGGATGTTTGATATGTGATAGGGTGCTCCACCTAGCGTCATTACATTCTGAAGGTTGCTCTGCTATTGTAGACTCAGCTGTGCCAAAATCAGCTCTTGAAAGATCTGTTTCGGAAAGCCAAAAGGGTAAAGAGGCGCCATTTCTCTCTTTTTATGATCTCGATTCATTTTAGTTGTTCCGATTCAGATCCAAGCACAAGTGCTCCCCGGTTTTCTGTGAGCCTCCCTTTGCTGCTTGCACGCTCTTATATTGATTTTAGCCAACCAAAGGTTGACACATGTCCAATGAGTCATTATGGCACATTCCCAGGATTATGAAAGTCACCCCTGGTGGCTGTTGGTCCCGTGTGATTAGTTCCAGGGGGGTTAGGAACTAATGTAACTTTTTCTTATTTAATTAAGCTGACTTAATATATTTTCTTGAGTTAGTTAACTCAGCTTTGGTCAGCACGGCCGATTATAGTGTAAGACAACTTTAGTCAGATGTTGACTAGAACTATTTTACGTATGAGTTGGGAATTGACACTATTATGGTCAACTTCCAACTCAGCACTCCTATTTACTCAGTGTCAGTTTAAACAATTTATATGCTGAGTAAATATAACAAGCAACACATACAGATATATATATATATATATATATATATATTGAGAGAGAGTTAGAGATTACTCAGTATGACTTATCCTGGTTCGGCCTCTCCGCCTACGTCCAGTCCCCAGAGTCCCTCCGGGCTTTTTAAATCCAATACTGAGCTCTTTAAAGGTAGAGCAAAAACCGTTTACAAGGCAGTTGAATATGCAAGAGTACCTTCCTCTATTCGTCTACTCAACTCCTACTAAGTGCTATAACCAAACACCTAGATTTCTCTACCACTAAGCACTCAACACCGAGTACTCAGCACAACACTCTCAATTTTACAATTGATACAGATTGTTCTTTTCGAATGAAGAACACTTTAGATGATTACAGGAAATCAATCTAGCTTTTACACAAGAATAGAAATTTGGTGTAAGATCTCTTTTGGCTTTTGTGTGCTTTGTATGTATACTCTTTTTGTTCTTGTTGTAATCGGCTAATGATCCAAGAATGATCATATCTTTATATAGTTGAGGTCTGAAGCAGAAATGCTTTGAACTTTGGATTTGTCCGTTGATCCAAACGACTCCTTTTTGAGACAAGTTCTGGTCAACTTCAGTTTTGCAGGCCAATCCTGTCGTCTGAATTTCCACAGTCGTCAGGCTTGTCTTCTTCTTGTAGATTTCATCTTCTTGTGCTAGTTTGTCTTTTTGCTAATCGAACAGTTGACCCATGTATCTCGAAATTGGCTTTTGTGTAATTCCAAGGTTCTGGATTGGTGTAGACAGTTGTTGGATCTTGTCTTTTAGCAAACGGATCCTTCATGTTGTCTTGAAGATCACTCAACATGACTTTAATGACCGTTGTCTTTGATTGTTGCCAATTCAGATACTGAGTTCTCTTTTACTCAGCTTCCATGGTCAGCTTCGTTTTGCAAGGCATAGTTCTCGGAAGGCTTTTCTACTTTTGATACTGAGTTTTCATTCCACTCAGCTTCTTGATCTTTAAGCTTCTGTTCTGAAGATGACTTATCTTCACTTACGTAGAGTTCCACTCTACTTAGCTTCTTCTGTGAACTTATGCTGACTTCGTCCTGTCTTACTTTTTATTCCTTTTTGTATTTATATTTATACTCAACATTGAACAAACATATTAGTACAATTAAATCAAAGCACTTAAATTTAATTGTCCCTTAATCATGGATTAACTTAAATAATTTTGTCAAATCAAAATCATGTGGAACGGTGTTTCAACAAACTCCTCCATTTTGATGTTGGCAAAATATTTAATTGATGGAACTCAGCATTGAGATTCCCTATGATTGAAATTCTTTTTAAGCTTCTGAAATCACTCCCCCGTAAGGGTTGCATCTGTTGACTTGACTTAACTCTAAACCTTCTAAGATTTAATTGAGTAAAGTTAAGGCATGCTTATGCCCACTTAGTTCAGTTCTAGACCTTCCAAGATCTAATTCAAATAAGCCTAGGTCAGCTTTCAGAAGGGGTCAATATGTGGAATATGTTTTGACTCAGTTTTGATATATGGTTTAGTTTGATATCAGAGTTATGTGAAACCTTTTTCATAGCAATTGTATCAAGTCTAATGTGCACTGAGTATATTCTTTTTCTTTTGTTTGTTTGTTCAATTAAGACAGATCAGCACAATACGTAAGTAAGCATCACATAAGATCAATCAATAAAAGATGCATGATTCTATAGATAGTCAGCAAGACAACATACACAAAATAGATACAAGTCAAGAATGAAAGCTAGCAAACTATTTCTTCCTATTGACTTGGACATGGGCAGTATTGATTTTGCCTTTTCCCTTTTGCTGCTGACTACCAAACGCTTCTCCTGCGTGCTGAGTTCTATCAGCTTGTTCTTTCTCCCCCGTTTTTCCACCATCGGGCGGAGGAGGAACGAAAGTGTCATTGAGAGCAGCACGAGTTAATCTGACTGAATAAGCCTTAAGCCATTTCGTGCTTTCTCTTAGACCATCAAAAACTGGGATACCATTGTCCAAGGTATCACGTGGAATTCGGATAGAGGCACTGAGCATACTTAATATGTATTCTTGAGATTTTCCTACCCATGTAATAGTGTCAGTTAGCATGGCATATGCTTGATGGTACATCTTGAGCAAAGCCGAATCATAAAACTGATGTTGAGCATTTGTGTGGCGCACATGTTTGTAGGTGGCTCGAGAGTATTGCAATAGTTCGTTGGTCTTTAGTTGATCAGTTTCCATTTCCTCTTTACTCAAGTTGAGTAGACGGACAGCTTCGCTAATTTGTTCGACCGAACATTGAGAAGTTGAGGAAATTAGCTCGCGAGTGCCGGTCAGTTCAGAGGTCAAATTGGTAAAATGTTGATTCAACTCAGCAGAGGTAGCATAGCCCGTGTTGACTGCGGAAAGAGCATTAATTTGGCCTTGAAGGGAATCCATGTGATTCACCATCATTAACTGCATTTTGGCCAGCTTGACGATGGATTCTTGCTTGGGTTGCTGTGTTTGGACTGTTGTCATTACACTTACTAAATCTTTGAGACCCTTGATCTCATTGAGGAGCTGAGTGATAGACGAGATTTGTGGTGACTCAACATTTGCATACCCAGCATCATCGGCATGAAAAGTGTTCAAAACCTGGAGAATAGTTTGAGCGGGGTCAATAATGTGACGCCCGGACTCAGTAGCATGAAGATAAGTATATGTTGCCTCAGGAATGTTCTCAGTTGCCAGAATTCGAGTGGAACCAGAGGGGCCAGCTTGGTTAACAGCTGGGCATTGATTTAGGTCAGCTGTAGGAACTGACTTCTCAACATTCTGTGATATTGGAGTGGAAGGAGGTGGATCAGCAGAAATATTGGTCTGCTCAATGTTGGTTTGAGTTGGTGCAGGAGGAGTTAAATCAGGTTGAGTAGGGTTTTCCTTAGCATGATTTTCACTTTGAGCAGCTTGAACTTCGAGCTCTTGCTCGGTAGGGATTGGATTTTCTGGAGCCTTGGCTTGTTCCTCAGGATGAGTAACAGAGGCTTGTTTTTTCTGAAGTTCCTGTGGAGAAGGCTCAGTGGGATTGGAGAAGAATTGGAACTGCATGTCCGAGAGATCAGTAATGGGGTCTCACAGAGGAGAATCGTCCAGAAGGTCAATACTCAGCGACTTCTGAGCCTTTTTCTTAAGTCTTCTCAATTTCTTAGGCTTTGGAGGAGAGGGGTCAGCTCGAATAGAATCAACAGAGTTAGAAAGTGAAATTACCCCTAGGTCAGCATGTTCCTTTGCTGTTGGCTCAGCTTGTTCTTCAACCAGCTCAGTGTTAACTGCCTCATTTTGCTCAATATTTGTTGTCTCCTCAGCATGAAACTGTCCTCCAAGATTACCCAACTCTTCTTCATCTTGGTCAGCATGGATTTTCTCAAGATCAATTTCTTGACTTTTGGCGAAATACGAATCATCGGTGATCACAAGACCAAGAGGGGCAGCATCAATAGGACTTAACTCCGAAGATTTCTTTTTCTTTTGCTTTTTCTGCAGTGGTTGCTTTGGAGTTTCTTCACTCTCTTCTTCAGGCTCAACTTGCCTGTTTCTTTTCTCTGCTGACTTAGGTGTGTCCTGAGTTTGTCCAACATCAACTTTCTTCCCCTTTGATACAATCCGGATTTTCTTTGGAACAGCATCAACATCTTTGGAACATGTTTGTATTGCTTTCTGTTGGTCCCTTATAGGGTTGCAAGTATAGTTCCAAGGGAGGGTTAGGAACTATTTAAACTTTTTCGCAATTAGGGCAAACTTCTTTTTCTAAGGAAAAAGGTTTTAACAGCGGCGCTGAGTAAACAGCAAGATACTGGCTTAGTCAACTGGTGACTAGGTCAGTTTCTTAGCTTGAGTCAGGAGATAGCACTTAGAGTCTATTCCTGAGCTCAGATGTTCAACACGCACAACTCAACTTGACCTCTTTACTTGGTCAGTTTTTGGTTATTTTAAGCAAGCAATATATATAAGGAGTTAAAGGTAAGAAATACTTTACTCAGCAGATTTATCCAGGTTCGGCTTCTTCTAAGCCTACGTCCTATCCCCGGAACACGTTCCGAGATTTCGAATCCTCTACTGAGCTCTTTAAAGGTAGAGCCTCAAACCTTTTACAATCTTAGCAACTGAGTATAACAAGAGTACCTTCCTCTATACCTCTACTCAATCCTAATCTCTTTGCTGAGTACTATAACCGAGTACTCAGCCTCTCCTTTCTAATCTCTAGAAATGATAAGTGTTTGTCCTAAACAATGATTTGCTAAGACACCTTAGATGATTAAATAATCACTCTAGACTTTTACACAAAAGATATTGAATGTAGTGTAAGATTGCTTTGCTTTTTGCTTGCAGAACTTTGCGTAGAGATTTGGTCAGCGTAATGGCTTGATCAAGTTCTGTAAGTTGAAAGCTTCTGATGGCACTCTATTTATAGAGACGTCTGGGCATCGGTCATTTCGAATTTCGAAATAACCGTTGGAGGGAAACGGCTTCCTGTCGTTGTCATCCTGACTTGCCCAGAGCTCTCGGCCAATCAGATTTGTGTATCTTCTGTTTTCGGTCAGCTCAGCAGACTGTCTCTCATTTTATGGTAAAGTCAACTGGACAGTATACTGTGTCGTCTGATCTTTACCCAAAGAGGAAATACTTTGTCTGGAAGTTTTCCTTAGCCAGCTGCTGTCTTGTACGTTTATCGAGTCTACTCAGCAGCTTCATCTTGAAGTTGTTCCCGAAGGTCTTCTAGATCCTTCTTCCACTGAGTTGCGTTTTGTCCAAAACGACAACGTTTTGACAAACGCGGGCCGACTTGTACTGAGTTGTTTGACTTGGGCTTTGACACTTGTATTGGGCTTGGGCCTTTTAATTCTTGTGTCTTATAAACAATTTAACTCAACATTGAACAAACACATTAGTAGAATAAATCAAAGCATTTAAACTTAGTGTGTTTAGAATATGTATTTCAATTATACTTAAACAATTTTGTCAAATCAAAATTATGTGGAAAGGTGTTTCAACAAACTCCCCCATTTTGATGTTGGCAAAACTATTCAGCGAGGAACTCAGTATTGAGCTCCCCCATGATAGTTGACCTATTATAACTTAGCAAACTCCCCCGTAAGGGTTGAGCTACTGACTTAGTTTTACTCTAAACATTTAAAGGTTTAATCGAGTAAGTCTAAGGTCAGTTTTCAGATATAGGTCAGCTTATTCAACATATTCTATTTACTCAGTATTAAACGGAAGGTTTAATCATATAGAGTGCGCTGAGTAATTTGTTGTTCAATGAGTTCTTAACAGACAATGTTTTATAAACATATAAGTCAAAGTTAATCATATTATAAGCATAGGATTAGTTTGAAGATACTTTAATAACTTCATACTTGGCATCAGATAAAATAATTCATAACTCATATAATGAACGATGCAAGTAATTATATAAGTAGTCAGTGCATTAGAAATAACAAAAATAGGTACAAAGGATAACATAAAAAAAACGTTCTAGCCTATCTCTATTTCTTTTTCTTTTGTTGAGACTGACTACGCTCATGCTGAGCTCTAGCTGCTTGTTCTTTCTCCCCCGTTTTGTCAGCATCAGGAGGAGGAAGTCTGAAGGCATCAGTTAAGACAGCACGAGTCAGTTCTTGGGACAGCTCCTTAAGTTTCTCAGCGCTTTCATTGACGCCGTCAAAAATTGCAACTCCATCAGTGGATACCTCTTCAGGTATGTTGAGTTCAGCAGCACTGATCATGTTGACGTTAAACGCCTGAGCTTTGCCTTGCTAGATGAGTGCTTCAGTAAGACCAGCAAAGACTTGGTGAAAAGTCTTTAGAAGGGCTGTGTCGTAATACTGACGTTGAATATTGGTATGACGAATGTGGTTGAAGGTTTGTCGTGTGATAGACAACATCTCATTCTGTTTCATTGAGTCAGTATCCATCTCTTGCTTATTCAGATTCAGCAAGCGAATAGCCTCACCAATTTGCTCCACTGAGCACTGATTGTAAGAGACCATTTGCTCATTGGTCTTAAGTTGCTCGGTGTGAAGCTGAGCAAAGAGCATCTTGACCTCAGCAGAGGTTGCATAGCCTTAGTTCGCAGCTGACAAGTTTTGAACCTGTTGTTGTAGAGAATTCAAGTGTTGAACGGTTGTCAGCTGGATCTCAGCCAGCTTGGCGATGGCGTCCTGCTTAGCTTGCTGTGTTTGATAAGTGATGATGACGTTCAGCAAGTCCTTGAATCCCTTAACTTCGTTGAGAAGCTGAGTGACCTGGGAAAGCTGAGTAGTCTCAATAGATGAAGACCCAGCAGCAGGAGGAGTGGATTTATTGAAGGTCTTTGATCAATGCTTGCACTGAGTCGATTATCCTTTTGCCGGACTCAGTGGCATTCAGATAGCTTTGAGAGCCTTCAGTGACATCAGTGTGACCGGTAGGAAGAGGAGTCAAAGGAATGACATGGTCAGTGACTGGAATGGTGTTTTCAATCTGCACTTGGTTCATATGAGTACGAGTGTGATCGGCAGATAGATGAGTTGGAGAAGTAGCAACGCGAATACTGTCAGTGCTGACGGGGGCGGATATGTTTGGAGTCAGCACCATGCTTGGAATAATAGCATTTACAGTAATCGGCTCAACTTGACTGGTTGAGTTTGCGGAAGCACTTAAGTCGGCATGTTCCTGTTGAGAAGAAATAGAGGCTTGCTTTTCTATAGATGCCGCAGGTTTTCTACCAACAAATTTGAGTTTTAGGGCAGAAGGGTCTTTCGTTGGTTGTTGAACGGCAAAGGTAGGAAAAGTTGATAGTTCAACGGGATTCTCACTGACTTCTTTCTGACTTGCCTTGATGAGTTTTCTTCTTCGAGGAGGAGTAGGAGGATTGTCAGCTTGAATAGACTCTCCTGAGTGAGAAGGAGAGGTTTCTTCCTGATCATGATGAGGGAGATCAATTTGCTCTTGGACTTGATCAACGTTGTGTTGGTCAAGTTCTTGCTCTTCTCCAGCAGCCAACCCAGTATCGGCGTGCTCAGCTGCAACCTCACTGGTTGTCTCCTCATTGTCCTCAGTGTCATCCTGACCGCTGGTCTCGTCTTCTTCGTCTTCTTCTGAACTATCACCATCTAGTTCTTCCTCTACTTGGGAGATGAACTGATCATCCAGTTGTACCTCTTCTCCCTGTTCTTCAGACACAGTTCCTAAACACTGTGTGTAGTGAGAGTCACCAGGCACAACAATGTTAGTAGGGATAACATCGAGGGGAGTCAGTGTGGAGGACTTGTGCTTCTTCTGAGATTGCTCATTAGTGTCCTCAGTTTCAGGCTCATCTTGCCTGCTCCTTTTCTCAGCTGACTTAGCAGCTGACTTCTGCCTCTTAGCTGGAGACTCAGCATCTTTTGAAGGAGTCCCAACAGCTTTTCTTTTCCGGGAAGCTGGGGCCTTAGTCCTTCTTCCTTTCTGTGGGATAGCAGTTCCCTCAGCAGCAGCTTTTCCTTTCTTCAAAGGCTGACCGAACTTCAACGCTCTCAGCTAAGCCGCTGTGATCTCAGATCCTCTAGCCGTTTCTTCATCGGCCAGGTCTACTTGATGATCAATGAGGATCCTGGTGATGAGCGATCCTAGCCTCAGTGTGCCAGTACTGCGTTGGAAGCCAGTGATAAGGAATACTGGCATGTTGATCGGTTTGTACGTCAGCATATGCCAGATAAAGCATTGTTCGAAGTTCGTTGCTGAGGTAGTGCAGTTGATCTTTGGATAGATAAAATAACTCAGTAGATAATGAGCCATCTTCTGGTGCTGACCTATAGATGAAGCTGAGACTTCTCCTGAGTGGTCCTCAGGTTTGCAGAAGTTGAGTTCTCCCATCATGGACATTTCAAACTCAGTCTGCATTTGTTTGCTAAACTCCTTGCACATTGATTCGTTAGTTGCACCAAATATTATATCATCAACATAAATTTGGGCCAGCAGGGTATCTTTACCTTTTCTCTTAATGAATAAGGTTGTATCAGCTTTGCCCCTGACGTAATTTCTAGTCAGCAGGAAACTGGTCAGCCTCTCATACCAAGCACGTGGTGCTTGTTTGAGGCCGTACAGAGCCTTTTTGAGTTTGTAAACGTGGTTTGGGAATTTAGGGTCCTCAAAACCTGGAGGTTGATTAACATAAACCTCCTCGTTTATAACTCCATTAAGAAATGCACTTTTGACATCCATTTGGAATAATTTAAAGTTCATGTAAGATGCATATGCACATAAGATTCTAATAGCTTCTAGCCTTGCCACTGGGGCAAAGGTCTCACCGTAGTCAATACCTTCTTGCTGACTGTAGCCCTGAGCTACAAGTCTTGCTTTGTTCCTGACTACATTCCCTTGTTCATTCATCTTGTTCCTCAAGACCCATCTTGTTCTAATGGTCTTTTGACTCTTTGGATGAGGCACTAGCTCCCATACATCGTTTCTTCTGAATTGATCGAGCTCCTCTTGCATTGCGTTCATCCAGAATTCATCTTCCTCAGCATCAGCGAAGTTCTTAGGTTCCTGTACTGAGACGAAGGCTACATTGCTGAGGTACTTCCTGAGTTAATTCCTCGTCATCAGGGTATTCCCAGCAGAATCAAGGATTGCACTTTCTGAGTGCCCTCTTGGAATTCTTATCTCTTTAGGTAGATTTATGTCTTGTGCTGTCTGTGTTTCAACAATCTCTGCAGAAGTAGATGGGTCAGTAAAAGTAATCTTAGGTTCACTCTTACTCTTGGTCAGCCTTTTCGTGAACGACTCAGTAGCTGGTTCTTGGTCAGCGGTTACTGAGTGTGGATCATCTTCGGTCAGCGGCTGGTATCTACCTGCAGGGTTAGTTTCGTCGAACTCCACATGTGCTGACTCTTCTAGAACTTGAGTTTGCTTATTAAAAACTCTGTATGCTTTGCTGTTTGTTGAGTAGCCCAAAAAGATAGCCTCATCAGCTTTTGAATCAAACTTTGCTAAGCTATCTTTGGTATTTAAAATAAAACATTTACAGCCAAAGGCAGGAAAGTATCCAATATTGGGCTTTCGTCCTTTCCAAAGTTCATAGGGGGTTTTCTTTAATATAGGTCTAACTAGAGCCCTATTAAGAATATAACACGCTGTGTTAACAGCCTCTCCCCAAAAATACTTTGGAAGCCTATACTCATCCAGCATTGTCCTGGCTATTTCAACCAGAGTTCTGTTCTTCCTTTCAACAACCCCATTTTGTTGAGGTGTTCTAGGAGCAGAAAAATTGTGGTCAATGCCGCTGGCTTCACAGAATTCAACAAACTTTTGGTTTTTGAATTCTCCACCATTATCGCTACGGATGTGAGCTAATTTTAGGTCTTTATCATTTTCAATTTTTCTAACCAAATTTGAAAATGTCTCAAAGGTCTCATCCTTGCTGGTCAGCAAGATGACCCACGTGTACCGAGAGAAGTCATCTACAATGACCAAGGAAAATCTTCTTCCACCCAGACTCAGCGGCTGGACTGGACCGAAGAGATCCAAGTGTAGTAACTCTAACGGACGCTTAGTTGAGACAATATTTTTGCTGTGAAAAGATTGTTTGGTTTGTTTTCCAGCTTGGCAAGCGTGGCATAATTGATCTTTTTCAAATTTAAGTTCAGGCAGTCCCTCAACCAATTGCTTTCTTGCTAGTTTGGCCAGGAGGTCCATGCTTACATGACCAAGTCTCCTGTGCCATAGCCAGGAATTCTCTTCCTTTGATACTAAGCACACAGTTTTTGAAAACTTTTTCTCTAAGTCTAGCATAAAGACATTATCTATGCGAGGGGCAGTTAAGATTAACTCATTTGTTTTACCCTCGTATATTTTACATCCAGTAGCATTAAATATAACTTTTCTCCCATTGTCACATAGCTGAGCTACGCTGAGTAAGTTATATTTGAGTCCGCTGACTAGGGAGACAAATTCAATAGTAGGATTACCTCCGATGGTTCCTGACCCTACTATCTTACCCTTCTTGTTGTCTCCAAAACTTACACTTCCTCCTCGTTTATGCTCAAACGTGATGAACTGAGTTTCATCACCTGTCATATGCCTTGAGCATGCACTATCAATATACCACATCTTTGACTTCTCAGCACATCTCAGGCTTACCTGCATTGTAACTAGTTACTTTTAGGTACCCAATTCTTTTTGGGTCCTTGCTTGTTAGGTGCAACAGGTAAAGCATCATATTTTATTTTATGGCGACATACTTGGACAGTATGGCCATTCTTTCCACAGAAGTCACAGCTGACCTTCTGTTTAGGATGTTTCACTGACTTGTCAGCACCCCAATGCTGAGCGTGCCAGCACACCTTAGTGGTGTGTCCTATCTTCCCACAAAAGTCACACTGGACTTTTCGCTGGGGATTCCATCTCTGCTGAGTACCTTGGTACTGAGTTCTCAGAGGACTGTTTCTTTTATTTGGAACCTTTAGTTGGTTCTGGATAGTTGTGACGTCCTTTCTCAGTTTCTTTGAAACTGATTGGACTTCAGAGATAGACTCATGTATGATCTTCATGTTATCATGCAGAGTTGAATTGTCCTGAAGAAGGAATCTGAGGTCACTCAGTTTGACCTCTTCCACTTCATCACAGCGCCTGCTGAGTGCTCTAACTTTCTTATTACACTTCTTGACAAGTGTGTAGAGATCACTCAGGTTATTAACCATATCGTTTCTGAGCTGGGGAAGAGTAATTACCTCATTTGATTGCTCTTCGTCATCTGATGCGACGGCTAGGTCAGCATGCTCAGAGACGCACGGCTCAGCAAGTTCGTCAGCTATGAAGCATATCTTCGCTGACTCGGTGGCCTCAGTTTCTGTAGATGAAGACTCATCATTGTCGCTCCATGTAGCCACCATTGCCTTTTTGTTGTTCTTCTTGTCTTTCCTCAGTGTGGGGCAGCTTGACTTAATATGGCCGGTTTGATGGCACTCAAAGCATGTAATGGGCTTTGAGCTGTCCTTTTTGTATTTGCTGTCGCTTGAGTCAGCTTTATACTTATCAAACTTTCTGTAAGGCTTCTTAAAGTATTTGTCATTCTTCCTGAATAGCCTTTTCATCTTCCTTGTGAACATGGCCATCTCCTCATCATCAGTTGAGCTCCCGTCAGTGGAGTCAGCTTTCATGACAAGGGATTTCTGCTTCTTGTCTTCAGATTTTTCCTTCACCTCGAAGTTTTTCATAGATATATCATGGGTCAGCAACGAGCCGATGAGTTCGTCATATTTGTAGGTGGTTAAATCCTGAGCTTCCTCAACAGCTGTCTTCTTTGCTTGCCAGTCTTTAGGAAGACTCCTGAGTATCTTTTTGACTTGTTCTTCCTCAGTGAAGATTTTCCCAAGTCTCTTGAGCTCATTAATGATGTTGGTGAACCTTGCATTCATGTCTGAAATGCCCTCATCATTGTTCATCTCGAACAGCTCGTACAGTCTCATCTGCTGATTCACCTTGGACTCCTTTACTTTATTGGTTCCCTCGTAGGTGACTTCCAGCTTTTTCCAGATCTCTTGTGCCGACTCACAACCTGAGATTTTATTATATTTTGCAGCATCGAGCGCACAGTGAAGCATATTGATAGCCGAAGTGTGATTTTGAAGCTTCTTAAGATCATCCTCTGTCCATTTGGCCTCAGCCTTTACAACTATTTGGCCAGCCACAACTTCGACAGGTACAAATGGGCCTTGGACTATAGATAGCCAGGCACTCATGTTTGTAGCCTGAATGAAATTTTTCATCCTATTCTTCCAGAAGGTATAGTTTGACCCGAAGAATAGGGGAGGCCTAGTAATGGACAGCCCCTCAGGCAGTATCTGAGTTGTTTGGTTTCCAGGGAGAAACCGAGTGCTGTTTTCGCCCATGGTAGGGATCAGCTCAAGGTTGTTAGACCTTTTACAGTGAGCTTTTAAGCTCTGATACCACTTGTTGGTCCCTTTTAGGGTTGCAAGTATAGTTCCAAGGGGGGGTTAGGAACTATTTAAACTTTTTCGCAATTAGGGCAGACTTCTTTTTCTAAGGAAAAAGGTTTTAACAGCGGCGCTGAGTAAACAGCAAGATACTGGCTTGGTCAACTGGTGACTAGGTCAGTTTCTTAGCTTGAGTCAGGAGATAGCACTTAGAGTCTATTCCTGAGCTCAGATGTTCAACACGCACAACTCAACTTGACCTCTTTACTTGGTCAGTTTTTGGTTATTTTAAGCAAGCAATATATATAAGGAGTTAAAGGTAAGAAATACTTTACTCAGCAGATTTATCCAGGTTCGGCTTCTTCTAACACGTCCTGTCCCCGGAACACGTTCTGAGATTTCGAATCCTCTACTGAGCTCTTTAAAGGTAGAGCCTCAAACCTTTTACAATCTTAGCAACTAAGTATAACAAGAGTACCTTCCTCTATACCTCTACTCAATCCTAATCTCTTTGCTGAGTACTATAACCAAGTACTCAGCCTCTCCTTTCTAATCTCTAGAAATGATAAGTGTTTGTCCTAAACAATGATTTGCTAAGACACCTTAGATGATTAAATAATCACTCTAGACTTTTACACAAAAGATATTGAATGTAGTGTAAGATTGCTTTGCTTTTTGCTTGCAGAACTTTGCGTAGAGATTTGGTCAGCGTAATGGCTTGATCAAGTTCTGTAAGTTGAAAGCTTCTGATGGCACTCTATTTATAGAGACGTCTGGGCATCGGTCATTTCGAATTTCGAAATAACCGTTGGAGGGAAACGGCTTCCTGTCGTTGTCATCCTGACTTGCTCAGAGCTCTCGGCCAATCAGATTTGTGTATCTTCTGTTTTCGATCAGCTCAGCAGACTGTCTCTCCTTTTATGGTAAAGTCAACTGGACAGCATACTGTGTCGTCTGATCTTTACCCAAAGAGGAAATACTTTGTCTGGAAGTTTTCCTTAGCCAGCTGCTGTCTTGTACGTTTGTCGAGTCTACTCAGCAGCTTCATCTTGAAGTTGTTCCCGAAGGTCTTCTAGATCCTTCTTCCGCTGAGTTGCGTTTTGTCCAAAATGACAACGTTTTGACAAACGCGGGCCGACTTGTACTGAGTTGTTTGACTTGGGCTTTGACACTTGTATTGGGCTTGGGCCTTTTAATTCTTGTGTCTTATAAACAATTTAACTCAACATTGAACAAACACGTTAGTAGAATAAATCAAAGCATTTAAACTTAGTGTGTTTAGAATATGTATTTCAATTATACTTAAACAATTTTGTCAAATCAAAATTATGTGGAAAGGTGTTTCAACACTTTCCTCTTCTTCTCTCGCTTGGCTTGGTCATCAGGTTCAGCCATGGCGTTCTTCCCTTCCTTGGGTTGCACATCCTGTACATCATCAACTTCTTCCTCATTTTCCTCAATGACCCCTTTTCCCTTTTTGGACTTGAGGGGTTGGTCGTATACTAACCCAAATAGCAGAGCCGCTGTGATTTCAGTTCCGCAAGATTCAGTCTCATTGATTAAGTCTACTTGATGATCTTCGAGGATTCTGGTAATGACGGACCCCAACCTGAGTTTCCCAGTACTTCGTTGAAGTGCACCGATAAGGAATACCAGCATGTTGAGTGGTTGATAGGTTAGCATGTGCCAGATGAAGCACTGCTCGAAGTTTGACGCGGATGATGCTGAGTTGATTTTTGGGAAGATAAAGTTAGTTAGCAGGTAGTGAGCCATCTTTTGATTCTGACCCATGCATGTACTAGCTATTTCCCCTTTGTGATCCTCCGGTTTACAGAACGTCACGATGTGGTCAAGTTTCTCTTTGGTTGTCCTGAATTCTTTCCCTTTAGCTGGCAGGTTTAACAGGGTTGATAAATAAGATGGGTTAATCGTTAGCTTTTGCCCTTTGACATGGGTTACCAGATGGTCAGCATCTTCTTCATCAACACAGAGGTTGGAATAGAATTCCCTTACTAACCTAGGGTAGGCTTTACCAGGAAGGGAGAAGAGTCCAACCCATTCATTTTTCAAGATCCATTCACAGAACGGTTGCTCAGCCGTTACGAAGCTCGGAGAAAACCACCGACAGCGAAGTACCTCATGGTTCTTAACACTTTTGTAGACTTTGAGGACAAACGTTTCCTTGGGCTGTTTGTCCTTCTTTTTCTTCTTCTTTTTCGAAGAGGTTGCGAGGTCAGCTTGAGGGCTCTTGCTTGGAGTTTGGTCATGCTGACCTTGTCCTTTGGTGGGTGTTTCGCTAAATTCCTGCTGGGGAGGAGACTTAGGGGTTTTCATCGGAGTGATTCTTGTCGTAATCACCACCGGAGAGATTCTGAGAGTTCGACATGATTTTCTCAGAGATTTTTGAGAGGTTTTTGGAATTTGGAGAGCGAAAGATTTGAATGCCAAAGAATTTGAGTGTAAAGAGAGATAAGTGGGAATTCTTCCACTATTTATAGAGGTTCGAATTGACCCTATACGTTGAACTAGCCGTTTTACCTCGAGATGATCAATCGACAAAGATCCTGGCATTTATGACACATTCGGCGCATGTGTTTTCTCATTATTTCTTACGTCATCCTAGGTGGCTATTTAATTCGCGTGCTAGCATTTAATGTTGCAAGTGGGCTTTACTCAGTTTGTTAGAATACTAAACGTTTGTGGTACTGAGTGCATGGTTTTACGTAGAGGGTTTTCATACTACTTTAGTAACTCATCTTGAGATAATCACTCAGCATGTATGTCTTACTCAGCATAGGGTGATTTTCTATAGCACATATTAAGCTCAGTATGTAAAAGTTACTAAATTCACACAAGTCACTCAGCATGATAATCACTCAACATTCAATTAAGCACATAGTATTATTGAAGAGGATTAGACATACCGATTGCTTCCCTTAATATGTTGAATTGTTCACGAGCCAAAGGCTTGGTGAAGATATCCGCAAGCTGTTCATCTGTTGGAATGTAGGTCAGCTTGATCTCACCCTTGAGTACATGATCCCTAATGAAGTGATGCCTTATGCTGATATGCTTCATCCTGCTGTGTTGGATTGGATTTTTAGATAGGTCAATGGCGCTTTTGTTGTCGCATTTGACTTCAATTGTTTCCATTTTGACTCCATAATCCTCAAGCTGTTGCTTAATCCACAGGACTTGAGCCACACAGCTTCCAGCAGTAATGTACTCTGCTTCAGTTGTTGACAGGGCTACTGATGATTGCTTCTTGCTGAACCAAGATACTAGACAGCTTCCTAGGAAGTGACATCATCCTGAAGTACTCTTACGCTCTAGCTTATCTCGTCCATAGTCAGCATCAGTGTATCCAATGAGTGTGAAGTTATTTGAATTGGGATACCATAAACCTGCATTAACTGAGCTTTGCAAGTTTCGTTTTACAGCTACAAGGTGAGATTCCCTGGGGTCAGCTTGATATCTAGCGCAATAGCATACTGAGTACTGAATATCAGGTCTACTAGCAGTAAGATAGAGTAAAGAGCCAATCATACCTCGATATAGCTTACTTTCTACTGACTTACCTTTCTCATCCGTGCATAGGACAGTGTCAGTACCCATTGGGGTTGATATGGGTTTACAATCTTCCATATCGAACTTTTTGAGCATTTCCTTGGCGTACTTGGACTGACTAATAAAGATGCCATTCTTACCTTGCTTGATTTGAAGTCCAAGGAAGAAGTTGAGTTCGCCCATCATAGACATCTCGAACTCAGTTTGCATCTGTTTACTAAACTCTTTGCACAAAGATTCGTCAGTAGCACCAAATATTATATCGTCTACGTAAATTTGTGCCAGCAGGGTATGTTTACCCTTTTTCTTAATAAACAAGGTTGTGTCAGCTTTGCCTCTAACATAATTCCTGGTAAGCAGGAAGTTGGTCAATCTCTCATACCAAGCTCTTGGAGCTTGCTTCAGGCCATATAGGGCCTTTTTGAGTTTATAAACGTGGTTTGGAAGTTTTGGATCTTCAAACCCTGGAGGCTGACTAACATATACCTCTTCGTTTATAAAGCCATTAAGAAAGGCACTTTTGACATCCATTTCATATAATTGAAAGTTCATATAGCTAGCATATGCACACAATATACGTATAGCCTCTAACCTAGCAACTGGAGCAAAGGTCTTACCATAGTCAATGCCCTCTTGCTGACTATAGCCTTGGGCTACAAGTCGGGCTTTGTTCTAACTACATTGCCTTGCTCATCTAGTTTATATCTAAAGATCCACTTAGTTCCTATGGTCTTTTGATTCCTAGGTTTTGGTACTAAGTCCCATACCTCATTTCTCGTGAATTGATCAAGCTCCTTTTGCATAGCATTGATCCAGTATTCATCGTGCTCAGCATCGGTGAAGTTCTTTGGCTCATTTACTGAGATGAATGCAACATTGTCGAGATACTTTCTAAGCTGATCTCTTGTCATCAGCTTATTGTCAGCGGAATCAAGAATGGACTTCTCCGAATATCCTCTTGGGATTTTTATTTCTTTAGGTAATGTTGAGTTGTCTGGAATAGGTGTTTCTACAATATTTGCAGGAATGGATTGGTCAGCAAAGGTAATTTCGGGTTCGTGTTTACCTTTGGTCAGCCCTTGTACTGATGACTCAGTAGCTCCTGTTTGGTCAGCGGAAGCTGAGCTTGGTTCATCTTCGGCAGACTGAGTTGTCTTTCCTACAGGGTCAGTTTCATCGAACTCTATATGGACAGACTCTTCAACAACTTGAGTTCGTTTATTATATACTCTATATGCTTTGCTGTTAGTTGAGTACCCTAAAAAGATCGCTTCGTCAGCTTTAGCATCAAATTTTGCAAGGTTATCTTTTGTATTGAGTATAAAACATTTACACCCAAAAGCACGAAAGTAGCCAATGTTGGGCTTTCGTCCTTTCCAAAGTTCGTATGGGGTTTTCTTAAGAATAGGTCTAACTAAAGCCCTATTGAGTATGTAGCATGCTGTGTGGACAGCTTCACCCCAGAAATACTTTGGAAGCCTATTTTCACTCAGCATTGTCCTAGAAATTTCGACAATTGTTCTGTTCTTCCTTTCAACCACCCCATTCTGTTGGGGCATTCTAGGAGCAGAGAAATTGTGGTCAATACCACCAGCTTCACAGAATTCGTCAAACTGTTGGTTTTTGAATTCTCCACCATTGTCGCTTCTAATATGAGCTACTTTTAGGTCTTTGTCATTTTCAAGCTTTTTAATCAATGTGGTGAACATCTCAAATGTTTCATCCTTGCTACTCAGCAAGATGATCCAAGTATACCGAGAGAAACCATCTACAATGACTAAGGAGAATTTCTTACCGCCCAAGCTGAGTGACTGGACAGGTCCGAAAAGGTCCAAATGTAGTAGTTCCAATGGTCTCTTGGTTGAGACAATGTTTTTACTTTGAAAAGACTTTTTCGTTTGTTTACCTTGCTGACAAGCATTACATAATTGATCTTTTTCAAATTTCAACTTGGGCAATCCCTCAACTAGTTGCTTTCTAGCTAATTTGGCTAGGAGGTCCATGCTTACATGACCAAGTCTCCTATGCCATAGCCAGGAGTTATCCTCTTTAGACACTAAGCATATATTTTTGGAAAACTGTTTTTCTAAACTCAACATATATACATTGTCAACACGAGGAGCAGTTAAAATCAAGTTATTTGTTTTTCCCTCGAGTATCCGACACTGAGTAGCATCAAATATAACCTGTCTACCGCTATCACAAAGTTGAGCTACGCTCAATAGGTTATATTTGAGACCCTTAACTAAGGAGACTGACTCAATGTTGGGGTTACCTCCGATAGTACCTGATCCTACTATCTTACCCTTCTTGTTGTCTCCAAAGCTTACGTTTCCACCTCGTTTAAGCTCAAGTGTGATGAACTGAGTTTCATCACCAGTCATATGCCTCGAGCATGCGCTGTCAATATACCACAGTTCTGACTTCTCCACGCATCTCAGGCTCACCTGCATTTTGAATCATTCATCTTTAGGTACCCAATTCTTTTTGGGTCCTCGTTTGTTAGCATAAACAGGTGCAAAGTCATGTTTTAATTTGTGACGGCATACTTTTATAGTGTGGCCTTGTTTACCACAGAAGTCACAGAATGTTACCCTCTTGGGGTGACTTTGTTTTTTGTCAGCACCATTGTGCTGAGCATGCCAACATACCTTAGTGGTATGTCCTTTCTTTCCGCAGAAGTCACATTGGACAATCCGCTTATTGTGCAACACACATCTGTTGTGTGTCCCCTTTTCCCACAACAGTCACACTGAGTGAACTGTCTATGCTGACCAGTACCTGAGTACTCAGCATGGGATTTATTTAAACCTTTCATTTGGTTCTGAAGGTTTGTGACATCTTTCTCAGTTTCTTTGAATCTGATTGGACCTCCGAGACAAATTTGTGCATAATTTCCATGTTACTATGCAAAGTTGAGTTGTCTTGGAGAAGATATCGGAGGTCACTAAGTTTGACCTCTTCAATCTCGTCACACCGCCTGCTGAGTGCCTTTATTTTCTTGTTACACTTTTTAGTTAGTGTATATAAATCACTCAGGGCGTTAGTCATTTCTTTTCTAAGCAAGTGTGAGGATGTTACCTCATTTGAGTATTCCTCCTGTTCAGATTCTTCAGAGAGGTCAGCATGCTCAGATTGAGTGTGGTCAGCAGCGTCATCGGTCATGAAGCATATGGTTGCCGACTCAGTGGCTTCAGCTTCTGACGATGTTGAGTCGTCATTGTCACTCCATGTGGCTACCATTGCCTTTTTGTTTCCCTTCTTATCTTTCTTTAGATTAGGGCAGCTTGACTTAATGTGCCCAGTTTGATGGCACTCAAAGCATGTGACAGATTTGGAGCTGTCCTTTTTGTATTTGTCACTAGACTCAGCTTTGTACCTGTCGCCTCTTCTGAATGGCCTCTTGCTGTTCTTTTCATTCTTTCTAAACAGCTTCTTCATCTTCCTTGTGAACATGGCCATTTCCTCATCGTCCGATGAGTCAGCTTCGGTTGAGTCAGCTTTCATGACAAGTGATTTTTGTTTCTTGTCTTCTGACTTTTCTTTTGCTTCAAAATTTTTCATAGAGATCTCATGAGTCAGCAGAGATTCGATCAGATCGTCATATTTATATGTGGTCAAGTCTTGAGCCTCCTCTACGGCAGTTTTCTTAGCTTGCCAACTCTTTGGTAAGCTTCTCAGGATTTTCTTCAACTGCTCTTCTTCAGTGAAGTTCTTGCCGATACTCTTTAGCTTATTTATAATGTTGGTGAATCTAGCATTCATTCCAGAGATGTCCTCATTGTCGTTCATCTCGAACAGCTCGTATAATCTCATATGTTGGTTCACCTTTGACTCTTTGACCTTGCTTGTACCTTCGTAGGTTACTTCAAGCTTTTTCCAAATCTCCTGTGCTGACTCGCAACCTGAAATCTTATTGTACTCTGCAGCATCTAACGCATAGTGAAGCATATTGATAGTCGAATCATTGTTTTGTAATTTTTTAAGGTCATCTTCTGACCACTCAGTTTCACTCTTAACAATTTTCTCATTGTCAACAGTTTTATATGGCATATATGGGCCTTGAACTATTGCAAGCCATGCACTCATATTTGTGGCTTGAATAAAGTTCTTCATCCTATTCTTCCAGAATGTATAATTGGATCCAAAGAATAGGGGAGGCCGACTAATTGATAATCCCTCAGGGAGTATCTGTGTTGTTTGGTTCCCGGGAAGGAAACGAGTGCTGTTCTCAGCCATTTATCGGGATCAGCTCAAGATTGTTAAATCTTTGAATACTGAGCTATTTAGCTCTGATACCACTTGTTGGTCCCGTGTGATTAGTTCCAAGGGCGGGGGGTTAGGAACTAATGTAACTTTTTCTTATTTAATTAAGCTGACTTAATATATTTTCTTGACTTAGTTAACTCAGCTTTGGTCAGCACGGCCGATTATAGTGTAAGACAGCTTTAGTCAGATGTTGACTAGAACTATTTTACGTATGAGTTGGGAATTGACACTATTATGGTCATCTTCCAACTCAGCACTCCTATTTACTCAGTGTCAGTTTAAACAATTTATATGCTGAGTAAATATAACAAGAAACACATACAGATATATATATATATATATATATATATATATTGAGAGAGAGTTATAGATTACTCAGTACGACTTATCCTGGTTCGGCCTCTCCGCCTATGTCCAGTCCCCAGAGTCCCTCCGGGCTTTTTAAATCCAATACTGAGCTCTTTAAAGGTAGAGCAAAAACCGTTTACAAGGCAGTTGAATATGCAAGAGTACCTTCTTCTATTCATCTACTCAACTCCTACTAAGTGCTATAACCAAACACCTAGATTTCTCTACCACTAAGCACTCAACACCGAGTACTCAGCACAACACTCTCAATTTTACAATTGATATAGATTGTTTTTTTTCGAATGAAGAACACTTTAGATGATTACATGAAATCAATCTAGCTTTTACACAAGAATAGAAATTTGGTGTAAGATCTCTTTTGGATTTTGTGTGCTTTGTATGTATACTCTTTTTGTTCTTGTTGTAATCGGCTAATGATCCAAGAATGATCATGTCTTTATATAGTTGAGGTCTGAAGCAGAAATGGTTTGAACTTTGGATTTGTCCATTGATCCAAACGGCTCCTTTTTTAGATAAGTTCTAGTCAGCTTCAGTTTTGCAGGCCAATCCTGTCGTCTGAATTTCCACAGTCGTCAGGCTTGTCTTCTTCTTGCAGATTTCGTCTTCTTGTGCCAGTTTGTCTTTTTGCTAATCGAACAGTTGACCCATACATCTCGAAATTGGCTTTTGCGTAATTCCAAGGTTCTGGATTGGTGCAGACAGTTGTCGGATCTTGTCTTTTAGCAAACAGATCCTTCATGCTGTCCTGAAGATCACTCAACATGACTTTAATCACCGTTGTCTTTGATTGTTGCCAATTCAGATACTGAGTTCTCTTTTACTCAGCTTCCATGGTCAGCTTCGTTCTGCAAGACATAGTTCTTGGAAGGCTTTTCTACTTTTGATACTGAGTTTTCGTTCCACTCAGCTTCTTGATCTTTAAGCTTCTGTTCTGAAGATGACTTATCTTCACTTACGTAGAGTTCCACTCTACTTAGCTTCTGCTGTGAACTTATGCTGACTTCGTCATGTCTTACTTTTTATTCCTTTTTGTATTTATATTTATACTCAACATTGAACAAACATATTACTACAATTAAATCAAAGCACTTAAATTTAATTGTCCCTTAATCATGGATTAACTTAAATAATTTTGTCAAATCAAAATCATGTGGAAAGGTGTTTCAACAGTGGCCACTATAAATAGATAATGTATGTATTCTACATGAGGTATGTAAACACTACACAGTTAGAATTGTTTCTATTATCTTCAACTTCCCTTCAACCTTTGCTAAATTAAGCATCGGAGTCGGTTCATCGGATGTTGACCCCTCTCTAACTAGCTGTTATTCTCATTTCAGGTTAAGGAAGGAGATTCTAGAAGATTATACATATTACATGACATCATTGGTGCGGTGAGCATGGACAAAGCTATGTTATAAAAGAGCAATGTTTCCACTTATTGACTTTGCTCAATGCGCGTCTACTAGTCGACCTCTAGGGCCTATCATTTAAGAAAAAGGGATGGCAGAATTTCAACCAGATTCTTGACAGTTCTCCCATGATGAATGCCATCAGGAGCCTATAGACCCCTAGCACTAATGGTTCCTTAACAAAATCAGAAGATAGTTTAGTTAGAACCTCAACCAGGTTCAATGTGATATGAATGGCATCAAAGCAGAGCATGCAACAAAATGGTTGAAATGAAGGAAAAGTTACGATTGGAAGAATAGGTTATACATCATGCAAATCGAGAAAATACTTGTGCCATATGATAGTTTTACCTTCGATAGACTGACTAGTATGTAAGGAGTTGATCACCTTAAATGTCGCATTTCAGGACCCTTAGTCCATCCATCTAGAGACCAGCTAATGGTAATTGCAATGGGCCAGTGATCATGCTTTAAGGTGACCATTACAAGGATTTCGTACTGGAAATCCCTAGAAGGGGAAAGGAGAGGACCCGAAGAGGTGGTGAAGGGAAGAACCCAAACATTACTCAAGAGACATAGATAATATGGAAGAGAATGAGCCTCAGTACCATCATCTAGTTCGAGAAAGTTTGGGAGAAAGGCAGAGGCCGGCAGAGGAGGAGGATGACAGACCCATTAATAAATGGGAAATGTATGAGATCATATGAAAGGAGTTGTAGAAGGCCAAGAATGAAGTGGGGGTTCAGACAGGACCTCTAGTGATAACTGATACATTCACTCCTCTTTCTACAGAAATTGAGCGTCAGTCGATGCCTAGAGAGTTCAGTATCCCTACCTTTTAGGAGTATGGTGGTGTAGGGGATCTAACAACCCACATTAAGAACTTTAGAAGAATGATGGAAATAACAACGACAATTGATTTTGTTCTCTGTTGTCTTTTCCCAACCACAATGAAATACTCAACAACCTGTTAGGATGAGCATCTCCTTCAAGGTTCCATTTGGAACTTTAACTAGATGGCTTCATCCTTTGCTGAGAACTTCATAACATTCATCCTCGAGGGGAAGATAATGGAGGATCTGAATAGGGTGTTCCAAACTGAAAGGGAAGCTCTGCCTTAATTTATTGAGCATTTCTAAGCTTTAGCCATCCAAATCAAGGATTTCAATGTCTAAGGAGCGATAAAATCTATGGCAGGGAACTACTGAAGCTGAGCCTTGTAGTAAAGTATTGTCACTGATAAGGGCGTTTCGTCCCTATCTTTTAGCGTGATTTACGGTTTAATTTTGGAAAAAATAAATAAGTTTATTGCAAAAATAGAATGTTTTAATAAAATAACGAAATAAAAATAAAATACGTACTTTCGGTTATTTATCTTTATTTTTGATTAAGTTAGAAAATAAAACTTCAAGCTAACTCGGCTCTCGAGAATTGTATTTCAGGTACGAGTAAGGAGCAAAAATCCACCGACATACGCGGGGCGTATCACCCTCCACACATGGCGTGGAACACCAAGTCAGAAATAATTGCTCAATCCACAGGCACCACGTGGGACTTACCCACTGCCACGTGGGGCGTACAAGCAATGATAACCTCAATCATGAATGTCAGACTGCATGGTCTTCCAAGTCAACTGCTCTCACGCGGGGCATCCTAACCTACACACGGGGCGTATATGGGAAGTTCTTCAATCTAAAGTTCCAAGGACTCACATACGCAAGGCGTCCGCTAGGCCACGCGAGGCGTAAAAGACACATTTCAAGCCATTAAATCTTAGGAGCTCAACCACGCGAGGCGTACCCCAGTCTACACGGGGCGTGGTTGAGACAACAAGATCTGAATTTAGTCCACATGCAGGAGATTTCTGACGGAATGGGTCAATACACGGGGCGTCCCCTACCATACGCGTGGCGTGTCATAGGAATTCTGCAGAAATAATGTATCTCCATACTTGTATCTTGTGAACTTACAATTCTACCCCTAGCTTGATGTGTATAAATAAGAGTGACTAGCACTCATTTAGACATCCAGAATTTTATGTATTGAGTTCTTACTATATAGATTTTAGATTTAGATTTTACATAGCAAAATTCTATCACCTTGAGAGCTTGTTCGTTTTATTCTGGCATTCCGTCAAAGTTTCGTTCTACCTTCGTTCACCAAGCTAGAGAGTTCCACCTCCAAGTCCTAAGAGACGGCCTTGAGTCCGGTTAGCTAGTTCCGAGGGTGGATTCTTCCCTTTTCACTTGCTAATTAGCTTGTACTCTTCCTATGTACTAGGCTTGGTTGTATTCCATATTTACATTTTCCATATTTATAATTTATGATTCACAATCTCTTTTTCTATATATGTGTTGATGTTTGTTACTTGTTTTGATATTCGTAATTGATTATCGTGTAGGGGGACGCGATTTCCGACGCCATTCGGGCTATCTTTAGGGATTCATATAGGTGTTGCCTTATCGGAAGTGACGCACCGGAAACCGTAGGAATTGACAAGCCACGGAACTTACGGGCCCTAATTTTTAATCCCAAGCATTAGACACGCCTTGACTAGGAACCACGTAGTCTAAGTACTTCACGGGTCGGTCACACTACACGTAGTTGTCATTGCAATAGTAAATCATCAACCGTATATATTGGGAGCCATTGTTTATCATATTTATAACTTATCACCATCCATATCATTTCGTAGAGTTTTCGTTATATAAATCTGTCTCACTTATAGTTAGGAGTAGTTTGTAGTTGTTTCCCACATCAACTCAAAGTATTCACTGCTTAGATAACATATAAAACCGAGTCGTTTAATACTTGTAGTTATAAATCCCGTGGATTCGATACCCGATCTTAACCGGATTATTACTTGATACGACGGGGTACACTTTCCCCTAAGTAGTAGCGTCTAGTAGAGATAGAGCATTTAGGAAGATCACATCCGTAGTCATAACGAACTTATCATAATATACATTTCATAAGCTCTACCTAGGCGCTGCACGCATCAGTCACATCCAAACCTCGGAACTTTTAAGACTTGGTGAAGATCGCAAACTCAAACTACTATCATATGCCACATGTTTGATCTTATTATGATAATATGTCTAACTAATCTGCAGACTCAAAGAATCATCAAGAGTATTATGGATTATGTAGTGTGATGCTTCGATTCAATTATCATGCACGATCCATTCGGGTGTGTCTCAAGCTTCTTCTGGGTATCACATAAAGTAATTGCATGGTAGTTATATGTTAGATTTGGCATTCATCACTCTCGATAGATGAGAGATATATCCTAGGGCACCCGTGGTTGAATTACTCTAAACCCTTGCAAGGTGGTAGGTTAAGAGTGGAAATGGAGATTTCATTTAACCTATCCGTTAATAGTGAATTCAACCTAAACGAGTAAACAAATTGTTTAGACAGTTGTTTGACTTGAGCAGACAGTCTAGTCAATTCTTTAGTCAAGGGTGAATCATTTTCTTTTAAATTGCCTAGACAATAGTATCTTATGGTCATGGACTTTTCTTAAAAGATCTTTGTATCTTCCCCATACTTCAGACAATGGTTCATCGGGTCTTTGCACAAAATGAGAAACAATATTTCTCAGTTTGATATCTAGGTGGGAAATACTACGTTAAAAATGCACTAGCAATTTAGTCCTATGTTGTAATGGATCCAGCTTGTAAATTCTTCATCCAAAACCTAGCTTTATCTTTGAAATCCTTCGAGATAAACATGTTTATTTTTAATCCTACTGAACTCGCATAGATCTAATAATCTATGTTGCATTGGCTATAAGTTGTGGAGATATACCCTTTTCATCCATGCTAAACTCGAAAATGATCAAATAAAAAAAAACTATGAGTTACAGATACAAATCAAATGGAAAAGAGATACAATGAGAGATATGAATTTAAAATAAAGTCAAAAGGCAAAAAAATAAAATACGAAAACACAAAAAGTAAGAAGATAATAATAACATAGATGAGATTAAAAAATGTTTAATATATCATTTGCTTTCTGAACTTTTTCAAAAAGCTTGATTGACCCATTGAACTTTCAAAGTGTTCTGATATCTCCTCAACTTGCATAGAATGTCTAGTTAGCCCCTGAACTTGCGTAAAATGTAATTACTTAATCATTTAGTTGTAAAAAAAAGTAAGTTAAATACGGAAGATGTATTGCACGCTTAAAAAAGTAAAACGACTAAGGTCGGGGTATGCGATTCTAATATTAGAGAAGATAAGTTCTACAGTTGAGTAAGTAAGAACTTCATTTTTAATCTATTCTGTGAATTATGTAATAACATTCTAAGGCGCATGCAACACATCTTCCGCATGCAGCTTACATTTTTGCAATCAAGTAATTAATTGATTACATTTTACATAAGTTTAAAGGGCTAATTGAACATTTTATGCAAGTTGAGTTGGCTATCGGGACACTTTCAAAGTTCAGGAGGCCAATCAAGTTTTTTGGACAAGTTCAGATGGCAATTGATGTATTAAGCCAAAAAAAAAAGCATAACACCCATTTGGGTCCGTAAACTTAAGCTATCAAAATCATCAATTAAGTCCCCCTTATCTGTCTAGAATTCCTCTATCAAAAATGAAGTCAAAGAAGGAATTAATTTCTGCGATTGACCGCTTCGAAAGAAGAACCCTTCTCTGAATCAGCAATTGATCAAACTTCCCGCTATTCCATTTCTACGGCTCAAAGTTCGTGAATTAAGCAAAAATCATCAATTGATTCCTCATAAAAATCATTCGGTTGAACAGTTTCAGACTTTCTTTTCCAAACTCATTTTGAGCCAACACAAGGTTCGTTACAGTACATATCAAATAGTCATAGTTTCTGATTTTAGGATAAAATGAAGACTCAATTGATGATTTTTGTTTAATTCATAGACCCAATTGATGATTTTGATAATTTAAGGTTCTAATTGACTTTGAAATTTTAGTTTAAGGGCTTCCGTGAGTGTTCTTCCTAAAAATAAAGAGTGGCTAGGGTTGTTTTAAAAAGAGAGAATTTTTAGAGATTAATTAGTTTATAGGAAAAATTATAAAACTGGGTTAAATTGGAGGCTCGTCTACATATTTAGACCTATTACATTATCTTTTACTAAATTAGATACTTTTAAATTATTTTCCCAAAATACCCTTAGTATATATATTATGACTTAACCAATTTTTTCACTCTATTTCTCATCATTTGCAATCCAATTTCAGTTTCATACATCAATACATGATCCATAAATTTCTTTGTATGTGTTAGTTTTGAGTATTTTAAATTAGTTTTCACATTTAACGAACAAAATTGTAGATTTTATCAACCCGATGAGTTCGCAGTATACGATTTTGCTTAGCAGAAGAAGCAAAATCATGAACTGCGAACCATCAGTTTCTTCCATTATGAAGCAAAATCGTGAACTGCGAACCAGCAGTTTACAATTTTGCTTAGCAGAAGAAACAAAATCGTGAACTGCGAACCAACAGTTTACAATTTTGCTTAGCAGAAGAAGCAAAATCATGAACTGCGAACTCATCGGGTTGATAATATATTTTGGTTAAAAGTCATAATATATATATTAAGGGTATTTTGAAAAAGTCACAAATAAATAGTCTAGATATATAATGTATTGGATATGTAATCTAAATATATAAACGGATGTCCAATTTATTTTTTGGTACTTGACAAGGTATTGATACTTTTTATGAAAAGAATATATGACTGAAATATGCAATGATTTAGTATTATTTTTAATAATAGACACTCCATTTTGATTTTATATATATATATAAAAATTAAATATATTGACCATAATATAATATAGTGTTAAGCTAATCATTTTTAATAATAGTCATATTTTCTTATTCAAATATTTTAGTTGGACCATAATATAGTGTTGACCTAATAATTTTTCTCCCTTTATAGATTATTTTATAGTTATATCCATCCTTCCATAAAAAAATACTACTTTAAAAAATTATTTATTCTTTTCTAAAAAATATTATTTATTCTAAGATAAAATACATTACACTATTGTTAATTAAAACATTTATAATTTCTTAAAAAATTAGGAGTTGCTGCCCCTAATTACTTATCACCGCTCCCATTTTGTCAATTTTACCTTTCTCAATTTTTTTAACCAAAAACTGATAATTCTTTCTGTCTCCCGAGCAAAACTGATAATTCTTTCTGTCTCCCGAGCAAAACTGAAATTCTAAAAAAAAATGGATCCGAGAACTCCAAAAATGGATGATTTCGAAGACGAGGTAAAATTTTTTTTTAAAAAAAATAGTCGTTTTTGCACTAGGCGGCCAGAAAAAACGTCTGCCCTTTAGGCAAAAAAATCCAAATATTTCGTTAAATTTAAAAATATTAATCTCACATACTACTAGGAAATTACAAAAAAAAAATGCAAAATCTTTTTTTTGGAAACTGATATACAACTGTTACATATTGAATAAAAAAATTGTGTTTCTAAAATTACCTAACTTTCAAACGTTAAGGGTAAAATTCTCATTATGAAATTACAAAAAACGCAAAATATTTTTTTAGAAACAACTGATATGTAATTGGTGTAGAATACATTTTTTTTTTTGTTTTTTTAGTTATATATAAAAGGCAAAATCATTATACGATCATACCTCAGAGACTTAATGCACCAAAAAATGAAAGATTGGGGCATCAGGATGCTTTTGCCTTATATATAAAATTGACCTGAAACGTTAGGGGTAAAATTGTTCTTAGATGCCCACGTTTAAGGGTAAAATGACAATATTTTAGACCTTAATGATAAATTGTTATTGACTGTCAATGTTAGAAGTAAAATTGTTCTTGGCTGCCAACATTTAAGGGTAAAATGACAATATTGTAGACGTTAATGATAAAATTGCTCTCGACTATCAACGTTGGGGATAAAATTGTTCTTGGCTACCAACGTTTGAGAGTAAAATGGAGTGTTTATATGAAGCACACGGTCTTTCATGTCACTTGGAGAACCCACAATTCATATTTGGACACGTGTATTGTGATCCCACTGGATAAATAAAAAAGTGGAGTCTCTTATAATATGTGTGGATCCGTATTACACATGTCAAAATATGTATAGAAGGTCATCCGTTTGACATAGAGAACCAGGTGCTTCTAATAATATCCCGGTAAAATGATAGTATGTTATATGTTAATGATAAATTGCTCTTGACTGTCAACGTTAGGGGTAAAAATGTTCTTGGCTGCCAACGTTTAAGGGTAAAATCATAGTATTTTAGACGTTAATGATAAAATTGCTCTTAACTATCAATGCTATGAGTAAAATTGTTCTTGTCGCCAACGTTTAAGGGTAAAATGACAGTATTTTAGACGTTAATAATAAAATTGCTCTTGATTGTCAACGTTAGGGATAAAATTGTTCTTGGATGTCAACGTTTAAAAGTAGAATGAGCCAATGTTTAAAGGTAGAATGGAGTGCTTATATTAAGCATCCATTCCATATCACTTGGAGGACTCCAAATTCACATTTGGACACGTGTATTGTGATGAGTCCCTATTGTGGAGCCTCTTATAATATGTGTGGGTCCGTATTATACATGTTAAAATATACATAGATGGTCCTCCGTTTGACATGTTGAACTGGGTGCTTCTAATAATTTCCCATTAAAATGACAGTATTTTAAACGTTAATGATAAATTGTTTTTAACAGTCAATGTTAGAGGTAAAATTGTTCTTGGCCGCCAACGCTTAAGTGTAAAATCATAGTATTTTAGACGTTAATGATAAAAATGCTCTTGACTGTCACCATTACGGGTATTCAGTAACTTTATTTTTTTCTCATCCCAATATATAAAACATATCCACTTTTGTACATTTATATCTACTATACAGTTGCCTGCTAACAGTTGCTGGAGTAAGCCATTAATGATGTATCAACAAAACTTTATTGCTCAACACTTCTAAATTTGTATGGTCATTTTTGTCAGACTCATGTATATTTTAATTGTATATATATATATATATGAAGTAAAGTAGGAAAAGCAAAAAACACAGTCCAAGAAAAATGGAGTCTGGAGGAATTGTTGAATTTCTAGAAAATAAGACCATTTTAATCACTGGTGCCACTGGTTTTCTAGCTAAGAGTACTTACTTCTTCTTCTATCTTTTCATTTGAAACTGCTTGAAATTACTTGAAACTGCTTGAAATTGCTTGAAATTGTTTGAAATTGACTGAAATTGATTGAAATTGCAGTTTATGTGGAGAAAATTTTGAGGGTTCAACCAAATGTGAAGAAGCTTTATCTTCTGGTTAGAGCAGCAGATGATGAGTCGGCTATGCGACGTCTACAGGACGAGGTATGTTAAGTATTCCACATTGCTGAAGTACTAAACGGGTTTTTTTATATGTACGTGTGGGGCGATTCTTGTTTTTAAAGTAGTGAGTTAGGTTTATGTTTACGTGGTACTAGTGTTTTGCATTTTAATATCGAGTGTATTTAATTTGTTTCACGTTCCAGATGTATATGTTGTTTTTTTTTTTTAAGTCGGTGTGACTCGTTTTAAATTGTGAAATAATTTTCTCCTTGTAAGATACGTTTTTTTTTTTTTTTGAGTTTATAAGATTAAGTTTCTCAATTTTACGTCAGAGTTGTGGAAACGAATGTTGGACCACATTGCTTAATCTGTGAAGTACTTATAAATGGGTTTTTTTATATGTACGTGTGCGGCGATTCTTCTTTTTAAGTAGTGAGTTAGTTTTATGTTTACGTGGTACTAGTGTTTTGCGTTTTAATATCGAGTTATTTTCGGTGTGACTCGTTTTAAATTGTGAAATAATTTTTTCCTTTTAAGATACTTTTTTTTTTTAGTTTATTAGATTAAGTTTCTCAATTTGACATCAGAGTTATTGAGTCGAATGTTGGATCGCTCACAGATGTAATGTTATGAGACTGTTTGTATACTCTCGCACACAAATATCCCTTGGACTTGTACAACACGGACCTGACTTATCATATGTTGACATTTCTTTTAATAAATGAGATGTTTAAATAAAAAGTTTACGTTTATAGTTAAGATCTGAAAATAACTTTTAGTATTTCTGATATATATAATATTACAAATTTTACGCTCCAAAATTTTTATGCTCCAAATGTTCGGCCCTAAAAGGGAGTGAGGTGTGTTATTCAGTGGCGAAGGGGGTGGATGGGGTCCATTGCACCCCTGACAACCAGAATCCATTCTAGAAAGGTAGTTCTAAGTGGTCCTCTTCTTCTAAAAGGGTCGGGTGATGATGCAGTTGCATCACCCGACCCCTGATCTGGGCCCATTGCACCCCTGACAACCAGAATCCATCCTAAGAGGATAGTTTGAGGTGGTCCTCTACTTTTGAAGAGGGTCAGGTGATGCTGCAGTTGCATCATCTGACCCCATTTTCTGGCTTTGTCACTGTTTTTTTTTTAATATCTTTTTTAAGAGTATGTAATTAATTTAATTTGTTGGGTTTTTTTTTTTTTTTTTTCAGATTATAGAGAAGGATTTATTCAATGTTTTAAGAGAAAAATATGGTTCAAAGCTAAATTCATTTATATCAGAAAAAGTGAGACCTCTACCAGGAGATATAAGTCTTGAAGATTTAGGGGTTGAAGATTCCAAATTGAAAGAAGAAATGTGGAGTGAAATTGATGTCATGGTGAATTTTGCTGCCTCCATTAATTTTGAAGAAAGGTAATTTAGAGAATATTTTCCAATTTAGGTCCGTTTATTTTTCGGAAAATATTTTTCTGATTTTTTGGTATTTGTTTATTTAGGAAAATAAGTTAACGAAAAATTTTAGGTGTTCAACATAAAAATATACAAAAAAAGGGATAAATTACACCTATGGCCACTGAACTTCAATTCTTAACAGTATGATCACTGAATTTTATAGTTTTTATCACCGATGGTCATACCGTTAAAAATTAAAGTTCAGTGACTACAATGTTAAAATGGGTAAAGTCCAGTGACCGTGAGTGTAATTTATCCAATAAAGTGTTTTCTTGAACCATATTTTATTCATTTTTTCCTTTTTAAAAATAGTAGTCACACTCCATTTTTTGTTTCCCGGTGTTATAGCCAAAACACCGAAAAATATTTTATTTTTCAAAACATAATATTTTACAGTAAACAAACAGGAATTAGAGTTAGTTGGATGGAAAATATTTCTTAAAGAATGTTGTTTTTTACTTTGTTTCTAAAAAAATCTCAACTATTGTAATAAATGAAATTATATTTAGCAAAAAACTATAAAAATAAACTTTGTGGTTTAACCAATTTGCAAAAACAGCCGTTATAATTTAAAAGTTTGCAAATATAAATTTCTGTTTTGTGAAATTTGCAGTTAAAGAATTTGTCAGTCAACTTTTTAGTTAAAACATACTTGTGGCTTAGTTAATTTGCAAAGTGAAACTTTCTATTTTAGGTAATTTGCAAAATCAATCATTTTTACTTCAAATCGCTCCATTTTGAAGTAAATAGTCACGACAATAATTTTTGACGAAATGACAGAGTTTGTAAACTCCAAAAAGCACATACCTCCTGTTTATAAACTTTTAAACTACGAAAACTGTATCTATAAGTCTGTCAAACCACATGGTTTATTTTTATACTTTCTGATCGTGGTAATCATTTATAATTACTGGGGTGACCACCGTAATAAGGGAGATTAATTTAATTAATTAATTATTAGTTTTTTCTTTTGTGAAATATAAACTAATCATTTTTTTAATTTTCTTAATCCTTGTTTGGATTTGGGAATTTATGAAGATATGACGTGGCACTGAGCATAAACACAATGGGAGCATTGAATGTCTTGAATTTTGCAAAGAAATGTCCCAACATCAAGATGCTAGCTCACGTCTCTACTGGTAAATATTTGACAAAAACTTTCAATTATCCGATTTTTCGGTTTGAGGTTCGTTAGGTACTTTTTATTTAAGTGGATCATCTCCCAATTAAAACTTTCTACGTATATTTGGATTTACATTGTTAAAAAAAATCCAGGTTGAATTTATTTGTGTGTTACTTAGACATGTTTACGGGCCTAGGTAACCGCTTGATCCATCCAGTTTCGTATTCAATAGACCCGAATAAGCAAAAATAAATCTAGATCTATCTAAACTCGTATAAGCCCACCTATTTCTAAGACAACTTTGGGATTTATAAAAATAAGATGGGCCGGTCCGGTCCAATCGCCCTATTAATATTAATCCCTATTCTAAAAATTGGCTCAAACAGACTCCTAGGTAAGGAATTTTACAACACCGTCCCAATTTCTTCAAATCGGACTGTGTAGTTTAGTTCACAATTTTTCGTCACCTAGCCGGTTTCAGGCGGACCAATTAAAAAAACAGTTCCTTGATTTTTATGTCAATTTTTTCAATTTTAAATAACATATTAAATAATTGAAAAAGATCTAAGACCATGAAATATTATTTTTAAGGATATTAATATTATTTTGTTAGCATATTTTTATTTTTTAAGGTATTAATGTAATAAATATTAATATATATATCTATTTTTAGTTATTATTTTTATATAGTATAATTCACATTTTAATTGTATTTACATAATAATTATTTATTAAAAATTTAAAAAATTTAAAAATATAAATCCGAATCCTAGGGCCCGTCCGCTTGACTAGCACCTAGTATTTTTACATCCTTAATATTAATTAATTAATATATTTATGTATTAAACATTTATTTACAAGTACTAATTTAATTTTATTAATAAACAAATTATATTTTTTGTACATGGATTCATTCGAACTGGGCTTGAGATATGATTTTTAAGCCCGAGTTAGCGTATCCTAAGCCCGCCTAATTTAACAATGAGTTGGACTGAATATTTTCACACGAACGCCCACTGAATTCAGCCCGATCCATGAACATGTTGATGTAAACGGAGCAGTGCAAGGTGGGGATTACGTTCCCCATTTCCGCTCTCCGTCCTCTCAGGGGTTTTTCGTTCCCGTCCCCGAAATCTAAACGGGACAATTTTTTTCCCGTCCCTGCAAGGATCTTCATTCCCCGTTTCATTGTATATTTTTTTAAATTGTAGCTTATGTATGTGGAGAAGACAAAGGGTTGATATTAGAGAAGCCATATTTAATGGGAGAAGCAAAAAAAGGAGATGAGAAAATAGATATTGAAGGAGAAAAGAAATTGGCTGAAGATAAAGTAAATCAACTTCAATCTGAAAATGTTTCACCTAAAGAAATTACTTCTCTCATGAAGGATTTTGGCCTTGAAAGGTAATATTATATAATTATTATAAATTATAATTTATTATTATTATTATTATTATTATTATAGTTAATGTTAATTATTAACATTTTAGTATGTGTGTTTTCATAGTTTTAATTTGGATAAAAAAAAGGTCAATTTAATTAAGAAAGTATAAAACTAATCGATAATTGAAAGGAATTGAAGAATAGATTAAGGGTCCGTTTGGTTACTTCCTGTTTGTTGGTTGCTGTTCCTGTTTGTTGTTGCCTTTGGAAAATGCTGCTTTTCATAAAAGCAGATATTCTCTGCTTTTGTAAAAAGCTGCTTTACAGTGGTAAAAGACAAACAGGAGGAGTCTAACCAAACACCTAAAACGCTACCTTTCAAAGTGAAAATGCAAACAGGAGGTGAAAAGTAGGTAAACAAACACCCTGTAACTAAAACTGGACTATTAAAAAATACATCTGAAAGGTTTTTCATTTTTATTGATGGTTAACTGAAAAAAAAAATATTATATATATAAATAAAAGGGAGACTCCAATATTTTAGAGGTTTTAGGTCTGTAGTTTTTATATTTTTTATAAATTAAAATTTAATTAATTTTTTACAAAATAAAAACAAATAAAAATCAAACATCTATATATAATATAAAACAGTAACGATGGAGCTGAGGTGTCACTTCCTCCTTTTTTACTGATAGAAAATATAATATAAAATATAATATATTAACTTTAGTTATATTATTATATTTATTTATAAAACGATTATTTTATCCGTACTATATCTAAGAGTTCTACAGAATTTAAATTAATCCCTAAACTCTCTTTAATTCTCTGCATATCTATATCTAAAAGTTCTACATAATTTAAATTAATTCCTAAAATCTTTCTAATTCTCTGCATATCTATCTATATTATATAATATAAAACAGTAACGATGGAGCTGAGGTGTCACTTCCTCATTTTTTACTGATAAAAAATATAATATAAAATATGATATACTAACTTTAGTTATATTATTATATTTATTTAGTAAAAGATTATTTTATTCGTACTATATCTAAGAGTTCTATAGAATTTAAATTAATCCCTAAAATCTCTCTAATTCTCTGCATATCTATATCTAAAAGTTCTACATAATTTAAATTAATCCCTAAAATCTCTCTAATTCTCTGCATATCTATATATAATATAAAATAGTAACGATGGAGATGGGGTGTCACTTCCTCCTTTTTTACTGATAAAAAACATAATATAATATATAATATATTAATTTTAATTATATTATTATATTTATCTATAAAAGATTATTTAAGGTAAATGTGAAAATAAAATAATAATATTTAATTTATATAGCACCTTTATATCATTAATTGTAAATATTAGATTATATTTTTCTTAATATTTATATGTTAAGATGAATCCGTGCATCGCACGGGTCAAAAACTAGTTTATTATAATTTGTAGAGAATAAAGCACTTAACGGTTGTATTATTGTTAAGGTAAAGTGTAAAAAAAAATAGACATGTGATTTGACTTTTTTTTTTTACAAATGCAGTCCCGTGATTTAAAAATTTATAAACATAGAGATGTGGTTTGTGCAGTTTGTAAACTCGGATATTCTATTAAAAATTATTATCGTGGCTATTTATAGAAAAAGGGGGCGATTTGGAGAAATTTTAAAAGTCTGATTTTACAAGTTACTCCATATATATAGCCCGATTTTATAAATTAACTAAACTACAAATATTTTTTTACGAAAAAAATTAACTTACAAATCTTTTGACTTCATATTGTACAAACCATAATCCTTATTTGCAAGTTTTTAATCGGGAATTGTGTTTGCAAATCGGACTATATATTAGTGTTAAGAGAGGAGTTGTGAATAAATTTTGGAGGGCTCCTACTGTTGAGAGACGGTAATTGAAAATGCATAATGTGTATTATTGTTGTCAATTTTTTATCCATTTTAGTTTATTACATTCTGAATTTTTATATATATAATTACTATTATATTCATATTAATCATGAATTAATTAATTAATTTGAATTACAGGGCAAGAGGATATGGATGGCCAAATAC
The DNA here is from genome assembly GCF_963576675.1 of Euphorbia lathyris. Lineage (NCBI taxonomy): Eukaryota > Viridiplantae > Streptophyta > Magnoliopsida > Malpighiales > Euphorbiaceae > Euphorbia > Euphorbia lathyris. Next base: position 11,039,691 of record NC_088912.1, read on the forward strand.
GTATGTATTTACAAAAGCATTAGGAGAAATGCTTTTAATGCATTATAAAGATGATATACCTCTTATTATTATGCGTCCTACTATGATCACGAGTACTTTGTTTGATCCTTTTCCGGGTTGGATTGAAGGCGTCAGGTAATTAATTTTTCCTAATTTTTTTTATTTCAGTGTTAACAGAGCATTTTTATTATATATATATGATAAATATAAAACTCAGTTAACAGAACGTTTTTATTATATCTGTGACAGAACTATTGATAGCCTTATAGTAGGCTACGGCAAAGGGAAATTGACATGCTTTGTTTATCTTCCGCAAAATACTTTTGATTTGGTAAGTTAATCTCTCTCTCTCTCCGTATTAATTATGCAAAAGAAGAATTAGTATGAATGTAGATTATTATACCTGTTCATGGCCCGGGTATCAGTCTGGTCTGTCTAGGTTTATGTCTCTTAAGACGAGTTTAGCCAAGAAAATTTGATCTTAGGCCTCATTCGGTTCAAACCCGCTAAAGTCTGTCTATTTTTTTGTTAGGCTTGAGATTTATAAAAATAGTACGGGTTTTTCTGATTTGTTCTATTAATATTAATTATTAAATTTATATATTTATATATTAAGTATTTATTTCCAAGTATAAAATTTATTTTTTATTAATTAAAAATTATATATTTTTAGGTGGGTTTATACGGGTTGTGCTTGAAATTTGATTTTTAAGCACGAATCTAACCCGGTCCGAACCCATCTAAATTAACAGAGGGCCGTGACGGTCTAGGACTAAGCATTTTCAAATAAAAGATCGTTGGATACAGCCTTGTAGATCCATGAACATGTCTATTGATTACTAACTAGACATGTTTATTGTTCGGCTATTGGGCCGGTTTTATGGGTTTACATTTAAAAATATTTAGTTCGGTTATCACTTTAACAGGGCGGACTAGATTGTACTTGGGCTTAAAGATTACAATCCGAGCCCAACTCAAATTGATCCGCCTCTTTATATATGTGTGTGTGTGTGTAAACGCAGCAAAAATAATAACCGTGTCAAATGAATTATCTCTGTATAAATTGTATTATCGTGTCAGAAATTAACTTTCCTATAAATTGAGTGAGTAAAATTTAATAACTAAGTATCTGAATAGTACTTAATTCCTCGTCTCGAAACAATGTATGCCAAACAATGCCTAATTTGTATTTATTTATTTATTTATTTTTCTTTCGCAATTACAGATACCGGCTGATATGGTGGTGAATGCAATTATAGTAGCAATGGTTGCACGTGCGAATCAAAAGCGATGTTCAGATATCATATATCACGTGGGATCTTCATTAAGAAACATTGCAAATTTCTCTCAATTACATGATTGTACTTATCGTTATTTTACTGCAAATCCATGGATTAACAAAGAAGGAGAACCCGTTAAGATTGGTAGAGGCACTGTTTTAAGCTCTATGACTAGCTTCTATTTGTACATGAATCTTCGATACCTGCTTCCGTTTAAGGTATGTTCTTTCCAGATACGTTATCCCTAAAAAATCGCAACACCTACTTTTTCCAACTGCCTATATTGTCGTATCAGATATTGACAGTTTCTTTTCTTTATAACAGGGATTGCAACTAGCCAATACTGTGATGTTTCAAAAATACCAAGACTTGTGCACGTATCTCGATAGGAAAATCAAACTTGTGATGAGATTGGTACAACTTTACAAACCATATATACTCTTCGAGGGCATGTAAGAATAAATCTCTCATAATCTTTATAGTAACTGTATTTTTACCCGATACGCTGTTTACTCTTCATATTTTAATAATATATTATTTAGTCCTTAACTTTTGTTATATTCAACAGTTTAGTCTCTTATAGAGGACTAAACTGCCTAATAATTCAAATTGAATAAAACAAAAGTTGAAAACTAAACAATATATTATTAAAATACGATGACTAATAAATTATATATATATCATCAATTTTCCGTATTTTATATTTTTTCGTTTATTCGTGTAGCTTTGAGGACTCGAACTCGGAGAAACTGAGAATAGTAGCAAAGGAGATGAATCCCGATGAAGCGAAGATGTTCAACTTCGATCCGATGACAATTGATTGGAAAGAGTATATGATGACGGCTCATATTCCGGGTTTGCACAAATATTCTATGTAATAATGAAGACAGTAGTTGAATTCTCTCGTATTCGAGGGAACATAATAAATCATATCGGATAATTTTAATTTATCGATTCAAAATTAATGGTTGAGATTATTCCGACCTGACGTATTATATTATATTCATATTGAAAGTGATATATGTTGATTTTAGTTATGAATTATTTGTATGTATTTACTAAGGTTATACATATATGCCCAGTTAGGGTAATGTTAGCCTAGAAGATAAAAAAGTTTGTGCTAATAAAGTATTGACTTATTGTTTTAATTGCCTCTTTAAATTTTTGATAAATAATTTATTAGTCCGTATATTTTTACCTAACATGTTAATTTAGTCCTCATATTTTAATAATACATAATTCACTCTTTAATTTTTATTAGGATAAGGTATAAAAATACCTCTAACGTCTAAAATGGTGCAATTTTACCTTTTACATTGGCAGCCAAGAATAATTTTACCCCTAGCGTTATCAAGTTTGGTCTATTTGAGAAATAATTCATCAAACTGTCTTCTCAGTCATGAATCTTGTTATCTACACTTTACATATAAAGTCATTTTATCACTCATTAGTAACATATTATAAACATATGATTAGACGCGGAAAAAAATTTACAATTTTTTTTTAAATGTACTAACTTTTGTACAAGTTGGACGAAAAAAGATTCAAAATATTTCACCAAATTTATAAATATTAATCTTCAATTCTATTATTAAATCACAGAAAATATGAAATCTTTTTTTTTAAACAAACAAATATGCAATTGGTACAAAATAAGGAACAAAATATCTGTGTTTTATAATAATGTCTGAAATTGACCCAACTGTTTAATGTTAGGAGTAAAAGTACTCTTAGCTGTCAACGTTAGAGATAAAATTGTACTATTTTAGATGTTAGAGGTAAAATTGCTCCTAACTGTAAACGTTAAGGCATTTTTGCACCTTATCCCATTTTTATTCTACTCAACAGTTTAATAATTCAAATATTTAATAAACTAAACTGTTGAATATAACAAAAAGTTAAGGACTAAACATTATGTTAAGTAAAAATATAAAAACTAATAAATTATTTACCTATAATTTTTTTTATATTAATTAAATACTTCAATGCAGTCTAGTAGTATTAACTAGATATGTTCATGAGTCGAGCCTCACTATCCATTATCAATTCAACTAGTCTAGTAGTATTCATTTTTTTAATTATATACACTATTAATAGCTTGGACCATCCCGGACCGATCTCTCCAATTTCTTTAAATTTCAAACCCAACGCAAAATTAGATCTCTTCAATTTTTATAAATTTCAAACCCAACACAAAATTAGGCAGACCTAGACTGAACCTAATATCATTCCTTCTTAGCTAAACCTAACACATTGGATGGAGGCTTGAACGAGTATCTAGATCTGTGAACAGATCTAATATTAAAAAATAAAGATTTAAATATCGAGATCATTTTAGTCCAATATCACATGTCGACATATTATTGGTGAGCTTTTCCGCAAGTGTGAATTGTTGATAAAAACAAGTGTCAATTTCTGATACTGATACGCGTTATTTTAAACCGAATCCACCAAAAATTATCAATTTGAAGGCCAAAATAATACCTAAAATCAGTATATGTAGAGCAACTCAACCCCGCCAGCCAAGTTGTAGAACCAAATCAACTCTTTTTCTTATTAAGGGTTGTAAAAATGGATCATCGTATCATAATCATGTATCATTATCTATATATTCCGCAATATTATAAATTTACACATAATATAAAGACTTGTTACACCACGAGCCATCTAAGCTTGTTACAATGGCGTTCTTGATTGTCCCCTAGATGCATTTATCGTTGAAGCCGTTGGATTAAGAAAAAAAGGTGGTCTAATGTGTTGATCGTTCCTTATTGCTCGTTTAAGCTCTCCATCAAAACTTAATCAACGGTTCATTCCGAGGCTTTATTATAAATCTTTTTTACAGGATTTAGATTGCTGTACTGTCAGTTTTATTAATAGATCAGCGAACCATTCCGCACATTTGTTGGCTAGAGCAGTTGGTTCTGAGTCTAATCGAGAAGCCTGGTTTGATATACCACCTCTGTTTCTTTGTAATGCGTTAAATTCTGAGGTATAAATTAACCATTTCTTTCAAAAAAAAAAAAAAACCACCTTCGGCCAGAAAAATCGTTTAATTTCCTAAACTTCAAGAGTGTCTCGTTAACCTTCTGAACCCAAAAGTGATTACAATGATCAATTAGAACTTGCTTAGTACAAATCTTTCCTCGTGCCATGTGGAATTAGGAAGCTAATGAGACATTTTAAGCAAGTTCAAAAAGACTAACAAAACACCCTTAAAGTTAGAAGGCAAATCGGGTTTTCTTGGCCAAGTTCAGAGGGGCTATGATGTATTAAGTGTAATATAATGCAATAAAATAATAATTGTATAAAGCAGATTTTATATGTAAATCTTTGTATTAGATTTACATAGAAAATTTGTTTAATGACCTATTGACCTCTTAAACTTGTTTAAAATGATACATTAGCCCCTCAAAAGTGGTTATAATGATCTATTAACCCCTTAAACTTGTTTAAAATGATACACATTTCAACTTGTATGAATCTTTCCTCGTTTACCACGTGAAACTAGGAGGCTAATGAGCAATTTTAAACAAGTTCGGGGAGGGAGAACAAGACATCCTTAAAGTTTAGGAGGCCAATAGGTTTTTTGGGCAAAGTTACGTAATATAATGCAACAAAATGATAATGGTATAAAGCGGGATTCTATCCGTAAATCTTCAAATTAGATTTATAGATAGAATTTGTTTACAATGACATAATTGGCATCTAAACTTGCTTAGAATGACAAATTAGTCCCAAAAAGTGGTTACAATATCTATTAGCCTCCAAAACTTGCTTAAAGAGATACACGTTTTAACTTGTACAAATATTTCTTCATTCTGCCACGTGAAATTAGGAGGCAAATGAGACATTTTAAGCAAGTTCAAAGAGGCTAACAAGACACCTTTAAAGTTTACGAGGCCAATCAGTTTTTTCGATCTAATTCAGAGGACCCTCATGTATTAAGCTTAATATAATGAAACAAAATGCTCATCGTATAAAGCAGATTCTATCTGTAAATCTTCGTATTAGATTTATAGATAGAACTTGTTTATAATTACCTATTGGCTTTCTAAACTTGTTTAAAATAAGATATTAGCCCCCAAAAATGGTTAAAATGATATTTTTGCCCCCTGAACTTGGTTACAGCGATACACACCTGTACCAATCTTTCCTCGTTCTCCCACGATATTAGAGACATTTTAAGCAAGTTCAAGAAGGCTAATAAGACACCCTTAAAATTTAGGAGGCCAATCGGGTTTTTGGGCGAAGTTCAGAGGAACCCGGATGTACTAAGCCTAAATAACGCAACAAAAATGATAATCGTATAAAGCAGATTCTATCCGTAAATCTTCGTATCAGAAATTAACAGTCCTAATTTCAATTTCCATTTATCTTCTAAACTAAAGCTCTTCCAAGACAAAAATACAAAACTTTCTCATATAGGACTATTCTATTTAGGCATAAATATCCATGGAAACTTTCTTCATCTTCAATATAGCAAAATCTAATAATCAATTAGGGAGAAGAAGAAGATGAGGACCTTTCTTTTCTTTTACCTGTAAGAGTTGCAGGTTTTTTCTCTGAATCCTGAAAAGAATCTTCTTCTTTTTCTTCACTGCCATGTTTGCCATTGCAGGAGGATCTCAAGATTTTACTATCTTCACCATTGTTAGCAGTTTCCATGTCCGTTTTCGGGTCTTTCTCGGAAGAACTTGGATGGGAAATGCAGAGCCATCTTTGTTCAGAATCCTTGTTTCCATCTGCTGATATAGGCACATGCCATCCCTTCTCTGATTCCTGAAAATGCAGAAGAGAAGGTCATTGGTTTATTGCAATGGAAGTCGATACAATCGCATCGAAATTATACATTTCGTGCTCTGAAATCGCATACATATTGCACTTACCAGAACTGGACTATACAATCAGTTATTCATGCCGTTTCATGTCACTATTTCGCTAATTATTTAATGGGTTTTTGTTGATTTGGACTTAAATGTTACGGTGTGTAAAGTTTAGGGGCCATAATGTTGATACCTATAATCAGAACTGGACTATACAATCAGTTATTCATGCTGTTTCATGTCACTATTTCGCTAATTTTTTAACGGGTTTTTTTGTTGATTGGGACTTAAATGTTACAGTATGTGAAGTTTAGGGGCCATAATGTTCGTACCTATAATCAGAACTGGACTATACAATCAGTTATTCATGCCGTTTCATGTCACTATTTCGCTAATTATTTAACGGGGTTTTGTTGATTTGGACTTAAATGTTACAGTATGTAAAGTTAAGGGGCCATAATGTCGATACCTATAATCGAAATGGTAGGAAATGTGTTTCCTATTTCCAATATTTACAGACGCGCTAAAAAACGTGTCGGACTGATTTCTGAGAGTTTCTATTTCTCAAATGTACACAAAACACGAAAATATTATGGAAGAGGAGTTTCCGTGCAACATAGTTGCTTAATGACTACATATGTTCTCTTCTCAGTTCTAAAAGTATGAAGCAAGTGCACAAATATGCCGAAAAACAAAACAAATGTTTAACCACACTTACGATCTGTTCTTTTTGACTGAAATTAAGTAAACTGAACTAAATGCTACTAAACTGAATTCTACTATCATTGAAATAATAATATAATCCTTTAAAAATAGCAATAATTAAAATAAAAAGCTTATAAAAATAATAATGGTTCTAATAATAATAATAAATAACTATAATAAATAATTATAATAAGTAATGATAAATTACTGAACTGAATGCTATTGAACTGAAATTAAGTGACAAAGAACAGAACCTTAAAACCATACCTGGATAACTAAAGAAAAGATTGGTGGCATCTCGAGTTTTGGTTTGCCTTTCACAAACGTGTACCGAACCTGTAATTATGCGACTAGATCAGATCAGTACCAACTGTATGAATTTAAACAAACTCTGAACTTAGTTTAAAAACCTGATTGCCCCCTCAACTTACCGAGTATTTTGTTAGCTCCCTAGCTTTGTTTAAAGTGACATATAGGCCACCCAAATTTGTTTAAAGTCACCTTTTAGCCCCTAAAGTTGCTTAGAGTCCTCTATTGGCCCTAAAGCTAGGGACGGATCCTGAAGATACTGGATTTGATTGAATATTCGATGAAAAATATTCTGAGTTGATAAAAATTTTGACTAAATTCGGTACAATTTGATCAAAAAAAGTCAACGGATTGGTCCAATTTATCTTTTTACATATGGTCCAATCTAATATCTAAAGGATCCGCGTCCAACTCTATTTGGCCCCTGAACTTTATACATTTCAATTTGTTCAAATCTCGTTCTACCACCTAGACTTAGGGGGTTAATCTTGTCACTTAAACAAGTTCAAGAGACTCACGATACACTTCGTAAATTCAGGGGCCAAATAGTTTTTTTGGGCCAAATTCAAGAGCTCCTGATGTATTAAGCTTAAAACAAAGAAACAACTATCAGACCCTTGATGCTGAACTCAATATCGTTATTGGAGAAATTCAATTTTACCCTCATCGTACAAAACAGAGCAATTTTGCCTCCATTGTAGAAACTTAACTCACTTTTCCCCTCAAAATAGAAAACATAGTTCAGGTTTACCCTTTTCTATATAAACACTAATAAAAATTAGCAATCGGATTCCTTGGAAACGAGTAAAATTGAATTAGAATTTCTATCATAGAGCAAATTGACTTACAATGAGGGCAAAAATTAAACTGTCCCTCTAACGTTAGAGGCAAAATTGACCCCTTAGACCTTTTAATATGAGACTAAATTCTGAAAAGAAACAGCATAATTACATACCTGATGTCTTTCTTTCCACTTGAGAAAGAAGTTGTTTCCTAATAGTTCAAAAATATGATCCCTCATCTCATCATTCGTAACGAGCAAACATCTCAGTTTTACAGCAGCATATAGCCAGTACCTGAATAAAAAATAAGGAAAAAAGCATCTTTGAACCCTTAATCTTTTCGATTTTTGTTGATTGAGCCCCGGATTTTTCAATTTGACCCATTGAGCCCTTGATCAATTATACCCCTACTTATAAACAAATTAGTTGTTAAAATCAAATTCAATTAAAGGAGTACTATTTTTCATCTCCATCTAAAATTGCATTTTTTGAGAGTTTTCATAGTCTCTACAGCCCTACGTTGCACGGAAACTCGTCTTCATTAGTGTTTCCGCATTTCCTATCTGTTTCCGTTTCTTTTCCTTTTCCATTTCCATTACCATTTCCTAGCTAATTTTTCTTAGAAATAACGTTTCCCGGTACCCATATCCGTTTCGTTTCCCGTTTCCGTGCAACATAGCTATAGCCACATCGAACATATAACAAAAATTGCTTTCGAACTGTTAAAATTACAAAGGATTAAACCTCTATTTGGCCCGTGGTTTTATTTGATAACATTTGCCCCTGGAGTATTCCTATAGGTGACATTTAACCCATTTTGGACGGAAAACTAACCGATTTGCTAAATTTTTTGTCACATGACACAATTTTTGACACACGACATGTAAATATAACATTTTTTTTTCTATATAGACTTAATATGTAGATAAATAAGAAAAAAATTTATTTGCTTATTTATCCACATATTAAATATATAAGGAAAAAAAAGTAAATCAATTGCCACATGTATATGTCACGTGCCAAAAATTGTGTAATGTGTCAAAAAATTTAACAAATCGGTTGATTTCCCATCCAAAATGGGTTAAATGTTACCTATGGGAATAGGTCAAGAGGCAAATGTTACCAAATGAAAGCAGACGGGGCAAATGACAATTTTGGATACCACCGGGCCAAATAAGGGTTTAATCCAATTCTAAATTCAGATGAAACAAAGACTACTCTGTTAACCGAGTTCTATATTTAAAGCTGAGTTTCAGAGGCTTAACATGTGTAATTATAGTTATAATTGATTCTGAGCTCAATGTGTTAAATTTAAAGATTAGGTACTTAATCAATTAAAATCGAGAAGTTAAGGGGTCTCAGAACCCTTAATCTTTACGATTTTTGTTGATTGAGCCCCTGATTCTTCAATTTGATCCATTGAGTCCTTGATCAATTATAATTACACACATTAAACCCCTACTTGCAAATAAAATAGTTGTGAGCATCAAATTCAATTAAAAGAATATTATTTATTTCATCTGCATCTAAAATTGCATTTTTTGAAAGTTATCGTAGTTCTCTACAGCCATATGGAACATATAAAAAAAATTGCTTTCAAACCTAAGAAGCACCGACACTGGTACTCGTACAGGTGCGGTAAACAGTATTTTTTTTCAAATATGAGACACCGGTATAGCAGAGACACGCCATAAATAACATTCATTAGTCATTACAAATCATATATAACATCCATAATAAGTCACTAATTAATCAAAAACCAACATTTAATACTTTAAACTACCAAAAAAGAGATGGTTGCTATATTCTTTTTATTTCTTTACTTTCATTAGGGTTTATTTTATTTTTGTATATATCAACCCCTCTTTTTTGTAAAATTATTAAAAAATATCCCTATATTCTACTTAATAAACTTAGAATCCGTGTCTCATAAGTGTCCCCAAAATGTCCCCGTTAAAAAAGAAAAGAAAAAGAGAGGACATTTATTTTGGAGTGTCGTACATTAACCTCCTAGAATTTTTGGTGCTTCTTAGTTTCAAACTGATAAAATTGCAAATTCCAAGTTCAGAATGAAACAAATACTACTCTGTTTTATATTTAAAGCTCACTTTCATAGGCTTAATATGTGTAACTATAATTGATTTTGGGCTCAATCTGTTAAATTTAAGATTAGTTACTTAATCAATAAAAATCGAAAAGCTCAGGGTCTCAGAATGCTTTTTTTCATAAAAAAAAAAGGGTGAATCGTTTAAGCTTTAACCATGAACTGACCCAAAAGGCAAGGAAGAAAACAGAGATGAAACAGATAATCAGAAAAGGAAGAGTTATTTAGATTTTCATACCAGTCATCGTTGGAACCATGGGGAGTTGTAAAAAGAATATCTTTTTCAATCCAGTCCTGAATTAGATTTCTGTGGAAAGGACTTTCTAGGAGTGCTTGAACACGTTTACTGTGCAAGACAATCAGCGGCCAATTTCCATTCTTATCATACAGCTCTTTAACAACAGCTTCAAGCTGTTCTATACCAATTTTCAGAAAATAAGAACTAATACACAAAAAAAGTGGTAAAATACATCCATGACTGTTGAACTATAGCACTACTAATATTATAGTCTCTAAATTTCATTTCTTAATATAAAAATCCTTGAACTTTACATTACGACTTAATACCCCCTTGAACTTGCTTTTTCATGGAACCAATTGAACTAAAAGCTCGAGCTAATAGTTAAATGTCCTGCAATTAAATCAACAAATGGGGCTGCCAGGAATCGAACCCTAGACCACTTGGTCAAACTGGCTCTGATACCATGTCATGGAACCGATTGAACTAAAAGCTCGAGCTGATAGTTAAAGGTCTCATGACATGGTATCAGAGCCAGTTTGACCAAGTGGTCCAGGATTCAATTCCCGGCAGCCCCATTTGTTGATTTAGCATTTGCGTGTGGGGTGTGTCAGATATTAATATGAAATGGACCTTTAACTATCAGCTTGAGCTTTTAGTTGAGTTGGTTCCATGACATGGTATCAGAGCTAGTTTGATCAAGTGGTCCAAGGTTCGATTCCTGGCAGCCTCATTTGTTGATTTAATTGCACGACATGGTAATATAGGCCTGTGTTGTGCACGCTTCAAGCCCAATGGACATTCGCGTGTGGGGATGTGTCAGATATTGATATGTATTAAGGCTTGCATTACTTAATATTAAAGTCCAAATCAAAAAACTCCATAAATAAATAATAAATAAAAATTACTGAAACGATTAATGACTTAGAGAAGTTTGACTATATTATTGACTTTTTTTTTTTTATCTCTACCAAGGATTTTTGTTGATTTAGACTTTAATGTTACTTAATGTAAAGTTCAAGGATTCTTAAGTCAAACAAATGAAGTTTAGGAACCAAATCAGGCCATAAATGTATTTTACCCACAAAAAGAGCAGCAAAAAGAAAACATATATACATATAGACAACCTGAGGAATGCTAAATCCGCCTTCTGCAAAATTTTGTTGGTAAAGTCCAATATTTGCTCCATCTACTATTGCTTCAAAATTGGCATTTTTGTCCAGCCAATCCTGTAGTAGAAGGTATGCAGAGAATGAGCGAGAGTATCATAAAGACATTAAAACAGTATCTTTTTTAAACAATTAAAGACTTAATACATCAAGAGACCTCTGAACTTATCCAAAAAGTTGATTAGCACCCCAAACTTACAAAGTATCTCGCTAGCCCTCTGAACTTTCTTAACATAATCTATTAGCCAGCTTAATTTGTTTAAAGTGACTTATTGGCCCCTGAACTTGCTTGAAATGATATAAATTTCAATTTGTCCAAATCCAATCACATTCTTCCACGTGAATTTAGAGTGCTAATCATGTCACTTTAAGCAAGTTCAGGGAGCTAACGAGACACTTTGTAAGTTCAGGGGGGTAATCGGCTTTTTCAGCCAAGTTCAGGGGGCTCCTAATGTATTAAGCCACAATTAAATGAAATTGTGCTGCACATAAATATTCAAAATTTACTTTCACAAAAAATCATGCAAAAAGGGAGGACCAGGGTTTGCAAAGGCAGTTTAGAACCATAAGACATATATATCAAACAACCATATATTAGCTCCTAAACTTGATTTTTAGTGGAGTTTTTTTTATTTGGAGTTTAATATTAGAGTAATGTAAAGTTGAAAAATTTTTATGTCAAGAAATAAAAATTTTATAACCATAATGTTAGTAGCGGTATAGTTCAGAGACCATGAATATAATTTACCACTTAAGCAGGCTTGGAGAATAGTTTTTATTATCTCTAACACACCTGTGACATGCAATGAAGCACGTAGGAGCTAAACTTCAATCAATAAAATAGAGTTGTCACGATTTTAACTCTAGACCAAGTACTCTACCACCACCTCGTACTTTAGACCTTGTGTATCTTTATTATTTACACATTCCTCTCACGTTTTTGTTTTTGCTTCTTATGTTCTTTACAAATATCATTTTAGGATTTCCATTTCCATCTCAGTTTATGCATCCCTTTCTCTTTCCATGTAACATAGTTAAAATCCCTTAACTATGTTACGTGAAAACAAAAACAGATACATAAACTGAAACGGAAATGGAAATCGGAAAACGATATTTGTAAAGAACATAAGAAACAAAAACAAAAATGTGAGAGAAATATGTAAATAATAAAAATATATGGGTATATTATCTATAAATTTTTAAAATTATAAGGATATATGTTTACATTTTTTTATAATACATTAAAGAAATTATATGAGAGTCACATGCGATTAACATTGATTTACTTCTAAAAACACATTTCATCCTAGGAAATCAGTTTTTAATTTTCCTAAATTACGGAAACTTGACTCAAGATATTGAGAAAAGGCACCAAAATGGACTCAAGGTTTTTATGGAAGTGCCAATTTAGTCCCAACGTACAAAATAACACTATATTAGTGTCAAAGTTTGTGAAACGGGAGCTTTCCCACCTTCTTCAGGAGTTTGAAACTCTGTACCTTGTTCCTGTGCATATTCTATTCTGTCAACCTTGATAACCAATTTAGCCCTGTGTAACAGAACTCGGGGCTAAATTGGTATCGTTTCACATATGTTGAGGCGTCACATTCCGTTATTCAATGGTTAAATTGGTACCATTTCACAAACATTGAAGCTAAAATGGTGTTACTTTGTACCTTAGGGTTAAATTGGTACTTCCCCAAAAACTTTAAGCCCATCTTGGTACCTTAGGAGAACTGACGAGTGGCAAAGGGATGTAGTGGTGAGGGGTAGGGGTAGACCTAAGCAAACTTGGAGGAGGGTGATCGAGAGTGATATGAGTTTATTAGGGATTGAGGAGAATATGGTAGCGGATATGACAGAGTGGAGGGAGAGAATTTGTGTCGCTGACACGACTTGATTGCACGGTTTCATATGATGGTTAATGTTAGCCGACCCCGAATCATTTTGGAACTAAGGCTTTGTTGTTGTTGTTGTGGAGTTGTAAGCACTCTACTTCTAAACTAAGTATTCTACAACCTCTTCAAGACTCTTTAGAACTCTTAAGTCTAGAAGACTCCAATAATGCTCCAAGAACAATTTTTAATATCTCTAACATTCAGATTGAAACAACATCATATATCTTCTAAACAACATTAGGACTAAACTATCAGTAAAAGAAAATAGCCATAAAAGCAATAAAATTGAAGAAACCATGGCTAATTCATCATCATGATGGTGCATTTTCTGGTTAAAAAGGAATTACAATTGATAGACATACTTCTCAGCTAAGCTATTATTCAATTCAATTAGACTTCATCTGTGTGTGGATATTAACTGCCTAACACAACTAGGACAGAATGAATTCCAGCACTCTGTATTCAAATTGATAACAGTCTGTAATCTAATTATATCAAAAAGACAACATCTAAGATAATAACCTATCTAAGTTCTATAAAGCTTACAACATTAAAAGTGCCATTTCTGTTTTCCTTTGAAATTAATAACACAATTCATCAACAAATTCAAACTAATCAGCATTCATTAAGCAAATACAAGCATGCATAGTTATTAAAGGCGTACTAAGGCGAAAGGGGGGTCCTGGAGCCTTGGCACAAGGCGCAACACACAAAAAAAAAAAAATCATAAATTCATAAAATACTAGTTACAAATAATCACAAATAGTCAAATACCAATAATAAAACCATAAAATGCATGAGTTAAGTTCTAGTTAACTACTAAGACATAATCATGAACTCATAATTCCGACTTAAGAGTTAAAACTAAAGAAAACACTAATAGTCTTGACTCTAGAAAACAACTAATCTTTAACTTCCTAGTCTTCCTTCCTAATCTTCATCGGAACCATAATCATCATCATCATCACTTCCATCATCATATGCTTCTTGAATAAGGTTCTCAACTCAATCTCATCATCATTGTCACCTTCCTCATCAATGTACTTATCATCTACAAAGTCGGGTTCATCATCTATAAGAGCAATTTTACCCTTATCTTTCGCCTTAGCCTTAGACCTAAGGCTTGAACTAGATGCATTTGCAACATTTTTTCCTACTCCTCTAGTTTTGTCGTAATGCCTTGAATCAGTATAACACACTACGACATGAAGCAACGGGGTCTCGCTGTCGGGGTCCAGGGGGGCGATGCGGTTTTCGGTTTATCTTGGAAGCCACATCGTGGGTTCCAAGTCGGATTAGGTTAGATTGAGTACTATAAATACTCTATTATGTAAACCTAATTTGTAATCTGATTTTCCACCAACGTTGGTGAACCACGTAAATCTGTGTTTCGACTTTTTAGTTTATTTATATTTCGTTAAATCCGCACAAATTTGATATCCAAAATTACCATAGAATACCCTAAATTACCCTAATGTAGCCAAGGCGCGAGCCTGGCTCCGCCTTTGGGCTCCAGAGGCGCTAAGGCTGGAGCCTTGTCTGAGGCGTGCCTTTAATAACTATGCAAGCATGCCAAAATCAATCAAGTTACTCAACAAAATAACTCAAGTAATCATTACCTGAAATTCTCTAAAATTAGCTTTAACTTCTCTTTCCATAGCCAAAACAGTGAGAGATTCAGCAAACCTCTCAGTCTCCACATCCTCAATATCAACACAAGCCAAATACTCCCCACAACAACAACACTTTCCAACATCTTCCTCATTCCCTCTCCTCACTACCCATTTCCCCTTCCCAATCCACCCAATTCCATGCCATCCGCCTCCATTTCTCAAAACCGCTTCCCTCACCAAATCCGTCGCCAATTCCGGCGAATTCATCTCAAATCGCTTGAACCAATCTTCAATTACCTTAGCAGTCTCCTCTTTCACACACCTCACCGTCTTCCTCAACTTCTGCAAATACTCATAAACCCTCCCCTCTTTCCCTGTTCCCACACTTACTTTCAGCAACGCTGCAATTTCAGGCTCCTCCAAACTTACCCCCATTTTCCCCATATGTTCCTCCACTTCATAAGCCTTATCAGCCTCCAATTTCTCACAAAAACAAAACAAAACCGGATCGTAAGTCCTCAATCGCGGCAACTCATTATAAACCCCCATGTTTTTCACCAAATTGAAAGCGTATTCTCCATCCCCTTTCGCCGCAGCTAGTCTCGCAATAGAAGTAATCGAGGCTTCGTTTGGTTTGATGGCGTTGGAAACCATGTGGTCGAATATGCGAAATCCGTATTGGAGAGCGAGGTGCTTAGTAGTTGGGTTTGAAAGAGAGAAGGAGCAGAGGTATAAGAGTGCGTTGAAGTGGTTGTTGTTGAGGCGGATGTTGTTTGAAATAGCATCTTCGTAGAGAGAAATAGCAGTGGAAAGGTTTTTCGATTTTGAACATGAGTTGAGATTCTGATAGAATTGGGATTCTTGGGTTTGATTCTTACTGTGTCGCTGCTTTTTCTTGCTTGTTTCATTAGCCATGGCTGCAACAAGGAAGAAGAAAGCTGAGATTTTTAGGAGGTAAAATAGCAAGGATTCAAAAACTAAAAAGCCCTAATTTTTTTTTTTTTTTATCAGCTAAAAAGCCCTAATTAGGAATTCAACTATACCTGTACATGTTTTGGGCCGGGCCAGAATCGGTTGGGCTTAGTCGGGTTGACACTTAATTACTCTAACTCAATCTCTACTCTATCAAACTTAAAGGTTATTTTTTTTTGCAACATACAACAACAACAACAACAAAGCCTTAGTCCCGAAATGATTCGGGGTCGGCTAACATGAACCATCATATAAAACCGTGAAAATCAAGTCGTGTCAGCGACACAGATTCGCTCCCTCCACTCCGTCCTATCCACTACCATATTTTCCTCAATTCCCAATAAACTCATATCACTCTCGATCACCCTCCTCCAAGTTTGCTTAGGTCTTCCCCTACCCCTCACCACTACATCCCTTTGCCACTCTTCGGTTCTCCTAACCGGCGCATCAAGCGCTCTACGTCTCACATGGCCAAACCACCTTAGTCGGTTTTCTCTCATTTTATTCTCAATAGATGTAACCCCTACTTTTGTCCTAATTATTTCATTACGCACCCGGTCCTTTCTCGTGTGACCACACATCCATCTCAACATACGCATCTCCGCCACCGACATCTTATCAAAATTAATCTTAAAAATATTATTAAGATATGTTCAAGGATCGGATTGGACCGGACTCAGACCGGGTCCAACAGGTTTTTATTTACAAATGCTTAGCTCAGGCCGTTATTAATTTAGACGGACTTGAGCCGGATTGGGTTCGGGTTCAAAAATAAAATCTCAAACTCAGCCCATATATACTCACCTAAATATATATGTATAATTTTTATAAATAAAAAATAAAATTTATACATAAAAATAAATATTAATATTTAAATATTTAAATTTATTAATTAATATTAATAAGCATGCAGGGTTGGGCTGGACCATACTATTTTTATAAATCCTAAACCCGCCCAAAATATAGACGGGCTTTAACAGGCCTGGACTGAACTGGGCTTAAAGATAAATTTTTCTTGTCCTAGCTCGATCCAGGGGAGATGGTCCTGGACGGGTACCCGGGTCCATGAACAGGTCTACATCCTAGACTTGTAATTTATAAATCTGAGTTGATATAATTCGAATTAATATTTGACATAGTTGTAGATAATTTCTAAGAAAATGAATTTCTACGGTACATTTTTTTTTTGGTAAAAAGGGAAGAAAAAAAAACAAACAAACAAAAACCTAACCCGGGATCAATCTAGGAAGACTGACCCCAATCCTATCCTCAAGAAGAGAAGGTAACAGAAAAGAAGGAGGAACGGAAAGGGTAGAAACACCTAACATCCCCCCATGCCCAGCAGCTGCCAAGCGATCCGCCACGCGGTTTTGCTCCCTATAAATATGGGAGAAGGTAAGAGAATCGAAGGCAGGACGAAGCCTCAAGATGGCTTTAATGAGATTCTGACTCTTAAGACAAACAGCCTGTCTATCCGAAATCCTGTTGATAGCCTCCAAATTGTCAGACTCCACCGAAAGTCTTTTAACACCCATGCGAATGGCGAGTTTAATGCCAGACAAGATCCCCCAGAGCTCCGCAGTAAAGGAGGAGCCCATACCTAAGTTATGGGTAAACCCAGCCAGCCAGGCGCCACCAGCATCCCGAAGAACTCCACCAGCAGCAATTCTACCATTACTAAGGTAGGAGCCATCCGTATTCAACTTGACAACCCCTTCCCTGGGCTTCCTCCAACCAACTAACTGGACCTCTTTAACCGGGGAGGGGTGAACCAGGGGCTCTCCTTCAAAACTCTTTGTAATAACAGAGAGTTTTTTCGAGAAGTAAAACCGGAGGTCAGGAATAAAGACAGTCTTCTCAGCAAATAACTCTTCATTCCTCCATTTCCACATTTGGTGACAAATAATAGCGAAGAGAATAGCCCCGTGCTCCATACTGGCCAACAAATTCCCATTAACGCCTTCAGAGAACCAGTCAATATCAGAGAACCCCATAAAGGAAGGAAGGATCTGGTGAGGAAGGACCCCTTCCCAAACCTTTCTACTATTCGGGCAATCCCTCAAAGCATGGCACAAGGTTTCCACATGGCCGTTGCATCTGCTACAGG
Source organism: Euphorbia lathyris (assembly GCF_963576675.1). NCBI lineage: Eukaryota > Viridiplantae > Streptophyta > Magnoliopsida > Malpighiales > Euphorbiaceae > Euphorbia > Euphorbia lathyris. The sequence continues at coordinate 11,057,694 of NC_088912.1, forward strand.
CACCAGATACAGCCAAGTGCCTTCTGTGTCTATCTGCATTCGTGAGGAGCCTGTCTTTGACTCCCAGCCATAGGAAACTCCTAATGCGGTAGGGGACTTTGAGGGCCCAAACGGACTTCCAAATTTCCAAGGGAGGATCAGCCCTATTAGGGGTAAAAGCTTCATAGGCCGATTTGCAAGAATAAGAACCATTATTAGTCAAGGCCCAGCAGTGTATGTCCTTATCCTCCTCCTGATTACTAATCTTCACACCTCTAATATTAAGGAGGGTCTCCAGGCTAAGAAAGGAGTCGAACTTAGACCAGATCCAGTCTCCCTCCGAGTCCACCACATCAGCAATTCTCCAGGAGAGGAGATAATTCAGCGGAGGGGCGATGCACACCTCAATCAACGGTTTGTCACCAATCCAGGTGTCATACCAGAAACTAATGGATCTCCCATTACCCACCTCCAAGCCAATCCCCGTACAGAACTCAGCAAAAACAGCACTAAGCCCTTTTCAGAGGAAGGAACAGCTGACAACCCTCTCCTTCGGGCCACCAAAGATTCTATCTTTCCTATACTTTCCGCACAGAAGACGAACCCAAAGGGAGGAGGGGGATTGCCACATTCTCCAAAGAAGCTTCATTAACAGGACTTTATTATTGTCCTTAGTTTGCCTTATACCAAGACCCCCCCTGCTCTTAGGCTGGCAGGCTTCCTTCTAAGGGACCAGGTGAATCTTCCTCCCATCCCCAGACTCTCCCCACAGAAAACGCCGATTAATTCTATCAAGGTCGTTGAGGACCGGCTCAGGGAGCTTACAGGCTTGCATGATGTGATTTGGAGTAGCGCAGTTGATAGACTGGATTAAAGTAAGGCGACCTGCAAGGGAAAAAGAATTAGCTTTCCAACTAGCACACAAACCGTTAGATTTGTCCAAAATATCTTTAAAAGAGGCTATGGACACCCTGTCACTATGAAGAGGGACCCCAAGGTATTTCCCAAACGATTGAGTCAGGAGAATGCCAGACATCTCACTCAGTCTTCTACACAAGCTATTATCCATATTCTTGGAACAAAGCATACAGGATTTATGGATGTTAATCTTCTGGCCAGAAGCCTCACAAAAGCAGTCGAGGATATCCATCACAGCCTTAATTTGTTCCTCATTACCCTCCACAAAAAGAATGACATCATCAGCAAAGAGTAAATGGGTAACAGGGGGGCAATGTCTGTTGATGGAAACAGGGTGGAGAGTCCCTTTGCTCACCGCCTCTTGGATCAGGTGAGACAATCTTTCCATGGTAATAACAAAAAGGAAGGGGCTCATAGGATCCCCTTGACGAATACCCCTGGATGGAGAGAACTCATCCGACATATCCCCATTGATCATAACCTGGAAAACAGGAGAGGAGATACACTTTCCAATCAAATTCCTCCAGTTCTCCGGGATACCAGCTTTGGCTAAACTATCCAGAAGAAAGCTCCAGTTCAACCTATCATAGGGTTTCTCCAGATCCAGCTTGAGAGCCACGATCCCTTTCTACGGTACATTTGATATATTTAAAAAATTTAATTAATTAAACTATAATTATATATAGGAATAGGGTGTACAAATACCCCTAACATTGACAGTCAGAAACAAATTTACACTTAACGTTTAAAATGATTCAATTCTTCCTCTAACATTGGCAAATTCTGTTAATTTAATAAATAATTTATCAAATTATCTTCTTAATTATGAATCTTCTCATTTACACTAACGTGTGTGTCATTTTATCACTCATTAGTAAGGGATCACAAACACATGAATAGACGTGATAAAAAAATACAAATATTTTTTCGAATTTAAAAATATTAATCTCCTATTCTATTACTAAATCACTAAAAATGTAAAACAAAAATTGGAACATATAATCAGTAAGGAATAAAAATATGTGTTTTATAATGATGTCTCAAATTGACCCAATTTACCAACTTTAAGAGTAAAATTGCTTTTGACTACCATTAGGGATAAATGACTTGTTTGGCAAAGAGATGTTTAAGATAAAATTAGAAGTTTGGACGTTTTTTAATAGTCAAACTTCTAATAATGTTATTTGGTGACATGTTTGAAAGAGTTTTTTGGGTTAAAACCTCAATTCTCAAAAGCTAATGGAATATTAGCGGAACCGAACTGAACATCAAACCAGATTTATAGTTGGACCAGGAGTCACTTGATCGGACTGGTTGACTCGGATTGAGTTGAAGTCTATATACCTTCTTGGACTTCTTTTTCTTATTAAGTTGAAGTCTATATACCTTCCTGAACTTCTTTTTCCGTCAGATCTACACATGTTAGCTATACTTCTTTCTTTTATTCTTTTTCGATCTTAGTAAGAGCAGAAAATGTTCATCTTGTCCGTAGATCTATAGATCTACGTGGTTGCAAAAACAGAAAGAACTCGGATCTGAATGTCCGGAATAACCTAAATGATAAAGAATGGATTACAACGATTTTTCAACTGAGTTCAACTTATAATAAGGTTATGATTTCTATTTTTGTTATATTTGTACCTTTTGTGGTTTTTATTGCTCTTTATAGTCGTTTTTATTACTTTTTGTAGTCTACTTTCTTCCCTTTATAGATCTTGTATTGGTTATAGCCTCTATGAGTGAGAGGTTTTATTCCCAATGTTATGAAAACCAGACTTGCCGGTTCGACCGGTCCGACCGCAAACCGGTCAGATCTTTCTTTTATTCTTTTTCGGTCTTAGCAAGAGCAGAAAAGGTTCATCTTGTCCGTAGATCTATAAATCTATGTGATTGCAAAAACAGAAAGGACTCAGATCCGAATGTCTGGAAGGACCTAAATGATGAAGAATGAATTACAACGTTTTTCAACAGGTTCGACTTACAATAAGGATATGATTTCTGTGTTTGTTATGTCTGGTTTTTATTGCTCTTATATATGTACCTTTTATGGTTTTTATTGCTTTTTATAGTCGTTTTATTATTTATTTGTAGTCTACTTTCTTGGTTTTTATTGCTCTGTATAGTCGTTTTATTATTTATTTGTAGTCTATTATGTATTGGTTGTAGCATGTATGAGTGAGAGGTTTTATTTAAATTAATGGAATAATATACATTACTTTTATTAAAAAAACTTTAATCCTAATATAATTTAGCTATTAATTTGGTGGCAGAAGGGATATATATCTATTTAATATATAGTTAGAAAGAACTTTCATGTGATATGTTTTATGTCTTGTCAATTAATTTTGTAATATGTTTGATAGTATATGGATAAAATTATAATTTTATATAATTGAATAAGCCAAACTTACCCAACACCAATAAATTTGATGTTATCTCAAACAAGTTGAAGTTTGTCTGTGGTCACAAATGTCTCTTTCAACATTACATTTGGTTGCAAACTTTCTTTCTATTATTATTATTTTTATTGATTTGATGTTGCAAATTGATGATAATTATTTATAACCTCAAACAAACAAATCCAAAAAAAATAAAAATTGTACTTTATCCACTTGATTGTAATTTGTTTCTATCTTTAGTGCCAACTACATTTATTATATATATTCTTTTCTCAAATAAGATTATAGGGTAAATTACAAAGATGAGTCCTGAACTTTGCTCTTACTTTTATTATAGGCATTACACCTATTTGGCTCTCCAAACTAAAGCTTCAAAGTCAATTAGGACTCTAAATTATCAAAATCATCAATCAGATTCCTGAATTAAGCAAAAATAATCACTTGGATACCTATCTTATCCTAAAATCAGAAACTGCGACTGTAATAATCTCTATATTGGTTCAAAATGAGTTTGGAGAAAAGGGTCTGAAACTGTTCAACCGAATGATTTTTGATGAGGCCTCATTTTGTGATTTTTGTTTATAATAGGGACTCAATTGATGATTTTTTATTAGTTCAGGGACTTGATTGATGAGTTTGGGGAAGAGAGTCTGAAACTGTTCAACCGAATGATTTTTTATAAGGCCTCAATTGGTGATTTTTGTTTAGAATGGGGACTCAATTGATGATTTTTTATTAGTTCAGAGACCTGATTGATGATTTTAATAGTTTAAAATCCCAATTCACTTTAAAATCTTAATTTAGGGAGCTAAATGGAAATTATGCTTTTATTATAGCTTAATATAAGTCTCCAAACATCAACTGACTCCTCGAACTTTAAAAATATTCTATTGATCCTCTATATTTGGTTAAAGTGCACATTTAATCTCCTAAAATCTACGTGGCGGGATAAGGAGAGATTTTGACAAAGTTGAAATATGTACACTTTAAACAAGCTCAGAAATAGATCACTTTAAAAAAATTTAAAAAGCTAATAGATACATTTCAGAGAGTTAATTGGTCACTTTATGCAAGTTCATGAGGTAAATAGAACATTTTTAAAATGCATGGCGGCAATTAAATTTTTTGGACAAGTATAAGAAGTTAAAGATGTATTGAGCATTTATTATGACTTCTGTACTATCAAACACCATAACCTATAAATTTTGTGCTTTACTAACATAATAATTCTTTTTTAACGTTGATTAAAGTGGTCACTCTAATAACAAATAAAAGAGTTAATGACAAAACTTTAATTTTTGAACTTTAGTTTGAGATATAAAAAAAAGTTTAATATGTTTAATCCATATTTATTTTTATACTTAAAAATAAAAATGTCATTTTCCTACATTAATTAAGAAGATTCCATAGATATATTAATTATCCATAAATTAATTAAATGAAAGATTCCATAGTTCTCAATATATCTATGCATGAATATGAAACTTGAATGGTGGTTGGTTTTCTTTTGTGTTTAGTCTCTATTTTTATCCAAAAAGTTCAAACAAAATAAAGGACTATTTCTATTATTAAATATTTATTTCTATATATTGTGAAAAATCTAAATGAAAAATATATTTCCTTTTACCAATTTGATTTAACTCTTAAGGATTAAGTTATGGAATATGTACACATGTCATGTTGTAGTTTTCTTTAAGAAAAAAAAGACTATGATTAAGGTGGGATTAGCATTGGAATGAGCTTGCCTATTAACTAAATGAGCAGCCTCATTCACTAAACAATGGATAAATGAAATCTTAAAACTAGGATTTAAACATAGAATATTCATGCAGTCCTGAATCAAAGTGTCAAACTCAAACAGATCCATCGATGTGGAATGAATCCTCTCCACAACCAATTTCACATTCATTTCAAACTCAACATGACTAAAGTTCTGATTAGCTAACCATAACATACTAGTACGTACCGCAAGAGCTTCGATTATTTTTAGATCCTTTAGCCCATGGATCAGGCTGCTGCTACAAAATAGAAAAGACCTCGCCTCGTCCTGAACCATAATGCCGAGACCACATTGCTCCTCTGCTACAAAGACAGAAGCATCCCTATTATAATTTAGAAACCCCGGAGTAGGCATCTTCCATGGTGGAACTGATGACCGTATGCGACCCGAACTGTAAGGTACCCTTCAGAATGCCTGCTAATCATGGTAACCATCGAAGACCGACTTCTAGCTTATTTCCATCGGCCACCAGTCCGTACACCACACAACACGATTTCGATGCTCCCAAATCGCCTGTAGCCAGCTCGTGAATGTCATGTCCCCAGGTTGCGATGAGACTAGACCTACCACATGCCAGATTTTCCTTGCAAAACAACAAACAATAAATAAATGGGACTCTATTTTATCTCCATCCATGCATAACGGACATTCCACAAGTACCAAAACCCGTCTCTAAATCAGTGTTTGTTCGAGTTGGTAAAAAACCCGCACACACCCACCATATAAACATCTTCAATTTAGGTGGAATCTCCAACCTCCACAATTTCCACCACCCCTCATTAGCCAAACCTCCAATCCTTAATCTAGATCCCACTCGATACCCCAACTTCACACTGTATATGTCATCCTTAGACCACTGCCATATCCACTCATCTGTAGAAGTTCTAAATTATAAAATAATATCGAGGACAATACGTGTCTTCATCTCATTAATATATAGTTGTTTTCCATGAAAATATATATTTATTGCATTAAATAAATAATGATAAAGAAAATATTTATAGCGAAAGGGTTGTATACATTTAGATTTTTGGTGTGTTTTTTTCCTTAATATATGATATCAAACAAATATAACTCTACCACATGGTACTATAAAAGTCTGAACCTACTCTCAAAGATAGAGAATGCATATTGTCTCCTCAGCTAAATACAGCAAAATGACTGCATACTAGAAGCTTGATTCGGGAAGTCTCACTAGACCCAGTCAATTATCCGGTCGTTGCCATAATTACATCTGATCTCGGGAATCATGGGTCAAGTGGCCTTAAGGGATATCAAGCCTCACACTCCCTCCTATCAACAGAAGACATGTAGCCCACCCCACTCCATGATCTATAACCGTCTTTTACAACTCAATACCAGTATAAATAGAGTAAGTTTAGCTCGAGGTAAAGTGATTCATTCATTTCTGTTAAGCTTACATTACAACTTTGTTTACTGATCGTGATCATCTTCCATCCAGCCCTTTCATAAACTGACTTAGATATTGGAGTGGATTCATTGTACAATGGCCCTCTTTGACATTAATTTTGTACAGTTACAGGTTGACACGTGAACTTTCAGGATTTAACATCTATGGGTGTTCCAACAATGGACTACCGGGGGTTGGGGCTGGGGGCACAAGGCTCTTCGACCGTCGGAACCATCCCTACCAAGGATCGTTCTAGCCTCTATCTCCGTCATATTAAGGTTGGGATGCAAGATGACACCCCTTCAAAAAAAATTTGGCACAAATGATGGTTGTTTTCTAATGGTTTGATCTTTTTTATGAGATGATCATTTGCTACTTATTTTCCATTGCTTTATAGCCATCCAACGGTCTATCATCTTGTTCTTTCAGTTGCGTCTTTCTCATCTCATGAGGATCCTCCTCCATATCTTTGGTTTTTAGAGATGTCAATGTCATTAAGTAGTATTAGTTAATTGAGTTTGTATTTGATTACAAAATTCAACTTGATTAATATATGACATGTGATAAATTTTCTAAGTTCGTTGAAATGACCAATCTTATTTCTACAGCCCAAACTCAATTTCAAGAAGTTTTATGGTGGTACGAAAAAATTGGTTATAGAACACTCAGATGATAATTTGTATATATGTGTGATGTAGTATAAAATAAATGGGCTCAGACAAAGTCTCAGCCCAATCGTAAGATATGGGCCTAAATCTAAAAGCTCATACCTAAAGAGATCATGAAAGCCAACTAGATGTAAAAGCTTCTTCAGGAAGCTGCCTGTAGGGACACGTGGACCAATAGTTTTTCCGAAACCCAAAGGCACGCTCCTAATCCCTATATCAAGTTGTGCATTACGACATGATATAGGAAGAAGGAATCTGAAGCCAATAAGAAGTTAGAGCTTGTAAAGTGTGTAAGTTGTTCAAGTATATAGTTACGTATAAATAGTCTCGGGATCTGAACCTCAGCTACATCATAATCACGCACGACCTAAATCATTTTGCTTTCAAGTTATTATGTAGTCTCAAGTACTTTCCTAACTTAAGCATCAGAGAGAGGATGTCGAAATCTGGCCCCTCCCTGACAATTTGTTATTGACTCAAGTGATTAAAAGACTTGACCAGAAAATATGTTCATTATTGAAGACATCAATGTGCATAAATTGAGCGAGATTGATGTAGCAAAACAATTGTGCATACATAGATGTAAAATTAACTCCCCAACAGAGCAATCTTGTATTCGTCACTATTGAATCATCTTAAACTTGGACCTAAACCCCCTCTAAAAAGAAGCATCTTAAGTGAGGATCATCTCACCCTTATAATCATGATTATTAAAATCAGATCGGTCAAAGAACGGGTAAAGATGAAAGGTTAAGGGTTTAAGGTTCAACCGAGGTTGAACTCGGATAAAAAAATCCTGTAAAAACTATTATTTTTAGTTTTAGGCAAAAAGCATCATTAGACCTCTGATCTTTCATTTTTTGGTTCATTAAGCCCTTGATATTTTATTTGGATACATTAAGCCTCTGATCTTTTTTTTTTTTGTCTCATTAAGCCCTTGATGACCAAATCAGTAAGTTGTGAACATCTAATTCTGTTAAAAATACGTTATTGACTTCATCTGTATTTAAAATTATTAAAAAAAAGTATTTTTTATAGTTTGGATTAAGATTTTTACAGTTTTTCTATAGCCACATGATACATCCAAAACAGAGAAAAAATACAAATTCCGAATGAAGATACAATGAATAACAGTCTGTTAACCAAATTTTATGTTTAAATTTACTTTTTATGGTCATCAAGGACTTAATGAGACCAAAAATAAATGATCAAGGGCTTAATGTATCCAAATAAAAGATGAAGGGCTTAATGAACCAAAAAATAAAAGATCAGAGGCGTAATGATGCTTTTTGCCTTAGTTTTATTTAGCCTTATAACCTTATAACATTTACAACTATTACATTTATAACTATTCTTGCATGATCTTATAACCTTATTGATTGTTGATCTGAATTCTCGGTTTGAAGCTCGTCACGTATTCTTTATGTGGATTCTTTTTTAATTAAAATTCTCTATGTACTTTAGAATTCGAATTTGAGATCTAGTTTAAGCGATTTGAGGACTCTAACCACTCAAATCAATCTTAATCAGTTAATACCTTTTAATGGCTCCTAAATCCGTCGCGACACACATTAAGAAAAAAAAAATAAGACCTTGCATGTTACATATTCACAATACCATGGATCAATAATTAAACATTTCTAGGCACATATTATAAAATTAGATTGTAAAACTTAGTTAAATTAAGAAGTACTACTTTTTTATCAATAAAAAGTACTAATATTTGGTTTTATATTTAAGTTAGATTGTCATTATTCCATGTTATATACATCAAATTATATTTTAGTGTGAAATTGTACTAGTTCTTTCAAAAAAAAAAAAATGTACTAGTTGAAATATTATAAGTGCATCATGTGCACTCATTATAGTTAATTGATTATTATTTTTTATTGGAAAATTTAGATTCATTAACAAAGTAAAAGTCAACAACAATTAATTTAGAGAATATAAAAAATAATGATAAATATAAATTATTATTTAAATAGAATTTTTAATTGAGTAATATTTTTTTATTTATATAGAAATTGTTTTTTTAAATAGGCTTCCTATATAAAAATATTATTATTGTTGAGAAATTATTTTCTAAATAAGATTCCTATTGAGTAATAATGGGGAGTATAAAGAAAGTATTGATAAATAGAAGGCTTAATACTTTTACAATCTGAATTTGTTCACAAAGTTTATTGGTCCATTAAATTTTTAAAATGTCTCGGTAGCTCTTGAATTTATATAAAATATTCATTTAATCTCATCACTATCAGTTGTAAAAAAAAGTAAGTTAAATACGGAATATGTATTATACACGTCTTAGATTATTATTACATAATTCATAAAATAGATTAAAAATGAAGTTATTACTTGCTCAACTATAAAATTTATTTTTTCTATTATTAGAACCGCATACCCCAATCTTGATCATTTTACTTTTTTTTAAGACATATGCAACACATCTTCCGCATTTAACTTACTTTTTGACAACAGAGTGATTAAATGATTATATTTTATGCAAGTCCATGGGGCTAATTGAATATTTTATGCAAGTTTGGAGGGCTAAATGAGTAATAGACGAACTATTTATAAGCATTTTGTTTATTTATTCACGAACTTTGCTTGTGATCTTGTTTATGTACACAATTATAGAGATATTTGCGAGCAAACTTTATAAATATAATTAACGATTTACTCAACCAATTCATGGTTAGATAATTTTCTTAATGAATCAAATTCAAATAGGATTTTGGGTTCGAAACAAGATCGAAGCTCGACTCGAGCTCATTTATTTTCTAATGAGTTGAGTCGAGGTTAAGCAAGCCAAAGCTTGACTTGGCTTCAAGCTCGTTAATTTTATAGCAAGCAGAGGTTGAGCAGGCCAAAGCTCGGCTCAGCTCGATTCGATTATAGCCCTATATTTTATTAAAAAATAATTGGTTTAGAAAATAAAGTTATACCATTATCATATTTTCATTGGTAATATCTATTAAACCAATCAGTCTTGATCACATACACCTTAATGAGTATGTAGCATTTGCTCATTCACCATTAGATCTAGGCTTAATAGAATTCTAAGGTGAAGACTCAAAGTATCATGAGGTTTAGATTTAATAAACCTATATCTAACGGTAAATGAGCAAATTCTACATGCTTATTAAGGTGCATGTCACATATAATTTTTTAAAGGCCTAATACACAAATAACCCCCTGAACTTGTCCAAATGTTGCAACTGCCCCCTTCAATTTTCAATTGTAATAACTTACCCCTCAAACTTGTTCAATTGTAAAATATAACCCTTGAAACTTGTCCAATTTTAAAACATAACCCCAAATTGGGATTTTTTTTACCCCGTACTTGAAGCAACCGTAAAAATGTTTCCCCGAATTCGTATGACGCTATGAAATCTTCAATGGAGCTATTTCTCCACATAAACACATTTTCACCCACATAATATCCAAAAACTTTGAATCAAGAAATCACTAAAAAACGAATAGCAATAACAAAAAGAAGAAGAAGAAGTTGAAGAATAAGTTGAAGAATTGAGGATTTGGTTACTTAAATACTGATTTTTTTGATCTAAAGATCTAATTATCACATTCCATGAGCGTTTGCAACTTTTGTATTTCACGTGTTTCTTCAATTGCAGTCCGTGTTAGCAATTTGGGGTTCTGTTTTATAATTGAACAAGTTTGAGGGGTTATGTTTTACAATTGGACAAGTTTGAAGGGTAAGTTGTTAAAATTAAAAGTTGGAGGGGACAGTTGCAACATTTGGACAAGTTCAGATATTATTTGTGTATTAGATTTTTTTTTTAAATAATGTAAATAATATGTGGTAGTAAGTTGTAACAAGTAAGTACAAAGTTGATTGACCATGTGTTAATTTACCCTATATGAAGTGGTGTCCCACATAGCATCAAATAATAATAATTAATAAATAGTGACCATAAAACATGCTCTAATTAATAATATATTTAAATATATAGTTCCGTGAACAAAACGTAGCTTTTGCACACTAGATTTGGTATTTAATTTAATCTTCAATTCATATAATAATAATAATAATAATTGCTTTCAAATAAAATATTATATAGTACATAATAATTAATTTTTTTTTTTGAAGTCAGTACATAATAATTAATTAATTATATAATTATGAAATTAAAAATGTATTAATTGAAATCATGGGGCGGCAGCCCACCTTATATATGGATTCCAAACTGCTTCAAAGAGCAACCTCTCATGGTGGTATTATGGGAGGCATGTGCAACTTTATTATTACTTGATTAATTAATTAATTATTCTAATTAGGAGTGATGGATCTGAATAATTAAATGAGTTTGGTCATTCGTCTGTTAGATTTAAATTTATTAAATATAAGACTTACGATAATTTTGATTTTCAATGTAAAAAACTAACGGTGAATGACAAAATTCATTTGGTCATTCAAATTCCATTTGAACATTATTATTAGGATTGATATCGGCAGTGAAGGAACTAGGAATCCATACATGGGGCTAAAATTAGCCTTGCTGTTAGGAGTAATTTTCCGAAATCCAGTTCGTAAGGACGGGGGCAAAAAAAAATAGCCTTTAAATTTTGTCCTTTTGGTATGTTGACTAAAAATTATAATTTTTTAAAAATTTTTATTTTTAGCTATAATTTTTTATAATTTTTATAAAATTTAATTCAGAAATTAAGTTATTTTAGTCTAAAAAATTGATATTTTTTTTAATGGAAAAGAGTTATAACAAATTCTAAAGGGAACAAGATATGATAAAAAAATAAGTTTAAAAGTGTTTATTTACAACTTCTTAGGCAGGAGATGATGTACAGAGAGCAAAGCCGTGTTAAGTGGCTTAAAGAGGGGGATAGGAACACTAGTTTTTTCCAAAGGTATGATAGAGTTAGAAAGACATGGGCCGACATTCATCATTTGAGGATCGACGATGGGGGTCCCACACTTCTGACACGGTAAGATTATCTGATCATGTAATTGAGTATTTCTCTAATCTCTTTCGTAGTTCTAAGGAGCATATTGATCTTTCTCCAATTAATGAGGTAATTCCTAACTTAGTAACTTCTTTGAAAAATGAGGAATTAATTTCTAAACCTTCCATTGAAGCTATTAAAGACACGATCTTTTCCATGGATCCTGACAGTGCCCCCGCCCCTGATGGTTTTGGGGGAACTTTTTATCGTTTCTTTTAAGATATTGTAGGGAAGGATGTTTGCAATATGAGTCAGGCTTTCTTTGATCATGGTTGCATCCTGCCTGATTTAAACTCTAGTATTATGCTTCTAATTCCTAAAGTTGCTGGAGCTGACAAAATAGAGAATTTTCGTCCAATTGTGATGAGTAACTTTGGTTTCAAAATCATCTAAAAAATTCTTGCAGATCGCCTTGCAGTTATTGTAGCAATCATTGTCTCTCCCAACCAGTATGGTTTCCTTAAAGGTAGAAGCATTCAACCAGTGCATTGCCTTAGCTTCTGAGGGTGCTAATATGCTTGATAGAAAACGTTTTGGTGGACACATGGCCTTAAAAATTGATATTCGTAAGGCTTTTGATACTTTAGACTAGAACTTCCTCTTGGCTGTGTTGGATTTCTTTGGTTTTTCTCTCACTTTCAGGGATTGGATCCTAAACATTCTGGCATCTGCTCGTATTTCTGTGATGATTAATGGTTCTCCAAATGGTTACTTTTCTTGTTCTAGAGGGGTTAGACAAAGGGACCCCCTCTCTCCTCTTCTGTTTGACATTGTTGAGGATTTTTTCTCTCGTTGGCTTGCTAAGATGGTGAGGGAGGGTACTTATTCTCCTATGTATTATTCTGGAGGAAATTCTTTTCCCTCTCATCTTCTTTTTGCTGATGACATGCTCATTTTTGGAGGTTAGGCATGAAAATGACTACAATTAAACATACTATTTGTGATGAATTAAGGGTGTTTTAGGAGTAATGTTACTTAAAAGAAGGACTTATAAGTGTTTTTATGCAGATTTGAAAAGATTAAGTCGAACAGACTGTAAGCAGCCTATTTTGCAGAAACCATGAGGAGATGAGAAACCTTTGATCCAGCGGTTAAACGTTGTGTGTCTGATGACGGATAGCGACGTGACAAGCAGCAGGAGCGGCAGGAAAGAGCGGCTAAAGTAACAAGATGACAAGAGTGTTCGACCCTTGAGTGTTCAAGGGTCAAAATATCTTAACCACTTCTAGTAATCCAGGATCAGTTGAACAATCTATTTTGTTTTGTAATATTTTATTAAATACTTTTGTACCGATTGCTTTTTCCTCCTATTTATAGACGTAGTGGAGGGAAAGGAAAGGTACCTTTTTTTGAGAGAACAGAAGATAGAAGTTTTTATAGAGAGAGAAGCTCTCTAAGAAGATTATGACTCCATTGATGGAGTCCTGTAGATACAATGTAGACTATTCACTCGGTAGTATGAGTGAGTAGTCGTTTTGAACTGGTTCGGCCAGTTAGGGCCTGTTATGTAAGTCTTCTATTTTCTTATTTATGATTGAATGTTGATACATTATGATGTGTTTGATAAAGCTTTCACTCTATTGATGTATGCATGTATTTTAGTGTTAGATGAATGATAGGGAAATGCTTTCATCTTCACGGAACTTTTTATCAAATGTCCAACCCCGAAGCAGGAATGTTAGGAGGTTGTATCAAGGGTTTTCTTTATTGAAATGTTGTTTCGATCGTAATGCAAGAAAGAACCAACCTTAGGGACGCTTACGGTTGTAGTATGTCTTAGAATCTTAAGAACACACGAGAGTTGACTTAAGTGAGCATTAAAGCAGAAACCTTGACTTCACTTTACGTCATTCATGAATAAATAGGATGTTAGAGACTGAAAGTAACATGTTCCGCTGTGCCTAGCCTGTTCTACCTTTTATCATTATGAAATACTCTTTTTCATAAGTTGAATCATTGACTTTGTTACCATTTCACAATATCTCTCAATATAAAGAATTCACACACCACGAACACCCTATTCTGTAAGGTTTTTCTAGTAAAATTTGGTCATTAATCCATGTGGAGACGATACTCTATTTATCACTTTATTACTTGTATCTAGTGCACTTGCTAGATTCTGTTCAGATGACAACAGTGGCATCCTTGAGCAACTTGCATGCACTCAAAGATTTCTTCCTGCTCTATGGACAGATCTTCGGTCATCAGGTTAGTTGGGACAAATCTGTTGTCTTTTTTGGTTCTCAAGTGAGTCCTCCGAGGAGGGTTCTGTTGGTCCCATGTGATTAGTTTCAAGGGGGGGGGGGTTAGGGACTAATGTAACTTTTTCGCTAAATAATGTTGACTTAATTAATTCTTTAAGTTACTTAACTTAGTTTAAGTCAGCACGGCCGAGAAATGTAAGACAGCTTTAGTCAGATGCTGACTGGAACTGTTTTACTTATGAGTTGGGAATTAACACTTGAGGTCAGCTTCCAACTCAGCACCAAGATTACTCAGTGTCAGCTTTTACAAATTATATCCTGAGCAATTTGATCAGACAACACATATATAGATATATTGAGAGAGAGTTAGAAATTACTCAGCACGACTTATCCTGGTTCGACCTCTCTGTATACGTCCAGTCCCCAGAGTCCCTCCGGGCTTTTTCAATCCAATACCGAGCTCTTTAAAGGTAGAGCACAAACCGTTTACAAGGCAGTTGAATATGCAAGAGTACCTTCCTCTATCCGTCTACTCAACTCCTACTAAGTGTTATAACCGAACACCTAGATTTCTCTACCACTGAGTACTTAAAACCGAGTACTCAGCACCACTCTCTCAATTTTACAATTGATACAGACTTGTTCTTTCTAGATGCCGAACACTTTAGATGATTACAAAATCAATCTAGCTTTTACACAGAAATAGAATTTGGTGTAAGATCTTTTTCTTGTTTGAATGTGCTTTGTATCTTTTCTCTTTTTCTCTTGTATTTTTCTTGGCAAAAATCGGCAATGATCCAAGCATGAACTTGTCCTTATATAGTTGAGATCTGAAGGCACAATCATTTGAATCCGGAATTATCCGTTGGATCCAAACGGCTCTTTCTTGCGACATTGTTCTGGTCAGCTCCAGATTTGCAGGCCAATCCTGTCGTCTGAATTCCGCAGGCGTCAGACTTGTCTTCTTCCCGCAGGTGTGTCTTCTAGTGCCAGTTCATCTTTTAGCTAACGGACAGTTGACCCATGCATCTCGAAATCGACTCTGTGCGTAATTCCAAGGTTTCTATTATTGGTGCAGACAGTTGTCGGATCTTGTCTTCTAGCAAACGGATCATTCATGATGTCCTGACGAACACTCAGCTTGACTTTATTGACGTTGCTTTTGTTCTTTCTTTCTGAGTTACTCTTACTCAGCTTCCGTGGTCAGCTTCGTCTGCAAGTTTTAGTTTAGAGAAGGACTTCTCTTCTTTGATACTGAGTTGCGTCTCACTCAGCTTCTTTGGTCAGCTTTATCTTTAAATATTTGTTCTGAAGATGGCTTTTCTTCTGTTATGCTGAGTTGCACTCCACTCAGCTTGTGTTGTCTTCTCATGCTGACTTCGTCCTGTCTTACTTTTTTATTCTGTTTTCGTTTATACTTATACTCAACATTGAACAAACATATTAGTACAATTAAATCAAAGCACTTAAATTTAATTGCCTCTTAATCATAGATTAACTTAAATAGTTTTGTCAAATCAAAATCATGTGGAAAGGTGTTTCAACAAACTCCCCCATTTTGATGTTGGCAAAATATTTAATTAATGGAACTCAGTTTTGAGATTCCCCATGATTGAGTTATCTTTCATTCTTCTGAAGTTACTCCCCCGTAAGGGTTGCATCTATTGACTTAACTTAACTCTAAACCTTCTAAGATTTAATTGAGTAAAATTAAGACATGCTTATACTGACTAAGTTCAATTCTAGACCTTCCAAGATCTAATTCAGATGAGCCTAGGTCAGCTTTCAGAAGAGTTCAAAATTTTGGAACATATTTTTACTCAGTTTGATACATGGATAGTTTAGGTACCAAAGTTTATGGAGGGATGTATCAGAGCTAATGTGTACTAAGTATGTTCAATTTTAGTTTTGTTTGTTTGTTCAATTAAGACAGATCAACACATAGCACAATAAGTAAGTAAGCATCACATAAGATTTGTCAATTTGAATAAAGGATGCATGGATATATATAGATGGTCAGCATTAACAAAACATAACACGCCAGATAAAACTACAAGTCAAAAGCTACAACTAGCCAATCTATTTCTTCCTGTTAACTTGAGCTTGGTGAGCAGGATTTACTTTGCCTTTCCCTTTGGCGGTTCTTTGTTACTAACTGCCGGATGCTTCCCCCATTTGCTGAGTTCCATCAGCTTGTTCTTTCTCCCCCATTTTGCCAGCATCAGATGAATAGGGAAGAAATGTCTCGCGGAGAGCAGCACGAGTGAGTTTTGTAGAGTATGCTCGGAGTTGACTTGTACTCTCCCGAAGACCGTCGAAGACAGCCATGCTATCGTCCATCATGGCAGCAGGGATCCTAATATTAGCACTTAGCATGCTCAGTAGATACTCCTGTGATTTCCCAATCCAAGTGATGGATTCTGTCAGCTTGGCATATGATTGATGGTACATTTTGAGCAGAGCCGAATCATAGAGCTGACGTTGGGCATTTGTATAGCGGACATGGTTAAGGGTGGCTTGAGAATACTGCAGTAGCTCATTTGTCTTGACTTGGTCAGTATCCATTTCTTCTTTACTCAAGTTGAGTAGGCGAACAGCTTCGCTAATTTGCTCAATGGAACACTGGAAGAAGGAGGAGACTAATTCACGAGTCCCGGTCAGCTCAGAACTTAGCTGGGTGAAGAGTTGATGAACCTCAGCAGAAGTTGCATAGAGTGAGTTCGCAACTGATAAGGTGTTAAGTTGGCCCTAGAGGGAGTTCATATGATTGACCATTGTCAGCTGGAGTTCAGCCAACTTTATGATTGAGTCTTGCTTAGGTTGTTGAGACTGAAAAGATGTCATGACACTCAGTAAGTCCTTGAGACCCTTGATTTCAGATAGAAGCTGAGTGACAGAAGATATGTGTTGAGGCTCAACATGGGCAGACCCAGCAGCATCGGCATGAGATTGGTTAAGATCCTAGAGTAGGGATTGAGCTGAGTCGATGATTCTTCTCCCAGACTCAGTTGCATGCAAGTAAGCGTAAGTCCCATCAGGATGATGCTCAGCGGCCGCAATTGGAATAGCACCAGATGGAGGAGGTGTTTGGTGTTGTCCATAATTAGATGTGCCAGCATGGTCAGCAGCTGGACTTTGATTCAGATTACCAGTAGGAACTGACTGGTTTTCTTTCTCCGTCGAAGGATTTGGAAAAGGTGGATCGGCAGAGATATTGACCTGTTCAGAGTCAGCTTGAAGTTGAGTTGAAGGTGAAGGTAGATCAGCGCTGACCTGAGCAGAATTTTCCTTTGCTAACTCTTGATTTTGAGCAGCTTGGACTTCGAGCTCTTGCTCGGCAGGAATTGGATTTTCAGGAGTCTTGGCTTGTTCCTCAATTTGAGAAACAGTGGCTTGCTTTTCCTTGAGTTGGTCCAAATTTGGTAAGGGCAGAGATTGGTTCCCTTAGCGGAGAATCGTCCAGAAGATCAATGATTGAAGACTTTTGAGCTTTTCGCTTGAGTCGTTTTCCTGTGCTGACTTTTGGAGGAGAAGGATCAGCAGGAATGGAGTCAAATGACTCAGAAGAGGAGTTCAACCCAAGCTCTTCCACAGCTATGTCTTTCTCTGTGAACTCAGCATCAATTGTCTTACTTGGCATAGTTGGATTCTCAACCTGCTCAGCTTCAACTTCTTTACATAGCTCAACATCATCTATCCTTTCATCATTAAACTGACCTCCAAGATCACCCAATTCTTCTTCTTGGTCGGCAGGAGTTTTCTCAAGATCAATTTCTTGACTTTGCACAAAGTGTGAATCTTTAGAGATTACACAGTCAAGCGGAAGTGCATCGATTGGGGTAAGTCCAGAGGATTTCTTCTTCTTTTTCCTCAGAGGCTGCTCAGGAGTATCTTCACTCTCTTCCTCAGGCTCAACTTGCCTTTTCTGTTTTTCTGCTGACTTGGGTGCCTCTTGACCTTGCTCAGCATCAGCTTTCCTTCCACTGGATACAATTCTTAGCTTTTTAGGAGCTGTGTTCATCTCTTTTGCTGACTGGTCAGCTTTCCTCTTCTTGTCCTGCCTTGTGCGATCAGCAGGCTCCTTACTTGCCATCACCGTCTTTCCTTTCTTGGTCGGTATAGCTTGTGCTCCTCCCTCAGCATTACCTTCTTCCTCATTCTCTTCAACAACCCTCTTTCCTTTCTTAGACTTAAGAGGTTGGTTGTATGCTAACCCAAACAGCAGTGTCGCTGTAATTTCAATACCCCATGACTCAGCTTCACCAACCGTGTTTATTTGTTGGTCTTCAAGAATTCTCGTGATGAGGGAGCCCAACCTGAGTTTCCCTGTGCTCCGTTGAAATGCATTGACAAGAAATACGGGCATGTTGAGTGGTTTGTAGGTCAGCATGTGCCAGATGAAGTTTTGCTCGAAATTGGATGCTGATGAGGCAGAGTTGATCTTAGGGAATATGAAGTTGGTTAGGATGTAATGGGCCATTTTTTGATCCTGACCCATACATGTACTGGCTATTTCTCCTTTGTGAGTCGTCGGTTTACAGAACTCAACAGGGTAGTCGAGTTTGACGTTTGTGGTTCTGAATTCCTTTCCTTTGTTCGGCAGTTTTAGCAAAGTTGCTAGATAGGATGGGGTTACTGTGATGTCCTTGCCTGAGACCTGGGTGACTAGATGGTCGGCGTTGTCCTTATCAACCTTGAGATTCGAATAAAATTCCCTTACTAACCGTGGGTAAGTTTTACCGGACAGAGAGAAGAATTCTGACCACCCATTTTTAGAGATCCATTCGCAGAACGACTTTTCAGCTGTTACGAAACTTGGGGAGAACCACCGGCAGTGAAGTACCTCACAATTTTTTACACAGTTGTAAACATTAACAAATTCCTTTTCCTCAGGTTGCTTGTCTTTCTTTTCCTTCTTATTTTTCTGTTTCTTGGATGGAGTTGCTTGGTCAGCTCGAGGGTCTTTGCCGGAGGTGCTGACCTTAGATTGGTCATGCTGACCATAACCTTGAGACTCACTGGAGGTCTCTACATATTCCTGCTAAGCAGGAGGCGAAGGATTTTCATCGGAGCGATTTTGGTCGTAATCGCCGCCGGAGATGTTTTGAGAATCAGACATGATTTTCTCAAGAATTTTAGAGAGGTTTTGGGATTTAAGAGAGAGAGCGAGCGTTAGAATGCCAGAAATTTTGAGTGTAAAGAGATACAAGTGGGAATTTGTCCACTACTTATAGAAATACCGAGTTGATCTGATACGTTGGAGTAGCTGTTTTACCTCGAGATGATCAATCGACAATAATTCTGACATTTATGACATAATCGGCGCATGTGTTTTCTAATTATTGCGCCTACATCATCCTAGGTGGCTATTAATGCGCATGCTAGCATTTATTGTGCATAAGAGTTTTACTCAGTTTTGATAAGCCTAAACGTTTGAGATTCAAGGAAGTCAGTTTTACGTAGAAGAAATGTTCGCATGCTTAGTAACTCAGCTTATGTTAATCACTCAGTATGTATGTCTACTCAGCATGGAGTGATATAGTTCATATTTAGCTCAGCATGTAATAGTTACTCATATAGCATAGCTCACTTAGCATGGCAATCACTCAACATTCAATTTAAACATATAATTTTAGTGAAGAGGATTAGACATACCGATAGCTTCCCTTAGTATGTTAAATTGCTCACGAGCCAGAGGCTTTGTGAAGATATCTGCAAGCTATTCATCTGTAGGAACGTAGGTCAGCTTGATCTCACCCTTGAGTACATGATCCCTTATGAAGTGATGCCTTATGCTGACATGCTTCATCCTGTTGTGTTGGATTGGATTTTTGGATAAGTCAATGGCACTCTTGTTGTCACATTTGATTTCTATTGTTTCTGTTTTTACACCATAATCCTCAAGCTGTTGCTTTATCCATAGACTTGAGCCACACAGCTTCCAGCAGCAATGTACTCAGCTTCAGTTGTTGACAAGGCCACTGATGATTGCTTCTTGCTGAACCAAGATACTAGACAGCTTCCATGGAAGTGACACCCTCCTAAAGTTCTCTTACGCTCTAGCTTATCTCGTCCATAGTCAGCATCAGTGTATCCAGTGAGTGTAAAGTCATTCGTATTTGGATACCATAACCCTGCATTAACTGAGCTCTGCAAATATCTGACAAGTCTTTTTAGAGATCCATTCGCAGAACGACTTTTCAGCTGTTACGAAACTTGGGGAGAACCACCGGCAGTGAAGTACCTCACAATTTTTTACACAGTTGTAAACATTAACAAATTCCTTTTCCTCAGGTTGCTTGTCTTTCTTTTCCTTCTTATTTTTCTGTTTCTTGGATGGAGTTGCTTGGTCAGCTCGAGGGTCTTTGCCGGAGGTGCTGACCTTAGATTGGTCATGCTGACCATAACCTTGAGACTCACTGGAGGTCTCTACATATTCCTGCTAAGCAGGAGGCGAAGGATTTTCATCGGAGCGATTTTGGTCGTAATCGCCGTCGGAGATGTTTTGAGAATCAGACATGATTTTCTCAAGAATTTTAGAGAGGTTTTGGGATTTAAGAGAGAGAGCGAGCGTTAGAATGCCAGAAATTTTGAGTGTAAAGAGATACAAGTGGGAATTCGTCCACTACTTATAGAAATACCGAGTTGATCTGATACGTTGGAGTAGCTGTTTTACCTCGAGATGATCAATCGACAATAATTCTGGCATTTATGACACAATCGGCGCATGTGTTTTCTAATTATTGCGCCTACATCATCCTAGGTGGCTATTAATGCGCATGCTAGCATTTATTGTGCATAAGAGTTTTACTCAGTTTTGATAAGCCTAAACGTTTGAGATTCAAGGAAGTCAGTTTTACGTAGAAGAAATGTTCGCATGCTTAGTAACTCAGCTTATGTTAATCACTCAGTATGTATGTCTACTCAGCATGGAGTGATATAGTTCATATTTAGCTCAGCATGTAATAGTTACTCATATAGCATAGCTCACTTAGCATGGCAATCACTCAACATTCAATTTAAACATATAATTTTAGTGAAGAGGATTAGACATACCGATAGCTTCCCTTAGTATGTTAAATTGCTCACGAGCCAGAGGCTTTGTGAAGATATCTGCAAGCTATTCATCTGTAGGAACGTAGGTCAGCTTGATCTCACCCTTGAGTACATGATCCCTTATGAAGTGATGCCTTATGCTGACATGCTTCATCCTGTTGTGTTGGATTGGATTTTTGGATAAGTCAATGGCACTCTTGTTGTCACATTTGATTTCTATTGTTTCTGTTTTTACACCATAATCCTCAAGCTGTTGCTTTATCCATAGACTTGAGCCACACAGCTTCCAGCAGCAATGTACTCAGCTTCAGTTGTTGACAAGGCCACTGATGATTGCTTCTTGCTGAACCAAGATACTAGACAGCTTCCATGGAAGTGACACCCTCCTGAAGTTCTCTTACGCTCTAGCTTATCTCGTCCATAGTCAGCATCAGTGTATCCAGTGAGTGTAAAGTCATTCGTATTTGGATACCATAACCCTGCATTAACTGAGCCCTGCAAATATCTGACAATTCTTTTTACAGCTATAAGGTGAGATTCCCTGGGGTCAGCTTGATATCTTGCGTAATAACATACTTTCTCGTTAGCACAAATGACAGTGTCAGTACCCATTGGGGTAGATATGGGCTTGCATTCTTCCATATCGAATTTCTTTAACATTTCTTTGGCATACTTAGACTGACTAATGAAGATGCCATTCTTCCCTTGCTTGATTTGAAGTCCAAGGAAGAAGTTGAGTTCGCCCATCATAGACATCTCGAACTCAGTTTGCATCTGTTTACTAAATTCTTTGCACATTGATTTGTCAGTAGCACCAAAAATTATATCATCTACGTAAATTTGTGCTAGCATGGTATTTTTACCCTTCTTCTTAATGAACAAGGTTGTGTCAGCTTTACCTCTGACATAGTTTCTAGTCAGCAGGAAATTAGTCAACCTCTCATACCAAGCACGAGGTGCTTGTTTCAAGCCGTACAAGGCCTTCTTGAGTTTATAAACATGGTTTGGAAACTTTGGATCTTCAAACCCAGGAGGCTGACTAACATACACCTCTTCGTTTATAAATCCATTAAGAAAAGCACTTTTAACATCCATTTGATATAGCTTGAAATTCATGAAACTAGCATATGCACATAATATATGTATAGCCTCTAACCTAGCTACGGGTGCAAAGGTCTCACCGTAGTCAATGCCCTCTTGCTGACTATAGCCTTGGGCTACAAGTCGGGCTTTGTTCCTGACTACATTGCCTCGCTCATCTAGTTTATTTCTAAAGACCCACTTAGTTCCTATGGTCTTTTGATTCCTAGGTTTTGGTACTAAATCCCATACCTCGTTTCTTTTGAACTGATCAAGCTCCTCTTGCATAGCATTTATCCAATGTTCGTCGTGCTCAGCTTCTGAGAAGTTCTTTGGTTCATGTACTGAGACGAATGCAACATTGCTGAGATATTTTCTAAGCTGATCTCTTGTCATCAGCTTGTTT
This sequence comes from Euphorbia lathyris, assembly GCF_963576675.1. NCBI lineage: Eukaryota > Viridiplantae > Streptophyta > Magnoliopsida > Malpighiales > Euphorbiaceae > Euphorbia > Euphorbia lathyris. The sequence goes on from NC_088912.1 coordinate 11,080,578, forward strand.
TCAGCAGCATCAAGAATGGATTTCTCCGAATGTCCTCTTAGAATTTTGATTTCTTTGGGTAATGTTGAGTTGTCTGGAATAGGTGTTTCTATAATATCTGCATGAGTAGATTGGTCAGTAAAGATAATTTCGGGTTCGTGTTTACCTTTGGTCAGCCCTTGCACTGATGACTCAGCAGCTCCATTTTGGTCAGCGGAAGCTGAGCTTGGTTCATCTTCGGCAGACTGAGTTGTCTTTCCTGCAAGGTCGGTTTCATCAAACTCGATATGGACAGACTCTTCTACAACTTGAGTTCGTTTATTGTACACCCTGTTGGGGTTTAGTGTCCTATAGATAATTGTTCTAGGATACAAACTTAATGTAAATGAAGTGTTCTTTATATCATTTGTTTTAATGAGATATATGTTTTATAACTATATAAAGGCAATCCCCTTTTAAGCACTAAATAAAGTCTAATAAAAAAGGAAATCCGTAAGTTTGTTTAAAGTGACTATAAAGTGTTCATACAAGCATGAAGTGAGACGAAACTTTATAATAAACTAATAAACTTAAAACCACCCCAAGTCAAGTAATATGTTTGGGATTGACATATCGCGGTTGAGACTTGCATGTAACAATGTCTTCTGTCCGAAAGAAAGCTGATCTCACAAGCTTCATATATATAGATATCTGGACAGTTACATGGATCCGATGAAAAGTAGTTCATTAGATTGGGGACCCGACTTGAGATAACAGGATGGGTAGATTCATCTTTGTCACCTGTTCATCTCATTGGTATTAATAGGTATAAATAATCCTCAGACTCAAAGGAATGTTAATTGGTCATTCTGGATTACTGAATATGACGCTTTGATCCTGTTGTAACATGATCCTTAACAGAGATGACTCTGGGGTGTGAACAGCAGAGGTTGGGTATCATAGGAAGTGATTGCGGGATCGTTATACATTGGATTGAGCATTTATCACTCCCGATAAATGGGAGATATGTCCATGGATCGCTTGTGGAAGTCTTGACTCTAAATCCTTGCAAGGTGATAGCTTAAGATTGAAATGAGATTTCTCTTAACCTATCTAATTGGAGTTGACTCGGCCAGAACAAGTAAAACGAACGTCTCGCTATATGTGACTTGACATTACCCATAGTCATAAGATTCAGTTCAAGGACGTAGTTGATAAAGGATCGAATTATACCGTAACTAATATGGAAAGGTCAACGACAGAATCAACCTGTCTTCTTATAGCTCTAGGGGAATGATTACGGACTTGTTAATCACATACTTTGTATATTATTCCGTTATGCAAAGATTAAATATAATTCTTTGAAAATTAATTTAATAAGTTTCATACGGCTAGTAGCAATAAGAACCTAATGGGTCACACATAAGACTTGGAACCCAAAAGAGAGACAGATGCTAATTAATTGACGGAAGCCCAATTGAGCCTAATAAGGCCCAATTACTCAGGGGGGGCGATTTATGTATGTAGATACATAAATAATTAGTTTTGATTTTATTAATCCTAATTAGATTAGGATTATGAATTAAATTAATTAAAGGATAAATAAGTTAGGAGTTTTAATTAGATTATAGTACTCCTATTATTATCCAATAAGGTTATTGTTATTATCTTTTATATTTAGATATATTAATAGATAATATTTAAGAATTCGATTCTGAATTGAATTCTTATTCAATAAACCTAATTCTATCTAACTAAGGATTAGATACAAGAAAGATTATAAATACCCCCCTATGTAGATTTTCGAAATCTAGCCCTAGTATTCAAGAGAGAGAATTTCGAATTCCAACCCTTAGAAGAAGAGAGAGAATTTCGACTCCTAGCTCGAGGACGAGATTTTCCACCGCTTCCTTCCGTTCAATTGATTTTCATCTCTTTCTCTTTATCCTTAATCTTGTGTTGATTAATTAGAGACAATCTACTTTGGTTGTTAATAAACGGTTGATTCTAACTTGATTTTCTGTTGTTTTGTTTTGTGCTCGGGAACTCGAAGTAAGAGTTGTGGGCACTTCGTTTGCAACGGTAGATAGAACATCTAAAAGGTATTTCTTCTTATCCCTCTTTGTATGAAATAACGGTTAACGGATCTTGGGGTTAATGGAAATAGGTTAAAATTTTTATATTTGCGCTGCTATACGTTAGCCTATTTTCCTTCAGTGGTATCAGAGCCTGCGTTAAATCCGTTATTTCATATATGAAAATTTAGAAGTTTTTCAATCAGATTGAATAAATATTTATAGTTAGGTTAATTAACAAAACTGTTTTGATTAATTAGTTCTAAAAGATAAATAAGTTTTAATTAATTGTTAATTAAAATAAGTTATGCACATGTTCCTAATAATTTTGGTTGATAATCATTGTAACAAAATCTATTAGTTTTATGGTTAGATTGATAAAATCAGTTTTATTTATTCTAAAAGATAAAACGGAAAATCTATGATAGTGTTTCCTATTTTCTGAAAAATCTTTTTAAAATCGATATATATATATATATGTTTTATATTTATAAAAAAAAATTACAGCAGTTTGGGTCGCGCCTTACGGCGCGACCCGACTGCTATTGCGTGGTTGCTGCCGCGCGGCAGCAACCGCACGCGGCGCCTGGCCGCCGCTGCCGCAAGGCAGCGGCGGGTCAGACGCCTAGGGCTGCTGCCAAACGGCAGCAGCCCAACCTCGGGCCCGGCCCGAGACCCACTTAATTTTAAATCGTTTAAAATTATTTATATAGATATATGTATATGTCTCATAAATTAATAGTTTTCTGTTTTGATTATCGAATGAAAATTTATTTAAAAGTTTGTTTTACCTATTTGTAAATCAAAAAGGTTTTAAATGAATTCAAATCAAAATAATTGGAACGTGCATAATTAAAGTTTTGTATAGTTATATTAATCTAAAAGTTTAATATAAAAGGATACGAAACTGTTAGAATTAAAATTGGATGAAAGTTAATTTGATGAGTTAATGTGATTAACCTAAATATTACATAAAATACTTATGTAATCAACCAATTAAATTTATTTAATTGAGTCTATGCATGTTTGGAGTTATGGACATATTTGGACCCTCTTTTAGTCTTTTGGTATTTTTGAAATAGGGCCTGCGAGTCCTGCCTATCTACTATCTATTGTAATTTCTCCTCTCATCTAATTCCCTTCAATTCAATTGAAGTTTTCTTTAGTAGAATAGAAATTAATATGTAATTTCAAGGCGCCATGGAGAAGACGGAGGACCTAAAGAGAAATATGTAATAGTTAGTATTTCCCTAGGTTTGGCATTTTATTCCGTCTCTGGCTCGACAGAATAATTTAGATAATATGTCCATAACGCCAATGTATGTGTCTGATGTATGCTAAAGCAAATCAAGACTAAGTTAGATTATGAGACCTAAAATAAAATCCCTCATTAAAAAGTTAAGTAAATAAATAAGTTATTAAAATCGGTTGCCCCTCCCTAATATTATAATTCAGCCGGCAGTACTGGGGGCCTTTGGGTTGTTGAGCAAACTCAAGCTCGGGGTCTTACGGTAACACCTGAATTATCGAAAATTACTTTTCATGAATATGGGGTAATACTTAAATTAGATTATGATAATTGGATGAGCAAACTCATGTTGTCATAAACTAATGGGCAATATGGTTGGGATTAATGTGAATAGCATATTAGTTACTAATGTGGTTAGTAACCCAATAACCTAGGAATCACATTAAATATGTGATTGATTACATGAATCTACCTAACGAATGAGACTAGCTTGTTGAGCAAACTCAAGGCGAAATCTCAGGAGTTAGGATCCTAGCTCACTAAAGGATTTGTGAAATTCTTCGAATTAATATGGAGGGCTATTAATTTGGCAAAATAGTGGGAGCAATCTAAAATAAACTAAAAGGCCTATAAATTTTAGATTTATATACTTTAAAGCAAATGAATAACATACGTTTACTCTTTCTCACTCTCAGGTTTAATTAAACACTCTTAAAATCATGACTAAAACCAATCTGCAAAACATTCTTACTGATAACAAGTTGAATGGTTCAAACTTCACTGACTGGTTTCGTAACCTCAAAATTGTTTTGAAGTTCGATAAGATAGGGTATGTACTTGATACATCGATACCCCCTATCCTTGCTGATGATGCTCCCATCGAAGAAATTGATGCTTACCAGAAGCACAAAGCTAATGATGATCATGCGGGATGCATCATACTTGCATCGATGACACCGGAATTACAAATGCAATATGAGGAAATGGATGCCTATTCCATCATCATGCACCTTAAAGAACTGTTTGGAAAACAGACTAGGTGCGAACGCTACGAGATATCCAAGTTACTATATCGTAGCAGGATGCAAGAGGGCACATCCGTCATGACACATTGTGTCAAGATGATTGGCTATATTACCAAACTTTCTAGTATTGGATTCGCGATGGATAACGAACTAAGCATAGACTTAATTCTTCAATCCCTCCCAGAGAGTTATTCACAGTTCATTATGAACTATCAGATGAATGACTTGCAAACCTCTCTTGAAGAGCTTGCAAATATGCTCAAGTCAGTTGAGCCCAATATGAAAAAGGACAAGGCAATATCAGCTCTTTTCATAGAGGGATCAAAGAAAAGGAAGGGGAATTTTCCCAATCTTAAATATCCCAAGAAAGGCAAGGGAGCCATGCCCACTAAAGCTAAGGGAAAGGAAGTGAAGAAGCCCAAAGGAGAGTGCCACTTCTGTGGTAAAGACGGGCATTGGAAAAGGAACTGCAAGGAGTACCTAACCACCCTCAAGAAGGGAAAAGGCAGTGCTTCAACATCTGGTATATTTTATATTGAAATAAATACAGTTTCACAGTCTGAATCTTGGGTACTTGATACCGGATGCGGATCTCATATTTGTACAAATATGCAGGAACTAAATCGGACTAGGGAACTGAAGAAAGGAAGCATAAACTTGCGAGTAGGAAATGGAGCAAGAGTTGCCGCCCTCGCAATTGGAGATTATGTTTTAAATTTGCCCTCTGGGCTTGTAATAGAATTAAGGAACTGTCTATACGTTCCTCAAATGTCTCGCATCATTATTTCTATTAGCCTTCTTGTTGACGACGGTTTTCATATTTCAATAAAAGACAAACATTGCGATTTTTATAGAGATTCGATTTTCTATTTTTCAGGAATATCACAAAATGGGATTTATGTCTTAGATGACAAAATTTCTGTTTTCGCAATTGATACCAAAAGACATAAGCTAGATAATTCAACTTACTTATGGCATTGTTGCTTAGGCCATATAAACTAAAGACGCATGCTTAAGCTACATCAAGATGGGCTTATAAATTCAATTGATCCTGAATCATTGGAAACATGCGAAGCATGTTTAAAAGGTAAAATGACAAAGACACCCCTTTAACAATAAAGGTGAACGTGCATCAGACACTCTAGGACTCATTCATTCGGATGTATGCGGTCCTATGTCAGTCCAAGCAAGAGGAGGATTCAGATACTTCATAAGCTTCATAGACGACCATACCCGATATGGTTATATCTACTTGATGAAGCACAAATCTGAAGCTTTTGAGAAATTCAAATGCTTCAAGAATGAAGTAGAAAATCAATTAGGAAAGAAAATAAAGACACTTCGATCTGATCGAGGTGGCGAATATCTTTCAGATGATTTTCTGAATTATCTAACTGAATGTGGGATATGCTCACAATGGACACCTCCCTATACACCACAACACAATGGTGTATCCGAGAGGAGAAACCGTACCTTACTAGATATGGTACGATCCATGATGGGTATAGCATTACTTCCAAAGACATTCTAGGGCTACGCCTTAGAAACCGCCCTCTTCACCCTAAATCGAGTACCAACTAAATCCGCTAGTTCCATACCATATGAATTGTTCGTTGGTAGGAAACTCGTGTTCTCATTCATGAGAGTATGGGGTTGTTCAGCATATGTCAAACGCATTGCGTCCGACAAACTAGATTCTAAATCTGATAAATGTTTCTTCGTTGGATACCCAAAGGAAACTGTGGGATATTACTTCTATCATCCAGATGATCAGAAAGTAATAGTATCCAAGCACGCAACCTTCTTAGAGAAAGAGTTTCTTGAAGACACAGAAAAGGGAAGCATGATTGAACTTGATGAAGTTCAAGAACAAGAAACATCAACTGAAACAACAGAAGCGGTTGAGGAACCCGATGCAGTCCCATTAGATGAGACTCAAGTGCCACCCCTTCGTAGATCATAAAGAGTTCGTGAACTCCCTATTAGATATGGTTTTCTAGTGGGAGATGATAATGAGGTTCCCGTGTTAGACGACGAACCCGAAAACTATGAAGAGGCTCTTAACAGTCCAGATTCTAAAGCATGGCTTGAAGCCATGGATTCTGAAATGGATTCCATGTATACCAACCAAGTGTGGACTTTGGTTGATCCACCCGAAGGGATAAAACCCATTGGGTGCAGGTGGATCTTCAAAAAGAAGACTGACATGGATGGAAAGGTTAGCACCTACAAAGCTAGGTTAGTAGCGAAAGGATATCGTCAGAAGCAAGGAATTAATTATGACGAAACTTTCTCTCCTGTGGCTATGTCCAAATCAATCAGAATAATGCTTGCTATTGACGCTCACTACGATTACGAGATTTGGCAAATGGATGTGAAAAAAAGCTTTCCTAAACGGAAACCTGCTTGAGGATGTATACATGATGCAACCTGAAGGTTTCATATCAAAGGATGCAAACAAGGTTTGCAAACTTCAGAGATCCATTTATGGACTCAAGCAAGCATCTAGAAGCTGGAACAAGCGTTTTGACGAAACCATAAAACAATTTGGTTTGGAACAAAATTGCGAAGAAGCTTGCATTTACAAGAAAGCAAGTGGGAGCTCTATAGCATTTCTGATATTATATGTGGATGATATATTATTAATGGGAAATGACGTAGCTCTACTACAGTCGGCAAAAGTTTGGTTATCTGGTAACTTCTCAATGAAAGACCTCGGTGAAGCAGCTTATATACTTGGTATAAAGATCTACAGAGATAGATCATGAAGACTGCTTGGTCTTTCACAGGCTACATACATCGAAAAGGTGCTAAAGCGGTTTAGCATGCTTGAATTGAAACGAGGTAACTTACCCATGCTACATGGAGTAAAGTTAAACAATCATCAATGTCCTAAAACCGATGATGATAAGAAGCGCATGGCTGTAGTCCCGTACGCCAGCGCAATCGGTTCGATTATGTATGCTATGCTATGCACTAGACTTGACGTAGCGTTTGCGTTAAGTATAACGAGTCGTTACCAAGGAAATCCGGGAGACGAGCACTGGATTGCCGTCAAAAACATTCTTAAGTACTTGAGAAGAACTTAAGATATGTTCCTAGTGTACGGAGAAGGGGATCTGAAAATAGAAGGATTTTCAGATGCAATTCATCTCACAGATGAGAATGATTTTAAATCCCAATCAGGATACCTGTTTATCTTGAATGGGGGCGCGGTCAGCTGGAAGAGTTCCAAGCAAGGAAGCGTAACTTTCTCTACGACTGAGTCAGAGTATATCGCTGCTGCGGAAGCAGCAAAGGAAGCAGTTTCGATTAGAAAGTTCATTACTGAACTTGGTGTGGTGCCTGACATTGTAAATCCCATTACACTGTACTGTGATAACAATAGAGCCATTGCACAAGCAAAGGAACCACGGTCTCATAATGCATCCAAGCATTACCTAAAGCGATACCACATTAAAAGAGAAATTGTGGCAAGAGGAGATGTGAGAATAGAAAGAGTACCTACAGAGAATAACGTTGCAGATCCGTTGACAAAGCCCTTAACCCAGAAAGTATATGATCGTCATCTAACTTCTACTGGGATAAGTTATAGAAACAATTGGCTTTAGTCCAAGTGGGCGTATGTTGGGGTTTAGTGTCCTATAGACAATTGTTCTAGGATACAAACTTAATGTAAATGAAGTGTTCTTTATATCATTTGTTTTAATGAGATATATGTTTTATAACTATATAAAGGCAATCCCCTTTTAAGCACTAAATAAAGTCTAATAAAAAAGGAAATCCGTAAGTTTGTTTAAAGTGATTATAAAGTGTTCATACAAGCATGAAGTGAGACGAAACTTTATAATAAACTAATAAACTTAAAACCACCCCAAGTCAAACAATATGTTTGGGATTGACATATCGCGGTTGAGACTTGCATGTAATAATGTCTTCTGTCCGACAGAAAGCTGATCTCACAAGCTTCATATATATAGATATCTGGACAGTTAGATGGATCCGATGAAAAGTAGTTCATTAGATTGGGGACCCGACTTGAGATAACAGGATGGGTAGATTCATCTTTGTCACCTGTTCATCTCATTGGTATTAATAGGTATAAATAATCCTCAGACTCAAAGGAATGTTAATTGGTCATTCTGGATTACTGAATATGACGCTTTGATCCTGTTGTAACATGATCCTTAACAGAGATGACTCTGGGGTGTGAACAGCAGAGGTTGGGTATCATAGGAAGTGATTGCGGGATCGTTATACATTGGATTGAGCATTTATCACTCCCGATAAATGGGAGATATGTCCATGGATCGCTTGTGGAAGTCTTGACTCTAAATCCTTGCAAGGTGATAGCTTAAGATTGAAATGAGATTTCTCTTAACCTATCTAATTGGAGTTGACTCGGCCAGAACAAGTAAAACGAACGTCTCGCTATATGTGACTTGACATTACCCATAGTCATAAGATTCAGTTCAAGGACGTAGTTGATAAAGGATCGAATTATACCGTAACTAATACGGAAAGGTCAACGACAGAATCAACCTGTCTTCTTATAGCTCTAGGGGAATGATTACGGACTTGTTAATCACATACTTTGTATATTATTCCGTTATGCAAAGATTAAATATAATTCTTTGAAAATTAATTTAATAAGTTTCATACGGCTAGTAGCAATAAGAACCTAATGGGTCACACATAAGACTTGGAACCCAAAAGAGAGACAGATGCTAATTAATTGACGGAAGCCCAATTGAGCCTAATAAGGCCCAATTACTCAGGGGGGAGCGATTTATGTATATAGATACATAAATAATTAGTTTGATTTTATTAATCCTAATTAGATTAGGATTATGAATTAAATTAATTAAAGGATAAATAAGTTAGGAGTTTTAATTAGATTATATTACTCCTATTATTATCTAATAAGGTTATTGTTATTATCTTTTATATTTAGATATATTAATAGATAATATTTAAGAATTCTATTCCGAATTGAATTCTTATTCAATAAACCTAATTCTATCTAACTAAGGATTAGATACAAGAAATATTATAAATACCCCCCCTATGTAGATTTTCATAATCTAGCCCTAGTATTCAAGAGAGAGAATTTCGAATTCCAACCCTTAGAAGAAGAGAGAGAATTTCGACCCCTAGCTCGAGGACGAGATTTTCCACCGCTTCCTTCCATTCAATTGATTTTCATCTCTTTCTCTTTATCCTTGATCTTGTGTTGATTAATTAGAGACAATCTACTTTGGTTGTTAATAAACGGTTGATTCTAACTTGATCTTCTGTTGTTTTGTTTTGTGCTCGGGAACTTGAAGTAAGAGTTGTGGGCACTTCATTTGCAATGGTAGATAGAACATCTAAAATGTATTTCTTCTTATCCCTCTTTGTATGAAATAACGGTTAACGGATCTTGGGGTTAATGGAAATAGGTTAAAATTTTTATATTTGCGCTGCTATATGTTAGCCTATTTTCCTTCACACCCTATATGCTTTACTGTTAGTTGAGTACCCTAAAAAGATCGCTTCGTCACCTTTAGCAAGGTTATCTTTTGTGTTGAGTATAAAACATTTACACCCAAAGGCACGAAAGTAGACAATGTTGGGCTTTCGTCTTTTCCAAAGTTCATAGGGTGCTTTCTTAAGAATAGGTCTAACTAAAGCCCTATTAAGTATATAGCATGCTGTGTGGACAGCTTCACCCCAGAAATACTTTGGAAGCCTATTTTCGCTCAGCATTGTCCTAGCAATTTCGACTATTGTTCTGTTCTTCCTTTCAACTACCCCATTTTGTTGAGGCGTCCTAGGAGCAGAAAAGTTATGGTCAATGCCACTGACTTCACAGAATTCATCAAACTGTTGGTTTTTGAATTCTCCGCCATTATCACTTCTAATATGAGCTACTCTTAGGTCTTTGTCATTTTCAAGCTTTTTAATCAATGTTGTGAACATCTCAAATGTTTCATCCTTGCTACCTAGCAAGATGATCCAAGTATACCGAGAGAAATCGTCTACAATGACTAAGGAAAATCTCTTACCGCCCAAGCTGAGTGGCTGGACAGGTCCGAAAAGATCCATGTGTAGTAATTCCAATGGTCTCTTGGTTGAGACAATATTTTTACTTTGAAAAGACTTCTTCGTTTGTTTACCTTGCTGACAAGCATTACATAATTGATCTTTCTCAAATTTCAATTTGGGAAATCCCTCAACTAATTGCTTTCTAGCTAATTTGGCAAGGAGGTCCATGCTTACATGACCAAGTCTCCTATGTCATAGCCAGGAGTTATCCTCTTTAGACACTAAGCATATATTTTTAGAAAACTGTTTTTGTAAACTCAACATATATATACATTGTCAACACGAGGGGCAGTTAGAATTAAATTGTTTGTTTTTCCCTCGAGTATCTGACACTGAGTGGCATCAAATACAACCTTTCTACCGCTGTCACACAGCTGAGCTACGCTCAGTAGGTTATATTTGAGACCTTTAACTAAGGAGACTGACTCAATAGTAGGGTTACCTCCGATAGTACCTGAACCTACTATCTTACCCTTTTTATTGTCTCCAAAGCTTACGTTTCCACCTCGTTTAAGCTCAAGTGTGATGAACTGAGTTTCATCACCGATCATGTGCCTCGAGCATGCGCTGTCAATATACCACAGTTTTGATTTCTCCACGCATCTCAGGCTCACCTGAATTTTAAACTATTCATCTTTAGGTACCCAATTCTTATTGGGTCCTCGTTTGTTAGTGCGAACAGGTGAAGCATCATATCTTATCTTGTGACGACATACATTTATGATGTGGCCTTGTTTACCATAGAAGTCACAATAAGTTACCCTTTTAGGGTGACTTTGTCTTTGGTCAGCACCATTGTGCTGAGCATGCCAACATACCTTAGTGGTATGACCTTTTTTTTCCGCAGAAGTCACATTGGACAGTCCGCTTATTATACCAACACACATCTATTGTGTGTCCTCTTTTCCCACAACAGTCACACTGAGTGAACTGTCTACGCTGACCAGTACCTGAGTACTCAGCGTGGGATTTATTTTTGGTTGAACCTTTTATTTGGTTCTGTAGGGTTGTGACATCCTTTCTCAGTTTCTTTGAATCTGATTGGACTTCCGAGACAAACTTGTGCATGATTTCCATGTTGTTATGCAAAGTTGAGTTGTCTTGGAGAAGATATCGAAGGTCACTGAGTTTGACCTCTTCAATCTCGTCACACCGCCTGCTGAGTGCCTTTATTTTCTTGTTACTCTTTTTAGTCAGTGTATATAAATCACTCAGGGCGTTAACCATTTCATTTCTAAGCAAGTGTAGAGATGTTACCTCATTAGAATGTTCCTCTTGGTCAGAACCGTCAGAGAGGTCAGCTTGCTCAGATTGACTTTGGTCAGCATCGTCATCGGCCATGAAGCATATGTTTGCTGTCTTATTTGCATCAGCTTCTGATGAGGTCGACTCATCACTATCGCTCCATGTGGCCACCATTGCCTTTTTGCTTCCCTTCTTTTATTTCTTCAAGTTAGGGCAGCTTGACTTAATGTGCCCAGTTTGATGGCACTCAAAGCACATGACAGGCTTGGAGCTATCCTTTTTGTATTTGTCACTGGACTCAGCTTTGTACCTATCGCCTCTTTTGTATGGCCTCTTGCTGTTCTTATCGTTCTTTCTGAACAGCTTCTTCATCTTTCTTGTGAACATGGCCATCTCCTCATCATTTGATGAGTCAGCTTCGGTTGAGTCAGCTTTCATGACAAGTGATTTCTGCTTCTTGTCCTCTGACTTTTCTTTAGCTTCAAAATTTTTCATAGAGATCTCATGGGTCAGCAGAGATCCGATCAGCTCGTCGTATTTGTGCGTAGTCAAGTCCTGAGCTTCTACCACAACTGTCTTCTTAGCTTGCCAGCTCTTAGGGAGACTTCTTAGGATTTTCTTCACCTGCTCCTCTTCTGTAAAGTTCTTTCCAAGTCTCTTAAGCTCATTTATAATATTGGTGAACCTTGAGTTCATCTCCGAGATGTCTTCGTTTTCATTCATCTCGAACAGTTCGTATAATCTCATGTGTTGGTTCACTTTGGACTCCTTAACCTTGCTTGTGCCTTCATAGGTCACTTCGAGCTTCTTCCATATTTCCTGTGCTGACTCGCAACCTGAGATCTTATTGTATTCTGCAGCATCTAGCGCATAGTGAAGCATATTGATAGCCGAAGCATTGTTTTGTAATTTTTTAAGGTCATCTTCTAACCACTCAGTTTCACTCTTGACAACCTTTTCGTTGTCAACAGTTTTGTATGACACATATGGGCCTTGAACTATTGCAAGCCACACACTGATGTTTGTAGCTTGAATAAAGTTCTTCATCCTGTTTTTCCAAAATGTATAATTTGATCCGAAAAACAAGGGTGGCCGACTAATTGATAATCCCTCAGGGAGTATCTGTGTTGTTTGATTTCCTGGAAGGAAACGAGTGCTGTTCTCAGCCATTTATCGGGATCAGCTCAAGATAGTTATATATTTGAGTAGTGAGCTACTTAGCTCTGATACCACTTGTTGGTCCCATGTGATTAGTTCCAAGGGGGGGGGGGGTTAGGAACTAATGTAACTTTTTCGCTAAATAATGCTGACTTAATTAATTTTTTAAGTTACTTAACTTAGTTTAGGTCAGCACGGCCGAGAAATGTAAGACAGCTTTAGTCAGATGCTGACTGGAACTGTTTTACTTGTGAGTTGGGAATTAACACTTGAGGTCAGCTTCCAACTCAGCACCAAGATTACTCAGTGTCAGCTTTTACAAATTATATCTTGAGCAATTTGATCAGACAACACATATATAGATATATTGAGAGAGAGTTAGAAATTACTCAGCACGACTTATCCTGGTTCGGCCTCTCTACCTATGTCCAGTCCCCAGAGTCCCTCCGGGCTTTTTCAATCCAATACTGAGCTCTTTGAAAGTAGAGCACAAACCATTTACAAGGCAGTTGAATATGCAAGAGTACCTTCCTCTATTCGTCTACTCAACTCCTACTAAGTGTTATAACCGAACACCTAGATTTCTCTACCACTGAGTACTTAAAACCGAGTACTCAGCACCACTCTCTTAATTTTACAATTGATACAGACTTGTTCTTTCTAGATGAAGAACACTTTAGATGATTACAAAATCAATCTAGCTTTTACACAGAAATAGAAGTTTAGTGTAAGATCTTTTTCTTGTTTGAATGTGCTTTGTATCTTTTCTCTTTTTCTCTTGTATTTTTCTTGGCAAAAATCGGCAATGATCCAAGCATGAACTTGTCCTTATATAGTTGAGATTTGAAGGCACAATCATTTGAATCCGGAATTATCCGTTGGATTCAAACGGCTCTTTCTTGCGACATGTTCTAGTCAGCTCCAGATTTGCAGGCCAATCCTGTCGTCTGAATTCCGCAGGCGTCAGACTTGTCTTCTTCCCGCAGGTGTGTCTTATAGTGCCAGTTCGTCTTTTAGCTAACGGACAGTTGACCCATACATCTCGAAATCGACTCTGTGCGTAATTCCAAGGTTTCTATTATTAGTGCAGACAGTTGTCAGATCTTGTCTTCTAGCAAACGGATCATTCATGCTGTCCTGACGAACACTCAGCTTGACTTTATTGACGTTGCTTTTGTTCTTTCTTTCTGAGTTACTCTTACTCAGCTTCTGTGGTCAGCTTCGTCTGCAAGTTTTAGTTTAGAGAAGGCCTTCTCTTCTTTGATACTGAGTTGCGTCTCACTCAGCTTCTTTGGTCAGCTTCATCTTTAAATATTTGTTCTGAAGATGGCTTTTCTTCTGTTATGCTGAGTTGCACTCCACTCAGCTTGTGTTGTGTTCTCATGCTGACTTCGTCCTGTCTTACTTTTTGATTCTGTTTTCGTTTATACTTATACTCAACATTGAACAAACATATTAGTACAATTAAACCAGAGCACTTAAATTTAATTGCCTCTTAATCATAGATTAACTTAAATAGTTTTGTCAAATCAAAATCATGTGGAAAGGTGTTTCAACAGGTTCGTCTTACTCACTGTCATGGAATCCGTTTGGAGTCTCTTCCTTTTAGTTACTTAGGAGTCCCTCTATTTAAAGGATCTCTAAGGGCTCATCATCTCAGCAGCCTTGTAGACAAATTTCTCTCTCAATTTAGCAAGTGGAAAGGTAGCTCTCTCTCCTTTGCAGGGTGTTTAACTCTAATTAAGTCTACTATTACTGGATCTCTGGTACACTCATTCATGATCTATAAGTGGCCAGTGGGATTATTAAATAAGCTTAATAGAAGTGTTAGGAATTTCCTTTGGACGGGTTGTATTGATCAGAGGAAGCTAATCATAGTTCCCTGGCAGACTTATTACAAAAGTTTGGAGGGCGGAGGTTTTGGCATTAAGGACTTTATGATCTTTAACCAAGCTCTCTTGGGTAAGATATGTTGGGAATTCATTCAAGGCACCAGTCTAGCTATTTCTCTGATGAAGTCTAGATTTCTGGTTGTCTCTGGTTTGCCTAAAGCTACCATTGCTCCTTCCTCGATTTGGTCTTCTTGTAAGTTTGTTTATTCATCCATTTGAGACTAGACCTTTTGGTGGATTGGCCAGTCTTCAACGCTCAATTTCTGGACAGATAGGTGGATCATTCCCTCAGTGGCAGACAGATTAGGTCTTGATCATCAGGATAAGCGTTCTCGCTATAATTATGTTGATGATTTTTTGGTAAATTCGGAGTGGCTTGACTTAGGTACTCTACCTTCGGTTGTTCAAGATAGTATTCGATCAACTCACCAGGGTAGAGATGATTTTGATTTCTGCGCTTGGCAGCCCTCTACGAAGGGTATTTTCTCTGCCAAAGAGTACTATTCGGTTATCAGTTCTAGTTCCTCCTCGGTGGACTGGTATAAATTTGTTTGGAATGCTCACACTCCCCCTTATCGTTCCTTCACTTTATGGAGAGTTTTGCATGGCCGGGTTATGACTCAAGACCTCCTGCAGCGTCTAGGATTCTCCATTGCCTCTCGTTGTGTTCTATGTGGTAGGGATGCTGAGTCCATTAACCACTTATTCATTAGTTGCCCACTGCCAGATGCAAACCTATGCAGTTGTTTGGGTGGAGTAAGACCCCTCTAGTACTACCCATTAGTTGTGATCAGATCTAGTGGTAAGGTGAGAACTTCAAGCCCGATTTCTGGGATTAAAGCACATTCCGGGAGTGAAAGGCCATTTGCAGATTATCTTTGGAGGGTCCTTGAGTTCATTTTGACTGCTCTTTGCCTCGTCATTCCTAATTCATCCACTTCTTCAGCACTCTTCGTAGCATTCATTTTGGCTCACAAGTGTCGATGATCTGGCATGTTGCCGCTGTCACTTGCATCTGGTTAATCTGGCATTGTAGGAATGAAGCAATCTTTAAGGAAGTTTCTCTTTCTATTCAGCACTCGAAGATCACCCTCTTTTGAATGATTCGAGAGTCCGTTGCCACTTCTAAAGGTTTTTGCTCTTTGCGGAGAGATGCTGTTATCTTATCCCGTCTTCTGGCTTCTCCTAGGCCGCCTCCTGCTCCCAACATTATTTCGATCCATTGGCTTAAACCTCCTTCGGACTGGGTTAAAGTCAATGTGGACGGCTCTGCTTTTGGCACTCCTGGCGAGGCAGGAGCGGGAGGTATTTTTCGCAACTCGAGACTTTCCCAAAGGTTGTTTTGCTTTTTCTACGTCTCTTTCTTTTGCTTATATGGCTGAATTGAGAGCCGCCATTTTTGCAATTGAACTTGCTTGGGAAAAAAATTGGCATCAACTTTGGGTTGAGTCAGACTCAATGTACATAGTTAATCTGCTTAGACATCGTTACATGGATGTTCCTTAGAGTATTCGACAAGAGTGGTTGTATTGTCTCAGCATTTCCTCTAGGATGAACATTCTATTTTCACACATCTTTAAGGAAGGAAATAGAGTTGCTGATGCATTGGCAAAGTTTGAAGTCTCTTCCTCAGTGATCAATTGGTGGCATTCAGCTCCTGCTTTTTGCCACAGGTTTATCAATGATGACATTTGTAGTATTTCACGCTTGCGTTTTTCTTGACTTTTCCTATCTTTTCTCCTCCCCTTCTTTTTGTTTGTTCTCCTTCCTCTTCTCTTGTTCAAACACTCACTTTTTTCTTTTATTAATATATTGCGAGTTTGTCAGTTCTTGGGCCATGGGTGCTCACCCCGCTCAAGTTCTGTCTCGTCCCAATTTTTATAAAAAAAAAGTGGTACTAAAATAAAAAGTCTAGTTGAAAAAAATAAAATTCAAATAAATAAAGCTTCATAATAAAGTTCACCTTGAGTCAAGCCTCTTAAACCCTCTCAGTCACTTTAAACTATTAAAATAATACTATATATGTCAAATATATACCAATATTAGGGGGGATAAAAGGGACGAAACTAACGATACTCAAGGGCGGAGCCGGTGGCCAGGAGGGAGGACGCTTTGGCCCTCAGGCTCTGGGCTAATTCCGCCCCTAGATATCAGTTTGTTTCAAGTTAGGAATTTAAAAAAATCATAATTGAATCTAATTAAAATTAACAGTAGAAGTCGATTCAGTCTTAAATAAAAAGTCAACGGATCCTTTTATAAATTTGATTTAGAAATCTCTAATATCCAGACTCAACTTTAATTCTAATAAGACTATCATTTGTTAATTATAAAGAATAATAGTTTTTTTAGAAGGTAAAGAATAATAGTTAACAATGGACAAATTTTTGCTCTCGTTCCTAAGATCTCTGCAACTGCTATCTCTAGATTGAGGTCTTGAAAGTAGGATCCTATGGACGCTTTCCTTCCATGGTTCTCTTCCCTAAGCAAGTCTTCATATTTTGACACCTTCGTTGCTAGCTCATAGAAATCATGAAACTGCATGCCTTGGAACTTCTTTATGAGTTTAATGTCTAGACCTCTCTGTGCCATTCTGGCGAACTTGTTTTCTGGTAAGAGAACTTTTGCATCTGGTCCCCATTCTCTTGAACCGAGCTATATAACTGTCTGTTGGTTCTCCATTCCTTTGGGTGACTCTAGAAAATTTTGCTACATAAACCTCTAGTTTGGCTTGGAAGAACTGTATGAATCTGTCTTTCCATCTCCTGCCAAGAGTAAATAGAATTTTTGGGCAAAGCAGAATACAATGAAAAGGCCATACTAGTGAGGGAATTCAGGAAAAAGGTCCAACTTTAGGTAGTTAAAATTGGACTAATTCGCTAGTTCTCCACACTGAATGGTAAAGCGAGCCACATGCTCTATAGTTGATTGTTTGTCTTATCTTAGGAATAAACTTGATAACAACCCAAATTATTCTAGAATCATGAATAAGGGAAAATTAATAGAAATAATGGCAAACCATTATTCCTTCTAAAAGAGAGATTTATGCATGATTAATATGGAATTAATGACAATTATTGCAGGATTAATGCAGGGGTGAATATGCAAATAATGAAGAAAATGAAAGAGTTTCTAGCATTATGCCACACCACATGGACCATGACGAGATACGCCATAACGAGATACGCCCGATGAGAGCAAGTAATGGAGACCGCCATAGCTTTCAAGGAGAGCGTTGATGCGAGTGAAAAGAGCAGATTTTTGAAGACAAACATTCATGGAAAAGAGCCTTAAAGTACCAGTTTTCAACCAGTAATGGAAGAAACATCCAGAAATTACAGTTCAAAGCAGGAATCTTCAAGAACAGCCTCTCAGTAGAACAGAACAGCTTAAAATGCAGCTTTATCGGGTCAGTTGGAAGAAAACGGATAATAGCGCGGGTCGAGCAAGTCACAAGAGAGAGAAAGGGAGAAAGACGTGGAAGGCAAGACAGTCCTCCATCTCGCTCCAAGTGTATGAAGATCACATTGTCCTTGTTTTGTACCTTTTTGGTGACTCTTTGCCCTTGTAATTAGGGTTGATGTAAGAGTATAAATAGAAAGAATGTTTTAGGAAGGAGGGATCTCGGCTTTAGCGCCACCCTTAGCTTTTAATTTCTTTGTCTTTTATTTTGGAACGATGATGCTTTTGGGAAGAAGCTGTTCACTCATAGTAATGGGTGAGTAGTTCTTCAGCAGACCTAGCCAGCCATTTAAACGGCGACTGTAAGTATCTTTATCTAAATGAATGAAGTGTTTTATCCATGATTGAGTGTTATTAACTTTCTTAAAGAATAGATTATGATCAAGTCTATTTAATAGTTATTAAGGATGACACGAGAGTGCTCCGATATGATGGAAATAGTTAATCGGCATATGTTGTGGTAGACAGAGATGAAAACCACCACATATTGGGGTTTCTTTACGAATGTTCCCCTAGACCTAATGCTTGTTCTTGATTTATCACAAGGAGACTTGGTTAATATCATCTACTTAGGAACTTTGGAAATGGGATACCTAACCTTAGTGACCAATGAGGGAAAGACCCAACTCAGGAATATTGATTCACTTCTTCATCTAATAAAGATAGGCACAGTTGTTCGTTAGGCGCATGGTTAGGCTTGTGTTTGTTTATTTTGATTGCACATTTTACTTGCATGTTTGATATTTGTTTATGAGTTAAGTCACTATCACTCTTCAAAATTTACTTCTAACACTTAAGGTAACCTATTCTTCATGTTTTAAGTTCAATCCCTGTGGAATACGACACTTGGTCTTGCCAATATTACACACAACCTAGTACACTTGCTAGCGTCCCTATTCAATACACCAAGTGTATATACGCCTTGACGGATCTAAGAATACCAAAAGGCGCCTTTATTACCATCCATGAATGGGAATAAATACAATTAAATGGCAATTAATAGCCATTAAAGGGGAATAAAGACTTGACTTTTCGAATACCTCAACTCTGAGGGTTTCAATGCTAAATGTTGGGATTAATGGAGAATTGATAACAATAAAAGATGAGTAATGACATGACTCTTCACCTACTTCCCCATTAATGCTGAAGGTTACAGAAACCTATATAAATACCCCAGCTTCTTAGGATCAAAGGTACACTTACTGATTCTCTACTTTTGTGCTTACAGTTTATTCTCTACTTGACCTTTCGATTTGCTTCAGGACCGGACCATAAAGTTCATGCACCATCTCCATAACTACTTCTAAATTCACCTAGTTGGTGTTTGGTTGTTGAACATAGACTGGTGGATGTGGGGCGAATCGATAAGGGTTGGTATTTGCCATCATTATTCTATCGGAATCAACATCTCCTTTGGGGATGCCCCTTGTGCCTTGCATAAGCATCGATTTGTTGAAACACCTTTCCACATGATTTTGATTTGACAAAATTATTTAAAGTATAGTTAATTCACCATGATAAAATATTCCAACACATTAAATTTAAATGCTTTGATTTATTAATACTAATGTGTTTGTTCAATGTTGAGTTAATTAGATTTATAAGAATCAAGACATTAAAAGTGTAAAGCCCAAAAGCCCACAAGAGAAAGTCAAGCCCAAGTCAACTGTTGAAAGCCACACGGCCCAAGCAGACAAAAAGCGGCACAAGCAGAACAAAACACAGCCCAGCAGAGAGAAGGATCGAGAAGCCTTCTCAATAGCTTCAAGACGAAGCTGCTGAGTCAAGCGACAAGGAAGTCAGGTCAGCAGCTGGCCTGGACAACTTGGAGACAAAGTAATTTCCACTTAAGGAAATATTCAGACGAAGCAGAAAACTATCTGGAAGAATTTTCCCAAAATGTGGAGATAATCTGACCAGCCTGAGCAAAAGCAACTGATCCCTGACGAAGACATAAGATGCAACATTCTTATTAGCCGGAGACGCTGAGCACTAACCGGATGAAAGCGACAAGAAGCCGTTTCCCTCCAACGGTTATTTCGAAATTCGAAATGACCGGTGCCTCAAGTGTCACTATAAATAGGCCTCTCAAACGCTTCATTCGACGCAGATCTTTATCAAGTCGAAACGCTGACCAAATCATAACTCGAAGTTCTGTATTGAAAAGCAAAGTAAATTCTTACACCAATTACTCCCTCCGTCCCATTTTGATAGGCAAAATTTCTATTTTGGTTGTCCCATAATATAGGCATTTTTCTATTTTTAAGGGGTGGTTAAGTGTTAAATAGTCCAAATTACCCTTACTTTATTGCTCTAATAAATTCCATTTTCATGTTTACGAGGTTAACTTTTTTTATCCCAATATCAATTAATTGCATTCAACCAATACAATACCAAGAAACTTTGAATCAAGAATAATAAGTTGACTAACATCATTAATTACATCATATTTATTCCATGGGTATTTTAGTAAACATGTATGGTTTTAACTAAATTTCTTAATTACCGTGCAACTAAAAAATGCCTATCAAAATGGGACGGAAGGAGTAATATCTTTGTGTAAAAGTCTAGAGTGATTCATTTCATCTAAAGTGTTCTTAGCTTTTGTTAGAACAAACATTTTATCATTTCTAGAAGAATAGAAAGGAGAAGCTGAGTTGCTTGGTTATAACACTCAGCGGTAGATATAGTATTGAGTAGAAGAATAAAGGAAGGTACTCTTATATACTCGGTGACTATTTATAAACGGTTTGTGTTCTACCTTTAAAGAGCTCAGTAGAGGATTCAAAAAGCTCGGAAGGAATTCAGCGGACTGGACGTAGACTGAGAGGCCGAACCAGGATAAGTCTGCTGAGTAACTTCTAACCCTTTACTCCTTTATATATATATATATATTGCTTGCTAAGTACTGCCTAGTAAAACGTTAACGAACATACGCTGAGTTGAGTAATCCGAGAGTTGAGTTCAGGAATAGACTTAAGTGCTATCTTCTGACTCACGGTAGAAACAGTTTTAGTCAGCAGTTGACTAAATCTGCCTCTAACCTTACTCAGCATTGCTGTGCTAAAAGACTTAGTAAAAGTCTTAGTTCTAAGTATAAGTCAGCCTTACATGAGAAATTTTAAATAGTTCCTAACCCCCCTCCCCCCTGGAACTAATCTTGTCACGTTACATGAGACCAACACGATTCTCCTTCCAAATTATAAGCATTTAGTTGAGTACTAGATCTTGTATGACCCTGAAGACCCTTTGCTGAAAAACAGGTCCAAACGCCATGTGAAAACCCACACGCCATATGGATCTATTGGAAAAGCTCTCGATTCTCACTTAGCAATCCACACGTCGTGTGGAATCCCACACGCCATGTGGACTCCTAAAATCAGCAGGTACTTTTAGACTAAAAGCCTACACGCCGTGTGGCTATCCCCACAACGTCGTGTGGACTTTTAAAATGCTGTAAAGGATCAATTTTTCCCCTCACTCCAAATTCCTTCTTATTATAAATTTGTTACCCATTAATTACAACTCATGTCACTCCTTATTTACAATCATGTCACCCATTTATTTTTACCCCATTTTTACCATTTAAGCTTTATCTAATTAGTTTATGTATTTTGGCTTTTATGTCATTTCAACTTTAGGGTTATAGGGATGATATAAATTCATCTTTTTCATTTCTAATTTTTAACATTTCATTAATCAAAATTATAATCTTCTCTTAGAAGTTTTGTTAAGGTTTATGCCAAAAATGCGGATTTCACTATTCCTACGAATTTAGTTCGTGAATACCAGGATTAACTCCTTCTAGTATAGCTAGAGAAGAAATCTCTTTGTTGATTTAATATTAAAATCAACTCATTCAACATTAATCGGTATCACATTCAAATTGAATTGTGCACCATATTGACTTCCAATCTACGGATTGTGAATGTCGAAAGGATGAAACGACTTAAGATCCGTAATTAATCCCGCTTAGGTATGAGATTTAATTATAAACAGGCTTACAAACATTGTAAAAAGATAAATTGCATTGATAATCAAATACTTACAATATTACAAACAAAACTTAATTCTGAGAACACCTTTCCGTGCTGATGTAAAGTAAGAGCAAAAGATGGCTTAACTCGATGCTGGATAGATATGGAAGCGAGATAAAAGATAGCCTTTTGGAGCTAATCCATGGTTGACCGTCTTTGGATCTGTGAGGTTTTTTTTATAGACTTTGGGGTCTGTATTTAAACTTTGCCTTGATTTAATTGTTTATTAGGGTTGTAAGATGTGTCAGCAGAGTTCTCAATTTATAGTGTCACGTGCATAATTTCTTCATCAATTGTCGTCCGTGCGACACTAGCAATTTTCCCGCAATTACTAGTTCAGCCTCTTACGATTCACCTTAGCAAGCTATCATTGCCTTAGAGAATTTAAAGTCACAAGTAAGTAGAATGCACAAGTGAGGAAATAAACAAGTGTGTATTATGCACACAAAGAATGTTTTACAAGTATGCATCAGAGCTTGGAGTTTTGGAAGTTGGATTTACAAATGACCCCTCACCCCCATTTATAGGCCTCCAAGTCTCCTATGAAGATTCTAGAAATTTACAAGGCAAAAGAATCTAGAAAAATCTAGGCTACTCTAATTTAGAAGTGATTGGACACTTCTAGCCGCTGTCTGGGCACTTCTGGAAACTTCTGGGTAGTTTCTGGGCGTTGCTGGGCAGTCTGACAGCTTTTTGGCCTGTAGGCACAAACTGAAGTTAAATCTGCGGGCAGTGAGAACCTCTTAGCCAATTCTCCAAATCTAAAAACTTCTCCTGTGCCTTCTAGATCCTTCCAGCCTTCTTTAGACATATAATTAAGGTGTGCAAAGTTTGGTAGCCATATGTTAAGCCTAACCTCCATTTTGGGGTAGTGATGAATGGAACATATGAGTGTCCACTCTCCTAGGGTCCAGACTCGGCGTAAAATACACTATAGGGCAAGGAGGAGTATCTCTGCGCCTGTCAGGCATCGGCAGCCTGCTTTGCTGCCACGGGCCCGTTGGCTATCCAAATTGGCCCAGAGTGGGGGAAATTATACGTTCCGTGACAATAGGCTTTGGAAGAAACCACCTCTGGAAGTTGAAAAAAAAACGTAAAATCCTTCATCCACTTTCTCTTGTTTGCAATAACTTCTCTCGACCATCTTTAACTTCTCTTTCATATTCTTATAACTTCTCCTCCATCTTCCCACTTCCTCTTTTCTATCTCTTTTTCTTTAATTAATAATTTCCAACATAAAAATTATAATTAAAATGAAGAGTACCTTTAGACAAAAATACTTACGTAGAAATAATTTTTTTTAATAAAATTACCCTTCCGGATAATCCAAGCTCCGAATTCAACCCGAATAAAATGTGGCAATGAGACATTATAGACAAGTTGTAACTTCATGGCCCAATACCATGTAGATATGTCCCGCTTTGGCCCAAATCTAACACCTTAGCCCTCACGGCTTTAAAACGCGGCTACATGTATTCTATTCCCACCTTACTAAAAAGGCTTAGTCACTTTCTCTCCATTCCTGGTGTGAGATTCAGTTCATTCCCGCTCCCATCACAATCCTTTAGGACCGCTCCTTGCTCAAGCCTTCTATCTCGTGTCACCCACTTCGGATCGGGTCATTACAAGCCTTAATTTTGAGATCATTGGGTATATTCCATTTAAATCTGGATGGGCCCTTTAAAACAAAAATAACGAATTATAGTTTTATTGTATGAAGTAAATCGAGTCATGTACGAGATGCTATGTTTATATTTTATTCTTGATTGATTGATTGTTCGATTGTTTGATTAATTAAATGTGATATGCATGAAATTAATTATATACATGTGTATGTATATATTTATGTATATAAATATAGGTAATTGTGTTTATTGAGTAGGCAGCTCAGCCATTGCCACGTTGAAATTTCCAGGCTAGGTTCAGAAGCTTCATGTTTACTAGTTTTTCTCAGTTTCATTCTGCATTCAGGTTGGTCATCACAAGAGTCTCATTCCCATTAACAATTTTATGGACATTCATTAGGATTTAGTATATTGTTGAACTCGATTATTTTATTTAGATTAAATGAATTTTTATTGATCGATTAAATTGTTTTATTGGTTATTTAACCTTTTTTATTATGAGTTTTTGATAGCAATGATGAATAAGGAGACTTTGACCTTGTTTGGTAAAGAGCTTTTTGGGTAAAATTAGAAGTTGGGGCCACTTCAGAGATTTTGACTAGTAAAATTGGTGAAGAAATGTTTGAAAAAGCTTATTAAGTTCAAAAGGCTGGTTTTTATGAGTTTTTTCAATTAGCTTATTGCTTTATCTCTTTTTAAGGACATTTTTACCCCTAATTACTACCATTTAACCCTAAATAAAAAAATTTTATCATATCCTTTTGTCATTTTAAAGAAACAATTATTGATAATCAGCTAAATTTTACCAAACAAGTTCACACAATCAATTAGTCAAATCAGTTAATAAAAAAAATCAGCTATTTGCCAAACATACCTTTATATGATTATGTTGTTGTTCGTGTATAATTACGATAATTGTTTGGATTTCTATATGTTTTTAATGTGATCCGGAACGAGATAACATAAGGTATGATGGATAGATGTGTAGGAGTATTTGGACTAAATTTGAGCTTTTAATGCAAATATAACACTAGTGGGAACACCTATAAATTTACCTATATTTTTCAAGTGAAAAAAATTCTTGTTATAGCTCAACCTATACATAATAGGTAAACGAGACAAGGATAAATTAATAATGCACCTAAAAATTGACCTCAACTATAGACATATGCATTGACAGAGATTAAAAGGAAAAGTTACCTTAAATAAA
This sequence comes from Euphorbia lathyris, assembly GCF_963576675.1. Taxonomy (NCBI): domain Eukaryota; kingdom Viridiplantae; phylum Streptophyta; class Magnoliopsida; order Malpighiales; family Euphorbiaceae; genus Euphorbia; species Euphorbia lathyris. The sequence continues at coordinate 11,105,598 of NC_088912.1, forward strand.
TAGTAAAGCATTTTATGTATTTTACCCAAAGATAGGAATATTTTAACTTATCCAAATTTTATCAAGTGGTAAAATTTAAAATATTAAGGGCATATCTAATTCACACTAATTTCAATTCGGAGATATAGCCTGACCAAATCGGATATTGACCAGTTTAAAGAGTTTTTTGAGATAAAATTAGAGATTTGGACCACTTTATTAGTCAAACCTCTAATTGTGATATTTGGTGAAGATAGGTTTGAAAGAGTTTATTGAGTCCAAAATGCTAAGTTTGAATGAGCTTTTTCAATTAACTTATTGTTCCACCTCTTTTGAATGACATTTTTACCCCTAATTACTACCCTTTAATTCCAAGTAAAGAGTTTACCATTTCCTTATATGTCATTTTACACAAACAACTATTAGCAATCAGGTAAGTTTTACCCATCAAGTTTACACAATCGGCTAGTCAAATCAGCTAACCAAAAAGGTAATCATCTAATAGCTAATGTAATAAGCTAACAACTATTTGTCAAACAGGGCCATTAAACTGAATTTATAATTGGATCATAAGTTCCTTAGTTCAACCAAATGATATTCGATTGCTCAGAACGTATAATGTAATATTTAAAATTATAAATCAGATATATATCACTTGAAAGTTGGAATTTGTTTTTTCAACTACAACCTAGTAAGTTCTATGAATTCATCATCTGTAACATTCTGGTTCAATACCATGTAGATATTGGTCATGTTTGGTAAAGAGCTTTTTATGGTAAAATTAAAGGTTTGACCCACTTTCGAGGTTTTGACTAGTCAAACCTCTAATAGTGGTGTTTGACGAAGAGATGTTTGAAAGAGCTTATTAGGTCCAAAAAGCTAATTTTAAAAAAACTGGTTTTAGGAACTTTTTCAATTAGTTTATTGCTCTATCTCTTTTGAATGACACTTTTACCCTTAATTACTACCTTTTAACCCCAAATAAAGGCTTTATCATTCATTTATTTGTCATTTTATATAAACGGCTATTAGAAATCAGCTAAATTTTACCAAACAACTCTATACAATATGCTAGCCAAATCAGCTAACAAAAAAAGTAACCAGGTAACAATTATTTGCCAAACATGGTCATTGTTTGTTTTGGCCCAAATCCAACACCTTGGACATAATGACTTTAAAACGCGTCTGCATGTATTGGATTATCATCTTACTAATAACCTCTAGTCATTTTCTCTCCATTGTCGATGTGGGATTCAGTTCATTCATGCCCCACTGTCATTACTTAGAGTCGCTCCACGCTCAGACCTTCTATCACAACGCCACCCACTTTGAATTAGGTCGTTACATCATCACTTTCAGTCCGATTATAACAATATCTGCATCAAACTATTAGTATTTCAAAGTTAGACTTATTTATTTATTTTTTTGAGAAAAAAAGTTAGACTTATTATTTAGGTAAAAAAAATCAATGAATTATGAAATTAATGAGATTTAAGATTAAAAAAATTTAAAAGTAATAGTTTTTATTTTATCTTTTTTTTCTAAATTAATGTTAAAAAATGATCCTGATGTATCCCAACTTCATCCCAGATGTTGACGAGTTGTTAAAAATTAGTAAACCCAACATGAGCCGCACCGTATGCCTATCCGATTGGTAGGGCCGGTCAGTCCGACCTAGTCCGAGTCTTAAAACATTCGATAAAATCGATGATGATTGATTCTTCTACATTGTAACTCTCCGCTTTAAAATACACAAATTTAATTCGAATTCGTTAATATATATGACGAGCGAAGTCTGAGCAGGCCAAAACTTGGCTCAACTAGATTACAGTATTAACGATGTGTTGTATTATATATTTTTTTTATATTTTCTATTTTTTGATAAATTACTGAATATATATTGTATATACATCCCCTTTTTTTTTTTATATAAAGTATGTACATCCCCTTAGAAATAAATATTTAATAGATACTTAATGTGCATTGGAATACGATGTATAAATCGTATAAGTTAATATTAAAATAGATAGATAATATATAATATATAATATATTATAAATAAACCGATAAATAAAAAGCAAATATAGCGCCTTATACGATGAAAATACTGAACTTGACAAATAATAATTTAATAAGGATTAAAAGAAAAGAATAATAAAAATATGTAAACATATAAAGAAATAAAATATCAATAAATAATATTATATAAAAATAAATAATTATATAAAAAATAAATAAAGTAGAAAATAATTTTTTTAAGGGTAATTAATTTAGTAGTCTCTATATTTTGACAAAACACACTGTTTAGTCTCTATATTTTCAAAAACACACGGTAAAGTCTCTAACGTTTTTCTCGGTGAACTGTTTAGTCCCTAACGTTTTTCTCGGTGAACTGTTTAGTCCTTACTGTTAGACTCTCATGAAGATTCTGTTAGTCAATTTGGATTTGCGTTCTTCTTTTCCTTTATTTCCCTTTCCTTTAAACTCTAATGCATATGAAATCAACTTTGAGTGTTCTTCTTCTTGATTTTCTTCTTAATCATTCAAATTCGTAAGCATTGGATCTGTTCTTTTTCTTGTTCTCCATACAAATAGCTTCTTCTTCTAAATTGGATTTCCTTTTCTGAAGTTTGAAGGTAAATAGTAAAGGATAATTTAGTCATTTCCGAAGTCATAAACAGTAAAAAATCTAACAAATAGACAGAAAGACTAAACAGTTCACTGAGAAAAAGGTTAGAGACATTACCATGTGTTTTGTCAAAATATAGGGACTAATAAATTAATTACCCTTTTTTTAAAGTAAAAATAATAAGGGAGTGTTTGTTTACCTACTTTTTCACATCATTTTTGTCTTTTTAGTTTAAAAGAGAGAATTTTAAGTGTTTGGTTAGTTTTCACTTGTTTGCCCTCTATATATGAAAAGTAACTTTTTACAAAAGTAGAAAATCTACGCTTTTTGGAAAAGCACTATTTTTCAACAGCAAACAGCAAACCGTGATACCAAACAGTAAACATCGGGTAAACCAAACGGGTCCTAAATAATGAATTGAAAGAAAATTATTGTAATTTTACTTTTTCATTGGAGATGCTTTTTAAAATTGAGTGTTTAGTTAGACACATCTTGTTTGCATTTTATAGCTGAAAAGTAGCTATTTATAAAAACAGGGAATCTATATTTTATTGGAAAAACATTATTTTCAAACAGTAAACAACAAACAACAAATAGGAACAACAAATAACAGGTAAATCAAACAGTCCTTGAGTGTTCATATAAGTATGTTTATCAAGTTTGAAAATTCGTTAATAGTTTCGTCTTTCGTCTTATATGAATCTGATCAATAAAAAATAAGTGTTAATTGATTTTTCTGTTAAAAATGATTGTTTGTAAATTTTACCAAATACTTTTATGTCTCTTATTTAGAATTAAAAGATAAAAGAGTTTCGAAAAATAGAACCAAACAGACCCTAAAACCATTAAAAGCGCATGCCTAATTTTTTTTATATAATATATTTACATATATTTCTTTATTTCCTAATGTATATTAATACAACCTAATTAACATCGGTGGAATTTAGACGTTTTCCTTTCTTGAATTAGCACCGGCAAACCGCCTCTCACGGTGGCGGTAAGACCCGGAGAAAATTTCGGTAGTTGATTTGGATCCGCAACCCGAACATTAAACGCTCTAATTATTGCTAGAGCTACACTTTTCATCTCTACTAATGCCATTTCCTTCCCTAAACAAACCCGAAACCCGGCTTGAAAAACCGGGTACTTAAACGGACTCTCCGGTACAAAAATCCCATTTTTCAACCACCGTTCCGGTTTGAATTCGTTACAATCCAAACCCCAAATCCGATCCATCCGACCCATTGCGTATTGATGGTACGTAACCCGGGTCCCTTTCGTCACAAATGTACCATCCGGTAATACATCATCTTCTTGAGAGAATTTGGAGTCAAATTGAACCGGAGGAAACAATCTCAAGCTCTCATAAACGGCAGCGTTTAAGTAATGCAGTTGGTTCAATTTTTCAAAACTAGTGACGATTTTTTCTTCCTCCCTCGGTCCGATTACCCTCTCTGACTCGTTGCGAATCGCTGACTCGACTCGTGGGTTTTGCGATAACAGCCAGAAAAAACTTGTTAACCCGGAAGCCACCGTGTCCCGGCCGGCGAGAAGAAAACTAACGACAATGTCACGGAGATACTTATCGTCTTCAATTGACCCCATGAATCTCGACAACAAGTCTTTATTATCGGAAAATTTCTCTTTTCTCCGGTGATTAATTATATCTCCGGCGAGTTCATCCACCAATTTAATAGCTTGTTTCAGCTTCTTCTCCGACCCGATATTCAACAACCGTTTAACTTTCCACACAATCGGAGATGCCGCGAGTGCTCTCTCCGCCGATAAACACGACGCCGTATCAAAAGCCAGAGCAAATTCCGATATCGGCATGGACAATTTCAAGCAACCCGGGTCTAACCCGAATGAGAATTTACAAATAGTATCAAACGAAAACCGCCGGAAAACATCCTGTAAATCCAAAATTCCCCCAATTTGATCATCGGAGGACGAAATTGAAGATAAAAGAGGGATTAATCTGGTTTTAATTTCATCTGAGATCAATTCAAAAGCGTGCATTCTAATAGACAAAGAACCCAATTCGAGACTGGCCATTTTTCTCTGAAACCGCCATGAATCTCCGTCGACATTGAAAATCCCCTTTCCTAAAAGATCGCCGAGGAGGGCAGAAAAGGGTTTGCCTTTCGGGTAATTATCGAAATGGGTTTTGAGAATGTACTCGACATTTTCAGGATTAGAGGTGATTATGTTGTTTAGGACATGAATTTGGATGGAACCAGTTGGGGATTTTTTGAGAAGATGAGTGTACCAATCGCAGAGATTTGTGAAGTCTTTTGTCCATGATTTGTTGATGTAAGTTCTGCAGATTTGGCAGTTGCAATATGGTTTGAGTCTGAGGAAGAAAAGGAGGAGGGAGAAAAGGGAGAATATGATTGTGAATCCGAAGAAAAACCAGCAGAAAATGTATGAAATTGATTGAAAGATGAAGGAGGAAGAAGATGAAGAAGAAAAGGTTTTAGGGGAATCCATTGGAGAAGATGAAGAAGAAGGTGGGCAGTGGGAAGAGTAAATGGAGGCTGAGGGGATATATATAGAGTATTTGGACATGATAGATTGGGAAAATTACGAAAATAAACCTTCCGTTTGTTTTACCTACTGTTTGCTTTCTGCAGTTACAGTTTGCTATTTGCTGTTGGAAAAAACTGCTTTTCCAAAAAAAAAACAGGAATTCCTGCTTTTGTAAAAAGCTAATTTTGAGGTGTAAAATGCAAATAGGAAATCAGTAACTACACACGGAGATCATTAACAGAGCATGAAAATGAGCAACCAAACATCCCCTTCATGTGGTTTAAAATTTGAGAAAAGGTATCAAAGGAGACCTAAGGTTTTTGGAAAGTATTAATTTAGACTTTTCGTATAAAATAACACCACTGTAGGCTCAACATTTAAAAAATGGTACTAATTTAGGCGTCGATAACGGAACGTGACACATGATTCATAATACTCAGAGTAATATGAATAACGTGTCACTTTCCGTTATCGATGTCTATATTGGTACTCTTTTTTTTAAAGTTAAACATACATTGATGTTATTTTATATGTAGAGTCTAAATTGACACTTTTCCAAAAACCTTAGATCTATTTTTATACCTTACCTTTTAAAAATTTGCAAACATGAGTTGTGTTTTTTTCCGTAGTTTACAAATTCAGTTATTCTTTCAAAAATTGGTATCCTGACTATTTATACCAAAATAGAGCAATAAAAAAGACTGACTCCGCAAATTATCTAAAATTCAAGGTTTACCATTGCAAATTAACTAAAACACAAGTATTATTTGACCGAAAAATTTGACTCATATATTTTTTAACTGCAAAATTTATAAAGGGTCCGTTTGGTTTACCTGCTGTTTGCTGTTGTTATTTGATTTTACTGTTACATTTTGCTGTTGGAAAAAGTTGTTTTTCCAAAAAATAAAAGTTTACTGCTTTTGTAAAAAATTACTTTTCAGCTATGAAATGCAAATAAGAGGTGTCTAACCAAATATCTAAAAGACTTGTTTTTAGAGTGAAAACAAACAAACGGGAGGTGAAAAATAAGTAATCAAATACTCATAAAGTATAGATTTCCGTTTGTAAACTTTTAAACCATAACAACTGTGATTGTAAATAAGATAAACAATAAGGTTTGTTTTATGTTTTTTTCTTTATTTATATATATATATATATAGATAAAATTAAACAAAAAAGAAAACGGTGGCAAATGGGAGGACTTGAATGAATCTAGAATTAGTTTTCTTTTTTCTTGTAATAATCTAATTTCAGCTATTAAATTTAATTTAAAATGATGTTAAAAAGAAAATCATTTAGAATGATTTCATTGTGTTTTTAATTTTTTTAATTGAGTTGTTATTGTTTATTTTTGGTGAATCTATAGATTTAGTTTTATGGGATATCAGCAAATTTAGGGGTTGATGTTTTTGGTTAAATTTAACATGGTGAAGTATAAAAAAAAAAACACGTGCTTTTGTATAATGTCAAATTGGTATTTGAAAAAATAAAAAATTATTGAAAAGGTGATTAACTTTTTCGTTTTGTTAAGAATCTTAAAGTTAAAATGAATGTTGACGATTTGAAAATTAAAAAATTTAAAGACTTGATGATATTTTAGGTAACTTTAATTCTTCAATTTTTTTTTTTAATTTTGAGGTTATTTAGGTATTGTTTAGTGAGGAGAGAAAATGAATGTTTTAGAGAGAATTCCGAAAATGATGATTTTGAAAAATAAAAAATTCGGATTCATAATAAAGGTAGTACTAAACAACTTTAATTTTTGGATTTTCCATTTTGGTGTCCTTAACGGTTATTTTTATAGTGTCAAACTAAAATATTATTGTTTTTAGCAAAATGAAATAGCTCAATCACTTTTTAGACAAAAAATTTTAAGTACTAGTTTGAACTTACGTGAAAACACAGGGGGCTTTTTGGACCTTGCCCAATTTAATGCTAGCGTTTCCAACAAGATAAATTTTAGCCATACATTACTAAAAATTTGAAAAGACTAGTTTGACTGTTATTTAACTGTCATTTCGGACATTCTTAGCTAGTTTGTCATAAACTAAAGCATAATTGTATATTTTTTTATTAGTTATTTGTAACTATATTAGTAATATAATAAATATTTGAAATGTTTTGACAAAAAAAATTATATTAAAAAAATAATTTAAAATGATTTCGTTATATTATCCAAAATCATGATTTTTTTATATTAAAAAAAACACTCCGTACAACTTTGCAAATTAATAAAACTACAAATATTATTTGATCAAAAAATTGAATCATATATCTTTTAATTGCAAAATTCACAAAGTACAGATTTATGTTTATAAACTTTTAAACCGTAAGAACTGTCTTTGTAAATTGGACAAATCATGAAGTTCATTTTTGTATTTTTCCTATATATATATAGATAAAATTAAACAAAAAGAAAATTGTGGCAAATGGGAGGACTTGAATGAATCTAGAATTAGTTTTTTTCTTTTTCTTTTCTTGTAATAATCTAATTTCAACTATTAATTTAATTTAAAATGATGTTTAAAAAAATTTAATTTAAAATGATTTTCATGTGTTTTTAAAGTTTTTTTAGTTGAGTTGTTATTGTTTATTTTTGGCGAATCGATAGATTTAGTTTTTTTGGAATATGAGCAAATTTAGCGTTTAACGTTTTTGGTGAAATGCAGATTCGCTTCTATTAATATATATAATAATTTAAACTTATTTCAATATATACTATCAAACTGATACTTTCAATTCGTATATCCAAAATACCTTTAAAATTGTCAACTTTTCTATCGCTCCAACTTCCCAAATCCTTGAATTATGTAAGAACTTTGATTTCAGTAATATGTAACCCACATAATGGATTTGAGATGGAGAAAGTAAGGGTTTTTCTTATTATTTGCGGAAATTTGAAAAATAAAACCAACAACAGACCATAAACATAACAAAGCTCAAAACAATGAGAAGCTATAATGGCATTTTATGAAGTGAGAACTCATATTTGGGTTCACATTTTATGATTTGGGTTCTCATTTTATGAGTTTGGTTCGCATTTTAGGGTTCTCATTTCCTAAAATGTGAACCAAAATCATAATTTGCAAACCATTAAATTTACTTTAAGAGGTAACATGATAATAATTTTCCTATATTCTTTTCAACCATTTATTCTCACTAAAAATGAAGTTTTGATTCTTCATAGAAATATTATTACTTCGAATGGCGAAAGAAGTAGGGCCAGTTAAATTTGTAAGAAATTTGAATGAGAAATTAGCTTTATATTGAAAAACAATAAAATTTGGCACGGAAGACATTGCAGGCCAGAAGAAGAAAGAATATGTTGTTTGCTTAAAGAAGAACAAGATGAAGCTGTAAAACAGGATATTGATGCTAATGTGAAATTGATTCATACAGATGCTGCAATAAAGCACTGCAAGGAATCGAGCGAGTTTGAAAAGACACGGAAAAGATTACAAGAGAAAAAGATGAGGAGTTTGTAAGAGTATTTCTGAAAAAATGTATTGAAAGAGTCTAATTTGATAGTATGTGTCTAAATGAGTTTAAAAATGTTAATGGACATCTCTGTTGAATCAATTTTATAAATTTCCTAAATTTAACCCTAACATTTTTAAAAGTAAGATTAATTGTAGTCTTATAATACAGAAAATTTGAAAAAACTAATTTGACTATGACATCGGACCTTCTAAACATCAATTACGTCTAAAATATTTAAAAATATTTGATATGTTACTAACATAGTTTAAAAATAAACTTGTTAAAATGATAATAACATAGTTAATCACAATTTTTTTGTCAGAACATCTAAAACATTTACTATATTATTAACATAGTTATAAATAATCAATAAAAAATATATATAAAGCTTGTCAGACTAGTTTTTTCAAATTTTCCATAATATATCGCTAAAATTTGCTAAAATTGATATTGCTTAGTTATATAATTCTCATAAAATGTTAGGTTTAATTTTTTTCCTTTTCTAATAATCCTATTTCAGCTCTTAAATTTAATTTAAAATGGTATTAAAAAGAAAATCATTTAAAATGATTTTATTATGTTTTTAAGTTGAGTTGTTATTGTTTATTAGATTTAGTTTTATAGGATAACAGCCAAATTTAGCTTTAATTTTTTTTTATTTCATAGATTTACCTATTACTTACAAAATAATTCAAATTTAATCATATGGGTTTTAAGCAAGATAAATTTTAATTATACGTTATCGAAAATTTGAAAATGTTGGTTTGAATATCATTTAACCGTCAACAGGGATGGATCTACATTGGAGGGATGAGGGCACTTACCCTACTGAGGTCTACAAATCTATAAAACCTGAATTTCAATTTTTTTTCAAGAATCGCAGGCCAAAAAGTCATTGTTGATGGCTGAAGTTCGCGCAAGCAAAAAAGAAGATGATCACTATTTAAACAATAAAGTTAATAGGATTAAAGTATGATAATTGTAAGACATTTTAGAAATTGAATATGAGAAAGACAATGACAATACAACGGGGACAACCTTTTTTACTTCCTGTAGGATTAAATGGAGTAAACGGACTTGGTCTATTTACTGATCTATTTATGGCCTGCACAACCTAATTGGTTAGGGTTAAGCCTTTAGATTTAGCCTAGCTATAAATAGATAGCTATGGAGGCTAAACCTAACACCATAAGAGTAGAAGTGTGCATCGGTGCGGTTTAAACCGCATACCGAACTGAACTGATGAGATTCGATTTTTCAGTTTGTTCTTTTACATTTCGGTTCGGTATCAGTTTTATTTTTTTGGTGGATTTTGATATTCAGTTCGGTTTGGTAAAAAATGTAAAAAAACCGCACTGCACTGAAATACACATGTTTTATATTATTTTATATATATATATAGACATATATTTGAATTTATAAGTATATTTTTTTTATTGTTGTTGAGATAATAAGTTAATATGAATATATTTTGAAAGTATTGCAAATTTTTTGTGGTTGAGGTAAATTTAATTATGAAATATATTGATTTTTATTTATTGTTTTTATTTTTTAAATTCGGTTTAAAACTAAACCGAACAGAATATTTCGGTTCGGTTATATTTCGGTTTTATATGTTATTAGGTTCGGTGTCGGTGTGAATTATTTTGGTAATTTCGGTATTCGGTTTTTTCGGTTTGGTTTGGTTCGGTTTTGAACCGATGCACACCCCTGCCTAAGAGCATAAGATACTCTTAATCTACTCTCTAAAAATAATATAAATAATTAACTCTTAGTGATTTAAGAGTGACTAATACATACCATGTCCAACAATACACCTCATATTAACTCCTTATTTATTATTTTATCATTCAAATTATTAAGGGTTCGTTTGATTTACTTGTTGTTTGCTGTTACGGTTTGCTGTTGCTGTTGGAAAAAGCTAATTTTCCAAAAATCAATGATTCTCTGCTTTTGTAAAAAGTTGTTTTCATCTATAAAAGACAAACAGGGGTGTGTAACCAAACACCTAAAACTCACATTTTTAAAGTGAAAAAGCAAACAAGATGATATAGATCAATGACGAACGAGTTGATTTTAATCTTAAATTAACAAAGCGGTTCTTCCCTAACTAAACTAGAAGGAGTGAATCCCAATATTCACAAGCTAAACCCCATAGGAATCAAAGATCGCCATTGATAAAAGGGATGAAGCCTAATACTTCTCAAAGAGAAAGATAATGATTTTGATGGATAAAAAGTAAACATTACAAATGAAAGAGATGAATTTATATCGCCTCTAAACTTAAAGATGAAACGGTTTTGATCACATGGATCCTAATTACCATATGAAATTTGGTCATTTACCGTTAGATCTAGGCTTCTTAGAATCCTAAAGTGGAGATTCAAAGCATCTTAAGGCTTCGATTTAACAAGCTTAGATCTAATGATGAATGACCAAATTCACTTGGTCATTAAGGTCCATGTGAATATTTCTGAAAGACGAAATTACATAATAAAAGGGCAAATGAATACAATTAAATTAAATAAAGATTAAAAGGTAAAATAGAATAAAGGTAAAGATATGACATGAATTGTCAATAAGCGGTGACATGAGTTGACAAAGTTGTAATTAGTAGAAAGCTGGACTGATGGGCAAGATTGATCTTGCAAAGCATTTTAAATGTCCACACGACGTGTAGGAATAGCCACACGGCATGTAGGTTTTCAAGTCGAAATTCAGCTGGCTGAATTTATAGTTCACACGGCGTGTGAGATTCCCACACGGCGGGTGGATTACCAAAATGAGAAGTAGGAGCTCAGCATTGGATCCACACGGCGTGTGGCTCTGTTTTTCAGTAAAAGGGTCTTCTATTTGCCTTGGTGTGTTGCCCTTCTCATCCGACTTCGACCACCAATCGTCTTCTTAGATATTGTCGACTGAATGCTTGCATCACAAGATGAGAAAATGTTGGTCAAATAATCTTATTCTGCTAATTGTATACAATATTGTTTTATTGAATTTATTATCAATTAAGAATCACATAAATTATTGTGGTGAAGCTCTTAGCCTAGTAGTTGAGAGCTTATCTATGATTAAGGAGGTCATAGATTTGAATCACATTCAGATTTGGGGGGATTTTTCTTTCTTTTTAATGGAAGCGCATTGTGCACAAATTTTTTTTTAAAAAAAAAATCACATAAATTATTGAAAGTTGTTAATATTTTATTTTTATAAAAGAATTATTTTGAAGCATTTTTTTTTACGATGAGACTTAACATAAAAGGAATGGAGTATACTATGCTTTACACCTAGTTAGTAGTCATAGCTTGCTATAATTAATCTATAAGAAAAATAATTATATCTTCTATTTAAGGAATTTTTTTGTTTTTTTCGTCAACATGTGAACTCACAATTATTAGTAGGGTAAATTCTAGAAAAAAACATATGTGATTAGATTTTTTTTTTCCATTAGAAAATGACTAAGGTTTTTTGTTTCTTCAGAAGAAACAAGTATTTTTTTTTTAAATGACTGTTAACAATTTTAAAATTGAAAAATTCCAAGAATGCATGATATTCTAAACAATTTTAATTCTTTAATTTTTTTAATTTTCAGGCAATTTGGTTATTGTTTAATGAGGAGAGAGAAAGTTTTGAAAATGATGATTTTGAAAAATAGAAAACGTGGTTCTATATTAAATGAATCCGTTGTTTGTTTTCATTTTTCAGAACTATTTTTTACCTTTTAGATCTAATTAGAAAATAAAAAAAGTATTTGGTAAATTTTTTAAAACAACTGCTTTTAACAGAAAAATCAATTAACATGTACTACCAATCAGCAATAGCAAACAACTAACATCTAACAATATCAACAAACAGTAAATAGAAACAGTATAAACCAAATGGCCATTAACAACCATAATTTTTGGAAATTATCATTTTAAGATCTTTAAAGGTTATTTTTGAAATGTCGGGCTAAAAGATTCTTGCTTTTAGTAGCACCAAAAATCTCAGTCCCTGTTTAAAAAAAACTCCACAAGCATACAATTGATAAAAAGTGTAACTACACATATTTTTTTGAACTTATCTTTTTTATTATTATTATTGACCATTAAATTGATTGTGAGATAAAACATAATAGATTTGAAAGGTAATGAAATTATGTGATACATACGGCAAAGATTAATATAACATCTATAATTTGGTGCTAAGCAAAAACTTATGATAATTTCTAACTCATTTCATTATTTTTGCTACATTAAACCATATAACCTTATTTAAAATGATTTATTGACTTTGTAAACGTATGTTTCTTTTTGATTTTTTAATTTTATTTAAATGATACACGTTTCAACTTGTTTGCACCAAAAATAAAATTTTTCTGATGTATGTCCTGGTTTACTCTTTTCATGGATAAACTTTTCTTTTTAAGAAACTTTTTCTTAAAAGAACATTTTAGGAAACTTTTCCTTAAAAGGTCTGTTTAGGAAACTTTTCATTTCGGGACACTTTTCATATTTTTCTAGTACATCGTTCACTTAGGATTTCCTAGAGTGAACCTCAGTTTCCCTCAAGGGAAACATCTAAAATACTGTACCAACTTCCTAGACGGTGTACCTTAGGGGAAACCATGGTCTACCTCATGGGAAATCATAGTGTACCTCATGGGAAATCAACTTCCTATAGTGGAGATCAGGGGGACTTAAAGTAAACATATAGGAAATCATGTAGTGTACCTCATGGGAAATCATAGTGTACCTCATGGGAAATCAACTTCCTATAGTGGACATCAGGGGGACTTAAAGTAAACATATGGGAAATCATGTAGTGTACCTCATGGGAAATCATAGTGTACCTCATGGGAAATCAGCTTCCTATAGTGGACATCAGGGGGGACTTAAAGTAAACATAGGGGAAATCATGTAGTGTACCTCATGGAAAATCATAATGTACCTCATGGGAAATCAACTTTCTATAGTGGACATCAGGGGGAACTTAAAGTAAACATAGGGGAACCAAGTGCCAGCTAATATTTTAACGTGTTTTCGTGAGCCAATTAAAAAGCAGGAACAATCAGAAAGTGTACGTATCAATCCATCATGGAAGTTAAAGTGGAGGTTACTCAATATGGTGGAGAACGTGGATTAGTGGAAGCAAGCAGGAAGTTACCTCCAACATTTATAAATGGAAGGAATCACGATGAAATAGGCCCAACCAATCAATCAACTCAACAACAACTACCCAAAACTCTAGCAAATTATCCTTAGACTTCATCATCTTTAGATTTCTCAGTTTGTTCCCCTAGTTTCAATTTTCAGATCTAAAGTTCATTCAGCTTCCAGTACATTTTTATTTTATTTGTTGTTCAATCATTTTCTGTAAGGTCGGTATCGTTTTGATAATCGAATCTTTTAGGAATTTTACGGTCTCTTTATTCCTTACAATCGTTTTGATAATTAGAAGTTAGAAAGCGCACTCAATCACACTCCATAGTTTGATAATACTATAATTATCTGGCACGCCCGTAACTTCCCACAAAAGAGCCAAACAAAATTGGCACGCTCGGTGGGACCCATAAAAGAGCCAAACACAACTTGATCAAATTTATCACTTACTCTACCATATAACTCTAGAACACTTATTATATCAGTTTAAGGGCAGTTTGACATTGATGTAACCAAAACTTCCGATGTTTTGATAAGTTCTGAAATTTGCTTTCTGCAAAAGCTATAAACTGCAACATTTCTTAAAAACAGTCTTTCCAATTTTTAAAGGTTTCTGTATGTATTAGGGTTTGAATTCAAGATCTCTAACCTAAATGACTTGAGATCCTTAATCATTTAAGCCAACTTTAATTTGTGTTTATTCGACCCTTATTATAACATCAAAACTGATATATTATCTTCGTAAATTTAAATTTTTATTTATTAAACATATTTTTTTTATAATGATTGGAATTATATTCTATTGGATAAAATATCAAAATAATCTTAAGATTTTTTTTTTGAGAATACTGAATCAAGTTATTATATACAAAATAATATAGTTTTAGTCAATTTCACTTAAAATATTTATCACATAGTATAATTAAATGAAAAATTCTATTGTAGATCGAGACCGCTAATGGTCATTCTACTTAAATAATGTCACGTCATTCTAATTATTTATATGACATCATTTGATTAGAGAGATCACTACTGGTCTCGATCCACGTTAGAATTAATTAAAGCCACATTATAGAACATCTCCAACATCCTCTTAGTTTAGCTCTTAAGTTAAAAATTGAGGATGATGTGTTAAAAATCAGCTCCAGCAGTCTCTTAGTGGCTTCTCAAATCACTAAGAATCTTCTCGGGCTCTCTATTAATAGAGGGTCTATCTACCTCTAGTGTCTCTTTAATTCATTTTTTATTAGTAATTTATTATTGAGGAGTCTCTCTCCTTATATTATTGGTAAATATAACAATAAATAATAATCTTAATAAATAAAATAATAAATAAGGAGTGAATATAAGGAGTATTATTAGAGATGATATATCTTAGTCACTCTTAAATCACTAAGAGTCAGTTATTTATATTATTTTTAAGGCCTAATACATCAACAGCTCCCTGAACTTGTCCACAATAGAGATTGACTCCTGAACTTTACAAGTGTCTCACCAGCTTCCTGAACTTGCTTATTTCGTATCACCAGCTCCCTAAACTTGTCCATAAAAATTGATTAGCTCCCTGAACTTTATAAGTGTCTTACCAACTCCCTAAATTTGCTTATTTTGTAACAACTAAATACAAAAACCATAATACTAACTCGGGATAAGGTGCAAAAATACCTCTAACGTTTTGGGTAAGGAGTAATTTTACCCCTAACATCTAAAATAGTGCAATTTTACCCCTAACGTTGGAAGCGAAGAGCAATTTTACCCCTAACATTGATAAATTGGGTTAATTTGAGAAATAATTCATCAAACTGTCTTCTCGGTCACGAATCTTGTCATCTACACTTCACACATGTGTCATTTTATCAGTAACAAATCACAAACATATGTTGGGATGTGAAAAAATAAAAAATATACACTGTCTTTTGTATAAATTTGACAAAAATTTCAAAAAATTCACCAAATTTATAAACTGGATAATTAATTTATTAGTCCCTGTATTTTGACAAAACACACTGTTTAGTCCTTGTATTTTCAAAAACACACGATAAGGTCCCTAACCTTTTTCTCAATGAACGGTTTAGTCATTCTGTCTGTTTGTTAGATTTTTTTACCGTTTATGAATTCGGAAATGACTAAATTACCTTTTACTGTCTTTCTCTCACAACTCGTGCTCACAAAAAAAATGGAGAAATGATTGAATCTCTAACCCATAATCGAATCACTCATGCTCACTCTTCCTGTTTGAATTGAAAGTAGAAATCGACTCAAATCTTTCTCGCTTACTCTTCCTATTGGAATTGAAGGTGGAAAACACTCATATCAAGAAGAAGAACACTCAAAGTTGATTTCAGATGCAGTAGAGTCTAAAGGAAATGAAAATAAAAGAAAAGAAGAATGCAGAGATGAGAAACAAAACAATACCGTTAAGGCATTACATTTTTATTTTAAATAGATTTTGACTCAAATCCAAATTGACTAACAGAATCTTCATAAGAGTCTAACAGAAGGGACTAAACAGTTCACCGAGAAAAAAGTTAGAGACCTTACCGTGTGTTTTTGAAAATATAAGGACTAAACAATGTGTTTTATCAAAATATAGGGACTAATAAATTAATTACCCTTATAAATTTGCTCTTGACTACTAATGTTAGGGGTAAAATTGCACCATTTTAGACGTTGGGGGTAAAAATACTCCTGACCCAAAACATTAGGGGTATTTTTGCACCTTAATCTGAGTTAGTATTATGATTTTTATATTTAGTTGTTATGAAATAAATAAGTTTAGAAAGCTGGTGATACGAAATAAACAAATTTAAAGAGCTGATAAAACACTTGTAAAATTCAGGAAGTCAATCTATTATTTTAAATAAGTATTAGGTCTTTAAAATTATTTACATATTTAAAAGTTTACACATATTGCTAGTATGCTACTACAATTTTTTAGTATTTAAATGAATGCTAGTAGCTTTTGAGAAGTTGAGAAAACAAGTACTAAAATGCATGAAGAACACGTGCGCAAAAGGCAATGAAGCACGTGGGTGTTTGTTTAAGTCCCCGACATTTGTGTTCTCTTTCGTCGACTTTTGTCTGTCACTTAATCACATTTTCTCTTCACTTTTTAGATTTTAACATTTAATGAGAGTTGCATTCAAAAAAACAAAAAAAAAAAAAAAAACATTTAATGAGAGTTATACCATTCGGTTTGCTATTAAAAATAAAGTCAATGCTATCTCATTGTGATTTTTTATTTATTTATTTGTGGATTCGATTCTGTTTAAAAAATTAATGCATTTTTTGAAATAATTACATGTGGTGTCTAAATCCCTTTATAAATGTATATATACAGTTATGTTAAGTAAAGTTGGTTTTTTTTTTATGGTTGATAGTTTCTTACTGAGATTTTTATCTCACCTTTTTAAATGTTTTAATATTTTTAGGTAAGAACGTACAGGATATAGAGAAGATTACCGACCGTTTAGGCGATGTTTGGAAGTTGGCTGCTTATTATTAGAATTATGGTTAGAACTTTGGTATTTCAATTGTAATATAATGGAGTTGGTAAATATATGTTGAGGTCCTCGAATGACTAATATTATGATTTTTGGATAAATTGGAGACTCCTAAGTATTGATTATGATCTTTCTATTTCACGCGCGATGCCGATTGAGGTCGTCTAGGGTTGGGTGTGACATGTGGTTTGATGGATTTGCAAACTTTTATCTGTGGTATTTTTTTTCAAACGCAACCATGTGGTTTGTAAAATTTTACATTTGAATTCACTTTGTCAGAATTTGATCGATAATGACTTCGAAATGAAAATTTTCAAGAATTAAATGATATTTTAAGCAACTTTAATTCTTCAATTTTTTTTACCTTTGAGGTCATTTAGGTGTTGTTTTTTTATGAGAGAGAAATATAATGTTTAGCGAGAGAAAACTCCAAAAATAATGATTTTGAAAAATTAAGAATATGTTTCCATAGTAAATATGATATCAGACAAGCTTAATTCTTCAAAATTTTTATTTTGAGGTCGTTATCGGCCAAATTTGGCCAAGTAACAAAAAGACATGTAAAATTTTGCAACCATAAGGTTATGTTTGCAAAAAAAAAAAAAAACAAAAACCACAGAAACCATATCGCAAATCGACCAAATTATAGGGTAGTTATTTGTAATTAACCTTTTTTTGAATCTAAAATATTAATTCAGTTTGAAATGAGGTGTAAAAATATATCTAATGTTTAAAGTTAAAAGCAATTTTATATTTAATGTCTAAAATTGTGAAATTTTGCTCCTAACATTGGCAGCCAAGAGTAGAGTTGTTCATAGGTCGGGCTGGGTTGGACTCAGGCCGGTCTGTGCTATTTTATAAATCTCAAGCCCACTCAAAAAAAGGGACAAGCTTTAGCGGGTCTGGACCGGATTGGACTTAAAGATAAATTTTCATGTCCCAGCCCAGTCCAAGAGACGTAGGCCTGGACTGGACAGGGCGGGCGGGTACCCGACCCCATGAGCAGGTCTGGCCAAGAGCAATTTTACCCTTAAGGTTGGCAACTAAGAGCAATTTTACGATTAGCGTTGGCAACCAAGAGCAATTTTACCCCTAACGTTGACAAATTGGATCAATTTCAAAATTATTATAAAACACATCTATTTTGTTCCTTATTCTGCACTAATTAAATGTTCATTTAAAAAAAAATCATATTTTTTTGTGATTTAATAATAGAATTGGAGTTTGTTTTTTTTTAATTTGATGAAGTATTTGAATTTTTTGTCCAACTCGTACGAAATACAGTATATTTTTTGAAGTTTTAGTTTATTCTTCACGTCTAATCATATGTTTGTGATTTGTTACTAATTAGTGATAAAATGACGCTGATATGAAATGTAGATAAGATAATTCATGACTGAGAAGACAATTTAATGAATTATTTCTCAAATTTATCAACGTTAGGAGTAAAATTGGTTTTAGCTGCCAACGTTAGGGATAAAATTGCACCATTTTAAACGTTAGAGGTAAAGTTGCTCTTGACTGTAAACGTTATTTTTACGCCTTATCCCAGTATTTAATGAGAGTTAAAAGTGATAAGATGCAAAAACATCATAACGTTTATAGCCAAGAGCAATTTTACCCCCTAACGTCTAAAATTGTGCAATTTTACCCATAACATTGACAGTCAATAGCAATTTTACTCCTGACGCTGTCAAGTTTGATCAATTTTAGGCATTATTATAAAACACGTATATTTTGTTCCTTATTTTTAACTAATAGCATATCAGTTTGTTTAAAAAAAATATTTCATATTTTTTGTGATTTAATAATGGAATTGGAGATTAGTATTTATAAATTTGGTGAAATATTTTGAATTTTTTTTCCGACTTGTACAATAGGCAATATGTTTTTTTATAAATTGTTTTCACGTCTGATCATATGTTTATGAAATGTTACTAATTAGTGATAAAATGACTCACATGTGAAGTGTAGATAATAAGATTCATGAGCAAGAAGGCAGTTTGATGAATTATTTCTCAAATTGACCCAAATTGATAATGTTAGGAGTAAAATTGCGTTTGGCTGCCAAAGTTAAGAGTAAAATTGCACTATTTTTGACATTAGAAATAAAATTGTTCCTATCTATAAACGTTAGGGGGTATTTTTTGTACCTAATCCCGAGTTAAAAAAAATACAATTTGGTACCTTATCATTGAATTTGTATTTTTGTGTAAAATTAATTCAATTTGCTAACATTAAAAATAAAATTTCTCTTATATATATATTAAAAATAAAATTATATAATTTTAAATATTAAATATCAGATGAGATTTTCAGTTCAATTTTTAGATTTAAATTGAGAGTTAAAAAAAATACAATTTTGTTTGCTATTTATAAAAAAACGTCAATGATATCTGATTGTGATTTTTCATTTATTTGTGGATTCGATTCTATTACAAAAAAGTTAATGCATTTTTTTGAAATTTTTCTGAAAAAAAATTAAAAATTAATTTAGTTTGGGATAAATTGTAAAAACACTTTTAACATTTATAGTTAGGATCAATTTTATATTTAACGTTTAAAATTGGGTTAATTTTACCCGTAACGTTGGTAGTCAAGAGGCTCTTTACTCCTAACGTAGTCAAGTTTGGTCAATTTGAGAAATAATTCATCAAATTGTTTTCTCAGTCATGAATCGCGTCATCTACATTTCACATGTTAGTTATTTTATCACTCATTAGTAACATATCATAAACATATGATTAGACGTGGAGATTTTTTTTTAATTAAAAATATAAGTTGGAAAAAAAATCAAAATGTTTCACCGAATTTATAAATATTAATCTTCAATTTCATTATTAAATCACAAAAAACATGACATCTTTTTTTTTTAGAATCAACTTACGTGCAATTGATGAATATTTGTGTTGTATAAGAATATCTAAAATTGACTCAACTTGTCAACGTTAAGGATAAAATTGCTCTTAACGGCCAACATTAGATGTAGAATTACATAATTTTAAATGTTAAGGGTAAAATTATTTCTGTATGTAAACGTTAAAGATATTTTGACATTTTATCCCAAAAGTCAATGATATCTTATTGTAGTTTTATTTATTTATTTGTGGATTCGATTCTATTAACAAATTTAATACATTTTTAGAATTTATATAAATTAATTATATGATTCAGTTCGGTAAAAAAAATCAAAGGTTTAATTTAAGGAATAAGGGGCAAAAATACTTCTAACGTTTACGGTAAGAAGTAATTTTATCTCAAATATCTAAAATTATGCAATTTTACCCCTAAACATTGGTAGGTAAGAGAGATTTTACCCCTAACGTGATACAGATTAATAACGAGTGAGTTAGTTTTGATCGTAAACTAATAAAGAGATTCTTCTCTAACTATACTAGGAGTTAATCCCAAGATTCACGGGTTAAATCAGTAAGAATTGTAAAATCTCTATTGTTAAGGGGATGAATCCTAAACAAGCGCTCAAAGAGAAAATAGATATTTGATTCATAAAAAGTTAAATGTTACGAATGAAAGAGATGAATTTATATCATCGCTAAACCTAAAGATGAAATTACATAAAAGGCTAAATGCATACATTTAAAATAGATGAAACTTAAAGGGTAAAATGAGATAGAGATAAATGGGTGACATGTGTTGTAAATAAAGGATGGTAAAGCTGTAATTAGGGGAAAGATGGGGTGATGGGCGAGATTGATCTTCTACAGAATTTTAAAAGTCCACGTTGCGTATGGGAATAGCCACACGTCGTGTGGGCTTTTAATCCAAAAAATAGCTGCTGATTTTAGTAGTCCACACCAAAGATGTAATTAGGGAAAGCTGGAGAGAGAGAGAGGCAAGATTGAGCTTTTACAGCATTTCAAAAGTCTACACAGTGTATGAAAATAGCTACACGGCGTGTAGGCTTTTAATCCGAAAAATAGCTGCTGATTTTGGTAGTCCACACAACGTGTTGATTACCAAAATGAGGATCAGGAGCTTTTCAATGGATCCACATAACGTGTGGGTTTTCCACGTGGCGTGTGGATTGCCAAAATGAGTATCATAATTTTTTCAATGGATCCATACGGCGTGTGGGTTCTGTTTTGCACATGAAGAGTTTTCTCTTTGCTTTAATGTGTTGCCCCTTTGATCCGACTTCTTCCACCAATCGTCTCCTATCATTTAGTCGACTAGATGCCTGCACCATAACGTTGACAAGTCAGGTCAGTTTCAAACTTTATTATAAAATACAGATATTTTATTTCTTATTTTGCACCAATTGCTTATCAATTGGTTCTAAAAAAAAAGATTTTATATTTCTTTTGTGAATTATTAATGGAATTAGAGATTAATATTTATAAATTCAGTGAAATATTTGATTTTTTTTTGTTCAATTTGTACTGTATTTTTTTTTATCTTTTTTCACGTTTAATCATATGTTTGTGATCTGTTACTAATGATTTATAAAATAATGCACATGTAAAGTGTAGATGATAATGTTCATGACCGAGAAGACAGTTTGATAAATTATTTCTCAAATTGACCTAACTTATCAACGTTAGGGTTGGTTGCTAACATTAGGAGTAAAATTACATCATTTTAGACGTTAAGAGTAAAATTACTTGGCTGTAAACATTAGGGGTATTTTAACACCTTATCCCTTAATTTAATTCTAAATTTTTTTATGCAAATATTCAGTTCGGTTAAGACTTCCAAATCATTTTTTTTATTAATAAAATATGCATGATTTGAAAATTTATTTGGGTGACCAAAATACTTGAGGAGGGCATTAAGTTTATCAAATATGTGACAACGAGTAGTTGGGAGAAATCGGGTTAAGAGAGCAACACGTTGAGGGAAATAGATGACAAACAATGTCGAACTTGTTTTTCCGTTAGATCTACACCTTAGCTATACTTCTTTCTTTATTCTTTTTTCGGTCTTAGCAAGAGCGGAAAAAAGTTCATCTTGTCCGTAGATCTACATATGAAGAATGACGGAAAAGGTTCATCAGATCCGAATTCCATAGCTTTTCGGTCTTAGCAAAAGCGGAAAAGGTTCATCAAATCCGAATGTCCGGAAGAGGTTAAATGATGAAAAATGAATTACAAACTTTTATTGCTCTTTGTAATCTATTTTGTTTCTTTTGAAGATCTTGTACTGGCTGTAATCTGTACGAATGAGATTTTATTCCTCTTAATTATCGTATAGATGTACTTTGTGATTTAATAAAATAATATACGAGATTTTTATAAATAAATCTCTTAAAATAATAAAGTATGAGTTTGGTCAGGTTGGGCCAGAATAAAAAACTGTTTAACTAATATATTTTATTAAACTATGATTATAAATTATAAAAATATATCAAGCTAAAACTTAATTAATTAATTTAATAATACTTAATAAACACAATATTAAATAAAAAAATAAATGTAAAATTATATAATTGGGCCTAGAAGCTAACCGGGCCTGCTTAGCTTTTCTTTTTAAAAGCCTGTATGGCTCGCGTATCACATTATATTTAATTAAATCTATTGCATAAACTAATTTGGAAAATTTACAGCCAAATAATACAGTTAGTAACAATTATTTATAACTATATTAAATAATAGTTCAAAATATGTGAAATAAAAAAATTATTATTATTATTAATATATTTTAAAGAATAAGGTTTATAAATTAGAAGTATATTAATATATTTTTTAAGGTTAGAATTATGAATTAAGAACTAAAATTTATAAATTAAAGTGGAAGACATATTTTATTTATGATATAGATATATAACAAATAATTACATATTTAAAATTAATTTTTATAATATGATTTAATTGTAATTTTTATGTAAAAAGCTTCTAATATTATCGTATATACATTATAGTGCATTTTATATAAAAATCATAATTAATTAGAAAAATATAATTAAATCATATTACCAAAACTATCAAAATTAATTCTTACTATTTTCGATATATCACAAATAAATTATAATTATATATAATAATTTTAACATTTTAGACTCCAATTTATAAATCCTACATTCTAAAAAATATATCCAATATCTCTGTAATTTATAAATGGTAGTACTGAAAATATATTAAAATTAATAACTTACTTAATATAATTTAAATTATTATGAAGATAATTTTTCAAAATAGATTTTTTTATGTAAATTTCTCTACATTATATTTGATTAAATTAACTTTTGCACTGTCAGCACTAACTGATAGTCATTATCTCATCAACAACCTAAATTCAAAGATACATTTTGACTTTGTAATAATAATTAATAATTAAAATTTCAGATTTTTTAGCTCAAAGACTTTCATTTATTTATATTTTTAAAATATAAAAAACACGTTTATAATAATATTATAATACTACTTTACTTTTTGCTATATATACACATAATTCACTGAACAAGATCATTAATTAGCTTTTTTTTGGTAAAAGATTTTCTAATTTGGAAAAATAAAATATTTCAATAATCAAGCATTATAAGATCAAAAAGATTTATTTTGATCTTTACTAATTTCCATAAAGAAAAAGAAGATTTTACATGCTTCTAAAGTCATACTTAATTAATTAAAAAGAACTATAAGTTCTTATATATATATATATATATATATATAAGAAATATGCACCCAATATTCAAAGATTACAGCATCACCTTTAATATAGGATAAGGTCAAAAAAAAAAAAAAATCTATTAATAATGGGTAGGAGACAAAGGGGGTCGATAGCGGGCCAATTGTAAGGAGGAGTTTGATCATAGGCAAACTCAATCCCAAGTATTTGCAAAACTACTAGAAGGTTTCAGCATGGAGTGGTGAATTAGACATATCAACGTACACTGATGGTAGAGATCGAGTTGGTATAAGCAACACTATAGGGGACAAGGACTACCCTGATATTGGATCTCCACCACCCCCTGGGTCAGTAGTCGGAACTGGCTTAAGCGATCCACCCTTGTCCACTAGAAACAAGAGAATAGGGCATACGTTCTTCGTGAAGGGAGACGAATGTCCATAGAGGGGAGCTCTATGGACACTATGGGACGGCGAGAGCCATTGCGTGCCCATTCTAGGGCGAGGTTTAATCACAGGGAGACCATCCAGGACGGAATACCGACATATGCATTGACAGAACGCTTAAAAGGGAGAGACCCCTTCAGTAGGAGTTGGCTGGCCGACTTGGGGAAAGTCGAGGCGCCACGCGGGGTTTTGGCCTGGCTCGGACCTGGACCCGTGACACCCTGCCGCCGAAACCATCCATGCCATGGATGGTTCCGGTTCTTCGGTCATTGGAACTATCCCTATTATGGATGATTTTGGTCTATTTCCAACAAATTAAGGTTCAGAGTGGTCACTACTAGAAAACACTCGAACAGTGACGGAAATTTCCGTCAGAAATCCTTCATTTCCGTCCCAAAATGTCATTTGTGACGGAATTTATGACGGATCGAAACCGTGGTTATATCGATCGACGCAAATTCTGCTTACGTATGTTGTGACGGAATATTGGGACGGAAAGGTGACGGAATTCCGTCACAAGGGGAGATGAAATTCAGGACGGAAATAAACGTCAAGACATCCTAACGTTTTTACAGACGTGTTTACGTCACGCTTTATGATGCATTACAAAGACGGAACAGAACGTCACAATCTTTATTCCATCACAAAGTATCATTCCGTCACGATATTTTCCGTCACAAATATCAAATTCCACCAGGTATGAATATCGTCACAAATTCAATTTGCTGACGAAATTCCGTAAATATAATGTTTTTTAGTATTAAATAATGCATTTAAATGAATATTAGTGTATGATTAGTGTTTTTAAAAAACCGATTAAATAGTTAACTGACCGAATCAACCTTAATGAACTGGTTAATCCACTATATGCACCCCTAATCAAAACCTCTCTCATTTTGGCACATCAATTTATGAAATCTCCGATTATTAATGTTGCTTTTCTTACTCATTATATGTAATATAATAAATATTAATTTTTATTATAAATAATGTTTTTTAAAGAATTTTTACAATTTTTTTTATTTTAGTGTTAAAAATTAAATTTCTTATATTTATTTTATAAACCCATGCCTATATATGTTTGGTTTTATTTTTATTTTTTTTAAATCAGTTTTATTTAATATTTGAGATAAAATAAAATTGTAAAATTATTTTTTCCATTGTGACGGAATGGAAAACGTCTCAAAAAACGTCACCACATTGTGACGGAATAATTTTCGTCGCACATTCCGTCACGCATGACCGCACGAATTCTCCCGCCAATTCGTTGTGAAGAAAAATTTCATTCCGTCTTAAATTCCCCTCAAGCTTTGACGGAACAGTTAGTGACGGAAATCCGTTTGAAATTTGTGACGGAAATAATTCCGTCATAATATTCCATCACAGTTCTGCAATTTTCTATTAGTGGGTTAATCTAACTTGATTAATATATGATAGACGATACATTTCTCTAAGTTTGTTCAAAACGATCCAATGTTACTTTTGTAATACAAATTTAGCTTAATTTTGAGAAGTTTTACATTTGTACCTAAAAATTGGTTATGTATCACTTAGATGGTAACATGTATATATATACGAAAAAAATTGAGCAAGTTCGATTTAGCATTTTTTTACGCATACATGTATACAATTAGCATCCCAATAGACCAATCCTGTATTTTCTCCACTAAAATTAATTTTCGAAGGAACTATTACATAATTACACGGGTGAAAACACAGTTTAATAAGTTAGCTCTTATAGTGCATATTACAATTGAGTAGTAATGGAAGAAATGAACCACGATTTGATATTACTCGTCACACATCACGACGTATATAAAACTTTTTATACCGCTGTCACAGGGGACAATTTTCATTTGTTCAATCAATTGTTGTATTTGGGGATAAATATCAATGTTAAGAGTAACATCTTTAGACATTGGGCTATCTATATGCTTGCAGTTGCGCATATTGAATCGCTTGCATACGAAAAGTAAAAAGTTTGATTCCGCAAAGGTAAGGGAGAACTGAAAGTTTGTTGGCGTATGTCTATTAAGACAAAGCCAACATTTTTTTTAGAACGATTTGATCTTTTGAAATCTTAACTCTAAGAATATATGTTGCTTCACCCATATCTTTCATTTCAAAACTTGAGATAAGTCAAGATTTGACTTGATTTACATATCCAACGTCGTTTCTAGCTATGAGAATTTGATCAACACAATGACAAAATGACAAACTTACTTCTAGAGCGTTTTGTATAGATACAATAGTCTTCCTCAATTAGATTGAAGTTGTATGATATCATTGCATTTTGAACTCAAATATAGCATTGTTTCGAAAACTGTTTACGGCCGTAAATTAATTTGATCAACTTGCAAGCCTTTTGTTCGTATCCTTATTTGATGAAACCTACATGTTGTTCCATGTAGATTTCTTCGACTAATTTTCGACTGAGAAAAACACTCTTTACATCCATTTGATGTAGTTGTAGGTCTAAACTTGCCACAATAGCTAGAATTAGTCTAATTGATGTAAATCTCACAACATCTTAGAAAGTTTCCTCGAAATCTATCCTTTCATGTTTTGTATAGCCTTTAGCGACTCGGTGAGCTTTATAAGGATCCACTTGCTCCCAATTTCTTTTCATCCCTCTGAGATATATACTAGTTACCAAACTTGATCGATCTCATAGAAGATATTTCTTTTTTCCATTGCTTTAATCAAATTGTCCTTGTTAAGACACAAGAGTGCCTCTTGGATGTTTATAAGCTTTATGTTATATTGAGGAGATACTAAAAAAGTCGGGCCTTCAATATTGAATCGTCTATGTTTTAATTTTTACCTTTTAGTACGACATGATCCCGAATCTTCATAAACAAATTCTATATATTCGTTGTAGTTCAGAATACACCCTCACAGACCATGTTCCATATTCTCATTCGAGTGAGAAATCATACTCCCACTTAAGATAGGATATCTAGATCATTTAAATCGTTTTAAAGTACTTAAATATTTTCTTGTTCCTCAAAATTTATCCTGCTCAAATGGAAAGAGTCGTTTGAATCTAGTTTTCAATTAAAATGAGATTACAGTAAACGTCACCTAATTGGGGGAACTCGTTCTCCTAGAAGATAATGTCTCATGATTTGAATTGATACTCTTCCTTCTTCATTTTCACCCACTAGATTATATCATTTTGATAAGTCGGGGTATCTTATAAAGATACTATTTTTTACCTCTAAAGTCTAGTTTCCCAAAATTACTCGAGGTATCATAAGAAAAAACGGTGCAACCCTGAGGTTTAACATGACTTAAATTGGGTTTACAACCTATCCATAACTCATATGGAGTAGAAGTTAAAGATACGAAGGGTACTCAGTTAACGAATACAGAAATGTGTAAAAAAAATAAAACTGGGATAAAAAGAATAAAGTTAGATAAATTTGAGACCTGCATTAGCAGTCTTGTTAAGATAAATTTTATCAATGTTGACGACCGTCTCCCAAAATACAATAAATTACGTAAGTGAACTCTTATCATGCGTAAATTCGTTATCTCTGAAGTAAAAAAAAACAGGGATAATATGAACGTACAAAGAGTATAAGAGTATTTTGTTTTCAATCTATGAAAATTGATAGCTCCATTCTGTATAAATAAAACTCGAATAGACACGATTGTTCATAAACGGACACGACTGTTAATAAAGAGAGGTGTCTGTTGGAGTTTAAATTAATTTCATATATATATATATATATATATATATATATATATATATTCCAACAAATCTTGTTAAACTAGGTTTAAATTAACATTAATCTAATAGTGTAAAATTTGATCCAACACGCTATGTAGATATTGTCCGTTTCAGTCTAAATTCAACACTATAAATTTCACGGCTTTAAAACGCGTCTACATATATTTGAAACACACCACACTAACAAGGGTTCGCCACTCTCTTGATTTCTGATGTTATTTTCAATTTATTCTTGCCCTATTGCAATCTCTCAGCGCTACCACTCCTTGCATAGTCACCCGTCAAAGCCATCACTCCTTACTCAAATATTCCACCAGCGCCACCCACTCCACACTAGATCGTTACAAACCCACTAGTATCCGTCTAGTTTATGCCTGAACCAGGGGCGTAGACAAGGGGGCACGGGTCCCTCCGGCCGCCCGAACCACCTTGACCCTGGATAGTTTCGGCTCCCCTATCTCAAATTTTTTTATCGGGGTGTTGAACTAGCTCCCCAAGATGGCCCATTAAGTATTAGGCTTGTCCAAAATTCAAATTTTTTATATTTTGGGCCTATTAGGTACTCCCAAAATTTAAATTTCTAATTTTTTGAGTCTGTTAGGCCTCTTTAAATTCAAATTTCTAATTTTTTTAGCCTGTTAGGCCTCTGAAAATCTAAAATTCTAATTTTTTTAGCTTGTTAGATCCTCCTTAAATCCAAATTATTATTTTTTTTGGCCTGGTAGACCCTCTCAAATAAAAAATTTTAATTTTTTTTTACCTATTCAGCCCCTCCCTAAATCCAATTTTTTTTACATGTTAGAAATCTTAAACAAAATCTATCTTAGTTTTGAGAAATTGTGTATTAATACGTAAAATTTGGTTCTTGACCACTCAAATTATAACACGAATATGTACAAAAAAAAAAAAAATTGAGCAAGTTCGATTTAGCAAAATTTTTTTTTTTTTGCTGACGCACGTATAAAATCGGCCCTCCAACCAAGTAATCATGTATTCGCCACTGCCCTGAACTACATGGTACGTAGAGAACCCGATTCTGATACTAATTTGCAACAGTTTGATCCAACGTCATGCATATACTGTTCGTTTTCGCCCAAATTCAATTTATTGGAACACACGGTTTCAAATATGTATTGGAAACATAATACAACAATAAGTTCCAGTCTCTCTATTTCTTACCTCGAATTCAATTCATTCTTATTCTATCGCCATCCTTTAAATCCCTTATTTTTTCAAGTCTTATATTCCAACTCCACCCACTCCGAACCGGTCCTTGGAGATAATATTATTAGGAAAGAGTGGAACTATATAATTATCCAAAATCTAGAAGTTAGAAAAGAAGACAGGAAAATACCAGCTGTGGTTTTGATATATGTCCGATGATGTTGACATATTGACAAATAGAAAAAGACATTTTATTTGCTCAAATTTCCACACAATAATCACGTTTTAAATAAGGCAGGCAATATTTCTTAGGTGTATCTTGCTGTAATTGGCTAAATACTAAGCTTTTATAGTGGTCTATTCATTAATAGCCACTAAATTATACTTTTCAATATCTAAATGATGTAAACTCCATTTAAAAGTAGGGGAGTGATACATATTATATTACTTAGACCATTTTCTTTTAAAAACATGTTATAAAATTAATTATTTAATCTATTCGTCCATAAATTTTATAGAAAATAACAAATTATTTTTTTACATTAATTAATTAAGTCTTATCTAATTTTATTTATTATTTTTTGATAGAAATTGTGACGAGACAGAACTTGGGCAGGGTGAGCGCCCGTGGCCCAAGAACTGACAAACCCGCAATATAAAAAGGAAGTTTATTTATTATATTAATTAAGAATAAAATAATTTTATTTATTATATTAATTAATAATAAAAATAATATTAGTAATAAAA
Source organism: Euphorbia lathyris (assembly GCF_963576675.1). NCBI lineage: Eukaryota > Viridiplantae > Streptophyta > Magnoliopsida > Malpighiales > Euphorbiaceae > Euphorbia > Euphorbia lathyris. The sequence continues at coordinate 11,135,540 of NC_088912.1, forward strand.
TTATATGATTATTTAATATATTTTAAATAAAAATAGATAATTAATTTTATTATAATTTAAATATATCTTTTTATATAATATCTATTTTACATATTATTGGGTTTTTAATTTATTAAATAAAATATAAGTTAAATAGTTATTAATGTTTTCTTTAACTAAAGATAAAATTTATGAAATATTTACTAATTAATTTTATTACACACTATTTTAGTAAAAAATATGTTTTTTATATAATTTATCTGATTGCTCAGTTCAAGATTCGTTTGACACCCTTTAGGTGGATTCTCTTCCAATTATTTTCTATTACATATACTAAGGCTCAAACTCGAGATAGTTTAAGCGACTTGGGTACCAATCAATTTAATATTAACTGATTTAGTAAACATAGTTAAATACAACATTAATTTTTTTTTATATATTGATGTATCGAACATTTTGTTTATAATTATTATTAAAATAATTTTAATTATTGATATAAATAAAATTTGATAAAACTTAATTAAACATAAATGAAAGTTAATTAGTGATAGAAAGGAAAACTTATCATTTTCTACAAAATTTATGGATGGAGGAACTAGGTAGTTAGTTTTGTCAAAATTTAGAGATATTATAGCGTGTTTCTAAAAAAAATGGACTAAATAGCGTAATATGCAAAAACTTAAGGACTAATAAATTATTTACCCTTATTAATATATATATATATATATATATATATATATATATATATATATATATATATATATATATAGGCTTAATACATCCCCAACACGTCCAAATTGTCAAAAATTTGCAACTGACCCCATAAACTTTAAAATGTTACAACTAACTTCTTCAGTTTGTTTATTTGGATCGGATAACTCATTAAATAGGTCAATATCTGTGATTTCGAAAGTTCTTTTTTCTTCTTTTATTAATGTATCAACAGATTAATTAGATGCAACAGCAAATATTTTGGATATATTTTATTTTTGTTATAATGTTATGTTGAATGGTTTTTGGGTTTCAGGGTTATTTGTTCCAAATATGCAACTTGAGGAGTTATTTGTTCCAATTAAGCAAGTTGAGAGGGTTAGTGGTAACATTTTAAAGTTCAGGGAGCCAGTTGCAGTTTTTGGACAACTTTGGAGGGTGTGGATGTATTAGGCCTATATATATAATCTTTTATAAAAAAATAGGATAAATAATTTAGTAGTGTCTATATTTTCACCTAACACATTTTTAGTCCTCATATTTTAATAATACATCGTTTAGTCATTAACTTCTGTCTTTTTAACAATTTAGTTCATTATAGAGGGACTAAACTGTTTAATAATTTAAATATTTAAGGGACTAAATTGTTGAATAAAACAAAAGTTAAGGACTAAACAATGTATTTTTCAATAGTCATCATATTATTTTCATAATACGTTGTTTATCCTTAATTTTTGTTTTATTAAACAGTTAAGTCCCTTATGAGACTAAACGGTTTAATAATTAAAATATTTAAGGACTAAATTGTTGAATAAAATAAAAGTTAAGGCCCAATCAACATATTATTAACATACTAAAATTAAACAGTGTGTTAGATAAAAATGTAGCGATTAATAAATTATTTACACAAAAAAAACTAACTTTTTTCACAGAAATATTATTGTATCACATTTTTTCTAAATATATTTCATCAGCAGCATATTTTTGATTAAATATTATAAATGTTAGTGACAGAGCTAGAGAACTATGGATCAGGGTTTATGAGTGTTAAATTAATATACAGATTCTTTTAAAACAAAAAATGTCTGTAATTCAGAAGTATTTAATTTTTTTTATTATTTTATGGATAGAAGTTGGATTTTTAGTAAATGTTTTTTAAATAAAAACCTGAAAGGTCCAACCCAACCCAACTCATGAACAGGGGTGGAGAGAGCTCGAGGGCTCCGGCCCTCTGATCGTTGGCTCTATCTTTCAATAGTATAGGTTCGGCACTTGATAGTTCCTAATTTTTGTTTATATTGGCGTTTGTTTATTGTAATTTCAATATTTTAAGATGACTGAGTTGGTTAAGAGACATGTTTTATTATATGAGGTATGAGTTCAAACCCATTAAATCTCTTTTTTATTTATAATTGTTAAAAAATTAGTGTTAGATTTATAAAACATTTAATATATCTACTTCTTTTAGACTGAGCATTTTTAATTTTTTTAGCATTCAATATACCAAAACTTTGGGTATTGGAGGCAGTGGCGGAACCAGGACCCCGGATGACCCGGGGCTCAAACATATCATTAAAAAAATTTCAAAACGTAAAAAAAATTCGAAATTAACTGTGCGGTTGACGGTAAATTTTCAAAATCTACCCCGTTAGGGCTGGACAAATTTTTTTTAGCCTCCAACGCATTAAAACTGTAAAAATATTATGATTTTTTTTAGAAACTAGTCTTGAACTAATAGAAAATTAAACATGTTTACTTTTTTTTAATGGTAAAGACATAATAAAAATAAATATTCAATATGCTTACTTTTTTTTAATGGTAAAGTCATAATAAAAATGAATTCAAAAGTGTTATCAAAATAAAAATAAAGAGTCCATTTAAATTAATTAATAATGGTAACATGTTTTTATAATTATTGAAAAATAAAATTAAAATAAATAATTTTTTTTAAAAGAAATTGAGGTTAAAAGGAGTAGAACATATGACATCTCAAATAGAAGTAAGCATCTTTAACCATCTCATATATCTTTAACCATTGAAATAATACTACATAGAGTCAATATAATTCTTTCCAAAATATTACCAGACACCATTACTAATTTTTTTTTTCTCAATTCTCCGGCCGCCTGCCGGGGCTCGAGCCACAACCCCTCTTGGTTCCGCCCCTGATTGGAGTCCAATTTTTTTTTGTTCATAACGGGTTAGACTTCAGAAAATTCCCCCAACTACATAAATCGACTCTACCACCGGTCCCACGGCTAAAATGAACCCCATATATAAATTTAGGGTTAAGGTGTAAAAACACCCTAACGTTTTGGGTCAGGAGCAATTTTATCCCTAACGTTTAAAATGGTGCAATTTTACCCCTAAAACGTTATGAACAGACAAAATTTGAACCTTAACGTTTTAGGTATTTTTGCACCTTAACCCATAAATTTATGATTCCGCCACTACTCATGAACAGACAATTAATTTAAAGATTTATTAGTCGTAAATAGTACAAACTTTTATATAGAGAATTGTAAGTAGTAATTTGGATTTTATTAAATCCTTTAATTACTACATAAATTATTTGCAAATTACAATTTAGAAAGTATAAAACTTCTTCAACACAAAGAATTCTAGAGAAATAAAGTTTACAAAGTTCAGCAAATAAACTATTCTGGATGTCTATAGAAAACACATCACGATTCACACCATGACATATTCTAAAAGTCCGGGAATATGCGTATTCACGAAGTAATCATCCCAATCGATACATTTCACATCAAAGTAAAATGTATCAATTTTCACACCATTTCCTTTTGTTGATTTAAGTAATTTGTTTATATTGGAGTCATCAAACCTGAGAAATTCAATATTAATCTCACATAAATAATAATAAAAAAATAGAAAAAAACATCTTTAAGTTTTTATATTTTCGATTTTTGTTTATTCGGACCATAATTTTGCAATTTGATTCATCTGAATTCTCGATTAATTATAATCGCACATATTAAGTCACCATTTACAAAATTAGGTAGATATAAACATATATAATTTAGTTAAACGAATGCCACTTACTTCATTTGCGTCTGAAATTGTATAATCTATAGTTCTAAAATAAATTTTTACAGTGTTTGAAAGCAGAAAATCCAATAAAGAAAGAGAGAAAGCGGTTCGTATTATGTATAACTACATTAAACATAAAAGGTAAAAGGCTTTATTAGGTCTTTGCTTTTTCATTAAGCCTTTAACTTTTATTTGGATACATTAAGTCATGATGACAAAAAAAAAAAAGTTTTGAACATAAAATTCGGTTAACATAGTGTTTTTCATTTCACGTGCCATTGAAATTTGTACTTTTCATAGTTTGAAAACAGTTTTTAATACATGTAATATGGCAATAGGAAAACTGTTATAAGATATAATTTCAAACACATATAAAATGAATAATATCTTTTTAATTGAACTAAATGTTCACAACTAACTAATTCCGTAAGCAAAGGCTTTAATGTAACAAAAAATAAATGTTCAGATGCTTAATGTGTCCAAATAAATGTTAAGGGCTTAATGAACTAAAAAATAAAATATTAGAGACCCAATGATGCTTTTTGCCTAAAAAACTCGGAAATTTCGAATATAGAAAAAATGAATAATGTTTTGTTAACCAAATTTTATATTTTAAACTGACTTTCATGGTCACGAAAAGTTTGATGTATACAATTATAATTAATCTAGAATTCAATGCGTAAAATTGAAACATCAATAACTTAACTTGATCAATAAAAATAGAAAAAAAGTTGAATTTCAAAAGGCCTTTTTCCCTTAAAAAAAGGTTAATTATATATAGATATCATGTGGTTTCGTCGATATGCAGATATGTACTTGTGATATTTTTTATACAAATGCAACCGTATGGTTTGCAAAATTTTACATTTGGGTTCATTTTGTCATAATTTGACCGATAACAACCTCGAAATGAAAAATTTCAAGAGTTAAATAACTTTAATTCTTTAACTTTTTAGGTTTGAGGTCATTTAAGTGTTGTTTTTTTATGAGAGAGAAATTTAATGTTTAGAGAGAGAAAACTCCAAAAATGATGATTTTAAAAAATTAAAAATATGGCTCTGTAGTAAATATGATACTAAACAACTTTAATTCTTGAATTTTTTTATTTTATTTTGAGGTCGTTATCGGTCAAATTTGGCAAAGTAAAAAAAAAATACAAAATTTTGAAAACCATAGGATTGCGTTTGAAAAAAAATACCACAGATAGCCATTTGTAAATTCGCGAAACCACAAGACATCTATATGTAATTAACCTAAACATTAATATAAATATGTGTAAATAATTTATTAGTCCTATATTTTTACCTAACATACTGTTTAGTCCTTAGCTTTTGTTCCATTCAAAAGTCTAGTCCCTCAAATATTTGAATTATTAAACAGTTTAATCTCTGTATAAGAGACTAAACTATTGAATAAAATAAAAATTAAAGACTAAATATTGTGGTATTAAAATACCAGGACTAAACTGTATATTAAGTAAAAATATATGATTAAAAAAATAAAAACACAGAGAGTAATAAATTATTTACCCTATATATATTAAAATAGAAATTTTGAAACAATTTAAGCAATTAAATTAACATACCTTCCATGGAAAAATAAGTATGGACTGTAGAGGTCAACTAATCTTATCACAAATTTGATCTTTTTATCCAATGTCTTGTACATGTTTTCAAATTGATGGCAGAATATTCTGTTCACCAATTTCAGACCCTGTATTAAAAAATAATATTTTAATAAATAATCAGTAATTGATTGTTTCTTTGGATTTTCAAAGTGTCTCGAACTTTCAAAGTGTCCTGAACTTTCAAACTTGTCGAAAACTTCAATTGTCCTCCGAACTTTCAAAAGTTCTAAATAACCCCATATTCTTGTCCCATTGTATTAAACAAGTCCATATTACTCAATAGAATTTACTGGATGCAGAAATTAGAGTCACGCTCCATCACATGTCAAAGTGGTCACCACGTATCAAACAAAGCATACCAAATAGACAAATAATTAAAAACTTATGAAAATTCAAGGGTCAGTTGAAGTTTTAGGGTTATTGAATCCAATTTGACAAAAATATGAGGTTATTGAATATAATATGACAAGAATATGAAGTTATTCAATGCAATTAAATAAAAATAGAGGGTTATTGAATACAATTGGACAAGAATTGAGAATCATTTAAAACTTTTAAAAGTTCAATAGGACAATTAAAATTTTAAGTCACGTACAGGAAGTGACAAATGTATTAAGCCTTTATTTATGAAAAAATAAATAAAGGAGACAATTATGACAAACCACACGCAGTGTGGGATTTCTTCGCAGCCAAAGAGACATGTCTGCCACCAACCTACTCTAACCTTTGCTGTTTTGCCATCCACTATATTACTATCTCGCCATTGAGTCCTAATTACTGATCTGTCATTAGTTTTCTTTCTTCCCATGTTACCTCTATTATATAAATATAGTTTGTAACCCTAGTAAGAGCTTTTAGGTCTTTCGCTATCTAATTGCGGGAGGTATTTAAGCTCATAGTTTTGTAAGGATGAACAACTTTTATCAATCAAAACTCAAAATTTCTTTGGAAGCAAGGTTTCTAACCTTTTATTTGGGATTAACTCCTACTACTTTATCTAGTGAAGAAATATTTTTATTGGTTTACGATTAAAATCAATTCTATTATCACGAATCTGTATCACTATTGAATGTAATTAGATAAAAATATGGAATTATTCAATAATTGAATAAGAATGTGGGGTTATTGAATGTAATTGGACAAGAATTGAAAGTCATTTAAAACTTTAAAAAAACTCAGTAGAATAATTAAAGTTTTAAGTCAAGTACAGGAAGCAACAGATGTATTAGGCCTTTATCTATAAAAATAAATAAATTGTAAAACATGAGTTAGAGAAATACCTTCAACAATGGCATGTAGTGGATTGCCAAATATCTATGAAATCTAGCTTTGCTATTCAATATGATAGGTTTAGAAAACTTGATTGGCTTCCCATTTTTCCCCAAACATGGTTTGTTTGTGAAGTAATGATAGGTATAGTCTTTAAGATCACAATATCTAACTGGATTTCTTGATGATGATCCCACATGATAAATTCCATTGCTATAAGGTTTATTTGCATTAGCTACCATTGCCACAACTATGGCATTCACCACCATATCAACTGGTATCTGCAAACATTAGCTATTAACACAATTTTTTTTAGGGTAATGTTAAAAAAATAATAATGTGATTTCATGTTTTGTTAAACATATGACTTAGCTTTTTTTATGACATTGAAAGTCTGTTTGGTCCAACTGTTAGCTAATAGATGTTGCAGTTGCTATTAGCTATTCGCGATTGCAGTAAGCTGTTTACTGTTGCTATTAACTGTTTGTTATTAGCTGTTTAATTATTAATGTTTGGTAAAATTATATTGAACTGTTGTTGTTAGTATTTAAAATGTCTAGTATGGACATGTTTTAAATTAATCAACAAATTAATTATAAATTATAAATAAAAAATGTATTACACAAATTAATAAAAATAAAAAAATAAAAAAATATTGAACGCGAAAAAACTATCTTTCGGTAATGATATTATAAAAATAAAATAATGTTAAAGAAGAAACAAATTTTGTAAAAACAATTGTTCATTAAAAACTCCAAAAAGAAGCTTTTCGTGAAATATTCCAACATGCTGTAGTTTCCATAAAAAAATGCTAAATATTGTTGTTATATAAGTCTAACCAAACGTTATATTTTCTGCATTTCGAGTGAAACGCTAAACGCTCATCCGAAAAGCTAAAACAAAACCCCCTAAAATTTTTCGCTTTTCTAAAAAAAGAACCTCAAGATTAAACTGAGCGCTAACGATCTCGAAATTGAAAAATTCAAAGACTTTATGTTATTCTAAAAAATTTTAATTCTTCAACTTTTTAATTTTAATGTCAGTTAGGTGTTGTTTGGTGAGGAGAGAGAAAGTGAATGTTTAGAGAGAGAAATCTTCGAAAATTATGATTTTGGAAAAATAAAAAATATGGTTCCAGATTAAATGTGGTACTAAACAATTTTAATTCTTGGAATTTTCTATTTTGAGGTCATTAATGATCATTTTATAGTGTCAAAATAAAAGATCATCGTTTTTAGCAAAACGAAAACCTCAGTCTCCATTTAGTAAACAAAATAATTTCACAGGTACCTATTTATCAAAACATGAAAATGCAAGTTTTTTTTTTGTAGACTTTATCCTTTTAAGCATATACTACTAGAGCTATTCATAGGTCGAGTGGAACTGGATTCGGGCTGAGTTTCACATACTTACATTTAAAACACTCAGTCGGAACTCATTCTAATCGACTATCAATTTAAACGCTTTTTCGATAAAGCCAGGTAGGATTTAAAAATCAAAATTTGAAGCAAAATTTAGGAGGCTCGTGATGTGTTAAGGCTAAAATAATTTATCTTCCCTTAATAATTCTTTTCCTAAAACTTTATTTTTCATGCCAAATTTCTTTTCTTCTTCTTTTTTTTAAAGGGAGTGGATTTTTCTTAATCTTTAATTAATATGATTATGTGTTGTTTAGTTAGTAAAGAGAGAGAAAATAAATATTTAGAGAGAGAAAGCTCTAAAATAATGATTTTGGAAAATAAAAAAATTTGGTTCCATTTCCAGATTGTGAAACGATCATTTTTATAGTATCAAACTAAAAAATTTGGTTGTTACTTTTTCTCCTCCCGTTTGCCTTTTCAGCTTAAAAGTGAGAGTTTTAGATGTTTGATTAGAAATTCATATTTGCTTTTTATAGTTGAAAAATGATTTTTTTGTTTTTTTTTTTTTTTATAAAAGCAGGGAATCCCCGCTTTTTAGAAAAGCAACATTTTCCAACAATAAACCCTAACAGCAAACAATAAACAATAGCATAATAAAAAATGGAGAGATTTCTTAATTACCACATCAACAATTGCTGCAAGATCAATGGCTACAAATTTCATTTTTCCCTTACCAACACCCACAATAAATGCATCAATAGTCCTGCAATAATAATAATAAATAAATAGTTATTAGTAATTATAATAATAGTTTTAATAAGTAAATTATAAAAATTTGTTATTACTCTCTCTCTATTATTATTATTATTATTATTATTATTATTATTATTATTATTATTATTATTATTATTGTTTTAACTTTATCAAGATATTCATTTTTTACATAACGTTTTGTATTATCTTAATGGAGATTATCTCATAATTAAACTATAATAATTAAGATTTTTTTTTATAGAAAGTAGAATTTTAAAAGAAAAATGTTTGTGTTGTCCCTTGAGTTAAGGCTTAGGCTTTTGTCTGTATGGCTGCACCACCTATTTTCACTCGGCCTAGTCGATTGTCGTCGGTGCCTTCAGACAGGAATGACCAGACTGCTGGGATGAAACCTGCATCTTCGAAGAAACTTGAAAGGACATCACAAAAGCGAAAGGTTTGCTTGTAACGCCTAGGGTCAGAAACGATCCTAACTTGAAAAAGAGTTAGTTATTCCTTGAGAGAATTCCTTGATTGCCAAGCTATTAGGGCATAACCTTGGCTATGTTGCATTGGAACATCAAGCGTCTGAACTTGATATGATGGACTTAGGACACGGTTTGCATTTGGTTCAATTTGAAAATGACATTAACCATGATCATTTGATTAATGATGGATCCTAGCTTATTAAAGGGAATTATTTAATTGTTCGAAGATGGGATGTCGCTTTTTATCCGATTGATGCCTCTATCGATACAACAATGGTATGGACCTAATTCCCTGAGTTTCCCATGTATTGGTATAATGAAGATGTTCTCATTGCGATTGTTGAAGCAGTCGGCAGACCTCTTAGAGTTGATGAAAATATGACCCAGGTTGTCAGGGAAAATTTTTCTCGTGTCTGTGTAGAAATCAACTTGAGTAAGCCAGCTCAGTTTGAGTTGGATGGTCATCAACAAAAGGTTGAGTACGAAGGTCTTCACGTTGCTTGCACTAACTCAGGGCCGACTCATGATCGTCTGAGGCCCTATGCGAGATATGAATTGTAGACTCTTTTTATATAAATACAATTCTAAAACAACACATATATATATAATTTTAATTTGTAAAAAAAAATGTATCTTTTATGGCTATTTTTGCTTTTTATAGTCTTTTTCTACCCTTCGTGAATCATGTATTCGCTCTTAGTTTGTACTTGTATGCAGTTTTATTTCTTATCATTTTCTTGCTTTAGTTGTACTTTTTTTATTTAATGGAATGATATAAGCATTTTGAAAAAAAATCACAAAAAAATACTTTATAACTTTGGTATTTGGAAGAAAAATAGAGGATACATTTCGGTTCCTTGGATTTCCTATCCCAATTTTAAAGGATAAGATGTAAAAATACTTTTAACGTTCACAATCAGGAGCAATTTTATCGGTAACGTTTAAAATGATGTAATTTTACCGATAATATTGGTAGATAAGAGCAACTTTACCCCTAACATTGACAAGTTGGGCCAATTTGAGAAATAGTTCATCAAACTGTTTTCTCAGTCATGAAATTGACCAAACTTGCCAACGTTAGGGGTAAAGTTGCTCTTTAGTGCCACGGTTAAAAGTAAAATTACACCATTTTAGACATTAAGGGTAAAATTGCTCCCGGTTCTAAATGTTGACGATATTTTTGCACCTTATCCCAAATTTTAAAGATGTTCTCAATACTCGCTTGCATGGGTCTGACTTCATCATCGAAGATTTTCAGAGTTTAGCAGGTGCACTTCAAGACGGGAATGAGGCTTCATTTGGCAATATTTTCTTTCAAAAAAGCATATCTATGCTCCTATTTTTGGTGTACAAAAGAATTTAGAAAGCCGAGAGATAAATGGGTTTCTAAAGCTGTAGCGTAAGCTACTTGTGGAGTTGAATGATATTCTTTGTCAAGAAGATTTACGAGCTACAACCCGTATGAATCGAAGATCCTCATTGGTAAAAGGAATGAACCCTAACTCAAAGAGAAAGATAATAATTTGATTAATAAAAAAAAGTTGAGTCTTACAAATGAAATGGATGAATTTATATGATCTCTAATCCAAAAGACGAAATTACATAAAAGGGTAAATACATATAACTAAATATAAAAAGCTTAAAGGGTAAAAAGGTGGCATGAGTTGTAAATAAGGGGTGACATGCGTTGTAAATAAGGGGTGGTAAAGTTGTAATTAGAAGGGAGATGGAGTGAGGGGCAAGATTAATCTTGCAAGGCATTTTAAACGTACATACGACGTGTGAGCTTTTAATTCGAAATTTAACTGGTCAGTTTGTAGGCAACACGATGTGTCGGCTTGCTTCAGACTCTCTGATGTTTATTTCAGCAATCCACACAGTGTGTGGGATCTATTTTCACACAAATAGCCTTTCGTTTGCCTTGGTTTCCCCTTTGACCCGACTTTTTCCACTATTCATCCCCTCTCGTCTAGTCAACTGGATGCCCACATCATACACTCCCTCTTGAAAAAGCATTTGACCTCAAATTACTTTTTGAGTATGGAAGAAACTCGTTAATCTTCAGCGGATTCAAAACTCTCAAATCGAACCAAGGTGTTGTTCGAAATAAGTTCAATAAGCACATTCCACAAGCTTCCGGATTCACCTTCTTCACACGAACTTCACCCTATATTTCAACTTGTGACTTGCCCCAATTCTCCTCCTCATTGACATTCGTCTTCCACTTTCTACCGGTATCAAATGGGATATCTCAGCGAAGCTTGTTGAATCACTCCCTAACAAGATCTTACATTCTCTTCGAACTTCCCACGACATGTCGAACGAACTAGCCCCGGACCTTCTCGGTCTCCATTTCAATAGCTTAAAGATTAGCCACCAATTTTCTCCGTTTATAGCCGACCTCAAATGGAATGTCCTAGCGAAACATATCAACCCAATTCGGAGTGATCCATTGAGCACTCTTCAAAACCCCAACATGCCTTTGAGTTGAATATTCCCAGACTTTTCTATACCTCATGTCATCAACCCGAATGCTATGCTCAACCTCTACTTGTCCATGGCCGACATCAAATGGAATATCCCAGTGGCACTTGTCAACCCACTTCATAGTGATTCCAAGAACACTCGTACTCTCATCTTGAGTTAATAATCTTGGGGCTTCTAGATTCATTTATTCACTAACTTGGGCATTATCCTGCAACTCTAGAATATACCCCATTATCTCTACATCACTTGGGATGTCATTTCCATTCACCAAACACTCCATTACGCCCACACTCTTCACCATAATTTTACATCCCCTAATAGGGTGGATTCTTCCTTAACAAACACAACACAACCCCCAACATATACATTTTAACAAAACATAAAATAATAAGTTCAAGTTTTACCAAGTGGGCGACTTGATTAATTTGCATCATGCATGTACTAGGAGTATTGGTTCTTTCAAGAGGCGTCATAAGGTACCCTTTATCATCCTTCTTAGATCTTAATTTACCACGTGTAAGAATAGGTGTACTATCCCGTGGATCCCATGCTATGTCACATGGTAGCCTTCCTAAAGGTGGGAAGCCCTCGAGGTTGCTCTTTGAAGGATATGTCTTTGTCATCTACGGATATTGGCTCCACTTCCTCCTTTTCAAACTTGCTTTTCCCCTTCTCAACCTTATTCTTCTTTTTGGATCCAACTTCATCATAAGGAAGGCTAGGTAAATAATACCCGGGATCCCATACAATGTCACGCAGTATTTTCTAAAGGTGGAATCCTTCAAGGTGGCTCATTGAAAGACACGTTCTTACTATCCTTGGACATTGGTCCCACTTCATCACTTCCACACTTGCTCCTCAACTTCATTTTTGCCTTCGGAGTGTACTCCATCATGAGAGAGGCTAGATATATGATCCCCCAGATCCAAGTAAATGTGATGCAATGTCTTTTCCCAAGGTGGCAGCTTTTGAGGTTTCTCTTGTAAGGTAGCTTCCTTGTCATATTCGTACATTGGTTCAACTCCCATTGGCTTAATCTCCACCATTTTACCGATGCACCTATTCAAATTCAACTCCCAAGTTGGACAAGCACTCAAGGTTGCCTTCTTTTTCTTAATACAGGAACTCTTCTAGGGTGTAAGAATGTACTTGAATCCATCTTTACATATGGGATATGTGTTTCTTCTTCCTGCATGGGAGGCATGTAATATCCCGCATTTTTGCATTTAAAAAATATATATATATGTAAAAAAAAAGTTTAAAGTTATTATTTTATATATATATATATATATATACTTTTGAGAGATGGTGGTAAATATCAATCTTTTATTAGTTAATAAATGTTTGTTGCTTATGAAATTTTTGACTTTGAAATTAATGATATTATACATATATAGATAAGTACGAAAATGTGAATAGTTAGGTTATTTAATTTTAACTATATTCTATTTATAAAATGAATCCACCAAACTTAAATAACTCATATATTTAAGTTTCAGTTTTCTATTACAATTCTTTAAAAAAAAACCGATTATTTTTTTTAATAATGTAAAGTTAGGTTTATTTTGTACCATCTTCCATCAAACTTTTTGGCAGCCACCGTCCGGAGAAAGAGCTTTTTACATACTGGTTTTCATGGTAATTTATTTATTAGTTATAAATCCACTTACTTTGATCCCTTAATAGTTTAATTTGACTCAGTTTATGATAGAAAATTTTGGAATAATTTTAGTGGGATATGTTGATCGAATAGGAATTTCAACGGTGTTCGAATGGATTGGGAAGATTGATAGATAAGTTTTGGATCTGGCTATTATTCGGAGTTCGAGGTGAGTGGTAATTATGGTTCATGACACTATTTGTTTGATTTTGAAATATCTGGCATGAAATCTGTTTGATAAAGTATTTTGTTTAAAATATCTTTCGGTCCTTTGGTGATTAATATTAAAAAGTTTGATAAAAAAATAGTTCGATCCGATTTTTAAATTTATCTCCTATTTTCGTTCCTTTAAGACAGTTCTGATGAACTTTTCTAAAAATGTTATTTGTTCAAAATAGTGCCTATTCTTTTTAAATGATAAAAGACTTTCTTGAGCTTAAATTTATTTGTCAAATATTCTCTGCATTAGAGCATAGGCTTCTGGGAACAGGCCCTTGGTACATTAGTTTGTCTAATATCATTTATCTTATTTGGAAGTAAAAGTTCTTTGAGATTTTACTTAATTCTGTTAATCGATTGATTTTATCTGTTACTGTTTGTATTGAAAATCTGAAATTTTATTCGAATTCTGTCGTCTGGATATTTAAGAAATTTTATTCGAATTCTGCCGTCTGGATATTTAAGTTATTTGAAAAATATCATGAGATATAAATTATACACTTTGAAACCGGTACATGTGCTCAGTATTATCTGTATCTGTTTTCATGTCTCACTGACCTTCATATTAGGCTTGCATTATTTGTCATTGTTTTATCTGTGTATGTGTTTGTCTTTGTGTCAGTTGTATTAGAATCATGCATAAGGTCGGTGAAGACATTCTGTATCTGAATCTGGTAGCGCTACCATCTGTATCTGTTATCTGGCCTTTGGTGATGTGGAATATCATCACTCTGATGTTACTGTACCGTGGTTTTGATAATTTCTGTAATTTATTATTATTATTCGATTTACTTGATTTGAGTAATTATCGCAATATTATTTGATTTCTCTGCACCATTATGTTTGATAAATTCTGAAAACAAATTTGAAACTTATCTGCATATCTACCTGTTCCCCGTCTGTTGTGCTATGATTATCACTCACTGAGATTTTCGCTCGTATAGACGGAAATCTCATACCACGTTGATTTTATATTTTTCAGATTAAGATCTCTATAGCTGCGCAGACATTTGGGTTCGATATTGAAGGAGGATATTGTTAGCTAGATATTATTATTGTACGTATTTGGAGACTTTTGGATATTTTGTGGTATATATTTTTGTACAGTTTAAGATGTTTAATCATGTTAGAAGGTTTTACTAGTTAGATAAGTATTGTTTTGAAATTAAATTCAAGGCTAGCATAGGTTAAGGTAATCTTAATTTATGCGCCGGTCATGGCCAGGTTCGGGTCGTGACAAGGCATCACAATCAAATTGTCATGGCCTTCCTAAGAGCATGTGACAAGCATCCATCTCTACAACATCACACATAACTTCATCTTGATAAGCCTCAATGGCGAAAGGAACCTTACACCGATGAGTAACTTGCAGCTTCTCCACCTTATTGACCTAACCAATATGAAAGGGCCTAGGATATGGCTCGGGAACCAAACCAAACTTGCTCAAGGCAACTCGACTAATGACATTCACTTGGCTTCCTCCGTCGATTATCACCTCACATTTCTTTCCAAGAACTAAGTACCGAGTTCTAAATAATTGATGTCATGGGTCACACTCTTCTTCACTAGACATTAGCACCCTCATCACAAAATACACAACTTGCTCCTCTCCATCATCACCACCTTCATAGGTATCTCCGTTTTGGCTCCACTCAATGTTCTTTGACTCATCTTCATAATGGAATCTATCTTCATCATCATCTTCATAAGTAGCCCCGTGTTGATTCCACTCAATGTTCTGAAGCTCACTCTTATCATGATAGACCCCATCTTCATCATATTCCGATGCTCATTCTTAATATGGTAAACTCATTGTTAAGCGATTTTCGCAAGTGCACGGTTTCGCTTATAGTAATAAAAAGATATCGAACCCACATGGAATGCTTTTTAACGAAAACTTATTTTAATTCAGTTTGATTCACGTTTTAGGTTTATAATAGGGAAAATCATTTAATTGGATTTGGTTTTGAGATTGAATTAATAAGAGTTAGATTAGAATATGTAGAATGTTTAGAAATCAATTCTGTTTGAATATGAATTACAAAACAGAAACGTTTAGTGTTTAGAAAAAGAGAATAAATGTATTCGTTTTCATTAAGCAAAGAAAACAACTTTAAACTTTGTATAAATTATAAAAATGTAATAACGTAAATTCCTTCAATTGAAAGGCTTTGAACCGCAGACAATCCTCCTACGGTCGGTTTAGATTGCTACCTTAACCAAATTCATTCTTACTTCCGATAAGCCGACTTAACGATACGATCATATCGATTGTAAGAATGAATTTTCCCAAGTGTTCAACAAAGATTCCTTGTAAAGATATTGAATTCAACTACATTTTAATGAAAACACCAGAACTCACTTCGGATCAATTATAGAAGTGCTACATAAAAATCTATTGAATTGCATAAACTTTATTAGATGAAGTATGAATTTGATACAAGTTTACAGAGAACAAGAAGCATGGAAGCTTTCGACGACTTTCAAGTGAACGGATCGTCAATCCTTTCCTTGAACCTCGTTTAGAGTTTGTCAGGCTCCTGGGGCGAATCCTCTACTTAATCTTCTCGCTGAATCTTCGGAATAGAGACTAGTCTATCTACTACCAAAATGTAAACTAATATAAACTGATCTTAATCTAAATCTAAATGCTATTGAGTTTGTAATTATTTGATAAACAACTTGTGTACGGCAAGATGCCTTTTACAAAATCGAACTCTAATCTCTGACTCATTTCTGAGTCAGAGTTTCTGCATAAACTCTGCACTAATCTTACAAATCTCACTCTCTCTTCCAACCCTGAAATCAATACTTTATTTATAGATGTTGAAGAGTCATGATTGAAGGGTCGTATCCGTTGTGAAGAGTCATATCCGCTGGGAAGAGACGTTTCTATCCACCCGAACGAATGCGTTTCTTGGATTTTAAACAAGTGAATGTGGTGCTGCAAGGATTTCTGATCTTACCGAGAATGGAAATTCTCGGCCGAGAATGAGGGAGCAGTTTTTGGTATTCGAAACGAAGGAGAGAGGCGCCGAACTTTAGCATGTCACGACCGAGAATTTAGGATTCTCGGTCGCGACCCATAATTCTCTACCGAGAATTTTGGATTCTCTACCGAAAATTTGGAATATTCTCCCGTTTCTGACTTTGTTCTCGTCTTCCTCGTATCGGTGTGCTGATTTCTTCGTCTTTTGGCTCCTAACTTAGGGGTTTTCCTTCGTTTTTGACCTCTTTTCGTTCCTATTTGGATTTTACCAAATATTTAGGTACCTTGCATGAAAGAAACATATTCGGACATAAAAGTACTCTAAATAGATATAAACAACACGATTTCATAGCAAAACTGATGTAAATATTAATGATAATTTAGGTATATTTTGGGCTTAACACTCATCTTCATCATAATTAGATTCATTCACATTATGATAAAATTCACCATCCTGACATAGCTCATCCTCGAAATCGTTTTCTCTCTCTTCAGCCCTATTCCCGAAATCACTCTCATCCTAGTCAAGTTCATCATTTTTTTCTATCTCATTCTCGGGTTGGTTCTCCTCTTCACCAATCTCCTCTATAGGTTCATCTTCTTCATGATAATATTCAAATTCATTACCCTCTTTGTCAACAACCCATTCTTTCCCACGACTCTCGTTTCCTTCCACTCCTCCCCATAGTTCAAACCGGCCAATCAATTTAACAAGTTACCCAACTCAAATGACATACTACATCCCAATATGCTTGAACCACCAACATCTCTCCCATCACATATAGCCATCAACCTCCACACTATAATTGATTTCCTATTCTCCTCAAAAAAATTATCATCCCAAAGTCACGCTCCCCTTCTTCAAGATAAATACCCTCACTTTCCTCAAGCATACAAATGAAGTTATGCCTAAGGGGCATTTTATTAAACATATGGGGAGCACCCTTTTTAACATGAGTCTCCCCAATATCCTCACATACAAACATTCCTTCCTCCTCATTCATACATGAACTCAAATTCGCATTCACAATTTCATTATCAACAAACTCACAATGTGAATATAATTCACCATCAACATTATAAACACCCAACTTGTCACTAGTAATTTGAATACCTATAACTTCAACATGAGAAGGTGAAAATTTATGATTTACCTCTTGAATGTGTAATGGAGAAAAGATTGGTGATGAATCTTCAGGACGTATCATTGGGTCTCTTTCATTTCTTCGTTAAGGACCCCCAAAGCATTGTTCCATGACGTTTCAGGTTTCTAGCTTGAAGCTCTCCATAGAGGCTCTCAACTTTCTCATCTCCTTGGCACGCGCCCAATTTTGCTCCATAAGAGTCTATCTAAGCCCTTTTATGCTAGCTTCCACATCCTCAAAATGTTTATCTATGGATTCCATCACTTCTTGGGGTAGTCGAGGTTGAACCATTGCCAAAAAGAAGTCTCCAGGAAGGAAAATGATTCGACTTAGATACCAATTGATACAGTTAATAACGAGTGAGTTAGTTTTGATTGTAAACTAACAAAGAGATTCTTCTCTAGCTAAACTAGAATGAGCAACAAGATTTACGACCTAAACCCCGTAGGAATCAAAGATCCCCATTGATAAAAAGGATGAACACTAACACTTCTCAAAGAGAAAGATGATAATTTGATTGAGTAAAAAAGTCGAGTCTTACAAATGAAAGAGATGAATTTCTATCATCTCTAAACCTAAAGATGAAATTACATAAAAGGGTAAATACATATAACTAAATATATAAAGTTTAAAGGGTAAATAGGGTAGGGGTAAAGGGGTGGCATGAGTTATAAATAAGGGATGGTATGGATTGTAAATAGGAGGTGGAAAAGTTGTAATTAGAAGGGATTTGGAGTGAGATTCAAGATTGATCTTGTAAGGAATTTTAAAAGTCTACACGACTTGTGAGCTTTTAATTCGAAATTTAGCTGGTCATTTTTATAGGCCACATAACGTGTGGAGTTTCCACACAACGTGTGGGCTTGGTCCTAACTCTCTGATGTTTATTTAAGCAATGCTTGTGACGTGTGGGATCTACACAAATGGCCTTTCCTTTGCCTTGGTGTATTTCCTCTTCGACTTGGTTTCTTCCACCACTAATCCCCTCTCGTCTAGTTGACTGGATGCCCAAGGAAGGAGGTTGTACTCATAAGAAGGTTAGGCTTGGCCCACGCTTATTTTTGGATGCTCTTTCCCTATTGTATCATATTTGATGGAAGGAGGTTGTACTCATAAGAAGGTTAGGCTTGGCCCACGCTTATTTTTGGATGCTCTTTCTCTATTGTATCATATTTGATGTTGGCATAGTCGGGTTCACAATTTATAGTAGAGGAACTTAAGAGTGAATTTTTTTTTTGCAATGGCCCCATCTAAAGCTTAATGACTAGATGGGTTCAGTAAGTGTTCTATCAATGATTTTGGAGTACTGTGGGAACGATTGTTTGATCATGCGTGTTACGTGCCATAAATGACGATATCTTTAAGGATCACCTTAACCAACCTTTATTACTTTGATTCCTTAGCTGCAAAATCCTTAGCATTTATCTCATTTTCGTCCAATTAGCCTCTGCAATGTTTTTTATAAAGTTATAACTAAATGCATCATGATCCATCTCAAGTACTTTCTGCCAGACATTATTGGCCTAACAGAGTAATTTCATGCCAGGTCATCAAATTACTGAGAATATTATTCTTTTCTAGGAAGTTTTTTCTCTCTCTCAAGAATAAGAAGGGCCTAAAGGTAGCATGATTCTGAATAAAGACTTGGAGAAGGTGTATGATAGGATTAGTTTGAGCTTTATACAATACACATTAAGGGTCATGTACCTACCTCCGCATTTGATAAATGTTATTATAACCTGTGTTTATCTCGGGTTTTTTTCAACTAATACGCTAAACCTAATTTGTCTACAAACTTGTTCTGATCTTGACATGCCTAGCTTAATTGGGATAACATGTGTATGGAGAAAGAGTGTGGAGGTCTTGGCGTGTGCTGAGCTTAGGGTTATAACCTTGCTTTCGTCTCAAAATTATGTTGATGGATGAGTACTGAACCAGATGAGTACACTAGGTAATTGTATTGTTGAGTTAAACGATATCAATATCAGATATGAAACATATGACATCAATATTTGAACTCTAGTTTCACTTGATCAAATAGTTTCCGTAACTTTCTTTTAGTTGCAAGAATATTTACACTAGGTAATTGTATCACCAAGTTAAGTGATCAATATCAGATATCAGACATATGACATCAATATTTGAAACTCCAGTGTCACTTGATTAAATATTTTTCGTAACTTTCTTAGTTGCAAGAACATTTTACACTAGGTAATTGTATCACTGCGTTATGTGATCAATATCATATATCAGACATATGACATCAATATTTGAAACTCTAGTGTCATTTGATTAAATAGTTTCCGTAACTTTCTTAGTTGCAAGAATATTTGACACTATGTAATTGTATAACCGAGTTAAGTGATCAATATCAGATATCAGACATATGACATCAATATTTGAAACTCTAATGTCATTTGATTAAATAGTTTCCATAACTTTCTTAGTTACAAGAATATCTTACACTAGGTAATTGTATCACCAAGTTAAGCAATCGATATTTGAAACTCCAGTGTCTTTTGATTAACTAGTTTCCGTAACTTTTTTAGTTACAAGAATATCTTACACTAAGTAATTGTATCACCAAGTTAAGTGATCAGTATCAGATATGAGACATATGACATCAATATTTGAAACTCTAGTGTCACTAGATTAAATAGTTTCTGTAACTTTCTTAGTTGCAGGAATATTTTACAATAGATAATTGTATCACGGAGTTAAGCGATCAATATCAGATATCAAACATATGACACTGATATTTGAAACTCTAGTGTTAATTGATTAAACAGTTTCTGTAACTTTCTTGGTTTCAAGAATATTTTACACTGAATCCAATGATTTAACCATTATGTTTTTTCTTTTGAAGCCAGTGTTTTGAATACTTATTTCATATGTATTTTAACAACCAAGACAAAAACATTTAGCCCAAAGTTTTCTAACAGAATCTTAGTTAAAGAAAGTTTCTTAAAAAAATCATGTTTGTGAGAAAAATATCCATAACGTATAAATATGTTACTCACCTCAAACCCTCAGTCCAACCTGGAAAAGGTTCTTTGTAAGTACTAGAAATAATGGTGGGACGAATGATGATAACTGGCAGGTTTTCTTTCAAATATTGAATGATCATTTCTCCCATAAATTTAGTAAATACATAAGTGTTTGGCCATCCATATTTTTCCGCCCTATTAATAATATGAAACCAAAGAAAAAATGTTAATTTAATAAGAAAATAAACAGGTATAGCAACTATATAAATGATTTATTTATAAAAAAACTATATAAATGATTCATCAACACAATACAAAATTAACACGAATTTAATAGATTAGTTGATGCGTTTAATTTTATATACCTAAATCCACATTTATTTAGCCTTATTTAGTGACTATTTGAGCCAAAGAGCTTAAATTAATTAGTTCTTATGTTTATTTCCCTTAGTTGTTGTTAAAAGAAGACGAAGAGAAGTGTTGAAAGCTTTTAGGGGCAATTTGGGAAGAAAAATGGAAGAATTGGCGCTACGGACATGCACATGCTACTGCCAGTTGGAACTGTACACGTGGGTGAGGGAATATGCTGTTTTTGATGCCATTGTGTGGTAGTTTTGTATTCCATCTGTTCCATAATATTTGCCTTTAAAAGTTAAGACACAAAAATTAAGAAATGTAATTAATATTAACTAAAAGATTTTGTTACCCTTATATTAATTACATCTATTAATTAATTTTTTTATCTATTTTTAAAGTAAAAAGGAAACTTAAATAGGGGTATATTAGGTAAAGCATCAATTAATGTACATGGAATGAATCAAAACGTCAAACATTATGAAACAAAAAAGTTTCTCTACAAAGACAAATATTATGGAACAGATGGAGTAATTAATTAAGCACTTTTTGATTCTTTAGTCTTTTAGATGCTTTATGGTTTTATTAAGACGTGACACATGTCCTTTAGGATAGCTTTAGCTTTTTGGAGGTGATATTAAAACTTATTTTTTCTAGACAGATTTAGGGGACACAATCCGTGGGCACATTTCTAAAAAAAAAGTCATTTTTGTTTCTATCTTCTTCTCTCTTCGTTTTTCATTTTTTCGGAGACATTTATGAGTTATAGAGATTGTTGATGTGTCCTAGTTCATAGACATTGGTTCTTGTAAAAATGTACTGGTGTCACATTAATAAATACATTAATCTAGTTCATTTATATCTTGTGCTATAATACTTGTGAAATAGAGAGGGAAAGTGAGTGTGTTTAGAGAGAATGAAAATAAATTAAAGAGAGATGTGAGATAAGGAGGAGATGGTGAATTTGATATTTTATTTTTGTTTTGAGATTTGTTTATGATAATTAGATAATAAGGAGGTTAATTTATGAAATAAGTAAATATAAAAATAAAAATAGATCTTTTTTTTTTAAACCACGTAGTTTATGTTTGAAAACGACGCAACCCACATAAGAAACAGATATAAAAGTCATCGCCAATTATATTAGTAACATTTAATTTGAAAAATCCTGAAAATAATGAAATTATCGATGAAAGATTTATGTTTAGCACGAAAGTCTCCATCGATTTTGTTATTTTTCCTCGGAGCGAGGGGTCGACAGTGTTGGATATTTTGAATGGGTCACTGTTAATGGGACCCGACTCATTTATATTATTATAAGTAGATAAGAGGTTGAATGAAAATATAACTTTTCATTCTCTGCAAAAAGAAAAGATACGTTCTTTCCTTTTCTTTTTGTAAAAAACTAAAAGAAACAAAATGTATATTGTCCGTTTTCTCAGATTTCGTTCTTCGTTATTTTTGTCTGACTCGAAGTAACCAAAGTAACATACTTGGAATTCTAAAAGAGGTATTTATACCGTGAAAACCTTTACATAGTTCGTCAATGTGATTATGTTGTTTAATTCATGTTTAACGATATTGGGTATGATGCATTTCAATCATTGTTAAATCAACATATAGACCCTTTGAAACCCCCCTCTAGTTCTGTCTTTGGGTTGAATAAGGTTAGCCTACTAATCTGAGTAATAACTTGAATATTTTAAATTATTCCTATATTCTGTGATATTATATTTACATCTCATCATTAACATTAATAGTAAAATTGCATGCAATTCGCGAGCACGACACATACTATATTGGATTGACTTAATTATGTTATGAATGTGTTGAGTTGGTTTTAGGTTTACTCATTAAACATAAATCCAATAATCGACATGATACATGTGTGGAGGGGGGGGGGGGGAGGGAGTTTGGCCATAGGCAAACTGAACCCCAATCATTAGTAAAGCTACGAGAAGACTTCGATAAGGAGTGGGGAATGGAACATATCATTATACGTTGACGGTGGTGGCCAAGTTGGTATATGAAACACTATAAGGGACATGGATATCCTGGTGTCGAATCTCCCCCAACCCTAGGCTAGTTGTCGGTATTAGTTTAAGTGATCCACTGTCACACCCGACCCTAAATGGCATCGGGTATGAACGGAAAACATGATAACAAACTTCTAGCAGTCTAAAAGCTAAACTTATTTTCTAATAGATAATAATTTATTCGGACTACCTAACGTTTATTTAGTTATTTGGCTTGGACTTGATAAGTCTATCAAGATTCCTACGTATCCTGAACGTCTTTTAATATTTAAACCGGGAATCAAAGCCACGTAGTTCTACCTATTTTAGGTAGTTCTCTTAAGTTAGATAGTACTCTTAATTTATTGACACGTTGATTGACACGCTAATCATTTAATTGTACAATTTACTTTATTATACTATATAAATATATAGATAAATCATTTTATCAAAACGAATCAAATCGAATAAACATTTTATCAAACTCGCTTATGAACAAATAACCGTTTTATCAAACCAACTCGTAATCAAATAAATCGCTTTAACAAACCAACTCGTAATCAAACAAATGTAAAATATCAAATCATCCAGCATTTTAAAAAGATAATATAACATTTGTGTATGTGTATCCATCCTCGAATTCCACCCGTGTAGCTTATCATAACATCAATCATATCAATAATCGAGATATCTCATTCATATTTCGTTCCTTGCCTAACGTTAGGACTACCAGCCGTGCACTCTGGCCATACCGCCATTAGGTATGGTCTTACAACTTACAACTCCTACTTAATCCTAGATGGACAAAACCATTTTATCTTTCTCTCAAAATATCGCAACATAAAAATCATATTTGGACTTCAATCCAAGTCACAGAAATAATAACAATAACAACAGCAACATCTTTCTCAATCCAAAAACAATTCGCATAAAATAGTCAAATTCATTTTCCAACCCAATTTTCAAAATACCACGATAATAAATAATTATTCTTCAAATAATCAGAATTAAAAGTAAACAATATATTTTAAACAATTTAATAAAACGTATTTAAAGCCACTTAAATAATTTAAGACTAAAACTTATTTTTATTTGTCATTGGAATAGTTACGTATAACATTAAACCGATATCGCTGATTGAAGGTTCAATTAGACTCGTGACACTGTTATGAGTCTATCCGTATAGATTTTTTTATTTTCAATTTCTGTATATTATTATTTTTCATTATATATAAATATTTAGACGGGAACAATTTAATAATTAACTAGCGTCAAATCTTTTCCGTGACAGAAACCTCTAATTAGTCATCTATATAACTGTCTAATTAAAACCTATTAAAGAGAAAAATAATTATCTCTAATAGACGGCTAACAAAAGTTCTCAGATGCACCAAACGATAGTATCTAGTCTGCCGATTCGAGACCTTTTACTCTAATTCAAAAGCTTCTTTATACTTATTCAATACGAAATTGTAATCCGAAAGTTGTGCCTTTAAAACAAAGTGTTACCTTTACTTAATAAAGTGCCACGTTTTTTTTCCTAATTTCTTCTTTTTTTTTCTTTTTTATTTATTTATTTATTGTTTAATGAAACAAATCTTTTGTAACATAATAGATATTAATTCCTATATCTTTATATTAGTATATAGCTGGATTGTATATAGTAAAATATTAATTTTAATCCTTTTAATATATAACGCTTTATAAAACTTAATCAAAATTTTTAATTTACACCTAAAAATATTAAATTAAACCCGAAAACATACTTAAAATTTATAATTAATTAACACTATATATTTTAAAGATAACTATTAGAAATTTTAGATACAGACGTGACATCCACTCTAGTCCACTAGGGACTAGGAGAGTCGAGCATCCGACCTTCGTGAAGGAAGGCAGATGTATCCATAAGGTGGAACCCTTGTGAACACTTTGGGCTCTGGAGTTAGCCCATAGTGTATGTTTTTTACAAGACGAGGATTAAACAGATAGAGACCCTCCGGAATGGAATGCTGATAAATGATTTAACGAGATGCTTGAGGCTTAAAGGGGGAAGATCGCTTTGGTAGGGATTAGTTGGTGGGGGATTTGAAGAAATCTCGGCGCTACATGGGGCATGGCTTCAACCTGGTCCCATGACAATACGCACACGACCCTTTTACATGTATTAAAATCTATAAAGTTAAAGGAAATTAAATCATTTTAACATAGTAATTTTCTATTACCTTTTCATTCCCAATTCTTTCATAGCATCTCTACTCTCTGCTTCAGTAACTTTTTGAGCCCTTAGTTCTTCAACTTTCTTATCAATTAGGTCATTTTCTTCGTTAATGTCTAATCCAGAAATACCATTATGTGGCTCGTTCAGGTTGTAAGGACTTTCTTGAATTAATCCTGATTTTACTCCACAAACATATGCTGAAACATACACATATTAATTAAATAAGGCTTAATATATAACTATATGCTTAATACATTAGGTCGTCCGGTCTTAACCTTTTAAAGAAATTTTTGAACCGGTTACTTTAAATCTTAAAAATTAGAGTGGAGGAGACGAAGTTGAAGCAAAATTTTGCACGTTGCCTTCAAAATGATCGGTAATTGCTTTCATTTTTTTAGGATAAAGTCTAAATTTGCCTATATTGTTTTGAGGGAAGTGCAAATTATACCCCTATCTGACAGAAAATTTGAAAAAGACTAGCTTAACCGTTAATTGAATGTCGCATCGAACTTTTCAAATAAATTTGTCAATAAATTGTAGTAGTTTCTTGCATTTTTTCAGATCGTTTGTAGCCGCATTAATTAATATGTTATGTAGTTTTTTATGATTAATTTATATATTACAAGTGTAATTTTTGACATTTTGAGAGGTTCGCAACTCTTTGTAACATAGTAAACATAATTGATGTTTAGAATGTATGATGCAATAGTTAAATAGTGAGTTAAATTACGTAAATTAATTTGTTTAAATTTTCTATTAGGTCCAAGTAAAATTGATCCTAGTTAGAAATAATAGGGGAAGTTTTCTAACATTTTATACGTAAGAAGTGTATGTATATTTCTTTAAACACAATAGAGGCAAATTTGGACCTTATCCCTCTTTTTCTTTTAAGAATTTGGACACCCTTAGTGGAGGATCTCCGAGTGATCACCCCTTAATTGAGGGCCCTTTACTTATCCAAATTATCTGATTGGTCTCCTAAACTTTAAATATATCTCATTAATCAACTATAATATACGTCAATCAATGATCATTTGAACAATGATGACCTCCTAAACTAGTGTGATTTATTGATATCTGACTTGATCAACCAATATTTACACTGATAATAATTATTTGGACTTTTATGTTATTATATGTTAAAGTTTAAAAACGTTTATGTGTATTACAAAGTTCAAGTGTTATCATATTAGTAACAATCTTTGGTGATCACCTGGACCTAAATGATCAAATGAACTTAGTCATTCACCATTAGATCTGGTGTATTAAAATCCTATGATATAAATTCAAAATATTCTAAAACTTAAATTTAATAAACTCAGATCTAAAGGTGAATAACCAAATTCATTTTGATCATTCAAGACCAGATGAACAACACTGTAATAACTACCATGGAAAAAGACTATTTTACCCTTACACATTGCAAAAATGGAAAAGAAAATGTTGCAAAAAAATTATAATAATTACACTAACCCGTAGATAAGTAGACAAGCAACTTCAATTTTGGGCAAGTTTTAGCAAAGCACACAACGTTCTTAGCTCCCATTGTATTGGTACCAAATGCAACATCGTACCTGCATGTAAATTTAAGTATGGTTGTCAAAATGGACCGGCCACAGAACCGAAAAAGATAAAGCGTCAATGATTAAAGGTTCAACCGGGATTTAATCTGGATTCATAAAATCCAATAAAAAATAATATTTTTTATTCACAATTAATCTTATAATATAGTAAAATATTTTATTTTTTAAGAAAATAGTAAGATATTAACATTAGTATAATAATAAAAATATTTCTCTAATATCAATTAATAGTTTTTAGAGATATCAAATTTATAAATTAAAAATATGATACAATAATTCATATAACAATTTTAAAATATAAAATATATATTTAATCGTTATTATCCATATTATTTACATGTAAATATAATAAAATAATAGACTACAACTCAACTTAAATTATATAATTTATTAGAATTTTAAATTTTATATTATATATATATTATAAGCTAATTAAATTTTACTAATATTAGAAAAATAAAATAATTTTTAAAAATAATTATCAAAACATAAACTAGAAAAAATAGTATTAAATGATAATTTTAAATTTTAGTTTGTAAATATTATTATATATTCATTAATTGTGGATAAATATCATAAGTTGTGTATTAGTTTGGTGGTTGAGAAGTATGATTAGGATTAGTAGGTCATGTGTTTAAGTCCTTTTGTCTTCACAATTTTTTTAATTGGAGATTAGACCCTGTTTTTTTTAAGTAAAGGTTGGGTTACAGGCTAAGATCGGAATGCAAAGATCCCAACTAGGTTGGCATCTTCACAAAACCAAACAAAAACCTAGACCCGAATTTTATTAAAATGAGGAAAAAATACAGGAGAAAAATTAAGAGAAACGAAATTGTTCTAAACAATACATATCATCAGAAATAAATCTATTGCAAAAAGCGGGTGCAGAATTCCACCAAACAATATGATCTGTTGTGACACCAAATTTAGCCAATGCATCAGCCGTTCTATTTCCTTCGCGAAAAATATGAGTAACATTTAGATCCATAAAAGAACAATGCCGGAGACAAGTAATCCAATCCTGTCGCAACGCCCATGGAACAACTAAAGAGCGCTTCCTAAGCAAATTTACCACATAAACAGAGTCGCATTCCACCCAGAATTTGTGCCATCCTTTTTCCCAAGAAATCTGAATAGCAAAAATAACGGCTTTCAATTCGGAAATATGCGCAGAAGGGGTATCCACTCGAAACGCAAAACAACCCCGAGCAAATCCTCGAGTAGTGCGAAACACCCCCCCTGCTCCCCCCATTCCTGTATTAATATTTACAGAACCATCTGTGTTAACTTTGAGCCATCCCGGTGGAGGACGAACCCAAGTAACACTCACTATATTAGGAGCTCGAGGGGGTCTAAGGGGAATGTGTAATTGCCTAAGAACACGAAGCTCATCAACATTGTTTTTCATATGACCTTTATTACCAATACCGCCTTCACGAATCATAATCCAAAGCCTACGAAGCACAAGATGAATTGATGGTGTTTCATTCTCAAATATCGCTTTATTTCTAGTGTACCACAAAATCCAAATCAAACTAACAACTCCAATTGACCATAACAAACCCACTTGAGAACTGAAGCTATGATTTAAACAATTCAAGATAAGAGTAACTAGAGAATCCGTCAATATGATATGTTTACCAAAAAGAGAGCCCAACGCTCTCCAAGCAGTTTGAGAAAAGGGACAATGAACCAGAATATGTTCAATTGGTTCCGATGCCGCTTTGCATAACATACAACGGGAAACAATAGGTATGCCACGCTTCTGCAATTGGTCATGCGTGGGCATGTAACCCAATAAAGCCCTCCAGCAAACGATCGAACGAGAAGGAGGAATGACTTCAGACCAGATAAACTTGCACCATTGAACCTTTGCTGCATTATTACCTAATGAAAAATAGAAATCATTGACAGTAAAAATACCTGAAGAAGAATATGTCCAGACGCAGAAATCCTCATCATCACCGCCACGCCTAATCTCCATAATATGTTGTTGTAAAACCTGTGGAAGCTGCTGCAGATTTATCCATGAATCTCCATCAAGATATTCCTCAACGCTATTAAATCGAGTACGTTGGATATTACGGGGCAGATTTAATTGTTCACCCACCGAGGGCTTAATCCACAATTCACTCCAGAAATTCACCTTTGAATTATTACCTATCCACCAATGAGATTGATCCCTAAGAATATAGTAGACCTCTCGGATTGATGGCCAAATCGAAGAATTAGAAATTACAGCTTTCGGGAGCCCAGAAAGCGTAAGAAAACGCTGTTTTAAAAGAATTGAAACTAAAGAGCTCCCAGTAAGTAATTCCCACGCCATCTTGCCAAGAAGAGCCTTATTAAATCGAAGCAAATCTTTTATGCCTAGACCTCCATTCTCAATTGGACTACAACAAACTTTCCACGGAATAGTAACAAGTTTTCTTGTGTCAATATAGCCAGTCCACAGAAAATTCCTAATACAATTATTCACCCTTTTCAAAAGCGCCATTGGCCACTTGTAAATAATGAAGGAATGAACAAAAGCCCCTGTCAACACTAACTTGATCAAAGTTAACCGACCCGCAAATGAAAGAGAAGTTCCTTTCCATTTACTCAAATTAGCCAGGAACCTATCCGCAAGAGGCTGTAAATGGCAATGCCTAGGAGCTCCGATAAAAAGTGGGACGCCAAGATAAGAGAAAGGCAACCCCTGCAGCCGAATGCCAATTAAATTCGCCAAAAAAGCAGCACGTTGGGCTGAAGTATGCTTTCCAAAATACACAGCCGACTTTCCCCAATTAACAATTTGCCCTGAAAGAAGACCGTAAAACTCAAAAAGTTTTTTAATAGTGTGCATATTACGGACGGTAGCTTTGCCAAAAAGCAATATATCATCAGCATATAACAGATGTGAAGGAAAACAAACCCCACGGGCAAACAACATGTTATCAAACTCACCACTTGCTTCTAATTTAGTGATCCAACGACTAAAGAAATCCTCAGCAAGACCAAATAAAATAGGAGATAGAGGATCTCCTTGACGAACCCCACATGAGCAACTAAAATAGCCCCGAGAACAGCCCCCAACAAGAATCGAGACTCGAGAAGAAGAAAGGATATTAAGGATCCAGTCTCTAAACTGCAATGAAAAAACGAAAGCATCTAAGACTGCAAGCAAAAAACTCCAATCCAGTGTATCAAACGCCTTTTGAATGTCAATTTTCAAAGCCATATTACCGCCAAAACAACGTTTGTCTAAAGAATTAATCCCTTCTGAAGCTGCAGAAATACAGTGGTGGATACTTCGATTTTTAATGAACCCGAACTGGTTTTCAGAAACAATGCGAGAAGCAATAATTGCAAGTCTGTCTACGAGAATTTTAGAAATAATTTTAAAACTAAAATTACTCATAACAATTGGTCGATACTGATCTACTCGGCTGGCACCCTCGACTTTAGGAATTAAAACCATGAGATTAGAATTCATACCAGGAAGAATATGACCGTTGTTAAAAAAACTTTTAACCATATTACAGACATCAGAACCAACAATGTCCCAAAAAGTTTGAAAAAAAAACCCTGTGAAACAATCAGGCCCAGGTGCACTGTCTTTATCCATACTAAAAACTGAAATTCGAATTTCCTCATTTGAAGGACATCTCGCCAAAGCAATATTGTCTTCTGTTGTGACAGAATGGGGCATAACATCCGCAACTACTCCTAAATCCACTGAAGTGCTACGACTAGTAAAAAGTTGGGAGAAATAATTCACCACATGTGAAGAAATAGCTTCCATTGAGTTCGTAATTTCTCCATTAATTTCCATAACATCAATTCCAACCCGCAATTTTTTTTATAGCAGCAACGCGGTGGAAGAAAGACGTGTTTCGATCCCCATCTTTTAACCATTTAACCCTGCTCCGCTCTTTATAGAAAGATTCTTTCCTCTGAAGCTCTAATTCAAGGCTAGCGTGAGCTAAAAGCTCTTGCTCATGGAGATCTGACTGGAATCCCACATCTTCAAGCTGATATTGAACCGCAGCTAATTTCTCACTTGCAACACGAATATTTTCATCAAGCAACCCAAAAACATTACGATTCCAAATTCTAAGAATGGGACGTAAGGTACGCAATTTATGGCATAGAAGTTGCGCAGGAGGTAACGAGGTTTGTGCATCAGCCCAATGTTGAGAAATTACCCCATGTAGAAGAGGATGAGTAACCCACATAGAAAGGAATTGGAAGCGAGAAACATGAGGATCACCATGAGAACAGGAAAATAGAAGAGGATTATGATCCGATAAATGTCGCGGAAGCGCAACACAAGAAATTGAATCCCAAAAATCCATAAAACCTGCCGAGACCATTGATCGATCCAAACGGCACTCAACCCTTGCAGAACCTAATCTACCATTACACCAAGTGTACTTTGCACCAACTGTATCGACATTAAAAAACCCGCACATGTCAATGAATGACCGAAAATCAACACAAGACGAACTAACCGGTAAGGCACCTGTCTTCTCATGTGCTCCGACGATTGCATTAAAATCTCCTATAATTAACCAACTATTTGGAGATGAATCGCAAAGGCCAATAACATCTGACCAAAGAGATAAACGACGAGAAATTAAATTGCTGGCATAGACAAAGGTCAGACGCTGCACAGAACCCGAAATACTATAATCCACTGTGATATGCTGCTCATGCTCACGAATAATGGTGACCTGATGAGAGATTCTTGCAAATAGCCACAAAGAGGGAAAGTTTCCAACATTCCTGGCAATCAACTTCAACCCCAGACTACTCCAAAGTCTAGTCGGAATACTATCGAACTGAACCATTGGCTCAGCAATACAAACGAAATCAGGTTTATTTTGTGAACAATAAAGAGTAAGAGCTCGCTGTGTACTAGGGTTATTCAAACCCCGACAATTCCAATAAAGGACAATCATGGATAATATCTTCCCGGTTTCTTGCGCTCTCTTTTAGGGCGCATTGATTTAGAGGAATTAATCTCAATTGACCGATGATTTAAATCCGAAGAAACAACCTCATCTTCATCTGCCCATGAAACACGCTTTGAATTCTGAAATTCTGAGTTTGAAGGTGATAACTCTGAAATAATAATTTCATTGTTTGTGCTCCCATCCATGTTGGATAAAAGATCAAATCTATTAGGAGATAAAATGTCAGCTTTCTGTGGCGAGTCCGGAAAAATAATACTCACCGGACGAGGGACATTAACATTATAACGTTTACTAATTGGTGGTAACCAGTTGGTTATCGTTTTAATACCACTTCCCATCCCAGCTTCATCCTCCAAATCAGATGATGAAGAGCTATTAATTTCTTCAACAATAACGTATTTTCCTGAAACATGGTCACGGACTCCTTGAGGTACCGACTGTTTAAGGGCATCAGTAATATTTTTAAGAATACCAGAGACAGGAATGTCATCATTACTTTGATCACGAACTTTTTTCCAAATTTTAATGTTGTCCGGTTCTCCTGAATTATTCCTAGGAGTATTAGATTTTTGTCCATCATAAGTATCTGATTCCGATTTAGATTGAGCCGTGGAACGTTTACGGGACACAATTAAGCGTTTAAATTTTGATGTAATAGAGACTACGGCTGTATCATTCTGATTTGAAACGTTATTATCAGAGATTTGTTTGCATTGATATGCAACATGCCCTATAGTCGAACATTGTTTACAAAATTTTGGCAAATCTTCGTATACAATCTGAATCCATAGTTTTTTGCCATCTCTTTCAATCCCAACCTGTGTCTGTAATTTACTCGCCATATCAACATCCAGCAATATCCTAGCAAAATATCCATAATCTCCTTCTAAAGTAGCTCGATCAATTTTAATAAGACCACCAAGACAACGAGCAATGTCCGAGAGGATCATAGGGTCCCAGTAAACCCAAGGAAGATTGTAAAGTCTTACCCATATCTGAGCAGTAGTTGTTTTTTGAGATAACGGGTGAAAATCTGGGGTCCGTAGTTGAATGCGGAAAACTCCTGGTTTGAGTCCAATGATTCCACGACTGCGAACCAGTTGTTTAGCTTCTTCAGAGGGAAGTAAAACATGATAAAAACCCTTTCCTAAAGAGATCAAACGCCATGGGACAGAAATTCCCCATGCTTTCGTTAGATTTGAACGAAGATCATCAAGTTTCCATGGTGTTTCTCCTTTATTCAAGTTTAATCGTCCAATTAAAGAGTGATTACATAACTGTATCCGTTTTTCAAAAGCCTTCTGATTAATCTTCACAGACTTGTATTCCCCGTCATCAGAAATCACAACTTCAGAGACCGGAGGGACAAGTGAAGATGAAGCAACCACAGAAGCAAAAGATTTATGATTCATAACAGAACTAGAACGTTTTTTATAATCAGCAAACATTTTTCTAATTCTATGATCAACTACAGGTCGAAGAACGGGTGAAACCGGCCCAGCCATGGTGGCCGGGACGACGAGGGAAAACTTCGATCTTAATATCAGATTTAAATAAATCTAAAGTCAGATATGTTGTTTGAATTGCAATCACACAACAACAAGAAGATGATCTTTACTTTCTTCCTGTTTTTCTCAAACCAGTAATACACATATATGTCGACATAACAGATCCGCGAGCGAACCGGCGACGGTACAGATCCGCGAACCACAGAGATCCGAAACAGCGGCAGGAGGAACGTCAACGAAGAGAGGAAGGGGGCGGTGGCGGAGAAGATCCAAAACCCAAACCATATCCGATACAACAGAAGACGGCGGCACTGCGACGGAGCTGGCGGAAGGCAACGAGTCGATGGCAGTGAGCGGACGACGACGAAGACGGCGGTGACGCAGATCGGCGACGGACCGGTGGTTCGAGGGATGACGCGACACTGCAAAGTCCAACGGCGGTTTCAGATCGGCAAAGGTCGCGTATTTCTTTCAGAGAGAAAGAGACGCTCCCTCTTCCTTCGCCTTAATTTGTTATAATTTAAATTATAATCGGAGTTAGACCCTGTTCTTTTTTGTTGAAATTAAATTAAATTATAACTGAACTAAACTAAACTAAATTAAAGTGAATGCTACTGAACTTAACTTAAGTGAACTGAATTGAATGTTTAACCTAACTTAACTTAACTTAACGGAATCCTTAACTTAACTTAACTATATAATGATAAATAATATATTATATATAAATAATTATAATTATAATAAAAATGATAAATTATATATATATATAATAAATTATAGATTATATATATAATAAATTATAGATTATATATAAGAACTTAGAATTATAATAAATAATAATGGATTATATTTAAATAATACTAAATTATATATATATATATATATATATATATAATTTTTTAGTTGGCTGATTCGAGTTGGGTTTGTAATTTGATTTTAAGTAAGAATGTGGCTAAATTAATATCGTGTTGGGCTAGACAGGAATTGAGCCGAGCATTTATAGGTAAAAACCCGTTGGATCCCGTCTGAGTCCAATCTAGCTCATCCCGACGACTCATGAATATGTCTTAAAATTTTAAGGGAATTTGTTCCTAGGTTTCTTTGGTAGTTTTTAATAAAAGGATAAAATTGAACTATATATTTTTATTATATATATAAAATTGTTTCATAAAAAAATATTTATAGTATTGAACTAAAATTTCTACTATTTTTTATTATATATATAAAATTTATAGATGGACGAACTAAGTAGTTAGTTTTGTCAAAACTCAAACGCTTTATAATACATTTGTAAAAACAAAATAAAAACTAACGAGTATAATATGTATAAATTCAGTGACTAATAGTTTTTTTTTCTAGATTATAATTTACCTTTCATCAAACTTGGTGGTAGCAGCAAAATTAAGAACAAAGTCTAATTCATTCTTCATTTCTTCCTTCAAGGATGAGTCTTTTATTCCCAAATCTTCAGAACCAACATCACCACAAATAATCTTAATCTTTTTGGTGAAAATAGAGCTTAGATTTTCTCCCAATTTTTCCTTTACCACTCTAAACAATTCCATATTCATTACCTATATTTAATAGAATTTCCATCATATATAAATAAAAGCGTTGCTCGTAATATTATTAGATATATTAAGTGATTAATATACAATTAATTATGTCCAAAATCATAAAACATGAATCAAACATCATAATCACATCAACCTAATGATAAAGAAAATTAGTTTCACATATAAATACCTCTTGTAGGATACGTAGAAACACTGATTGTCAATCATAAAGAAGAAATTTGAGAGATTAGAGGAGTAGTTTTTTGTTTCTTAGTATTACTATAACTAACATTTAAAAACAACGTTTCTTTTTCTTTATATACAAAATGAAAAATCATGATTAAAAGTTAGAGAAAATAACACCGAAATTCGTCTTTTAAAAACTATTTATAACTATGTCAAATCATAATTTTAGATTATGTCAAACTAATAAAATCAATACTTTTAATATATTTTAAATATTAAAATTTATAAATTAGAAGTTTAGAATATATTTTCTAGGGTTTATGATTTATGAATTGGAGTCTGAAAATTTTAAATTATAGTGTAAAATCATAATATATAGAGAATAATAACGTATTAAGAATTAAGTTTGGTGATATGACTTAATTGTAATTTTGTACTTAATAATGATATTCATGTATTTGACCCTAAAAGTTATGTCTTTTTATTTAATCGGGCCAGATTCAATTAGGCCAGATTTCATCAAGGATGACCCACCCAGAATATCCAACAATTAGAAAAGTTCAATTTTATTTCATTATATAAAACAACCTAATTTTATCTATATTATGGTATAAATTTTAACTCAATTTTACTCGATTTTAGATAAACAACAAGAAGATTAGCGAGAGAATTCCTTAGTAAATTTTTTTTTTTGAACAATCCTTAGTAAAATTTGAATTGACATTTTTATCATAAAACAACTTTTTATTTTTTTACTACGATAGTAAAATTGAACTTTTTCAATAATGTTAGAACTAAATTTGACTTATTGTTAAATAAAATAAAGGGAAAAGTTACAAATTTGGCTCTTTGTTTATTGATTTGGCTTCCACGTATAAAGTAATGCAATCTAAATATAATGTTTAACAGACGATACAAATTCAAGCCTTATTAATGGAAATTGAGTTATTATTATTATTATTGTTATTAGGCTAAATAATTTATTGGTCATCTCATTTTTACTTAACACACTCTTTAGTCCTTATATTTTGAAAAGCTCATTATAAGGTCTCTATCATTTGCCACTGTTAATCTTTTGGTCATTCTATGTATCATTTTACATTTTTAATCGTTATATTAGGTATAAACAGACAAACAGAAAATAACAGAGTAACAAATCCATTTTGTATCACACTATAACTTTCCTGAAAGCTAAGATAATTTTGGTTAAAAGTCTAAAAAAAAAAAATAAAATTACCAAAGGGTTAATAAGGGCAAAAAAAAAAATAAAGACTTTATAATTTGTTCTAAACAGTGTGTTACATCAAAGACGAGGACTAATAAACTATTTATCCTAAATAATTTATTAGTTTCTACATATTTACCTAATAAACTTTTTAGTCCCCGCATTTTAATAATAAATTGTTTAGTCTTTAACTTTTGGTTTAACTATAAGTTTAGTCCTTTATATAGGGTTAATAATTTAAATATTTGAGGGACTAAATTGCTCTATAGAGTATAACTTAAAGACTAAACAAATGTATTATTAAAATACGAAGCTAAACAGTATGTTAGGTAAAAATATAATGACTAATATATTATTTACTCTTGTTATTAAGAGAATGCGGTCAATTTCAAATCTATTGGATGACCAGAACAGTGGAGGTAGGTTGCAGAGTGGTCGAAACATGAAATTGCATATGAAAAAAAATAGGTCAAATACATGAATATCATAATTAAGTATAAAATTACAACTAAGTCATATTATCAAACTTAATTCCTGATATGTCATTATTTTCTATATATTATGTTTTTACACCATAATTTAACAATTCTA
This sequence comes from Euphorbia lathyris, assembly GCF_963576675.1. Taxonomy (NCBI): domain Eukaryota; kingdom Viridiplantae; phylum Streptophyta; class Magnoliopsida; order Malpighiales; family Euphorbiaceae; genus Euphorbia; species Euphorbia lathyris. The sequence goes on from NC_088912.1 coordinate 11,172,463, forward strand.
GACTCTAATTCATAAATCATAAACGCTAGAAAATATATTCTAGACTCCTAATTTATAAATTCCAATCCTTAAAATATATTAAAACTACTAATTTTACTAGTTTGACATAATTTAAAATCATTACTTGACATAACTGTAGATAGTTTTTTTAAAAATGAATTTATATATAAATTTCCCAAAAAAAAATCATCTTTCATCAACTAGACTTGAAATTGCACATGTCGGGTAAACGTTAGGCTTATGATTGCATTATTTTTCACATAATTTATTCTTTCCGAATGTTGGAAAAATTGAATAAAATTATATAATTAATTTATATACCAACAAATACCTCCTTTCATGAACAACCATATCCATCATGAATAGTCGTGTCTGTCCATGTACAGTTATGTTCGTTCGTGAAAAGACATGTCATTTCGAGTTCTATATAAATAGAATGGAATTGTCAAATTCAGTGACTAGAGTCTTGATGGTTAGAAAAAATATTCTCTGAAATTTTTCATGCTCTCTGTCTGTTCATAATGTTCTTGCTTTCCTATTCCAGTGATAACGAGCCTACACACGGTTTGAGTTCGCTTGCGTAATCTGTTGTATTCTGGGAAACGATCGTCAATAGCGACGACATCGTCTTAAGGAAACAGCTAATACATGCCTCAGATTTGTATAACTCTTTTCTTTTAATTTCTAGTTTTATTGTTCGTATATTTTTCTGTATTTGATTTGTTTTTGTGTTAATCACATCCACACCGAATAACCACATGACTGAATTTATACATATCGAAAAGAAATAAAAAAATATAAAAACTATTACCTCATTATGAAAACGTTCACTTGCAGAAATATCGTCAGAAGCTCTTAAAAGAAGATAAAGCTTCTTCACATTTGGTTGAACTCTCAATATTTTCTCTATAAATACTGCATCATTAATTAAACACAAAATTAATTAATAATTCTAATCAACAATTTTTCATATGTAAATGGTATTAAAATTGATATGATAATCAATATAATTGTTTGAGCAAACTATAATACAACATATTTTGCTAGCTATCACTAGGGGCTAGAGGACAGAGTGTCACGAAGGTTCGGTCGATCTCCGTTTTCGGGAAGAAATAAAACACACTTTTCGTCAATTAGGTTTAAAATTACACTGACTAGTAAACATTAAACTTAAGATTGCACTATTTTCTATGTGTAGACTACATTCGGTGTCCCTCAATAACCTTGTCCTTATATTTCCATTCATTAACCCCGATAGGCTATAAATGAGTCGGTGTTCGGCTAGATAAAATCTTGACCATATCTGGCTCGATTTATAAACTAGTTGAGCTTGAGAATGATATTGAGTCCCGATTTGTAGATGAGTTGAGCTTTAGCACGGTGAAACTCAACTCAAAAGTTTGTGACCAGGATCGGGTATAGGTTCGTGAATAAGCTCATAAACAAACTTGATTATAATGTTTATGAACAGTTCGATTATTATAATATTTCTATAAGAAATAAAAATGTAAAACAACGTAGTTTTCTATGAAATTTTAGTTTTGTAAAGCTGCCTAATTTATGAACATAATTAATGAGTTACTTGAGCAAAACATGTGATAAACAAATAAACAATCTACTTGCGAGCAGCTTACGATCAAATATTTTTTAATGAATCAAATTTGAACTTGAGCTCGACCTTATCCATTAATTTCTACCAATCCAAGTATGAGCAAGCCAAAACTCCGCCCGACTCGGCCAGATTACAGCCCTAACCCTCGATTTTTTTTTCCGACTCTACCACACTCACAATCACCGACCTAACTTTCCGATGATCATGTGTTCTTCGATGAATTCTACATCAATCAACGCTACATGGTTGAATATTTTACCGACGTATGTATTTTTGTCAGACAAAAAGAAAAAAACGACAGTACCTTTGGCAAGAAAACCAGTTACTCCGGTGACTAAAATGGCCTTATTCTCAAGAAACTGAACAATGTTTTCAAACTCCATTTCTGCAAAAACAAATCGGAAGTTGGAGATGGTAAACATATGAAAATCAAGTTGATTTATAACATTTATGTCAATAAATGAATGAAAAACGAAATGACATTATTATAATTTAATATGTGTATATAGTAAATAAATGGCTCATCATACTATACTTTAATGACTCGTCTATTTTCTAGGGTTTAGGCAATCGTAAGTCTAATATATATTGTGGGAGGATTGTACATGGATTTTAAGATATTGAATTGAATTGAATATTCGAAGAAACAGATGAAGAAAAAGATTTAGGATTGAAATGTTCCAAGATAAAGATTTAGGATTGTACACGGATTTTAGATATATTGAATTGAATTGAATATTTGAAAAAAAAAATTAGGGTTGTACACTGATTTTAGAGAGATTGAACCGGACCGAACTCGATAGAAATTTAACTAGAAGTATACCAATAACCAAATTGAATTGGATTGAACCGGATAACATGTCAATTTTTTGGTATGTAATTCGGGTTTTTCGGTTCAGATGCACACCCCTATAGTCAGGAATAATCTATCCATAACATTTAAAATTGTGCAATTTTCTCCCAAGCATTGGCAGCCATTAGCAATTTTATTCCTAACGATGACAAGTTGGGTTAATTTCAGACATTTTTGTAAAACACATATATTTTGTTTCTTATTCTGTACCAATTGTATATCGGCTGGTTCTAAAAAATATTTCATATTTTATATGACTTAATAATAGAATTGGTGATTAATATTTATAAATTTGTCGAAATATTTAAATTTTTTTTATCCAACTCGTACAAAAGACATGTTACTAAAAATTCATGTCTAATCGTATTTTTGTGATATGTTACTGATGAGTGATAAAATGACGCACATGTGAAGCATAGATGATAAGATTCATGACCGAGAAGACAGTTTGATGAATTATTTCTTAAATCGACCGAACTTGTCAACGTTATGGGTAAAATTACTCTTAGCTACCAATATTAAAGGTAAAACTACACCATTTTAAACATTAAAAGTAAAATTGTTCCTAACTATAAACATTAAGAGTACTTTTTTACACCTTCCATAAAAAAAAAATATATATTTTTACACTTTATCCCATTTTAAATATATAGTTACACATTAAAATTTATTCTCTCTATAATTCCATAAGTTTAATTTAAATGATAGTATTGTATACTTTTATTTTTATTTTTATTTATATAATCAATTTTAAAGTGCTTTAATACTAAATCTTAACTAGATAACACAATGAATAAAAGAAAGATCCTGTAATTTTCTTTGGCCTAATTCTCCTCCAGCCCCCTTAACTTGTTTAAATTGGTCATTTTACCCCTCCGACTCATCGAATGTCCTATTTACTCCCTTAACTCCATAGAAATGGTATTTCCTACCCCCTAAACTTGTACAAATTAGTCATTTTACCCCTCCTCAACTCATCGAATGTCCTATTTACCACCTTAACTCCATAAAAGTGGCATTTCTCACCCCTTAGGATCATATTTACCCGCTTAACTCCATAAAAGTGGTATTTCTTACCCCTTTATAATGCAAAATTAATAGCATTTATTCAAATGAGTTTGAAAATATATATTTTTAATATCATCTTTTTTATTTTGTTTTAATTTGATAATTATATCGATCCTTCATGTATTCATTATAATAATATTGTATTACAATAATTAGATAATCAAAATTTAACTAGCAAAAAAAGTTGAAAAGAGAAAGAATGAATAAAAGATACAAATAACAAGAACATTTTTTTTTGATAAAAAAAACAAGAACATTAATATAAACAAGGGCCTAATGCATACCCAGCCCCCTAAAGTTGTCCATTTTGTTCATTTAACCCCCTCACCTCACGGGACAACCCTTTAACCCCCTAAACTCCAAAAAAACGCTACTTTTAACCCCATATTTTAGACTGCCGAGATATAATATTGTCCGTGTGTATCACGCGCGTGATACGTGTGTATCCCGCATTACCCAGCCCCCTAAAGTTGTCCATTTTGTTCATTTAACCCCCTCACCTCACGGGACAACCCTTTAACCCCCTAAACTCCAAAAAAAACGCTACTTTTAACCCCATATTTTAGACTGCTGAGATATAATGTTGTCCGTGTGTATCACGCGCATGACACGTGTGTATCCCGCATTACCCAGCCCCCTAAAGTTGACCACAATGGGGTTAAAAGTAGCGTTTTTTTTGGAGTTTAGGTGGTTAAAGGGTTGTCCCATAAGGTGAGGGGGTTAAATGAACAAAACAGACAACTTTAGGGGGCTGGGTATGCATTAAGCCTATAAACAAGTTAAAGACATTATATGTAGGGAAAATGTACCAAAATAGGCCTATGATTTTGGGGAAGTATCAATTTAGGTTCCACGTACAAAATAGCACCAATATAGGTTTAACGTTTAAAAAATATATCAATTTAGGTCTCGATGGCAGATTGTAAGGGGTGAGAAATACCACTTTTATGGAGTTAAGAGGGTAAATAGGACATTCTATGAGTTGGAAAGGGGGTAAATGGACAAGTTGAGGGGGTGAGAAATACCATTTTTATGAAGTTAAGGGGGTAAATTGGATATTCTATGAGTTGGGAAGATAAATGGATAAGTTGAGGGGGTGAGAAATACCACTTTTATGGAGTTAAGGGGGTAAATAGGATATTCGATAAATTGAGAGGGTAAAATGACCAATTTGGACAAGTTAAGGGGGCTGGAGGAGTATTAGGCCTTTTTTAAATAAAAAAACTAGTTTTGAAACTTAGAAAACTGTAATTTACATTTCTCCATTATCGAAATACTGTTATAAAAAATAATGGAATAACGAACGTGTTCGTGAATAGTCGAGAATGCTCACGAGCTATCGAGCCGAGTTTCGTCGTGCTCAAACTCAGCTCATTTATAAACCGAGCCAAATAAAGCTTTTATCGAGTCGAATGTTGAACCGCTCAATTCATTTACAGTTCTAAATACTATCTGAAAAAATGATACTTTTTTCTTTATGCTCATCCATAAAGATTTAAAGTGCAACCTATATATTATCTATCAATAAGGGCTCATCGACTAGGAATAGAATAGCTATTCCTAGTCTATTTCTATTCCAACATTTGGTTGGTCTTTTGGCCGCAGAATAGCTATTCCATGGATTATCTATTCCACAAAAATAGGGAATAGCTATTGTTCAATTTTTTCGTTTGTAAGGAATAACTATTCCTAACACTCTATTCTTATAATTTACAATCCTACCATCCACTTAAATCTCTATTCTTCTACTTATATAAAGCGGTGACATTAAAGAAATATTCTTTGTTTTTGTTGTTTTTCGAGTTTTTACTTATATGAACGTGGATCATTATTTTGCGTTTTTTTTTGTTTTTTGTGTTTTTAATATTCTCCACATCTTTTTCCATTTTTCCATTTTTACAATTTTTTCGTGTTTTTACCGTTTTTCGTTTTTAATATTTTATCTATTTTTCGTGTTTTTCGTCTTTCATATTTTACATTTTTCTGTTTTTTATATAGTTTTTTTAAAATAATATATTAAATATTTGAATAATTTATAGTAGTAATTAAAATTTTAAAATAAATAAAAAATTACATTTAAGGGCAATATTGTCTTTTAAATAAAAAGATTATCAATTCCATTTTTTCTTATTCCACCAACCAAACATAGGAATAACTATTCTAAAAGAATATCTATTCTATTCTTTTCTATTCTATTCTTTTGGAATAGCTATTCCAAAACATTCTATTCCATTCCACGAACCAAACGACATCTAAGGGCTAAATTTTGAGGAATGAGAGAGCATCTTGAAGAGACTATTAGTTCATTCTCTATAAATAATATAAACAATTGACTCTTAGTTATTTGAGGAGTGACTAATACATCTCATTTCCAACAATACTCGTAATATTGACTCCTTATTTTTTTTATCAATAAATTTAGTAATATATTATTATATTTACCAACAGTGAGAGAAGAGAGAGTGTTCAATAATAAATTATTAATAAAATAATAATTTTAAGGAGTCACTAAGAGTGGAGAGAGACTCCTAAAAAGCGAGGAGCAAAATGAGACTCTTAGTGATTTGAAAAGCCATTAGAAGGGTGTTAGAATTTGTTTTTAAATCTCACTCCTTAGATTTTAACTTCAGGTATTATTTTGTTAGAGAGGAAGCTCTGAAAAAAGTGATTTTTCAAAATAAAAAATGTATACAACTTTAAATTTTAAAATTTTCCATTAGTTTACTTTCATAGGAGACTTTTACGTTAGAAAGTAGGAATGACAACGAGTAGTGTTAATCCCAAATCATTACCTGTTTATTTTTTCATTACCTATACCCGTCCCATTATCCTAACGGGTATATTTCATGGATCTCATACTTGTCCCATTTCAATCGTGGATACCCTTACCCGTTAAGGACCAATACATAAAACAAAAAATATTACAACTTTAATAAAAGATAAAATTAATAGACCATCCATAATTAATTCATCTACAAATTTAACAAATATTCCAAATTCAAAAAATTTAAATCAATCTTATGACTCGTTTGGTTTACCTGTTGTTTGCTATTTCTGTTTGGTATTTGCTATTGTTGTTTGGTGTTTGCTGTTGCGGTTGGAAAAAACTGTTTTTTCAAAGGCCTAATGCTTCTCCAGCCCCCTTAACTTGTCCAAATTGTTCATTTTACCTCCTCAACTCATCGAATGTCCTATTTACCCCCCTTAACTCCATAAAAATGGTATTTATCACCCCCTCAACTTGTCCATTTATCCCTCCAACTCATAGAATGTTCTATTTACCCCCCTTAACTCCATAAAAGTGGTATTTTTCACCCCTTACAATCCGTTATCGAAGCCTAAATTGATAATTTTTTTTAAACGTTAAACCTATATTTATGCTATTTTGTAAGTGGAACCTAAATTAATACTTCCCCAAAAATCATAGGCCTATTTTGATACATTAGAAATACCACTTTTATGGAGTTAAGGGGGTAAATAGGATATTCGATGAGTTGAGAATTGGTAAAATGACAAATTTGGACAAGTTAAAGGGGGTGATAAATACCATTTTTATGGAGTTAAGGGGGTAAATAGAACATTCAATGAGTTGGATAGATAAAATGACGAATTTGGACAAGTTAAGGAGGTTGGAGAAGCATTAAGCCTTATTCAAAAAACATGAGTTCTCTGTTTTTTTTTTAAAGCTGCTTTACAGCTATGAAAAGCAAATAAGATGTGTTTAACCAAACACTTAAAAATCTCGCTTTTGGAGTGAAAAGACAAATAAAAGAAGAAAATTGAATGTCCAAACACTCTTTAATCAATAATAATAAATTGGTTTACTAATAAACATCAACGGATGAAAGTCAAGTATATGACGGATATCCAGTAACAGGTATTCTAAGAGGTATTTTCATATTTATCACAGGTAATTATTTTGAGTTAATATCTGTATCATACCTTACAAACAATCTCATTAAAATTAGATAGTTGTCAGAATTTATGAATAGCGTACTGTTACATCCCAATTAGAATGAAAAAAGTGAGATATTTCTATTGAATATATTAATTAATGTCGATACATTAATTAATTAATTATATATTAATTGATTAATGTATCAGCATCTACCATTGGAGCTTTAACTTGTGCTTGTAAGGTCACTTTACTAGTTATAGATAGGTACACCGTCTTTATTTAAGGATATTAAAATGGATTGATATTTTTTTTATAAAAAACTAGTACAGTGTTTAGGGTTAGACTCTACTTACTTTGTTTTTGATAAAGTAGACTTTATTTTATTTTTTTCATCATTGAAAGACACCCCATATTAAACCTTCATTTAATAAATGGCTTAATAGGCACCCAACCCCCTAAACTTGTAATATTTTTTCACCTGGCCCCTTCAACTTAGGGGATAACCTCTCAACCCTCTCAACTCTCCAAAAACATCACATACATCCCCTTACATCCCTATGTTCGGTCAAAATATTGACCCATGTAGAAAACGCGATTGACTGTTGACCACACCAATGTCACATGTCATTTTTTATTAAATTTTTCCATTGAGACCCCTGCTCGGCGAGCAAGCCCATTTGTGCTCGGCGAGCAACTACCAGAGATGGATTTCGATTAGAATTTTTATGGCAGAATGGAAAATTTTAATACAAAAAATGACACGTGACATTGGTGTGGTCAACAGTCAAGCGCGTTTTCTACACGAGTCAATATTTTGACCGAACATAGGGGTGTAAGGGGCTGTTTGTGATGTTTTTGGAGAGTTAAGGGGGTTGAGAGGCTGTCCCCTAAGTTTAGGGGGCCAGGTGAAAAAAAGTTACAAATTTAGGGGGCTGAGTGCCTATTAAGCCATAATAAATTTGTACCTTTTTTCTTTTTGCAAAGCGAAAATTATCCTTTAATTATAAAATAGTAAAAAGTAAAATCAATTTTAACTTAAGCGTAAGATGATGGTTTAACCGAATTGTAAAGACAAACCACGTAGTTTAAGAGTTTGCAAACATGGATCTGTATTTTTTATAGTTTACAAACTAGTCATTTCTTTAAAAATTGTTGTCGTGACTATTTATCCCAAAATAGAGTGATTTGGAACAATTAAAAAGACTGACTTTGCAAATTATCCAAAATTCAAGGTGTAGCTTTGAAAATTAACTAAATCACAAGTATTGTTTGGTCGAAAAATTAACTCACATATCATTTAATTGCAAAATTTACAAAGTACAAACCCTTGTTTGTAAATTTTTAAACCGCGAGGATTGTTTTTACGAATCGATCAAGCCATAATTTTTATTTTTGCAATTTTCCATAAAGTTAAACAATTTCGTGCATTTTGGTAGTTATTATAACTACATTAATAACACAATAAATATTTAGACAATAATTTTTCATCAATAACTCATATATAATAGAATTAGTTGTTGGCGTTTTGATAGATTATTTTTAACTGTATTATTAACACAATAAATATTTTAGACATCGATTTTTGGAAGATCCGAAGTGACAAATGATAAATTAGTCTATTCAAGTTTTTGTTGTATAGTATGAGAGATAAAATTTTACATTTCGTAAATTAAAAGTAAATATGTACTTCTCCAAAAATATTATTTTGTGTATTTTTCACAAAATACTGTATCACTTTTTTTTATTAAAAAAGTTAATTTCATAGAAATTTGCCGTGGTTACACTGATTTGTGAATAAAGGTTTTTGTCAAAATGAGGATTGTGTTTGTCCTCAAAATCAAGGATTTTGAGTTGCCACAACAATTTGACCATTAATAATATCAAAATAGAAAATACCAAGAACTTATAATATTCTAAGTAATTTTAATTTTTCAACGTTTAATTCCTCAAAATTGAAAGTCAATGTTTAGAAAGAGAAAGATTTAAAAATGATAATTTTGGAAAATAAAAAATGTGGTTCGATAGTAAATGTGATGGTTTAAAGTGTTAATTAGCTCCTGACCTATTGAAAATTTTATTATTTGGCACCTGGCTTATTAGGAATTTTCTGTGGACTGGCTGTATTGACACAAGCAAACTTGTTACTGTTCCGTGGAAAGTTTGTTGTAGTCCAATTGAGAATGGAGCTCTAGGCATAAAAGATTTGCTTCGATTTAATAAGGCTCTTCTTGGCAAGATGGCGTGGGAATTACTTATTGGGAGCTCTTTAGTTTCAATTCTTTTAAAACAGCGTTTTCTTACGCTTTCTGGGCTCCCGAAAGCTGTAATTTCTAATTCTTCGATTTGGCCATCAATCCGAGAGGTCTACTATATTCTTAGGGATCAATCTCATTGGTGGATAGGTAATAATGCAGCAAATGTTCAATGGTGCAAATTTATCTTGTTTGAAGTCATTCCTCCTTCTCGTTCGATCGTTTGCTGGAGGGCTTTATTGGTTTACATGCCCACGCATGACCAATTGCAGAAGCGTGGCATACCTATTGTTTCCCGTTGTATGTTATGCAAAGCGGCATCGGAATCAATTGAACATATTCTGGTTCATTGTCCCTTTTCTCAAACTGCTTGGAGAGCGTTGGGCTCTCTTTTTGGTAAACATATCATATTGACGGATTCTCTAGTTACTCTTATCTTGAATTGTTTAAATCATAGCTTCAGTTCTCAAGTGGGTTTGTTATGGTCAATTGGAGTTGTTAGTTTGATTTGGATTTTGTGGTACACTAAAAATAAAGCGATATTTGAGAATGAAACACCATCAATTTATCTTGTGCTTTGTAGGCTTTGGATTATGATTCGTGAAGGCGGTATTGGTAATAAAGGTCATATGAAAAACAATGTTGATGAGCTTCGTGTTCTTAGGCAGTTACACATTCCCCTTAGACCCCCTCGAGCTCCTAATATAGTGAGTGTTACTTGGGTTCGTCCTCCACCGGGATGGCTCAAAGTTAACACAGATGGTTCTGCAAATATTAATACAGGAATGGGGGGAGCCGGGGGGCTGTTTCGCACTACTCGAGGATTTGCTCGGGGTTGTTTTGCGTTTCGAGTGGATACCCCTTCTGCGCATATTTCCGAATTGAAAGCCGTTATTTTTGCTATTCAGATTGCTTGGGAAAAAGGATGGCACAAATTATGGGTGGAATGCGACACTGTTTATGTGGTAAATTTGCTTAGGAAGCGCTCTTTAGTTGTTCCATGGGCGTTGCGACAGGATTGGATTACTTGTCTCCGACATTGTTCTTTTATGGATCTAAATGTTACTCATATTTTTCGCGAAGGAAATAGACGGCTGATGCATTGGCTAAATTTGGCGTCACAACAGATCATATTGTTTGGTGGAATTCTGCACCAGCTTTTTGCAATAGATTTATTTCTGATGATATGTATTGTTTAGAACAATTTCGTTTCTCTTAATTTTTGTCCTGTATTTTTTCCTCATTTTAATAAAATTCGGGTCTAGGTTTTTGTTTGGTTTTGTGAAGATGCCAACCTAGTTGGGATCTTTGCATTCCGATCTTAGCCTGTAACCCAACCTTTACTTAAAAAAACCTGACTTATTATTCTGCTATATTTGATCGTTGAACTATATCAATTGGTGAAATTTTACTCAATTTGAATGGAAACTTGATAAAATTGTTACCCTTGATATGTGATGATATTTTGACATATAGACTTGACATATCACATGTCTTAAAGTTTAATTGACATATAGATTTTTGTACGTGAAAATAATTAATTAGATTAAAAAGAGAAAAAAACAAATAAAAAATAAATTTCTAAACTAAAATTTATCAACTCGAAGTGTCAAAATATGGTCATATATATAATAATTATTTTAAGTCTCCATTTAAATTGGACGAAATTTCAACAATTGGGATAGATAAAGGGCTAAATGTAACTAAGTAATAGGTTATGAGCCAAATAATAAAATTTTGAATGAATCGAGAGTCAACCAGTAGTTTAAGCCTAAATATGTTCTTAAAAAATTTATCGTTTACGAATTAAAGTCATAATATTAACCTAAAAATCATTGATTTTACAAACAACTTACTTTATCAAAAACAAAGTAAGCATAGTCTAACCCTTAATTTGGTGCCTTAATATGGATGTCTTTGAACTTGTCGAAAAAAACTTAATTGATTTTTTTGAATATTTAAAGTGTTTCATTAACCCCTAATTTGCTTAAAATGTTCGGATAACCCCAACTTGAAAATGTAATTAATTAATCACTCGGTTGTAAAGAAATAAATTGCATGCAGAAGTGGTGTTGCACGCGTCTTGAAAAAAAAAATCTTACTTCCTCAACTGTAAAACCGGTTCTCTCTGATATTAGAACCACGTACCATAAACTTGGTCGTTTGAACTTTTTAAAGCGCGTGTACCACACCTTTCACATGATACTTACTTCTTTGTAACCAGGTGATTAATATACTACATTTTAAACAAGTTGAGGGAGCTATCCAAATACTCTAGGCAAGTTGAGAAGACTATTAGAACACTTTAAAAGTTCATGGAGTCTGAATTTTTTTAGCGGGGGAATGATGTATGAAGCCTTAAATCTACCGTAAAATTTTGGCAAAAAGCATCATTAGCCCTGTCTTTGATTTTTTGGTTCATTAAGTCATTGCTTTTTTATTTAAATACATTAAACCCTTGATGACCAAAAAAATCGATTTTGAACATAAAACTTGGTTAACATAATGTTATTCATTGTACATGCATTCGAAATTTATATTTTTTCACTGTTTGAAAGCAGTTTTGGATATATAATGTGATTATAGGAGAACTGTAAAACTTTAATTCAAACTATAATTTTTTTTTTTATAATTTCAAATACAAATAAATTAATAATGTCATTTTAACAGAATTAGATGTTCATAATTTACTAATTTAGTACGCAAAGGTTTAATGGGACCAAAGATAAAAGACCTGATGCTTAAAGTATCCAAATAGCATATTAAGAGCTTAAACCAAAGAATGAAAGATTAGTGACCTAATGATGCTTTTTGCCTAAAATTTTGGGTAAATAATTTATTAGTCCTCTCATTTCGACAAACAATTTATAAGGTCTCTATCAATTGTCACTGTTAACCTTTTGGTCATTCTGTCTATTTTTTTAGAATGTTAACCATTATATTCGGCATAAACAAGAAGACAAAAAATAATAAAGTAATATGACCATTTTGTATCGCACTATATGACGATCCTGAAAGCTAAGATATGCTTAGTTAAAAATCTAAAAAAAAAAATTGACAAAATGATTAAAGGGTTAACGATGACAAAAGATAGAGATCTTATAATGAGTTTTTCAAAACAAATGGATTAAACTGTGTTACGTAAAAATGTATGGACTAATAAATTATTGAGAAAAATACAAAAATAAAAGTTTGCAAAGAGGGGTCTATACTTTGTCAATTTTACAATTAAATGATATGTGAGTCCATTTTTCGACCAAAAGTTAATTTGTAAAATTAAACCTTAAATTTTAGATAATTTATAAAATCAGTCTTTTTAATTGTTCAAAATCACTGCTTTTTAGGGTAAATACCAACGACAACAATTTTTAAAATAATAATTAAGTTTATAAATTGCACAAATTCCGATTTAGAAAAATTTAAACCATGTGAATTGTTTTTACAACTAGATACAACACAATTTATTATTTTTTACTTTTCCATAAATTATTTATCCTAAATTTTTCTCATCCAATCCAATAGAAGAGAGAGGTAACTAGATTTCTACACCACGTTGAAATTGTGATGAACAAAAAGTGAATTGGGACAGAAATGAATGGTGGTGTTGGCTAGTGGGCTAACAACTATCCACTAATAGACACATTACATCAAAATTCACTAATGTTACACCATCACATTAATAGAAATAGAGACCACCACATTAATGGAAATAGTTAGGATAGCAATAGCTAGTGTACCCACGGTTACCCGATACTATCTGATCCTAATAGGACTATTTGTATTATGTATAAAAAGTATGAGATGAGTATGAGATCAAAACCATTACCCGTGACCACTGTTCAAAACGAAGGCCGCATCGACTTCCTAGGCCCCGTCGAGGCGCTCGAAATCGAGAATCCGTCACAATTTTCTTTGATTACTCCCTCTGGGCGTTTTTTGGCCCCTGGACGATTTTAAGCTGCTTGGGCTCCGCCTAGACGCTTTCTAAGCGATGACAAGAAAAGAATTTTTTTTATTGTGAATTTGTTTTTTTCTTTATTATAATTCATTTTTGAGTTGTTTTAATGATATTGTTGTTAAAATGTTGATGTTTGTATGTTCCAAATATACGTGTTTTTCTATGTTAAATAATTTTATATTATTGTTTTAGATAATATAATACATATTTTAATTGAATTTATATAATAATTTGTTGATTAACAAATAAAAAATAAAAAAATACAAATCCGATTAATCCCCGAGGGTCCTATCCGCCCGACTAGCGCCTAGCGTTTTTTACAACCTTACCCGTGACGGGTATGAGAATACCCCTAGGGTACTTGTTACCCGTCATTGAGTGATATCATTGAACTATTTTATTCTTATTAATTAAGGTTCAATTTGTTCAATTTTTAAATTGATGATTTATTAAATTTATACTTTGTTAAATTTGTAATATTTTTTTTGTTTTATATATTGATTCTTAACTAGTATTTGGCCCGTGCGATGCACGGATTCATCTTAACATATAAATATTAACAAAAATAGAATTTAATAATTACAATTAATGATATAAAAGTACTATATAAATTAAATATTATTATTTTATTTTCACATTTACTTTAAATAATCTTTTTATAGATAAATATAATAATATCATTAAAATTAATATTTTTTATCACTAAAAAATAAGAAGTGACACCTCAGCTCCATCGTTACTGTTTTATTATATTATGTATAGATATGCAGAGAATTAGAGAGATTTTAGGTATTAATTTAAATTCGTAGAACTCTTAGATATAGTACAGGTAAAATAATCTTTTTATAGATAAATATAATAATATAATTAAAATTAAAATATTATATATTATATTATATTTTTTATCAGTAAAAAAGAGAAAGTGATACCTCGGCTCCATCGTTACTGTTTTATATTATATATATAGATAGATATGCAGAGAATTTGAGAGATTTTAGAGATTAATTTAAATTTTATAGAACTCTTGGATATATTACGGATAAAATAATCTTTTTATAGATAAATATAATAATATAATTAAAATTAATATATTATAATATATATTATATTATATTTTTTATCACTAAAAAAGGAGGAAGTGACACCTCATCTCCATTGTTACTATTTTATATTATATATAGATAGATTATGGGCCCGTTTGGTTGTTTGCTGTTTGCTGTTGCTGATTATTGTTTGCTGTTGCTCATTGCTGTTTACTATTTGCTGTTGCTGTTTGTTGTTTGCTGTTTGATTATTAGTGTTTGGTAAAATTACGATTGCCTGTTGCTGTTAGCATGTAAAATGACTAATATGGACATGTCTTAAATAAATAAATTTAATTCAATAATATGCAAAAGTATTCCTAACATTGACAGTTAAAAACAATTTTACTCATAATATTTAAAATTATACAATTTTACTCCTAATGTTGACAACCAAAAACAATTTTACACCTAATATTAATAAATTGGATTAATTTTGAAAAATAATTCCTTAATTATTCCACTTCCATTCTAAGATAAAAATGAAATGCATAAAAAGTGAAAAATATAAATATATATAAATATAAAGCCTACCAATAAAGACCCTAACACTTTTTAAACAGTGGAATTTTTGACCATTAATTAAATAGACCTGTGTGACTGATGAGAAGTAAAAATGGTAGATTTGCAATTTGTAAAAACAAAACTACTATTTATGGCTGATCATGAAAGGGTATCTAAGTCATAAAACGTAAAACGCAGATTTGGAAAGGCAACAGTAGCATTTTGCTGCTTTTATAAACAGCAGCCTTTTTCTTTCCAAACAGTAATCAGGAGCTATTTTTTAATTTTAACCAAACAGCATTCTATCTCCTTTTAGACGAGAAACAACAAACATGAGCTAAAAAGTGGAGAAACAAACACCCTCTATATATAGATATGCAGAAAATTAGAGAGATTTTAGAGATTAATTTAAATTCTATAGAACTCTTAGATATAGTACGGATAAAATAATATTTTTATAGATAAATACAATAATATAATTAAAATTAATATATTATATATTATATAATATTTTTTATCAGTAAAAAAAGAGGAAGTGACACCCTAGCTTCATCGTTATTGTTTTATATTATATATAGATATTCAGAGGATTAGAGAGATTTTAGCGATTAATTTAAATTCTATTAAACTCTTAGATATAGTACGGATAAAATAATATTTTTATAGATAAATATAATAATATAATTAAAATTAATATATTATATATTATATTATATTTTTATCAGTAAAAAAGGAGGAAGTGACACCTCGGCTCCATCGTTACTGTTTTATATTATATATATAGATAGATTAGCAGAGAATCGGAGAGATTTTAGAGATCAATTTAAATTCTATAGAACTCTTAGATATAGTACGGATAAAATAATCTTTTTTATAGATAAATATAATAATATAATATAATTAAAATTAATATATTATATATTATATTATATTTTTTATCACTAAAGAAGGAGGAAGTGACACCTCAGCTCCATCGTTACTGTTTTATATTATATATAGATAGATATGCAGAGAATTAGAAATATTTTAGAGATTAATTTAAATTCTGTAGAACTCTTAGATATAGTACGGATAAAATCGTCTCTTTATAGATAAATACAATAATATAATTAAAATTAATTTATTATATATTATATTATATTTTTATCAGTAAAAAAGGAGGAAGTGACACCTTAGCTCCACCGTTACTGTTTTATATTATATATAGATGGAGAAGGGTACCCGTGAATTAAATGGGACAGTTATGAGATACAAAAAGTATACCTGTTAAGATAATGGGATGAATACAAATAATTAACAAATAAACGGATAAAAGGTAGTCCCGTTGCCTTCCCTAAAAATAGTGACCAATCTAGCCTTTAAACTTGATTAGAGACCCTTTTCTATTAAAAGTATGTTAGGTACATATAAATTTTTTTATCAGGATACCCATGTCGTTTTAGAAGTGTAGATTTATAGTACGAAAAGATGCAATTTTATTGCTAGCTAGTGTTGCTAAAGCAAGATTACTTTTACTTATACCTAATAGAAAATCTGAATTGAATGATTTGATTAGACTACCACATTAGATCTTTTAAATAGATTTGTCAATAAACTGAAGCAGTTTTTTATATTCTGACAAGTTATTTATAATTGCTTTAATAACGATAATAAATATGTTTTGTAGTTTTTTTTTTGTGTGATGAACTTCTATATGCCAGACTTAAATATTACAATTTGACAAGTTGTTTATATATGCGTTAGTAACAGAATAAATATTTTAGAAATAATTGAAGTTTGAAAGGTACAATTTGACAGTTAAATAACAAATCAAATAAAAATAGACCAATCTATTTAAATTTTCTGATAGGTAGGAGTCTAATTGATCTTAGTTGGAAACATTAGGAATAAAATTGTATCATTTCTTATGTTAGAGGTAAATATGAACGTTCACAAAAATGATAGGGAGAAAATTTGGACCTTAGTCCCAAAAAATCTGAAAGGAAATAAGAATACACAGACAAGCCAATCGGTCCAGAAGGAGCCCAATGAAGAACAATAGAGTGAGATTCTAGTTGGACGGACAAGATCCTCAAGGATTAATCGAATTTGTATTTTTTATAGGGTAAATTACACCCATGGCCACTGAACTATACCCGTTTTCACATTGTGGCTACTGAACTTTAATTCTTCCCGATATGGCCATTGAACTTTAGACTTTGTTACATTGGTGGCCACTGTAACCGTTGACCGTCATTTGTGATCTTTGACTATCATTTATGATCTATTATTTCTCTCTCCTTTCCCTTTTAAAACCTAAAATACCTAATTTACCCTCCCTTCTCCGTCTTCATCCCTTTCTTTCTTTCTCTCACTATCTTTCTCTCTCTTCATCTCTCTCTGTCTTCTCTATCTATCATTCTCTCTAATTTCCCATTGTGACAATAAGCTTAGCATCAGTAGCTTCAGCTTGTTTCCTAATTGTGTTCTTGTTCTTGCTCAGTATATTGGTCGCCAAGTAGAAATTGTTGCCCTCCGCTGATGCTGTCCCCGAGTTCTTGGCCAATACTAGAGTTTCCCATCAAGGGCAAAGCATTGTTATGTACCATCAGAGGAAAAGAAAAAGGATTATTAGCAATCAAACATTGTTGGGTCAAATAGGTTGGGGTTTGCAATTGGGTAGGAAGCAAAAGCTTATGCTGATTAAGTTGTTCTTTGAAGAGAGAAAATTTGTTTGGATTTCTAGTGGCCATTATAGCATTTTGAAGTCAATTTGAAATTATAAATTAGAAATTAATGGATGAATATGATGATCAGGAAATTAAGATTAAGAAATTAATGGATGAGTCATTAATGTTGTGTTTGATCCTTGCTGTGCAGAATGTTTCTTCATTACCTGAAAAATATATTACTGAATAAACATACAATGGAATCGAACATATGCACTTCTAGCTAAAATAAAGAAGCATTACCACTTCTCCACTTTGCTATAACTGTTTATATTTAAAACGTAATTAATTTATTATATTAATTTCGTTATTAATTATATAACACAGAAATCCTAAAAATACACAACCACCACAATTTATTTCATGGAAAAATTAAAAAAATTGGGTTAAATAGGAGGCTCATTTACATATTTAACCCATTTATTCAACCTACTACATATCTAGACTCATTTTGTGTGACTTTTCAAAATACCCTTAATTTTTCATCTTCCCTCTTCCCCTTTCTCTTCCTTGTCGCACGATTTCTCTTCCCCAAAAGATTTCCAGACCTTTGATCTTCCTCTCTTCCTCTATATTGCAAAATATGCACCATTTCTCTTCATCACCATGTCTTTCTCTTCTTCCTCTCTCGATTCTTCATCTTCCTACTGCTAGAAAAAGAAGCCATGGTTCTTCATCTTCCTGTTTCTGCTCGTCTCTTGGTTTCTTTCTTCTTGTGCGGATTGAAGAAATCGCTGTTCTACGTTATTTTCATCGTTTTTTCCAGTTTATCATATGGTTATCGATGATTTTAATGGTGAAATGCGGGAAAAATGTAAGTATCTACTATTTTCTCTTTGTTTTTCTAGAAAATCACTTCGCGTAATCTGGTTTCGCGAAGGTCTGCGAGGAGAAAGAGCCTGAAATGTGACGATTTGACTTCGCAAAAACGGATTACGCGAAGTCTGCGAAGAGAAATCCTCTTTTCTCGAAGTAAAATCATCCTCTTCCTTGCACATTTCTATTCGCATACTTCGCGAAATCCTCTTTTCGCGAAGCGAATCGTCATTTTTTCTGCCTAACACGATTAAATTTTTCTGAAGGTGGTTGAATACCTAACATCCCTTTCAGGAAGGCGGTGTACTAGGGTGTAGAGGAGATGACTTTCCTTCTAATACAAGGAGAAATTTCCATCAAAATTGGTCACACTGACTTTGAAATGATTTGTTAGGGGTTTATTGTGGCAATCTTGTTGTAAATTTTGATGATGTTATGATTTTAATGTTACAATCCCTTATTGTTATGCCTTTTTTTTTTGTTATATACCACTTCTCAGATTTCGCAATATGTGAAGTCTGTGAAGATAAAAATGCTTAAAAACACGTCTTTTATCTTCGCATATTGCGAAATCTGCGAATATAAATCATCTACTGAACCAAATATTATCTTCGCAGACTTCGCATATTGCGAAATCTGCGAAGTCAGACGGGAGGGAGAAATACGAAAGACTAAAAAATTTCTAAGTGTTATATATATTAAGGGTATTTTAGGAAAGTCACACAAAAATAGTCTAGATATGTAGTATGTTGAGTAAATGGGTCTCCTATTTGACCCAATTTTGTAATTTTCCCTTATTTCATTTGTTCTCCTCAATCTCAAACTTCTTCCACCTCCGTTGCGTTTGCTCTCCTCACCGCCTCTCCTCCACTACATTGACTTGCTCGCCGCCGGCACCGATTGTCCTCCACATTCAATATATTTTTATTTTACATTATATAACTTATTAATTTATGTGTTTCATTCTCCTAAAGGTTGATAAAGGCGACACAAAATGGAGGAAAAATGAAGATTATCAAAACGAAACTATTTATTTTTAGATGGAAGTTTTGTGGATGAATTATTAAATTTATGTGGGATATTTGTTTAATTTTTAAATGGATGTTTTATGAAATTTATGATTTTGTTAAATTTTATAATATTGTGTTATTTTTTGTATTATTTTTTAACAGGTAAGGGTACCCGCGAATTAAATGGGACGGGTATGGGATGTAAAAATGATACCCATTAGGGTCATAGGACGGGTACATGTAATTCAAAGATAAATTGGTAAGGGTATAGGAAGGGCACTACCCACCGGTACCCTACCCATTGCCATGCCTACTTGTGATAAGAGGTTAGAGCTTCGCTGGCCAAATTTGGGCCTCAATAGAAGTCGTTGGGCCATTGTCGTTTGAACTTGCACTGCTGTTGTTTAGACTTGGGATGCTAGTTCCATACATGTCCTTTTAACTCCAAAGAGGTTAGGAACGATGTCATCCACATGATGTTGTTTTACATGATATCAGATGCCCCTCACCCTTTCTAGAATTGTTAGACATTCTTTCAAGATTTATTTCGTAAAAGTTGCTTTGTAGGAAGACTTTTTTGTGATTTAATTCCCTTAAACCATCATCTTGATGCCGTGATGATGATGCCTATTTTAGGCTCTTGCTTTTGCTGACGTGTCCGACTGTGATTGGCTTAGGATCTTGTGTTTTGCGGCTCATTTATGAGATTGTTTCTTTTGATGATGAAAACTCTTTGTTTGCCTTCGAGTCCTTCCATTTTCCAAAACGCTTTTATTCTTTCTTCCCTCCTGTATTTCTTAATCTTCCATCTAGTTATTTCTCTTGCTCTTTGGATTTTTAGGGTTTGGCTCTTGTCTGTTTTCCTCTTACTCCTACTTTTAGGAAGTTGTTGTGTTTCCCCGATTAAAGTAAGTTCATTCTCCTTTTATTCTTCATTTATGCTTTTCATCACTCAATGGTTTGAGCGAGCTCATCTCAGGGTAAGGATATGAAACCATGGGCAAGCAAGAAGAGCAAGTCTCAAAGAAAAAAAAGAATAAAGAGGTTGAAGAGCCTAAGAAACCGAGGATTCCCCATTTGAGGAATTATGAGCAACCATCAACCTTTGATGACCTTATGCTGGCTACGCTAGTGTTTAGGTACCCTAAATTCGCCCATTTAGAAGCTAGGGCTCCTACCTCTGATCAAGTGATAACTGAGGCGCCTGAGGGTCACTTGGGCTTTTATGAGATCTTTCTTGAAAATGGGGTTCATCTCCCCTTCTCCGACAATATTTTGAACGTTTTGAGGGAGCTTGAGATATGTCCTGCCTAACTATCTCCAAATAGCTGGTTGGACCTTTTACGCCTGGTTAAGGTCTGTGAGGATCTAGAATACATGCTGATGGGGCCTCTGCTTCGGCATATCTAGACTCCATACCGAAGGAAAATCAATGATTCTTTGTGGATTTCCAAGCTTTCAACCAATCTACCATCCTTTGTGAATATTAAACCCTCCAACGATAAAAATTTCAAACCTCGTTGGTTCTGGATTTGCCTTCCTAAAGAAGAGAGCGATGAAATTTTGGGGGATACACAATTCGAGAGACATACGCCAGAAAGAGTTGAATGAATGTAATCTTCCATCCCAACTCCTCCAACATACATTCGCCTCGTGTCGCGCCTGTCGCCCAACCGAGGCGCGTGGCTGGCTCACTCTGTCTTTCGTTCCCTTATTTGGTTTTCGAGTCGCCACCAATCATTTCTTTCGTAATGTGCGTGTGGGCATGATTGGTCATCCTGTTTTTTGGAGGTTTAACTCTGTATGATTTGATTTGGTAAAGATGGTCTGTGGAGAGATCTAGGTTCGTTTTTCCAGTTATGTGTAGGGAATAGATATAATCTCATCCTACCTCGCCCGATAAATCGGTATTATCATAATATTATGTGTTTGTCGTTTGTTATGCTTTAAATCATCGATATAAGTCGGGTACTCGTACGTTTTAGGGTTATTGGGCTTAGGTTTGGATTTGTTTTAATTTGAAATTATTCATATAACATACACGTAATTGTACTTATCGATTTAAAATCCTATTTTATTTTACGTATATCACATATACGATAAATAGAATATGACTTTAGTAAGGAATATTTTAGACCCTTCCAATGAACAGATTGATTTGAGCATGCCTGGTTTGGAATCGGTCGAGCCTATTTCTAGTCGGGGTAAATCTATTAATCCCCTCTTTGTCTCTGATGCTAAGGATAAAGGGAGCTTCCAGTCTCACCTTTCTACAGGGGAAGGGTCGAGTAGTAAGGCTGTTTCTCTGAATCCTCCTGTGGATGCTCCTATTGGAAAAGCTATAGGAGTGAGTAAGATGAACATGAAGAAACTTAAAGTGAAACCTAAGAAGAACCTTAATGGGTTAGACTCTTGGGCTAAAAGGGGACCTTCTGGGACTTCCTCTAGGCTCTCAGGAGCCCCGAATAAATACCTGATCTAGGGTTTGGGCTTGTGTTAGTAGTCTTCCTTTCTGATGGATTTCTTTGTTTAGAATGTTAGAGGTGCGGCGAGCAAGGCAACCCGCATTCATGTTAATGATCTTATTAAACAGTTTAACCCCTCCTGTTTTGTTCTTCTAGAGACCAAGGTCAGTGGAGCCAAAGCAGACGAGGTGGTTAGAAAGTTTAAGAATTGGAATTGTGTCAGATCGGAGGCTACTGGCCGGGCTGGGGGGGATTTGGCTCTTTTGGAAGCCAGGTCTTGTTAATATTGATATTGTTAGTATGGACTGTCAGTTCATTCATAGTAAGGTGTGCTACCCTGGTAATAAACCTTTCTTTGTTACCTTTGTTTATGCCGATCCTGTTCTTTCTAATCGTACAAGGTTGTGGGAGATCCTTCATTCTATTAGCTCTAACATGGTGGAGGCTTGGTTGGTGGCCGGGGATTTTAATGATATTGCCCTTTTAAGTGATCAGAGAGGAGGGGGTAATCATTATGTGAACCGGTGCCTTAACCACAAGCGTAGTATGGATCTGTGTGGGCTTTCAGACCTGGGTGTGCTGGCCACAAATTTACCTGGAAAAGAAATAGCTTGTTTGTGAGGTTGGATAAGGTGTATACTAATGTTGCGGCTATCTGTAGGTTTCCTGAGGTCAAGGTGCTGAATCTCCCCTTCCGTCACTCTGACCATTGCCCTATCCTCATTAATTTGGTCAAAAGTAACCGGCTGAAAGGTAACAGACCCTTTAGATATCTTGTGGCTTGGGATTCTCATCCCGACTTTAGGAATTTCGTGAAAACCAATTGGCATCCCCACTCTGATGTTCTCCTCGCTGCTGAGGAATTCAGAAGGAAGGTGGTTGTTTGGAATAAAGACATCTTTGGCCATATTATCAGGAGGAAGAATAAACTCTTGAGGAGGATGGAAGGCGTTCAGCGTTGCTTGGAGGCTCGTTTCGACCATAGCTTAAATGGTCACCTTAGAGCTCTCCAGAACGAGTTGGAAGCTGTGCTTAGACAGGAAGAGCTTCTTTGGTTCCAGAAGTCTAGGAAGGCCTGGATTCAAGACGGGGATCGGAATACCAGGTTTTTTCATCTCTCTACGATCATTAGGAGACAGAGGAATATGATTGATGCTATCAAGGACGCTAGTGGCGAGTGGATTTTTGAGGAGGAAGACATTCGTCGCTCAGCCCTTGATTTCTACAAGGACCTGTTTAGAGAGGAAGCTGTGGACTTGGAGAGTGCCCACTCTGGTATTTCCTTTCCTCGTTTGGGGGAGGATGCTATTAAAGATGCTTTCCATCCTATTGACCTTAAAGAGATTGATCTAGCCTTCTCTAGCATAGGGTCCACTAAGGCTCCTGGGATTGATGGTATCCCCGCTAGTTTCTATCATAAACACTGGGATACTGTTAAGAAGGGCATATACAGTTTTGTGTTAGGTGTTTTTGGTGGCTCTAACGATACCAGGTCGGTTAATAAAACCCTCATTGTCTTGATTCCTAAGGTTGTTAAGCCTTCCTCCTTCCTCCAGATGAGACCCATCAGTCTTTGTAATGTTTTGTATAAAGCTATTACTAAGATTGTGGCTAATAGAATCCGGAAGATCCTTCCGGATATAATTAGCCAGAACCAAGGGAGCTTTGTTCCTGGTAGACAATTGATAGATAACGTTGTTATTGCCCAGGAGGTTGTCCATTCTATGAAGATTAAGAAAGGTAAGAAAGGGATTGTGGCCCTCAAACTGGATCTGGAGAAAGCCTATGATAGATTGAACTGGAGCTTTCTTCTAGATAGTTTAGCCAAAGCTGGCATCCCGGAGAACTGGAGGATTTTGATTGAGAAGTGTATCTCCTCTCCTGTTTTCCAGGTCATGATCAATGGGGACATGTCGGATGAGTTTTCTCCCTCCAGAGGAATTCGTCAAGGAGATCCTATGAGTCCCTTCCTCTTTGTTATTGCCATGGAAAGACTGTCTCACCTGATCCAAGAGGCGGTGTGCAAAGGGACTCTCCACCCTGTTTCTATCAACAGACATTGCCCCCTATTACCCATTTACTCTTTGCTGATGACGTCATGCTTTTCGTTGAGGGTAATGAGGAGCAAATTAAAACAGTTATGGATATCCTTGATTGTTTTTGCGAGGCTTCTGGCCAGAAGGTTAACATCCAAAAGTCCCGTATGCTTTGTTCCAAAAATATGGACAATAGCTTGTGCAGAAGACTGAGTGAGCTCTCTGGCATACCTCTGACGAACTCTTTGGGGAAGTATCTTGGGGTTCCTCTTCACAGTGACAGGGTTTCCAAAGCCTCTTTCAAGGATATTTTGGACAAAACTAATGGTTTGTGTGCTAGCTGGAAAGCTAATTCTCTTTCCATTGCAGGTCGCCTTACCTTGATCCAGTCAGTTAACTGCGCTGCTCCGAACCACATCATGCAGGCCTGTAAGCTTCCTGAGCCTGTCCTTAGTGACCTGGATAAGATAAATCGGCGTTTCCTGTGGGGTGAGTCTGGAGATGGGAGAAAGGTTCACCTGGTCCCGTGGAAGGAAGCTTGCCAGCCTAAAAACAGGGGGGGTCTTGGTATTAGGCAGGCAAAGGACAATAATAAAGTCCTGTTAATGAAACTTCTTTGGAGAATGTGGCAATGCCCCTCCTCCCTTTGGGTCCGTCTCTTGTGCGGGAAGTATCGGAAAGATAGAATCTTTCGTGGCCCGAAGGAGAGGGTTGTTAGCTGTTCCTTCCTCTGAAAAGGGCTCAGTGCCGTGTTTGCTGAATTCTGTACGGGGATTGGCCTGGAGGTGGGTAATGGTAAATCTATTAGCTTCTGGTATGACACCTGGATTGGTGATAAACCGCTGATTGATGTGTGTAATGCCCCTCCGTCGGCTGATCTCCTTTCCTGGAAAATTGCTGATGTGGTGGACTCGGGGGGAGACTGGATCTGGTCAAAGTTCGACTCTTTCTTTAGTCTGGAGACCCTTCTTAACATTAGAGGAGTGAAGATTAGCAATCAAGAGGAGGATAAGGATAGACATTGCTGGGCCTTGACGAATAATGGTACTTATTCTTGTAAATCGGCCTATGAAGCTTTTACCCCTAATAGGGCTGATCCTCCCTTGGAGATTTGGAAGTCCATATGGTCCCTCAAGATCCCTTACCGTATCAGGAGCTTCCTCTGGCTGGGTATCAAAGACAGGCTCCTTACGAATGCGGATAGGCACAGAAGGCACTTGACTGAGTCTAGTGCCTGTAGTAGATGCAGAGGCAATGTGGAAACCTTGTGCCATGCCTTGAGGGATTGCCCAAATAGTAAGATGATCTGGGAAGGGATCCTCCCTTCCTTCATGGCCTTTTCTGAAAGGGACTGGTTCTCTCAAGGAGCCAAGGGGAACTTGCTGGCCAACATGGAGCACGGTGGCATCCTCTTTGCTATTACTTGTCACCAAATCTGGAAGTGGAGGAATGAAGAATTATTTACGGGTAAGGCTGTCCTTATTCCTGATTTACTGTTTTTCTTCTCGAAGAAGCTCTTTGTTATTACTCAAAGCTTTGAAAGAGATTCCCTTGTTCGCCCCTCCCCGGATAAAGAGATCCTGCTAGTTGGCTGGAGTAAGCCTAGAGAAGGGTTTGCTAAGTTGAATACTGATGGCTCCTGCCTTAGCAATGGCAGAATTGTTGCTGGAGGAGTTCTTCGGGATGCTGGTGGCAATTGGATGGCGGGGTTTACCCATAACTTGGGGACGGGCTCCTCCTTTTCTGCGGAGCTCTGGGGTATCTTGTCAGGTATTAAACTCGCCATTCGCATGGGTGTTAAAAAGCTCTCGGTGGAATCTGATAATCTGGAGGCTATTAACAGGATTTCAGATAGCCAGGCTGTTTGTCTGAAGAGCCAGAATCTCATCAAAGCTATTTTGAGGCTTCGTCCTGCCTTTGAGTATCTTAATTTCTCCCATATTTTTAGGGAGCAAAACCGCGTGGCGGATCGCTTAGCAGCTGCTGGGCATGAGAGAATGTTAGGTGTTTCTACCCTCTCTGTTCCTCCTTCTTTTCTTTTGCCTTCTCTCCTAGAGGATAGGATTGGGGTCAGCCTTCCTAGACTGATCCCGGTGTAGGTTTTTTGTTGGTTTTGTTTTTTTTCCTTTCCTTTCTTACCAAAAAAAAAAAAAGTAAGGAATATTTTAAATATATTATTAAATTCAAATGATATTTTCATATCAAATTGCATTAATTTGATTGGTTCAAAATAGCATCCTAAATTGATTTTTTTTTTTTGAAAATACATGTATAATATACGTGTATTTTATCGAATTAAAATCCTATTTTATTTCACATATATCATATATATGTTAAATAAAATGTAAATTTTAACAAAGAGTATTTTAAATATATTATGAATGATTGAATTATTTTAATTAAACTAATATATTGAAATGATGGAAATAATTACTATAAAACTAATCAAAAGGGCTAATTAGTATACACAACTAATCAGTAATCAAATTGAAGCTTAAAATAATAAAAAGTAATGTAATAAAATTGAAATTTTAACTAGTATAAAATGTAACTAATTAATTAAAGGGTAAATTTCAAATAAAACCTCTGTGGTTTCACTAATTTTCAGATAAAGGATTATGGTTTACTTTTTGTCAAAACGAAAATTGAGGTTTTCAACATGAGCAAAATAAGAGCTTTTTCGATTGATACTATTAAAATCACCTTTGACGACTTCAAAAATGACATATTTTAAGAACTACTAATATTCTAAGCAACTTTAATTCTTCAACTTTTTTTATTTTAAGATTAGGCTTAATGTTTCTCCAGCCCTCTTAACTTGTCCAAATTGGTCATTTTACCCCTCCAACTCATCGAATGTCCTATTTACCCCATTAACTCCATAAAAATGGTATTTCTCACCCCCTTAACTTGTCCAAATTTGTCATTTTACCCATTCTCAACTCATGGAATATCCTATTTACACCCTTAACTCCATAAAAGTGGTATTTCTCACCACTTATGATCCTATTTACCCTCTTAACTCCATAAAAATGGTATTTCTTATCTATTTATAATAGTAAAAAAACTTGAAAAGAGAAAGAACGAATAAAAAATACAAATAACAAGAACATTAATATAAACAAGTTAAATACATTATATGTAGGGATAATGTACCAAAATAGGCCTATGATTTTTGGGGAAGTATCAATTTAGGTTCAACTTACAAAATAACATAAATATAGGTTTAACGTTTAAAAAAAGTTATCAATTTAGGCTTCGATAACGGATTGTAAGGAGTGAAAAATACCACTTTTGTGGAGTTAAGGGGGTAAATAGAACATTCTATGAGTTGGGGGGATAAATGGACAAGTTGATGGGGTGAGAAATACCACTTTTATGGAGTTAAGGGGGTAAATAGGACATTCAATGAGTTGAGGAGGTAAAATGACCAATTTGAACAAGTTAAGGGGGCTGGGGAAGAATTAGGCCTTAAGATTATTTAGATGATGTTTAGCAAAGAGAGAGAAAGTTAATGTTTAGAGAGAAAATTCCAAAAAAGATGATTTTCGAAAATCGAAAATGTAGTTCCATAAAAAATATGACATTGAACAACTTTAATTCTTGAAAATTTTCATTTTCAGGACGTTAAAGATGGTTTTAATAGCATTAATCCAAGTGCGAAACCTCGATCATCGTTTTGACAAAAAGTAAACCACAGTCCTTATCTGAAAATTAATGAAACCACAGGAGTTTTATTTGAAATTTACCCTTAATTAAATTATGTTACATATACATATTACACAAATTGATTTAGATAAAAATTAGTGTTAAATTAATTATAAACTAACAAAGTGTATATATGTGCAAAGATGAATAAAATAAGTGGGCTTAGAATACTTACCTGGCCTGTTTAATGTAAGGAGGCCTGGATAAGCTCGGCAAAATACGGCCCAGTGGGCTGAAGCCTTTTAGACCATTAGGCTCATTCTATATATTTGTATTATTCACGAGAGTAGATAGGGATGTAACCGAATCGAGCCGAGCTTTGGACTGTTCAAGCTCGACTCGCTATAAAATTAGCAAACTTGAACCCAAGCCGAACTTTGGTTTGCTCAAGTCGGCTCAGCTCATTACAAAATAAACAAGCTCGAGCCGAGATTCGAGCTTGTTTCGAACCTAAAATCTATATATTTGTATTATTCAATAGAGTAGATAGATTTGTAACCGAGCCAAGCTAAGCCGAGCTTTAGTCTGCTCAAACTTGGCTCACTATAAAATTAACGAGTTCGAGTCCGAGCCGAGCTTTGATCTGCTCAAGCTTGGCTCGCTATAAAATTTAAGAGCTCGAATCCGAGCCGGGGTTTGTCTTGCTCAAGTTCGACTCGGCTCATTAGAAAATAAACGAGCTCGTGCCGAGCTTCGAACTTGTTTCGAGTCCAAAATCCTCTTTGAATTTGGTTCATTAAAAAAATTATCTAACCATGAATTCTTTGTGAGTAAATCGTTAATTATAGTTATCAAGTTTGCTCACAAATAGCTCTTTAATTGTGTACATAAACAAACTCACAAGCAAAAGATCGTAAATAACTAAATAAGATGTTTACAAATAGTTCATCTATTACTCATTTATTATGTTGAACTCATATAATAGCAAATGAAATAATATTAATTTTAGATATTTGTGAATAACACAAAACTATATATAGTTTTCTACAAAACCTAAAATTTGTTCATAAATATTCTAATCGAGTCTACTCGCGAGCTTTCCAGCAGAACTTTGACCTGTTCAAGCTCGACTCGTTTACGAACCGAGCCAGTAAATCGTGCTCACGAGCGGCTCATTTACAAATTGAGTCGAGTCGAAACGAGCTTTTATCGAGCTGACCACCGAGCCGCTTATGAGCGACTCGACTCATTTACAGCCCTAAGCGTAGGGATTAATTGGTTCGAGCCCCGGCAGGCGGCCGGAGAATTGAATTTTTTTTTTTTTTAGGTTTGGTGTCTCGTAATATTTTGGAGAATTATATTGACTCTATGTAATATTATTTCAATGTTTAGAGGTAGCTGGATGTCAAACATATTTAATATTCATTTTTATTATATCTTTACCATTAAAAAAAAGTAAACATGTTTAATTTTCTATTAGTTCAATGTTAATTTCTAAAAAAATGATAACATTTTTACAGTTTTAATGCGTTGGAGGCTAAAAAAATTTTGTCCACCCTTGACGGGTTGGACTTTGAAAATTTACTGTCAACCGCACAGTTAATTTTTTTACTGATATGTTTGAGCCCCAAGTCATTCGGGGTCATGGTTCCACCACTGGTTAACAGACTCATTTTGTATTGTTCTGAAAACTAAAATGTGGTCCATTAAAAATCTAAAAAAAAAAATACAAAATGATCAATGGATTAATGGGTTAACAACAAAAATAGAGATTTTATAATATTTTTTCACAGTATATTACATAGAAAGGACTAAGGGGGCGTTTGGTTCACAACGGGTAAGGGAAAAGGAATCAAGAAAGGGAAACTAAAGGAAAGGAAAGGAATAACCACTAATTCTCCTATGTGTTTGGATATGTTTAGGAAAGGGAATGGGGTAAAGGGAATCCAATTCCTTAGAGGGCATGGGGTAATGGCTTAACCTAAAGTGGGGTAATGGCTTAACCTAAAGTGGGTAAAGAGAATGAGTTTTTTTTGTAAACAAACAAGAACAAAGGGAATGAAACCCTCCCATTCCCATTCCCATTCCTAAAGACCCCAAACCAAACGTCCAAAAAAATATAATACAGAGAGATGAGGATGAGTGATCCTTGAGAGATCGGGTGGTTATTCTGGAATTCTGTTTGCTGATTGGGCCTGTTGGGCTGAGTTCGACCCATTTGGGTTGCTTGGTTGATTTCGGCCCATTTATCTGGACCCGACCCAAATTTAATTCTGGCTCATTTTTTGGTGTGGATCCTAACTCAAATTAAAATGGGGTTGGTTACATAACTGTCACATATGACAATAATATTTATTTCTTAATCAATACTGGTTTATTTTTAATATATCAAGATCATTAATTTTATCTTGCAAATGTCAAGTGGTTACCTAATTCCTAGGGTGATAGAAAAAACGTGGTAAGATATAAGTGGGATTGATGAAAAAACCAACCTTCATAAAGTGATTTTTTTTTTTTTTGTGATTTTCATAAAGTGATTTTCTCCTTTTATAAATTTGTAATAGACTAGAATTGTTAATTGATTTTGTTATATATATATATATATATATATATATATATATATATATATATATATATATATATATATTACTTAGATATTTATATAAAATTTTGGATTCAAAAATATAAATTTAGATTCTAAAAGATACACCTTATATCTAAATTTATAAATCTTAATTTATGAATCTTAAATTCTAAAATAAATCTTATATTGTATAAATAAGTCATAGACTCTAAATTATGAATTATGGATCCTAAAATATACACCATATATTTTAAAAAATAAATCCTGAATGTTATATTCTAATTTATAAATTATAGACTTTAAAATATATGATGTAGATTAATTAAGGTTGATTTTAATATTTAAAGTTTTTAAATCACTTAAATTAGATCTTAAGTTTTAATATACACATAAAATTTTAATTGAAAGATGACCCGTTTAAAAGGTGTCCGACGATCCTTAAACCGAAAAATAGAAAAAACTATAAAAGGAATGGAAACTATAGAAAGAATATATATGATCATAGAATAAATTGAAAGAATATAGTATATATAGGAATATAATTGGTAGAGAAAGATGGATGAAAAAAAGGAAGAAAAAAGAAAGGATATATGAGGTTTAAGTAAAAAAAAAATAAAAAAAAAAAATAATGGATAAGTCAAACTTTTGTATGAAAAATATGAGTATTAAAAATTATGTTTAATTATTAATATAAAATAGAACGGTTGACAATTTGACAAAATGAAAAGACTTTGTAGTGATATGACAATAATAAAAAAGTAAGGTTGTTTTATTGTAAATAGTTTTTAAAACTGGCAGTTGTGTGTAATTTTCTCAATTAAAATGGTTGTCTATCTCTTGAAACTTCTTAATTGAATTTGGGGTTTGATTTAGCTTTTTGGAAGTGGTAAATATCAGTTATTGTCAAATCTTGAGTATCTATATCACCTCTTTTTGGGTTGTCTTGTTGCTTAATTTCGATTGCTTTAGTGAGGGGTCTCAAATCTCTGACGGTAAACGGCTTGTCCTCCAGGCACTGTCAGCATTTTTATTTTCCTGCGATTTGAAAAGATGTAATATTTGTAAATGTAAGCTTATCATTTAGTGTTTAAATATTTAAGCGTTTAATTATCGTTTATTCGTTTATATTTCAATTTTTGAATTCATTTATTATAAACTATTTTTAGAACTCAAATATATTCTAAATGTTTAATTATACAGTAAAACCTCTATAAATGCATATCTTTAGGACCGGAAAAAAATATTCATTAAGCGAGATTATTTATTTATCGATAAATGAATAAATTATTCATTTATCGATAAATATTCATTAGATATGTAATTATCTTGTTTAGGAAATATATTATTTGATTGATTTGTAATTATTACATTAGCATAATTACAAATCAATCAAATAATTGCAAGATTCGTTCAGAATATGCTAATATTCCTGAACCAGAAGTTGGTCAATTAGATGAAGATATCCAAGGATTAAGTGATGTCATTTATAATTTATGCTATAGAAATGTGATGGATGTTGAACATCTTTTGAACTATCCTAGCGAGAATGATGCAGTTATGGAATCGCTTACAGACGAAGAAATTATCCAGTCAATAATGAACAATGATGATGGAAATGATCCAGAGCCAGATGATAGTTGTGTTGTCGCAAATGTATTGTCAAAAGAGGCCTTTCAAGCAATGGTCACCTTAAACAACTACTTGCTACAACATGAGCAAAATATACCAGAAGTTGTGTTTGCACTACAAAAAGTTAAGCATGGTGTTTATTTTGGTTTAGGTGGAAAGAAAAAACAATCAACTATAGATGCATTTTTTCAGAAGAAATGACTTCTAGTTGATTGATTAAAAGGTTTTGGTATATATATATATATATATATATATATATATATATATTTTTTTTTTTTGACAACCAAAGAAGCATATATTAAGAATCAAGAAGAAGCATATTACAAATAAACTCAGGGGGTACAGAAAACCACTCACCCCGATGTAAAGGTAAAATACTACTGCTAGCTAACAAATGAGCAACAGAGTTTGTAGAATGACAGACAAATCGAATAGAGCAATTAAAAAGCTCGTTCAATGAAAAATGACAATCATTGGCTAAGACGTTAAAAGGAGATGAAACCTCTAACGGGCGGGCCATAGACTGTACCACGATCAAAGAATCTGATTCAATGATTACATCATTCCATCCGCGTTCTTTGATCCAACTGAGAGCTTCACGGACCGATAGCGCTTCAATGAACGATGCATCATGGTAATTCTGCAAGATACCATTTTTAGCCGCAACAAATTGGCCCAACTCATCCCGAACGATACACCCAAACCCAGCCACATTCTCGTTTGCAAATGACGCACCGTCCACATTTAGTTTTAGAAAGCCTGTTAGAGGACGCTGCCACACCGTCGGACTTGGCACAGCCGGACAGCCTGAAGGAGAAACCGATGCCTGCGCTTTCTTCCATGCCTGTAAAAAGGAACTGGCCGAAAGGTACAGGACCGAGGCGTGTGAATCCTTCCGATTCCACACAATGTCGTTTCTATAACACCAAATAATCCACCATAAAACCGCTACAAGCTCAACAAGCTCCACCGGTTTAGAAAAGATCCAGCCCCAATAATAAAAAATGTTATGAAATTGGGTTCCCACATCCCCAATAGGCGAGAGAGTCCAAATAGCTCGAGCCATAGTACATTTGAGAAAAATATGATAAGAATCTTCCACCGCCCCATGACAGAGCTCACATAAATCTGAGATAGGAACCCTCCGGGCTTTCAGCGCGACTTTAGAAGGGAAACAGCTAGCAAGAACCCGCCAAAGAAGGTTCTTAACTTTAGGGGGCACTTTAAGATTCCAAACTTTATTCCAAACTGGAGAATTACTGAACCAATTTGTTCCAAATCCAGCCACAAGTTTTCGGTACCCACTTTTAACTGTATAGTTGCCCCGTCGGTCATCCTTCCAGTACCACCCATCATGATCAATCCGATTAGATAAAGGGATACAGAGAATAAGTTCTGCATCCCGAGGGACAAAAATGCCCGAAACTAACCCAACGTCCCATGACCGCCGACCCTCCTCCATAAGATCAGCCGCCACTTCCACCCCTAAACCATCCAATTTTTCACTTTCAATATATGGGAAATGATCGTCAGGGAGTGATGCGCCCTCACCTAACTCGAGATGAGAACTCACTAAGGGATAAGTGTACCCCGTCGTTATCAAGTAATAAATTTCTGGTTTAAGTCCAGGTTATCGTCCACAGGATTTATTTCTGCAAGTATCAAGCTACTCGATCTCGGATGTTATCTAGGCTTAGGGGGTTTTGAGTTTGGTTTTGTTAAATTAATCTACTCCTAGGTTGAATCGTGCTAATCCTAGCTAAGTTATCTAATTCTAACTAAGTTATCTAATTCTAGCTAAGTTATTCTAACCCTAACTACGTTACTCTACCCCTAATTGATCTTTCATTAATGAAACTATTCGAAGGAACATGGTATGAACGATAATAATAAGATAGATTATCAAGTCTATTGATTAAAGACCTAATCCAAGTCACTTGTATTCAAGGCGATTAACCCTACTTACCCTCCTGGGGTTCCTAGCGCGTGATTCCCTAAGGCCGAAACTAGGTCTAAGGCTCAGTAAATTGGCGCTTAATCAACTAAGAGGTTGTCAATCTCCTAGGCTCTGACTAGGTCAGATTCAGCTCGCAATATGTGCCTACTAGATTTTGGGGCTTTTGAATGAGTTAAACCAATTGAATAAAGCGTAAGACAAGAATTAGACAATAAACATAGAACAAAACAAGAGCTAAATTATTATTAAAGGTGAAAGTAATTGTCACAAGATACAATAAGACAAGTTCGGCAACTGTATCAAAGAGTACAAACATAGAAAGATGAAAGAAGATACAAAAATCCCTTTCAGGGAACCTGTTTACTCTGCAGCCGGCGAATTGATCTTAAGGACGAACCTTAGTAATTCCTCGGTAGAAAGCTTTGAAGGAGCTTCAATGGAGTTTGAGGAAGATGGAGAAGATGGAGAGAAATTACAAGGGGAAAGCTAAAACAATTTACAAAAACGAAAGATCTCTAATTTACAATTGAAAATTCCTATTTATAGACGCGTCTCGGGCCTCGTTTTGACCTATTTCGTGTCCTAGTTGGTGTAGGAAGACGTGGGGCCGAACGTGGCTTCGTGGGGGCGGAATTGGTATTTTTGACCAATTCCCGCAGGGCTGCTCGCTGAGCAGGAAAGGCTGCTCGGCGAGCAGAGCTGCTCGCGCCGAGCAGCCCCCTGCTCGCCGAGCAGGCGCTTGGTGGCCTGCTCGCCGAGCAGGCCTCTGGCGGCCTGCTCGGCGAGCAGGCCACCAGGGGCCTGCTCGGCGAGCAGAAATGGCCCGTAGGGCCCTGCTCGCCGAGCGTTTTCGCCCGAAGCGCGCTCGATCCAAGCTCGATGAGTTCCGTGACCTTTTTCGTCCGACTTCACACCTGCACACGCATAAAAACTCCAGAAAACATTAGTCCAAAAGCCAAATTGATCCATCAATCGCTTATTTTGAGCAAACGCTTCGTTCGGTGCGACTTTTGACGGACCAATTAGCTTCAAAAGATAACGGAATTCTAATACGCATGCTATTTCGGCCGTATTTGCCTAAATTGATTACAAAACAAGCCTAAACGACGAAAAGTAAATAGAATGTTCTCAATTCCTAACTTACTCACACAAAAGCATTTAAATGCGAGAATTGCTCGCTTATTAGACAAATAATCCTAAAAACCGTCCTAAAACCGTACCCAAAGATATGGGTTTTTGACCCCTATCAAACCTCCCCGCACTTAAAACTTTACTTGTCCCCAAGTAAACTAAAAAACTAAACCCGCCATCACAAGCAAGCTAGAAAACTTCCCAGTTTGACTAGGTGCTTGACATAATTTCGAGCATCTGTAATTACATGCATTCGGAAGTACAAAGTAGAGACACGATATCCAAAAGCCGCATTTCAATTACAATAGGTCATAGTTTTAAGAAAAAAGGACACATGTTCAATTAAACGAGCTTGAGGGGATCGCTAAGTAAAAAATCTCACCATAGGTAGTTCACTCATTCACACAATTTTTGGTGGCTAAGGTGTTTACTCTCGACTTATGTTCTTGCTTAGGATTACGTTGATTTTGCACGTTCATCCGAGTTCCTCTACTATGCTATATGACTCCGATGATATCAAAAACAGCCTCTAATTGGGGTTGTAATGTGGTTAGAGGGTTAAAGGTACAACAAAGGTTAAATATTCTAGCGCTACAAAAACAGAGTTAAAGTAGCTTTAGCAAATATGAAGTGACTGAGCTTTTTATTCATCCCTTATTATTTTTGTTTTCTTTTGGGATGCTTTCTTGAGACGTTTTTGATTTTTAGGAACTGGGGAATGAAGTTTTGTTTCCCTTTTGTTCGTCTCTTTTCTTTTCTCTTCTTTTTTCTGCTTTTCTTCCCTTTTTTTTTTCTTTTTTGGGATAGTGATGCTCATTCACTTCTTAGCCTTTTGGCTTGCTACTGTAATGCCATAAACAAAGATAAAGCGCTAGAAGAAAACAAAGGCTCAGTTCGAGCTTTGCAAAAACAAGGGTCAAGTGGCGAACCAAGTTGTGGTTCGCAAAAACGGGTTAGAACGAAAGAAAATCTACAAACTATAAAAATGTCGGCTCAAAGGGGCTTCCTAGAGTGGATGAAAAAGAAAAAGAAGGTAAAGAAAAGGGTTAATTCTAATGAGGCTGATTCATCGTTTATCATCTCAAATCATTGCATGTAGGTTCAACACAGTATTAGGTGCAAAATCTGTAATCTTCCACAAGTCAAAGCATTCACACAAAAATGTCAAGAAAAATAGCTTTTTGATGTTCGCTCTTAGGCTCAAATTCAGCTCACAATTCTTTGGGTTTCAATTTTGTGTTTACTAGTTTTCCCCAAACTCAAGTTTAATATCACATGCCTTCAATTCTTAAGTTATCTACCTAAGTAATGATTTTAGCATTTCTTCAAAAGTAGGGTCTAAATGCAAACTGTAGCTCATGCTTTTACAGATACAAGAGTTGTGTCCTACGCCTAAACTAGTTGTCATGCAATTTTAGATTCGGTTTTCAGCCCTCAAAGACAAATAACGAAGTTTAGATTCGAAGGAGGTTCACGGTTTTAGGTCCTAAACATGCAAAACTTAAATAAAGCAAAAATAAAACACCAAAACGCAAACCTAAACTAGACACACGCAACAAAAATTTAAAAATTTATACAATTTTTGTTAAGTTTGTCTACCCCTCCTCCTCACACTAAAAATATGCAATAAGTTCCAACATTGCATCATAAACCTTGAAGCACGAGTGTAAAGAGTTAGGGTGGAGAAGACAACTTACTGATCGGCCGCCCATTCTGTGCTTGTCTGTAGGCGCAGAACTTGCACGTCCGAATCGTTCTTGCCAAGATAAAGCTTTAGGCGGTGCCCATTTACCTTTTGGGTGGCTCCATCCCTTCCTTTGATTTCAACCATTCCGGAGGGGTGTGCGTTGATGACCGAGAATGGTCCGTGCCATCTACTTTTGAGTTTGCCCGGGAAAAATCTCAGTCGGGAGTTGTATATGAGTACTTGGTCACCTACTTCAAAGGTTTTCTTTTGTACTTTCCTATCATGCACCCTCTTGGTTCGTTCTTTGTACAGCTTGGCATTTTCGTAAGAGTTGTACCGGAGCTCATCCAGTTTGTGCAGCTGAGTTAGTCGTAGTTCACCTGAAAGTTTTGGGTCAAAATTCAAGTATTTCAGCGCCCAATAAGCCTTATGCTCTAGTTCAACCGGTAAATGACAAGATTTTCCGAAAACTAAACGATAGGGGGACATTCCTATTGGAGTCTTGAAAGCTGTCCGATATGCCCAAAGAGCATCATCCAGCTTAAGGCTCCAGTCTTTTCTAGCATTCCCTACTGTTTTCTCAAGAATACGTTTTAATTCCCTATTTGACACTTCTACCTAGCCACTCGTCTGAGGGTGGTAAGGTGTTGCAACCCTATGAGCTACGCCATACTTTTGGAGCAACATGTCAAATTGCTTATTGCAGAAATGGGATCCCCCCATCACTGATTATGGTCCGGGGGGTCCCGAATCTGGTAAAAATATTCTTTCTCAGAAATCTCATCACTACTCGAGCATCATTTGTGGGTAGAGCTTCTGCTTCTACCCATTTGGAAACATAATCAACCGCCACAAGAATGTATTGGTTGTTGTGTGACATGGGAAAAGGTCCCATGAAGTCTATGCCCCAAACATCAAATAGCTCACACACGAGTATACCTTGTTGAAGCATCTCATTTCTCCTAGAGATATTTCCTACTCTCTGACATGCATCACAATATTTAATATAGCTATTAACATCTTTATGCATTTGTGGCCACCAAAACCCACTTTGGAGGATTTTTGTCACTGTCCTATCTGGCCCGAAGTGGCCACCTGGTTCCCTAGAATGACACATATTAATCACTGAATCTACCTCCTCTTTAGGTATACATCTCCTAATTATGCCATCAGTGCAGAATCGAAATAAATATGGTTCTTCCCAAAAATATTGGTTGTTTTCAAACATGAACTTACGTTTCTTGCTTGCATCTAAATCAGGGGGAAGAATGTTACCGACTTTGTAATTTGCGATGTCTGCAAACCATGGGAGAGATCGTACCGAATACAATGTTTCATCTGGAAATACCTCCTTGATTGTTTCATGTTCTAAGGTTTGTTGATCTGACTCTAACCTGGATAGGTGGTCTGCTATTACGTTTTCCACCCCTTTCTTGTCTCTGATCTCGATGTCAAATTCTTGGAGTAGTAAGATCCAACGGATCAGCCTAGGTTTTGCATCCTGTTTGCTCATCAGATATCTCAGGGCTGCATGGTCAGTAAAAACAATTACCTTAGATAACACCAAATAGGATCTAAACTTATCAAAGGCAAACACTACGGCTAGCAATTCCTTTTCGGTTATTGAATAATTCTGCTGTGCATCATTTAAGGTTTTGCTAGCATAGAAGATTGGGCGGAACAGTTTTTCTACCCTCTGCCCAAGACAGGCTCCTACGGCCAGATCACTGGCATCGCACATCAACTCAAAGGGAAGGGACCAATCCGGACTTACCATAACGGGTGCTTCAATTAATTTCTTTTTCAGTAATTTAAATGCAAACATACATTCTTCATTGAAATTAAAATCAACATCTTTCAGTAATAATTGAGTGAGGGGTTTAGTGATTTTTGAAAAGTCTTTTATAAACCGTCTATAAAACCCCGCATGTCCTAGAAAGCTCCTAACCAATTTCACATTAGTAGGAGGTGGCAGTTTTTCAATCACCTCAATTTTTGCCGGATCGACCTCGATCCCCTTCCCCGACACCTTGTGTCCTAATACTATACAGTTTTGGACCATGAACTGGCACTTTTCCCAATTAAGTGCCAAGTTTTTGTCTTCACAACGTTCTAAGACTCGGTCCAAGTTTTCAAGACATTGGTCGAAAGTAGGTCCTACAACATTAAAATCATCCATGAAAATCTCTAGGAACTCCTCGACCATGTCAGAAAACATAGCCATCATACAACGTTGGAACGTGGCGGGGGCATTACATAATCCGAAAGGCATCCGCCTATATGCAAAAGTCCCATAGGGGCAAGTGAATGTGGTTTTCTCTTGATCCAAAGGGTCCACAGGAATTTGCATATAGCCGGATAGCCCATCTAAGGTACAGAAAAATTCGTGCCATGCCAACCGTTCCAACATTTGATCAATAAATGGTAAGGGAAAATGGTCTTTACGGGTGGCCTCGTTTAATTTCCTATAATCTATGCATACACGCCAACCCGTAACCTTTCTAGTTGGGATTAATTCTCCTTTCTCATTTTCCATTACCGTTTTTCCCCCTTTTCTGGGCACACATTGAACCGGGCTTACCCATTGGCTATCAGAAATTGGAAAGATGATACCTGCGTCGAGGAGTTTTATAACCTCGACTTTTACCACCTCTTTCATGTTAGGGTTGAGCCGTCGTTGAGGTTGGGCAGATGGCTTGATCTCCTCCTCAAGAAAAATTCTATGTGTGCAGATTTTGGGGTCGATACCTTTGATGTCGTGGATTGACCATCCAAAGGCTCCTTTATGTTCCATCAGCACCTCCACCAATTTTTCTTCCTGTTCAACTGTCAACAAAGAAGAAATAATAACGGGTAAATCTGTGGGGGGGTTGAAGAAAAACATATTTCAGGTTGTTGGGTAAGGGTTTAAGCTCCAATTTTGGAGGTTCCTCCAACGAGGTCTTAGGTTTAGGTTTGATCTCACGATCAAGGTCCTCTTTCCTACCCTTAACCCAATAACATTTTTCAGGTGGGAGATCTTCAAATGGCTCACTTGAGCTTTCACATTCCTCACCACCTAGACCGAGTTCTAAAGAGGCATTTCTTATATCGAGATCAACTTCCTCAATACATTCATCTATAAGTGCATCCACAAAGTTACAACTTTTGGAGCGTTCTTGAGGAAACTTCATGGATTCATAAACGTTAAATGTTACCTCTTCGTCCTGCACCTTTAGGACCAATTTACCTCCATGGACGTCTATTAGTGTCCTACCGGTTGCAAGAAACGGTCTCCCGAGGAGAATGGGGACGGAGTCATCTTCTTCCATGTCGAGGACCACAAAATCGACCGGGAAGATTAGTTTGTCCACCTTTACAAGCACATCTTCAACTATACCTTTAGGCCGTGCAATTGACCGATCCGCTAGCTGTAGTGTCATGTTTGTTGGTTTAGGTTCTCCGAGCCCCAATTTCCTGAAAATTGATAGAGGCATAAGATTAATACTTGCTCCTAAATCACATAATGCCCTATCTATGTGCATGTTGCCTATCCTACACGGGATGGTAAAGCTCCCTTGATCTTTAAGCTTGGGGGGCAATTTATGGGTGATTATGGCCGAGCATTGTTCTGTTAAAGCCACTATCTCATTTTCCCCAAACTTTTTCTTTTTCGACAACATGTCTTTAAGAAATTTTGCATAGTTCGGCATCTCCTCTAGTGCTTCCATTAATGGAATGTTTATTTCTAATCTACTAAGGATTTCCGAGAACCGGGCAAATTTCTTATCTAGGTTGGCCTTTTTCTGCTTCTGAGGGAATGACAGTTTTGGTGTATAAGGCCTAACCACTTTTTCTACAGCTTTTTCAGAAGCTGAAGTTTCAGATGCGGGACCGGGGTTGCTTACTACTTCCGGTTCCCTACTTACCTGAGGTGACAGAGGCATTTGCGATGGAGATGCCACGAGTGTGTCCACTTCCTTGCCGCTCCTTAGGGCGATGGCTTGAGCCGCTTCTTCTTGCAAGAGGAACGCCTCGTGGCATTCCCTTTCTTCTTGTCTGATTGTGGCGAGCTGGTCACTCAGGGTCCTGCATGCCTCCTCGTTGGCTGCTAGTCGGACGGATATCTCCTTTAGGAGAGTCATTATTCCTTCTGAGTACCCTATATGCCTGCCATAAAAATCAGAGTTAGAATGAGGACATGGAAGGGTATCCATAGGTGCCATGTAGGGCGCCGGTGGATATCGTGTATGCTCCTGATCGTAGTAGTTGTAAGTTGAGGGTTCAGAATTATACCTTTGATGATTACCCAAATAACTTACACTCTCACCTCTAGGTACGTAATAGTTGATGTGGCATACCCTACCGGGGTGATTCTGGCCGCATCTCTCGCAGAATGGTATCCTTGGTTGGCTATTTTGGTTGTATGAAGCCACTAGGAAGTCCATTTTTGTGTTAAGATCGTTCATGGACGGGTTTGATGTTCTGTTGTCCATAATTGCTGGAAGAACGATCCAATTTAAGTAATAGTATATCAACAAGTATATATATATATACAAATATGAATGATATTAACAAGGAAAAGTATTCACAAAGAATGCCTAAACTAACAAGTCGACCTTTGGTTCGATATTGCAGAAGAAATAACTCCCCGGCAACGGCGCCAAAAACTTGATGCGCCCTCACCTAACTCGAGATGAGAACTCACTAAGGGATAAGTGTACCCCGTCGTTATCAAGTAATAAATTTCTGGTTTAAGTCCAGGTTATCGTCCACAGGATTTATTTCTGCAAGTATCAAGCTACTCGATCTCGGATGTTATCTAGGCTTAGGGGGTTTTGAGTTTGGTTTTGTTAAATTAATCTACTCCTAGGTTGAATCGTGCTAATCCTAGCTAAGTTATCTAATTCTAACTAAGTTATCTAATTCTAGCTAAGTTATTCTAACCCTAACTAAGTTACTCTACCCCTAATTGATCTTTCATTAATGAAACTATTCGAAGGAACATGGTATGAACGATAATAATAAGATAGATTATCAAGTCTATTGATTAAAGACCTAATCCAAGTCACTTGTATTCAAGGCGATTAACCCTACTTACCCTCCTGAGGTTCCTAGCGCGTGATTCCCTAAGGCCGAAACTAGGTCTAAGGCTCAGTAAATTGGCGCTTAATCAACTAAGAGGTTGTCAATCTCCTAGGCTCTGACTAGGTCAGATTCAGCTCGCAATATGTGCCTACTAGATTTTGGGGCTTTTGAATGAGTTAAACCAATTGAATAAAGCGTAAGACAAGAATTAGACAATAAACATAGAACAAAACAAGAGCTAAATTATTATTAAAGGTGAAAGTAATTGTCACAAGATACAATAAGACAAGTTCGGCAACTGTATCAAAGAGTACAAACATAGAAAGATGAAAGAAGATACAAAAATCCCTTTCAGGGAACCTGTTTACTCTGCAGCCGGCGACTTGATCTTAAGGACGAACCTTAGTAATTCCTCGGTAGAAAGCTTTGAAGGAGCTTCAATGGAGTTTGAGGAAGATGGAGAAGATGGAGAGAAATTACAAGGGGAAAGCTAAAACAATTTACAAAAACGAAAGATCTCTAATTTACAATTGAAAATTCCTATTTATAGATGCGTCTCGGGCCTCGTTTTGACCTATTTTCATGTCCTAGTTGGTGTAGGAAGACGTGGGGCCGAACGTGGCTTCGTGGAGGCGGAATTGGTCTTTTTGACCAATTCCGGCAGGGCTGCTCGCTGAGCAGGAAAGGCTGCTCGGCGAGCAGAGCTGCTCGGCGAGCAGAGCTGCTCGCGCCGAGCAGCCCCCTGCTCGGCGAGCAGGCCTCAAGAGGCCTGCTCGGCGAGCAGAAATGGCCTGTAGGGCCCTGCTCGCCGAGCGTTTTCGCCCGAAGCGCGCTCGATCCAAGCTCGATGAGTTCCGCGACCTTTTTCGTCCGACTTCACACCTGCACACGCATAAAAACTCCGGAAAACATTAGTCCAAAAGCCAAATTGATCCGTCAATCGCTTATTTTGAGCAAACGCTTCGTTCGGTGCGACTTTTGACGGACCAATTAGCTTCAAAAGATAACGGAATTCTAATACGCATGCTATTTCGGCCGTATTTGCCTAAATTGATTACAAAACAAGCCTAAACGACGAAAAGTAAATAGAATGTTCTCAATTCCTAACTTACTCACACAAAATCATTTAAATGCGAGAATTGCTCGCTTATTAGCCAAATAACCCTAAAAACCGTCCTAAAACCGTACCCAAAGATAGGGGTTTTTGACCCCTATCAGGGAGCCACGGGTCATCCCAAATCCGGACCTCACCACCCGCCCCTACAAACCTGCGAATACCTGACTTTATCAACTCTTGAGCACCCATAATACTACGCCAGATAAAGCTAGGCCCATCAGATAACGATGCATCAAGAAAAGAGCTATTCGGATAATAAAGAGCTTTAAAAACTCATGCCACAAGAGACTCAGGATTTGAGCTAAGTCGCCAACCTTGTTTAGCCAATAAAGCTAAGTTGAAATTATGCAACTTCCTGAACCCCATTCCACCAAATTTTTTAGGGCAGCACAACTTATCCCACGATTTCCAGTGTAAACTACCTTTACCAGAACTATCCGATCCCCACAAAAAAGAATTCATCAACTTTTCAAGATCATCACAGATATTCATAGGAAATAGGAAGAGACTCATGGCATAAGTAGGAAGCACCTGCACAACAGATTTGATCATAATCTCCTTTCCTGTTCTTGATAGAAACCTGGCTTTCCAACTCTTTAATCTAGACCGCACCATGTCCTCAACAAAGCCAAAAATCTGTGACTTATTCCTTCCTACCACCAAAGGTAGACCCAGATACTTATCCGGGATGGCTACAGTGGAAACGCCCAAGATATTACTAATTTCTGCACCCCCACCATCTGGACAGTTTCGACTGAAAGGTATAGAGGATTTTGATAAATTTATTTTCAGTCCAGAAGCACACTCAT
The DNA here is from genome assembly GCF_963576675.1 of Euphorbia lathyris. Lineage (NCBI taxonomy): Eukaryota > Viridiplantae > Streptophyta > Magnoliopsida > Malpighiales > Euphorbiaceae > Euphorbia > Euphorbia lathyris. The sequence continues at coordinate 11,216,354 of NC_088912.1, forward strand.
AGTCATTTAGAGCTTGTTTGATTGCTGAAGCTTCTGATCGATTGGCTCCAAAAAAGAAGTAACTATCATCAGCGAAGAACAGATGAGAGATTGCTGGTGCTTGGTCCGCAATAACACAGCCTTGGATCCGACCCTTTGACTCCAGCCGAGATAAGTAGAGAGAGACCCTCCGCACAGATAATAAAAAGATATGGTGACAGCGGATCCCCTTGTCGGGACCGGAAGAATTTATTATATAATCGAGGTTATTACTTTATCGAATATTGATTTATCGAGGTTTAACTGTAATATATATTTGGATTAACTTTTAATATATAATATTATATTATAATTCATAATTTAGATTATAATTACTTCTAAATATAATTTACAACAATTTAGATTTGGTTCATTAATTTATCGTTATCTTTGATTCAAAAAATAAATTATTGATACTTGAACTTTAATTACTAAATCATATAACTCAAATTGAAGCAAATTCATTTTTATTCAAAATAATAGGAATATGTCTCGAATAAAATTCACAACATGTTAAAGCTATACATTAATTCTATTAAGTCTTATTTTGAGTACCGGTTTATATCAAAATGCGATAATTTAGCTTTAATAACACAATTTTTTCTTAATAAAGTATTTCCAAGATAATACCATATATTCTGAATAATTTACGAATTGTCCATATTTTGAGTAAAATTTATTAAAAACTTAAAATTTGGTCCAGACGAAAATGGATATCTACACCTTGCATCCCTTCTGAAACGGTCTCAAGGGAAATCTAGGGGCATTACCGTCAATATCATTAAAGATAGAAACAGATGAACTTAAAAAGTAATCAATAGTCGTTAAGAGCATTAATGGCATGAGTGTTCGAGTATAGCATCATCAATGCTCAAAGATTACAGAAATCTATATAAATACCTCAATCTCGAGGTATTATATGGTATACTTCCTAGTTCCTAAAAGAGCTCTTGTCATTATTCTTATTTTTTTTGATAGAAATTGGGACGAGACAGAACTTGGACGGGGTGAGCACCCATGGCCCAAGAACTGACAAACCCGCAATATATAAATAAAAGAAAGAAGTGAGTACTCTATTGACTTTAGCATCAGAATGTCTCTCGCTAATTTTGACGGCACCTCACATAGAAGGATTCCGATCAAGAATATTTTACACAAGTATCAATTTTGTATATTTATTATAATGGTCAATTCATTTTTATTAATTATATTTATTCTATTTTAATATTTATTAGGGTAATATATTTTTGTCTTGTATCGTGAAGAAGAAACCTAAACAAAGAAGAAATTTACATGTTGACACATTATTATTTTTATTTTGGTATGCAAATCAATCAATACAGTATTTATGATATTATTATAATATTTATGATGGGAGATATAATGTAACCTCGTATATTCTCTTTACTTTTAGAGTGTCAACTAAACCAAAAGACTGCTAAAACACTTCTTGTAAATTTTCTATGCTTCCACTATTATATATAACTAGTATTGTGCCTGCGTACGCGGATCGATAAATTTTTTGTAAAGTAATTTAATATTTTAATATTTTTTAATTATATATCATTTTCATATAATGATATTAATATTTTGTTTTAAAATGATTTTAAGTTTTAAAAAAATAATATTAAAAAAAAGAACTTTGTTCGAAAAGTAAAAACGTGATAGAATCACTTAAGTCTTCAACTACCATCTCGAACTTATATTTGCAGTTGTGAAAGAAGTATATTCTTATAATTTTGTTTAATATTGAAAGACAAATCATTGTTATTTTATTATTAATTTATAGTTTGGAATTGTTATTCTTGGTTTTCATTCACATTCCTCACAACAAAATGTAACATCATTCGGTTTTACTTTGTTTCGGAAAATTTCACATGCTAAATAGTACTATCTGAATTTGTCGTTGATACTCTTTTCAATTTTGATCCCAAACTAATATACACGGAATGAATTCAATTTATTATAAATTACAAATAAATATATATAAATGGCTTTTCAATTTTTCTTTGATACTATTTTGACAACTCATTAAAAGTACATTTAAAATTCTTTTTAGTTATTTCTCTTTGTTTCTGTTATTATATATAGTATGGATAGAGAAATATATAACGTTTTTCACGTAAACATTTATTATATTACAATTTTTTTATAATATTCGACAAATCAATGTATTAAGAAACCAATTATATAATATTTAATTATTTTTTATTAACTTAATTAAATTTGGTTTGAGTGGTTAAGGACTTTAAGTTATTTGAACTAGCAATATCGCGTTTTAGTTCTGATGTATGTAGAAAATCTTAATTAGAAGAGGATCCACCTAAAGGATGCCTAACGAACCTCAAACCGAGCAATTCGGTAAATTATAAAAAATATATACTTTTTACTAAAATAATATGTATTAAAACTAATTAGTACTTATTTCATCAATTTTTTAAAATAGTTTGTCCAATTTCTCGAGGCTCGGTAGAGCTCTTTTAGATGAATGCTTTCCTAATTAAAGATTCGAACTCGAGATCCAACTTAAGCGACTCGAGACTCTTAACCACTCAAGTCAAGTTTAATTGGGTTGTCAAATTTAATTTTACTTATTAGGTTAAAAAAAACATTATTGACTATTTAACTTATGTTTCATTTAATCGAATATAAATCAGTAAATTAGAAATTCAATAGTGCATATATAACAAATACCACATAAAACAGATATTATATAAATATAAATTTTAATTAAATTATTATAAAATTAATTATCTATTTTTAATTAAATACACAAAATAAGAATATAGTTTTATTACCAACTAAGGTTGTTTGAGTGGTTAAGGACCTCAAGTCGCTTAAACTAGATCTCAAATTCAAGTCATGTCGTACACACAAAAGCTTTAGTTGGCAGCGGATCCACCTAAAGGGTGCCTAATGATATTAGTCATAAATAGGAGGTAAAAAGCACCACGAGGCCCATGATTTTTCACTTTTTTAATCATTTGATCTTTTATTTAAACACTTTGAGCCCTTAGTCTTTTGTTTTTATCACATATCAAATTGGTTAGTTGTGAATATCTAATTTTATCTGTATTTGAAATTATACTTTTTACAACTAGAAATAAGATTTTTTCAGTTTTCCTATAACTATATTACACATATTAAAAATTGTTTCAACTCTTAAAAATAAAAATTTCTAACGCAGGCGAAATGAATAACAGTATGTTAATCAAGTTTTATATTCAAAACTAATTTTTATGGTCATCATGGGCTTAATGTGACAGCAAATAAAAGACCACAGACTTAATGTGCAAATAAAAAATTAATGACTTAATATATCAAAAAAATGAAAAATCAAGGGCCTTATGAATAAAAGTGTCAAAAGTACATACAACCAGATTACACAATACGAAATTGACACACGATTTTAGTGTTTGGGTTTAGCTTAGTAGGTAACGTGTCATTTTTGGGTTAGCATGAAATTGACACGTAAATTTTTAGGCTGGGTTAGGGTTGATATGCTAACTTGAAAACGACATGAATATTTAAAATTATTATTATATTCTCTTATGTTTTTATATATCACTTTATTAATAAAGATAATAAAATTATAATTATTATTTGCAAATATGATTCTAACCTCCTAATTTGTTAGAACCACATTATATTATATGACATCCTAATATGATATTATCAGACATTTTGATAGATAATGTTAACATAATAATCTAAAAATGACATAAATTATTTAAAAATAGTACCATATCTTTTTATAATTTTAAAAGTTATAATTAATATATATGTATAACAAATTACATGTAACCTGCAAACACGACACAAAAGCGACAGTAACCCGAACAGTTTAACATGATTGTGACACGAAAGTTTTTAGGTTGGGTTTGGATTTACTCTTTTAAACACGAACCCAAAATGACACGGCATGAACGCAACTCAAACACGATAATTTCCAGGTCTACTCATAATGCATACTAATTTATAGATTTATTAGTCATAAATAGGACCAACTTCTAAGTAGAGATTATACCTAATTTGTTTTTGATAAAATAAGAATTATTTTGTGTGTTTTCACAATTCAACGGCGAAAATACACAAAGTACCAACTTCTATAGATAATTTGGATTTTATCAGATCCTTTAATTACACAATAAATAATTGCAAATTACAATTTAGAAATAAAAATTCTTCAACACATAATTCTAGAAATACAGATTCTACAGAATCAGTAAATAAAATATTCTGGATGTCCGCAGAAAACACATCACACCACAACATATTTTAAAATATTATGAATATCTGCAGAAAACACATCAAGATTTACTCCACGACGTATTCTAGAAGTCCGGGAATATGTGTATTCAGGAAGTAATCACTCCAATCAATACATTTCACATCAAAGTAAAATGTATCCATTTCCACACCATTTCCTTTTGTTGCTTTGAGTAATTTTTGTATGTTGGAGTCATCAAATCTGAGAAATTCAATATTAAGCTCACATGAATAATAATAATAAAAAAAAAACAGAAAAAAACATCTTTAAATTATATTTTCAAGTTTTTGTTGATTCAGACCATAATTTTTCAATTTGACTCATTTGAATTCTCGATCAATTATAATCGTATATATTAAGTCTCTATTTGTAAAATTAGTTAATTGTAAACATATAATTTAGTCAAATTAATATTACTTGTTTCATTTGTGTCTGGAATTGTATAATCTATTTTTTTTTACAGTTTCATGTATAACTACGTTAAACATAAAAAAAATGTTTCCGCACTGTTATAAGGTAAATTTCGAAAACAGATGAAATGAATAATATTTTGTTAACCGGATTTTATATTTAAAACTGATTTCATGGTCACGAAGAGTTCAATATGTATAATTATAATTGATCAAGAATGCGATGTGTCAAATCGAAAGATTAAGAACATGAAAAAAAAAATGAAAACGATCTCGAATTTCAGAATGCTCTTATTTTTTTTCCAAAAAAAAAAAAGAAAAAGTACAAAAATAAACCTTGTAGTTTGGCCGATTTACAAGATATTCCTAGTGGTTTAAAAGTTTACAAACATGGATATGTACTTTGTGAATTTTGTAGTTAACGGATATATGAGTCAATTTTTCTGTCAAACAATATTTGTGGTTTAGTTAATTTGCAAAGTTAGACTTTGTATTTTGTATAATTTGCAAAGTCAGTCTTTTTTTAATTACTCCAAATTGCTCATTTTTAGGGAAAATAGTAACAACAATAATTTTTGAACGAATTACTGTGTTTCTAAACTGCAAAAAACATAGTCTTATTTGCAAACTTTTAAACCATGAGGATTGTCTTTGCAAATCGATCAAACCATAAAGTTCATTTTTGCATTTTTCTCTGCAAAATAATATAAATATATTTATGGTTTAATACATTATTTGGCTCCCGAATTTGTCCAAAAAAAATTGATTGGCGCCTAAACTTTCAAAGTGTTTCGATAGTCCTCTCAACTTGCTTAAAATGTCATGATAGCTCCTTTTAACTTGCTTAAAATGTTAATCAACTAATAACTCCGTTGTAAAAAAGTAAGTTACATGCGCAATGTGTATTGTACACGCCTTGAAATGTTATTACATAATTCACAAAATAGAAAAAGAGAAAAGTACCCATTATGTTATTAGGCCTTGGAATGAACTACGTGGTATTGTACACAGAATAGAAAAAGAGAAAAGTACCCATTATGTTATTACGCCTTGGAATGAAATACGTGGTATTTACTTGTTAATTTCTAAACTAAGAGGATAATATTTGTAAATCGGTCAAATCACAAAATTTGTTTTTGTACTTTTCTCTAGATTGAAACATATTAAAAATGAAGTTTTATTTACTCAACTGTAAAACTTGTTATCTCTGATATTAGAACTTCATACCTCGACTTTCGTCGTTTTACTTTTTTAAGACACGTGTAACACACTTTCCGCCTGTAACTTACTTTTTTTACAACTCAATGATTTAGTTAACTACATTTTAAACAAGTTGAATGAACTATCAAGACATTTTAAGCAAGTTGATGGAGCTATTAGGATTTTTTGAAAGTTTAAAGGCTAATCGAATTTTGTTGGACAAGTTCAGGGCAAATGATGTATTAAGCCAAAAATATATTAAAATAGACAATTTTAAACAATTTAGGAAAGCATAATTAAGTCTTTGAACTTTACTTTGTTTTAAGGATCAAGCCGCTAACCAATTATTTTTCCACATTGAGCCATTGATTATTTATTTTCTTATGGATTCGGCCCTTATTTAACTTTTTCATCAAGTTTCGATGGTATACACTATTAAGGGATTTGGCCTGCTGATGTGGACAATTTCATTGCTATGTGGACAAATAAAAAACTAAGTTTCTCGATTAGAGGAGAAAGAGAAAAAGGTCAAAAGAAATTACATAGTCGATTTTCAGTAGGTTCTTCCAAGCTAGAAATCGAGCTTAGAAGAGCCTGCTAGAAATGGATTTTGCTTATTAGGGGAAAAGTTCGATTTTGGTCAATTCTAATGTTTGGAAGAATCTGCTGGAAATTGATTTTTGTAATTTCTTTTTATTTTTTTACTCTCTATTTCTCCTATATAATAAACTCTTATTTTTATTTGTCCACGTCAACATGCCGAATCGCCCTAACGACGTGTGTCATCCAAACTCGATAAAAAAGTTAAATAAGAGCCAGATCCATAACAAAATCAATGATGAAGGGTTCGGTGTAGAAAAATAATTAATAAGCGGTTTGATCCTTAAAACAAACAAAGTTTAGAGGCTTATTATTTTTTTTTTTTGCCAACAATTTAAGCAATTAAATTAACATACCTTCCAAGGAAAAATAGGTAAGGACTGTAGAGGTCAATTAATCTTATGACAAATTTGATTTTTTTATCCAAAGTGTTGTACATGTTGTCAAATTGATGGCAGAATATTCTGTTCACCAATTTTAGACCCTGTATTAAAAAATAATATTTTAATAAATAATCAGTAATTGATTAATTATTTGAAACAAATATATAATTTATAGCATACCTTAATTAAAATAAGAGAAAAATCCCAAACATGAAATTTGACAAAAATATAAGTTCTTTTATATATATTTAGGGAAAGGAGGTTGATGTGCTTATTTTGTTCTTATTTAATTTGGAAATTAATATAATTTATTTCATTAATTTTAGATGATTATAGATATATTCCTTATTAAATATTAATTAGTGATAAGGTACAAAAAATACTCCTAATGTTTAGGGTCTGGAGCAATTTTACTCCTAACGTCTAAAATGGTACAATTTTACCTCTAACGTCACTACAAAAAAAAATGGTTTTACCAACACTATTGTAGCAACACTCTATTTAAGTGCAGCTACAAAATACACTATTTTATTTGAGATGAACTCTCTTTAGGAATTTGCCGATAGAAAGTTCGTTTTAAATCGAGTATAATCATTTAGCGACGAATTACAGACTAAATTTTGATCAGTACCGCATTTCATGTAAGCATTTGAAAACCGCCAGTACAAAACGTCGCCATTAGAAAACCTTACCCTGCCGCCCCAGTAAAACCGTCACTAACAATAACAACGGTAGCCATTACAATACTTTTCTGATGGTTATCAGAGCCGTCCCTAATATTTTACCGAAGCCTAAAACCGTTGCTACAATATAAAAAATCTGTCAGTAAAGGGCATTTTTTTTGTAGTTTGGGCAGCTAAGAGCAATTTTACTGCTAACGTTGACAAGTTTGGTCAATTTCAGGCATTATTATATAACACAGATATTTTGTTCTTTATTTTGCACTAATTGCATATCAGTTCGTTTTAAAAAAAAAAAATTTATTTTCTATGATTTAGTAATAGAATTGGAGATTAATATTTATAAATTCGGTGAAATTTTTTAAATTTTTTTTGTCCAACTCGTACAATAGACAATATATTTTTTAATTTTTTTTAAAATTTGTTTCACGTCTAATCATATGTTTATGATCCGTTACTAATGAGTGATAAAATGACTCACATGTGAAGTGTAGATGACAAGATTCATGATCGAGAAGACAGTTTAATGAATTATTTCTCAAATTGACCCAACTTGACAACATTGAGGGTAAACTTGTTATTGGCTGTCAGCATTAGGGGTAAAATTACACCATTTTAAGTGTTAAGGATAAAATTGCTTTTGGCTGTAAACGTTATGGGCAATTTTTGCACCTTATTCCTATTAATTATGGATATAAATTACAATTATTTTGAGGTTTCCATAAATAATTTGTGTTTATTAAACTCTAAGCAATCATGAATCTCGTTATCTGTGCTCTACCTATGCATTATGTTATCAATTATTAATAATAAATCAAAGACACATTTTTAAGGGTAAAATATGAATATTGACAACTAGTCGGTAGGAGATAGGATGAGATTATTAATGAGAAGATGACTTGTATACACTGTTTTGAAAATCAGATTCGATTGGCCGATTTGACTGTAAACCTATTAGATATCTGATCCGGTTAATGCTGGATTTTTATATGCTTAACAAACCGGACTGAACTATTTGAACTGGTCGGGTGAACCGTGAATATGTACGGTTTAGCGGTTTGATCCAGTTAGTTTTTCACTTAAAGACTGTCTAACGAGTCTCGAACTGAGTAATCAGAAATTTTATGAAAAACGATAATTTATCTTTGCAATATAAACAAACTTTACTTAGAATTTAAATGTTAAGTATAAACAAAATTAAAAATTAAAAATCTAGTAAATTTCATAATTTAAATTAAATTAGAAAATATATATTCTAGTATTTTCTTATATTTACATAAATATTTTTATGTTTTTATAGTTTATCCGATTTCTCGGTTCGAGAGTCATGGACACCTTTTAATGAATCATCTTTCAATTAATACGCTAGGACTCAATATATATATATATATATATATATATATATATATAGTTGAACCTATTAAACTCTACCCAATTGTTAATCTGATTCAAACTTTCGATCCAGTTTTTAAAATATATATAATGTTTAGTTCCTACAATATTACTACAAGAAGAAAGAAAAATCCCTACATCTCCCCATGTGATTCGAACCCATGCTCTTTCTAATCATAGGTATGCTCTCAACCACTATAAGAGTTTCACCATCAGTGCACAAGTGTTCTAAATATAACATAAATACAAATTCAAGATCTTTCCGATCAACTTAAGTTTTCAAGATAAATAATTTATTAGTCCTTACCTTTTTACATAATGCACTGTTTAGTCCATTTATTTTGAAAAACATATTATAAGATCCTTATATTTTGTCAATATTAACTCTTTGGTCCTTCTGTCTATTTTTCTTTTAGATTTTTAACCGAACATATCTTAGATTTCAGGACAGCCAATACAATACAAATTACCATGTTACTCTGTTATTTTCTGTCTGTCTGTTTATGTCAAATATAACGGTTAAAAATCTAAAAAAATAGACAGAATGATTAAAAGGTTAATATTTACAAAAGATAGATATCTTATAATATGTTTTTCAAAATAGGGGACTAAACAACGTGTTAGGTAAAAAGTGGGAGACTAATAAATTATTTACCCTTAAATTTTTTATTGATGATATTAATTATTATTTTTCTTATTATGATTTGCTTGTTTCATCTATTATGGTCAACTGTTTAGTCTTGCTGATAGATTTATTTTTTCATCTAAAATAGTTAATAACAGTTATTTCTCAATCTTAATCAAATATTTATTTGACAGTTTAGAGTAATATAGCAAAAACCTGATGTAAAAAGGAGAACCATATAAAAAGGAAACCCAAATAAACACTTAGGGGTATGTTTAGTTCAACTGTTGTTGTTAGAGTTTATTGTTTCATGTTGTTATTATCTATTACTTAGGGTTTGCATCGGTTGAAAACCGAACCAAAAAATCCAATATCGAAAGTTCCAAAATAATTGACACCGACACTAAAGCGAACAATATATAAAATCAAAATATAACCGAACCAAAATATTTGGTTCGGTTTTAAACCGAACAAACCAAATTTAGTTAAAAAAAATGAAACAACAAATAAAAATCACTATATTTTCTCATTAAATTTAGCTCAATAATCTATACTATATATAATTTTAGGAGCAGAGAGAAAATAATAACAATGATTCTAGAGGTGTTTTTGATGAGGTGATATCTTCAAAAATTTATACTATATGTAATTTTAGGAGATTCTAGACGTGCTTTTGTTTAGGTGGCATCTTCAGAAATAAAACAAATATAAAATAAAAATATTGAAACATGGTATAAAATTAAAAAAATCTATCTTTTTTTTCACCAATTTTATCTCCTCAAGTTATCTATAATGGGGTGTTTGTTAGAAGGGATATAGGATGTGGGATAGGGATAAAAAATACGAGATAAGTTATCCCGTATTTGTTTAGGAGATAGAAGAGTGAAAGAGATGAGGGATAAACCTCTTATCCCTCAAATCCTATACCCAAGAGGAGGGTGGTACAAGGAGGTGAGATAAGCTCCTGCGATTTTAATAGGATGGAAAATTTCATCTTATCCCTCAAATTAATGTTATGTAGTTTACATAAGGTTAAAATAGTAAAATGTATTATTTTATCCATATCCATATCCCACATACCAAACATTGAATAATAATTCTCGACTATCATATTTTTATCCTTATCCCAACCATTTATCTTTATCCCTATCCCAACCTTTATCCTTATCCCTATCTCAATAGAATACCAAACGCCCCGTAAGTGTAATTACTCACTTCTCTTCAAGTGTAATTAATTATGGGGTGGAACCAGGGGGGAGGGGGGCTCGAGCCCCGGCAGGCGGCTGGAGAATTGAAAATTTTCTTTTTTTAGTAATGGTGTCTGGTAATATTTTGGAGATAATTATATTAACTCTATGTAGTATTATTTCAATGTTTAAAAGTGAATGAGATGGTTAAAGCTGCTTACTTCTATTTGAGAGGTCTATGTTCAAATCCCTTCAACCTCATTTTTTTAAAAGTTTTTATTTATTTTTATTTTATTTTTCAATAATTATAAAAACATGTTACCATTATTAATTAATTTAAATGGACTCTTTATTTTTATTTTTTATAACACTTTTGAATTGATAAAAAAAAGACAACATTTTTTAATTCATTTTTAATATGTCTTTACCATTAAAAAAAAGTAGACATATTTAATATTCATTTTTATTATATTTTTACCATTAAAAAAAATAAACATGTTTAATTTTCTATTAGTTCAATGCTAGTTTTAAAAAAAGGATAACATTTTTACAGTTTTAATGCGTTGAAGGGTAAAAAATTTTTGCCCAATCCTAACGGGCTGGACTTTGAAAATTTACCATCAACCGCATAATTAATTTCGATTTTTTATCTGACGTTTTGAATTTTTTTTTACTGACATGTTTGAACCCCGGGTCATCCAGGATCCTGGTTCCGCCACTGCTCACATAAGTCTTAACTTCTCTTCGGTTTCTAAATGTTTATTTTCGTTTCATTTTCCAACCCACACCAAGAGTCTCTCTCTCTCTCTCTCTCTATATATATATATATATATATATATATATATATATATATAATTTTGTTATACCAATTCCTTCTAATTCGTTTTGAGTTATTTTGATTTCACTAGGATTATATCCATGTCGTTGAAGCATTGCTTTCCACCATCAAAATCAAATCATATTCTTTTAATTATATGCTATAGATTTTTTGCATCACTTACTTCATCCCAATTTGAGGTAACCTTTCATGTCAATTTTTATTTAAATTCAAGTTGACTAATATTTAGAAATTTGCTTGTCCTTTGTGTAAATTATTCCAATTTTGTGTGTTTGGATTTGATTAGATGGATATGCTATTCGGACCATCAACTTATTTTTTTTAAACTTTTCTTAATTTAGATATTGAAGGCATTTTGTCCATGGAGATGGAAAAATTGCAGTAAGTAACAGTGAATTGTTTCAGCCATGTGATGTAATTAGAAATTTTAGATGCTTCGAATTTATATCTTTAGGTTAGATCCTACATTTTAATTTTTTAAACCTAACTTCAGTTTTGACATATACCATCTTTATAGTTATTATAAATTGTAATTGGATAGTTAATTTTGATGGTGTGTCAAAAATAAAGATTATATTTTTTAGAAAAATCATACCTTGTACTTATCTAAATTTATACTATAATCAATCATATATCTTAATCGTTATCTTTATTTTTTAAATAAAATATATGAAGTTTTTCTTAAATATATACTAATATATTAACTTTACCAAATTTTAATAAATTCTAATTAATACCATATAATGATCCTAATTTGTCATATTCTACATATATAATTGATGAATTCTATGGTACTTTGTATTTTACCAATTAACAAAGTAACGTTGTGTATTTTTACCATTAGATGGTTTATATGAAATTAATATAATGTAGTTCATATATTTCTTCTCAAATTTATGTCAAATTAAATTAAAAATGTATATAATAAATTATATAATAATAATGCATGATTGTTTGAGTCGAAATAGGTTATTTAACACCGAAATCCCCCTCATCCCAACTAGTTTGGCACCAGGATAGAGACAAACCGAATATCATTGTCATAATAAGAATATAAAAAAATTATCTATTACTATTAAATAATGTCATGTATTGTTCAAAAAATAAAGTAAAAAGCAGTTAGTTAAATTGTATTGTATTCCCGCGCAATGCACGTAGTAATAATAATAATAAAAAATTAAAATACTTTCAAAATATATCTATATTGGATTATTATCTCAATAACAATATAAAATTAGACTTGTAAAATCAAATATGTATGTATATATTTATATATAAATGTAGAATATGAGTAATTTAGTGCGGTTCAGGTTCTTACATTTTTTCCCAAGCTGAAATACACCTAAAACTATAGGCTGATACCAAACTGAAGTGTCAAAAAAATCGAAACAAAAAATTGGATTAAATTAGTTCGGTTCGATAATGAATAATGTACGGTCCTAATTAGTGTTAGCTAGTAGATATTAACTAATTTTCTTTCTATTTAATTATAATCGAACACTTTTATTAAAGTAAAAATACTAAAAAGAACATACAAAAAGAAAAATATAACCAAATTTTAATTTAATAAATTAAAAAAAAATCTGTGGTTATACTTTTTGTTAAATGTATGCATGTGGTTTTTTATTGTTCAACGAGAACTGATGTTTTGCTAAAAACGAAGATCTTTTTAATTGATACTATAAAAATGATCGTTAACGACCTTAAAATGTAAAAGTTCAAGAATTAAAGTTGTTTAGTACCACATTTATTATGTAACCAAATTTTTTATTTTTCAAAATCATTATTTTCAGATCTTTCTCTCTTCTCACCAAATAACCACCTAAATCACTTTAAAATTAAAAAGTTGAAGAATTAAAGTTGCTTAGAATATCATCAATTCTCGGAATTTATCAAGTTTAAGGTCGTCAACAGTCATAAAAGATCATTGTTTTTAAGAAAACGAAAAACCTCAGTAACCTCACAAAAAAAAAACTTATGTCCCTGTTTGAACAAACAAAATTGGCTTAATACATCATTTACTCCCTAACTTGTCCAAAAAGCTTGATTGGCTCCCATAACTTTTAAAGTGTCTCGGTAGCCCCCTAAACTTGCATAAAATGTAATCAATTAATCACTTGGTTGAAAAAACTAAGTTAAATGTGGAATATGTATTGTACACGTCTTACATTGTTATTACATAATTCATAAATAGATTAAAAAGGAAGTTTTTACTTGCTCAACTATAAAATTTATCTTCTCTAATATTAGAACCGCATACCCCGACCTTTATCGTTTTACTTTTTTAAAGACGTATGCAATACATCTTCCGCATTTAACTTACTTTCTTGCAGTCGAGTGTTTAATTGATTAAATTTTACACAAGTTCAGAGGGCTAACTGAACATTTTATGCAAATTCAGAGGGCTATCGAGACACTTCGAAACTTTAGGGAGCCAATCAAGCTGTTTGGACAAAGCAAAAAAACCTACAGACATGTAATTGACAAAAGTATAACTGCAATGATCTTTTAGTAGAATTTACCCTTTAATTTATATTAAAAAAAAAAAAATTCTCAAACATGAATTATAAAATTACCTTCAACAATGGCATGTAGTGGATTGCCAAATATCTATGGAAACTAGCTTTGCTTTTCAATATGATAGGTTTAGAACACTTGATTGGCTTCCCATTTTTCCCCAAACATGGTTTGTTGGTGAAGTAATGACAAATATAGTCTATAAGGTCACCATATATAATTGGATTTCTTGATGATGATCCCACGTGATAAATTCCATTGCTATAAGGTTTATTTGCATTAGCTACCATTGCTACAAAAATAGCATTTACCACCATATCCACTGGTATCTGCAAATATTACAGATTGAATTACAAGGTTAAATGGATAGTTAATGTTCAAGAATAGTTTTTATTATAGGATAAGGTGTAAAAATATCCTTAACGTTTACAGCCAGGCAGTGCCGGTCCTGATAATCTATGGGCCCTAGACGGAATAATAAATAAAGGATCCTTTAATAAAAAAATATTTTACATAACAAAATTTAAAATGTATTTCAATACATGATAAATAAAAAAGTACTAGATGTTTCACAATTTCTTTAAATTATTGATTAAACTCCTATTTAACCCATGTGGTATCTAAAATTTTAGTATTTGGCTAATGTGGTATTATTTGATAACATTTGCCCCTTGTAGTATTTTCATAAGAGAAATTTAACTTATTTGGATAAAAAATAAAACTAAATAATTTTTAGAGCTTTTTACATGAATATCACAATTGGTTACAAAAAGTACAATTAAATCATATCATCAAAATTACTTTTCAATGTCATTATTTTTCATATATAAGAAATAAAGTATGATTTAATACTCTAATTTAAAAAAATTAGACCTCAATTCATAAAGGCAAAAAGCATCATTAGACCCCTGATCTTTCATTTTTTGGTTCATTAGGACCTTAATCTTTTTATTTGGATACATTAAGCCTCTGATCATTTATTTTTTTGTCTCATTAAGCCCCTGGTGACCAAATTAGTAAGTTATGAACATTTAATTATGTTAACAGAATGTTATTCATTGTATATGCATTCAAATTTTGTATTTTTTAACTGTTTTAAATCAATTTTGGATGTGTAATATGTCTATAGAAAAACTGTACAAACCTTAATTCAAACTGTAAAAAATATTTTTTTAATAATTTCAAATACAAATGAAGTTAATAACGTATTTTTTAACAGAACTAAATGTTCACAACTTACTAATTTGGTCATTAGGGCTCAATGAGACCAAAAATAAATGATCAGGGGCTTAATGTATTCAAATAAAAGATCAAGGGCTTAATGAACCAAAAAATGAAAAATCAGAGGTCTAATGATACTTTTTGCCATTCATAAATTCTAAACTTTAATAAATATATCCTAGACTTTTAATTTATAAACCTTTGACATAATTTAAATTATCATTTGACATAAATTCATAAATTTAATAAATATATACTAGAGTCTTAAAATAAAGATTTGTGAATGAGTTTTTAAAAGCAATGTTATAAAACTGAGTTTTTAAAAAAGTGAATTTGAATAAAAAAACAATTTTGGGTCGAAAACAGAAGAGGATCATTAGTTTGAGGATATCTAAAAAAACATGCTTGTGTTACGAATCAAACACAAGATCCTTAGAGAAAGGAATGCAAGCTTTACCACTAAGACACTTAACTAATTTTGATGTAAAATTGTTTTCCATAATATATATATATATATTTTCATAACTAATAAAATTTTTGGGCCCTCTCACAGTCTTGGGCCCTAGGCAGGCGCACTCCTGGCCTAGGCCCAGGGCCGGCCCTGCAGCCAGGAGCAATTTTGCTCTTCATGTCTAAAATGATACAATTTTATACCAACATTGACAAATTGAGCCAATTTCAGACATTATTATAAAACACATATATTTTGTTCACCAATTGTATATCAATTTGGTTAAAAAAAAATTATATTTTGAGTGATTTAATAATAGAATTAAAGATTAATATTTATAAATTCGGCGAAATATTTTGAATTTTTTTTGTCCAACTAGTACAACACACAATATATTTTTTTAATTTTTTTCACGTATAATCATATGTCTATGTCAGTTGCGTTCACATGGACCCTGATGACTACGTAAATTTGGTCATTCACCGTTAGATCTAGGCGTATTAAATATAAGCCTTATGATGTTTTGAATCTCCATCTTATGATTTTAATCCATCTAGATCTAACGGTGAATGATTAGATCTAGGCGTATTAAATATAAGCCTTATGATGTTTTGAATCTCCATTTTAGGATTTTAATCCGTCTAGATCTAACGGTGAATGACCAAATTTACGTGGTCATCAGGGTCCATGTGAATGCAACTGTGTCTATGTTCTGTTACTAATGAGTGATAAAATAACATTCATGACCGAGAAGTTAGTTTGATGAATTATTTCACAAATTGACCCGACTTGATAACGTTAGGGGTAAAATTGCTCTTGGTTGTCAACGTTAGAGGTAAAATTATACCATTTTAGATATGTTAGAGGTAAAATTGCTCATGGCTGTAAACATTAAGAGTATTTTTGCATCTTATCCGTAAACTGATCGAAGTTGCAAATATATATATATATATATATATATATCAAAGTAAAAAAAAAAAAAAAAGCGTATGGTTTGCACTATTTGTAAAGAGAGATATGCGGTTTAAAAGTTTACAAATAGAGGTATTTAATATTTAGTATGTTTTTTTTTATACAAAAAAAACAAAGTATTTGAAATTATATATCTATCTACCTAAACCGAACTGGTCCATTATATTTTTATATATTCAAAGTTTGATATAGAAATAAGCACGAACTTGCTTTGCTTGGTCTAATGTCAATTTTCTCTATACAAGTCTGATTTATTAGATGTGGGTTCGGTAGATACATAGACCCTGAACAAGTTTATTTATTATGATATTTACTATAGTATTCGTTGCATTCTATAAAAACCAATAAATTATTAATGGGTATTACTAAATACCGCAACCAAATTCCTTATCACGTATCTATTGGACAATTTTATCCTTGGTATAAAAAAATTCAAAATTGGGAAATTTTTTGTTTTGAGAGAAAATTCAAAATTTAGCTTAAACAGATGCGGCATACCGTTCGACCCATGGCGGGAACGGATGCCGCATCCGTTCCCACCATGGGTCGAGCGGTATGCCGCATCCGTTCCCGCCATGGCTCGAACGGTATGCCGCATCCATTCCCACCATGGGTCGAGCGGTACGCCGCATCCGTTCCTGCCATAGGTCGAACGGTATGCCGCATCCGTTTAGGCAAAATTTTGAAATATGCAAAATCGTAAATTTTTTAGTGACGAAAAATATTAAATCATTCAATTTTTTATGAAGAAAAATGAAAAATTCTCCTATTTTTTGTGACGAAAAATGTAAAATCGTCATGAAAAATATGTATTATTTTCATGAGTTCTTTGATAAAAAGATGTAAATCTTAATGTTTCCGACTCGTAATCATCCATTTTCGGGGTTCGGATTGTCACACATCAATTATTTTCATAATTTCAATTATTGTTGTTCGGGTTTATGATTTTGGAGAAAGAATTTTCAGTTTTTGATCAAAATTATGAGAAGGGCAAAAAAGTCCAAAAGAGGCGGAGATAAGGAATTTGGTTGCGGTATTTAGCAGCTGACTTATTAATTAGAGTATTAAATTGATAGCTTAATACATCAGGAGCTTTCTAAACTTGCTTAAAAAACTGATTATTTCTCTGAACATAAAAAATATCTCATTAGCTTACTTAACTTGTTTAAACTGACTTATCAATCACCTGAATTTGTTTAAAATGACATATCTTTCTTTTGCAAATGCACATGGATTTAGAGGATTAATAATGTCCAATCAAATTTTTAAACCAAGTTTAAGAGGCTCGTGGTGTATTAAGGGTAAAATAGTTGATTTTCCCTTAATAAAAAAATTCATAAAATTGTATTTTTCATGCCAATTGTTTATATATATATATATATATATATATATAAAATGAAAAATGAAGAAATTGCTAATTTTTCAATTAAAAGTAAAAAATTGAAAAGGAAATGAGATTTCTTAATTACCACATCAACAATTGCTCCAACATCAATGGCTAGGAGTTTCATTTTTCCCTTACCAATACCCACAATGAACGCATCAATAGTCCTGTAATAGTATTAATAAATAATGATTAGTAATAGTAATTTTAATAATTAAATTAAAAAATTGTTATTACTCTCTCAATTTATTATTTATTAACAAAACGAACATTCATTTGTTACATATTAAGGAAAAAAAAGAATTTAGTTATAGAAAGTAGAATTTTAAAAGAAAAAAGTTAAGGTTAAATTAATAATTTCAATAGCAGTGAAAGTCGAGATCAAAAGAATTAACGCTATAAACATCCCGACTAAGTTTGTACCTTCAGAAACCTTGAAAATCACCTGACCCAAATGTTATTAATATAAAAAAAACAAGAATTACTAAAAAACTATAACATGGTACTAACTTCCCAATTTCACGGTTAGAGAAAACGAATCACGGAAGAAATAAGAATAATGTATTTGTCAGAGCTCTATGATTAGTATAAAATCTATGATTGAGCCTTAACTATCAGTTTGAGATTTTAGTTAAATCGGTTCTATGACATGGTATCAGAGTCTCTTGGACCAAACGGTCGAGGGTTCGAGTCTTGGCAAATTCGTTAATTGGTTCCATGGCAGGATGAGCATGTGTTGTGCACCTTGCAACTAAAGTGGATTTAGACTTTAAGCTCATGGATAAAAGCGTAGGAGGTAGAGAGAGAAAATGAAAAAGTACCGTGAGGAAAACCTATAGCGTTATGAAAAACTATATCCAAACTAGCCAAATCGGAGTCCCATTACAGACCCATCCATATTCGTTTTCATCCACCGAGGAAGAGGACATCAATGAACGATGCTCCACAATGCGTGGCGCTCTAAGCGGTCGCCCAACAAGAGTTGCGAAACAATATGTTGATCCATGCTAGAATTCTTCATAATACTAAAGCTAATCAAACTTGATTTTATAAGGTCCAAATAACATTCAAAATGTCTATCCATCTACTCTGTAACATTCAAAAAGTGAAAGCGCATAGATTTTTTTTTTAGATTTTACCCTTGATTTTATTAAGGAGCACGAACGGGAATTTATGAAGCACAAAAGAGTGTAGTAAAGAGCTAGTCAGTATCGAAGTAATTAATGACAAACGATGATCCATAGAGAGGATTTTACCTCACCACTTTGAAAATTTTGGTTAGAATTTGATTCATGATAGGCTTCAAAAACCTGATCCTAGAACCCCAAGTTACTTGAAGATAGATACCCAATGTTACCACCCAAACCAAATAACTCACTATAAATCCTAAACAACTCGGAAAGAGTCCGCATATTATTCACATTAGTCTTGGAAAACAACAAGATGTCATCTACATATAAAAAATGGGATGAGAATCGTAGGTTTCACACATACTACATGGCCGCAATGTTGCCACTATCCACAAGCTAAGAGATTTCCCTACATTGAAAATATTCAACAATACAAAAAAGTCAAAGGAAATAGAGGATCCCCTTATCGAACCCCTCTCGAGCAGCTAAAATAATGGTTCACTAACCTATTTAGCATAATTGATATCCTTAGTGAAGCAAAAGTGATGAGAATAGAGAACCTGAAGGTCAGAAAAAACCCGAATGCATCTAAAACCTCCAAAATCAAATTCCAATCCATTATATTGAAGGCTTTCTTTATATTAATTGTTAATGTTGTATTACCCCTAAAGCACTTTTTATTCAGAACATTGACTCCTTTTGAAGCTGCAACGATGTAGTGGTGAATGTTTCTATTCCTGATGAAACCAAATTAGAAGTACCTTTTACCAAGGTTAATCGGCCTCCAAGGTTCGGTGATACCCCGAACCTTAGCTAACTTGTGTTTCAAGGCATCAACTTCCATGGTTGTTCCCTTTTACTAAGGTGTTGTTTGATAAAACTGAAAATTAAGTGCTGAAAAAATAAGTACTAAATATTATAAGTGCTGAAAGTATTGAAATAGGTAACTTTTATAAAAATATTAGTTGATAATGTTTAACTTAAAATGTTAACTTAAATATTTCGACTTATCAAAATAAGTGATTTTTAACTTAATTAACTAATTTAAGTGGTGGAGAAACAACCGTTATCAAACACACTTAAATTAAACAAGACTCATCCTCCTAATTAGTGGATTTTTCCATTGTTTTAGTCGTCGTTTATAAGCCTTCATGTATTTTTATAGACTTGTAGCCACCCTCATTTCTTACGTTAGTAGAAGATTCGGCTTGGAGAACAAGGGAGTTTCTATCAAGAACGACAATGGAAGTTTTAGGCGGTGTTCATTCACCATAAGGAATGGTATCCATCTCTCTTTTAATTGGTCAGGTGTATTAAACCCGGTGTACGGTAGAACTTCTCTAGAATTTGGAATTTGTAAAGAATACATTTAGGGTTTTATATCGCAATAGAAATAGCAGGATTAGGGTTTGATATTGCAGGAAGTAACAATATAACTTTTTTTTCAAAACTAACTAACTAACTATATATATAATATTAAAAAAAAGCTGTAGCAGTGAAGTGGATTTTCAAAATAAAGAAAAATACCAAAGGAAAAGTGGAGAAGTATAAAGCTCGCCTTGTTGCAAAAGGTTTTTCTCAAAAGGTCGGAATTGATTATGAAGAAGTTTTTGCTCCGGTGGCTCGAATTGAGACAATTCGATTAGTTATTTCTTTGGCAGCTCAACAAGGATGGAAAATTCACCAAATGGATGTCAAGTCAGCATTCTTAAATGGAACTCTTGAAGAAGAAGTTTATGTCAATCAACCATTGGGTTATACTGTAAAAGGGCAAGAAGCCAAGATGCTGTAGTTAAAAAAAGGCTTTGTATGGCCTTAAGCAAGCTCCAAGAGCTTGGTATTCTTGCATTGATGACTATTTCCAGAAGAATGGCTTCACAAGATCTCCATATGAGCATGCTTTGTATATTAAAGAGAATGGAGATGGAAAAATAATGTATGTATGCTTGTATGTTGATGATTTAATTTTCAGAGGATGTGATCAAAAGATGATTCAAGAATTTAAGAAGTTGATGACAAACAATTTTGAGATGACTGATTTGGGGCTGATGTCATATTATTTGGGCATTGAAGTTAACCAAAGTGATGAATGTGTCTTTTTGTCTCAAAAGTCTTATGCCGAAGCTATTTTAAAAGAATTCAAGATGGATAAATGCAATTCAGCTTCTACACTAGTGGATTGTCGAAATACGTTGTTAAAGCATGATGGTGAAGAAAAGGTGAATCCAACTTTGTTTATAAGGTTAGTTGGAAGGCTGAGATTTTTGACATGTACAAGGCCAGATATCTTATATGAAGTTGGACTCATTATTTGTTACATGGAGGTTCCAACTTTGACTCATATGGAGGCAGCAAAACGAATACTTCGATACATTAAAGGTACATTGGATTATGGTTTATTTTACTCTTCCCAAAACAATTTCAGATTGTATGGATTCAGTGATAGTGATTGGGGAGGAGATGTTGATGATAGAAAGAGCACAACTGGTTTTGTATTTTTTATGGGAACTGCTGTTTTTGCTTGGAGTTCTAAGAAACAAGCAATTGTTACACTTTCTACATGTGAAGCAGAGTATGTTGTAGTAGCTTCTTGTGTTTGTCATGCAATATGGTTGAGACGGATGTTAAAAAGTTTGAAGTTTTCTCTAGATGGAGCAACTGATGTTTTTGTTGATAATAAGTCAGCTATTGCGTTGGCTAAAAATCCGATCTTTCACGATAGAAGCAAACACATTGACACCAAGTATCACTTCATTAGAGAATGCATTGGAAGGAAAGAAATTCAACTCAAGCATGTACCATCCAAAGATCAAGTTGCTGATATTTTTACTAAAGCTTTGAAGTTGGAAGATTTCAGCAGATTGAGAGCTGTTCTTGGTGTTACGAAGGAATAAAAAATTATAAGTTTAAGGGGGTGTGTTGAAATAATGAACTTATTTTTTTTTTGGCATGAAAGAAAAGAAAAACAAACAAAGCCGCTTAACCCGGGATCAGCCTGGGAAAGCTGACCCCCACCAAATCATCCAAGAACAGGGACAAAATGAACAACGGAGGAGAAGAAAAGGTTGAGAGACCCAACATCCTTGAATGACCTTCAACCGCAAGACGGTCCGCTACACGATTTTGCTCCCTATAAATATGGCCGTAGCTAAGAAAATCAAAGGAGGAGCCAATCCTTCTAATACCTTTGATTAAATTTTGGCTATTCAAGCAAATAGCATTGTTCTCCAATATCATTTTGACCGCTTCAAGGTTATCAGACTCCACCAGAAGCTTTTTCACCCCCATATTTTTTGCTAGCCTAAGGCCAGAAAAACTCCCCCAAAGCTCTGCAGAAAAGGACGATCCCATGCCCAAATTCTGAGAGAAACCAGAAACCCAACCACCACCATCATCTCTCAGAACCCCTCCCGCGGCAATTCTCTCGTCCTTTAGACAAGAGCCATCAGTGTTTAGCTTAACCACACCTTCACTAGGCTTACACCAGGCTAAGAGATGGACCTCTTTCTTCTAAATAGCCCTAGCCAATGGATCCTCCACGAAGCTATCAACCAAGGTGCAAATCTTTTTGGAAAAGAAATAAAAAACATTAGGCAAAACAACCGTTTCTCCTCCAAAAATCTCCTCATTTGGTTCAGTGTATTGTCCAAGAGTCATTTCTGTATCTGTATCTGTATTTATAGAGAGTTAATGTTGTTTACTAAGACTCGTGTATGTAATCTATAAATACCTATCAATACAAGTAGTAAGGCAAGAGAATTTTCTTCCAGCAATTATACTCTTCCTCTATACCTATGAAAGTTTATTTATTTGATCCAACAATATACAATTTTTTCCTTTAAAAAGCTATTAATAAGAAATCATATAAGTTTGGATTTTTTCATGGAATAATATTGTTTCTGAGAAAAAAATCCTTAAATAAAGTTCATTTATTCTATAATGTTCAAGTTTGGATCGTCAAAAGGCATATAAAATTAGTATTCAAACATCAGTTTTAAAATTACAAAATTAGGTTATTATATCATCTAGTTAAGCGATCAATATGAGACATATGACACTGATATTCGAAACTCTAGTGTTTATAGATTAAATAGTTTCCATAAGTTTCTTAGTTGCAAGAATATCTTAACTGAATCCAATGATTTAACCGTTATGTTTTCTCTTCCAAAACTGGTGTTTAAAATACTTGTTTCATATGTATTCTGACAACCAAGACAAAAACATTTAGCCCGAATTTTTTTAACCAAATCTTACTTAAAGAAAATTTCTTACAAAAAAAAATATTACTGTGAAAAAAATATCATAACTTAAAAATATGTTACTCACCTCAAACCCTCAATCCAACCCGGAAAAGGTTTTTGTAAGTACTAGAAATAATGGTGGGACGAATGATGATAACATTCAGATTTTCTTTCAAACGTTGAATACTCATTTCTCCCATAGCTTTAGTAAATGAGTAAGTGTTTGGCCATCCATATTTTTCTGCCCTGTTAATAACGTGAAACCAAAGAAAAAGATATTGATTTAATAAGAAACTAAATAGGAATAACAACTATATAAATGGTTCATCAACACGACACGAAATTAATACGAATTTAATATATTCGTATTTTATTAAATTGATATATAGGTTAAGTTGTTTCGAAACTTACATTGATCTTATATACTTATAAGTTTAAACTTTTAGGTCAAATAGTTTCTTAACATGATATCAAATCCTCTTATGCAATGTTGAGTCACCCGTTAATATTTATTTCATTGTCCAAGTGATTCAAATGTGAAGGGTTGTGTTAAAATAACAAATCCCCTCACATCTCACATTGCTTAATAACGCCGTTATATGACTTCATATATATATATATATATATATATATATATATATGAGGTATCTCTCTTATTTTGAGAGGTAACTTTTGAAGTGAGTTAAACCCTTGTTTTCATTGTATCAGAGCCTCTTTGACCAAATGGTCAAAAGTTGCAATCCCGATAACTCCATTTATTGATGGAATTCCAACATATAACAAGATGAACTTCTATTGTAACATAGGAGCATTCATGTTCGGAGGTGTGTCACGAATAATTATAAAACATATTATTTGGTATTGCCTATCGTCTTAAGCTTTTGAGTTAAATTATTTCTTGATGTGTACTAGAGTCCTGACAACTTCATTTATTAGAGGAATTTTAATACATGGTAGGATGAGCATGTGTTATAAACACTTCAAATCCAGTGGGTATTTACGTGCAAAGATGTGTCAGAGACTATAATAAAAACTATTATTGGAGCTTAACTGATGAGGACATCTTATCACTAGACCCGAGTCCGGAACAACGAGGAGCCACCCGGGAGAACCCACTCAAGGAGAGCAAGGAACAACCCAAGCCAGAGGGCACGCGGGGCGTACCCAACCGAGCGCAAGGCGTGGGAATGGTGGTCTTGGATGAAAAGCCATACCAGTTAGTGACGCGGGACGAATCCCTCACCACGCGGGGCGTAGTGAACCACATCAAGCAAGAAAACGTCCAGGAGATCAAACACGCGGGGCGCAACCCTTGGGCGCCTCGCGTAGGTTCCAGTCCGGAGATCCACCAAGTTCAGGAGCCCCATGACGCGGGGCGTAATCTGCAGGACGCCTCGCGTACTGAGCTCGAGCCAGCCTCCTCAAGTTCAGGAGCACATCTACGTGGGGCGTAACCCCGAGACGCGGGGCGTGTTTTGACCTGGAGAATACTTCCCCTCCAAGTTCTCACCTTGAGGGGACCATTTCTGTGACACTCTATTTACTGTTTTTCCATTGTGACTTAATTACTAAACTTCCCCTTCCTTATTATACCCTTATGGCCATGTGTTAACCAAAACCCTATTCATAGGGTTTTGGGTCTTTTGCTTTGTTTTGTGGGAGAGTATTTAAACCCCCATGTTTTGTAATGTTCTCAACTTTTTGATGAATTAAACTTATAGCCTCCTTTGAGAGCTTGGATTTCATATCCATTGGGTTAACTCAACCTTCAAGTTTAGCTTGAGAAGATTGAATTCTTTGTGGATTTACGATTAAAATCCTCAGTCGATTTCACCCTACATCATTAACTCTTCTCATATTATATATAGGGTAAATAATTTATTAGTCCCCTACTTTTTACCTAACACACTATTTAGTCCCACTATTTTGAAAAACACATTATAAGGTCCCTAGCTTTTACCAATATTAACCCTTTGGTCATTTTGTCTAGTTTTTTTTAGACTTGTAACCGTTATATTTTAGCATAAACAGACATATATAAAATAACAGAGTAACCTGATCAATTTGTATTGTACCGTGGTTGTCCTAAAAGCTAAGATATGTTCGGCTAAAAATCTAAAAAAATAGATAAAAGGACCATACAATTAATATTTGTAAAAGATAAGGACCTTAAAATGTGTTTTTCAAAATAGGGGGACTAAACAGTATGTTAGGTAAAAACTAGGGGACCAATAAATTATTTACCCTTATATATATATATATATATATATATAGGCCACCCTTAATAAAGATAGGAAAATTCTATGTAATTTGTGAACACGACACATACCCTATTAATTGGATTGACTTGATTATGCTATGAATTTGTTGAGTTGGTTTCAAATTTACTTATTGAACAATCCAATAATGATACAGATTAATGTTGAGATTAATGTTGAACTAGTTGAGTTTGATCTTAAATCAACTAAAGAGTTTCTTCTCAAGCTAAAATTTGAAGGAGTTAATCTCAAAGAAGGCTTTCAACCTTGTTCCAATGGAGGCTTTTGATAATTGATTTCATAAAAAAGTTCCCCATCCTTAAAAACAAAGAGGCTTAAATAGCTCTCCCAAATAATATGTAAAAGACTAAAATAACCTAGCTAGGGTTAACAATCATAAAGTAAAGGATATGGGTAGTATGAGATAAGTGGTTAAATGGCATTTAGGATATTATCCCTAAATGGCAAGACAGTAACTACAGACAATGGCAAAACAATAAATTAAAGAAGTGAACAGTAAAACTGGCAGTTTTGTCTCCTTGTCCATATTGATGAAAAGGCCACTCCACATGATATGTGGGGGTGTCACACGACGCGTGGCCTTATGTCTCTGCCAGCCTAGCTCTCCCACGCCTCAGCCACTCGTCCCTGCAACGAAGATCACATATCGTGTGGCGATATTCACATGTCGTGCGAACTAAAATGAAAAGTTCCAGCGGCTCATCTAGTAGACCACACGACGTGTGCCCCTAGCGACACGCCATGTGGGATGAAATTCCCACACTTCATGTCACATCTGTGTCCCTAATTTTAGTTATTATACCTTAATATTATGTTAAATTATATTTATTTATTGATTGAAGAGTTAATTAGGTATTATAGATATAGTTTGGAGGTCAATTTCATGCTTTAAGTGTAAAATTAAAAGTTTAAGGTAAGTTTTAAAAGAAGTTAAAGTTTAGAGGGACCAAAAGGGAAATTTCCCCTTATTGGGAAGCTAAATATCACATTCCCATATGTTATTTTCATGCATACCAATAACAATGCACATTCCTATGTCATTTGATCTTCATTACCAATTCCATCTCCCTCTCCTTTCTCCTTCTACATCCCAAATTACCCAGTTTCAGTGATCTTAAGATATCCGGAGTTTGCGTGGTCCGATTGAGCTGATTTTTTTACAGTAGGTTCTAGACATCCTAATACACATTATGGACAGTGAGATTTTGATTTGGAGCTCTCTAGATTTGATTCGAGCTAGGCAGATTCTAAGCAAGAAAATGAGTTCTTAGTGTGTTGTTCTTCTTTTCTTTGCAAAAGTAAGTAACTATCAACTACTCTTTTGAGTTTTTATGTATATATATGTATATAACACTCTATGTTTTTCAGAGATTGATATTTTTGGGGAGTTTTTACCATGCATTTGCTTAAATGAGGTTTTTATGATTTAGTTTTAATATGATTTTAAACTATGTTTAAGAATGTATACATATATATCTTTGCATGTAAACTTAATTAGTTTAAAGTTAAGTTCAAGTAATTATATATGTATTTGCATGCCAATTTCAACCTATAATATATATTTATATGTACATGATTTGGGTTTTGTTTTGATGACCTTAATATATTTGATTAATATTTGTGTAAGATTTGATAATTTGAAGAATAGATTTAAAGGAAAGTGTATTGAGAAACTTTATTGATAATTGGTTTATGAACAAATGTATATGTATATACATTAAGTGATTTTCTATAAATTTATTTCTCAAACTAAATTTTAGTTTTAATTAAAGATTGTTAAAGTTGCAATTTTGATGAATTTATGATTTATTGAAATAAAGTATATATATGATGATTTATGTGTTTATTTTTAAGAAATTGAAGTTATTATTGATAAGTATATCAATAAATTATTTATTGGTGATTTTAGTTTAATAATGAAGTATGATTTAATATTTTGGAAATTGATTGAGTAAAGATAATGAGAAAACTTTATGATGTTGATTTATGAGTTATATATATATATGTTTACATATATATATTTCTGATTTTAAATTATATTATGAAATTATAATATTTTTAGTATCCATAAAGAGTAATCCGGATAGGTGGTTTTTATTAAAGTCCGTATTTATTGAGAAATACGGCTTGTGTACACAGTTGAAAGACCTATCAGGTATGGCAAAGAAGTGTTGAGTAAGACCATGTGGGTCAGGCAAAATTATGAGATATCTCGATTCTATTATATTGTTGGGATTGATACATAAGGGGATTATCTCTCGGATGGATACGGTCTATAAAGTATTTAATGATATACAATTGATGAAGTATTTATTGAGATACAATTTTTGAAGTATTTTATTGAGATACAATTTATGAAGTATTTATTGAGATATAGTTTATGAAGTATTTTATTAAGATACAGTTGATGAAGTATTTATTGAGATACAGTTTATAAAGTATTTATCGAAATAGAGTTTATGAAATATTTATCGAAATACGGTTTATGAAGTATTTATCTAAATACGATTTATGAAGTATTTACTGATTTACGGTTGATTTGAATAAATGGTTAATTGCGAACCTATTTATTTTGTATAGTTGAGATTTTAAACAAATAAATATATACGGTTATTTGAACATGAGTTTTGATATTAAGTATTTTAATACAGTGATTACGTTTTGACTATGTGTGATATTTTGAGAAATAATGTTGATAGCAAACTTGATGTTTTAAGTTGCAAATTTGTTTAAAAGTATCATTTGAGTATTCTATTATGATTAATCCATAAAAAGTTCATTTTCAAAAATATGAATTTTATATGATGCATTTTGAAAATTAAAATATATATATAGTTATTTTGAGTATAAGTACTTTATGTAGTTGATAATTGCTTACTGAGATTTTTGTCTCACATTTTTAAATGTTTTAATGTCTTAGGTGAGAAAGAGCAAGGTATAGGAGAAATTACTGGTTGATAGACAAGGTTGAAGTGTCAAGTCATCGATTTTGTCCTTAGTTAGGACATTTGCCTCTCATTTGCAGATTTGATTGTATTGGGTAATATTTTAGGACTTGAATGTAGTGGAAATATGAATTTATTTTATAATATTATATCTAAGAGAAATTCTTGAAAAGTGTGATATTTATGATATTTGGATAATTTGGAGACCAGTAAGTGTTGAAAGTGATCTATCTATTTCACGCTCGATGCCGATTGAGGTCGTCTAGGGTCGGGTGTGACACTTGATTCTTCTCCTCTCATATAACATGACATGTGGCTATGGGCACACGCCATGTGAGGCCTTCCTTCACCTTAGATCAAATTCTTAGAGAAGATGTCTGCATCATTCTCCCCTTCTTGAAAAGATCTGGTCCCCCAAGTCTATCATAGGATAAGAATTAATGCGCTCCTCAACATGTGATATATGCTTCGTAAGGCCAAGAACTCCCTTTCCATCCTTAAGCTCAATAGAACTACTTCCGACCACCAACAACTTATCATGGCTCAAGGTGAATACCGAATACAATATCTCACTGACTCGAATAATGGAAACTTCATGCTCATTTCTCCACCTAGGCTCTTCGTCATTGTTCAAGGCTGGTACCATGCGCCTATAGGGGATGCATTGTACTTTGAAGTCCTCCACAATCCCACCATGGCTTGGAGTTAACTGATTCCGGGTTTTTTTGACAATCCCCCTCTTGGCTCCACATATCGAGACCGTTCTTGGTACACTCCCCATATGGTCTGGCTGGTTGCACCAAATGCATTTGAAAGGTGCCGATTTGACATACGAATTATTGTTCCGAAGTGGAGATGGAATGCCCCTTACTTGCTTTCCATTCCCAACAAGCATCCTCCTAGTATTAGACCCATTGGTCCCACTAGTACTTGCAATTTGCTTCCCATTATCTATTGACTCTAAGTGTACCAAGTGGAAGTCTTACCAGCTTCACCCATCCTCATAAAGTTCTCTCGACTTCTTATACTCAATTAGGATTCCGCCTTCAATGCCAAGTTTCAAGCATCTTGTACCCAATGACCATTTGTGTACCAATTATGTCTTGTATATTGTACCCCAAACCTTCAAGATACCATGAGGTCTTTTGGCTTTCGGTGTCTGACAAGTTTGCCATTGTCAAAAGCCTTAAGACTTCTGAGGTGTATTGGTGGACGCTCTTACTCCCTTAAGAACATCCACGGTAAGAACTGTAAATGTATTGCTCGTAGTCAGATGGTAGAAACCTCTCCCTTTACATTGCTTTCATCCATAACCAAGACCTTATCGGATCCCTACATCCTCTTCTTCTCTCTTCACTAACGTGGTCCTACCAAACTGGTGCCCCACCTTTCAATTGATATGCAACCAAACAGACCTTTCTCTATCCGATATTCTTGCATACTCGAAAAACCGCTCAACTTCTGATAACCAATCAAAGAATCCCTAAATATCAAGCTTACCCCCAAATGAAGGCAAGTCTATCTTCAACTTAAAGGCATCATCCTGATCATAATTACCAGCGTACCCATCCCTAACATGCATATTCTCCACATATGTGTTTCCCCAAACATAATTCAGATTTCCATGACCAACCAAAATTTCTACCAATTTTATCATGCTCAAACTCATCAAATGCATCTCCATCACTCACTATCGGAATTGTGAATAATAATGTGATTAGGACGTCTTACCTCGGGAGCCATATGGGCCATTTGTGGTTAAAGAACATTCCGCCTTTGGGGTGGAGAAGGTGGGGGTGTAGGTTGCCTTTGGGGTTAGGGTCTAATAGCCTCCTCTTGCCTCCGGTGAAGACCTTCGGTGGGTGGTGGACGGGTGTTCCGCATCTCAAGCTTGAAATCCTCAAAGGAGGCGACTAACTCCTTTATTCTCGTTTTATGCTTTTTGTTTTGCTCCATAAGAGCTTCTCTAAACCCTTTCATACAAGCTTCCATTTCTTCAAATCTCTTATCAATGGATTCCATTATCTTTTTGGGTAGTCGGCTTGAACCATTGCCAAAAAAAAGTCTCCAGGAAGGAAAATGATTCGGCTTGGATACCAACTGATACAGATTACTCTCGAATGTGTTGATTTTAATCTTAAATCAACTAAAGAATTTTTTCTCAAGCTTAACTTGAAGGAGTTAATCCCAAAGATACATTTCCACCCTGCTCTAATGGAGGATTTTAATAATTGATTTCATAAAAAGTTGCTCAACCTTACAAACAAGGAGGCTTAAATAGCTCTCCCAATTAATAATTTTTAAGATTAAAGCACCTTAGATAGGGTTACAAAACAATAAGGAAAGGATAGTGGTAGGATGGGAAATGGGTGCCAAAATTTAGGGAAATAAGCCTAAGTGGAAAAATAGTAAAATATGGAGTGGCATAATCAGTAATTCCAAAGGATCAGAATTCTAGCAGCTGAATTAGAATTCTGGCAGCTCTTGTCCCCTAGCTACTCTTGCTGGAAAAGTCACCCCACATGATGTGTTGATGGGTGACACGTTTTGTGGCCCTGAGTTCTCCCTCATCCACCTTGATGAAGACTTGATCACTCGTCCCTCTTGCCAAGTTCACACGTCGTGTGCCAAAAGGCACATGTCGTGT
Source organism: Euphorbia lathyris (assembly GCF_963576675.1). Lineage (NCBI taxonomy): Eukaryota > Viridiplantae > Streptophyta > Magnoliopsida > Malpighiales > Euphorbiaceae > Euphorbia > Euphorbia lathyris. The sequence continues at coordinate 11,247,744 of NC_088912.1, forward strand.
GAATTAAGGCTTTCCACTTTAAGGACTCGGCAGCAGTGCCACACGGTGTGTGTCCCTGGTGACACATCGTGTGGGTTGTTTCCTTCACACTTTTTCCTTTGCATTCCATCTCACATGACATGTGGCTGAGGGAACACACTGTGTGAGGCCTTCCTTCGCCTTGGCTCGAGATCTTAGAGGAGATGTCCGCGTCAGAAATTTAAAACTATTACCATGTTATGCTTAACATAAATAGTAAAAGTACACGTTGTGAGGAATGATAATAAAAATTATTATCGGATCTTACCTATTAGTTTAAATTTTTGGGTCAAATAGTTTCTTGATATGATATCAGATCCTCTTATACAATGTTAGGTCACCCGTTAAGATTTGTTTCATTGTCCAAATGATTCTGGCGAGAGGGGATGTGTTAAAATAACAAATCCCCTCACATCTCACATTGCTTAATTGCGTCATTATACCACTCTTTATATATACGATGCATTCTCTTATCTTGAGAGGTATATTTTGAAGTGAGTTAAACCTTTGTTTTCATTGTATCAGTCTTTTAGATCAAGTGGTCAAGAGTTCAAATCATGGTAACACAATTTATTGATAGAATTCCAACATATAGTAAGATGAGCTTGTGTTGTACACGCTTCAAGCTTAGGAGCAGTCACGTTAGCGTGTGTGAGGAATAATTATAAAAGCTATTATTGGGTAGGATGAGCATGAGTTATACACACTTCAAACCTAGTGGACATTCACGTGCAAAGATGTGTTAGCGATTATGATAAAAACTATTATTGGAGCTTAACTCTTTAAGTTTAAACTTTTGGGTCAAATCGTTTCATGACATATGTAGCCTATGATCATGGACTTTCCATTTTTTATATGCCATCTTTGATAGAGGTAGCAAAGTTATACACGTGACTTGCAAATGCAACATGAAGCAAATACAAAATACATAGATTAATTGTTTGTTAAATAGGTTTTGGATTAAAATTTTGAGTGAATTCAGTGACAGAACTGTAACCAAATATTCGGTGGTCAAAGTACAAAATTTTCATAAGAAACAAACATTTTTTGGAATAAGAAACAACATAAAATTCGTCGTGAATTCTGTTGTAATATCTAATTTGAACAAATCTTGAAAATAATAAAATTATTGATGAAGATTTATGTTTAACAACCAATGTTTTCATCGGTAAACTTAAATTTTTTTGTTAATCTACCCGAAATGATGGGTCGACAGACTCTTCAAGATCCTCTCTAGTTCCATCCATGGGTTAAAAAAGGTTAATCTACCAATCCAAGTATTGACTTAAATATCTTAAATTATTACTATATCCTTTGATATTATATATACATGTCACTCTTAATATAAACAGTAAAATTGTACGTAATTCGCGAACACGACACTTACCTTTTTAGATTTAGGTCCTGTTCCTTTTCACTTAATTTTAGTCCAATTCAGTAGCATTCAGTTCAGTTCAGTAATTTATCATTATTTATTATAATTATAATTATTTATATATAAAATTTATCATTATTTATTATTATTAGAACCATTATTATTATTATTATTATTATTATTATTATTATAAGCTTATTTATTTTAGTTATTGCTATTTTTAAAGTCTAATATTATCATTATTGTGAAGTTCAGATCAGTAGCATTCAATTCCGTTTAGTTCAGTAGCATTCAGTTCAGTCAAAAAACAATAGGGCCTTACTTGATTATATTATGAAATTTTTGAATTTGTTTTGGGTTTACCATTGAACAACAATCTAATAATCGACAGGATACACACACGACCCACTTACACGCATTGTGGTCCGTAAATCTAAAGGAAATTAAAAACATCTTGAAATAGTGTTGTTTTTATTACCTTTTCATTCCCAATTCTTTCATAGCATGTCTAATCTCTGCTTCAGTAACTTTTTGAGCCCTTAGTTCTTCAACTTTCTTATCAATTAGGTCCTTTTCTTCATTAATGTCTAATCCATAAATACCATTATGTGACTCGTTCAAGTTGTAAGGACTTTCTTGAATTGATCCTGATCTTTCTCCACAAACATATGCTGAAAAATACACATATTAATTATTGAATGACAATACATAAAAATAAGGCTTAATATATAATTATATACTGAATACATTAGCCCCGATCCTGATCTTTTACAAGCCCGAGCGAAATAATAAGTTTGAACCCTTTTATACATACATTCTCAAATTTTAAACAATTAAAGAGAATAAATATGAAATTCAAAAAAGAAAAAATATGAATTCTAAGCATTTCTTTTACCAGTTACTTTAAATCTTAGAGTGGAGGAGACGAAGTGAAAGCAAAATTTTACACGCTACCTTCAAAATCAGTAAATCAAATTTTTGGAATAAAGTATAAATTTTCCCTATTTTCACTCTTAATGTATGAAATGGTAAAATTTTGCTCTTTATGGTTTCCAAGCAGGCTTTATCCCCACCTGACAGAAAATTTGAAGTGACTAGTTTGACTATTATTTGACTGTCACATTAGGCTTTCCAAATAAGTTTATCGATCAATTGAAGCAGTTTCGTGCATTTTGTCAAGTTGTTTATAACTGTGTTAATAATGTAATAAATATTTTATGCAATTTGTTGTGCTTAATTTATACATCACAAATGTAAATTCTGACATTTTGAGGGTTTTTTTTTGTTTTGCAACTGTTTGCAACATAGTAGACATTTTAGACATAATTGATGCTTAGATGTTTTGATGCAACAATTAAATAGTGAGTTAAATTGAGATATAAACTAGTTTATTCAAATTTTCTATCTGATAGGGGTAAAATTGATCCTACTTAGGAATAATAGAGAAAGTTTTCTAACATTGTATACGTTAGAGGTGAATTTACATTTCTTCAAAAACAATAGCGGTAAATTTGGACCTTATCCTTATTTTTATATTTTGTAAGAATTTGGGCACCCTTAATTGAGGGACTCTGGGTGAACACCCCTTAATTGAGGGTCCTTTACTTATCCAGATTATCTTATTTGTCTCCTAAACTTTAAATATATCTCATTAATCAACCATTATATACGTCAATCATTGATCATTTAGACAAAGATGACCTTCTAACAAGTGTGATTTATCAACATTTGACTTGATCAACCAATATTTACATGGATTAATAATTATTTGAACTTTTATATAAGCATATGTTAAAGTTTAAAAACATTTATGTCTATTACAAAGTTCAAGCGTTATCATATTTGATAAGGGCATCCAGTGGACTAAATGTGTCGAAACGGATAGTGAGAGAAGTTGAGCCAAAGGGAAACACACCTAGGGAAAGAAATGACAAGTTAAGGGGCATCTCCTTGAGAAGTCCAAGTTAAGGCTGGGGAAGTACCCAAATGGTGGATCACATAAACCAACGGGTCACATAAGCCACATGGCGAATGAGGAGGAGGAAGGAAGGAGGAAGTGAAAAAAGAACCACACGACAATATCTAAGGGATACACGACATATCATTCACTTGGCAAAGTTCCTGAAATGTACGGTGTGTCACTCACTTGGCATGTCATGCAAGCCACCGTCATATGATATTACTTCATTCGCTAAGGAGACTAGTCTGACACCAGCTTCTCTTAATTACAAGTTTGTCACCCATGCCATCAACTTATTACAACCTTGCACCCTTTACCCTTATCCACATGCTACCCCTTAACCTTATATGTTTAAGTATTTGTATATTTTGGCTTTCATGTAATTTTGTCAATAGGTTTAGAGGATGATATAAATTCATCTCTTTCTTTGTAATGAACCAAATTTTATGAATCAAATATTAATTTCTCTTTGAGAGTTGTTTTAGGGTTCATCCCTCTTAATAAATGGGGTTTTCTAATTCCTACGGGTTTAGCTTATATATCTTGGGGGTTTTATGGCTCCTTCAAGTTTAGCTTGAAAATATCTTTGATAATTTACGATTAGTTAGTATTAGAGCCAATCGTTTCCTAACCCAAAACTTCTTTTAACAATGGAAGCCACTGATAAGAAACTCGATGATTGGAGAGCCGAAATGAGTGAGCAAAATTAGGCATTTGTTGAGGAAATGAGAAAGACGAGAGCATTTTGGGAGAGTCTCAAGGTAGATATTCAAAATGCCTTGGGGGTTAGTAACGAATAAATGAAAAAGACCCAATATTGTCTCCTAGAGATTCATCACCCATCTTTCCTCCACTACACATTCAAGAGGTAAATCCTAACTTTTCAATTTCTCATGTTGAAGTTATGGATAATCAAATTACTAGTGAGAAGTTGAATGTTTCTGATGTTGATGGTGGTTTAGATTCTCATTGTGAGTTTGTTGATAATGAAATTGTAAATGTGAGTTTGAATTCATGTATGGATGAGGAGGAAGGAGGGCTCGTATGTGAGAATATTGGGAGGTTGATTTTGTGTGTGGTAATATTGAGAAAGCTCATGTTAGAAAGGGTGTTCCCCATGTGTTTGATAAAATTCCCATTAGGCATAACTTCATTTGTATGTTTGAGGGAAGTGAGAGTATTTATCTTGAAGAAGGGGAGAGTGACTTTGGGCTTCCTTATGTGTGGAGGTCGATGGCTATGTGATGGGAGAGATATTGGTGGATATGTGATGGGAGAGATATTGGTGGATCGAGATGAAGCTATGTGTGATGTTATAAAGATTGATGCTTGCCACTTGCTCCTAGGGAGACCATGGCAATTTGATTGTGGTGCCTCACATGTGGGAAGAAGTAACATTTACACCATCTGCCAAGACAACATCTAGTACAACCTTACGCATTGGAAAAGTTCTTCTATTCAGAAAGGGAAGGCTACGTTGAGTGCCTGTTCAACTCAGGAGTTAATTTTGAATGAATGCATAGGCAAAATGGTGGAGATTAATTCAAGGGAAGTTGAACCAATGTTCGAATATGTCAAGGATGCCACTTCACAAGAGAAACTTCAAGGGCTTGCACCCTTGGGGAAAATACCATGTGATATTGCATCTGATCTCGAGGATCGCGTACCAAGTCTTCTCCATGATAGCTTGAGCTCTAGAAAGAAGAATGAAAGGTACATTGTGAGGCCTCTAGGAAGACCCGAGACTCCTAACACGGTATAATACGAATGGATCAAATCTCCCACTTGGTAAAGTCTGAACTTATTGTTTTGTACTTTGTTGAAATGTATGACTTGGGATATATGTGGTGTTTGTTGAGGGAGCATCACCCCTATGAGGAATCTATGAGATGTAACCTTATAGTGAAGAATATGAGCTTTGTGGAGTATTTTGCTGAATGGGAATGGCATCCCAGGTGATACAGAAGAGATGGGAAAGTTTCAAGAGTTGCGGGATAATGTCCAAGTTAGTGAAGAGGCAACTAGAATTCCCAAGGTCATTAACTCAAGACAAGGAATGAGCTTATACAAGTGTTCATGAGATCACTATGAAGTGGTCGATAAACTTCACTGGGATATTCCATTTGATGCTGGTAGAAAGCGGATGACGAATTTCAAGAAGGATGAGACATGGGGAGAGTCCCAAGTCGAAAAAATGGGATAAAGCTTGTATGAAGGATGTGAATCTAGAAGCTGCGGAATGGGCTTTATGAATTCATTTCGAACAACACTTTGGTTCGATTTGAAAGCTTTGAGTCTGTTCAAGATCAACGAGTTCTTCCATACGCAACAAGTAACTTGAGGTCAAGTTCTTTTCAAGATGGAGTGTATGATGAAGGCATCCAGTCGACTAAATGTGTGGAGATGGGTAGTGAGAGAAGTCGAGCCAAAGGGCAACACACCTAGGGAAAGAAATGATAAGTCAAGCGGCATCTCTTTGAGAAGTTCAAGTCAAGGCTGGGGAAGTACCCAAATGGTGGATCACATAAGCTAGTGGGTCACATAAGCCTCATGGCGAACGAGTAGGAGGAAAGAAGGAGGAAGTGAAAAAAGAACCACAAGGAAATATCTAAGGGATACATGACGTATCATTTGGTTGGCAAAGCTCCTGAAACATATGGTGTGTCACTCACTTGGCATGTCATGCAAGCCACCGCCGTACGGGATTACTTCATTTGACAAGGAGACTAGTCTGACATCAACTTCTCTTAGTTACAAGTTTGTCACCCATGCCATCATCTTGTTGCAAGCTTTCACCCTTTACCTTTATCCCTATGCTACACCTTAACCATATCTCTTTAACTATTTGTATATTTTGGCTTTTATGTAATTTTGTCGTTAGGTTAGAGGATGATATAAATTTACCTCTTTCTTTGAAATGAACCAACTTTTATCAATCAAATATTAATTCTCTTTGAGAGTTGTTTTAGGGTTCATCCCTCTTAACAATGGGGACTTCTAATTCCTACGGGTTTAGCTCATGAATCTTGGGGGTTTCACGACTCCTTCAAATTTAGCTTGAAAATATCTTGGATAATTTACGATTGAAAATTATCACTGTTACCCGATCTGCATCAGTATTAGTAACAAGCATTAATGTTCACTTAGACCCTAAATTATCAAATGAATTTGGATATTCACCGTTAGTTTTGACTTTTATTAAAATCTTTCAATGAAGATTCAAAGCATTCTAAGATTTAGATTTAATAAGTCTAGAATAACAAAATTCATCATTTGATTAATGGAAAAGAAAATGTTGCAAGAAAATTAAAATAATTACACTAACTAACCTGTAGATAAGTGGACAAGCAACTTTAATTTAGGGCAAGTTTTAGCAAAGCACGTAACATTCTTAGCTCCCATTGTATTGGTACCAAATGCAACATCGTACCTGCATATAAATTTAAATGGTTGATTTTTACTCCTTTTTTCAAGTAGATCTGTTCATCAATCCAGGTATCTATCCGTCCCACCCAGGTTCATGTACAACGGGTTAGACTTCGACAATAAAAACTAATATTAAAGTTCGATTTTATTATTTGGCCTGTGGGTGAACTTGGATTAAGAATATGATGAACCGGTCTTGTCCAGCGCGTCTCGTGTTATCAATATTAATTATTAAATTTATTTATTTATATATTAAATATTTATTTTAAGTATAATTTTAATCTTTATAGGTAAATATATATATATAAATATATATATATATATATATATATATATATATATATATATATATATATATATATATATATTATTTTTAGGTTGTCTTATTCGGGTTGAGTTTGTGATTTGATTTTAAGCATGAACACGCCTAAGTTAAGAGCAGGGGAGTAGATGAGGGCGTGCAAGGAGTGCTAACGCACAGGACCTCAAAATTATAAGGGCCCTAAAATTTAAGATGTGCTTAGTCGAATATAGATATTAGCTTAAAATAATAAAATAATAATATAATGTAATAAGATTTATTTACACTTTTTCATTACATTGAGTGCGTATGTGATTTAGATATTCAACCATTCAAAATTTACAACCTTAATACAAAATTCTATTAATTAGTAAGGGTTTAAGAAAATTTAGTACAGGGGCCCCAAAAAGTTTAAGACGACCCTGGTTAAGAGCAGAGTGAGCTGCACTAGAATTAACCTGAGCATTTAAAAGCTCGTTGAACTGGTCTGAGCCCAATTCAACTTAGTTCGAACCATTAACCTATCTATTTTCAAGAAATTTGTTGCTAGTTTTCTTTTCTTTTGTTATATATGTAAATTTGAGCCCAAATTTCCAATGCTTTAGAAATGGGACTGGATATCGAACCAGTGTGATGATTGTTCAACTGATTGAACCAAAATGATTCAACCCGATACTGTCATAAATATATTATATATAAATTATAATATATATAATAAAATCTCATTTAGTTAAACATAATATAAAAAAATTACAAATCCAAAAACAAATTCTTAATTTAACACAACATAAATATTAAAATTGAAGTTAATTAATTCAAATTATTCCTATTTATAATTTAGGATTTAACATTTAATTTTTTTTATCATCAAAACAGTCTTAATTTTTTCCTTTTTTAATTTTTTTTTCTCAAAAAACTAGTATCAATCGGTTTAATCAGTTCCCAGTTTGATCTGGTTCAATCCGATTTAATATGAATAAACCGTAGCACTTATAATTGGACTGGATTCATAACAGTTCGTGATCCAACCGGTCAAACCTACCAATCCAGTTAGGTTTTTAAAATATTGCAAATTTCTACCATGAGGGCAAAATATGTTTTGCACAAATTGTATTAATCAAATTCTTTATTTTACTGACAATGTAAATCATTTTTTTTCTTACAAAAATTACTTCATTTTTCTACTTATAAATGTTTGAAATCATTTGGGTAAATAATTTATTAATCTCTGAGTTAGTCCATTTATTTTAAAAAAACACAATATAAAGTCTATTAATATATCGACAAAACTAACTATTTAGAATTTCCATCTATAAATTTTATATAAATGATAAGTTTATCCTTCTACCATTAATTAATTTAGGTTAATACACATATATGCGTTTTAGCATACATGTCCCTATATCAAATAAACACCTCCACCTCACCTGCCACCTGAACTAAAAAATGTCCGTCATATATTTTGGAGATGAAATTTTATACTATTGAATTTTATGTGCCAATTTCTCCAAATTTGTCGTTAAAAAGGATCATACCGACAGAATTACTGATAAAAAAGATTCCCTATTAAAATTATAGATTTACTAATTTAATCACCCCTATTATTAATTGTGCCGTAGTGGTGTGATGACTAGACTAATAGAGTTATACGAAATAAGCTAATGTTCAAATATGGATATATTTGTCTGTTCTTAACAATTAAGAATGTATATTTGATTGTTTATTTGATATAAAGGCAATTGTTGTAAAACAGACAAATATATGGACATATATATATTAACCTATTAATTTATTTAGATGTTCTTTAATTGAGTTTTATATGAATTTTTTATTATATTAATGCAAGTATGACAAGTAACATTAGTAATAATATCACATTAAGTGTTTTAAATAAAAATATGTAATTAAAATTAAAATAATATAATATTTTAATTTAAATAATAGTGAATCCATTTTTTATATAATAAAATATTTTATTTTATGTGGTATTTATAATTATAAATTATTGAATATATATATATATATATAATCAATAATATATTTTTATAAAAATTATTTTAATAAATAATTATAAATAAAAGGCTTAATAAATCAAGAGCCTCTTGAAATTGCCTAAAAAGCTTGATTGGCCTAAAGTTATAAAGTGTCTTGTTTGCCCCCCTAAACTTGCTTAAAATAACCTATTGACTACATAGATTTGTTTAAAATGACCTATTAGCCCATTGAACTTACTTGCATTGATTCATTTGCTTTCCGAACTTGTTTAAAGTGATATACATTTTAATTCGTCTAAACCAGTAAACAAATTCTAAACTTACAAAATAAAGGCTTAATATGTGATTTTAAGTGTTTAAAACAAATTAACTTTATGTTTCGTACATCTTTATAGAGTTTTTATAAATTTAATCATGACAGTTTAAACAAGTTTATAGAGCTAATAAGACGTCATATAAGTTCAAGGAGCCAATCAAGCTTTTTGGATAAATTCACAGGGCAACTGATGTTTTAAGCCTAAATAAAATGATAAATGGTCTATCTACAATGAGTTAGTTTCATATTCGATAAATCAATATATTAAAAAATCAATAATGTAAAATTTAGCTATTTTTTACTAAGTTAATTAATGTTAGCTTGAGTGGTTAAAGACCTTAAATCGCTTAAATTAAAGATCTCGAGTTCGAATCCTCGTCTTTAATCGAAAGATGATCCACCTAAATAATATCAAACAAACCTTAAACTGAGAACATAGTAAATTATAAAGAAAATATATGTTTTTTTACTAAAATAGTATATATCAGAATTAAGGGTTAATTACAAGTAGATGTCTTGTGGTTACACGGATTTGCAGATGGATACTTGTTGTATTTTTCTTTACAAACGCAACCATGTAGTTGCAAAATATTGTTTTTTCTTTACTTTGCCAAATTTGACCGATAACGACCTTAAAATAAAAAATTTCAAGAATTAAAATTGTCTAGTATCATATTTACTATGGAACCATAATTTTTAAGTTTTCAAAATCAACATTTTTTTAGTTTCTCTCTCTAAACATTAACTTTCTCTCTCATGAAAAACAATACCTAAATGATCTCAAACCTAAAATACTGAAGAATTAAAGTTTCTTAAAATATCATTTAACTCTTGATAATTTTCATTTCGAGATAGTTATCGGCCAAATTCTGACAAAGTGAACCAAATGTAAAATTTTGCAAACCATATGATTGGATTTGCGAAACAAATACCACAAATACCCATCTACAAATCGACAAAATCATATGACATCTATATGTAATTAACACTAATAACACATAAAATATTATAAGTTATAATTACCTTTCATCAAATTTGGTGGTGGCAGCAAAATTAAGAACAAAGTCCAATTCATTCTTCATTTCTTCCTTCAAGGATGAGTTTTTTATTCCCAAATCTTCATAACCAACATCACCACAAATAACCTTAATCTTTTTGGTGATAATAGAATTAAATTTTTCTCCCAATTTTTCCTTTACCACTCTAAACAATTCCTTCTCCATTACCTATATATAATTAATAGAATCCATCATATATAGATAAAAAATGATAAACCTCGAAATATTAGTGAGAGACTTCCTTAAAAAGCAGTCCAATTGAATGGGTAAATTACACATATGGTCAGTGAACTTCAATTCTTGAATTTTACATTTTTTAACACCGGTGGTCACTCAACGCCTCAAAACAACCGTTGAGGGTCTCAAAATAAAAAATTCGAAGAGTTAATGATATTCTAAGAAATTTTAATTCTAGAAAATTTTCGTTTTGAGGTCATTTAGATGTTGTTTGGTTAGCAGAGATGGTGAACTTTTAGAGAGAGAAAGCTCCAAAACAGTTGATTTTGGAAAATAAAAAAATGTGGTTTCATAGTAAATGTCGTTCAGGACAACTTTTATTCTTGAATATTTTCATTTTGAGATCGTTAACGGTCATTTTGAGGAGATAGCTAAAGTTGAGTAGTCACCGGTGTTAAAAATTATAAAGTTCAGTGGGCATGATACCGTTAAAAATTAAATAGTGACCACAATGTTAAAATGGATAAAGTTCAGTGGTCATGGGTGTAATTTACCCCAAATTGAATTGAAATTATTATTATAAACAAATATTTTTTACCATGATAGTAAAATTTAACTTTTTCAATAATGTTAAAACTAAATTTGACTGTTACGGTTGTTAACATTAGGGTAAAATTGTTTAAACAGTATGAATAAAATTAGTTTTAACTGTCAATATTATGTATTTTTTGTACCTTATCCCTGTTATTAACAGAAGATATACAATTTCATATCCGATTGGATGGCCAGAATGATGGAAGTTGCAAGAAGACCGGAACGTATAATTGCATATGAAAGAAAAACTCATATTTTTCATTAATGCGATTTGAAATTATACTGTCCGGTAAATATTAGGTTTATAATTACATTGTTTTTCACGTGAATGCTAAATCCACTCTTCCGAACTAAATCGGTACCTTATTCTTAAAATAAACATATGGCAAAAAAATCCTAAAAAATTAAAATTGTTACCTCACTATGGAAACGTTGAGTTGCAGAAATGTCACCTGAAGCTCTTAAAAGAAGATAAAGCTTCTTCACATTTGGTTGAACTCTCAATATCTTTTCTATAAATACTGCATTAATAATTAAACACAAAATCAATTAATAATTATAACCCGATAAAACTATAAATGAGTCGAGTCGCTCGGTTCCATAAAATATCAACCATGTTCTACTCGATTTAGAAACTAGATGAGCTTGAGAACAATATTGACTCTAAATTTATAAATGAACCGAGATTGAGCACATAAAAAACTTGTGGATAGCCATGGTTATAGATTCACGAACAAACTTGATTATAATATTGATGGAGATTGGTGAGCAAGCTCAATTTGATTATTTTTTTAATAATAGTATTTTTTATAAAAGGGAAAATATAAAACTATGTAGTTTTATAAAACTCGCCTCAAAAACTCGTGAATAGTCGTAGTTGTAGCTTCATGAACAAGTTTGATTATAATGTTGATAAACAGATTTGTGAGCAAGCTGGATTCAATTTTTTTTTTAATAATAATATTTTTATAAAAGGGAAAATGTAAAACTATATAGTTTTATGAAACTCAGCTCAAAAACTCGTAAATAGCCATGGTTGTAGGTTCATGAGCAAGTTTGATTATAATGTTCGTAAACAGATTCTTGAGCAAGCTCGATTCAATTTTTTTCTAATAATAATATTTTTATAAAAGGGAAAATGTAAAACTACGTAGTTTTACATAGTTTCATGTGAAATTTTAGTTTTGTAAATTTTAAAATGAACATAGTTAATTAGCTGTTCGTGAGCAAAGTTTATGAACAGAATTAACGAGCTCCTCACCGAGCAAAACTCGTGAAAAAATAAACTTTCGGTTGAGTTTTTTTTAAGAACCCAACTCGAACATGATGTTGAGCTCGAACTGAGTCCATTTTTTTACGAAGCCAAGCATAAACATGCCAAAACTCAGCCCGGCTGGGTTGGATTACAACCCTAACCCCCGATTATTTGTTTTCGACTCTACCGCTCCCTATAACGGACGTAAATTTCCAATGATACGTGGTTGAGTAGTTTACCGACAGATGCATTTTCGAAAGAGAAAAAAAAAAGATGGTACCTTTGGCAAGCAAACCAGTTACTCCGGTGACTAAAATGGCCTTATTCTCAAGAAACTGAACAATGTTTTCAAACTCCATTTTTGCAAAAACAAATCGGAAGTTGGAGATGCTAAACATGTGAAAATCAAGTTGATTTATAACATTTGTGTCAATAAATGAATGAAAATTGAAAAGACATCATAATTTAATTCGTGTGCATAGTAGGTAAAGGGCTCCTCATACTACAGTTTCATAAAATTTCATTGGGATCTGTGATTTGCTACGATATTGAGAGGGTAAATTAGACTCCTGACCACTGAATTTTATCAATTTAACATTGTAACCATTGAACTTCAATTCTTAATATATAGTATGGCCATTGAACATTACACTTTTTAACACCCGTGATCACTCAACATCTCAAAAACCGTTGACGGCTTCAAAATAAAAAAATCCGAAAAGTTAATGATATTTTAATGAACTTTAATTCTTGAAATTTTTCGTTTTGAGGTCATTTAAATGTTTTTTGGTTAGAAGAGAGAATGAATTTGTAGAGAGAGAAAGCTAAAGAAATGATTTTAGAAAATAAAAAATGTGATTTCATGATAAATGTTATTCTGAACAACTTTAATTTTTGAATATTTTCATTTTAAAATCGTTACCCGTTATTTTAAGGAATTAGTTAAAGTTCAGTGGTCACCAGTGTTAAAAAGAATAAAATTCAGTGGTGGCTATACTATTAGAAATTAAAGTTCAGGAGCTATAAGTAAAATTCAGTGAACATGGGTGTAATTTATCCGATATTGATACAGTAAAACCTCTATATAGGAATACACTTGGGACCGGACTATTTGTATAACAATTGGGAGGTTATTCCTATATAGAGGTTGGTATAACAAAGACTCTCAGCACTTGGGACCAAACTTTTATATAACAATTGGGAGGTTATTCTAATATAGAGTATTCCTATATAGAGGTTCTACTGTAGTAAGTAGAAGAAAATATCCTTATCTAAACTTTTTTTTTTTTTTTTGACAAAAACCTTATCTATTTTTATGTATTTTGGTTTAGGTTGCGCCAATTCTAAGTCTAATATATGGAATCGGATCCTCTCCTGTTGAACTAAAACAGGAGAGGATCAGTTAATAAAATCTCAGCCCTTGGTTCAATTTAAGGGCTGTGATTTTAATTAAATGGTCTTGTTTTAAAGTTAAAAAAGAGCTAGTTGTTTAAGATTTTTTATACGAAGACTCTCACTCATATCTCCTCCAATTAATTAATTAATTTTTTATTTTTTATTTTAAAAGTTAAAAAAATTAAATAGTTAAATAAAAGATGCGTCACTTAATTAGGTTTTGTTTTTTTAATTGAAGCCTGAACGGATTAACTTATATTCATTGCGGCTATATTCATAACAATTTTATCTCTCCTGTTTTTTTAATATTATTTATGTTTAATATATCTTTAATAGCTTTTCTTGCTTTTAATAGTCATTTTCTTAATTTTAATAGTCACTTTCTTATCCTAATGGATTATATATTAGATTTAATATATATATGTATGAAGTTTTATTCTTTACTGGTTTTATTTGTACTTAAAATTTTATGATTTAATGAAATATTAGCATTACTATTTAAAAAAAAAAGTGCATGAACTTTAAATTTTGAAAACATTCATTTTAAAATCATTGAATTTCACAATAGACTTTTATTTTAGGAAAGACAAAAATGAAATACTTTTCAATTGTATATATAATTAATTATATTAACTTGTGCATGTAAGGTCACCTTTTTTTTCCCTGATAGAATCATGTAAGGTCACTTTACCAGTTATAGGTCCAGCCTTTATTTAAGGATAGTGTTATTTTTGTTGGATAATGCATAAAATTATATAATTAATTTAAATATTAACTAACACTTTCTTTTATGAAAAGTCTTGTGTATTCGTAAATAATCGTATCCATTATAAACAATCATGTTCGTTTATAAATAATCGTGTCAGTCTATGAATAATAGAATTTTCATAATCCTAATCGGAATTGAAATTTTATTACAAGAGATTAAGAATTAGTAAGTTTTATTTGTTTAAAATTTAATAGAAGCAAATGAAAGTTATAATTCTATTGAAATTAGATTCTATATACTATATGATATAATTATATTTTAGTATTAGTGTTTTTTATTTTTTTGCAAATTATATTAGTATTGGATATATATATATATATATATATATATATATATATATATATATATATATATATATATATATATAATTTTTTATATCAATAATATATTTTAATGGGTATATTTATGGGTATCCGCATGAGTAACCCTAACGATAATGGATTGGGAATCGCCGTGGAGCGGGGATAGCGATTACCGTCTCCAACCCATCTCCTGGAATGGGGATAGTTTTCCTTTCTATCCCCAACCCTATAAAAATGGGTATTGGGAATCCCCGACCCTAATGGGGTGGGACTCAATAGATATGGGTATTACCTGTCCCATTGACAAGTCTAGTTACACTTGCAAAAAAAAAAAAATATAAAGTGTAAAAATACTCATAATGTCTGCAACCAAAAGTAATTTGATCCTAACGTTGACAAGTTGGATCAATTTTCAATATTATTATAAGACACAAATATATTGTTGCTTATTCTCCATCAGTTGTCTATTAGTTAGTTCCAATAAATATTTCACATTTTTTGTTATTTAATAATAGAATGTAATATTAATATTTTTAAATTCCACCTAGTTAGATAATCAATCTTAAGACTCAATCTTAAGTCCACTATGATTCTAACTTTTTAGGGATAAGATGCAAAAATATCCCTAACGTTTACAACCAGAAGGAATTTTACCTCTAATGGTAGCAGTCAAAAGCAATTTTACCCCTAACATTGTCAAGTTGGATCAATTTAAGCATCAAACTGTCTTCTCGGTCATGAATCTTGTTATCTGCACTTCACATATGAGTCAATTTATCACTCATTAGTAACATATGATTAGACGTGGAAAAAAAATTAAGAAAAAATACTGTCTATTGTATTAGTTGGATAAAAAAAAATTCAAAATATTTCCCAAAATTATAAATATTAATCTCTAATTATATTATTAAATCACATAAATATTAAATATATATTTTTTAAAATGAACTGATATGAAATTGGTGCAAAATAAGGTACAAAATATCTGTGTTTTATAATAATGTTTGAAATTGACCAAACTTGCCAACGTTAGGGATAAAATTGTTTTTGGTTGCCAGGGTAAAATTGTACAATTTTAAACGTTAGGCGTAAAATTGCTCATGGCTGTAAACATTAAAGGTATTTTTGCACTTTATCTCAATTTTTTTTTATTAGAATAAAAATTTTCAATTAATTTTAATTCTAACATTTCTAATAATTTAATAACTCAACCACCCAATTCCAATCCGTGTGGACTGATATTTTCTAGTCACATTGATATCAACATCTACACCATTGAATGAAGCTTTAATTTTTGTTTTAGTTGATGAAGTTAATTTCAATATGTATATTTCACATCAAAGAAAATTATATTAAGGTGTGCATTTAAGGTCACTTTACTAGTTATATGTACACAACTCTTTATTTAGGATATTAAAATGGGTTAGTTACATAAAACTCATGTTTATGAGAAAAAATATAAATGTCTCAAAGTGGTGATATGTATTCCTTATATGTTAAACACTCCCAATCCTATGCTCAATATGTCATTAACGACACAACCCTTGATTTTTTTTTTTTTTTGAGAAAAGTTGGTTTTATCTACAAATAATTTTAGATAAAAAAATATTCAAACGAGCAAATTCACCTATCACAAGTGGAAAATGAAATAATATAATTTGAATTTGAATAATCATATTTTTTTAATCTGGATAATCATATTAAATATTAATCCAACAGTTTTCATAGGTTTGTATATTTATATTGCGGTTAAGGTGCAAAAATACCCCTAACGTTTTGGGTCATGAGCAATTTTATCCCTAACATCTAAAATGGTGCAATTTTATCCATAACATTGATAAATTGAGTCAATTTGAGAAATAATTCATCAAACTGTCTTCTCGGTCAGTAATCTTGTCATCTACACTTCACATATACGTCATTTTTATCAGTAACAAATCACAAACATATGTTGGGATGTGAAAAAAATAAAAATATATATACTCTCTTTTGTACGAATTAGATAAAAAAAATTCAAAAAATTCATCGAATTTATAAATATTAATCTCCAATTCTATTATTAAATTATAAAAAACATTAAATTCTTTTTTTAGAACAAATTGATATGCAATTGGTGTAGAATAAGGCACAAAAATATTTGTGTTTGATAATATAGTCTGAAATTAACCCAAATTATCAACGTTAGGGTGCTCTTGGCTACCAATGTTAGGGGTAAAATTGCACCATTTTAAACGTTAGGAGTAAAATTGCTCCTGGCCTAAATATTATGAGTATTTTTACACCTTAACCCTTTATATTAATATACAAAACAGCCTTTTTATTTTTTTTGGTAGGAAAAAAAATTTAGGTAAGGGGTAGGTCTACCCACTTCCAAGGTCAGGGCAAACCACAGACCTTACAGTGGAATTTTTATTATTATTATTATAATTTAACTAATCATTAATGGAATAAAACTCATCACCTAATTCATAAACAAAAAAACGGATAAGATAATGGGAAAAACAAAAACTGTAAAGAGGAAATGAGGAATAACTGTTGTATTTGACAAAATTGAAATAAATTTTGGGTTTTATGATAAAATGATGCGGACATCCTAACTGAGATCTCTGATCACAGGCGCTCTGGCGAATCCCCAGACATCAGACCCACGAAGGTTCTACCTAGGAGGGCGGATCCCCAAGACAAGCAAGTGGGGCGAATCTAGGAGTACGCAAGGAGGCGTATCAACATCTACCACGGGCGGATCTCTAGGTTTACTTCCTCCCGAAGTAATTCACCAACAACCCTGACAATCCGTACCTGCACCAATGTACTATTTGCCGGGGCGTATCACCTATTTTACCCTTTTATGGATAGCCTTATTGTAACCCTAGTAGGGGTAATCCTTGTCTTTTGTTATCATTAAGGGGAAGTATTTAAACCCTCATTTTGTAAGAATGAAAGAAAGAAACTTTTAATCAATCAACTCTTTCTCTTTGAGAATTCAAGGTTTAATACCTTTTATCTTGGGATTCACTCCTTCTAGTTTAGCTAGAGAATAACATCTTTGTGGGTTTACGATTAAAACCTCCATTTATCGCTTTCAATCTGTATCAGTTGGTATCAGAGCCGATCGTTTCCTGACCTGAAACTTCTTTTGGCAATGGTTCAACCCCGACAACCGCAAGATTCCATGGAAACCAGTGACCGGAGGTATGAGGAGCTGAGGGAGCACCTCGCGGAGCAGATCCAAGCCAGCCATGGACGGCAGAGGCAAACCGATCAACGGTTCCTGGAGCTAACCACCTCCTTAGAAAACTTCAAGCTGGAGGTTCTGGCGTTAATCCGACCAACCACGGGAGGATCGACCCAGAGAAAGGAAGGAGCCCTTGAACAACCGCTTCCACAAATGGGTCCTAGGGATCCTGAGGTAAGAAGACCCAACTTTGTCATTGTGTATAACGCTGATAGTGATAGTGATGACTTTGAGGGTATCGGAAATGATGATACCGTTAGAACTATGAGGGATGTTGGGCCTGTTGACAACCGATGTGTGGAGGTTGCTAGGGGATACCCAGGTCTAGGGAACTTTGATAGAGATGATGCCTTTAAGCTAAAAATAGACTTACCGTCTTTTAGAGGCGAACTGGATATAGAGGGGTTCTTAGACTGGCTATCGGAAGTTGAACGTTTCTTTGAGTATGCTGGGATTCCTGATGAGAGGAAAGTAAGGCTGGTGGCGTATCGCCTGAAGGGTGGCGGATCAGTTTGGTGGGATCAGATGAGGGAAGAGAGAAGAAGAGGGGGCAGAGATCCGATTCGATCTTGGCTACGGATGAAGGCGATGTTGAGGGAGCGGTTCTTTCCGTCGGATTATGAGCAGTATATTTACAGCTCCTACAGGGGATGCTCTCAAGGGACCCGAAGTGTCCATGAGTATACCTCAGAGTTCTTGAGGCTATCAACAAGGGCCAACTTGTCTGAAACTGAAAGCTAAAAGACCTCTAGGTATCTAGAAGGGTTGAGATACAACATCCAGGATCGTATTGGCATACAGATGGTGGTTCGAGTACAAGATGCTAGGAATTTAGCCCTCAAGGCTGAATTCCAACTGACCGGGAGATCCAGGAGATCCGCCACTACTGAGTATACGCCTAGAGGAAGAGATAACGTGAGGTCTTATGACAAAGGCAAGCAGGTGGCGAGTGCCAGTGGGGCCAAGGTTAACAGTGTGGGAAGGGGATCTGTTGGAGATACTAGGCCATACAAGGAAGCACCTATACCACCTAAGAGCAACAATCCGTATGTGAGGCCAGCACCTTTCAAATGTTTTCGGTGCAATGAGCCAGGCTATAGATCCAACGAATGTCCTAGGAGAAAGAGCGCCAACATGGTGGAGAGATATGAGGATGACTATGACGAAGGGAATGAAGTATTTTGCGAACCCTTAGGAGAAGATGATGATGAGGCGGATGAAGAGAGATACGCCATTCATGTGGTACGGCGTTTGTTAGTCTCCAGCCGGGTAGAGGGGGATCAGAGGCACCGCTTATTCAGGACCCGCTGTCTTGTGAAAGGTGGGCGATGCAATGTGATAATAGATAGTGGGAGCCAAGAGAACATTGTGAGCAGCAGCGCCGTTCAGAAGTTCGGGTTGTTGGCGGAGGCACATCCCGACCCTTATAGAGTGGGATGGATCAAAAACGTGGGTGAGCTTAGGGTGACCCAGAGATGCAGGGTACCTATTGTGATTGGTGATTACAGTGATGCAGTTTGTTGTGATGTGGTCGATATGGATGCTTGCCACCTATTGTTGGGCCGACCCTGACAGTTTGATAACGATGCCATCCATGCAGGAAGAGAGAACACTTACAGATTTGTGAAGAATGGGGTGAAGTTCGTCCTTACGCCAATGATGAGAGAGCCAAAGGCCGACGAGAAATCTACTTTGGTAGTCTGTCCTACACACAGATCGTTTGTCAGCGAATGTGAAGAGATCCAAATGGTGTATGTGGTAATGGTTAAGGCGAATCACGAATCCGCCCAAAGGGACGAAAGGGAGATGCCGAATGAAGTGACCCGCCTACTTGGCGAATATCAGGATCTGTTCCCTAACGAAATGCCAAGTGGGTTACCACCTTTGAGGGACATCCAACATCATATCGATCTTGTGCCCGGGGCTAGTTTACCAAGCCTCCCACACTATCGAATGAGCCCAAAGGAGAATGACATCACGAGACAGAAAGTGGAGGAACTCATCAAGATGGGATACGTTAGGGAGAGTATGAGTCCTTGCGCCGTTCCAGCTTTACTTACACCGAAGAAGGATGGGTCTTGGCGGATGTGTGTTGACAGTAGGGCTATTAACAAGATCACCATCAAGTACAAGTTCCCGATTCCAAGGTTGGATGACATGCTGGACCAACTTGGCGGATCTCGAGTCTTCTCCAAGATTGATCTCAGGAGTGGTTATCATCAGATACGAATCCGATCTGGGGATGAGTGGAAGACCGCCTTCAAGACGAGAGATGGATTGTATGAATGGTTAGTTATGCCATTTGGGATGACCAACGCCCCCAGTACTTTTATGAGACTGATGAATCAGGTGCTTCGCCCAGTGATTGGGAAATTCGTAGTTGTGTATTTTGATGATATTCTGATTCATAGCCAGACCTTGGCGGAACATGAGGAGCACTTGCGGACCGTATTTGACCTGTTAAGGAAACACCAGTTATACGCCAATACCAAGAAGTGTGACTTTGTCATGGAGAGCCTGGTTTTCCTTGGGTTCGTGGTCAGTGGGAATGGAATCCAAGTTGATGGGGAGAAGGTAAGAGCCATCCGAGAATGGCCCACTCCAAGGAACGTGGGGGATATCAGGAGTTTTCATGGGCTAGCAACGTTTTATCACCGATTCATTAAGAACTTCAGTTCCATAGTGGCCCTGTTGACAGAATGTTTGAAGAAGGGAAGGGGGTTCGAGTGGGCGGACGCCCAAGAAGAGAGCTTCGCCTTGATCAAGGAAAAGCTGAGTACAGCGCCAGTGCTGGCGTATCCCGATTTTGATAAACTGTTTGAAGTTGAGTGTGATGCCAGTGGAATTGGAATTGGTGGTGTCTTGATGCAAGAAAAGAGGCCCATTGCATACTTCAGTAAGAAGCTCTGTGAGGCACGGCAAAAGTGGGCAACGTATGATCAAGAGTTTTATGCTGTAGTGAGGGCGTTGAAAGTATGGGAACATTACTTGGTGGGAAAAGAATTCATCCTCTACACTGACCATCAAGCTCTCAAATACCTGGGAAGTCAGAAGCAACTTCGAAGCTCCATGCATGCCCGGTGGTCCGCCTTCATAGATAAGTTCCCCTATAAGCTTATCCACAAGGCTGGAAAACAGAACAAGGTGGCGGACGCCTTAAGTCGAAGGGTGTCACTAATCAAGACAGTTAACCTGGAGACCGATTGTTTTGAACATATCCGAGGGGAATATGTGGCGGATCCTGATTTTGGTAGTATCTGGGAAAAGTGTAAGAACCAGCATGGAGATGGAGCGTATCACCTGATGGATGAGTATCTCATGAAGGGCAACCAACTTTGCCTACCTTGCACTTCCATTCGCAAGAAGGTTGTTCGGGATCTACATGGCGGATCCCTAGGAGGGCATTTTGGGCGAGATAAGACATATGAAGCAGTGAGTTCCCGCTATTTCTGGCCCAAGTTGAGGAGAGATGTTGCCTACTTAGTAGAACGATGCTATGTTTGCCAGACCGCTAAGGGGCGCACTACAAATGCGGGCTTGCAGTTACCTTTGCCTGTACCAAAGACCATATGGGAGGATCTGTCCATGGACTATGTCCTAGGATTACCCAGAACTCAAAGGGGCATGGATTCCATCTTTGTCGTGGTTGATCGGTTTTCAAAGATGGCTCACTTCATACCATGTCGCAAGACTAATGATGCCTCAGTGACTGCTAAGCTATTCTTCAAAGAGATTGTCAGGCTACATGGCGTACCTAAGAGCATTGTCTCGGATCGTGATACGAAGTTCCTCAGTCACTTTTGGCGGACATTGTGGGCTTTGTTCGATACGTCTCTGAAGTTTAGTACCACCGCCCACCCTCAAACAGACGGGCAGACAGAAGTGGTCAATAGAACCTTGGGAAACTTACTGCGCAGCAAGTGTAAGGATAAGCCCAGGATGTGGGATGTGGTTCTAGGCCAAGCTGAGGTCGCCTACAACGGCTCCGTACATTCGGGAACCGGGAGATCTCCATTTGAGGTGGTATATACAAAGACCCCGAATCACGTCCTTGATATAGCCCATCTTCCTCAAGGAAATGTGACTGCCAACCAGCTAGCCAAGGATTATGTACAGATGCACCAAGAGGTGAGAGAGACTCTTGAGGAGAGAAATCAGAAATTAAAGGCTAAGGCGGATGAGCACCGCAGGGACCTACAGTTTAAAGTTGGAGATGAGGTTATGGTATATTTGGGCAAAGAGAGACTCGCCAACGCCGCAAGTAGCAAGCTTCGGCCTAGGAAATACGGGCCATATAAGATCACCAAGAAGGTCAATGCCAATGCCTATCATATAGCATTACCGAACTGGCTTGGTAAAATCTCACCAGCATTCAACATCCGTGACCTTAGCCCATGGAAGCCGGATGGTCCTTTGGAGTTCAAACAGGGCGAATCGGTGCCGAGTTCTTTTAAAGAAGGAGAGAATGATGCGGACATCCTAACTGAGATCTCTGATCACAGGCGCTCTGGCGAATCCCCAGACATCAGACCCACGGAGGTTCTACCTAGGAGGGCGGATCCCCAAGACAAGCAAGTGGGGCGAATCTAGGAGTACGCAAGGAGGCGTATCAACATCTACCACGGGCGAATCTCTAGGTTTACTTCCTCCCGAAGTAATTCACCAACAACCCGGACAATCCGTACCTACACCAATGTACTATTTGTCGGGGCGTATCACCTATTTTACCCTTTTAGGGATAGCCTTATTGTAACCCTAGTAGGGGTAATCCTTGTCTTTTGTTATTATTAAGGGGAAGTATTTAAACCCTTATTTTGTAAGAATGAAAGAAAGAAACTTTTAATCAATCAACTCTTTCTCTTTGAGAATTCAAGGTTTAATACCTTTTATCTTGGGATTCACTCCTTCTAGTTTAGCTAGAGAAGAACATCTTTGTGGGTTTACGATTAAAACATCCATTTATCGCTTTCAATCTGTATCATAAAATAATTAAAATAAAAGTGTTTAATGATATAATAAAAAAAATCACATATTTAATTGTAAAATAAATATCAAACATGATGTTTGATGTAATTTCCTCTATTAAAATGGATTGATATAGGGATAAATGAAGTAAATGGGTTTTGACCCATTTACCGATCTATTTATGGTCCGTTCGTAACCTAGTCTGATTAGGATTAGGGTTATGGTCAGAGTTTAACCTATATAGATAGCTGGGGATACTAAAACCCTAACACAAGCTAACACAATATAATAGAAAATAGACTCTCTTTTTCTCTCTCTCCTATGCCCCCCCCCCCTCTCTCCTTTTCTTGGGGTTTTGTTTTTAGTTCGTGAATCAAGAGTGATTACTCTATTGGTGTGGTAACCTCCTAGATCGGTGATACAGAGCTAATGTGAGTTACTTTCGCTGCTATTTAACGGATCTGCACTACAAGAGATAAGTCTAAATCTGTTGATTTACTTATTGATTAGATCTGGGTTCATTACCCGTCCCTTAGAGGTTAGAGAAATCCATTAGACTTCTCCATTGAAGCCTTCAGTTAATTTTGTAGGTTAATTCCAAATATTTTTTTATCAAAATAAGGATGGTGTTTGTCGGCATTTTCAAAATCGATAACTTTTAAGTTGATATTGTCAATTTGGCGGTATACGACCTCAAAATGAAAATATTTAAGAATTGGAATTGTTTAGGATAAATAATTATAAGGTCCCTGTGTTTTATGTAATATACTAGTTAGTCCATGTGTTTTTAGAAATGATTATATAGTCCTTCAGTTTTTATTTGCGTCAGTCCTTTCGTCCTTATATTTGAACGAAAAATCAAATTAGACTAAATAAAATTTAAAATACTAAAATTACCCTTTACTACATGTTTTAATAATAAAATATCAATTTTTCCTATTTTATGCTTTTTCTCCTTCATAATAATAATCTCTCCAATATTAGTTAATTGGTTTATTAATTTTCATATAATTATATAAATTGGGATAAGGTGCAAAAATGCCTCTAACGTTTACAGCCAGAAACAATTTTACTCCTAACGTCTAAAATGGTATAATTTTACTTAATATTGGTAGTCAAGAGCAATTTTACCCCATAACGTTGATAAGTTGGGTCAATTTCAAAAATTATTATAAAATGCAGAATTGTTCCTTGTTCTGCACCAATTGCACGTGTGTTAATTCTAAAAAAAAAGATTTCATATTTTTTTATGATTTAATAATAGAATTGAAAATTAAAAATTTTTAATTCGGCGAAATATTTGATTTTTTTCCAACTCGTATAAAATACAGTATTTTTTTAATTTTTTTCTCGTCTAATCATATGTTTATGATAAGTTACTAATAAGTGATCAAATGACGCACATGTGAACTGTAGATAACAAGATTCACGACCGAGAAGACAATTTGATGAATTATTTCTCAAATTGATCCAACTTGTCAATGGTAGGGGTAAAATTGCGCTTGGCTGCCAACTTTCAGGGTAAAATTGCTCCTAACTATAAACGTTAGAGATATTTTTGTACCTTATCTCTTATAAATTTTAATTTAGTAATGTAGATTTTATTTTTTTTTTAATGAATTGATAAATATTGTAAAAATTAATTAAATTGGAGTAGAACGATATAAAATTATAAAAGTGATTTTTTTAAGAGAATAGGGAATATAATTTTCTTTTTATAATTACTATGCACAAGTATAAGGATTTCGGTGTATGTATACTCCACAAACTTCATTAAAACTATTTTGATTAAATTTGAAAACTAGAATATAAGTTATTTTATTTGTATAATTAGTGGGCATTTTTGTACTTTCAAATATAAAAATAAATAAAAGACTAAAGAGTTGATTAAGGTAAAACATAAGGATCTTATAATAACATGATGGACCTACTAATGAGTTAAGTAAAAACACATAGACCTTATAATTATTTACCCAATTGTTTATTTATCACATTTAGGCTCAAACCACTATTTTGACCATGACTTATCCAAAATTTTGTTATTTATCCCTTAACCTATTATTGGACCAGATTTGGCTCCTGACCTATCCTAATTGTTGAAATTTCATCCATGTTGAGTAGAGATATAACATAATTGTTATCCTATAAACACGTGATGATATTTTGACATTTTGACTTGATAAATTTTAGTTTAAAAATTTGTTTTTTATTTGTTTTTTCTCCTTTTAATCTAACTAATTATTTTCACATAGTATCAAATAAACTTTAAGACTTGTGATGTATCAAGTCTATATGTCAGAATATTACCACATATCAGGGGATAACGATTTTGTAAAGTTTTCATCCAAATTGAGTGAAATTTCACCAATTGGGATAGTTCAAGGACCAAATATAGCCAGATAATTAGTTAGGTGCCAAATGACAAAATTTTGAATAAGTCGTGGGCTAATTAACACTTTAAGTAATCATATTTAGTATAGAACCACATTTTTGTTTTCCAAAATCATCATTTTTAGAGTTTTCTCTCTCTAAATATTACATTTCTCTCTTCTTACCAAACAACAACTAAATGATTTCAAAAAAAAAAAAATTAAAGAATTAAAGTTGCTTAGAATATAATCAAATTCTTGGAATTTTCTATTTTGAAGTCACTAACAGTCAAATGGGTAGTGTCAACCCAATAATCCTTGATTTTGCAAATAACAAGCATATGACTCGTTTGTTTTACCTACTGTTTGATGTTGTTATGTGTTGTTTGCTGTTACGGTTTGCTGTTTGCTGTTGGAAAAAACAGTTTTTCCAAAAAGCAGAGATTCTCGCTTTTGTAAAAGGTTACCTTTCAGATATAAAAGGCAAACAAGATGTCACTAACCAAACACCTAAAACTCTCCCTTTTAAAATGAAAAGGCAAACAGGAATATGAAAAGGAGCAACCAAACACCCTCGTAATCCTCATTTTGACAAAAAAAAATCACATCATTTAACTGCAAATCAAGTAACCATCGGAGCCCCGGGAGATGCTGCTGACAGACTTGCTGACAGATTTGCTAATTATGGTCTTCATATAACAATGGCGACTCTTGCAACATTTTGATCAATGATGAAGTCTTCATATAAAAAAGGCGACTTTTGCAACATTTCGATCAATGATGATATTAATGGTGTTTCTACTTATAAGTTTGTGTAGTTAGACATTTTTTGTCCATCCGAGCTGAACTTATTGTATTTGCTATTCTTTATTTTCTTTGATAAATTCGGGGTCATCGGCTCTGGGATACCAATCTAGTTGGAATGTCTTCGGTTGGCCTTCTCCTAACTTTCATTAAAAAAATATTAATTATTTCTAAATATATTTCTAGTTTTCCTGAATATTATTTATTGTAATTAAATTTATTGTGACAGGTTAAAATAAGTTTGTAATTATAATTATATTTATACGTATATAAAATTTATAATTACAATTAAATAAATTTGCTAATGCACAACAATCAAAAAGTAAATTACCGACAGAATTTCCGCTGGAAATTTGTCAGTAAACCGACCAGCTCATGTGTCCACCTAGTCCATTAGCGACTACATGTAGTCGCAAAATTTGGTCGGTAAAAATTGTGACGACTCAGCGACTAAATCAGACAGACGCTAAAGTCTGCGACTATAGTAAGAAATAGTCGGCGTTTGTCCAGCGACTATGCACTTACCGACTGAATGCATTTGGTCGGTAAACTGATAAATTCAGTCGGTAAACCGCTTCAGCTACCGAATTAGCTACTAGAATTGTGGTAGTTAACTAGCTGTTTTCTTGTAGTGTTCTTTGACATTAACCTTTATATATATATATATGGGGTTGGTCTTAATGGTATCAGTAACCATCCAGACCCCTAAATGGATGCAAAATCTCTACCATTGATTTTGATCCAATGGTGTGATCATTTAATGTAATTTTTTTTTTGGTAGAAGATCATTTAATGTAATTAATATCATAATAAATGACTTATCTTGTAAATTGCATTTTTCTCTCTCTTTGTAATTACTCCTTCTTCATTAGTATTCATCTCCAAACAGATTAATCTGGAAAATTCATCAGAAAATTCATCACGGTGGTCGAAAAATTCATCGCGGTGGCCAGAAAATTCATCCTTCAGTTTCATGTTTGTATATGTCCATGAAGAAAACGTTTTCTTATTGTATTTATTAAATCTGGAAAATTCATCGTAAAATTCATCGCGGTGGCCGGAAAATTCATCCTTGTCCCTCAATCGTTAATGGATTTTTCTTGCTGATTTCGACTAACAATTTGGTTTCGATTTCATTAATATTACTCGGTTAATTTCTGAATTGATGTTTGTGTTCCTCTTTACTTCATAATGGATTTATTTCTTAAGTGTCATTAAACTGTAGTTCAGTTTCGTGTTTGTATATGTCCATGAAGAAAAGTTTTCTTACTGCATTTATTAAATTTTTATCCAATTTATATTAATTTTATTTTTTAAGATGGTTCATGGATATATACTGCCTCATTGTAATCCGATTATTATTGATTTAAAAAAATAATAATAATAAACCGAGAATTTCTTATGCAAATGTCATAAAAAAGGAGGAAAAAAAACAACCATTTTTCTGCTTTGGTTTAATAGTTGTTCAATTTTCTAGATGGTTTGGATATTAATATCATTTTGGATTCCAATGCAGGGATTAAATTGGAAAACAAAAAAAAATTGAATTTTAATTTCAAATATGAAGACGTTTATTGCTCAATATTGAATGAAAAATCGAAAAATAAAATTTTTTTATGGAGAAACTAGGGATCGAACCTAGTCTTGGTTACTCAGTTCACATTCTACCTAACCATTTAACTACAAGCATCTTGTGTTGCTCTTCTCAATCGAAAATGCTATTAACTACGTAATGAACTCCTCGCTTCCACACATAGGGTGCGGATTGCTCTACCCCAATCTGAATTTCATCTTTTTTTTTTTTATCAACAAATGCATTTATTGCATCTAATAAATGAGTTTCTTTATTTCATTTTCACAAAATTTGATGCATATTGAGATCTACAAGTGTCTTAATGATTTTAAAGGGAATTAAAATAAGTATTTCATCCAAATCACTTGTTTGAATAATTTCTTTTTTTTTAAAAAAAATTATTTTGTTGATAATTTTGTCCTTATATCACTACTAAATCACGTTTTAACAAAAGCATACTAATACTCTATTTTTAACTGAAAATAAATAATCAAACTATAAAAATATAAGGTTTTATTTCAAATAAATAATCAAACTCATGCCGATTGTTCGGATCCCACTGTTGTCGAGCTTAACGTCTCACAAGAATTCCGTTTCAATCACAATGACTTATTTCGCTCTAAAATGTCCAATGTATTTATTCGAGAATAAATTACAATACGATTTGAGAATCTAATAAAAAAGACTAACTTGGACAAGACCTTACTTATGTTTGAAGCAACTCAACATTGACACAGGACACATTCTATCTAAAATTGTTTGATTCGAGCTAAGAAACGTCACGGTAAGTTAACGAATTACGTTGCGTTACGTATTGTAAGCTCATGCCGATTGTTCGGATCCAACCGTTGTCGAGCTTAACGTCTCACAAGAATTCCGTTTCAATCACAATGACTTATTTCACTCAAAATGTCCAATGTATTTATTCGAGGATAAATTGAATACGATTTGGAAAAAAAATTGAATTTCAAATATGAAGACGTTTATTGCTCAATATTGAATGTTAAATCCAAAAATAAAACATTTTTATGGAGAAACCAAGGATCGAACCTGATCCTAATTACTCAATGCACATCATACCTAACCATTTAGCTACAGGCATCTTCTATTGCTCTTCTCAATCGAAAAAACTATTAACTACATAACGAAACCCTCCCTTCCACACATAGATTGCGGATTGCTCTACCCCAATCCAAATTTCATCTTCCTCACTCCCTTTTTTTTCAACACATGCATTTATTGTATCTAATAAATGAGTTCCTTTATTCCATTTTCACAAAATTTTATGCATATTGGGATCTACAAGTGTCCTAATGCTTTTAAAGGGAATGAAAATAAGTATTTCATCCAAATATGATTTCTTTTAAAAAAAAATATTTTGTTGATAATTTTGTCCTCATATTACTACTAAATCACGTTTTAACAAAAGCATACTAATACTCTATTTTTAACTGAAAATAAATAATCAAACTAAAAAAATATAATAAGTTTTTATTTCAATAATTATAAACGTATGTAGCATATAGTAGTTTTCATTTTATACGATGTATGTGATTCAATTGTTATTTAAAAAAATTCAGACCTAAAAAAATTACACATGCTAAAAATCCCTATTGATGCTTAAATCGAGATTCTAAATATTACGTTACGTCAAGGTAAGTTAACGAATTACGTTACATTACGTATTGTAAGGTCATGTCGATTGTTCGGATCCCACTGTTGTTGAGCTTAACATCTCACAAGAATTCCGTTTGAATCACAATGACTTATTTTGATAAAAGTTCAAAGTATTTATTCGAAAATAAATTACAATACGATTTAAAAATCTAATAAAAAAGACTGACTTGGACAATACCTTACTTGTGTTTGAAGCAACTCAACATTGATATAAGAAGCATTATGTCTAACATTATTTGATTCGAGCTAAGACGCGTATTGTAAGTTAATGAATTACGTTACGTTACGTATTGTAAGCTCATGCCGATTGTTCAGATCCAACCGTTGTCGAGCTTAACGTCTCACAAGAATTCCATTTCAATCACTATAACTTATTTCGCTCAAAATGTCCAATGTATTCATTCGAGGATAAATTACAATACGATTTGGAAAAAAATTGAATTTCAAATATGAAGACATTTATTTCTCAATATTGAATGCTAAATCGAAAAATAAAATGTTTTTATGGAGAAAAAAAGGATCGAACCTGGTCCTGGTTACTCAGTGCACATCATACCTAACCATTTAGCTACAAGCATCTTCTGTTGCTCTTCTCAATCGAAAAAACTAGTAACTACGTAACGAAACCCTCCCTTCCACACATAGGGTGCAGATTGCTCTACCCCAATCCGAATTTCGTCTTCCTCACTCCCTTTTTTTTCAACACATGCATTTATTGCATCTAATAAATGAGTTCCTTTATTCCCTTTTCACAAAATTTGATGCATATTGGGATCTACAAGTGTCCTAATGCTTTTAAAGGGAATGAAAATAAGTATTCCATCTAAATCACTTGTTTGAATGATTTCATTTTTTTTAAAATTATTTTATTGATAATTTTGTCCGTATATCACTACTAAATCACGTTTTAACAAAAGCATACTAGTACTCTATTTTTAACTGAAAATAAATAATCAAACTATAAAAATATAATAAGTTTTTATTTCAAATCATGATAAACGTATGTAGCATATAGTAGTTTCATTATTTTATACGATGTATTTGGTTCAATTGTTATTTAAAAAATTCAGACCTAAAAAAATTACACATGCTAAAAATCCCTATTGATGCTTAAATCGAGATTCTAAATATTATGTTACGTTACGGTAAGTTAACGAATTATGTTACATTACGTATTGTAAGGTCATGTCGATTGTTCGGATCCCACTGTTGTCGAGATTAACATCTCACAAGAATTCTGTTTGAATCACAATGACTTATTTTGATAAAAGTTCAAAGTATTCATTCAAAAATAAATTACAATACGATTTGAAAATCTAATAAAAAAGACTGACTTGGACAATACCTTACTTGTGTTTGAAACAACTCAATATTGATATAAGAAGCATTCTGTCTATCATTATTTGATTCGAGCTAAGACACGTATGGTAAGTTAACGAATTACATTATGTTACGTATTGTAAGCTCATGCCGATTGTTCAGATCCAACCGTTGTCGAGCTTAACGTCTCACAAGAATTCCGTTTCAATCACAATGACTTATTTCGCTCAAAATTTCCAATGTACTTATTTGAGAATAAATTACAATACGATTTGGGAAAAAAATTGAATTTCAAATATGAAGACGTCTATTGCTCAATAGTGAATGCTAAATCGAAAAATAAAACATTTTTATGGAGAAACCAAGGTTCGAACCTGGTCCTGGTTACTTAGTATATATCATACCTAACCATTTAGCTACAAGCATCTTCTATTACTCCTCTCAATCGAAATTACTATTATCTACGTAACGAACCCCTCTCTTTCACACATAGAGTGCGGATTGCTCTATCCCAATCCAAATTTCATCTTCCTCACTCCCTTTTTTTGTCAACACATGCATTTATTGCAGCTAATAAATGAGTTCCTTTATTCCCTTTTCACAAAATTTAATGTATATTGGGATCTACAAGTGTCCTAATGCTTTTAAAAGAAATGAAAATAAGTATTTCATCCAAATATGATTTCTTTTTTAAAAAAAAAAAATATTTTGTTGATAATTTTGTCCTTATATCACTACTAAATCACGTTTTAACAAAAGCATACTAATACTCTATTTTTAACTGAAAATAAATAATCAAAATATAAAAATATAAGGTTTTATTTCAAATAAATAATCAAACTCATGCCGATTGTTCGGATCCCACTGTTGTCGAGCTTAACGTCTCACAAGAATTCCGTTTCAATCACAATGACTTATTTCGCTCTAAAATGTCCAATGTATTTATTCGAGAATAAATTACAATACGATTTGAGAATCTAATAAAAAAGACTAACTTGGACAAGACCTTACTTATGTTTGAAGCAACTCAACATTGACACAGGACACATTCTATCTAAAATTGTTTGATTCGAGCTAAGAAACGTCACGGTAAGTTAACGAATTACGTTGCGTTACGTATTGTAAGCTCATGCCGATTGTTCGGATCCAACCGTTGTCGAGCTCATGCCGATTGTTCGGATCTAAAATTGTTTGATTCGAGCTAAGAAACGGTAAGTTAGCGAATTACGTTACATTACGTATTGTAAGCTCATGTCGATTGTTCGGATCCCACTGTTGTCGAGCTTAACATCTCACAAGAATTCCGTTTGAATCACAATGACTTATTTTGATAAAAGTTCAAAGTATTTATTCAAAATTAAATTACAATACGATTTGAAAATCTAATAAAAAAGACTGACTTGGACAATTTCTTACTTGTGTTTGAAGCAACTCAACATTGATACAAGAAGCATTCTATCTAACATTATTTGATTCGAGCTAAGACATGTATTCTAAGTTAACGAATTACGTTACGTTACTTATTTTAAGCTCATGTCAATTGTTCGGATCCCACTGTTGTCGAGTTTAACATCTCACAAGAATTCCATTTGAATCACAATGACTTATTTTGATAAAAGTCCAATACGATTTGAAAATCTAATAAAAAAGACTGACTTGGACAAGACCGTATTTGTGTTTGAAGCAATTGAACATGTTGTATCATTCCATAAAATTTCACACTAACCGAAGAAGTACAATTATACAAGAAGCATTCTATCTAATATTGTTTTTTATTCGAGCTAAGAAACGTACTATAAGTTAACGAATTACGTTACGTTACGTATTGTAAGCTCATGTCGATTGTTCGGATCCCAGTGTTGTCGAGCTTAACATCTCAGATAATAAATTACTTTCTTTATTTCCTTTTCACAAAATTTGATGCATATTGGGATCTACAAGTGTCCTGATGATTTTAAAGAGAATGAAAAAACATTTCATCCAAATTATTTGTGTGAATGATTTTTTTTTTTAAATTTATTTTGTTGATAATTTTGTCCTTACATCACTACTAAATTATGTTTTAACAAAATCATACTAGTACTATATTTTTAACTAGAAATAAATAATCAAACTATAAAATTACAATGTTTTTGTCGTGTGACCAAGAGGTCACGGGTTCGAGTCTTAGGAGCGGCCTGCTTGCCAGTACACCGTTGTGGTGGGACCCCTCCCCGGACCCTCGCTCAGCGAGGACGCGTAGTGCGACCGGGCCGCCCTTTTTTTAATGATAGTAATTTTTATTTTAAAGGATGTATGTGGTTCAATTGTTAAACAATCGAGATTCTAAATATTACATCACGGTAAGTTAACGAATTATGTTACGTTACGTATGGTAAGCTCATGTCGATTGTTCGGTTCCCACTGTCGTCGAGCTCAAAATTTACAGTATTCTGTTTCAATTACAATAAACATTTTGCTAAAAGTGTATTGTAATTATTCAAAAATAAATTACGATACGATTTGAAAACATAATGAAATCGTTCTATTGTAATCCCAAAAAAATCATTTTCCAAAGGCATAAACTTGATCACAACAAATGAAGATGTTTATCCTTAGCATTAATTTTGAAAATCCAAAGGCGGCACAATTAATGCCATGAATTTAAAAAAGGGAGAAGGTACCAAAATAGGTCTAAGGTTTTTGGGTAAGTACCAATTTAGGCTCAACGTTCAAAATAGCACCAATATAGCCTTAACGTTTACAACCTAATATCAATTTAGGCTTAACGTTTACAATATAGCATCAATTTAGGCCTCACGTACAAAATAACACCAATATAGGCTTAACGTTTACAAAATAATACGAATTTAAGCTTAACATTTACAAAATATATCCAATTTAAGCTAAACGTCACAATTAAATTAACCATATTATATTCTTTTCCTATTAACTTTATATGTTATCTTTTTATTTAGTTCTATATTCTTATTTATTACAATACAATTAATTAGTATTCTTGCTCATTAAAAGCTTATATTTGTTTTTCATCAATGATTCCATGACTCCTAAATTTCATTGCTCATGTAATATATGCAAACTAAAATATTGTGGATAGTCAATGACATATATCAATATTATTTTAACTAGTGTTCGAAATATTGAACTACTTTTAGTTTGCATATATTACATGAGCCATGGAATTTAGGAGTCATGGAATGATTGATGAAAAACAAATATAAGGTTTTAATGAACAAGAATACTAATTAATTGTCTTATAATAAATAAAAAAATAGAACTAAATAAAAAGATAACATATAAAGTTAATAGGAAAAGAATATAATATGGTTAATTTAATTGTGACGTTTAGCTTAAATTGGATATATTTTGTAAACGTTAAGCTTAAATTCGTATTATTTTGTAAACGTTAAGCCTATATTGGTGCTATTTTGTATGTGAGGCCTAAATTGATGCTATATTGTAAACGTTAAGCCTAAATTGATATTAAGTTGTAAACGTTAAGCCTATATTGGTGCTATTTTGAACGTTGAGCCTAAATTGGTACTTATCCAAAAACCTTAGGCCTATTTTGATACCTTATCGCTTTAAAAAAATCACATAAACGGCTAACAATTTTCTAAGTTGTATTTGTAGAAGTGACTCTTCAGTTTCTTGTTTTTATATGTCCATGAATAACACATTTTCTTATTGCATTTATTAAATTTTTATTAATTTTTTCGCGGTGGCCGGAAACTGGAACCTTGTGGCCGGGAACTGGAACCTTGCGCTGGAAACATCAACCTTATGGCTGTTCAGTTTCTTGTTTTTATATGTCCATGAAGAAAACGTTTTCTTATTGCATTTATTTAATTTTTATTCATTTTTTCGCGGTGGCCGGAAACTGGAACCTTGCGCCGGAAACATCAACCTTGTGGCTCTTCAGTTTCTCGTGTTTTATATGTCCATGAAGAAAATGTTTTCTTATTGCATTTATTTAATTTTTATTCATTTTTTCATGGTGGCCAGAAAATTTATCGCGGTGGCCGGAATCTGGAACCTTGTGGCTGGAATCTGAAAATGGTGCGCCGAAATCTTCAACCTTGTGGCTGTGATTTTCTGTAAAAATGGTGTATTGTAAAGATAAATGGAGAGAGAAAGTCTAAGAATTAATTGAGGAGAGGGAAATATGATATGCATTTATTGAGGGGTTATTTTATTTTGGTTCCATGGGATGGGTTGAAACCATTGAAGACTTTCCCATATATATATATATATATATATATATATATATATATATATATATATATATATATATATATATATATATATATACATGTTATTTTGTGAAAAGTTAACAACTTTAACCATACATAATGTTTTTTTTATATAAAATGTCATATATCATTTCATTAGGCGAAACAACACATAGATTAAGAAAAGTAGGAAAAAAAACCCACACACAAATAGAAAAAAAAATTTACGAAGAGCACTAAAAACCATAAAAGGTACAAATAAAATAACAAAGATATAAATCATATCCTTCTCATAGGTTGAATTATGTAGAAAAACCGTTGCAATTCATTCTTCATCATTTAGATTCTTCCGGACATTGGAATCTGAATCATTTTTTTTGTTCGCAACCATATAAATTTATAATAAAATTTGAAGGAATGACTGAGTTTATAAATTGTAAAAAATACAAACCTTTATTTAGAAGTTTTTAAACCACGTAGATTGTTTTCACAAATCGATAAACTATGAGATTTATTAATTTTTACTTTTTCGTAAATTATTTACCCTAAATTTTTCTCATCTAACCCAATAGAAGGGAGAGGTAATTAGATTAGACCACGTTGAAATTGTGATGAACAAAAAGTGGATTGGGACATAGATGAATGGTGTTGTTGGGTAGTGAGCTAACAACTATCCACTAATAATAGACACATCAAAATTCACATTAATAGAAATAAAGACAATCACATTAATGGAAATAGTGATCAATCTATTCTTTAAAAGAGACCCTTTGCTATTGAAAGTAGGTTACACAATATATATATATATATATATATATATATAACCATAACGTTTTAGAAAGGCAAAAAGCATTCTGGGGCCTCTTATCTTCTCGATCTTTCATTTAGACACATTGAGCTCATTATCTTTTTTTTTGTTTAGTGCATTAAACCTTCGATCTTTCATTTAGACACATTGAACCCTTGATCTTTCATATATTGGTGTATTAGGTCATTCCGTAAATCAATTCATATATAGGTATATTAAGGGCCTGTTTGATTCAACTGTTAGCTAATAAATGTTGTTGTTGATGTTAGTTGCTTGCGGTTGTAGTAAGCTATTTGTTGTTGTTGTTGGCTGTTTGTTATTAGTTGTTTAATTATTAATGTTTGGTAAAATTATACTGAACTGTTGATATTAGTATTTAAAATGTCTAATATGGACATGTTTTTTAATTAATCAACAAATAAATTATAAAATAAAAAATGTATTATAAAAATAATTTAAATAAAAAATAAAAAATTTATTAAACGCAACAAAACCTTGTTTTTCGATAATTATGTTCTGAAAATAAAAATAATGTTAAAAAGGAAACACATTTTGTGGAAATAAGAATGATAATTTTGTCAATAACAAGTAACTACAAACAGTTGTTCATGAAAATCTCTAAAAAAGAGCTTTTCGTGAAAAGCTCTAAAATGTTGCAGTGTCCAGAAAAAATGCTAAATGTTGCGGTTCAAACAAGCCCTTAATACACCCATATATGAATTGATTTACGGAAGACCCTAATACACCCATATATGAAAGATCAAGGGCTCAATGTGTCGAAATGAATGATCGAGGGTTTAATGCACCAAACAATGAAAGATCAGGGCCTCAATGTGTCTAAATGAAAGACCGAGAGCTTAATGCACCAAACAATGAAAGATCAGAGGCCTCATGATGCTTTTTGCCTTTTAGAAATGAAGATTTATCTTTAACGTACGAAATAATGCAATTTTTATCATTAATGTTACCAAAGTAAGATTACTTTTACTCATATCCAGTGTTCTAGAAATCGACCTGGCGGTTGTCTAGGCGGGAATTTTTAGAACACCATCCCGATTTTCTCAAGTCGGTCGGTATAAACCGGTTTACCGATTTATGACCGTCCAAACGGTCCTAGGTGGCTTTAGGCGGACCTATACGGCTTTGAGACAACTCTAGACAGTCCTTTTTTAAAAATTGACCATTTGATTTTATGTGAATTTTTTCAATTTTAAATAAATTATTAAAATAATAAAAAATTAATAGAAAATATCTAAAACTATCAGATCTTATTTCTAAGGATATTATACATTTTGTTATTAATGATATTTTGTTGGTACATTTTTATTTTTTTTAAGGACATTAATATAATAAATATTAAAATATATATGTTTTTCTATTTTAAATCTTTAATATTATTAATTCTATATAGTATAATTCATATTTTAATTGTAATTATAAAATAATTTATTTATTAAAATTATAAAAATATGAAAATACAAATCTGTTTAATCCCCAAAATTACTACTTGAGGGTCATGTCCGTCCGACTAGCGCCTAGCATTTTTTATAACATTGCTCATACCTAAGAGAAAATTTGAACCGAATGATTTGACAGTTATTAAACTACCATATTAGATCTTCCAAACAGATCTATCGATAAACTGAAGAACTTTTGTGTATTTGGGCAAGTTGCTTAAAATTGTTTTAACAACATAGTTAATATTTCAGGTAGTTTTTCTGTGATCGACTTGTATCTCTCAGACTTAAATATTAGCATTTTGACAAGTTGTTTACACCTATGTTAGAAACAGACTAAATATTTTAGAAATAATTGAAGTTTGAAATGTTCAATGTGACAGTTAAATAACAAGTCAAGTAACAATAAACCAATCTGTTTAATTTTTTTAAGGATAATGTGCAAAAATACCACAACGTTTACAGGCAGGCAGGAGCAAAAATATCCTAACGTAATAGCATAAAGACAATCCAATGAATTACACATATCAACAAGCAATAGCAACAAAGAAAGGGGCATGAGATATGAATAATGCACGAATGCTTTTATTAATATAAGACACTTATACCCTCAATGCCCCATCAGTAGTAACAGGGGGCCACTATTAAAGATGGAAAGAACCTAGACCAATCCTAATGACAAGTCCGAGTGAGACTAGTCTCTCCCCCTATAGTGTTTCTTACGCCAAGTCGATGTCCAGGGACAGTAGACATTACAATGCTTCATTCACAACTGCCACCGGTTGCCTAGACACTGCTCCATTTTACATCCACACTCTCCCCTATTACACATTCACTCCCTCCATTACAAAGCTTGATACTACAACGATTTTCCCCCATTACACTCTGTCCCACTCAGAGGTTCGACATCCCCGTCAAATGACATTGATAAAGTCTTCAATCTGTTGTTTGAAGGGTTGGAGATCTGATTCATTCTCTCGACTGATTTCATCATTTCTTTGCGCTCTCCACTTGATGAGGTACTCTTTGTAAGAACGTCGACTTGTTGAGGTTGTCCTTTCTACTAAAATCTCCTCCACTTAATAAGGAGTAAATATAAAAAAATATGTTTGTAGACTAATATATATATTAGTCACTTCTCAAATCACTAAAACTCAAATTTTTATATTATTTTTAGAAAGTGGACACAAGTGTAGATATATTTTTGATATATCTAGAGTAATGGTATCCTCTTTTAAAACAAAGTTGTATAAATTACATTTAACACTAGATTTTTCATCATTAACAAAAACAAGCTAATTTTCATACTTTTCATATCCTTTAAATTAATTAGAGATAATATGAAGAGCAAAACAGAGTTTGAGAAATCTTCGCACGTGCTTAAAAAAAACCCAAGTGCCTATCATATCTACTAAACTTGTGGATTCAAAAAAGTTTCAATTTTTCTTTTCTTAACACGGGGCCAATCCGAAGGCCTAGCCAATGTCGGTGCTAAGGTTTCCCGGAGGCTCGGCCAGCCAACACCATCCGAAGGGGTCTATCCCCTTTTAACCGAAGGCATTCCGTCAATTCGTATATCCGTAATCCGTCCCAGAGAGGTTTATCGTGGTTAAACCTCGACATATATATAACCCGCATTATGGGCCCACCCAAAGTGTCTGCCGGGATTCCACCCGAACGGAGACATCTGCCTCCCTTCCCGAAGGCCGGATGCCCGACTCTCCTAGGCCCTAGTGGACTAGGGTGGATCACTTAAACTAGTCCCGACAACTGGCCCAGGGGTTGGCGGAGACCCAAATGTCGGGAGTCGGAGTTAAAGAGTCAAGAAAAGTGGTGAAGTGAAATCCTTCGGTGGAAAAGGCCCCATTTTCCGGGTGATTGCGAGAGTGGTAAAGAGAATTGAAGAACAACAAGAAGTTGGTGATCAATCGGTTAGTGTGACGATTCAACTGGGCAAAGATCGAAATTCGGTAAATTGCAGTATTTCAATATTCAAATGACAGTGTAAGTTTTCAGTTAATTCGCATATAATGTGGCGTCATGATATTTTCTTGATGAATTATTTTCTTTATTATGGAAGTTTTGTGAATGTTGGTGTTCGTACTTCAATCATGTAGTTCATACTTTAATCATGTATTGAAATACCAACATTCACAAAACTTTTTTAAATAATGTGGTGTGTTCCAGTGTTTGTTTTGCAAGATGTTGTTAGCAAAGCAATCGTGAAAGTTGTGTTCGTCGACAATAGTCGCGAATGTGGTCAAGTAGAAATTCAGAGCATGGCTCGAGTCAGTTGGCTATCGTGAATTGGTTCTCTGATTGGGAAATATTATGTCAGTTGGAACTTTGATTCCGTGATGGAGCGTTTACTTCAGACGTTACTTTTAGTCGGTGAATTGATCGATGTATCAAGAGAATTTCGTTTGGGAGCAAGTTGGTATTCGGGTTTGTCATCGGTGTTCCATACCCCAAATGGGGAAGGGGGGAATGGACCCGTAAGGGCCATTAATATAAGTATAATCCTTATATGGACCATGAATATAAGCATATAATCTTATAAGATATGGAATACTCTGATAAAGGATATTAGGAACAGTAGAAGAGTCAAAGATTGGCAAGTCGTGGAATGGTGGTTGGAATTGAATCAAGTTTTCAAGGGTATAGGACGGAGAATTCGGAGCAAGCGGAGTCCAGTTTGGGAATGTAGCAACGATTGATTTAGGGCAGAACCTCGGTGGTCATTCGAAAGCAAATCTAGTTCTCTTCTCATCTCGATCAACGAGGACGTTGATCATCTAAGTGGGGGAGAGTGTCACAAGTGGAAATTTGAATTATAATATAATAATTATTGAGATTTCAATTGTTAAAAAATTATTTTAGTAAATAATTAGCATATTATAGTAATTATATATAGAAAAACAAGAATACACTCTACTAAATAGAATAAAAAATCGATAACAATAACGCAAATTATCTCCTTTTTTGTTAGTCATTATGTCTTAAAAACAATAGCACAACACAGAGTTTCAAAATTTATTTCACAACTCTTCCCTTAACAATAATAGAGAGCGGTTACAAATTTAGCTATATGGTTATTGGGGGAAAGCAAATTTAGCATCTACGTAATACAATTTTAACCTTAAGATTCGCCACGATAGTATTTCAACTTCATTAACGGATGATGAGTTTTTTTCGGTAACAGAAAAATTTTATTGGGTGGTTAGAATACTAGAGGTTTAAGAATAGTCAGAACATAAAATTGCACATGAAATAAAAACTCATCTTTCATTAATGAGATTTGAAATTGGATATTTTTTTAGGTAACGGTTAAATCAATTTTCACCCAATAACTATAGGGATAAATTTGTACATAATCTAATAAGAATATAATAAATTAATTGTTGAAAACTAATTTCAATTATAAAATTCAAAACTAATTCAATTATAATACAATAACGATTGAGATTTTAATTGCTCAAAAATTATCATCGTAAATAATTATTAGGGTAAATTCCAAAAAAACCCCTGTGGTTTCACCGATTTCGCAAAAAACTCCTGTGGTTTGTTTTTACCAAAAAAAAGGAGCGTGGTTTACGCCGTTACCCGAAAAACGGAAAATGACTTAACAGTGTTAAAATAGAGGGTTAAAATTGGAAATTCCAAATTTTTTTAATTTTTTTAATTTTTTTTTCTCTTTTTTCTTTCGTCTTCTTCCTCTCTCGCTTCTTCTTCTTCCTCTCTTTCTTCGCCGACTGCTCCGACTTCGAACTTCTACTGCTCCGACTTCGCACGGAAATGAAGGACGATGATGCTCCTACACTTATTTCAATTCCATCGCCGACCTCCCCAACATCCACCCCGTATCTACATCAGCGAAGAAGGACATCTTAGACGCCGACGGTCTTTTTGGTAAAGTCCGGTACAAATCCCAACCAATCTCACTCAAATTTCCTAGCCTGAGAGTGTTCGCCGGCGGTGTGAACAATTTTACAGGCTCTATTCCTGTTTCACTGGCCAATGCTTCAGCACTTAAGGTAATTGATTTTGCTCAAAATTCTCTTACTGGTACAATTCCTACGAATTTACAGACATTGGAAAGTTTGTACAGACTCAATTTTGATGAAAACAATTTAGGAAATTCGGAAATTGGTGGATTGAATTTGGGATTTTGGTCCATGTTCACTGGCTCTGTAACTCTCAAATGGTCCACCGGTAATCTCTCTCATCTCTCCGACGATCTCGACTTCCAAATCCACGACGATGTTCTCGACATCCTTGTAATTTAATTTCTCGATCTTTGTGTGATTTGAAAAATTTCTTGAGTTCTGATTGATTTTGATCTGATTTAGGATTTGATTATGGAATTAATAGGAAGTTGAGGAGACTTCCAAAGTGGTGAGGCATATTTTCAGATTTCCAAAATCGGAAATCTGGGAATTTCCAGATTTCTGGAATCCAGAAATCTGGAATTTTCAGATTTCCGATTTTGGAAATCTGAAATCGAAACAAAAAGAAACAAAAAAAAGAAGAAGGGGAGAGAGAGAGGAATAAAAAGAGAAGAGAGAGAGAGGGGAAGAAGAAGAAGAGGAGTAGAAGGAGGAGTAGGAGGGGGAAGAAGAAGAAGAAGAAGAAGAAATAAAAAAGAAAAATAAAAAAATAAAAGAAAAATTGTTTTTTCAAATTTACCCTTCGCCACGTCAGTATTTTTAACGCCGTTAACCCATTTTCCGTTTTTCGGGTAACGGCATAAACACGCTCCTTTTTTTGGTAAAAACAAACCACAGGAGTTTATTTGGAAATCGGTGAAATCACAAGGTTTTTTTTTTAGAATTTACCCTAATTATTATATCATATCTGAATTTAATAGTAATCATATATAGAAAAACAAGTTGATATACTTATAAACACAATACCAGACATATCTTTTTTCTAACTCGTTAAGCTAATTACTTTGACTATCCAACAAATTTTCATCTTCAAGGAGTGCACAAAATTTTACGATATTTAAAGAAGGCACCAGGAAAATAATTATTATATCCAGCTTCTTCTAACTTAAATCTACGAGCATTCTATGATCAAGTTAGGATAATTGTGAGGACACAAGAAGAACAGTGACAGCTTACATAGTTTTTTTTGGAAACTTTCTCATTTCGTGGAAAAGCAAAAAGCAGCCAACAGTAGCAACAAGTTCAAGCGAAAGAAGAATATAGAACATTGAGATAGGGGTGGAAACGGGGCGGGGCGAGGGCGGTTTCGGGGAATCCAAAAAAAAAATGTTCGAAGATTTTTTGGCACTCACACTAGCCGGCATGGTTCTCCACGGGTTTCGGTGAATCCCCGATCCCTAAATAAAATTTAAAAAAAATCTCCAAATTAAAAAATTATCTAATCCCCAAATTTAAATTTCACCACGTGTTACTGGTATAAAATATCAATTTAGAGCAGCAATAAAACGAAATTATAAGATATAACTTTAGAGCAGCAATAAAATAAATTAAAGTACAGATATAATAAAAAACTCAGCATTCAGTATCAGTACTGATATAATAAAAAAACTTAGCATTTAGTACTAATATATCTAAATACATGTGATATACCAAGAGAAGCAATAAAACAAAATTAAAGTACTGATATAATAAAAAACTCAGCATTCAGTACTGATATATCTAAATACATGTGATATACCAAGCGCAGCAATAAAACTAAATTAAATTATTATAGATGTAGTTAATAGTACTAGTTAACTTATCACAATACTGATTATTTTTTTAATTACATTTGAATACTAATTATCTTATATATATATATATATATATATATATATATTATTTTATTTTATTATTCGGGGATTTTACAGTCAGTTTTTCGGGGGCGGCTTGCGGATTTCCGCGGTTCGGGGATACTAATACCCACCCTTGCCCAATTTTAATGTTCGGGGCTAAAGTCTTCCCCGTCCCCAACCCCACACCCAAAATTTTTCGTTTTTCCCTGATCCTATCGGTTCGGATCCCCACAGTTTTCGGTTTTTCCCCACCCCATTGCCATCCCTACATTGAGATTAACAACTTTTGAAATCCAGCGGCTACCGTACATGTTGGATTTCATTAGTATTCAACGTACACAAGTAGTCACATTATTCTGTGATAATAATCATCCTGTCTACATTGCCAACAATCGTATTTTCCATGAAATGACAAAACATATCAATTTGGATTGTCATTTTTTAAGACCAATCTTTGAAGACATGGTTTGTAAACTTAAGGGAAATTAAATATACAGTGTAGTTAATGGAACCGTTATTGATTTGTTCTTCTCTTTATTTATATTTGTCTAATCAGATAGTTTTTAGCTGAAATGAGCCGATATTATCACTAAAATAGCAACGTGTCTCTAATGTAAAGGTCAATCTGAAAGATCAGGAGTCTCATAATGTTTTTTACCAAAATTTTATTATCATTCTTCTAATTTGTGTGAAGTTACCAGTAAGTAGTGATTTGGATTTTAGCAAAACCTTATGGGATAAGGTGAAAAAATACTCACAACGTTGCCAATTAGGAGCAATTTTACCCATAACGTCTAAAATGGTGCAATTTTACTCATAATATTGGTAGCCAATTCCTTAACGTCATCAAATTGTCTTCTCAGTCACAAATTTTATCATCTACGTTTTACATGTACGTCATTTTATTACTCAAACATATGAAAAAAAATAATAAAAATAATAATTATACTGTGTTTTGTACAAGTTGGATAGAAAAATTTAAATATTACGCCGAATTTAAAAAATTAATCTCCATTACTAAATCACAAAAAATGTGAACTTTTTTTAGAAGGTGCAGAATAAGTAGTAAAACTTCTGTATTTTATAATGATATCTGAAATTGACACAACTTATCAATATTGGGGATAAATTTGATCTTGACTGCCAACATTATGGGAAAAATTATACCATTTTACACGTTAGAGTAAAATTGCTTCTAACTGTCAATCTTATGGAGATTTTTGCACCTTGTTAAGTAAGTTAAAATATAGGTGCTGTTTGTGTATTTTACCATACAGCTAATTGACAGCTAATTATTTTCTTATTGTTGTATTCTATAAATAGGAAAGATAGCTGTAGGTTTTAGGCACTTTTCATTTTCTTCTCCTGTAAATTGATTTCTTATTTCCTTCTCTTCTTCATTAATAAAGACTTCTTCTTCTCTACTTCTTTATTATCGAGATGGTATCAGAGCTCTGATATTCTTTCTTCCGCACATCTTCTTTCAATTTCTCTTTACTTCTTCAATTTCTATTTTTAATCACAATCATGGCAAATCGTCGAGCTGACGAATAGAGTCCCTATTATCTTCATCCTAGCGAAAATCCTTCTGTTGTTCTTGTATCACCAGTTCTGGCTAATTCAGGAAAGAATTATCATTCTTGGAGCAGAAACGTGAAGATGGCTTTGCTTTCAAAGAATAAACTGGATTTCATAGATGGAACCATCGAGAAACTCGTTCCAACAATATGGTACTTTCTTGGTTATTTCGTTCTTTAGATTCTTCTGTTGCTCAATCGGTTGGATGGATTGATGATGCTAAAGATCTGTG
Source organism: Euphorbia lathyris (assembly GCF_963576675.1). Lineage (NCBI taxonomy): Eukaryota > Viridiplantae > Streptophyta > Magnoliopsida > Malpighiales > Euphorbiaceae > Euphorbia > Euphorbia lathyris. The sequence goes on from NC_088912.1 coordinate 11,292,716, forward strand.
GGATAATCTGAAAGAAAATTTTTGTCAATCGGATGTTTATCGTATTGCTGATTTACAATCTGAGATTTATTTTGTTAATGCTGCTGTTGCTCAAAATTCTCATACTCAACCTGCTCATCATGTTGGAGTTACAGGTTTTTCTTCTACACAATCTTCTATTAATAATTCTTGGATTTTAGATACTGGTGCCAGTAATCATGTACTTAGTTCACTATCTTATTTTACAAATTCTAGACCAGTTGATAATTGGTTTGTCATCTTACCTAACAATATGAAATTACAGGCTACTCATATTGGTAATGTTCATCTTTCTGAAGATTTGATCTTATATGATGCTATCTTTGTGCCTTCTTTTAATTATAATTTGATTTCAATTGCTAAGTTGACTTCTACTTTGAATTGTTATGTGAATTTTTCTATGGATCAGTGTGTAATCCAGGATGCACAAACCAAGAAGAGGATTGGTTTAGCTAAAGTGCAAGAAGGGTTATATCACTTGGCTTATCCTGTTTTTGGTTCTGCTTTTGCTTGTAATTCTGTTGATATTCCTGTTCATTCTCTTACCTGTAATCAAGAAGATCTTTGGCATTATAGGCTTGGACACCCGTCTTTTTCTAGGTTAGCAGAAATTACCAAACAATTTCCTGATATTGTAAGTAGTACTAACTTGGTATGTGATGTTTGTTATAAGGCAAAACAACGAAAATTGCCTTTTCCTAAATCTGTTTCTTCTACTAGTTCTGTTTTTCAATTAGTTCACATGGATATATGGGGACCAACCTATGTTTCAATGAATGGATATAGATATTTTCTGACCATTGTTGATGATTTTACCAGGTATACTTGGGTTTATATGCTTAAAACAAAATCTGAGGTACCTGATTTAGTTAAAGTTTTTGTTAAAATGGTAGAAGTACAGTATGCAGGAACAGTAAGGTGTATAAGGACTGACAATGGTCCAGAGTTTGCTTTAAAAGAATTTTATATGCAAACTGGAATTCAACATCAGTTGAGTTGTGTTGAAACACCACAGCAAAATGGGCTTGTTGAGCGCAAGCATCAGCATATAATAAATGTTGCACGCTCGTTGAAATTTCAAAGTAATCTTCCTAATCAGTTTTGGCCTTATTTTGTTCTTCATGCTGTCTCTATAATTAATAGTATGCCCACTCCTTTACTTGACAATAAAACACCTCATGAAGTTTTGCATAAGAAAGTGCCTGATTATTCGATGTTTAAATCTTTTGGTAGTTTGTGTTATGTTAGTACTCTTGCTCGCAATAGAACAAAATTGGATCCACGTTCTAGGAGGTGTATTTTTCTTGGGTATAGTTCATGTATGAAGGGTTATAAGGTCTATGATATGGATAATCATAAAGTATTAGTCTCTCGCAATATTATTTTTCATGAGCGTGTTTTTCCTTATGATAGTCACAATGTTGAGTCTGTGGATGCTAGTGATTTTATACAGCCTGTACTAGTAGAGGAAAAAGGTTTACTGGAAACACATAATGTTCCTAGGAAATCAGGTAGAGTTCATAAGCAACCTTAGTACCTTAGAGATTATCATTGTGCTATGATGCAGAATAATGTTTTACCTGTTCCAGAAAAGGGAGTGAATCATCCTTTATCTAATGTACTTGATTATGCTAATGTGTCTGTTTCGCAACAAAAATTTTCATTTTCTTTGTATGCAGAGGAAGACCCTAAAACATACAAACAGGCTTCTCAATCTCCAGAATGGAAACAAGCAATGCAAGATGAGTTAGCAGCTCTTGCTGTTAACCAGACATGGGAGATTTGTTCTTTGCCTATTGGGAAGAAAGCTATTGGTTATAAATGGGTTTTTAGAATCAAGAGGAAGAGTGATGGTAGCATTGAGTGGTACAAGGCTAGGCTTATGGCTAAGGGATATACACAACAATAAGGTTTAGATTATAATGAAACCTTCTCTCCTGTGGCAAAGGTATCTACAATTAGAGTACTATTGGCTTTGGCAGCTATCAAAGGATGGGATTTGCAGTAGTTGGATATCAACAATGCATTTCTCCATGGGGAATTAGAAGAGGAGATATACATGGAGTTACCTACCGGGGTGAAGACCGATGTACCTAATGTTGTCTGTAGGTTAACCAAATCTTTGTATGGCTTGAAGCAAGCCAGTCGACAATGGAACTCAAAGCTAAGAGCAGCGTTGTTGTTGTTAGGTTTTAAACAGTCTCAAGCAGATCCATCTTTATTTATAAGGGGAACTGGACAAGATTTTATGGCATTGGTTGTCTATGTTGATGATATCATCATAGCTAGTTCTAACACTGAGGCTATACAAGACATTAAGGATCATTTGCATAAGTGTTTTACAATTAAAGACTTGGGAAAGCTGAAGTTCATTTTAGGACTTGAAATTCTGAGAAATAAGTCAGGAATCCATATTAACCAGAGGAAGTATACTCTTGATTTATTGGCTGACACAGGTTTTTTAGAAGCAAAACCATGTTCTACTCCTATTACACCAGAAAGCTTGGACGGTATACAGTCTTTACCTCTGCCAGACTACACGGAATATAGGAAAATCGTAGGCAAGTTACTTTATTTAACCAACACACGGCCTGATATATCGTTTGCTGTTCAACAGTTATCTCAATACTTAGATAAACCAACAGAAAAGCATATGACCTTAGTGCACAGAGTTTTGAGGTATTTAAAGGGTCAACCTGCTCAAGGTTTGTTTTATCCTGTTGCATCTTCATTACAACTACAAGCATTTACGGATTCAGATTGGGCTAACTGTAAAGAAACAAGAAGGTCAATTACAGGCTTTTGTGTTTTTTTAGGCAGTTCGTTAATTAGTTGGAAATCTAAGAAGCAACAAACCGTTAGTAGATCTAGTTCTGAAGCAGAATATCGCGCCATGTCTTCCACAGCATGTGAGCTTATCTCTTGCAAGACTTTCAAATTATTCATCCTCAACCAGCCTTATTGTTTTGTGATAATATATCTGCTGTTCATATTGCTAAGAATCCGGTTTTTCATGAAAGAACAAAACATCTCGAGATTGATTGTCATTTCGTGAGAGAAAAGGTTCAAGCTGGTGTGATACATTTGCTGCCAGTTTCAACTACAGATCAGTTAGCAGATTGTTTAACCAAACCATTACATTCACCATTGCTGACTTCTTTCCTTTCACGACTTGGAGTTCTGAATGTTCAGCAGATAGCAAAGTAATCACTGTCAGCTTGCGGGGGGTGTTAAGTAAGTTAAAATATAGGTGCTGTTTGTGTATTTTACCATATAGCTAATTGACAGCTAATTATTTTCTTATTGTTGTATTCTATAAATAGGAAAGATAGCTGTAGGTTTTAGGCACTTTTCATTTTCTTCTCGTGTAAATTGATTTCTTATTTCCTTCTCTTCTTCATTAATAAAGACTTCTTCTTCTCTACTTCTTTATTATCGAGACACCTTATCCCAAACCTTTTACTACAACAAAAATACTTGAAATACAATTTATAAGATAGAAACCTTCTTAACGCATAATATAACAATCACGTGAATGCCATGTGACGGGCAAAAAAAAAGTAAAAGAAAATACAATTTTTGGTTGTCGCATAACAGTTTCAAGCAATTGCCTTACTCATAAGCAGTTTCAAGCATTGAATTAAGCAGATAAAAAAATATAATTTTAATTTTTTTCATGTATTTATCATGTCATATGTAAGAGTTCATCATTTCCAATGTAGTTATCACGTTTTCAGTGACTTTTTTCTGTCTGAAATAGTTGGAATGACTTTATTACAGTTACATCACACTACAACATATTCTAAAAGTCCAGGAATATGTGTATTCAAGAAGTAATCATCCCAATCAATACATTTCACATCAAAGTAAAATGTATCTATTTCTACCCTATTTTCTTTTGTCACCTGAAGTAATTTTTCTATGTTCGAATCTTCAAACCTGAAAAATTCAATATTTTTTTAATAAAAAAGCAAGCGTCAAATCATAGATAAAAAAAAAAAGTGTAAGTACAACATAAGAAACAAGGAATAAAACCCTACACAATTTTTTTTTCTCTGGTTTTCAGGAAACCGTCCAACTCCTTCCTCCATTTTCCTAGTTTCTTTTCATCTCTTTTCCCTCTTTTCTCAAAGCCCCATCATCTATCAAATACACAACTTTTCCTATTTTGTGAATCTACTTTCAAGAGGAAGAGAGAAGTTTATCTTCATTCTTCCTCCTTCCACCGGTTAGATTTACTGTATTTTTTTATTGTTTTTTTCTGTCTGTGTTTATATACTTCATCTGATCTTCTTATTCGTTTGAATTGTATCGGCTCTCCATTATTCTTTCGTTTATACCTTTTTCGAATTTAGCACGAGCGGAAGCGGTTTATCTTGTTCGTAGATCAATAGATCTACGTGGTTGCAACAAAAGAAAGGATTCACATCCGAATGTTCAGATCGGCTTAAATGATGATGACTGGTTTGCAGATGCTTTTCTATGGAATTGGAATTACTAGAAGTATATATTTTCTTGTTCTTTTATGTTTTTAATACCTTTTATGGTTATTTTTGCTCTTTGTAGTCGTTTTAGTGCCTTTATGGTTCTTGTAAGGTTTCATTCCTTGTGTTTTTCTTGTTGTACTTGCTTGTTCATCTATTAAAGATATAAGTGTTTCTATCAAAAAAAAAACCCTACACAATTACGGGATAAGGAATAAATTTGTCTTTAAAATTATTGGAAAAGATCAATTTATCGTAAAAAAAAAAACTCATTTTATTATATTAGGAGAAACTTTAGTTCAATTTTAAACTAATGATAGAAAATTTAATTCACCCCTTTCCAAGAAAAGTAACTAGCGAAGAAATTTTTCAAAAAGAGTAAAATTATGCTAGAATTTCTATCATGGAGACAAGATTGAGATGTGTTGTACGACAACCGAAAAATTGAGTCGTTTTGTACGACAAGGGCAAAAATTGAGCTTTCCCAATACTTTTATAGGCAAAATTAATGGGCCAGATTCCCGATCTCGTCAGTGACTCATCCCGATGGGAACGGGGAATCCTCGACAATAATCCCCATGGGACAGGGATGAGGTCCGGATGGGGAAGGTATCTTGCTCATGTTAACCCCTGATGAGGATTTCTAAATATCCTAAGTGATTTTTTGGATGATTTAAGTACATTTTAATTAGGTGACCAGTTGTTTCTAATTTTTAGTTTTTCGTCGTTTGAAATTTAATAATGATTGTTGATGATTAGTATTATTAGCTACTATTTCTTAAATTTTTTAACTTTACTGATTCTTTTTTTAAACATAACCGGTGATTCCCAACAGATAACAAGGAATGGAGAATGGATAATGAAGACAAGGTTTTTGTAACATCTGTAAACGGAAAATCGGGATCCCCGCGGGAAAGGGATAGAGACAAATCTATCCCGTCTAACTCGCGGAGACGGGCACCGAAAATCCCTAACTAGCCGAGGAACGGAGATAGAAAATGCATTTTCCACCCTACCCGTTTACATTTCTACTCTTATCCCGAACTAAAATATATATATAGAGATTAAAATATATAATTTTAAACAATTAAAGTAATTAATACCTTCCATGGACAAATAGGTACGGACTGTAAAGGTCCATTAATCGTATCACAAATTTGATCCTTTTATCCAAAGTGTTGTACATGCTTCCAAAATAACCGTAGAATATTGTGTTCGCCAATTTTAGACCCTGTATTGAAACAAGTATACTTTTTTATAGGCTTCGGTAAATAATTTATTAATCCGTATATTTTTATCTAACACACTCTTTAGTTTTTATATTTTAATAAATATATTATAAGGTTTTTAATTTTTAGTTTATTAAAGAATTTAGTCTTATAAATATTTGAATTATTCAACGGTTTAGTTCATTTATAAGGATTAAACTGTTGAATAGAACAAAAGTTAAGGGTCTTACAACATACTATTAAAACACATGGACTAAATAATGTGTAAGACGCCTAAAAAATGAGTTCTTATATTAAGCACCCGATCTTCCATATCATCATTTGGAGGACCCACAATTCACATTTAGACACTGTATTGTAACCCACTAAATAAATAAAATGAATAAGGTACCAAAATAAGCTTAAGGTTTTTGAAAAAGTACCAATATAGGCTCCATGTATAAAACAACACCAATGTAGGCTTAATGTTTAAAAGAGTACCAATTTAGGACTCGGTAACGAAATGTGACACATCATTCATATTACTCCGTCAAGTTCTGATTTCTCTCTCCATGTACAATTGACAGACTTAACAAAGTAATACAAATGATGTGTCACGTTTCATTATCAAGGCCTAAACTAGTACTCTTTTCTAAACGTTAAACCTATATTGGTGTTATTTTGTACATGAAGTCTAAATTGATACTTCCCCAAAAACCACAGGCCTATTTTGGTATCTTATTTGTAAATAAAATAGTGGGATCTCCTATGATATGTATGGGTTCATATTATTACATATTGCAAAATTATATAGAAGGTCCTCCATTTGACATGGGGAACCGGGTGCTTCTAATAACTTCTCCTAAAAACGACAATATTGCTTCACACTTATAAACAACTTATTAACGTTAAAGCTAGCTAATGCGGGATTTAATACGCCTTTCATGCCAGAAATGATTATCTAAAATGTCAAATTTGCAGGATTGAAGATTTGTAGATGACCCAATAACAGGCATCTAAACATTGATAGGTTAATTACAACTATAGTACCTAAACTTTTTTCCTTTTACACTTTGGTATCTAGATTTCATTTTTACACAAAACAATACACGAACTATGTGTGTCGCAGCTAGACTAATCGGTCGACACATCAGAAAAGTTTTTTCTTTGGGTTTCATTGACTATTTAGTAAATTGAAAAGTAATGTTTTAAAACACTCATTTGGAAAAATATTTGATAGTATATCGCCTAAGAAAGCTGGTACTTAAGTGAGACCGTTTGTGCCTCCACCAATGGCATGTGAATTTTTCTAGTGAAGTTACTTAAGATAAATTATTATTGGTGATTTTTCAATTTGAACTAAGATGATGATTGATGAAACATCATCGGGTTCCACATCGACAAAGACGTCTATTTTGTCAAGAATAGGCGTGTCCAATAGCAGAATTGTAGTGGAGAACTTTGATGGTATGGGTCACTTTGGCATTTGGCAAGGCAAATTTTTGGATGCGTTGTTTCAACAAGGTCTAGATGTTGCCATTGAAGAAGAGAAACCAGAAGACGTTGATGAGAAGGATTGGAAAATAATAAACTGTTTGGCATGTGGTATAATTTCGATCATGCCTTTCTAGAGAGCAGAAGTATGCATCTAGAAAGGAAACTTCTACAAGGGTTTTGTGGAAGGCATTAGAGGAAAAGTTCACGAGGAAGAGCAGTCAGAATAAGCTTCATATGCAGAAAAAATAGTTTAGATTCTCATATGTTCTGGGTACCACGATGAATGATCACATCATGAGTTTCAATAATCTTGTTGCTTATTTGATGAACTTGGACGTGACTTTTGGAGATGAAGATTTAGCATTAATGTTGTTAGGATCGCTTCTTGAGGAGTTTGAATTTCTTGAAACTGCTTTACTTTATACAAAGGCTCAAGTGTATCTTAGTGAAGTTTGTGCTACATTGTATAGCTACGAATTGAGAAAGAAAGATAAGAAAGAAAGTAATAGTGGTGCAACAAAAGTATTAGTCACGAGATGTCATTCCCATAAGAAGAGTAGAGGCAAGAATTAGAGATCGAAATCCAGAGTTAGCAAAGATGAATGTGCCTTTTTCCGAGAGAAAGGGCACTGGTAGAAAGATTGCCCGAATCTGATGAATAAATCTGGTAAAGAGAAGGCTATTGCAGATTCGAATGTTGCTGAGTATGATGATAACTTAGACTTTTCATTAGCAACCATAGAATAATCAAGTGGGTCGTAAGCATGGATTCTAGACATAGCTTGTAACCACCATATGTGTCCTAATCGGGACTGGTTTTTTAACTTCAAAGAAATAGATGGTGGAGTTCTTCCTACATCAAATGACTGTCCATATAAGACAGTTGGAATTGGTTCAATTCAGCCAAGGAATCATAATGGAGCAACTAGAACTTTGATAGATGTTAGATATGTGCTGAGCTTGACAAAAAATCTTATTTCTATGGGAGTCTTAAGCAAAAAGTGCTTCACTATTGTTATCAAAGAAGATTCTATGAAGGTCATCTCTGGTGTACTTGTGGCAATGAAGGAAGTTCAAAAGAGCAACGACTTGTACTATTATAATGGTAGTATAATTACTGGAGCAACACCAGTGGTTTTTAGCGATGCTAAAGAGCTAGAAGCAACCATATTGTGGCATATGCGGCTGGGGCATGCAGGTGAATATTCCTTGAAAGCTTTGGCGAGTCAAGGTTTGTTAAATGGAGTTCGAACCTGCAAGTTAGATCTTTGTCAGCATTGTATCAAGGGGAAACAGACGAGGGTGAAGTTTGGCACTACAATCCATAATACCAATGGTATTTTGGATTATGTTCACTTAGATGTATGGGGAACTTCCAAGACAATTTAGTTGGGAGGTGAATTCTATTATGTTACCTTTATTGATGACTTCTATAGAAAAGTGTGGGTGTACACTATGAAGTCGAAGGATGAAGCGTTTGGAGTTTTTCTCATGTGGAAAAATATGATGGAAACTCAAACATGAAGAAAGATCAAATGTCTTCGATCAGATAATGGTGGAGAGTACAAAAGTGAACCTTTTATTAAAGTCTGTAAAGATGAAGAAATTGTCTAACACTTCATAGTTAGAAATACACCACAGTAGAATGGGGTGGCAGAATGGATGAATCAAACTCTACTGGAGAAAGTTTGATGTATGTTGTCCAATGCTGGTTTGGGCAAACAGTTCTGGACTGAGGATGTAATATACGCTAGCCATCTCATTAATCAATTACAATCACCTGTTATCAACTGCAAGACACCTTTAGAGTTGTGGTATGGAAGACCAACTAAAGATTATAATTCCTTACGTGTGTTTGGTTCCAGTACATACTACCATGTTAAAGAATCGAAGTTGGATCCGAGAGCAAAAAAGGCGATATTTATGGGCATTTCCTCTAGAGTCAAATGATATTGTTTATGGTGCTTTGAGTCCAAGAAGATAATCTTTAGCATGGATGTTACCTTTGATGAATCCACCATATTGAAGAAGATAGCTGATAAGTAGACAAATGGTACTCCAAATCAGGTGGATGATACTTCCAAATAGGTGGAGTTTGAGGGAAGTAGAAAAATTAGTCCAGCAATGAAATTTGATACTCCTATAGTAGAAGGATTAGATGAAGAAGATAAGGTTCCAGCACAAGAATCTACATAGAAACAGATGCCAATTGCATTGAGAAAGCCATATAGAAACATAAAAAAAAGCATACTCGATATGAAGATATGATGGTTTGTGTATCTTCAGTTGAAGAAGTTCCTACCTCTTATTTTGGAGCTGTATAGAGTTCAGAAAATGAAAGATAGAGGAATGCTATGGATGAGGAGATGCAGTCCCTTGAAAAGAATCAGCCATGGAAGCTAGCAAGTCTGCTGAATGGAAAGAAGGAAATTGGATGTGAATGGGTATATGTAATGAAAGAATAATATCCTGACAAGTCTAGTGTTTGCTACAAGATAAGGTTGGTGGCTAAAGGCTACGCATAGAATGAGGGAATTGATTATAATAAAGTTTTTTCTCTAGTTATAAAACACACCTCCATTAGAATATTATTGGCATTGCTAGCGCAATTTGATTTGGAACTAGTTCATTGGATGTAAAGACTGCATTTTTACATATGGATTTGGAGGAGGAAATCTATATGACTCAGCCAGAGGGATACAAGGTTGTTGTTAAGGAAAATTTAGTGTCCAAGTTGAACAAATCGTTGTATGGATTGAATCAATCTCCAAGGCAGTGGTACAAGCGACTTGGTAAGTTCGTGATGGGGCAGAAGTACACTAGAAGCAAATACGATCACTATGTATATTTGTGCAAGGTACAAGATGGGTCATTTGTGTATCTTCTCTTTATGTTGATGATATGTTGATTGTGTCAAAGAATAAAGGAGATATTGAGAAATTAAAGGCTCAACTAAATCAGGAGTTTGAAATGAAAGATTTGGGTGAGGCTAAGAAGATTCTCGGTATGGAGATAAGCAGAGATAGTTTGGTTAGGGTTTCTTGGAAGATCGCCAAGGTGGGGATTGTAGAAAATTAGCTCTCTTTTAGGGATCCCACATTGGAAGTCAAGAGGGAAGAAGAGGAAAAGCAGATGTATATTTTGTTTGTTATCCCACATTGGAAAAACATAACTTAGTAAAGCTTTTCTAATATTATATATTGGGCTCTAGGCTTTAGTTCAAAACATCCCACAACTAGACTCCTTTAGTTCAAAAGCTTAATTGTTTTCTCTTCCTTTCTCTATTGTAATATTTGCTCGTTTGAAATATTATTCAGTAGTGTCCGGGGACGTAGGTAATATTGGATGAACCTTGTTAAGTTCTGGTGTTTTCTCTATTTGTTTTATACTTTAACTTTCAATTTGTTAGTCGTTTCTACAACAAGTTATAATTTAGGGTAAATTTCAAAAAAACCCTGTGGTTTCACCGATTTCCGAAAAAACCCTGTGATTTACTATTACAAAAAAAAGGACTGTGTTATACGCCATTACCCGAAAAACGGAAAATGGCTTAACATCGTTAAAAAGTTGACGTGGCACAAGGGTAAAATTTGAAAAATGATTTATATTTTTTTTATTTTTTTCTCTTTCTCCTCCTCCTCCTCCTCCTCCTCTCTTCTCTCCTTCTTCTTTTTTTTTCTTCTATTTTTTTTTTTAATTTCCAATACTCCGAAAATCTGGAAATTTTCAGATTTCTGGAATCGAAACTTAAAAAAAAAGAAAGAAAAAAAAGATGGAAGAAGAAGAAGAAGAAGGAAGAAGAAGAAGAAGAAGAAGAAGAAGAAGAAGAAGAAGAAGAAGAAGAAGAAGAAGAAGAAATAAAAAATAAAAAAAATCGTTTTTCCAATTTTACCCCTGTGCCACGTCAGCTCTTTAACGGTGTTAAGCCATTTTCCGTTTTTCGGATAACGGCGTATACCACAGCCCTTTTTTTGTAATAACAAACCACATGGGTTTTTTCGAAAATCGGCGAAACCATATGAGTTTTTTTGGAATTTACCCTATAATTTATCCATATTTTTAATGGTTAACCGATTGTAGTAGGTCAATAGATACTAATGTCCTATCATCTTAAGTTTAGGTATTTTTATGTGACAAAATGAAATCTAGGTACCAAAGTATAAAATTGGTAAAATTCAGATACTATGATTGTAATTTATCCGAACATTGAACTAGAGACTCTGATACCAACATCTAAAACAATTATGTTAAAAAAGTAATTTTAAAGATGAGTTGAAAAAATTACCGTGAAGAATGGCATGTAGTGGAATGACAAATATCTATTGAAGCTAGCCATGCTATTCAGTAGAGTAGGTTTGGAAAACTTGATTAGCTTTCCATCTTTCCCCATATATGGTTTGTTAGTGAAGTAATAATAAATATAGTCTCTAAGCTTAGAATTTGTAAGAGGATTTCTCGATGATGATCCCACATGATAAACTCCATTGATACAAGGTTTATTTGCATGAGCTACCATTGCTACTATTATCGTATTCACCACTATATCAGTTGGTATCTACAAAATAGTACAATTTTAAGCATTTAGTTATATATCTCTTTATTGATCGGGTTAGCCTAAACTTTATGGTCGTACTTCACAGGTGTACATCTATAACATTCAACCTAAATTCTAAATTATATAATAAAAAGGGAGAAAGATCTATAAAAAAAAACTTGGTTAGAAATGGAAAAGAAATGAGATTGCTGAATTACCACATCAATAATTGCTTCCAGATCAATAGCGAAGAATCTTAGTTTTCCCATACCAATGCCCACAGTGAATGCATCAATAGTTCTGCAATAATAATAATTATAATAATAATAATATATACCATGTATAATACTGGAAACAGATAAAAATTGATGAGAAGAGTTTTGAAGGCTTTTTTACTGAATTGGCACATTAAGAAAATTCGGTTATATAAAAAATAATTAATTATATGAATTCATTAATTTTAGTTAATTTCTATCATTTCTACGTTTATATATCAATTATTAATTTACAACTTAAATAGAAACAGTTTTATGAGATGATCAAAAGTTAATATCTTTCCATTGATTTTCCATCTATCCTTTCACCTTCTATGTGGCTTTAATTATCTCTCTCAACTCTCAAGATAAGAGTTTTATTCTGGCATGTTTTAAATGATTTCTCTTCTTGGCTTACATGTGAGTAAAATCTTTCCATATTCTGATTTTCTATTTAAGCATCTAACTAATTTTCTCCTCTTCTTTTTTTGTTACAACATATTTATTTATTTTACCTTAACTTGCATGATCATAATCGTTGATGTGAAAGGACTGCAAACTCAGTAAGGTTTTCATTTTGTTGTTCTTAGATTTTAAAATAAGAATTGATTTTTTAGTTATTAGTTCAATTTAATATTCTTGGTCACCAAATTTGTTTGGGTTTACATATACATAACAACTTCCTTAATTTTATTGATATTAGCTTTCGGTGAAACTTCATCACTCTATCATCAAGTGAGTGTTTCTTTTGTTTCATTATATAATAAATTTCTATGGTTTTGAATTTTTACATGCATGAGATTGAATGTTCTTACATTTCCTAGAACTTATAGTTTTTTTATCTTAATAATTTTGCATCTCCGTAATTATCTAAACTATTCAACCTTTTGGGTTGTCTTCGACTCATGGGTATAGAGTGGAGCCTAATAAAATATAATGAGATTTGTTTCAAGATAATTTGAGTATTTGGAAGTTTTTCAAATATTATGACACTTAATAGATCTTGCACTACTTCTGGTTTGTTTTTATTATGACTTTTATGTTTCTCTATAGAGTGAATAAAAGCTTTTACATTATTATGATTGATGATATATAGTAACTAATAATTTTGGTATATCATCCATTAGATTTTGACAACCTGTATTATAATTTGCATGAATATTGAGCACAACTCTATAAATTTAAAAGTTGACATATAGGTTGAAGGGATTGGCAAGTTCTCCCTCGGTCGGCTGATAAGTTCTCTCATAATAATTGTTATTTGCACGAGGAGGATTGACATGTTGCTGGAGAAATTTTTGACATTTGCAGAATGAGAGGTGAAATGATTTACATTCTATCTCAATAATCCATTACTAATACTTTCAAATGCACTAGAATGTAAATCAAGTTAAATTGAACACCAGATATTTGCAGCACGAATATGATCTACTATTAATACAAATCTATGATAATTGAGAAAATAATCAGATAAAAAAGTAAGAGAACAAAATGTAGTCTTTAAAATGATAAGATGGACACATTCAAATAATTAAATGAAACGGACTTTAAATTACTCATCCATCTTAAAATGAACTACTATATATATATTTTTTTTTTTTTGTAAACTGACAGTTTAATGTTTGTATCTCCTTTTTGTTAAAAATAATTCTCCTATAACTAATCAACTTACTGCATAAGTTAACTTTACTGTAATAACTACGATTTTGATTTTAAATGCTCTATAACTACGTCAACATTCTCAAGGTTTTTATTTTGATAATGATATAGTTTGTGTCAATCTCTACAATATAAAATTTATTTACAATTTTCATTATCATCTTGATAAATATTAAAAGAATAAAAGTTTAGGATTAGTTACTTTCTTACAAGAATAATATAAAACATAATATTATCACTAAAAAAACCTTGTTTAAAATAATTGATATAAAAAAAGATAAAAATATTAAGTTAACCATCGTAATGCACGAGTATGCAACTAATAATAATAATAATAATAATAATAATAATAATAATAATTTTAATCAATAAATTAAAAGAATTCGATGCTAAATTTAATAGTCTATGTCTATATTTTTATTCATTTTACATAATATTTTATATTATTTATGTGCTTTTGATATATCGTTTTTAAAGTGGTGAAAGTCTTAACCTAGTTGTTCAAACTCTACCTATAACTAGTAAAGTCATGATTCGAATCACATGAAATGAAGAGTAATTTTATTATTTAATGCAAGCGCAATTTCCTAAATAAAAAACATATCGTTTTTAAAAATTGCATTTATTTATACTAAAACAAAATTCTAATATTAACGAGAAATATTGTATATTTTTTCTTTTGAGAAATGCTTGTAATTTCATTAAATAAAATATGAAGAAGTTTTTTTTTTTTTTTGAAAGATTGGGACGCGATTAAGAGGTTAGACATCCCAACTAGGTTGGCACCCCTAACGCACTTAACCAACCCTGAATATTATTAATAAAAAAATGAAAATTACAAAAGGGGGAGAAAATTAAAGGAAACGAATATGAGCAACATTACAAAGGTCATCGAAAACATGAAATTGGCAAAAATAAGGCGCAGAGTGCCACCAGTGGAGCGCTGATGCAGATTTGCCAAAACAGGCAAGACGATCCGCAGCTTGATTACTTTCCCTGAAGATATGAGTGATTTTGCAGTTCATAGACGAACAACGTGATAAGCAGCTTAACCATTCTTGCTTAACCCTCCATGGAACCGCAGTAGATTTTTCACTGAGCAACTTAACCGCATATGCCGAGTCAGATTCAATCCACAAATTGTGCCAGCCTCTTTCCCAAGCAGCTTCAATAGCAAAGACGATCGCCATCAGCTCAGCCGTATGAGCATAAGAATCGGCAATGGGAAAGGCGAAACAGCCCATTACAAAACCTCTTCCGTTTCTGAAAATCCCCCCAGCGCCAGCGATGCCAGGAGCACCCTCAGCAGCCCCGTCGGTGTTAACCTTAATCCAGCCTGTCGGGGGCGGACACCAGCGCATCGTAATGAAGTCCGGTTCCGGAGGTGGCCTGACCCGAGACGTTGAAGAGGAGGTCCATTTAGGCTCATGGAAGAGGAAGAACAGACGGTTCAGAAGAACTTGGATTGAAGGGAGTTCGTTTTCAAACACAGCCAGGTTCCTGATATGCCAAATATACCAAACCGTAGTAACCGTCGCCAAGTTCCACAAGCGGCGTTTCTTCGATCGGAAGCCAACCGCTCTTATAACGCTAAATAAAGCCTCAAAAGTAGTCACAAAGCAGAGAGTAACCGCAAAGTTATTAAAGACCATCGCCCAAAGACGTCTCACAATCCAACACGTAACAAAAAGATGATCCAAAGTCTCGATATTGCAATTACACAAGGCACATCTCGAAGCAAGAGAGAAGCCGCGTACCTGAAGATTAACCTGAACTGAAATTTTCCCATGAATTACCAGCCAGCAGGCAAACGAACGTCGGGGAGGGACAAATGCATTCCAGATAAAGCGATTCCAGGGAACCGCCGGCGAAACAGAGCAGAGCGAGCTGTACAGGGATTTTGTCGTAAGTTCTCCTGACATGGAATGTTTCCAAATGCAGGTGTCGGTTCCATCCCGATTACCTTGAACCCGAAGAATACGAGTCTGGACTTGTTCGGGAAGCTGATCCAAGTTATTCCACGAGTTATCCAACCTGTAATTTCGCACTGGCTCAAAAAGTGTGCGCTGATTTTTAGGTGGAATGCCAATCTGATCAGCGACAGACGGGGATATCCACGAGTCGGTCCAGAAATTTAGCCGGAAGTTGTCTCCGAACCACCACACAATGTCCTCTCTAACTTGTTCATATACCCTCCTCATGGAACACCAGACCGACGAGTTTGAGATGTATGGATTTGGTAAGCCCGAATGCGTGTGAAAGTGAGTAATCAGAAGCTTAGGGATGAAGCCGTCGCCCTTTAAAATATGAAGAAGTACAACAAGCAAAATGTAAGGAATAAAACCTCACATGATTACAAACTAAAACAAATACAATATCCACGAAGGGATAGAAATGACTACAAAGAGTAAAAAGAGCCTATAAAAGGCACAAAAAACACAAAATAGCAATATATTTCTCCGTAATCCAAATCTGTAGAAAGACATCTGCAATCCAAACTTCATCCTTTAGATAATTCCGAACATTCGGATCTGAGTCCTTTTTTTGTATAGTTTAAATATTGTATAATTAAACTATAATAATTTAGAAGAAGAGTATTTAATATGAAAAATAGAGTTATATGAGAAAAAAACAATCAGTTGTCACAATTTTTTTTCCTATTACTTATTTCTCACTCAATTTATGACATGTTATATAGTTAGTACCTGTTTGGTTCCATTTTACGAAACTACTTTTTATCTTTTATTTTAAAGAAGTAATAAAAAGTGTTTGATAAAAATTTCGAAACAACTATTTTTAGCAGAAAAATCAACTGACATCTACTACTTATCAGCAACAGCAAATACAAACATGTGAACTATACGGGCACTTACTCTACTTTAACCCCCATTAACTTTGGCAATTAACTCTAACTCTCAACCCTATTAACGTGTATTAAAGTAGAATAATTATAACATATGTCATCAATTGAACGGAAAACAAATAAAGATATTGAGAATTAGTGACATGTGATTTTCTTTTAATAAATTGGTTAAAAAAAGAGTTACTTACCGTAGACTTTCAGTCCAGCCTGGAAACGGTTCTTTGTAAGTACTAGAAACAATGGTTGGACGAATGATAATGACGAGCAGATTGTCTTTCAATTGTTGAATAATCATTTCTCCCATAGCTTTAGTAAATACATAAGTGTTTGGCCATCCATATTTCTTGGCCCTATTAATAATTAAAAATTTATACATAAATTTTTTACTCTTATCATTATTTACTTCGTAACCCAAAAAATAATATGAATACTTATAACTATTATTATATCATTTTATTTTTTTACACGTTATAATGTTCATATGGACTTTAATGACCAAATAAATTTTGTGATTCACCATTAGATTTAGGCTTATTAGAATCTTAGGATGCAGATTCTAGATCTAACGGTGAATAATCAAATACTACATGGTTATTAAGGTCCATGTGATCAAAATTGTATGCAAAACAAACATATTCATAGGTTTGGGTGCTTCTTCGACTCATCCAAACCACATCCAATGGTCTGAATAAATAGAGGAAGATAATATTAAATCTTAACTTAGACAATGTATTTAGATTGCCCTGAGATTTTTTTTTATTGCGATGGGCTAGCCTGACCCGAGAGTTTTTTTTTTATTGTGACGGGCTAGCCTAACCTATATATATATATATATATATAATTTTAAAATTAAAATTTTTAGGTAAAAAATATTTATAGTCATCTTCAATATAATTTTTGCAATTATTACAAATATATATATTAGAGCTTGGATTATTTAGGTTGAGTTTGGAATTGGATTTTTAAGTATGAGTTGACCCAAGCCCGAGCTTATCCAAATTAATACCGGGTTGGACCGTCTTGGAATCTCCCATATATTTATATGCCATTTTTAATACAGGTATGTTGTGCAGAATTAATGAAAGATAAAATAATAAACAATCGAAAAACACAGATTTACGTGGTTCACCAACGTTGTGTTGGCTAGTCCACGGGCAGAAGGAGAATAGTATTATTAGGAGGCGAAAATCAGATTACAATATGATTAGGTTTACATAATGGGTATTTATAATACCCAATCTAACCTAATCCCACTAGGAACCCATGATCCTAATTCCACTAGGAACCCACGATCTCAATCCAACTAGGAACCCATGATCCCAATTCCACTAGGAATCCATGATCCTAATCCAACTAGGAATCCGAAACCCAATACTACTCCGAATAGGAACTAATTCAAGGCATTACGACAAATCTCCACCTTGACTTGAATCCTCCTGAAAACATATGCACCCATGATAGTGCCAAATGAACAGACTTCTCCCTCTACCTCAGAGTTGCCCATAGGCAACTAGTAATCTCTGATGTTTAGCAAGTCCAAACAGTGTTGAAACTTGCTCTGTGGAACGGGCTTGGTAAACATGTCGGCTGAATTGTCAGTAGTGCCTACCTTCTTCACCTTGACCCTCTTCTCACTTCTCAGAAAATGATACCTCACATCTATATGCTTGGTCCTCTCACGATGAACCTGATCCTTGGCTAAACAGATTGCACTCAAGCTGTCACAATACACTGTAGCCTGATCATGATGTAGACCAAGATCACTAACCAGTCCTTTAAGCCAAATCCCCTCCTTAGCAGCTTCAGTCAGTGCTATATACTCTGCTTCTGTAGTAGACAAAGTCACTATAGGCTGCAAAGTAGCTTTCCAACTGACAACTGAACCGCCAAGAGTGAAAACATAACCAGTCATAGATCTTCTACTGTCAACATCTCCAGCATAATCAGAGTCTGAAAAACCTGTCACCAAACACTCTGTATCACCTCCATAAATGAGACCAACGTCAGATGTACCTTTTAGGTACCAAATGATCCTCTTCACAGCTTGCCAATGCTCCTTACCAGGTTCATCCATAAACCTGCTAACAACACTAACAGACTGTGTAAGATCAGGTCTAGTGCAGACCATTGCATACATCAAGCTTCCTACTGCACTAGTATAGGGAACTCGAGACATGTACTCCTTCTCTTTAGCAGACTTAGGTGCAAAAGCAATAGACAGATGTGCACTTGCAGCACTAGGAGTATCTATGGGCTTTGTTGTAGACATGCCAAATCTTGACAAGATCTTCTGAATATAGCCCTTCTGTGATAGAAAAAGTTTCCTTTTGCTTCTGTCCCTGTAAATCTCTATTCCCAGAATTTTCCGAGCTGCACCCAAATCCTTCATCTCGAACTCTGCGCTGAGAAGACCCTTCAACTTCTGAATGTCGTGCTTCTTCCTTGTAGCTATCAACATGTCATCTACATATAACACCAGATAGATAAAGGACCCATCTTCTAGTTTATTGTAATAGACACAACAATCATATGGGCTCCTGGTGTAGCCCAGCTGCATCATGTAGCTGTCAAACCTCTTATACCACTGCCTGGGAGACTGCTTAAGTCCATACAAGGACTTCTTCAACTTGAAAACATAATTCTCCTTTCCAGGAATTTGGAAACCATCTGGTAGGGTCATGTAGATCTCTTCCTCCAAATCTCCATGCAGAAAGGTTGTCTTTACATCAAGTTGCTCAAGCTCCAAATCCTGATGTAGAACTATAGCTAGCAACACTCTAATAGAGGTGTGTCTGACTACTGGTGAGAATATCTCATTATAATCCACTCCCTCTCTTTGATTGAAACCTCTAGCAACAACTCTAGCCTTATACTTGACTCCCTTTGCAGGTGATATCCCTTCCTTCATCTTGAGAACCCACTTGCAAGTAATAATTTTTCTCCCTGGAGGTGGTATGACTAAATCCCATGTTTGATTCTTATGAAGGGACTCCATCTCATCTCCCATAGCAGCAAGCCATTTCTCAGAATCGGCGCCTGAAACAGCTTCCTGGTAAGTTGATGGTTCATGAGTGTCCACCTCTTCAGCAACCTGTAATGCATAGCCCACCATGTCCGCATACCTCTTAGGTGGCCTAACTCCAACCCTCCTTGATCGATCTTGAGCTAAGCTACGATGTGTAGCTTCAGATGGTTGAGAAACTGATGGTGTAGATTCTGGTAGCTCTATTTATGCTTCTAACTCTTGTTCCTTCAAGCCACTCTCACTCTGTATGACCTGAAACTCGGCCTGTTTATCAATGCTATCAGTTTCTGTTGCAGTTGTAGTCTTCACAATGGGTCTAAGCACAGATTTTTCGTCAAAGACTGCATTTCTGCTCAAAATGACCCTTTTCTCTGATGGAGGCCAGATCCTGAAGCCTTTAACTCCATCTCCATAGACTACGAACACTCCCTTCTTGGCTCTAGCTTACCCTCATTAACATGATAGTAAACTGTGCACCTAAAAGCTTTCAAATTTGAGTAATCAGCAACCTTTCTTGACCACATTTCTATAGGCGTCTTGAGTTGTATGCCGGTGTGTGGTCCGCGGTTAATCAGATAACATGTTGTGTTCACCGCTTCAGCCTAGAATCTTCTATCTAATCCAGCTTTAGAGAGCATGCACCTCACCCTCTCCAGTAATGTCTGGTTCATTCATTCAGCTACACCATTCTGTTGCGGTGTATTCCTGACAGTGTGATGCCAAGCAATCCCTTCATCCTTACAGAACTGATCAAACTCAGACGAGCAGAATTCCAGACCATTATCAGTTCGCAGCCTCTTTATCTTCTTTTCTATTTGGTTTTCCACCAATGCTTTCCACTGCTTGAAATTCTTGAAAGCTTCACTTTTATTCTTCATCATGATGACCCAAGTCATCCTTGAATAATCATCAATCAGAGACACAAAATATATGTGACCTCCCAAAGACTCAACTCGAGATGGACCCCAACAATCAGAGTGGATGTAATCAAGTGTGTCTTTTGTTATGTGAATAGCTTTGGGAAACTTGCTGCGATGTAGTTTCCCAAAGACACAGTGTTAACAAAGCTCCAGACTCTTGACCTTATAACCATCAAGAAGATCATCCTTTGATAGAATCTGCATCCCTCTTTCGCCCATATGACCAAGTCTCATATGCCATATCTTTTTCATATCCGCCTAGTCAATCTCTGACGATGCAGCATTAGCTGAACCTGTAACAGTGGAACCTTGCAGGAAATACAAAGTACCATGCTTCACACCTTTCAGAATCATATAAGAACCTTTACAGACATGTAGAACTCCATCTTTTCCTAACCAGCTGAGACCCATGATGTCTAACAGACTCAGAGATATCAGATTCTTCGTCATCAATGGAACATGCCTGACTTCGTTCAACGTGCAGAACTTACCATCATGTGTCCTCAACTTGATCGAGCCTATTCCAACTGCTTTGCAGACATGACTATTAGCCATTGAAATGCTACCTCCATCTACCTGCTTATAAGTTGAAAACCACTCTCTCCTTAGACAAATATGATAAGATGCTCCTGAATCAAGAACCCACACATCAGAGTGATGAGTGTGTCCATCAGCAACTAGAGCAATATTGTTTTCAGAGCTGCTGTCGCCATCTGCTACAGCAGCAGAACCAGGTTGATTTTCTGATTTCTTCTTCTTCTTTGGACAATCAGTTTTCCAATGTCCTTTCTCCTTACAGTAATTACAGGTGTCGTCTGGCTTGGGACCCTTTGAGAACGGCTTCTTAGACTTCTTCTTTCCACCGTTTCCCTTTCCCTTACTGTCGCTGGCAAACAGTCCAGAGGCCTGATTATCTGCACCTGCATTGCTCGCCTTATGGCGCAACTCTCTACTATGAAGAGATGACCTAACTTCTTCTAGGGTCACAGAGTCTTTACCAACAATAAATGATTGAACAAAATTCTCATATAAAAGCGGTAAAGACACCAACAGAATCAAAGCAGCATCTTCATCTTCAATTTTCACATCAATATTACGTAATTCTAGTAATAAAGTGTTCAATTGATCTAAATGATCCATGAGTTGCGTACCTTCTAGCATTCGCATGCCAAATAGACGTTGTTTCAGAAGAAGTTTGTTCGTTAGAGATTTCGTCATGTATAAGCTCTCTAACTTCATCCACAGACCGGCAGCAGTCTCTTCGTCTGAGACCTCAGTGATGACGTCATTTGGAGGCACAACATAATTGTCGAATGTGCCTTTTCTTCTAGAATCGCCATCTTAGCAGTGACTTCTCCCATTGCCTTCTTCAACGGCGTCCACAGACCTTGTTGTTTTAACAAAGCCCGCATCTTGATCTGCCATAGACTGAAACTATTTCTCCCAGTAAATTTTTCGATTTTTACGTTCATCGCAGACATCTTTCTCTCCAGAAAACAAAACCCCGATCGGAAACCGAAAGCTCTGATACCAGTTTGTTGTGCAGAATTAATGAAAGATAAAATAATAAACAATCGAAAAATAAAAATTTACGTGGTTCACCAACGTTGTGTTGGCTAGTCCACGGGCAGAAGGAGAATAGTATTATTAGGAGGCGAAAATCAGATTACAATGATTAGGTTTACATAATGGGTATTTATAAAACCCAATCTAACCTAATCCCACTAGGAACCCATGATCCCAATCCAACTAGGAACCCATGATCCCAATTCCACTAGGAACCCATCATCCTAATCCAACTAGGAATCTGAAACCCAATACTACTCTGAATAGGAACTAATTCAAGGCATTATGACAAGGTAGTAAGATTACACATGACCTGTGAATACAACATGAACCCAACACAAAATAAATAGACTTATGGTTGGTTTTAGGTCAGTTAGGGTTATTTTGATAATTCGAAATTAAAATGAATATTTTAAAGTATTACTAAATGCTCTCGTACTTTTAGATATCATCTTTATAATAAAAGTTGTGATATTATGTAACCTACGAATACGATACAAACTTGATTGGATTGAATTGATTACATCGTAATTTTTTGGGTCGAGTTAGATTTACCTATTAAACACTAATCCCGAGAGTTGGTACGGCCCAAATACGACCCATTTACACAAATTTACATCCCTAAAATTAAAGGAAATCAAATCATTTTGGCATATTTTTTTCCTAATACCTTTACCTTTGTATTCCCAAGTCCTTCATAGCATCTTTAATCTTTACTTCACTAACTCTTTGAGTCCTTAGTTCGTCAATTTTTTTTATCAATTAGGTCCTTTTCTTCGTTAATATCTTGTCCAAAAATGCCATTACATGTCTCATTCAAGTGGAAAGGAATTTCTTGAATCAACCCTAGACGTATGCTGAAACACATGGATATCAATTATTAAAAGGATAATGTAGGGTTATTGGGAAGCGCAGATTTATCTTCTACACATAAAATAGTACAATTTTAAATTTAACGTTTATAAAATAGTACAATTTTAAGTTTCATTAAAGGAAAATGAGATGTTAATTCTACACTAGTTTCAAATCAGATAGAACAGTTGAGATGTTATCACATCAATATAAATGTTGATGTGGTAGCATCTGAACAGTGCCGGACCAGTCTCATCCGAGACCATAGTAGAAAATTTATTGATAAGGGAATTAATAAATATTATGTTCCCTGCAGGAGATGTCTTCTGATCAACACGAAGAATATTTAAAAAACAATCTTCATAGAATGGAGATATAGAATTTTTTTATTACCAAATTAGATCGAGAATAGGAATGGAGAATGTCCTCTCTATCTCACAAAGATCTTAATCTCCATAGTTATAAACATCTTCAAATTTATTAATGAAGTTATAGCCTAGTGGTTAAGAATATCTATGATTGTGGAGGTCATGGATACGAATTATATGAGATGAGGTGAAGATTTTTCTTTGTTATTTAATGTAAGCACACTTGTGCATATATATATATATATATAATTAAAAGATTGAATATATAGTGTATATAATAGCGGAAGCATAAAGAATTTCGAAGAAGTGTTTTAGAGCTTTTTTGGATGGGTTGACACCCTAAGAGCAAAGAGAATAAATGAATTAATGAGTTTTAATTATCTCTATATCATAAGTATTATATTAACACATTATTTATTGTCAATTACTAGGTCATTAATTAAAGTAATGAAAGAAAGTAAGAGTTACACGAAGATGAAAAAACATAAAGCAAAGGAAATCCAAAAGTCACAAATAAACCTATATATAAAGCGTGATATAGATAGTATTCCATCATATATTCATTGGCCACCGAAAATCAAAGTCCTAATCAACCTTTAATTTTGATTATTTATTAGTTTTGTTCTTTATACTCTTATAATATAATCGTATTACTTCATATAATATATGCTTATATTTTTGTTCTTACTTTATAAAGAGATTCAGATTTATTTATGGATAAACTATATTAATTTCATTTTCTTCAAGAATCGGGAGAATTTAGACTTTGATATCTTCAATTGAAGAAATCTAATGGAAATAAAGATGCATGGACAATTGAAATCGGGAAAAACAAAGGTGTAAAAAATTAGAGGAAATCATTATGTTTCTAAAGGTAATTTTTCTATTTTTTTCATATGGGGTAGTTATTTTGTTCTCAATTGTATTGTTTCACACATCTCGCTACCTTATCTATGTTTTCTTTTTTATTTGTCTCTTTTTTCAAAATGATTAAAATAAAGATTTTCTATATTTGCATTCTTTTTTAGTATAGGTTGCTAGATGTAATCGTTTCGATTAATAACTCTAACTAAAATTTGGATTTTCGGTTTTATATGAACTCGATTGTTAGATTTAATTAGAGTTAGATTAATTTTCCAAATTTAGAAGTACACTAATTTGTTTTAATTTGGATTTATCTAACTCATATGGATTGATTTTTTTTATTTTTATACATTTTGGTACGAATAGATATAAAGTTTCACACAATAGTTGTTCATTGAAGTTGGAGACATATTAAAAAAAATAATTAAAGAGGTATTGAAACATTCTATTTACAATGAAGATGATTTCAATTATAAATTATGTTTTGACATGATTACCATTCTAAGTTTCATTCTCATTTTTTAAGTAATGGATTTTACATTATTTTATTATCAAGAAGTTAAGTTTTTTTGTCCAATCATTTAGACAGAGAGATTGTAAGCGTCCAATACACTTGATAAGATGTTTATTCTTGAAGCAATTTAGATTATGTTAGATATGAACTCAAAATGAAGGTAAATAAAAATAAATTTTGATACTCAAAATCTTAAAATGTGCATTAATTATGGGATATTGAGATATTTGTTTTTGCAACACTGGAGTTGTTTTTGCAATACTGGCTTTTATAGTTATTAACCATTCTAGTATGGTTTGTCAAAATTATTAGTATTTCAAAAGTTTTTATTAGTCATCTTTATGTAAGAAATTTTTTTATGATTACCAATATATCAAGTTGATATTTTTTGAAAAAGAACAAAAATACATTTCTAAGTTAGTAAATTAGTGGTTTAATAATTAATGTTTTACAATAGTTTTATGTGTATCATAAATGATAATAAGTTAAATTGTAACATCTTCATATATTCACTTCTATCTTCAATTCTTAAAATTTATTAATTGTAGTTTTCATTTATTTCACTAAAAAAAATTTAATTGGATCGTCATATCCCTTTCGCTTATTGTCTCTTGATATAATTTTTTAAGTAGGTTAATATTATTATGTGTGTGATATAGAGATATGTCCTATACAGTCTTATACTACTTTTAGAATTAAATTGTAATCATTCGTTTTTTTATTCATGTATTTTATAATTCTCCTAATAAAAATTATAATTGTTGTTAATTTGATCTTTGGTCTTGCCTGACTGTGGCTGCATTCTTGTTCAGTTGACATACAGCTAATTCAAGCATATTTATATTATGAAAAATATATTCATAATAGTATTCATTTAAATAAATAAACGTGATGCGTGTTATAAATATTTTAAATTAAAAATATGAGTATTTTATTGTTATAAATATATTTATATTATTACCTATTTATTTATTGTTTGATGTGTACTTTTTATTTTTTATATATTATATATATTGAAAATAGTATCAAAAAATAATAACATTTTTCTATAATAATCCAGAATTTGTTATTTAGAAACTAATAATAAAAATTATAATATATTATATTTCATCTGTTTCATATTACATACTTTTCTAGAATTTTTTTATGTTTCATAATATATGTCATTTTGATATGATCAATACACGTTAAGTCACATTCTTTCTTTTTTATAAAAAAAAAGGCAAAAAACATAATTAAGCCCCTGAACTTTGACTGTTTCAAGGATTAAGCTCGTGATCATTTATTTTTCCATATTGAGCCCTTGATCATTGATTCTATTATGCATTAGGCCCTTATTTAGCTTTTTCGTCGAGTTTGGACTGCATACATCGCTTGTTGACATGGACAAATAAAAATAAGAATTCCTTAACTAGGAGAAATAAAAATTAAAAACTAAAATGAAATTATAGAAATTAATTTCCAGTATATTCTTCCAAACTCGATTTTCTCCTCTCACATTTTGTGATTTTCAACATTAGAACCGCCAAATCGATCTTCTCATCTCCTAAACTCGACGGAAAAGTTAAATAAGGGACAAATCCATAATAAAATCAATGATCAAGGGCTCAATGTGGAAAAATAATTGATCAGGGGCTTGATCCTTAAAACATGTAAAGTTTAAGGGCTTAATTATGCTTTTTTGCCTTAAAAAAGTCACATTCTTTCGGCTATAAAATGTGGGTTTATGGATATTAATTAGAATAATGGACATATTATAAAATAAATAAATAGTGGAATCAATAAATAAGAGGAGTGAAAAGCTGGATAGGGGTTTCGCTTCAGTTGAGTGGTTGAACCGTTTTGTTAATTATCACTTTCATTCCTGCATGTCTGGATACTCAGATCATCTTCCCATTGCACTTTACTTTGAGAGGGTGAAGGTAAGAAGCAGAGTTAAAAGATTTTTATTTGAACAAAACTGGCTAAAGGAGCAGGATTTTAAGAACCTAGTGATCAGAAAATGGAAGGGGCAAGGGTCCAGACCTGTTTCTGAAAAATTGAAGGATTGTGCACAGAGTATGGATGAGTGGGGGAAGGGTTTCAATGTGCGTTTCAAGAGCCAGATCAGAAAATGGAGAAACCAAATGGAGAGAATGCATGGTAAAAGAGACAGGAATTCAATTGCGCATTTTTTCTTTGCCAAGAGAAAACTTAATGATACCCTGGAGGCAGAAGAGACTTATTGGAAGCAGAGGGCTAAGGCTTTCTGGTTGAAAGAGGGTGACAGAAATACTCAGTTTTTCCATGCTAGTGTTAAAGCAAGGAGGCAACAGAATTCTATTGTATCACTTGTTGAGGAGGGAGGGGGTGAGATTGATAATCAAGGAGAAATGGTGGGGTTAGTGTAGCAATATTTCCAGTCTGTCTTTTCAGCATCAGGTACAATTGAGTCTGAAACGGTTCAGATTATTGACGCTCTAATTGATCCTGCAACAAATGAGTTTCTCACGGCTCCTTTTGAAGTGGAGGAGTTTAAACAAGCCCTGTTTTCTATGAGCCCGAATAAATCTCCTGGTCCTGATGGGCTTAATCCGGGATTTTTTCAAGCTTTTTGGGATACAATTGGCTCAGAGGTGGGTGCGGCTTGTGCAAAATGGCTCAAAGAAGGGGAATTTCCAACAGGGATCAATGATACTACAATTGTTCTCATCCCAAAGATTGACAATCCCAGAATGTTGAAGGATTTTCGCCCAATTTGTCTTTGCAATGTGCTATGCAAAATAATTGCCAAAGCCCTTGCCAATCGGTTGAAGGAAGTCCTCCCTCATATAATTGGTGAAACTCAATCTGCGTTTGCCCCTGGAAGATCTATAATTGACAATGTGCAAGTCGCCTTTGAAAGCATACACTTTATGAAAAGGTTAAATAGAGGAAAGAATGGTCAGGTGGCTCTCAAGATTGACATTAGTAAAGCTTATGACAGGGTGGATTGGGCTTTTTTGAAATAAGTAATGATTCGCATGGGATTTCATGCGACCTGGATTAACTGGATGATGATGTGCATCACAACAGTGAAGTATAGGGTGGCAGTAAATGGGGAATGCACTGACCAGATTGTTCCTGGTAGAGGGCTTAGACAAGGAGACCCATTATCTCCATACTTGTTTATCCTTTGTGCTGAAGTGTTATCCAAAATTTTAAGGAAGGCCGAAGGAGAGGGTCTGATTTCAGGTTGTCGTATTTGTCGCAGGGCACCGGCAGTTACACACTTATTCTTTGCTGATGATAGCTTTTTGTTTTTCGGAGCAACGGTAACTGAAGCCAGAAAGGTGATGAGTATTCTAGCGGCATATGAGGTTGCTTAGGGACAGGCTGTGAATATGAACAAATCTGGCATATTTTATAGTGCAAACGTGACAGTTGAAGTGAAAATTGAGCTTCAAGGAATTTTGGGAGTCAGACTACCTTTAGACATAGGGCGCTATTTAGGGTTACCTTCACTAATTGGGCGGTCTAAGCGTCGAATTTTCACGTTCCTGGTTGATAGGCTGAGGAAGAGATTTGGGGCGTGGGGTCTCAAGTTCTTATCCCAGGCTGCGAAGGAGGTACTTCTTAAATCAGTGGCTCAGGCTCTACCTACATTCTGTATGAGTACGTTTCTTTTACCCTTATCTATTTGTGATGACCTGCAGAAATTAATGAATTCATTTTGGTGGGGTATGAAACCCAAGGGAAAAAGAAAAATACATTGGTTTGACTGGGGAAAGTTATGCATGTCAAAAGAGGCAGGGGGGATGGGGTTTAAAGATTTACACATGTTTAATTTGGCAATGCTGGGTAAGCAGGGATGGAAGCTAGTGAATTTCCCAAATACTATAGTAAGCAGAATGTTTAAAGCAAAATATTTTCCGAGAGAGGACTTACTTTTCTCTAAATTAGGCAATAATCCTAGTATGGTTTGGAGAAGTATTTGGGAAGGTCTTAGCATATTGAGAAAAGGGATTAGATGGAGAGTGGGAAATGGTAGATCTATTAGAGTATGGGAAGATCCGTGGGTTCCTAATCTGGTTGATTTTGGTATAAATTCCTTTATGGTCCCTGGAATGGAGAATTTGAAAGTTGCTGATTTGTTGCTTGAGAATGGTAAAGGATGGGATATGGACAGGTTACATGGGTGCTTTAGCGAAGAAGAGGTGTGTGCCATTAGTGATATTATATTACCTTTTAATGTAGGGGAGGATAGGAGAATCTGGCACTGGTCAAAAAATGGTTATTATAATGTCCGATCGGGTTACATTGCGGGTGTGGGAGCTGAAGAGGAGAGTATGAGTCAGGAAGGATGGAGAAGACTTTGGAAGTTGGCAATCCCCCCAAAATTAATACACTTTATATGGCGTATCTGCTCGGGATGCCTTCCAACTCGAGCTCGGCTGGCCCAGAGAAGAGTTCCCATCTCTATTGAATGCCCAGTGTGTGTCGAACAGGATGAAACAGATAACCATTTATTTGTTGATTGTTGCTTTGCAGGTGATATTTGGCAAGTTGCTGGATTACCAGTGCCACAAGTTGTTGGTTCAAACTTTCCGGATTGGCTATTACATGCGCTGTGTGGTCCTAACCAGGAGATCATAACCCGGATTTGCTGTGCACTAAAGACTATTTGGGATCACAGGAATAGGGTACTGTGGCACATGACTTGGTGGCCAGTTGATACTAGCTGGCGGTTATCGGTGGACGAGGTACAAGAGTGGAGGGCCTATCAACAAGGGCCACTACCAAGAGCAGACCAGCATACGGACCAACAAACCAGTAATGTTTCTAACACACAACAACTGAAGCAACTTCATCTACATAATGCAGATCAGGGCACAACATCAATGCAATTCTCAATCAGTAACACCGCCCGTGGTGGTCAGATTTGGAGGCCGCCGGAACCGGGTTCAGTTAAATGCAACATCGATGCTGCCTTATTCAAGGAGATCAAAAGTAGCGGGATGGGAGCAGTCATTAGGGGAGATGCGGGGGAGTTCCTTTTCTGCAGCAGCAGTTTCATTCCAGTTATGAAGGAGCCACGAGTTATTGAGGTGCTTGCATTACGTACGAGCCTCATTTGGCTTGCCTCCTTGAGGTACATGAATGTGGAATTTGAATCTGATGCTAAACTAGTTGTTGAGGCAATTCATTCATGTAAACAGGATATCTCAGAGTTTGGATCGCTCGTCCAAGATTGTCAAACTATTTTGCGATCCAACCCTTCTTTTAAATTATCTTTTATTCCTCGTTTAGCGAATAGGGCTGCTCATCTGGTAGCTAGGCAGGCCTTTCCAATGCTAGCGATTTTTTATCAACTGTGGTGCCTGATTGGTTGTCAAACGTTATTGTTGAGGAGGCCAATCTTTTTAATATATGAGATCCATTTTCAGGTTCAAAAAAAAAAGTCTTTTTTTTAATATTATGTAAATCTCAAAAATACATGTAATATGAAACGGAAAGAGTAATAAATAATTAATTATCAAAATAATTAAATATGTTATATGATCCGTGCAACACGCGGATCTTCTACTAGTTATAATAATTTCACTAACCCGTGGATACGTGGACAAGCAACTTTAATTTTAGACAAGTTTTGGCAAACAACAAAACGTTCTTAGCTCCCATGGTATTGGTACCAAATGAAACATCATACCTGCATATAAAATATACTAATTATTTGTTCTTAGCTCTAAGTGAAAAATAACATCAATTTAGGTCTAATGTTTATAAATAGTATTAATTTAGGTTTTGATAACGGAACGTGACATGTTATTCTTAAGTTCTGTCAACTGTACTTGTAGAGAGAAATCAAAGATTAATGGAGTAATATGAATGATGTTTTACATTTCGTTATCGAGATTTAAATTTGTACTATTTTTCTAAACGTTAAGCCTACATTGATATTATTTTTTACGTGGAATCTAAATTTATACTTTTAAAAAAATTAGGTCTATTTTCATACTTTATCTCTTAATAAAATAGAAGTTCAATTTTCAGCGATATTGACTTCTTATGATATGGTTTGTTAATTTTAATGATGCGTCTATTAAAACATCATTTAGCTCAAAAATTTAAGTTGATCGATAAAGTTTAATAAAAAAAATTGGGATAAGGCAACAAAATATGTCTGGTTTTCAGGGATGTATTGATTTAGACTCTACGCACAAAAGAACACTAATATAATTAAGTTTAACGTTTAAAAAAAGGTACAAATTTAGGCCTCGATAGCGAAACGTGACACGTCATTGATATTACTCCGTTAAGTTCTGAT
Source organism: Euphorbia lathyris (assembly GCF_963576675.1). Taxonomy (NCBI): domain Eukaryota; kingdom Viridiplantae; phylum Streptophyta; class Magnoliopsida; order Malpighiales; family Euphorbiaceae; genus Euphorbia; species Euphorbia lathyris. The sequence goes on from NC_088912.1 coordinate 11,323,628, forward strand.
TTCTCTCTCCACGTATAATTGACAGAACTTAACAGAGTAATATAAATGATGTATAGTGTTCTGTTATAGATGCCTAAATTGTTATCATTTTTTACACATTAAGCATATATTTATGCTATTTTATTCGTGAAGTCTAAATTAATACTTCCAAAAAACCATAGACATATTTTGGTACCTTTTTCTATAATTGTATTAGACAATTTTAAGCTTGCCGTTTATTTGACTGCGCGATTTTGAGTCTTATTAAAAGAAAATAAGTTTTTTTCGGTACCAGAAAATACGCAATTTCAACCTTTATTAATTTACCAAAATGTAATTAATTTATGTGGATCATTATCAGGGGCGGAACTAGGGGGGTTGGAGTGGGCTCGAGCCCCGACAGGCCGCCGGAGAATTGAGAAAAAAAAATTTAATAATGGGTGTCTAGTAATATTTTGGAAAGAATTATATTGACTCTATCTAGCATTATTTTAATGTTTAAAGGTAGATAAGATAGTCAATGATGTTTATTTTTATTTGAGAGGTCATATGTTCTTTTTTTTGGTAGGAAAGGAAAGAAAAAAAACAAACAAACAAAACAAGTCAACCCGGGATCAGCCTAGGAAAACTGACCCCCACCACATCCTCTAAGATCAAAGAAGAAATGAAGCCCGGTGGAGAAGAAAAGGTAGAAAGACCCAACAAACCAGAGTGTCCTTCCATTGCAAGACGGTCCGCGACGCGGTTCTGCTCCCTATAAAGTTAAATGGACTCTTTATTTTTATTTTGATAACACTTTTAAATTCATTTTTAATATGTCTTTACCATTAAAAAAAAAAAAGTAAATTTAACATATTTAATATTTATTTTTATTATGTCTTTACCATTAAAAAAAATTAAACATGTTTAATTTTCTATTCGTTCAATGCTAGTTTCTAAAAAAATAATAACATTTTTACAGTTCTAACGCGTTGGAGACTAAAATTCTTTTGTCCAGCCCTAACGGGCTAGACTTTGAAAATTTACTGCCAACTGCACGGTTAATTTTGAATTTTTTTTGACGTTTTGAATTTTTTTTTACTGATATGTTTGAACCCCGGATCACCTGGGATCCTGGTTCCACCACTGATCATTATTCTAATTACCTTTCATCAAATTTGGTGGTGGCAGAAAAATTAAGGACAAAGTCCAATTCATTTTCATCTCTTCCTTCAAGGATGAGTCTTTTATTCCCAAATCTTCATAACCAACATCACCACAAATAATTTTAATATTTTTGGTGAGGAGGGAGTTTAAATTTTCTAAATAAATACAGACAAAAATTAGTAATAGAATTCCTTAAAAAAATTATAAAATTAATTTAAAATTACTACAGTAAAGGCAAATTAATTTAGTATTTCAACCATGAGGATGAAATAAACTTTTTTTAATAATGGCTTAATACATTATTTGCCTCCTGAATTTTTTAGATTGACCCTCTGAACGTTTAAAGTGTTCTGATAGCTCCCTGAACTTGCATAAAATGTCTAGTTAGCCCTCTGAATTTGCATAAAATATAATCAATTGATCACTCGGTCGTAAAAAAAAGTAAGTTAAATGAGGAAGATGTATTGTACGAGTCTTAAAAAAACGTAAAACGACCAAAATCGGGGTATGCAGTTCTAATAAAAGACAAGTTGTATAATTGAGCAAGTAATAACTTCATTTTTAATTTATGTTTAATTATGTAATAACATTCTAAGATGCGTGGAATACATATTCCGCAGTTCTAAGTGAATATTTTATGCAAGTTCAGGGGGCAAATAATGTATTAAACCTTTAATAATTGTAGGACTTTAATGATCCTACAGTATTTGGTCATTCACCGTTAGATCTAGACTTATTAGAATCCTAAGGTTGAGATTCAAAGCATATTAAGGCTTATATTTAATAAGTTTAGATCTAACGGTAAATGATCCAATTCATTTGATCATTAAGATCAATGTAAACGATGATATGAAAAAGAAATCCAAAAATATAAAAATTGTTACCTCATTGTGGAAACGTTGAGTTGCAGAAATGTCATCTGAAGCTCTTAAAAGAAGATAAAGCTTCTTAACATTTGGTTGAACTCTCAATATCTTCTCTATAAATACTGCACCAATAATTAATTACAAAAAATTAATTAATAATTTCATATGTTTGAACAAAAATTAATTAAATCGATATGATAATTAATATAATTATTTGAGCAAAATAGGCGTAATACATCATCAGTTCTCTGAACTTGTTTATAAAAGTAGATTGGTTCTCTAAACTCTGTAAGTATCTCACCAGCTCCTTGAACTTGATTATTTCGTATCGCCAATTCTCTGAACTTGTTATAAACGAGGAAGTCTATGTTAATCAGCCTCCAGGGTTTGAGGATCCTAAATTCCCAAACCACGTTTATAAACTTAAAAAGGCTCTGTACGGCCTCAAGCAATCACCACGTGCTTGGTATGAGAGGCTGACCAGTTTCCTGCTGACTAGAAATTATGTCAGAGGCAAAGCTGATACAACCTTATTCATTAAGAGAAAGGGTAAAGACACCCTGCTGGCTCAAATATATGTTGATGATATTATTTTCGGTGCTACTAATGAGTCAATGTGCAAGGAATTTAGCAAGCAAATGCAAACTGAGTTTGAAATGTCAATGATGGGAGAACTCAACTTCTTCCTTGGACTTCAAATCAAACAAGGGAAAAATGGCATCTTCATCAGTCAAGCTAAATATGCCAAGGAGATATTGAAGAAATATGATCTTGAAAATTGCAAGCCAATATCTACTCCTATGGGCACTGACACTGTCCTTTGTGCTGACGAGAATGGTAAGTCGGTAGACAGCAAATTGTATCGAGATATGATAGGCTCTCTACTTTACTTAACAGCAAGTAGACCGGGCATTCAGTTCTCAGTATGCTACTGTGCTAGATATCAATCTAACCCTAAGGAATTTCATTACATAGCTGTAAAAAGAATCCTTAGATATTTGCAAAGCTCAGTGAACGCAGGTTTATGGTATCCCAACACTCATGATTTTACACTCATTGGATACACTGACGCTGACTATGGACGAGACAAGCTTGAACGAAAAAGCACCTCTGGAGGATGCCACTTCCTAGGGAGCTGTCTTGTATCCTGGTTCAGCAAGAAGCAGGCGTCAGTAGCCTTATCTACCACTGAAGCTGAGTACATTGTTGCTGGACACTGTGTTGCTCAAGTCCTATGGATTAAGCAACAGCTTGAAGACTATGGTGTTCAAACAAAGACAATTGAGGTCAAATGTGACAACAAAAGTGCAATTGATCTATCAAAGAACCCAATTCAGCACAGCAGGATGAAGCATGTCAGCATCAGACATCACTTCATTAGAGACCATGTACACAAAGGTGAGATCAAGCTGACCTATGTCCCAACGGATGAGCAGCTTGCAGATATCTTCACAAAGCCACTGGCTCGTGAGCAGTTCAACATACTGAGAGAAGCCATTGGTATGTTTAATCCTCTTCAGTAAATTCCAGTTCTAAATATAGATTCATGCTGAATGATCTATGCTATTATCTGCTGAGTGTTTAATGCTCATTGAATATCACATACTGAGCAAATATGCGCACTGAGTAGTTATCTCAAACTGAGAAACCAATTACTTAAACCATCCATTTATGTAAAACTGACCACTCAGAATATAGAACGATTAGAATTCTAACACTGAGTAAAAGACCCGTTGCACTTAATGCTAAAGCACGCGAATAGCCACCTAGGATGACGTATGCGTCGAATGTGTCATAAATGCCAGGACCCTTGTCGGTTGACAATCCCAAGGACAAACTGACACATGGATTCGATAAGATCCACCTCTCACCTCTATAAATAATGGGCAAATCCCCATTTTTATCTTTTTACGCTTACAGAATTCTCTGGCATAAATATTTTCTCTCTCAAAAACTTCAAATCATTCATATCTTCTCTGCGAAAATGACGAACGATTCTGTCAACATCTCCGATGCCGGTCACCAATCTGTTGGAAACCCTAAGTCTCCTACCCAGCATGATCAAACCAAAGCTACCACACCGAGCAAGAAAACCCAAACTGAGCAAGGTACCTCCTCTAAGGGAAAGAAACCTAAGCAACGAACCTACACCAAGGTCTATAAGAACTTCAGGGAATACAAAATTGACTACTCAAGGTGGTTCTCAAAAGATTTTGTTGAAAAAGAGCAACCATTCTGTGAGTGGATTTCAAAGAATGGCTGGACCGAGCTGTTCTCAATAAGCTACAATACCTACCCTGACTTGGTAAGGGAATTCTACCACTACCTGTGTGTCGCTGATGACAACCAGGACCACTTAGCCACCAAGGTGAAGGGCAAAACCATCTTCATCAATCCCACCTACCTAGCCAGCTTGCTAAAACTCAAGAATGAAGGAGCCATTCTTAGGAAGTCTGGAGATCAGGATGTTACTGGATACTCCACTACGTTCTGCAAACCGACTGGACATGCTGGTGAAATCTCCAGCACTTCAATAGGACAACACCAAAAGATGGCACACTACCTGCTGACCAATTACATTTACCCGAAGATAAATTGCACCAGCTCAGCAACAAACTTCGAGCAATGCTTCATATGGCATATGCTGACCTACAAACCCATCAACATGCCAGTATTCTTGATTGTTGGTTTTCAAAGAAGCACTGGCACTCTAAGGCTGGGTTCACTCATTACCAAGATCCTCCTTGACCACCGAGTAGACCTCACGGGGGAAACTAAAGGCAAAGGATCAGAGATAACTGCTGCTGCTTTGTTCGCCTTGAAATTTGATCAGTCAATTAAGAAAGGAAAAGGTGCCGCTGATCAGACCACTGAGGGAATAGTGGTTCAAAAGAACAGAAGAACCAAAGCTTCTGCTGACAGGAAGAGGAAAGCTGTGCTAAGCACCTCTAAGGGCGTTGTTCCTGCTCCTAAGAAGATAAAGATTGTGTCCAAAGGAACGACTGCACACGCTGAGCCCAAGTCAGCTGAGAAAAGACCTAGGCAAGATGAGCCTGAGGCAGATGAAAGGGAAAACCTTGATGAAGAACCTCTGAGTAAGAAGCAGAAGAATTCTTCAGAGTTAAATCCAATCGATGCCATTCCTGCTGGCTTCTTTGTTCCCGACGACTCTCACTATACTCAGAGTCAAGGTGTTGCCGCTGAGCAACAGAACGATGAAGTTGAACTGGATGATCAGTTCATTGAACAGTTGGAAGAAGAGTTAGATCAGGAAGATCAGGATAATGAGCAAGAAGAAGAAGGAGAAGAGAGTGGTCAGGACGACACTGAGGAGACAGCTAGTGAAGAAGATGCTGAGCCAACTCACACTGAGTTGACTGCAGAAGAAGAAGTTGAGCAAACTGAACAGCAGGATGCTGATCAAGGAGTCAATTCTCCATCTCATTCAATTCAATCAATTCACGCTGATCCCACTCCTCCAAGGACCCAGGGAAAAATAAGAAGACTTGTCAAGGCACACCCAACAACTGTGCTTGATGTCATGGATGACTTAACGCAGAAAAGATCAACCACCGATCCATCGACTATAAAGCTAAAATTCTTCAATAAATCTTCTACTACTCTGCCAGAGCACACTGAAAAGCAAGCCTCTGTTTCTCTTCCACAGGAACAAGCCGACTTAGATGCTTCTGAGAACCCAACTAACAACGAGCCAATTCTCAATGCAGATGCTGAACCTAGCCCTCTGCCGTCTAAGGAAATTCCTGCTCCAGTCAGCACTGAACCTATCCAACCTTCAACAGAAAGTCAGCTTCAGCCTGACTCTGAACCTGCATCCAATGCTGCTGTTCAATCACCTCTCCATTCTACAGAACAAGTGTAGGTTGAAACACTAAGACCAGTCACTGACCCCACTGGCACTACAAATGATGCACTGAATCTCACTCCTCCACCAGCTGGTCAAACTAATGAAGCCTCTTACAACTACCTCACTGCCACTGAGTCTGGTAGAAGGATAGTTAACTCGGCTCAGGCCTTGATCCAAGACCTTCATCAAACTTCAGACACTGCTGCTGGGTCTTCCGATAATGAGTCCACTCAGCTTTCACAAGTCACTCAACTTCTCAACGAGGTTCGAGGTCTAAAAGACTTGCTGAGTGTAATGATCAATATCCAAGCCCAACAACCAAAGAAGGAGTCCATAACAAAGCTGGATGAACTCCAGCTGACCATGGTTCAACATATCAACTCCCTTTAGGGACAATTTCAAGCCTTGTCAGCTGCGAACTCAGGGTATGCAACTTCTGCCGAAGTTCATCAGTTATTCACCCAGCTTCAAACTGAGCAAGAGAAGACAAACCATCAGCTTTCCTCTTACTCCCAATGCCCAGTAGAACAGATCGGCGAAGCTGTTCGTCTTCTGAATCTAAACAAGGCAGAGATGGACACTGACCAGATGAAGCAGAATGAGATTCTCCAGTATACACATCAAATCTTTACCCATGTCCGTCATTCCAACATTCAGCGTCAGTTCTATGACTCATCTCTGCTCAAGATGTTTCATCAGGCTTATGCTGCGCTGACTGATACACTTACTTGGATGGGTAAATCTCAAGCCTACGCACTGAGCATCCTCAGCGCTGCTGAAATTGGTGTGCCTCAAGAAGTATTCGACGATGGTGTTGCTATCTTTGATGGCATAAATGAAAGCACCAGCCAGCTGAAGGACTTCTCAGCTCGCATATCTGAAGCTGCTCAAAACAGCACCTTCAGGCCTCCTCCTCCTCCCGATGCTGCCAAAATGGGGGAGAAAGAACAAACAGGAAGAACTCAGCATGAGGCTGCTGGAAGTTGTCAGCCTAAGGAAAAGGGAAAACTGATATATAAGAAGAAATAGCTTAGTTAGGATAGCTAGTTTCTAAGTCTTAAGTATCCCTGTTATGTATAATGCTGACTACTTATTAATACTATGCATGCATCAAAACTTTCAACTTGATTAAAATCTTATGTGATGCTAGGCTATTATGTGTTGCATACATCAACTGTGTTTATCATTCCTAATGTCTTCTGATTGTATGCTGTTAACACTGTCTTGTATGATTAAAACATTATCTTATAAGACTCATTGAACAACGAAATACTCAGCGCTCTCTGATAGTTAAATCTTCCGCTTAAAACTGAGTTAATAGAATGTGTTTCATGAGCTGACCTTTATTTGAAAACTGACCTTGGACTTACTCGATTAAACCTTAAAATATTTAGAGTAAAACTGTGTCAGTAGCTCAACCCTTACGGGGGAGTTTATTAAGTTATAAAAGGTCAACTATCATGGGGGAGCTCAAAACTGAGTTCTTCACTAAATAGTTTTGCCAACATCAAAATGGGGGAGTTTGTTGAAACACCTTTCCACATGATTTTGATTTGACAAAATTATTTAAAGAATATTCTAAAACACACTAAGTTTAAATGCTTTGATTTATTACACTAATGTGTTTGTTCAATGTTGAGCTAAATTGTTTATAAGACACTAAAAGGCTAAAGGCCCAAAGGAAAGTCAAAGGCCCAAGACAACTCGGCCCGTGTAAACAAAACGCTGTCGTTATGAACAAAACGCAGCTCAGCATGAAGAAGGATCTGGAAGACTTTCTTTATCTACTTCGGAACGAAGCTGCTGAGTTGGACGACAAAGAGTACAAGACAGCAACTGAGCAAGGAAAAACTTCAAGACAAAGTATTTCTACTTTGGGTAAAGTTCAGAAGACACAGAAAGCTGTCTGGAAGACTTTGCCATAAAAGGCGAAACATTCTGCCTGTCTGTCTAAAAGCTGCTCAGCACTGACCGAAGACAGAAGATACAACAATCTGATTGGCTAACGGCACTGAGCGTGTACTGAGTGACAACGACATCAAGCCGTTTCCCTCCAACGGTTATTTCGAAATTTGAAATAACCGATACCTCAAGTGTCACTATAAATAGGCCTTTCAGTTGCTTCATTCGATGCAGATCTTCAACAAGCCATTACGCTGACCAAATTTCTACTCGAAGAATCTGTGTGAAAAAGCAAAGCAAATACTTACACCAATTTCCATATTACTGTGTAAAAGTCTAGAGTGATTATCCAATCATCTAAAGTGTCTTAGCAACGGTTGTTTAGGACAAACTTATTATCATTTCTAGAATTAGAAAGGAGAGGCTGAGTACTCGGTTATAGTACTCAGCAATAGAATAGGAGTGAGTAGAGGTATAGAGGAAGGTACTCTTGTTATACTCAGCTTCTTGTTGTAAAAGGTTTGATGCTCTACCGTTAAAGAGCTCAGTAGAGAATTCGAAAGCTCGGAACGTGTTCCGGGGACAGGACGTAGGCGTAGAGGTCGAACCTGGATAAATCTGCTGAGTAACATCGTTCTAACCTTAAACTCCTTTAATATATATATATATTGCTTGCTTAAACAAAACTGACCAAGTAAAGAGGTCACGCTGAGTTGTGTGCATTGAGTATCTGAGTTCAGGAATAGACTTAAATGCTATCTCCTGACTCAAAGAAAGAAGCTGACTTAGTCACCAGTTGACTAAGCTAGTGTCTTACTTCACTCAGCGCGCTGTGTAATTCTTTTTCAAAGTAAAAGAAGTCAGCCTTAACGTACTAAAATTTTAAATAGTTCCTATCCCCCCCCTTGGAACTAACCTGTTACGTTATAAGGGACCAACAGTTGAAACACCTTTCCACATGATTTTGATTTGACAAAATTATTTATATTAATATTCTAACACATTAAATTTAAATGCTTTGTTTTATTCACACTAATGTGTTTGTTCAATGTTGAGTTATTTGATTTATAAGATATTAAGTTAAATGGCCCCAAGGCCCATGAAAAAGAGTCAAGCCCAAGTCAATGGATCATTGCCTCGCGGCCTAAGAAGACCAAAACACAGTCGTACCGAGTAAAACGCAAGCCCAGCTTGGAGAAGGATCGAGAAGTCTTCGTCTAAATAGCTTCAAGATGAAGCTGCTAAGTTGAGCGACAAGATAGTCCAGTCAGCAGTTGACCTGAACAAACTTAGAGACAAAGTATTTCTACTTTGCGTAAAGCTTAGAGGACGCAGAAAGCTGTCTGGAAGACTTTACTATAAATGTGGAAACATTCTGGTTTGTCTGACGAAAAGCTTCTGAGCACTGCCAAAGACAGAAGATACAAGAATATTATTGGCCGAGGATGCTGAGCACGTACTGAGTGAAAGCGACAGGAAGCCGTTTCCCTCCAACGGTTATTTCGAAATTCGAAATCACCGGTGCTTCAAGTGTCACTATAAATAGGCCTCTCAAATGCTTCATTCGATGCAGATCTTCAATTAAGTCGAAACGCTGACCAAATTGTTACTTGAAGTTCTGTGAGAAAAGCAAAGCAAATCTTACACCAATTCCAATTCTGTGTAAAAGTCTAGAGTGATCTAAATCATCTAAAGTGTCTTAGCAATTGTTGTTTAGGACAAAAACACTTATCATTTCTAGAAGAATAGAAAGGAGAAGCTGAGTACTCGGTTATAGTACTCAGCGGTAGAAATAGAAGTGAGTAGAGGTATAGAGGAAGGTACTCTTGTATACTCAGCTTTCTATTGTAAAAGGTTTGTGCTCTACCTTTAAAGAGCTCAGTAGAGGATTCAAAAAGCTCGGAAGGATTTCCGGGGACTGGATGTAGGCAAAGAGCCCGAACCAGGATACGTCTGCTGAGTAATATCCTTCTAACCTTTATCTCCCTTAATTATTGCTTGCTATAACACTACCTAGTTAAACGCTAAAACGAACACAAGCTGAGTTGAGTGAACTGAGAAGCTGAGTTCAGGAATAGACTCAAAGTGCTATCTCCTAACTCAAGGATAGATTAAGTCTTAGTTACCTGTTGACTAAGTCTGTATCTAAAACTTACTCAGTCTCACAGTGCAAAAAGACTTCGAGAAAGTCTAAGTTCGAAATTAACAGTCAGCCATACGAGAAATTTTTTAAATAGTTCCTAACCCCCCCTTGGAACTATTATTGTCACGTTATACGGGACCAACAAGTGGTATCAGAGCTTAACAGCTCACTGAACAAGATATAACTATCTTGAGCTGATCCCCACAATGGCTGAGAACAGCACTCGTTTCCTCCCAGGAAATCAGACAACTCAGATTCTTCCAGAGGATGACCTCAAGAAACTGCAAAATCATGCCGCTGCTATAAACATGCTTCACTGTGCATTAGATGCTGCAGAGTACAACAAAATTTCAGGTTGTGAGTCAGCACAGGAAATCTGGAAGAAACTGGAGGTCACCTATGAAGGAACCAGCAAAGTTAAGGAGTCCAAGGTGAACCAGCACATGAGGTTATACGAGCTATTTGAAATGAATGATGGTGAAGGAATCTCTGAAATGAACTCAAGATTCACCAACATAATCAACAAGCTCAAAAGACTTGGCAAGATCTTTACTGAGGAAGAGCAAGTCAAGAAGATACTGAGGAGTGTTCCCAAAAGCTGGCAAGCCAAGAAAAATGCTGTTGAGGAAGCTTAAGACTTGACCACCTATAAGTATGATGAACTCATTGGATCTCTACTGACCCATGAGATCTCAATGAAGAACTTTGAGGTGAAGGAGAAGTCTGAGGACAAGAAGCAAAAGTCTCTTATCATGAAAGCTGACTCCACTAATGGGAGTTCAACAGACGATGAAGAGATGGCCACGTTCACTAGAAAAATGAAAAGGGTGTTCAGAAAGAATGATAAATATTCCAAGAAGCCTTACAAGAAGTTTGATAAGTACAAAGCTGAGTCCAGCGACAGCAAGTACAAAAAGGACAGTTCAAAGCCCATCACATGCTTTGAATGCCATCAAACTGGCCATATCAAATCAAGCTATCCTACCTTGAAGAAGGAAAAGAAGAACAACAAGAAGGCAATGGTGGCCACCTGGAGTGACAGTGATGAGTCATCATCATCAGAAGCTGATGCCACCGAGTCAGCAAAGATTTGTTTCATGGATGATGAGCTTGCTGAGCCTTGTGTTTCTGAGCATGCTGACCCCTTCATTGCATCTGACAATGAGGAACACTGAACTGAGGTAATGTCACTACCCCTGCCCAGAAATGAACTGATAAATTCCTTGAGTGACCTCTATACACTTATCAAAAAGTGTAACAAGAAGGTTAGAGCACTCAGCAGGCGATGTGATGAGATTGAAGAGGTCAAACCCAGTGACCTTCGATATCTTCTCCAAGACAACTCAACTTTGCATGACAACATACAAATTATGCACAAGTTTGTCTCTGAGGTCAAATCAGATTCTAAGAAACTGAGAAAGGACATCACATCTATTCAGAACCAATTCATGGTTCCGAATAAAAGAAATATCCCTCTGAACACTCAGTACCGAAATACTAGTCAGCAGAGATGGAGTCCTCAGCGGAATGTCCAGTGTGACTTTTGTGGGAAGAAAGGACACACCACAAAGGTGTGCTGGCATGCTCAGCATTGGGGTGCTGACCAGCCAGTGAGATATCCCCAACGGAAGGTTAGCTGTGACTTCTGTGGGAAAAATGGACACACTGTCAAAGTGTGTCGTCATAAGATTAAATATGATGTTTCACCTGCTGAGCCTAACAAACAAGGACCGAAAAAGATTTGGGTACCTAAAGATAACTAGTTGTATTACAGGTAGGCTTGAGGTGTGCTGAGAAGTCAAAGATGTGGTACATTGACAGCGCATGCTCGAGGCATATGACTGGTGATGAAACTCAATTCATCACACTTGTGCGTAAACGAGGTGGAAGCGTAAGTTTCGGAGACAACAAAAAGGGTAAGATAGTAGGGTCAGGAACCGTTGGTGGTAATCCTACTATTGAGTCAGTCTCCCTAGTCAGTGGACTTAAATATAACCTACTGAGCGTAGCTCAGCCGTGTGACAACGGCAGAAAAGTTATATTTGATGAAACTGGATGTAAAATACTCGAGGGAAAAACAAATGAATTAATTTTAACTGCCCCTCGTATTGATAATGTCTTTATGCTGAATTTGGAAAAGAAATTTTCAAAAAATATATGCTTAGTGTCAAAGGAAGAAAATTCCTGGCTATGGCACAGGAGACTTGGTCATTTAAGCATGGACCTCTTGGCCAAATTAGCAAGAAAGCAATTAGTTGAGGGACTGCCAGAACTTAAGTTCGAAAAGGATCAATTATGCAATGCTTGTCAGTATGGAAAACAAACTAAAAAATCTTTTCACAGTAAAAACATTGTCTCAACCAAGCGTCCACTAGAGTTGCTACACTTGGATCTCTTCGGACTAGTCCAGCCGCTGAGCTTGGGTGGTAGGAGATTTTCCTTGGTCATTGTAGATGACTTTTCTCGGTACACTTGGATCATCTTGCTGAGTAGCAAGGATGAAACCTTTGAGACGTTTTCAACATTAGTAAAAAAACTTGAAAATGATAAAGACCTAAAGTTAGCTCACATCCGAAGTGATAATGGTGGAGAATTCAAAAACCAACAGTTTGTTGAATTCTATGAAGCTAGCGGCATTGACCATAACTTTTCTGCTCATAGAATGCCTCAACAGAATGGGGTAGTTGAGAGGAAAAACAGAACCTTGGTTGAAATAGCCAGGACAATGTTGAGTGAGAATAGGCTTCCAAAGTACTTTTGGGGAGAAGATGTCAACACAGCTTGCTACATACTTAATAGGGCTCTAGTCAGACCTATATTAAAGAAGACCCCCTACGAACTTTGGAAAGGACGAAAACCCAACATTGGATATTTTCGTGCCTTCGGTTGTAAATGTTTTATTCTAAATACTAAAGACAGCCTTGCCAAGTTTGATTCAAAAGCTGATGAAGCTATCTTTTTAGGCTACTCAACAAACAACAAAGCATATAGAGTTTTCAATAAACGAACTCAGGTCTTAGAAGAGTCCGTACACATTGAGTTCGATGAAACTAACCCTGCAGGAAAAGACAATCAGCTGATTGAAGATGATCCATACTCAGCACCTGCTGACTAAAGGTAAAAGCGAAACTCAAATTGTTTTCACTGACCAATCTACACCTGCAGAGATTGTTGAAACACAACCAGCTCAAGACATCACTCTACCTAAAGAGATCAGAATACCAAGAGGACACTCAGAGAGTGCTATTCTTGATGCTGCTGGAAACACCCTGATGACAAGAAATCAACTCAGGAGATACCTCAGCAACGTAGCATTCGTCTCAGTTCTGGAACCAAAGAACTTCTCTGAAGCTGAGCACGATGAGTTCTGGATGAGTGCAATGCAAGAAGAACTTGATCAGTTCAGAAGAAATGAAGTTTGGGACTTAGTGCCAAACCCAAGAAGCCAGAAGACCATAGGAGCAAGATGGGTATTCCGCAACAAGCTAGATGAACAGGGGAACGTAGTCAGGAACAAAGCAAGACTCGTAGCTCAAGGCTATAGTCAGCAAGAAGGTATTGACTACGGTGAGACCTTCGCCGCAGTGGCAAGGCTAGAGGCTATAAGAATTTTATGTGCATATGCTAGTTACATGAACTTTAAGTTATTTCAAATGGATGTTAAGAGTGCATTCCTTAATGGAGTTATAAACGAGGAAGTCTATGTTAATCAGCCTCCAGGGTTTAAGGATCCCAAGTTCCCAAACCACGTTTATAAGCTCAAAAAGGCTCTGTATGGTCTCAAGCAAGCACCACGTGCTTGGTATGAGAGGCTGACCAGTTTCCTGCTGACTAGAAATTATGTCAGAGGTAAAGCTGATACAACCTTATTCATTAAGAGGAAAGGGTAAAGATACCCTACTGGCTCAGATATATGTTGATGATATTATTTTTGGTGCCACTAATGAATCCTTGTGCAAGGAATTTAGTAAGCAGATGCAGACTGAGTTTGAAATGTCAATGATGGGAGAACTCAACTTCTTCCTTGGACTTCAAATCAAACAAGGGAAAAATGGCATCTTCATCAGTCAAACTAAGTATGCTAGAAGTATGAGCTTGAAAACTGCAAGTCAATATCTACCCCAATGGGCACTGACACTGTCCTCTGCACTGACGAAAATGGCAAGTCAGTAGACAGCAAATTGTACCGAGGTATGATTGGCTCTCTACTCTACTTAACTTCTAGTAGACCAGACATTCAGTTCTCAGTATGTTATTGTGCTAGATATCAATCTAACCCTAAGGAATCTCATTACATAGCTGTAAAAAGAATCCTTAGATATTTGCAAGGCTCAGTGAATGCAGGTTTATGGTATCCCAATACTTATGATTTCACACTCATTGGATACACTGACGCTGACTACGGACGAGACAAACTTGAACGAAAAAGCACCTCAGGAGGATGTCATTTCCTTGGAAGCTGTCTGGTGTCTTGGTTCAGTAAGAAGCAGTCGTCAGTAGCCCTGTCAACCACTGAAGCTGAGTACATTGCTGCTGGAAGCTGTGTTGCTCAAGTCCTCTAGATTAAGCAACAGCTAGAAGATTATGGTGTTCAGACTAAAACAATTGAAGTCAAATGTGACAACAAGAGTGCCATTGATCTATCAAAGAACCCAATCCAGCACAACAGGATGAAGCACGTCAGCATAAGACATCACTTCATCAGAGACCATGTACTCAAGGGAGAGATCAAGCTGACCTACGTCCCAACGGATGAGCAGCTTGCAGATATCTTCACCAAGCCGCTGGCTCGTGAGCAATTTAACATTCTTAGAGAAGCTAGCGGTATGTTTAATCCTCTTCAATAAGATCTAAGTATAACTCATGCTGAGTGATTTATTACATGCTGAGTTGCTATACATGCTGAGTTGCTATACATGCTGAGTATCCCTTACTATACAATGAATTAAAACTGCTTTATACACTCAGAACTTGAACTGCTGAGTAACTACGTAGCTGAGTAAAGCAACTTGAACAATTAGGGTTTGCACGCGTAGGTACGTAGCCTCTAGGATGACGTAAGCTTCATCATTAGTAAAAGCACGCACTGTTTCTCGCAATTAATGTTAGTAATAACTGACTATCGATGGTTCAAATTCCCACCGTTCCTTCCGACCTATCAAGTCACCACCTATCGTCTATAAATAGTGAACGACTTCTCACTATTTACTCTCTACACTTGAAATTCGCATTCGAACCTTCTTTCTCTCTAAACCTCTGATCTTCAAGTTTCTGCATAAACATTCTCAAGAACACCATGTCTGATTCCCAGAATTTCTCTGGTGACCAATATGAAGATAATCACTCAGACATCAATCCTGGCTCTCCACCCGAGCAAGAGTATGTTGATACTTGATAGGGGTATTTTACCCCTATCTTTTAGCGTGATTTACGGGATGATTTCGGGTAAAATAAATAAGTTTAATTACAAAAATAAAGTGTTTTTGATAAATAAAGAAATAAAAATAAATCTCGTACTTTTAGTTTATTTTCCTCGTTTTTGATTAGTTTAGGAAATAAAAACGTCAAGCTAACTCGGCTCTCAAGATTTGTATTTCAGGTACGAGAAAGGAGCAAAAATCCACTCAATACGCGGGGCGTATTATCCTGTACACGGGGCATAAAACATAGTGCTAGAAATAATTGCCTTATCCGCAGGCACCATGTGGAACTGACTCAGCATACGCGGGGCGTATGACACACTACGCGGGGCGTATGACATATGTCGGCAATAATTGGCCTAATCCTGAAAGTCAGACTGCATTGTCTCCCAGAGTCAACTATACTTACGCGGGGCGTACCACTATATACGCGGGGTGTAAAAGGCAGTTCTTCAACATAAAAAGATCAGAGACTCTTTTACGCGGGGCGTACTTCAGCTACGCACGGTGTAAAAGCACCAATTCAGGCAATAAAACTCCAGAGACTCAAACACGCGGGGCGTACAATCCTTTACGCAGGGCGTACTTGAGTCAACAAGACAACGAATTGGTCCACATGCAGAACATTTCTGACGGAATGGGCATTTACACGGGGCGTATCATGGGATTTCTGCACCAAATAATGTTGCTCCATACTTGTGCTTTGTGAAATTACAAACCTTCCCTTGCTTGATGTCTATAAATAAGAAGCTCTTGAACTTCATTTGACACCAATTACATACTAGAGAGCTACACTATACTCTTTTCTTTCCTTGTAATTTAGACTCAATTTTGTAAGTTAAACTCTCCCCCTCGAGAGCTTGTTCGTTGTTCCGGTGTTCCATTGACGCTCCGTTCCACCATTCGTCACCAAGCTCGAGAGTTCCACCTCCATGACCTAGGAGACGGCTTTGAGTCCGGTTAGCTAGTTCCAAGGGCGGATTCTCCCTTTTTACTTGCTAATTAGCTTGTACTCTTCCTATGTACTAGGCTTGGTTGTATTTCATCTAATCACTTTCCATATTTATAATTTATGATTTATAATCTCTATTTCCCTTTATGTGTTAATGTTTATTGCTTGTTTTGATATTGATAATTGATTCTTGTGTAGGAGAACGCGATTACCGCCGCCATTCGGGCTATCTTTAGGGAGTTATATAGGTGTTGCCTTACCGGAAGTGACAAACCGGAAACCGTAGGAATTGACAAGCCACGGAACTTACGGGCCCTAGTTTCTAATTCCCCCGCATTAGACATGCCTTGACTAGGAATCACGTAGTCTAAGTGATTCACGGGTCGGTTCTACTATACTTGGTGGTCTTTGCAAGAGTAAACTATTATCCGTATACATTTAGAGTCATTATTTATCATTGTTATAACTTATCATATTCACCCCACTTCATAGAGTTTTAGCTACATAAATCTGTGTCGCCAATAGTGAGGAATAGTGTGTAGTTGTGTCTTACTTAATCCCAAAGTAATTACCGCTTAAATAACATACGAAACCGAGTCGTCTAATACTTGTAGTTATAAATCCCGTGGATTCGATACCCGGTCTTAACCGGATTATTACTTGATAACGACGGGGTACACTTGCCCCTACGTAGTTGTAACGTCTAGTAGAGTTAAGAGCAATTTATAAAGACCACATCATAGACATAGCACATTCACCGCAATACACATTAAATCGTCATTAGAAAGCTCTACCTAGATCCTACGCCCATCAAGTTTTTGGCGCCGTTGCCGGGGATTTATAATTTCCTACAATATTAGATAAAAACGTTTCATTGTTAGTTTAAGCATTCTTTCTGTATAAATTGTTTATATATACGTTTGCTAACATTATTCTTTCTCGTTGATAATTCTTTTATATACTTGTTTACTTTATGCACACCTGATCGAAAAGTGATTCTCTTATTCCTATTGATCTTGAAATTGAACGTACTCTTTGTAGGATTCGAAAAGAGAGAATGGCAAACCCCAACGCCGAGGTCAACCAACCCGACGGAAACCAAAGGCCACACATGAACAATGTCCGCGGGGGCAATGATACGCGTTCGATGATGGAGATCCTTGCACCACATCGTCCCCAAAATCGTAACGGCATTATCGCTCCCACGATCCCGCTCAACACATACGAGATCAAGACTGGGATGATCCAATTGATACAACAATGCGGTCAATTCGGAGGGGAACTCCATAAGAACCCCAACGAACATTTGGATAAATTTCTTATGTGTGCCGATACCTCTCGGCAAAATGGTGTTCCCGTTTTTTTCATTGACAGGACAGGCGTTGGAGTAGCTACACTCATTGGAGGCGGGATCCATCACGTCATGGGAAGAGCTTGAAAAGGAGTTCCTTTCCTACTATTTTCCATCGTCCAAAACAGTCAAGTTACGGACCGATATCACATCCTTCAGGCAGTTGGAATGCGAGGCCCTTCACGCAGCTTGGGCTAGGTTCCGGAAGTTGCTCCGAAACTGCCCCCACCATGACATCCCAAAGCACGACTTGGTAAGCACTTTTTACCACGGGTTAACTCCCACTAACCGTGCGACTGTTGATTCCGCTACAGGTGGGGATCTATTTCGGAAGTACTAGTGAGGCCTACGAGCTCATTCATGAGCTCGCAAGGAAAAGTGTGCAATGGCAAGAGGATCGGCTTGCCGGCCCGTTGCGACACCAGACATTCGTTGTGGAGAAAGAGGCTCCGAAAAGCTCCATAGCTGAAATGAACAAGGAGCTTGACTCGTTGATCGCCCAATTAAGCCTCAATAAAAGTGTACATGTCATGATGTGCACTCACTGTGGTGGAGACCATGATGCGTTTAATTGCCAAATCGGTAGCCCCTTCGCCGGCGATGCCGAAAACGTAAGTTATATAGGAGGTAACCAAAGGTATAATTCCCATCCGAACTCCTATTCTCACCACAATAATAATAATAATAACAGCGGATGGAGGCCTCTGTACCAACACCCGAACTTATCATATGGCAACAATAATAACGTGTTGAGGCCCCCATCCGGCTTTGAGCAAGAATTTCGGGAAAACGGGCTCGGGCAATCACAAGCCTCGCCCGGCAATCGAAACGCTCCACCTTCCAACAATGTACACGACCAATCGGTCACGTCCTTGTTGAAGGACATATTAACCCGTCTTTCCGATAGCGAAGTGTTTTGTAGGGATCTTAGTCGCCAGGTGGCCCACCTGAACCGTCAACAACAAGAAAGGCCACTAGGAACCCTCCCGGCAAACACTGAACAAAATCCGCGGGGTAAGAATAGGGAATCCGGGCAAGCGATAACGCTCCTCAACAATAGGAGTTCGGACCCGTCAAGCTCCAACGCGGACGTCTTGCAATAAGCCTCCATATAAGAAAGTCGAGCTACTTCGACTCAAAACGTAGCATCGGTTTGAATCCCTCGAACCATTTGTCTATATGTATTATAAACGTTATTTCTTTCTCTTTATTTTGCATTATGGTGATTTTATTTTCATCTTCATCTTTTGCTTTATTTTATTTTCTCACATTTTCTTTTATTTTCATAAAATCAAAAGAAAAACAAATCCCATATTAATCCAAAATCTTAAAATACGCAGGGCGTACAACCCATTGCGCCCTATGTAGTTGTGTGTCTGCCCTTTTTACTTAATAAAGGACACACTACGCGCGGCGTACCTAAATTTACGCCCCGCGTACGCTTTCCCTAAAAAACAAACTCTTTTTAATAAATGCCACGTGGAGGACAAGCGGGGCGTACCACAGGGTACGCCGCGCGTATCCTCGGGGAGTTGTGAATCACAACTCCCCATGGCAACTCCCCATCCCTCAAACTTCCAATCACTCCTCTTCCCTATACACCTTTTCCACTTCCACACTCCACCTCCTCTTCCACCCAATCAAACTCCATCATTTCAAATTTAAATCTTTAACTTCCCTCCATAATAAATTTTCATTAACTACCCTCTTAATTACAAATTAATAAAAATAATTAAAAATCATAAAAATAATTAAAAATCATTAAACACTCATAAATCCAAAAAAACCAGAAAATGACCAAAAAACCACAAAAAAACCCTTCATCTTTCGTCCGTTTACGCGGGGCGTAACCTCATTTACGCCCCGCGTCCCTGCACTTTTTGTCATAAAAAGGGACAGGAGGTCCGATACGCGTGGCGTAACCCTGTTTATGCCGCGCGTATCTCACCGATTTTGCATGAAATAACAACAGGGGGAGGGATACGCGTGGCGTGGCCCCTTTACGCCCCGCGTACCCCTCTGGGAATCCGAGCTTTGCTTGGATTCCCCACCCTTCTCCTATATATATCTCTTCTTTCTCCCTCTTCTTCCTTCACTATTATCTCAACTTTATCCCAACCTCCCCCCACCTTCTCTCAACCCTTCTCCATTCCTCACCATAATCATGACCCGAAGCAAACGAGCCGCCACTAACACCCCCCTCGACCAACAAATGCAAGCTCGCCGAGCTCGCACCTCACGCTCCTCCCGCTCCGCCCAAAATCAACCACCACCACCACCCGACCGGGAGGAAACACCCCCACTTACACGATAATACCGAGCCCCTTTTCACCTTCTCACCGAGGAGGAGGCCACATGGTACGAGGAACTTTGTGCGGCCACAGTCCAAGAGCTTCCGTACATCCCCCATAGCGTGCTTGATCAACACGATCTTGGCACACCCTTCGAAGCTCGTCTCCGTGCCCTCGGATGGTACGACATCTACCATAAACAATATCATGTGTACCCCTCCTTGGTCATCGAGTTCTTCACCTCCCTCACCTCCAACAATGTGCCCGGGGCCGCGCCTCTTCAACTTTTGCCTCCACAACCGCCCCTTCACCATTGACACTCAATGGCTTCGCACCCACTTCACTCATCAAGTGGAGCCTAGCGTTGCCCATTGGCCCGACGGTGTCTCCGCCCCCGAATTTTGGACCTCCATTACTGGGTCCACTGACTATCACGTATCCAACCTCCACCCGGCAAGTATTCGTGACCCTATTCTCCAGTTGCTTCACCGCTTCATCTCCTTCTACTTCACGGGGAAATTCGAGTCTACTAAGGTCAACAAACATGAACTGTTGGCCCTCTACTGTTGTGCCAACGGGCTCACATACGACATCGCCTATCACGTGGCCATCCACCTTCGTGCCACACCCATCCGGAAACGGGCCAAGCTCGGGTTCGGCCACCTCATCACCATCTTCGCTCTCTCCAAACTCGGCTCCGACACCATTGAGCGCCTTCCACGCCTTATGCCTCGACCTTTGGACAAAAATGCATTTAAAACCTTGAAGCGTCCAACTTCCGGCCCGGGCGAGACTTCGGGGGCAGCCCATTCCGATGAGGAAGGGGGTTCGGATTCGGATTTGGGCCTCAATTTCAGTCCTCCACCCAACCATGACTTTAATGCCATTTATGCTCGGTTGGATATCTTGGAGGATAACCAACGCCGGGACCGGGTTCATTATGACTCTCAATTCGCCACCCTCAACACCTGCTTCGACTCCATCGAAGCCCAACAACGAGGGGATCGGGTTCACCTCGATGCTCGCTTTGATGCCCTCACCAACTCCTTCGCCTCATACTTCAACCTCCATAGCACTCCACCTCCATCTCAACCATAGTTCCATTTCTTTGTGTTTTCATTTTCTTTTGTTTTGATATTTTGATGTTTGATGTACTATCTTTTTATTTTCTAATATACTAGTACTTTCCGTTTATGTTTCATGCTGTTTTTGAGTTTATTTTTGCTGTTTGTAATAAATCCACGCAGGGCGTACCCTATGGCACGCCCCGCGTCCCCTCGTAATTATGATTAAAAAAGGTTCAGCAACTCAAACACGTGGGGCGCCCAGTTCCTGCGCCCCGCGTACTTGAGTCTCTGACTCCAAAAAGAATGAAAACACCGACTTACGCGGGGCGCCCCCCTATTGCGCCCCGCGTACTTGAGTCTCTGCCCAGTAACATCACAAAACGTACTGGTTACGCGGGGCGCCCCTCCGGGCACGCCTCGCGTAACCCCTGACCACTAAGGGTCCTCTTTTCCTTCCTTAGCTTTATTTTTGTTTTTGTTTTAGTTTCTTTTTGCGACGCCCTTGGAATAGGCATCATTTTAAATAACGCGGAGGGACGTGTAACCCCACACTTTTAGTTTGGTTTGCACTAACAAAAACAAAAATAAAAATAAAATAAACAACAAAATAATTAAACTAATTTATTGACTCTTCTAATTTTTCCCAACATGCTATCCCTCCTTCGGAAATTAATTAAAGTTCCGTTATTTATCATCGAAAATAAAAGTGTCGGAACATAAAGGAATGATTCGATGAAGAAATTTTAGTCTTGATCTTAAAGTTAGGGAATTTGTGCAAAACCTAGGATTAGTACTAAACTAAAGCATTGAGTCTTAACTCAAATGTTACCTCCATAATAAACTTTAAAAACGGGATAGTTGAGAATTTAGCGAAAACTTGATAGTACACAATTTGAACCCGAATCTTTGTGAGGTATATTTGAGCCTAAAAGAGTTCGTACGAGAACTCTAATTCTTTCACAATTTTTTGAGAGCTTTGACTTCACTCGACTCATAGAATTTGCATCCAATACCGGGTTAAGTACACTTATTTTTGGTAAAAAGGCAATAGATGATAAACCGAACCCACTTAGGCTAATTTTTCTTAATTTATTTTTCTCGTTTTCATTAAACATTAGGAAACCCCTTCGAGCCAACTAACCCACTTTTTTTGTTAATACCCTTTTAACATTTAACCCTTTTTCCTCTTGTTCAATACCGACACAACCAAGTTGCACCCGAATTACACAAAATAAGTCACGGCCTTAGCAAATGAACACCATAAACTCTCAAAATATTGTTTTTGTGCCTCTATGAAAACAAAGGATACAATAAAAATAAAAAGGCATTCTCAAGCTCCACCCGAGCAATTTTGAAGTATATTTTGTAAAATTCGCCAAGGCTGAAATGAACAATGATACGGTGCAATCACAAACGGTATTTTTGAACTCGAGTTCCTTTACACTAACCACTAAAGAAGCCACCCACATTACAACCCCCCTCCGGGTTCATTTTTAATATTGCCTAACCATATTTTAGGAGGAAAAACCCGGATGAAAATACAAATTCAACATGATTTCGAGTAAGTGCAAAGAAGAGCGCTAAAACACCGACCCACCTAAAATTGAGCGTAAGAGCGAAATCCCTTGGTGAGGTACTATCGGGTTCTCAAAAGATAATCAACCCCCGTTAATATTGCATATTAAATCTTGATCATGGAGGTTTCAAACAAGTTTCGTACTCAATTTTTTGCATAGGTACTTACCGAAACCTTTGCACAAAACCATAACTTTGAAATCACGCACTTGGCAAAACCAACCTTTGGTTTGTTTCTTAATTTTCTCAATCCCTTATCTTTCGATTTCTTTTACTTGAGGACAAGTAAAACTTTAAAGTCCGAGGAGGTTTGATAGGGGTATTTTACCCCTATCTTTTAGCGTGATTTACGGGATGATTTCGGGTAAAATAAATAAGTGTAATTACAAAAATAAAGTGTTTTTGATAAATAAAGAAATAAAAATAAATCTCGTACTTTTAGTTTATTTTCCTCGTTTTTGATTAGTTTAGGAAATAAAAACGTCAAGCTAACTCGGCTCTCAAGATTTGTATTTCAGGTACGAGAAAGGAGCAAAAATCCACTCAATACACGGGGCGTATTATCCTGTATGCGGGGCGTAAAACATAGTGCCAGAAATAATTGCCTTATCCGCAGGCACCATGTGGAACTGACTCAGCATACGCGGGGCGTATGACACATGTCGGCAATAATTGGCCTAATCCTGAAAGTCAGACTGCATTGTCTCCCAGAGTCAACTATACTTACGCGGGGCGTAAAAGGCAGTTCTTCAACATAAAAAGATCAGAGACTCTTTTACGCGGGGCGTACTTCAGCTACGCACGGCGTAAAAGCACCAATTCAGGCAACAAAACTCCAGAGACTCAAACACGTGGGGCGTACAATCCTTTACGCAGGGCGTACTTGAGTCAACAAGACAACGAATTGGTCCACATGCAAAAGATTTCTGATGGAATGGGCATTTACGCGGGGCGTAGACCAATTTACGCGGGGCGTATCATGGGATTTCTGCACCAAATAATGTTGCTCCATACTTGTGCTTTGTGAAATTACAAACCTGCCCTTGCTTGATGTCTATAAATAAGAAGCTCTTGAACTTCATTTGACACCCATTATATACTAGAGAGCTACACTATACTCTTTTCTTTCCTTGTAATTTAGACTCAATTTTGTAAGTTAAACTCTCCCCCTCGAGAGCTTGTTCGTTGTTCCGGTGTTCCATTGACGCTCCATTCCACCATTCGTCACCAAGCTCGAGAGTTCCACCTCCACGACCTAGGAGACGTCTTTGAGTCCGGTTAGCTAGTTCCAAGGGCGTATTCTCCCTTTTTACTTGCTAATTAGCTTGTACTCTTCCTATGTACTAGGCTTGGTTGTATTTCATCTAATCACTTTCCATATTTATAATTTATGATTTATAATCTCTATTTCCCTTTATGTGTTAATGTTCATTGCTTGTTTTGATATTGATAATTGATTCTTGTGTAGGAGAACGCGATTACCGCCACCATTCGGGCTATCTTTAGGGAGTTATATAGGTGTTGCCTTACCGGAAGTGACAAATCGGAAACCGTAGGAATTGACAAGCCACGGAACTTACGGGCCCTAGTTTCTAATTCCCCCGCATTAGACACGCCTTGACTAGGAATCACGTAGTCTAAGTGCTTCACGGGTCGGTTCTACTACACTTGGTCGTCTTTGTAAGAGTAAACTATTATCCGTATACATTTAGAGTCATTATTTATCATTGTTATAACTTATCATATTCACCCCACTTCATAGAGTTTTAGCTACATAAATCTGTGTCGCCAATAGTGAGGAATAGTGTGTAGTTGTGTCTTACTTAATCCCAAAGTAATTACCACTTAAATAACATACGAAACCGAGTCGTCTAATACTTGTAGTTATAAATCCCATGGATTCAATACCCGGTCTTAACCGGATTATTACTTGATAACGACGGGGTACACTTGCCCCTACGTAGTCGTAACGTCTAGTAGAGTTAAGAGCAATTTATAAAGACCATATCCATAGACATAGCACATTCACCGCAATACACATTAAATCGTCATTAGAAATCTCTACCTAGATCATACGCCCATCAATACTCCATAAGATGAGGCTCACACTGGTCATGGTTAGCATGACAAACCCATGGATGAAGTCAGCATCCTCAGTATTGATCCTCATACTGAACACTCAACTCCTTCAAAGAAAAAGAAGGACAAGGCTAAGAAATCAAAGGAGCCTGAGGAGAGAACCTTTCGATCCGTATACTCCGACGTTGAAGGACTAGATGTCGTGGCTTCACGATGGTTCTCAAAGAGCTTTGTCGAAACTGAGAAACCCTACTGTGACTGGATATCCAAGAACGGATGGACCAAACTATTTTCATTAAATGGGCTGACCTACCCAAGGCTTATGACCGAGTTCTACTTGAATCTACTGGTCGCTACGAATGATGTTGATTTTATGGTCACATACATCAACAAGAAACAAATCATCATCAACCGTTCATATCTAGCCATCCTTCTAGATTTGAAGGACGAAGGAGCTGAGCTGAGGAAACCAATGATTACAAGAAGGTCAAGTACACCTCCACATTCTGTAAACCTGAAGGGCATGTTGGAGAAGTCTCATGCACTTCACTTACTCAGCATCAGAGACACGCCCACTACCTTCTGACCAACTACATATATCCAAAGGTCAACGCCACATCCTCTGCTTCCAACTTCGAGCAATGTTTCTTGTGGCACATGCTCAACTACAAACCTTTAAATATGCATGTGTTTCTGATTGGGGCCATGCAACGAAGTACTGGAGCACTTCGAATGGGATCTCTCATCACCGAGATTCTCAAGGACCACAAAGTCAGCTTTAAGAATGAGGAAAGCGTACTGGGAATAGAAATCAGAATTGAGAATCTTGCTGGCCTAGCACACAGCCTTCCTTTCAAATCAAAGAAAGGAAAGGACCCTGTAGTTGAAGAAGAAGAGGAGATTGAGCTTCCAAGCAAAGGGAAAAAGAGAAAGGTAGTCATGTCTGCTGAAGCAAAAACTATGACGGCACTCCAAACTGCAAAGAGACTTAAAGTGGTAATGGACAAACCCACTCAAGCTGAGCCAACTAAAAAGAAAGCTGACCATTCCAAGCCTTCCTAGAAACGACCAGCTGCTGTCTAAGAGACTGAGGACGTGTATGAGGAAACTGAGCCACCCCTAAAGAGGAAGAAGGTTCCTGGTGATGCACCACTAAACGTAATCCCTCTTGGTTTTGATGTTCC
Source organism: Euphorbia lathyris (assembly GCF_963576675.1). Lineage (NCBI taxonomy): Eukaryota > Viridiplantae > Streptophyta > Magnoliopsida > Malpighiales > Euphorbiaceae > Euphorbia > Euphorbia lathyris. The sequence goes on from NC_088912.1 coordinate 11,349,451, forward strand.
AGAGGATTCCTTCTTCCTGCGAGCTCAGGAAACGGATAAAGAAAAGTCTGTCTCTGCTGAGAAGACAAAGAAACATACCTCAAGCAACTCAGCTGCTGAAGAACTAGCTGAGGATGTCCCTAACATCATCCAAGCTGACCAAACTCCGTCTCCAAAACAATCTAAAGATGGGAGCGAGAGGAGATTTAAAAAGAAGTCACACAAACCCCCCGTGTTTGATATACTAGATGACTCCCCTCTCCATGAACCTATCATCAATTTGACTGACTTGGACTTCAACTTTTTCTCCAAGCCTATTGCCAAGCCCTCGCCAGTCAAGGAAAAATAAGCCTCTGTTTCTAAAAGTCAGGGCCGAAACTGACGCTCCTCAAGGTCAGAAGTCTGCCCACACCGCTGCTCAAGCCTCAACTGAGCAAGTGATCGAAGAACCTCTTGTTCAAGAAAACGAACAAGTACCTGAGAAAACTCCTGCTCAGGACAATCTCGAGCTGACTCCTCCACAATTCAATACTCAACTCCAGACTGACACTGAGCAGGCAGATATTGCTGCTGTCCAAACCAATCCTCTAACTGAACAATCAGCAAACCAGTCAGCTCCTGCTGCTAGGCCCAACATTGAGTCTGCCACCCCAATTGCTCAACCTTCAACCACTCAAGAGGGCACTTCCATTTCTGGTGAGCAACCACATATGCAATCACCTGCTGCTAACCAGAACTCAGTTCCTGAGACTCCATCAGCTAATCCGCTGAACTTTCTTACTTTTTTCGCGTCGGGAAAGCGGATTCTCCAAGCTGCTCAAGAACTGATCGCAGACATACAACAAACTCATGCCTCTGATGCTGAGTGTCATCCTGATGAGCCTGCTCAACTGACCACCATAACGCAACTTCTGACTGAACTGAAAAGTCTTAAGGAGCTGTTGTGTGTGCTAACTGATATGGTTGCTCAGCAGCCAAAGCAGGATTTCGCTACAAAGATGGCTAACCTTCATTTGCATATGGTGCACCACATGGACACTATTGAAGGTAAGCTGAATGACTTGTCTGCCGCAAACTCTGGTGTTGCTCAGTCTGCTCAAGTGGCTCAAGCATTCACTCAACTTAGTACTGATCTCACTACAACTAGAGACTTGGTTGCTTCTTCCTCCCAATGCACAATAGAGCAAATTGCTGAAGCCATCCGCCTGCTCAACTTATCGAAAGAGGAGATGCAAACTGACCAGGCAAAGTCATCTGAGATTTTTCAACTTGCCAAGGCCACTTATGACCATGTCACACATCAATCTAACCAGCGACACCATTACGACGCTGGTTTGCTCAAAATGTACCATCAGTCTTATGCCATGATGACCGACACCATGAGTTGGATGGGCAAGTCCCTTTAATTTATACTCAGCGTCATCAGTTCTCATATGGACATTCCGGCGTCCAACATGGCTGGTGGAATCAAAGTCTTTGACGGGCTTAAACACAGTACGGCTCAACTCCAATAGTATTCCGCCCTCCTGACTCGTGTTGTTGATCAAGGGAAGTTTTATGCTGCTGTCCCTCAACCCGTTGATGCTGGCAAAAAGGGGGAGAAAGATAAACACCCAGTTGGAACTCAACAAAAGAAACAACATCTTGGTTCCACTTCTTCAGTTGTCCCTCCTAGCACTCAACTCCAGCAACAACCCAAGACCAAGTCTAACCAAGTGTCTGTCAACATTAGGCGATAGATATTTGTAACCTTGTGTACTTGCTTATGTTATGTTCTGTGCTAAATATAATCGTATCTTGGTTCCACTTCTTCAGCTGTCCCTCCTAGCACTCAACTCCAGCAACAACCCAAGACCAAGTCTAACCAAGTGTCTGTCAACATTAGGCGATAGTAACCTTGTGTACTTGCTTATGTTATGTTCTGTGCTAAATATAATCGTATCTTCATTAAATCATCTGTGTTATCTGATTATCACTTTATGCCTATCTGCTGTGTTGATCTAAATTCATGACTTGTCTCATATGTCTTTTTATTCGAATTGAACAAAGTAACTAAAGCTTGACAACATTGAATTAATCATGTACTTGGCCACTGAGTAAAACTACTCAGCCTCAATTAACTCACTCAGCTAACTCTGATATTTGAACTTAATCTTCCGCTTAACTTAATATCGAAACTGAGTGAAATGAGCCTGGTCTAAGAACTGACCTAACTCTGAACTCTGACTTTAGACTTACTTGATTAAACCTTAAAATGTTTAAAGTAAAACTAAGTCAGCGGCTCAACCCTTACGGGGGAGAATCTTAAGAAGTTAAGAATAGGTCAATCATCATGGGGGAGCTCAACACTGAGTTCCTTATTGAATATTTTTGCCAACATCAAAATGGGGGAGTTTGTTGAAACACCTTTCCACATGATTTTGATTTGACAAAATTATTTATATTAATATTCTAACACATTAAATTTAAATGCTTTTTTTTATTCACACTAATGTGTTTGTTCAATGTTGAGTTATTTGATTTATAAGACATTAAGTTAAATGGCCCCAAGGGCCATGAAAAAGAGTCAAGCCCAAGTCAATGGATCATTGCCTCGCGGCCTAAGAAGACCAAAACGCAGTCGTACCGAGTAAAATGCAAGCCCAGCTTGGAGAAGGATCGAGAAGTCTTCATATAAATAGCTTCAAGATGAAGCTGCTGAGTTGAGCGACAAGATAGTCCAGTCAGCAGTTGACCTGAACAAACTTAGAGACAAAGTATTTCTACTTTGGGTAAAGCTCAGAGGACGCAGAAAGCTGTCTGGAAGACTTTACTATAAATATGGAAACATTCTGGTTTGTCTGACGAAAAGCTGCTGAGCACTGCCGAAGACAGAAGATACAAGAATATTATTGGCCGAGGACGCTGAGCACGTACTGAGTGAAAGCGACAGGAAGCCGTTTCCCTCCAACGGTTATTTTGAAATTTGAAATCACCGGTGCTTCAAGTGTCACTATAAATAGGCCTCTCAAATGCTTTGTTCGATGCAGATCTTCAATTAAGTCGAAATGCTGACCAAATTGTTATTTGAAGTTCTGTGAGAAAAGCAAAGCAAATCTTACACCAATTCCAATTCTGTGTAAAAGTCTAGAGTGATCTAAATCATTTAAAGTGTCTTAGCAATTATTGTTTAGGACAAAAACACTTATCATTTCTAGAAGAATAGAAAGGAGAAGCTGAGTACTCGGTTATAGTACTCAGCGGTAGAAATAGAAGTGAGTAGAGGTATAGAGGAAGGTACTCTTGTATACTCAGCTTTCTATTGTAAAAGGTTTGTGCTCTACCTTTAAAGAGCTCAGTAGAGGATTCAAAAAGTTCGGAAGGATTTCCGGGGACTGGATGTAGGCGAAGAGGCCGAACCAGGATACGTTTGCTGAGTAATATCCTTCTAACCTTTATCTCCCTTAATTATTGCTTGCTATAACACTGCCTAGTTAAACGCTAAAACGAACACAAGCTGAGTTGAGTGAACTGAGAAGCTGAGTTCAGGAATAGACTCAAAGTGCTATCTCCTGACTCAAGGATAGATTAAGTCTTAGTTACCTGTTGACTAAGTCTGTATCTAAAACTTACTCAGTCTCACAGTGCAAAAAGACTTCGAGAAAGTCTAAGTTCGAAATTAACAGTCAGCCATACGAGAAATTTTTTAAATAGTTCCTAACCCCCCCTTGGAACTATTATTGTCACGTTATATGGGACCAACAAAGGAGTCCTTAGGCACAGCAAAGTTTAGCGGAGCTGCATCCAAGGGTTTTACTCCAGAGGCCTTCTTCCTCTTTAGGGGTTGCTCAGTTTCCTCAGGTTCATCCTCAACCTCTTTGACAGGAGCAGGTCTTTTCTGTTCAGCCTTAGCAGGTTCAGCTTTCTTCTTAGCTGACTCAGCAGGAGAAGGTTTGGTTAGCACTGTTGGTCCCTTGTTTAGTTGCAAGTATAGTTCCAAGGGGGGGGGGGTTAGGAACTATTTAAACTTTTTGCAATTTAGGCAGACTCCTTTTTCTAAAGAAAAAGATTTGAACATCGGCGCTGAGTAAACAATAAGATACTGGCTTAGTCAACAGGTGACTAGGTCAGTTTCTTAGCTTGAGTCAGGAAATAGCACTTAGAGTATATTCCTGAGCTCAGACGTTCAACGCGCACAACTCAACTTGACCTCTTTACTTGGTCAGTTTTGATTATTTAAAGCAAGCAATATAAATAAGGAGTTAAGGTAAGAAATACCTCACTCAGCAGATTTATCCAGGTTCGGCTTCTTCTAAGCCTACGTCCTGTCCCCGGAACACGTTCCGAGATTTCAAATACTCTACTGAGCTCTTTAAAGGTAGAGCCTCAAACCTTTTACAATATCAGCAATTGAGTATGACAAGAGTACCTTCCTCTATACTTCTACTCAATCCTAATCTCTCCGCTGAGTACTTAAAACCGAGTACTCAGCCTCTTCTTTCTATTTCTAGAAATGATAAGTGTTTTTTCCTAATACAAAGATGTGCTAAGACACTTTAGACGATTTACAATCACTCTAGACTTTTACACAGATATGAGAAATATAGTGTAAGAATTTTTGCTTTGCTTCTTGCTTGCAGAACTTGTAGAGATTTGGTCAGCGTAATGGCTTGATCAAGTTCTGTATGTAATGAAGCTTGTGATGGCACTATTTATAGAGACGTCTGGGCATCGGTCATTTCGAATTTCGAAATAACCATTGGAGGGAAACGGCTATATGTCGTTGTCATCCTGACTTGCTCAGAGCTCTCGGCCAATCACAATCGTGTATCTTCTGTCCTCGGTCAGCTCAGCAGATGGTCTCTCCTTTTATGGTAAGGTCAACTGGACAGCATACTGTGTCGTCTGAACTTTGCCAAAAGAGGAAACACTTTCTCTGGAAGTTTTCCTTCGCCAGCTGCTGTCTTGTACGTTTGTCGAGACTACTCAGCAGCTTCATCTTGAAGTTGTTCTCGAAGTTCTTCTAGATCCTTCCGTTTGCTGAGTTGCGTTTTGTTCAAAACGACAATGTCTTAACATACGCGGGCCGAGTGTACTGAGTTGTTTGACTTGGGCCTTGGCTTCCGTATTGGGCTTGGGCCTTTTTATCCTTATGTCTTATAACAGTTTTAACTCAACATTGAACAAACACATTAGTAGAATAAATCAAAGCATTTAAACTTAGTGTGTTTAGAATATGTATTTTTAAGTTATACTTAACCAATTTTGTCAAATCAAAATTATGTGGAAAGGTGTTTCAACAAGTACCACTTTGATTCTCTTGGCAGTCTGAACAACCGGTTTAGCTTTCTATTCAGCGAACGAGTCAGCTTTCCTCTTTTTCCCTTTACTGGGTCGCTCAGCTTGTTCGTCTTCTTCTTCTACCATAGTTTCCTTTCCTTCCTGAACTTTATAAGTGTTTCACCAACTCCCTAAACTTTCTTATTCTGTACTACGCCAAAACCCCCTTCAGACGACGGTTAAAAACCGTCGTCCCGCGAGATATAAATCTGTCACAGGACTCGCTGCCGTCTATTGCACCTTCAGACGACGGTTAGGTTCTGTCATTTGAAGATACTATACATGACATCAGCCTAGTTTCGTACTGTCATATGAACATTGTTAGAATGCATCTTTTTATTTACTAACGTCACTTTTAATGTCATCACGTGACATACTAATAATTAAAAATGCCAAGTCGCTATATGGAAAATTGACATATTGGTATTCGCGGTGACAGTTTTTATAATAATTTCTGTCGTAGTAACTTGTATCAGATGGCATAGGTCTTAATCAATCATGTCAAGAGATTTGTTTTAGATGACAGATTCTTTTAATTTAATGTCTTTTTATTGTTGTTTAGACGATATTTTTTAAAACATAAATGTCACTCCTTGCCTTCTTCTTCGAATGATTCTGGAAATGAACAATAATTATCAAATGAACAAGAATTTCTGTATATCAATGATTTTAATTTTACTGGAGACTAATGCTCATAATCTGTTTACATTTGAACTACACAAATAACTGAATGAATGTAGGGTTAAAAAAAATAAGCAATTAATGTACATCTCCAAATCTGTATATATAGTCAAAGGCATGGTGGTGTTGATTGGAAAGCCAAATCCAACTTGAACTGAAGCATATCTAAGGCATCATCTCCTAGAATCTCCAAAGTCTTGATATCTGCAAAACCAATTGATGATGCTCATTAATTACATACCGTATACAGATAGACCTAATTAATCTCCTTTTACCCTTTCTCCATTCTGAGACCCTTCACTTACCCACCCACATTATAAATAGGAAGCGTTTACCAATTCTCAATAGTCACCCAGGGCAACCTAACACTATACTTACAGTTTGTTATTTCGAGCATGGACAGAAGGAACCTCTATCGTAATGTTAAGTTTCAGATTGACCAACTCCGATATGAGGCACCTAGGTGGCTTATCAATATACATGGTCCTGACCGGCAGCAATGGACTGCCGTGATGAATGGCCCTCCAAACACCCCTTATGAAGGAGGTGTATTCATAGTCCAAATGGACTTCCCTGTCGATTTTCCCTCCACACCTCCAGTTGTAAGAACATGCATAAACTTGTTAACACACATAAATCAGTTCATATCTTTGTAAATACACTCATGATATTACTATTGTTCGCAGGTCATATTCAGGACCAAAATTTACCATCCTAATATCGGTCCCTTGGGGCATGTTTCTATGCCCCAGCTACTTGATCGCCCTGCCCATAGTATTGCCACGGTAAGATGTAAATCTATGTATTTTTTACCCGTAAATTTATCTATTCATGTTTGGGGTCTAGTTTATCTACTCATGTTTGGGGTCTAATTTAATTTATCTATGCATTTTATAGCTGCTGTGGAATATTTATGGACTGCTGGTACAGCCCTTCATTGAGGGGCCATTTCCTGGCCGAGAGCGAATTGCTGAACAATACATCAGCAACAAGGTAGGTTACGTAGCAACTGCCAAGAGATGGACTGAAGAGCATGCAGTGGATATATGATGTGCAAATAGCAAGCAAGGGGGGCATTATGATGTGACGTGCGAATAGCGTATAAGGGGGCGTGATGTGCGAATAGCAAGGAAATTTGGATGCTGGGCAACCATTGAGTTAGATAGTGTGGACTATTGGATGGGCATAGAGCCAATCTTGAAGAACAGAATGATTACTGATTACAAATGTACTTGGTAATCAATCTGATCTTCAATGTTGGCTCCCTGCCCCTCCAGTATTCGACGCCATTTAACTCTAATAGTTCCCCATCATCCCGATATCCTTGTTTACCATCTGCACATTCTTGAAGAAATGAGATTTGGATGCCAAAAAAACACTGAGCTGGATGGTGTGGACTACTGGATGGGCATAGAGCCATTCTTGAAGAACATAATGATTACTGATTACAAATGTACTTGGTAATCAATCTGATCTTCAATGTTGGCTCTGTGCCCCTCTAGTACTCCACTCCATCCATCCAGCTCCAGTGTTTCTTTAGCATCAAAATCTCCTTTCTAATCGCGCATCACGCCCCCATTGTACGCTATTCGCACGTCACATCATAATGCCCCCCTTGCACGCTATCCTTTTTTTATAGGCAATACAAAGTAGACAACTTATTCAAGTACACATATATATGTATATTCAAGTGGATCATAACATGCTATAACAAAGTAGTCAACTTATTCGTTTATGTCTATTAAATTGAATCAGTTATACTTCCTAACGCATAACATCCTAAATTGATATGAAACATATGTCTATTCCTAAATCAGTTACTTCATAAACAGAACATAAAACAAGCCAACATGCTTCATGCATAGACACATAACACATAACATGCTAAATTTACATGAAACATATGTCTCATCAGCATAACTCATGTTAAAATAGTATCAAGTTCATAACATATGCTGATATCATCGAAAATCCATCAATATCCTGAATGGTTTCAATCAGATAACAAGCCAAGTGGAAGGTATATTTTAAACTTATCTCATCACCATCCTGAATGGTTTCATAACATTTTCAGCTTTAAGAGTATGCCTAACATGTTATAATAAATAGACAACTTATTCGTGCATGTCTAAAACTTGTTCTCATAGCATCATAAAGCCACCACTATGTACCTGCCACTTGGATTGTACAGTTGATGATGAAGTTAGCATGGTGATGAAGTGTATGATACTATCACCACAAGCTTAGTCATAAACTTGTGTTGTTAGAATCATACAACTTCATCACCATATTAAACACATTTCCATAAGCATAACAAGCCAAGTGACATGATACATAGTAATGGAGATTTAGGAGTATGCCTAACATGCTATAACAAGTAGACAACTTATTCAAGCAGACATGTATATTCAAGTGAACATGTTATAACAAGCATACAACTTATTCCTTACTTATCATCATAGGTCATGTTCAAATAAAAAAGAGAATGGTGATATCTTATCATTTGCAAGCCATATCAGTGCATGCAATTAGCCTAAATTTACCCTTTAATACATGCTTCATAAACGAATTGCATTCAGAATCCTTACTTATCATTTCAAATAAAAATGAGCCAGTTGAGTTCATAACATTTTCAGCTTTAAGAGTATGCCTAACATGCTATAACAAGTAGACAATTTATTCAAGTAGACATGTATATTCAAGTGAACATGCTATAACAAGTAGACAATTTATTCAAGTAGACATGTATATTCAAGAACATCATGCCCAAATGAACAATCGTACACATACTCATACAGAACCTCAAACATAAACATCAATAGAACATCATACATAAACATGTTTCATACACATACACATACTCAATCACTTCTAGCAGTATAACTCATAGGTGTAAGAGTAGTGCCAATCTCAATGAACATTCAAAGCTTTAGAGTATGCCTAATCAGCCACATGCTTAATGATCATTCATACATAAACTCTATGAGTCTTAGGTTCCTAAACAGTTATATCTAACCAATCAGTTCATACCAATCATTTCATCATCACCCAAAACATCATACATATATGTAATCGTTCAGTTCAAACCCACATAACAATATATATACTAAATCAGGCTAGTTTCCTAAATCAATGAGTTCTAGGTTCCAAAACAGTACATCAAACATACACAAGCTCTTCTAAAAGCATGACCAATCAGTTCAAACCAACTTAACATTAATATATATTCAGTAAGTTAAAGAAATCTTCCCATATGCTAAAGGCATGAACCGATTGACAATCTCTTCAGTCAGCCTTCGCATGTAGCATTCTTACTATCGCTGCAAATATTATGTTCAAATAAAAAGAAATCAGAACATCTTCAGCAACCGGCAATGTATTGCCCTAGGTTAAAAAAGATAATGACCCAAGAATTTCAGCGGTGAATCTAACAATGAATACAATAAAATCAGTATCTAAGCGAGAGATCTAACCCTTTAAATCATAGCTCTGAAAATCAATAGATCATTATTCCAGCTGCTGAAATCGATATACATAAAAGTAAATCGGATGAGGAAAAGAGAGAGTAAGGAACAATGAAAATCAATAGATACTTACCAGTACCGTGTTTATAGCTCACCCAGTGATTGCATGTTCAAATCAGCCATGACGATAGAGAGGGGTGAGAGGGATGAGAGGGATGAAGCTCTTGCGTAACCTAAACTGGGGTTTGGGATTAGAGAGAGGGTTTATATATCAGCTGATATTTCAGTCAAACAAGAGCGCCTAAAATTTGGGGATTGACCGCGTAAGTGAAATTTCATTTGCCGCTTTTTTGTTTTCGGCAAACAATGACATTCATTTATTAGAACTGTCATCTGTTGAGTAAGTGAAATTTGCGTTTTCTTTGGATGACAGGATTATGTAATCGTAATGTCATCTGAGAATTGAGCGTATTTTTTATTTCGCTTTCAGATGACATACAGTTAAAATACTGTCACGAAAAATATTCAGATGACACGAAAACAAATGTATGTCATGTATCTTGTGTCATGTGAAAGGGAAAATGGCATAGTGCCGTGATAACTACATTAAAAAACCTATTAGACCTAAATTCTAAAAATACATCTTCATCTATTCGAGAGGTAATTTTTTTCTTTTCTCCTACCTTTCAACCTATTATAAGAGTTAGTGTTGCAGGTTTGAGAGATCGAATGGATGAGGAACGAGCGTTAATATTATGGTTTTTGTATTTAGTTATTACAGAATAAGCAAATATAGGGAGTTGATGAGACATTTATAAGTTCAGGGAGCTAATATACCTTTATTAACAAGTTCAGGGGGTTGGTGATACGAAATACTCAAATTTAAGGAGTTGGTAAAACACTTGCAAAATTTAGAGAACTAATATACTTTTATGGACAAGTTCAGGGAGTTGGTGATATATTAGGCATTTCTAATATAATACAACATGTTTTGCTAGCTATCACTAGGGGATAGAGAGACAGAGCGTCATGAAGGTTCCATCGATCTCCGTTTTCAGGGTGAAATAATTTCTCGTCAATTAAACTTAAAATTGCACTAATTTGTAAACATTAAGCTTAAGATTGCACTGTTCTTTACATGGAGGCTACATTCGCTGTCCCCAATAACCATAAGGCTAAATTTGTATATTGTCCCTATATTTTCATTCATTAATCTCAATAGAGATGTAAATGATCTGAGGGCTTGATAAAAATCTCGGCCAAGTTCGGCTCAATTTATGAACTAGATGAACTTGAGAACGATTTTTAGGCTCGATTGTAACTTAGCCGAGCTTGAGCAAGGTGAAACTCGAGTCAAAAGTCCACGAGTTATAGGTTCGTGAACAAGCTTGATTATAATATTCACGAACAGGTACGTGAGTAAGTTCGGTTCAACTTTTTTTTAATAATATTTCTATAAAACGAGAAATATAAAACTACATAGGTTTGTGTGAAATTTTAGTTCTATAGGTTTCAAAGCTACGTAGTTTATAAAGTTAACTAATGAGTTGTTCGCGAGCAACATTCATTAGCAGAACTAACAAGATGCACGCGAACAAATAAACAACCATCTCACAAGAAAGTCATGATCATGTACTTTTTTTTTTAAATACCGAGCTCGAATGAATAGGATGTTGAGCTCAAACCGAGCTCAACCTTTCAATCCACTCATGCCAAAGCTCGACCCAGCTCGACTAGATTACTAACCCCGATTATTTGTTTTTGACTCTACCACTCACTATCACCAACGTAAATTTCCGATGATCATGTGTTCATGTAATCACCGATGAATTCTGTCGGACCAGTGATACGTGGTTGAGTATTTTACCGATGGACCGAGTAAAGAAGATCATACCTTTGGCCAGAAAACCAGTTACTCCGGTTACTAAAATTGCCTTATTCTCCAGAAACTGAACAATGTTTTCAAACTCCATTTCTGCAAAAACAAATCAGAAGTTGAAGATGCTAAATATGTGAAAATCAACTGGATTTGTAACATTTGTGTCAATAAATGAATGAAAATTGAAAAGACATTATTATAATTTATTGTGCATGTATAATACGTAAATGGCTCATCATACTATAGTTTAATGACTTTATCTTTTTGGCAAAAAGATTTTTTTTTTTTTCATTTGGATACATTAATAAGTATTTGATCTTTTATTTTTGGTTTCATTAAGTTCTTGATGACCAAATTAGTAAGTTGTAAATATCTAATTCTGTTAAAAAAACGTTATTCACTTCATATGTATTTGAAATTATTAAAAAATATATTTTTTACAGTTTGAATTAAAGTTTTTATAGTTTTCTTATAGCCACATTACATATCCAAAACTGCTTTTGCACAGTGAAAAAATACAAATTTCGAGTGCAGATGCAATGAATAACATTCTGTTAATCGAATTTTATAGTCAAAATTACTTTTTTTGGTCATCAATGGTTTAATGAGACCAAAGATAAATAATCAGGAGCTCAATGTATTCAATAAAAATGAACCAAAAACTGAAAAATCAGGAGCCTAATAATGTTTTTTGTCTATCTATTTCTATATATTTCGGTTTTAAGGGTCTGTTGGCTACTTGATATTTGTTGTTCCTGTTTGTTGGTTTTTGTTCATGTTTGCTGTTTGCTTTTGGAAAATGCTACTTTTCCAAAAAGCACAGATTCTCTGCTTTTTAAAAAGCTATTTCTCATGGTGAAGCTCTTAGTCTAGTGGTTGAGAGGATACCTATGACTAGGAAGGTCATGGGTTCGAATCACATCCGGATAGGGTGGGTATTTTTCTTTCTTCTTTAATAATGTAAGCGCATTTGCGCAAAAAAAAAAACAAAAAAACAAAAAAAACTATTTCTCAACTGTAAAAGGCAAATTGAAAAAGGCTAACCAAATACCTAAAACTTTAATTTAACATTAAATTAGATAGAAATTAATATCATAATACAATTAGAATTTCTAATTATACAATAAATAACTCAACCACCTAATTTGAATTAGTTCGGACGATATTTCCTAACATTGATACCGACATCTACCATTAAACGAAGCTTTGGGTTTTTTTAGTTGATGAAGTTAATACCAATCAGTATATTTCACATCAATGTAATAATCATCAAACAAAATTATATTAAGGATGAAATACATAAATATTATAATTAAATATAAAATTATAACTAAGTTATATCACCAAAGTTAATTTTTAATATCTCATTACTTTTTATGTAATATGATTTTATGTAATATGATTTTACATCATAATTTAAAAATTCTAGACTCCAATTTATAAATCATAAACTTTAGAATATATATTCTAAACTTCTAATTTATAAATTCTAATCCTTAAAATATATTAAAAGTACTGATTTTACTAGTTTGACATAATCTAAAATTATGACACATAGTTGTCAATAATTTTTAAAAGATGAATTTCTGTGTAATTTTCCCTTATATTAACTTGTGCATGTAAGGCCATTTTATGTTCATGGGCCAAGTTGGTTTGGGCTTGGTCTGGACCTAACGGGTTTTTATCTAAAAATTTTCATCCCAATTCCAATCCAGTTCGCTATTAATTTAGGCGGACTGGGCTTGGGCTCAAAAATCAAATGTCAAACTCATCCCATATAATCTCACTTAAATATATATGTATGATTTTTAATAGTAATAAATAAAATTTATACTTAAAAATAAATGTATAAAATTAATATTAATAGACATACCAAACTGGATCAGTCCATACTACTTTTATAAAAGGTAAATTACACAATGATCATAATTAACAAATTATTTATAACTGTGTCAGACTGTTAAACAAATTTATTTAAATGTCAAACAAATTTATTTAAATGTCATATTTGGTGGTTTTTTTAAAACTGTTTTTATTTCCTGCAACTGAATAACTGAAAATTTGACAAAAATAGAAATAAAATTAATCATATAATGATAAAATACATAAAAGAGATTTTCATAATTGTAAATAGTTTTTAAAATATGAATTTCTGTGTAATTTTCCCTTTTATAAATCCCAAATCCGTCTAAAAAATATGAGCTTTAACAGACATAAATCGGGCTGGGTCTAAAGATAATTTTTCATACCCAATCCCGGCCCAAGAGACACACGCCACACAATCTTTATTTAGGGATATTTTTAATAAATAAAAAATTCGAATAGTGTTATTTTATGAAAAATAACAACTTTAACCATAATTTCTTTTTAAATTGTCAAAAAAATGTTTCTACCTTCCAAAAAAGAAATTATTTTCTAAATTTTTTATTTAAAATTTGAATAATGAAAAGATAAAGTTCAAATTTGTCCTTATTATTTTTAAGTACAAATTTACTTTTAATGTGCAAAATTATCAAATTTTACTTTTATCATTTACAAGTAATGTCAATTTTATCCCTATAAAAATGAGAATTTATCTTCTAAAAATTAATTATGTTAAAATATTTATTGTGTTATTAACACAATTATAACTAATCTATCAAAATATATAAAACTATTTCAATTTAACAAACAAAATTATTTAAAAAAATCCAATTTTGATATAAAAATCAGATAATATTCAAACTAATCCGTTTTTACACTTGCTAAAGAAACAAAAATAGGTACAAATTTCCTTGATACATTTAAGGGAAAAGTAAAAAAAAAAAACTAGTTCTGGTTTGCCTAATTTGTAAACAGATGCATATAGCTTAAAAATTTACAAATAGATATATATGGTTTTTTTTTTATTTATAAAATAAAGTATTACAATTATACAGTTAAGTTCTTATTAATTACAACCAAATACATTTTTATCTTAAAAAAATTATTCTTACATATAGATAAAGCACAATCCTCCAAAAGAACAACTTCCTAAATCGAAACAATAAATTATAGGGTAATTAATTTATTAGTCCTTATATTTTGACAAAACACACTGTTTAGTCCCTGTATTTTCAAAAACACATGGTAAGGTCCCTAACTTTTTTCTCAGTGAACTATTTAGTCCTTCTGTCTGTTTGTTAGATTTTTTACCGTTTATGACTTCAGAAATGACTAAAGTACCCTTTACTATTTACCTTCAAACTTCAGAAGAGGAAATCCAATTTAGAAAAAGAAACTATTTGTATGGAGAACAAGAAAAAGAACAGACCCAATGCTTACGAATTTGAACGATTAAGAAAAAAAATCAAGAAGAAGAACATTCAAAGTTGATTTCAGATGCATCAGAGTTTAAAGGAAAGGAAAATAAAGGAAAAGAAAAATGCAAATCCAAATTGACTAACCGAATCTTTATGAGAGTCTAACGGCAGGGACTAAACAGTTCACCGAGAAAAACGTTAGGAACTAAACAGTTCACCGAGAAAAACGTTAAGGACTTTACCGTGTGTTTTTGAAAATACAGGGACTAAACAGTGTGTTTTGTCAAAATATAGGGACTAATAAATTAATTACCCTAAATTATATAGTGGACATTTTACGTTTTTTACTAATTTGACCATTTATAAACTAAAATGATATTTAAGGTGCCTTCTATGGTTACTTTGTTTTTGACAAAGTAACATTACTTGGTGTGTTTTCACCATTGGATGATGGATTAGAAAATTAATCCAATGATGAAAACACACAAAGTATTTGTAATGCTTACTTTGTTAAAAACAAAGTACGCATAGCCTTTACCGATATTTAAATTCATTTTATACAGTTTCAATTTGATTTTGGAGTCTGTGTTATGTCAATATATAAATGTAAATAAAAAGAAAATTACATTTGATTATCATCAGAACTTAACATTGTAATTTCAAATACATTTTATTTTGTAGAAAATATACTACATATCTCTATTTCTAAAATTTTAAATCACAGACCTTTATTTACAATGGGGCGAATCACGAGCATTGTTTTGTACTTTGCCCTTTAAAAATGAATGGTGTTGTTGGCACATTAAATCAACCATAATTTCTATATCCACTAATAGACACACTAAATCAAAATTCAGAAATGTCATACAATCACATTAATAGAAATAAGGGCAATCACATTAATGGAAATAGAGACTAATCTAGTGTTGGAGACTTTATTACAATCTACTCCTTTCTGTTTATAATATTTGTTTTTTTAAGATTAAATGTAATTAATTTTAACTAAAAGATTTTGTTACCCTTGTATTAATTTCACCCACTAATTAATTTTTATCTATTTTTAAAATAAAAAAACAACTTAAATAGGCGTATATTTAGTAAAAATCAATTAATGTGTATGGATTGAATCAAAACGTCATATATTAGGGAACAAAAAAAATTCTCTAGAAAGATAAATATTGTGGAACGGAATGAGTATTTCTGTTTTAATTTGATTAGAGACCTTTTACATGCTTCCTTTTCTATTTAAAGTGCACATGATTTGCTCTCTGAATTTGTCGAAAAAAAATTAATTGGTCTTCTAAACTTTCAAAATATCCTGAAAGCCTTCTCAACCTGCTTAAAATATCTTGATAACCTCATCTACTTGCATAATTGTAGTCAATTAATCACTCGATTACAAAAAAAAAGTTACACGAGGAGTGTGTGTTGCGCGCACCTTGAAAAAGTAAAACGACAAATGTCGAAATATGGAGTTCTAATATCAAAGAGGATAAGTTTTTACAGTTGACCAAGTAAAAACTTCTTTTTATTATATTTTAATCTATTATGTGAATTATGTAATATTCCAATGCACGTGCGACACTTCTTCTGTATGCAGTTTACTTTTTTTTCAACCAGGTAATTAATTGATTACATTTTAAGCAAGTTGAGGGGGGCTATCGGGACGTTTTAAGCAAGTTGAAAAAGCTATTAAGACACTTTAAAAGTTCAGGTGATCAATCAATATTTTTGGATGCTAGATTCCCAAACCAAAATCAATTTTAATCATACCTAAAAAAAAAAAATTGAACTGAATGATGTGACCGTCGTTAGATTACCACATCAGATATTTCAAACAAGTTTGTCGATAAACTGAAGCAATTTTGTGTATTTGGGCAAGTTATTTATAATTGTTTTAATAACATAATAAATATTTTAGGTAGTTTTTTTGTGATCAATGTGTATCTGTCAAACTTAAATATTAGTATTTGTATAAATTGTTTATAACTGTATTAGTAACAGAATGAATATTTTTGAAATAATTTACCTTTGAAAAATGTGATAGTTAATAACAATAAACCAATCAATTTAAATGTTCTATTAGGTATAGGTAAAATTGATCTTAGTTTGAAACATTATAGCTAAAATTGTATCATTTATTACGTTAGAGGTAAATATGCACTTACACAAAAACAATAGGGGAACATTTGGACCTTATTCCCAAAAATTCTGAAAGGAAACAATTAACACACTTAGAGCAATAACACTGAAGACATTTAGTCACCTCAATAATCCCCTTTTTATAGGTAAAGTCGATGAGCAGAATCGCAACACAACTAAAAGCATCTCCAATAGACTCTTAGTTCGCTCTCTAAAAATAATATATATATTTATAAATATGATCCTATGTTTTTTTATATTTACACATTTACCTCAACTTTCCGTTTACTATATTTTTTAGAAATTACTTTTCGTGGTGTCCATTTCCGTTTCCATGCAACATAGTATAAATATGGAAAATATAGATAATATAGCACAAATAACCCCAATTGTCACCCAACTTGCTGGCAATCCACAAATGATTCAAAAGAGACAAAAAAAAATTCAAAAGAGACAAAAAAAAAAGACACCTCAGGCATACCCACCAGCATGCACATAAATTCAATCCACTCCATCACATCATCATAATTCCCAACAGGTTCAACCATCCCTGCCCCCCTCCATACTGAGACTGCAAATGGGCAAGCAAAAAATATGTGCCAACTATATTCCACCTTAATTTCACACACTACGCAGTTATTAGGCATGTAAATGTGTCGTGACCTTAAGAGTGATCATAGTGGTAAACATTTAGAGCATAACTTCCACATAAACAATTCGACCCTCGTTGGAATCCGTAAATCCCACATTCTACTCCAATCCACTTTTGGTATATCTCCCCACTTTTGTTCCTTTAGGACCCTGTACCTAGTTTTGACCGAATATGACCCATGTTTTGTATGCTTCCATATCAATCTATCAGGAATATTTCGAAACAATACAATAATTTTGCTAATCTCCTCGACCAACTGTCGTGAGAAAAGGTCCTCTAATTTACCCATATCCCACACCATTGACCCTTCCATAAACAATTCATTTACCCTCATCCCTTCCCTCCCTTGCACTCCTCTTCCTTCTCCTAGTCTCTGATTCAAACCTTCTACTCATTGATCCCTCCAGACTCTAATTCGCTCCCCATTACCCACCTTTTATTTTACCCCTCTTCTCATTACTTCGATCGATTTCCACACCCCTCTCAGATGATATATAGACTCTTAGTGATTTGAAATTTCCCTTTCACATGACACAAGATACATGAAAGACATTTGTTTTCATGTCGTCTGATTGTTTTTCATGATAGTATATTAAAATTCTATCATCTGAAAGCGTAAATGTAAATCAGCTCAATTCAAATGTGGCCTTCCGATGACACAACTCTATCATCTAAAGAAAGCACGTGTTTAAGTCAAAATTTTACTTAATCATCAGATGACATTTGTTATAAATGTCTATCATTGTATGCGGAAAATAAAAAAAAACGGCAATGAAATTTTCACTTACGCGGCCAACAAAAATTGATGTGAAATTTATCGCGCTTAATAGGTTTGACTGAAATTTCAGCTCATATATAAACCCCTCTCATTCCAAATCCCTAACTAGGTTTCGTGCATCTTGTCTTCATCTCTCCCACCCCTCTCTTTGGCTATCTCCAGCCGGTTGCTTTCTCACTGGGTCGAAACAAGGTAATGGTAAGCTATATTTACTTCGTTCCTAGATGAATTAGAGTTTCATTGTTCCTTACTATTCCTTTTCATCACCTGATTTACTCTTGTGTATGTTGATTTCAGCAGCTGAAAACGATATCTATTAGTTTCCAGACATATCGTTGAAAAGGTTAGATCTTTAGTCTTTATCTTTTTTAACTTTGGGCAATATATATGTTAGGCATGAAATTGACTAAGTTTTAACATGATATTTATAAATGAATAGGGGTGTTTTTCTGTTATATTGCGAGAATGAAGGGCTGATTAATGTTTTTTTTCAGATAAGTAAAGATGAAGCCAAACAATCTGGAAACAGCTTGTTTCGCTACTGCCAAAGAGGAGTTGGAGCCTTTCTCTGATCCAGCGGTCAAACGCCGGATAATCTGATGACGGACAGCGACAGGACAGAAGTGGGCGTGGCAGAGGCATCAGGTGGAAAGGTCTATCAGAGCATTACCTAAGTAGCAAGATG
This sequence comes from Euphorbia lathyris, assembly GCF_963576675.1. Taxonomy (NCBI): domain Eukaryota; kingdom Viridiplantae; phylum Streptophyta; class Magnoliopsida; order Malpighiales; family Euphorbiaceae; genus Euphorbia; species Euphorbia lathyris. The sequence goes on from NC_088912.1 coordinate 11,368,311, forward strand.
ACAAGAATTTTCGACCCTTGAGTGTTCAAGGGTCAAAAGGATCCATTATCATTTCTAGTTTGTTTAGATTTTTGGACAATTGACTTATTTCTGTAATATTTTGTAAAGGTACTTTTGGGTACCGATTTTAGCCCCGGTATTTCCTTTAAATAGATGTAGCAAAGGGAAGAACCGGAGATAGCATATTTTTAAGAAAATAAAGTCACTGTTTAGGAAAGAAGAGAGCTCCTCCAATGGAGTTTCTGAATGTTGGAAGAATTTCTGATTGCTCACTGCTTAATATGAGTGAGTAATCCATTTTGAATGGGCACGACCAGTCTGGGCCGGTAATGTAAGTCTCATAACTTTGCGATGAATATATAGTGTTTTACCAATGATGTGTTGATGAAGGTTTATATTTTTATGCTTAGGCATTTATGCATGTGATAGATGAATGATAGGACACTGCTTGCATCTTCACTGATATCTCTATCAATCTTGCAACCTCGAAGCAGACATGTTAGATGGTTGTGTCAAAGGTTTTCTTAACAGAAATGTGGCTTTGATCTTAATGCAAGAAAGAATGTTCCTTTAGGACGCTATTGGTACTAGTAAATCTTAGAAACTTAAGAACACACGAGAGTTGACTTAAGTGAGCATTAAAGCTGACACTTTGACTTCATTGGTATTGTCACTGATTCGTTGGATTGTTTTAGGAGCTTACACTACCTGTTCGGCTGTGCTTAGCCTGTTCTATCTTTTAACTGTCATCTATTTGTTATATCCTTAATAGAAGTAGCACTCTTTTGTCTTAACTGACCAACCTCAACAATCAACTTTACTAAGAAGATACATTTACACACACACTGTTCAGCAACGATTTTCTTATATTATTTTGGATCTCAATCCCTGTGGAGACGATACTTGACTTATCACTTTATTACTTATATCTAGTACACTTGCTAGAGTCTCATTATAGGACAACAAGTTTTTGGCACCATTGCCGGGGATTGAAAGCAACAAAATTTATCTGAAATTTCTGTGAAACAAGGTGTTTTTAATCTGTTTGCTAAGGTGTGCAGGAAAAAGAAGTTCTCAACTTGTTTATGCATAGAGCTGGACCTCCTATTTTTCCTATCGATCTCGAATTAGAGAGAACGTGTAGACAAAACCGAGCGGGAGCTCGACGTGCTAGACAAAGAGAGAGACAAAGAGATAGAAGAATGGCTGGAAGAGGACCAGAACACGTTGTTCAGCCTGGTCCTGAAGGAGAAGGAGAAAACAATAATCCTCCAATCATGAGGATTAGAGATTACTCCCGACCCACAACAGAGGGACATTCTTCATGCATTGTGCTACCTAACGAGGGGAACAACATGTTTGAGGTGAAGGGGTCCATGATACAGATGATCCAGGCCTCAGTACAATTCAATGGGTATCAATCTGAAGATCCAAATGGGCATATTCAAGAATTCATCACGCTGTGCAACACGTTCAGATCAAACAGAGGCGTTTCTGACGATGTAATCAGACTGAAGCTGTTTCCTTTTTCCCTAAGGGATAAAGCAAAGAACTGGCTAAGAAATTTATAGCCAGGGACAATCACAACTTGGGAAGAAATGGCACGAGCTTTTCTGATGAAATATTTCCCACCTCGACAAGCCATAAAACTGAGAAATAAAGTGTCTCGGTTTGTACAAGAAGAGGATGAGTCGCTAGCAGAAGCCTGGGAAAGATACAAAGAGTTGTTGAGAAGGGTACCAAATCATGGTATCCCTATGTGGATGCAAGTACAGAATTTTTATAATGGTGTAACAAACATCTACAAAATCCAGATTGAATCCATTACCAACGGTAACCCAGAAGATCTTGAGCCACAGGCTTTGTATGACCTTATTGAGAGGGTAGTAAGCACAAGTTACAACTGGCACTCCGCCAGAAGTGAAGGAAAAAGAGCGGGAAATGAAGATGTTGTGTCAAAATTGACAAGTCAGGTGGAACAGCTTGCTAGACAGCTCGGCAAGATAAATGTGTCTTCAATTCACAACGAACCACCATTCAATGACATATGTAATTTTTATGGAGGGCTTCATTTTAGCATCAACTGTCCCGGAGTTAAGCAGGGAAAGGGTGCACAGGCAGAATGTGACTATGCATGTACAACCAAAGGAACCCGCCTAACCCGTACTCTAACACATATAACCCTTCCACAAGAAACCATCCAAATTTTGGATGGACAGGCCAGCCGAACCAACAGGAACAACCGAAATATCAACAACAGCAAGGAGGACACTACCAAAGGCAACCTCAACAACATTATAAACAACCTGTTCCACCAAAGGAAGATGTAGAGCCAGATATGAAGACAATGATGATGCAGTTCATGAAACAAACACAAGCATCAATTAAAAATCTGGAAACACAAGTTCACCAGTTAGCTGCATCTACGTCAAAAGGGAAGGGAATAATGCCGAGCAACACAGAGCCAAATCCAAAGGGCGATTTCATGGCCATTACGCTGAGATCTGGTAAGCAAACTCAACCCATTATACCGACTGATGAAAATGCTGAATGCACAGGAACGTCCAAAGAAGCTGAAGGGGAGCAGGAACAGGCTGTTCCCAGTGAAGAAGAAACCAGGAAGACAACCTATACCAGTAAGCAGGATCAAGGGAAAAGCGAACGAATGTATAAGCCACCGCCACCGTATGTTCCACCTGTGCCATATCCAACGCGATTGATCAACAAAAAGTTGGAAGAACAGAATTCTAAGGTGTTGGACACCTTAAGGAAGTTGCACATCAACATTCCTTTCGTAGAAGCGCTGGCACAGATGCCGACATACGCAAAGTTCCTCAAAGATATCCTGTCTAACAAAAATAAGCTGGAAAACATTTCCATGATCCAACTCAACAGAGATTGTTCGTCAATACTCCAAAACAAGCAGTAGCTACCTAAAAAGCTAAAAGATCCAAGAAGTTTTTCTATCCCTTGCTCAATTGGAAAGCTAAATATTGAAAATGCACTATGTGACCTAGGAGCTAGCATAAACCTGATGCCTTATTCTGTATATGCTAAACTTGGATTAGGAGAACCCCAACCTACTCGTATGTCCATTTAGTTGGTCGATCGTTCAGTATGTTATCCTAGGGGAGTTGTGGAAGATGTGCTAGTCAAAGTAGGAAACTTCATATTGCCCGTTGATTTCATTATAATGGACATTGATGAAGACTTGCATGTTCCTATTATCCTAGGTAGACCATTTTTAGCCACGGGTAGAGCATTGATAGACGTAGGAGAGGGACAATTATTCTTGAGGATTAATGGGGAAGAAGTCATTTTCAAAATGAACGAGGCAATGAAACGTGCAAACAATAATGATGACACATGTTGTTTCTTGGATGATTTTCAAAGTTTTTCTACTTTGCAGGAACAGGACACTCTGGAGACTCTATTGGGAGAAGAGGTGAACTTATGTGAAGGAACAGGCTGTTCCATTTAATCCAACTTACCGACACCTCCTTTCGATCCTACTGTTCCTACTCATCAAGAACCACCGGAGATACCAACTGTGCCAGTGTCTAAACCAGAATTGAAACCGTTACCTGCACACCTCGAGTATGCCTTCCTGGAACCACCCAGCGGAAGTCCAGTTATTATATCCTCAAAGTTAACTCCTGATCAGAAGGCGCAACTCATGGTGGTTTTGCGAAGAAACAAGGATGCAATCGCATGGAAAATTGATGATATCAAAGGTATCAGTCCGGCAGTCTGTGTCCACAGAATCTTGATGGAAAAGGAACACAAGCCATCTGTCCAGCCGCAACGCAGACTAAACCCCCACATGAAGGAGGTTGTGTGAAAAAAGGTGATCAAGCTTCTTGATGCCGGCATTATTTACCCAATCTGTGATAGTGTGTGGACCAGCCCTGTTCACGTTGTACCGAAGAAGGGAGGAACAACCGTAGTCCTCAACGAGAAAGACGAGTTAGTGCCCATAAGAACAATAATAGGATGGCGAGTTTGTGTTGATTACAGAAAGCTCAACGAAGCCACAAGGAAGGATCACTTCCCCTTGCCCTTCATTGATCAGATGTTGGAGCGATTAGCGGGATATGCCTTCTATTGTTTTCTTGATGGTTATTCAGGATACAACCAGATCGCAATTCACAGTGAGGATCAAGAGAAGACAACGTTCACATGTCCTTATGGAACCTATGCCTACAGACGAATGCCGTTCGGACTGTGCAACGCTCCAGCCACTTTCCAAAGATGTATGATGTCCATTTTTCATGACATGGTGGAGCGGACCGTAGAAATATTCATGGACGACTTCTCTGTTTATGGAAACTCTTTTGATAGCTGTCTAAACAACCTCGAAGCCGTGCTTGTGCGATGCAAGGAGACCCACTTGGTCTTGAATTGGGAGAAATGCCACTTTATGGTCACTGGCGGAATAGTTCTCGGGCATAAAATTTCAGAAAAAGGGATGGAAGTGGACAAAGCGAAGGTGGAAGTGATAGAAAAACTGGCCGTTCCTGCCAATGTGAAAGATGTGCGAAGTTTTCTGGGGCACGCAGGGTTTTACCGCAGGTTTATCAAAGATTTTTCAAAGATTGCGCTACCCTTGTCAGCCTTACTTCATAAGGAAGCGGAATTTTCTTTTGATACAAGTTGTTTAAAGGCGTTTGAACTCTTAAAAAGCAAGCTGATCAACTCGCCTATACTGGCAGGCCCCGACTGGGAGCAACCTTTTGAGATGATGTGCAACCTGAGTGATACTTGTGTGGGAGCTGTTCTTGGACAAAGGATAGAGAAGAAGTTTAGGCCAATTTATTATGCAAGGAAAACTTTAAACGAGGCCCAGCAGAACTACACCACTACAGAGAAGGAGCTTCTTACAGTTGTGTATGCCTTCGACAAATTTCGACCCTACTTGGTGTTGTCCAAAGTAGTTGTGCACACAGACCACGCTGCGTTGCGCTACTTGTTCGCGAAAAAGGATGCTAAGCCTAGGTTAATCCGCTGGTTATTATTGCTTCAAGAGTTTGATCTCGAAATTAAGGATAAAAAGGGAACGGAAAATGTCGCGGCTGATCATTTGTCAAGGATTTCTCACCAAGGCAGCCAGGAACAACCAGAGATTTTGGAAAGATTTCCAGACGAGCATCTATACGCTGCACAACCTGCGCCATGGTTTACCGATATTGCTAATTACCTAGCAAGTTCGCTTAAGCCTCATAACTTGTCCACTAATCAGAGGAGGAAGTTTTTTGCTGAAATTAAATATTATTTTTGGGAAGACCCCTATCTTTTCAGGTTGTGCGCTGACCAAATTATTCAAAGATGTATATCTCAGGAGGAGCAACAGGATGTTCTAAGCCATTGTCATGACCGAGAAGCTAGAGGGCACCATAGCGCTAGAAGAACTGCAGCTAAGGTTCTTCAATCAGGTTTTTTCTGGCCAACACTTTTTAAAGATGCCCATCTGTTCGTTAGCACTTGCAATGAGTGCCAACGAACAGGCAATATCTCAGCTAGAAATGCCATGCCCCTCAACAACATAGTTGTTTGTGAAATTTTTGATATATGGGGCATAGATTTTATGGGTCCATTCCCTACATCCTTTGGGCATAAATATATCTTAGTAGCTGTAGATTATGTGAGCAAGTGGGTTAAAGCAATGGCTAGTCCCACCAATGACGCTCGTGTGGTTGTAAAATTCCTGAAAAGGCTGTTTGCCCGATTCGGTGTCCCACGAGCGATCATTAGTGATCAAAGAACCCACTTTTGCAATTCCAAATTTGAGAAGCTGATGGGCAAGCTTGAAGTCTCTCACAGAATTGCCACACCTTACCATCCACAAACAAGTGGACAGGTGGAGATTTCCAATCGTGAAATCAAAAGAATTTTAGAAAAAACTGTTGGCAGTTCTAGGAGAGACTGGGCAAACAAGCTTGACGATGCTCTTTGGGCATATAGGACGGCCTATAAAACACCAATTGGAATGTCTCCGTTTAGATTGTTATACGGAAAGTCTTGTCACCTACCGGTTGAAATGGAACACAGGGATTTTTGGGCATTAACATTTTAAAATTTTGAGCAACAGGCTGTTGGAGATCAGCAAAAACTTCAACTCTGTGACATGGAAGAGTTCAGGCTGTTCTCGTACGAGAATGCAGTAAACTACAAAGAGAAGACCAAACAGTGGCACGATAAAAAGATCCAGGAAAAAGTCTTTCATGAAGGTCAAAACGTCCTTTTGTACAATTCAAGGCTGAGGCTGTTTCCAGGAAAGCTAAAATCACGATGGTCAGGACCATTCACGATAAATAGGGTGTTCGAGCATGGAGCTGTGGAGATTTTCAAAAACGGTGATGCTCCTTTCAAAGTGAACGGGCAGCATCTCAAACCGTATCTTGAGAATGACCACAAAAGGAAGATTGACACTGTTCACTTCCAGGACCCTCCGCACCAATGACCAGATGCACAAGGTGTTCGCTGCAAACACCCATTGCAGCAGGAAAGTACCCCTCCAACAATTTCTTTTTATTTTATTATCCCTCATCATGTGTTAAGCCATTTACCTGATAATAATTACATTGTCTCATTTTTGCTTTAACCATGCATTCAAGTCACATCGATATACTCACAGGGAAAAATATAAAACTTCTACCCTTGTCAATAAGAGTGAAGTTTTAAGTTTTGCATGTGTGACCTATGGAGGGAAGGGGAGCGAGGTAGTAAGAGTTTTTGGGGGGGAAAATAAATTCAAAATAAAAATAAACACACAAATCGGAAAGATAAGGGACACGTCAAATCCACTGTCATAAGCTGTAATTTATGCCTATACGCCCCCTCGGTAAAAACAAAGGGAGATGGTGTGCAGTAAATGAAGGATTTATGGTACCCTAGCGTCCTTTCACCTGGTATGGTCATCTCTCCATATAATTCCTTCCAGGTGGTAGACGATCTTTAGGGCGGTAGTTCAAGAGGTATGTCTCCTCTTTTCTACTTAAAGGAAGCAGACTGCTGGGTACCCTAATTGTTCTTTACTCACTATTCTCTCACACCTTTACCAAGAATTCTTTTTCTCATACACGGTTATGGAGGCACCTATTTAGTTTGATTTTCAGATGAGAACTCGTGGATCTGGCAAGCACGTCAAAATCGAGGGCTCTACAAAGAAAGAGAAAGCCAAAGGAAAGATGACTGAACCAAGCACGGTCGCCTTCGTTCCGGATGAAAAGCTAGTGAAAAAACTCTCTCAGTTCAAAGATGCTGCAGTGCAAAAGTACTACGAAGATCTGGCTCAACTTAAATTCGGGCCCATAAGAACAGTTTGTTGGGACACCCTGAAGAGGCTCAAGCTTGCTGAACGAGTGCGCAAGCTCATGGAAGCAGGCCATTTCAGCTGTTTCTTTGAGATGACGGAGCCGACATACAAAGAACTAATGTTAGAGTTCCTGGCTACTTTCAAGCACGATGCTGAGATCATTGACCCTGATGAAGAAGGGAAGTTCAGTTTCAGGCTCATGGGTCACACTCAGAGACCTTCGCTCAACATGTTTAACTGTTTGTTAGGCACTACGGACGATGACGACCTGGAGTCCGAGAGCTACAAGGAAGCATTTACCAAGACCCCTGATGTCTTTGACCCTACTGACTTCTGGAGTTCTATTTCGGGACAGCCAAATTATGACGGGAGCATTTCCAAGGCGTCAAATATTGATGATTATGCTGTTCGTTACTTGCATAAACTGGTCTCCGGCATAATTTTTGCTCGCGAAAATCAAGCCACTATGTCGCATGCAGACCTTACAGCTTTGTGGAGTATGGCAATCGGGCCAAGGATGAATTTAGGTTACTGGTTTGGGGAGTACATCAGTGCTTTTGGTAAAAAGAACTCTTCGGTCATCTTCTGCGGGAGCATTGTGACTAGAATTGCTGAATCCATAGGAGTTTTTAAGCCTGAGGACCGCACTCGGCTTACTATTGTGAACCACCCGGACCAGATTGATCTCCGGAGTCTGCAGAGCATGTTGTTTGGCAAACTGGTGAATGGAAAGTGGGTTTGGACGGCAGACTTTGTTGCGGCCAGGAGAGTCGAAAGCCGGAAGAGGAAAAGTGAACCAACTGTGTCGGTCTCATCGGATTCCGAACAAGTCGAGCGACCAAAGGATCTGGATTTCTATAAGAAATGTGCAAATCTTTCTAGTGAGGACATCCTTGACAAGTTCAACTCCCTGTTTGCTCAAAACCAAGCCAACCGAGAAATGATATTTGCCCTTGAGCAAAAATACGAGTCACAATAGGGATCGATAGACATGCTCAAAACCATCTGTATTGAGGAGCATGGCAAGGATAGTCCATCCGGTTTTTCAGTCAAGAGTCCGGTAAGAAAAACACCTGAAACACCTGCTAATGCTGATGCTTCCTCGAAAGGGGAGGGCATTCCTGCCACTGCGGATAGAGAGGTTAACTCCTCTCTCTCCCAGCCCATCTGATTCGTCACTTTTGTCGCTGTCCTAGTATTTGGTAACATCTAACACCCTTACTCTATCAATTTGTGCACTCTGCCTATGTTATCATGCTGTTATTGTCTATACTTTGATGCCATCCTACTAACATTGAGGACAATGTTCCGTTTTAATTTGGGGGTGGGGAATTACACATCACAAGATATGCATGCATAACATGATAAATGCTTATTCAGGTTGTTAATTTAATTAATTTGGTGAATAGCAAGTATCCCCTTGTAAATCTTTGATGTAAATGTCCTTTGTAATTTTTCTTCGTTTTATCATCTCCTTGTTTATTCAATCTCGTCGATTGTTATGTATTCACGGGAATCACTGTACAGACTGTGCGTATTATGATAGAATTGTCTGGTTTTAGTTGTTTGTTTGAATTATGTCTCCCCGAGTCTGGAAGTTCCGAAAATTTTGAAATTTTTAAATCTTCTTTCACAATTAGAAACCATTGCCTTATTGCACTTCCCCAAAAAAAAAGTGAGAACTTGAGCCTGCAAGTGCATCTAAAATATGCATTGATGTTTTTTTTCTGAGTGGGCTAGCACTCCCTATCTTTAGGGAGAATTTGCCTTGGTTTGCCCTGTTGAAATAGAGATTCTTTTTAACAAACATAGGAGGAAAAAGGCAATTAGATTCCCTTTCTGCTACACAAAAAGCCACATGTGATTTGCACTCAAAATTTTAGGATAACCAACTTGAGCCGTAACCTGTTCTTTCTAAAAACACGCAAAGAAACCCACTCCTTTCACTCATATTCCTAATTACCCTTAATTCTGTCTTGTGCTTCAAAACCAGCTGCTTAATTTGAAATTATGTGCTTTTAAAGATACACAAATCATGAAAACAAAGGCGATTGAGCAGATGATGCTAAAGTAAAGATAGAAAGGGACCTGGGAATCATGTGTTTGGATGGAGAAATCTTTAATGATTGTTCACTATGAATAGAAAGAGTAGTTTGAAGCAGGCTGTGTGGGTCGGGTAAGGAAAGGAATGCTAAGATGTTGAAAGCTGAGTAGGTTAAATAATTTGCATAAAGACAGAATTTATACACTTAAATAGCTTCTCACTGTCAAAACCAGAACCTGAGCCTAACATTACAACCTTTGTCAAGCCCTTTGGACTATGTTTTGGAAAAATTTTGACCTATTGATTCAGGACCAAAAGGCAAACTCACACCCTAGGGGTGTGGTGACTGAGCTAAGGAGTGAAGTTGCATTTTTTTCCTATGGTAAATAAATGCCATGCGAGAGTGAGTGACTTATTCCAGTCCTTAGTGAGGCATGTCAGGGGAGTGGTTGCTCCTTGTGAAAGTAGAAGTCTAATTTTAAGCTTTAAGGAACTTCTCGATTAGGGTACACTGTTTAAAACAAGCTTTAACTTTTCAATGAGAGCATAGCTCGCATCTATCAACTACCCCGCTGAACAAAACAATTTCTATTCTCCATATCATTCTCTGTAATATTTCATTTCTAACTCTTCTTCTGTTGAATTATCTTCCTTCTTACCTTTGGTTGCTTGAGGACAAGCAAAGATTCAATTTGGCGGTATTTGTTAGGCATGAAATTGACTAAGTTTTAACATGATATTTATAAATGAATAGGGGTGTTTTCTGTTATATTGCGAGAATGAAGGGCTGATTAATGTTTTTTTTCAGATAAGTAAAGATGAAGCCAAACAATCTGGAAACAGCTTGTTTCGCTACTGCCAAAGAGGAGTTGGAGCCTTTCTCTGATCCAGCGGTCAAACGCCGGATAATCTGATGACGGACAGCAACAGGACAGAAGTGGGCGTGGCAGAGGCAGCAGGTGGAAAGGTGTATCAGAGCGTTACTTAAGTAGCAAGATGACAAGAAGTTTCAACCCTTGAGTGTTCAAGGGTCAAAAGGATCCATTATCATTTCTAGTTTGTTTAGATTTTTGGACAATTGACTTATTTCTGTAATATTTTGTAAAGGTACTTTCGGGTACCGATTTTGGCCCCGGTCTTTCCTTTAAATAGATGTAGCAAAGAGAAGAACCGGAGATAGCATATTTTTAAGAAAACAAAGTCACTGTTTAGGAAAGAAGAGAGCTCCTCTAATGGAGTTTCTGAATGTTGGAAGAATTTCTGATTGCTCACTGCTTAATATGAGTGAGTAATCCATTTTGAATGGGCACGGCCAGTCTGGGCCGGTAATGTAAGTCTCATAACTTTGCGATGAATATATAGTGTTTTACCAATGATGTGTTGATGAGGGTTTATATTTTTATGCTTAGGCATTTATGCATGTGATAGATGAATGATAGGACACTGCTTGCATCTTCACTGATATCTCTATCAATCTCGCAACCTCGAAGCAGACATGTTAGATGGTTGTGTCAAAGGTTTTCTTAACAGAAATGCGGCTTTGATCTTAATGCAAGAAAGAATGTTCCTTTAGGACGCTATTGGTACTAGTAAATCTTAGAAACTTAAGAACACACGAGAGTTGACTTAAGTGAGCATTAAAGCTGACACTTTGACTTCATTGGTATTGTCACTGATTCGTTGGATTGTTTTAGGAGCTTACACTACCTGTTCGGCTGTGCTTAGCATGTTCTATCTTTTAACTGTCATCTATTTGTTATATCCTTAATAGAAGTAGCACTCTTTTGTCTTAACTGACCAACCTCAACAATCAACTTTACTAAGAAGATACCTTTACACACACACTGTTCAGCAACGATTTTCTTATATTATTTTGGATCTCAATCCCTGTGGAGACGATACTTGACTTATCACTTTATTACTTGTGTCTAGTACACTTGTTAGGGTCTCATTATAGGACAACAATATACTTCGTGATGCTATTGTGGGTGATGCTGACATAGCTAGATATTGATCTTTTTATTTGCAGGGATAGTAAGAGTGCTGAAGTATATGGGACGACTGATGGAAGAGATGGTTTCATGCCTACAACATATGGAAAGATTCTTTAACTTGTTGAGTACATGTATTGTTATGTTGGTTGTATGTATGATGTTGTTGTATGCCTTAGTCAGACATAAGTATGTGATAAAGGGTTGTGTATAGGAATTTCCATGAACTGAATGTGTTTGTATACAATAGTCAAACATGAGTATGTGATAAACAATGGTTGTATGTGTATTGCTATGAAGCTTATGGTTGATGTTTTGTTTAGGGAGCCAGAACTGACTATGAGTATGTGTATGAACATGCTTATTGATACTTGTATATAACTTAATTAGTGAAGTATGGTGATATAGTCAATTGTTGCTATCTGTGTCACTTGAATATATATATAGCATGTTTTGTGTCACTTGAGTATTGTGCTTGGCATAGTCATATGGTCAACTAAATCTCCATCACTATGTATCGTGTCACTTGGCTTGGTATGCTTAGAAAAGCTCTCAACATGGTGATGAAGTCATAAGATTATAACACCACAAGATTATGACTAAGCTTGTGGTGTTAGAATCATACACTTTATCACCGTGCTCACTTTTCATGAACTGTACAATCCAAATGGCAGGTACATAGTAAAGGAGATTCGAGTTTATGGTTGATGTTCTGTTTACTGGAACTGTTTGAAGCATGTTTTGTTTAGGATATACATATGTCTAGTTGAACATGTTTGAAGCATGTTGCTCTTTGGTTAAGTATTGTGATTGGCCATACTCTTATGCTATGAATGTTAATTGAGTGAAATAATGTTCATGCCTATAACATATGGGTTGTGTATATGAATTGTCATGTACTGAATTCGTTTGTATACAATAGTCAGACATGAGTATGTGATAAACAAGGGTTGTGTATGTGTATTGCTATGAAGCTTGCAAGTATGAAGTATATGTTGGTCCCTTGTGATTAGTTCCAAGGGGAGGGGGGGTTAGGAACTAATGTAACTTTTTCAATTTAATTGCTGTAGACACCGAGTCGGAGGACCTGTGACGAAAACCTGTAAACAAGACGGTCGAAGCGGTCGATTCCGGAAGTTTTAAAACAAAAATATATAATAAGAAAAGAAAAGTTAATGTGAGTCGCGGTCGTCAAGTGGACGGCTCGCGAGTGCTCAACGACGTGGTGCGAGCGCCTAGCGGCAGCCGACGCGTGTCCGACGACAGTTGGACGCACGCCCGGCAGCGCGGGGCGCACGCTCGACGTCCGTTGGGCGCGCAGGCCCGGCAGCGCGGAGCGCGCGCTCGACGACCGTGGGGCGCGCGCGCCCGACAGCGCGAGGCGCACGCCCGATGGCCACTGGGCGAGCGTGCCCGGCAGCCGCTGGGCGAGCGCCCAGCGACGTTGGGCGGACGCCCAACGGTCGTTGGGCGCGCGCCCAACTGAAGTTGGGCGTAACCCCAACGATAGTTGGGCATTCGCCCAACCATGTTGGGCGTCCGCCCAACATAAGTTGGGCGTTCGCCCAACCGGCTTTGGGCGACGCCCAATTTTATTTGGGCGTCGCCCAAAGCTTCCGGGATCCGGTGCCTATTTAAGGCACGGATCCCAATGCATTTAGGGGGGGATTTGGGAGAGCTTCTCACACTAGAACATTTTCTAGAGAGAGAAAGTTGATTTTTTTTGGGAGAAAACATTTTTTTTCCTAAAAATTGAAAATCTCCAAAAAGTTAAATATTTTATCAAAAACATAAAAAACACCGGAAAATCACAACTCGTGGAATCGACCGACTTCGACTGTTAGATACCGAACTTGAGGTATTATCCGAGGACTAGACTCGTTTTATTTTATTTTATTTATTTCTTTTATTTAGTTATTTTTATGTTATAATTTTATTTATTTAGTTATTTATTTATTTATCACGTTTTATTGAATTTTTCGTATTTATTTAATTTTCGTCTCGTATTAGATAAACGTTCGGTTTTGTTTTTAAAATAAAACCTCGTTTTAATATCCCAATACGAACCGTGATCCGATTCAAAGGTAGTTCGGGTATTAAAAACGTTGTAATTATAAGTTTTAGAAATTTTTTCTAAATAACGTTTTAAATAAAAACCATCATTTAAGAACCTCCGTTATAGACTATGATCCATTTTTGGTAGTTCGGAGTTCCAAAACGATAGAATAGATCTAATTTAAGGTGTTTGAATAAATCTGGAAATAGTTGGAGCAGTTCTGTAATTTTCCGTTTTCTGTCACTAAAGGTTGTTTACCGACTGAAATGTAAAAAATGCTGTTTTGGTCCCTCTTTCTCAACTTTTAGACCTTCGGTCCTTTATATATATATATGTATATTTATGTAACACATACTTTCAAGCTATTTTTAAATACTTTGTACATATAGTTATTTAATGTGTTTATATATTATTAATTTGATTTAATAAAAGTATATGTATATATATAGATTTTCCTTTTTATTCATTTAAACTAGACATATTTGGGCATTTTGGGGTCAAAAGCTAATTTCTCATTATTTGGGGATATTATTATCATTTTTATCTATTAATCAAAGTCTTTATTGTTTATCTTTTAAATATATATGTATAGTATCATTTCTATCAAAAATATGTATACATATACTTTTCTTCTTTTCCTTTCAAATTTCTTATATATATATTATTTGGGAAAATGTTTTGATGGGTTGGATTTGAGATTCAATTTATCATTGGTTGTTATTATATTCAAGTAAGGTAATTGAGTGAAAAAAGAGAAAATAAATCACAAAAAAGAGAGTTTAATTGGTTGGTTTAAATTAAAGCTTTTTAGATGTTCTTAAGGTGTAAATAAAAGGTTTTCTTATCACTTTAAACCGTTTCTAAAACATCACGTTTTAAAACCTTAATTCGTTCCAACGACGGATTAAGCGAACCTTGTAATTAAAATTGCTTTTAATTGTAAATAATAGAGTTTTTGAATTGTTTTCCTAATTAAATGGTTTTTGAACAAAATAAATTGACTTGTATGCTTAATCACGTTTTCTTGTTAAAACTTTTATCTCAACATTTTCAAACGCTCGAGTCGTTCCAACGGCGATTCGAGTGAACGTCATTAACGGGGTTTTGAAACGTACCTAAATCGTTCCAACGGCGATTAGGGTACGAACCATGTAAATAAACTCATTTTTGGGAAGTGAGTTTAGTTTAGAGTTAGTGTGTAATACGAAGCATAAATCACATTGTAAACAAATCAATTCTTTCTTCTCCCCCCTCTCTCTCTTATGTATCTTGAACTGATGTAAATGGGTGATTCTTTACCAAAATGGCTTTCAATAATATATGCTCAAAACGGTTTTCAAAATGAGAAAGAAAAGGTTTCAAATGAATTTTAAACTTAAAGAAATATGCGATTAGTCCGTTATCGCCTAACACGCTGAGTAGGAGGCCGGTGGTTCATAACCGGGCGATGTCGGGGTGCCTAGTAGCCTTTTTCCGGAAAGGAGCTAGCCTTCTCGGCTCGTACCTAAGTTTCCCGAACCCTCACCGGTCTCCCGCAAGGGATCGGTGTTCATTTTCCCATTCGTGGGTGGCCACTCTTCCATACTCCGAGCTCCGGTCCTACCGAGCAGCTTGATTCCATGATTGGTTGCTTTCGGCGCCAATCACCGCTTACGTCGCCATGAGGTGTCCACCCCCCGGTCCGCCCGGGAGATTAGGCCGCGGCACCTCGTCTAACAAGTGGCGACTCTGCTGGGGAAGCGAGAAATTTGATTCCGAAAGGCGTGTATTAAGCCCTTAACGGGGACGGATCGTATTATTTCTTTTCGTATGCATTCATAAGCATTATTGCAAACCTTTTGGGTAATTTTCGTGAAACCTCTAGCGAGAGTCCATTCGTCGCTCGAAAGAGGCTAGTGTAAGTTCCCCCTTACAGTAAGGCGCCAAAGGGTCCCCATCCATTCGTTAGGGGCGAATTTGTGCGGTCCTGTGAGGTCCCGCGATCAGCCGTGTCAGCATATAGTAGCCTTAGAAGTTGCCATAGGATTACCCGTTACTATTTTTGATGTGATAAATGAATCAGTTCGTGTTTTCAAATTGCCATGATACGTGTCTAATCCTAAAATATGTAAAGAAAATGAAACGATACGTTAATATATACTCTTAAACCGATATACAAACTACCCCAAAACGTCGAAACGATTCGAACTAAAGACGACTTAGTCATCTTGTATAAATGAACTTGTGCGACCCGCCTGGTCCCTTTCCGTGTCCCGAAGAAGGCACATGTTCAGGAAATGCACTATGACGTAAGCACGTATTAGTATGAATTGGTTTGGTGTTAAGGATAGTTATATCTCGATTCAAAAGACTATATTAACAGTAGCCGTTATTCACATTCTTTAAATACGTTGGGATGAAACGAGATTATGACGAAACGAAAACAAAGAACATTTCTGTTTCGAATGACCCCGTTGTAACGTAAAGAGTTTCACAAACGTGGCCCGTCCCTTCCGAATAAAAGACGAACTCTTACGTTATGCCTTGTGTCGTTCTTGAGAGAAATGGACGTGTCCGCAAAGGTGACTAAGAAAATAAAAGAAAAGCAAAGATAAACAAAACGACCAAAGTCATTCTGTATCTACGATGTATATCCATCCCGAGGGTAGTTAAAGAAAATAAACCAATGCCGTTAAATACGTGCCTCGAGCCGGTATGTACGCCGTTTAAAATCATAAAGCCGAATTAAGCTAAACCGCATGATTGCACCATATGGATGAGACTGTGGGTTTGACTAATGGCTCGATCATTTCGACCGTTACCAAAACTACAAGAAATATGGCCCAATCTGCGTGTTTGCTTGACTCGTGCCTAACTGAAAAAGAACGGTAATATCCCTGCTTCGAATAAGCATGCGATTACATGAAACATTGATTTTCTATAACCACGCTAGGATGATATATCCCGTAAATTGGAAGAAATAAAGAGTTGTTATTAGCCGTAAGATTATCGTGCGCTCAAATAAGACTCGCCGTCTTTTCACGTGGCAAAAACGAGCAAACGGATTCTTGACGCTAAAAACAAACACGTTACACGATGAGTCCGTTCCTTAAAATAAAAAGTGATTTCATCACTAAACAAACACGTGGTTGCGTCTCTCGATAGATCCAAAAGATCCCGTCGTAATCCAAAAATCGAGACACGAACCCACGCGAATAAAAGGGAACGAGTCATTGTCAATAACGAACGATTGGACTGAAAGAATAACTCGTACCACGTCTAAAAAATTGAGATGCACTCAAAGGGAGTCAAAACCCGAACTAATGCATCTCGCAAAATGACAAAAGATGAGTTATCCCGAAAGGACGTTGATACGTCAAAATGAACTGTATTGTCTGATGAGTGATTTAATTTTCCCCAATAAATCGTCGGCATCACGCGTCCCCTGGACCGCAATGTGAGCCCCAAACCAAAATCCTAGGAAAGAGACTTGGACCATCGAGTGCGTGGAGGAATAAGGGCGGAAGAGAGATGTTGTGATACGTGTAATTAGACTAACATTTGTTCTTCTTATCTTATATATCCGTAAATAAATAAACGCACACACCACGAATCATGCATATAAAATCATGCATACATACTAATGGATGACCGAACTTGAGACTTCATCATTAAGCGGTTGTGGTTTCACGAGAGTAACCGGTTAGTCAGGCAGTTTGATCAGCTACAGATTGACAGTTCTGAATCGGCAGTTGTGGCTTCGGAATCATCTTCGTCCGAGTATACTCAGTCTTCAGCCAGTATGTCCGCGACCGACGAAAAGGTGGCCGAATTGGAAAACTCTGTGAACAATATCAATGATCAGCTGGCCGCAATTTTGGCCCAGCTAGCTGAGCTGGCATTGAAGGACAACAAGAGTGGCAGTAAGCGCGCTGAGAACGAGGTGAACGATGGTCCCCGCTTTAGGAATGAGGACGACTATCAGGATTATATCCGGAAGCAGCTTGAGAAAGAGAAAGCTAAGGAAGAGGAGTGGAAGCAACACATCACTCAGGAGGTGCAGGATCTACGTGGGGGAAGTTCCGGGAGCCAAGACTTTTATAACTTGAAGAATTGTTTATCGGCAACGGCTTTGCCTTTGAAATTCCGGCTCCCTGACATGAAAAAGTTTGATGGAACTGGAGATCCCACTGCCCACATGAATCAGTATGTTGCTGTGATGAAGCACATGATCCTGACTGAGGATCAAGTCCTGGGGCTGTTTAACACTTATCTAGAGGGGGCTGCCCTCACATGGTTTCATGCGTTGCCAATGGTGACGAAGAGAGATTGGAAGGAGTTAGCAAAGTCATTCATCGCTCAGTATATCTTCAACACCATGCTTGAGGTTACTTTGAAAGAGTTAGAGAGCACTAAGCAACAGACTGGGGAATCTTTTTCCGATTTTGTAAAAAGATGGAGAGCCAAGGTCGCGGTTATGAAGCACAAGCCGCTTGAGGAGGATCAGATCCGAATGGTAGTCGGTAACACATTGCCGTATATTAAGAATGAGCTGCGGTACATGCCTTTTACCGATTTCAACCAAATGTATAGCTGCGCCTTGACAGTTGAGGGGGATGGAGAACCAAAAAAGGCATATACCAAGTGGACGAAGTCTGGATATAGTGCCGGAGGGCCAAGTGCGAGTGCAGAATCTGCAGCAGTGAAAGTGATTGATCTTAATGCTATCGAAAAGAGGCAGTTCGCCAAATTTGATCAGACCTATGCAAAAGTTTTCGAACGATTGCAGAAAAAGAGGTTGCTGAAAGCTCTTACTCCTTATAACAAAGCTCCACCTTCTCCGCAGATACAAGCTAGGGGATACTGCGAATTCCACAGCAGTTATGGGCACACTATTGAGAACTGTGAGAGGTTGAAGCACGAGATCCAAGATTTGATTGAGGAGAAAAAGATAGTTGATCCTTCATCAGCAAACCCTTCCACTAGGCGTAATCCATTGCCTAATCATAGGGTGAGCATGATCGGATTCGGTCTGAAAGAAAGTGTAGTGATGAAATCCTTCGAGGAAAATGAAGAGGAGTTGCTGGACTCTGATGAAAAAGGCAATATAGGAAATGGTCTATATGTGTCCTTCCTTGGCGAGGAACAGGAGGGTGAACCGATGGATGAAGGGTTGGACGGTGGAGCACCGTATGATGAAGATAGTGCTAAAGAGACCAGGGAAGGGTCATCTCAGACTATTGTGCCAGAATTGGGTCTGTTTAGTGGTGGAGAGAATCCCGATGTGCACTTGCGTGAATATATGCGCGATATGTCTGTTGAATCCTTCGGGGTGGATGAGATTGCTCAGTGGTTCCACCATTCGCTGATAGGCGAGCCTTTGAGGTGGTTCCACTCATTACCCGACTCTTGCAAGCATGATTGGGATCGATTGTCAGATTTATTTCTAGAAAAGTACCAAAGAGCTGAGGACAGGACTGCAGAGCGCTTCGCGATGCAGATCGGACCTATCAAGCGTCCGCTACCGAGGGTCAGTAAGTATAATGGCAACAAAGATCCCATGGAACACCTTCACTTTTACTTGTCGGCCATGGGGCCTTTGGGTTTTAAGGAAGAAGAGATCACCAGTTTGTTCTGTAATTCATTGATGGGTGAGCCGTTGATGTGGTATATGTCACTTCCGATGCATGTCAAGACCGATTGGGCGGCAATGACAAAGAGGTTTATCAAAGAGTATACGGTATGGATGCCGGCAGAGCAAACCCCGGACTCACCCTCTTATGAAACACCCGAGGCAGTGTTGGCAATGCCTAGGTATGGTGGATACCAAGATCCTGTTGAGCATGCGAGGTTATTCCGCAACCATATGTATGACGCCGGGTTCCCGCAAGGTGAATTACATGAACATTTCCCGGAAACCCTAATGGGAGAAGCCTTGTTGTGGCACCAAGGCCTATCAGAAGAGGAAATGGGTCATTGGATACCGCTTAGGAGTGCTTTTGTGGCGAGATATGAGATGTATGTTCCATGGACGGGATCCCTGGAAGATCTGGATAGGATCAGGCAGTTCCCCGAGGAACCATTTGTGGATTATGCTAGGAGGTGGAGGCACCGCTATGAGCACTGTCATGAAACAATGAGTGATAAGGTGCAGCTTATGTGCATACATGTTAAGCCCAAAATATACCCAAAATATCATTAACATTTACATCATTTTTATTACAAATTCGTGTTATTTATATCTGTTTAGATTACTTTTACTCTCGAATATCTTTCTTTCTTGCAAGGTACCTAAATATTTGGTAAAATCCAAATAGGAACGAAAAAGGATCTAAAACAGAAGAAAAACCCTACAAAAGGAGTCAAAGACGACGTAAATCGAAAGCACCAAGTCGAGGACACGAACGAAAGCAAAGAAACGGAAAACTCACCAAGCCGCGACCGCGACACGCGTGGTTTAGCCATTTCTCCCCTTCGTCCAACGTTCAACTTAATGCTACGTCATTCACGGCCGAGGATTCCTATCCTCGGTAAGTGCAGAAAATTTACCAAATGCATTTTACACATGTTGAAATCCAAGAAACGCGTTCGTTCAAGTGGATAAAGACGTCCTTTCACAACGGACACGACTCTTAACCAACGGATACATCACTTCAAACACAACCCTTCAACATCTATAAATAAAGAGTTGATGTTGAGAAAAAAGCAATGAAATGTTATAATATAGATATAGAATCAGAGCGTAGCACTTATGTCTAAGTTCTAAGTAAAAACATTTCGAGAGTTAGAAATTAGATTCTGTACAAAACAAGATGAGGTACACATATTGTTTATAGTTTAATTACAACTCAGTAGCGTTTAGACATTGTTCCAGTTTTAGTTTGCATCATGGTAGTGGCCGACCGAATCCCTATTACGAAGTTACAGCGAGAAGATTGAGTAGAGTGTTCGCCCCTGAGCCTGACAACCTCTTAGGAAACCCAAGGAAAGGAACCGATCAAGCCGTTCACTTGCACGCCCTCGAAGAACTCGATGCTCCTTGTTCTCTGTAAACTTGTATCAATTTATATTTCATCTAATAAAGTCCGTTCTATTCGACAAATCGTTATGCAGCACTTATGGTAACCAATCCAATATAAGTGAGGCTGGTGTTTT
This sequence comes from Euphorbia lathyris, assembly GCF_963576675.1. Taxonomy (NCBI): domain Eukaryota; kingdom Viridiplantae; phylum Streptophyta; class Magnoliopsida; order Malpighiales; family Euphorbiaceae; genus Euphorbia; species Euphorbia lathyris. The sequence continues at coordinate 11,388,851 of NC_088912.1, forward strand.
CATTAATACGCAGTTGAATTCAAAATCATTACAAGGAAACTTTGTTGAACACTTAGGCAAATTATCATCTCGAAAGAGTTTTAATTTGAGTAAGGGCAACTATCCCGAAAGGGGTTTGTCGCGTTCAAAGCCAATTAATTAGAGGTTCCGTCATTTATTTCATCATCATAATTGATACAAAGTTTAAGTTGTTTTCTTTGCTTAATGCAAATGAATAAATTCATTCGTTTTTCTAAAAAGTTCTAAATGTTCCTGTTTTGTAAAATTCACCCTTAAAATCAGAAGATCTTTCTAACAATCGATATATTCTAAATATAAAATCTTATTCCAGCATTTTCAAGTATTCAAAGTCCACAAACTCAATTAAACAATTTCCTAAATTCAATTAGACAAATTTCACTTTTCATTTACATTCAATAGTAAATCTAACAAGTTCGAAATTAACAGATTCAAAAATAAGTTTTTCGTTAAAAAACGTATCCCTGTGGGATCGATATTTTTATTACTACAAGCGAAACCGTGCACTTGCGAAAATCGCTCAACAAGTTTTTGGCGCCGTTGCCGGGGATACGCCAAAATTTTTGACAAAATTTTTATTTTTCGTATTTTATTTTCGAATCTAGGTTTACACATTATTTTTATACAATTTTTATATTTTATTTATTTTCAGTTATATAACATATTTGTTTTCAATTTTGTTTTGAAGGTAGTTTGGCTCGTGTAACAATTTCAAGTTCATGCGCAGTTCGCGAAGTTCGGGCACACCACCAGACCCTCTTGATCCAGAAATTGAAAGAACACTTAAGAAAAACAAGAAAAACAACAAAAACAAAGACAAAACACCCTTAAAAACCAAAGTAGTCCAGCCAGAAAATATGGCCGATCCACCGACACTTATGGATTATGCTAGGCCAGGAATGGCCGGTGTAACTAATAGTGTAGTTAGACCCCGTATAAACGCAAATCAATTTGAAATTAAGCCTGCTTTGCTTAATATGTTGCAAAACAATGTAACGTTTTATGGACTACCTAACGAAAACCCTAATGCACATTTGACAAATTTCTTAGAAATTTGTGATACTTTTAAAATTGCTGATGTAACAGCCGAAGCAATCAAACTTCGCCTCTTTCCTTTCACTTTAAAGGATAAGGCAAAAATTTGGTTAACTTCTATGCCTGCTGCAACATTTGAAACTTGAGACCAATTAGCCCAAACGTTTTTATCAAAATATTTTCCTTTAGCAAAAACCGCAAGAGTCATCAAAGAGTTGACATCTTTTACCCAAAATAATAATGAAACTCTTTATGAAGCTTGGGAACGTTTTAAAGAACTTCAACGTTTATGCCCACACCACCAACTGCCAGATGCACTTTTAATGCAGACATTCTATAATGGATTAAATCCTACGACTAGAGGTTCATTAGATGCTATGTCTGGAGGGTTATTTATGAAGAAGACGTCCGCCCAAGCAAGAGAACTTTTGGAGGAAATGGCAATCAACAGCAGTATGTGGCCCGCAGAGCGTGGACATATACCAACGGCGAAACCATCATCCTCAGGTACATCATCGGTTAACGGTATAATGAATCTTGATCCAGTAGCAATGTTACAAGCCCAATTTTCTGCCTTATCGCACAAAATTGATAAATTTATGGCACCATGCGATCCTAATGATCCAATCCAGAGAGACATTGATTACGAAGGTATGAATGAGTTAGAACAGGTAAACTTTGTCCAAGGACAAAACCAAACTACTAATCCTTATTCTAATACTTATAATTCTGGATGGAGAAATCATCCTAACTTTAATTGGAAAGATGGTAATAATAATAATGCAAATGCTAATCAATATCGTATAAATAATTATCAAAATCAAACAAGAGATACGATTAGCACTTTATCTTCAAAAATCGATAAATTTATAGATGCTATGAATGGAAAGGTAAGTAATCAAGACGATGGTTTTAAACGGATCGAAAGTAAATTCGATCAGCTTATCAAAAACCAATCATCTAGCATCCATAATTTGGAGGTTCAAATTGGATAGCTTGCTAAATCAATTCCATCCCGCAAAGAGGGAAGTCTTCCCAGCCAAACGGAAGAAAATCCGAAAGAGCATGTTAAGGCTATCACTCTTCGTTCAGGGAAAAACTACTTAGGTCCGGAAATGCCCGGAAATTCAACTTTACCTGGAAATGATTTACCAAAATCCAAAGAAGATACTTTAAAACAAAAAGATACAAAAATTGACTCTAATCCGAAACCTTTTGTACCAAAACCACCTTTTCCACATAGGGTCCGAAATAAGGACCATGATAAACAACTTTTATCATTTTTAGACAAACTTAAAAATTTGCATATAAATTTAACATTCATGGATGCAATTACGCAAATTCCTAACTATGGAAAATTCTTGAAAGATTTAATTTCAAAAAAGATTAGTTGGGAAGGAATTTCATCCATTTCTCTTTCTGAAGATTGTAGTTCGATAGTATCAAGCAAATTACCTACTAAACTCAAAGATCCCGGATGCTTTACCATTCCGTGTACATTGGGAAATATGGAATTCCCAAGTTGTCTTTGCGATTTAGGAGCTAGTATAAACTTGATGCCATTGTCTATTTTTGAAAAATTAGGTTTAGAAGAAGACATCAAACGTACCAATATGGTTTTGCAATTAGCGGATCAATCCACTAAAAGACCATATGGTATAATTGAAGACGTTTTGGTGAAAGTTGACAAATTTATTTTTCCTACTGATTTTGTTATCTTAGATTTTGCTTATGATGCTAATTTCTCCGCTAATCTTTGGTAGACCGTTCATGAACACGGGACGTGCTCTAGTTGATGTGTCGGAAGGAAAAGTAGTTTTAAGAATAGGTGACGATAAGATCGAGTTCGATATGAATCAAGCAATGAAATATCCTATGGAGGATTTCGCCTGTATGAAACTTGATTTAATTGAAGAATGTGTTAATGACATTGTTCAAAGAGCAGAAATAATAGAACCTATAATGGGTGAAGAATTAGAAGATAAGGACCCAGAGCCTTTGATTCGAGAAGATGGACCAGTTCCGCCTTCAGTAATAGTTCCACCTAAATTAGAACTTAAAGAATTACCAAACCATCTGAGATACACTTTCCTAGGCGGAAGTGATACTCTACCTATAATCATCTCTAACAAATTAACAGAAAATCAAGAAGAAAAATTGAAAGAAGTTGTTAGAAATAGAATAGGAAGTATGGGATGACAAATTTCAGATTTAAAAGGAATTAATCCTAGTATTGTAATGCATAGGATTCACTTAGAAGAAGATAAGCCACCTAAAGCGGATAGACAAAGACGTTTAAATCCGAATATGAAAGAAGTAGTCAAAAATGAGATTACTAAACTTTTAGACAATGGAATCATTTATCCTATTTCGGATAGTGAATGGGTTAGTCCAATCCATTGTGTACCCAAAAAGGGAGGCATAACTGTAGTAAGGAATGATGAAGGTGAATTAATACCTACGCGAACCACCACCGGTTGGAGGGTTTGTATAGATTATAGGAACCTAAATAAGGCAACTAGGAAAGATCATTTTCCTTTACCTTTCATCGATCAAATGATCGAAAGGATAGCCGGTCATGCATTTTATTGTTTTCTTAATGGCTATTCCGGATTCTTTCAAATATATATTTATCCGGATGACCAAGATAAAACAACCTTCACATGTCCTTATGGAACATTTGCATATAGAAGAATGCCTTTTGGTCTATGTAATGCACCAGCAACTTTTCAACGTTGTATGACTGCAATTTTTAATGATTTCATCGAAGATATCATGGAAGTATTTATGGATGATTTTTCAGTTTATGGAGATTCTTTTGATGCATGTTTAAAAAACTTAGATAAAGTTCTTTCTAGATGCGAAGAAACGAATTTAGTATTAAATTGGGAAAAATGTCATTTCATGGTTGACGAAGGAATTGTTTTAGGTCATAAAATATCTGAAAAAGGATTAGAAGTGGATAGAGCAAAAACTTCAGTAATAGAAAAATTACCCCCACCAACAACTGTCAAGGGAGTAAGATCATTTCTAGGACATGCAGGTTTTTACAGACGATTTATAAAAAACTTTTCTGTGATTTCCAAACCACTTACTAATTTGCTTATGAAGGATTCAACCTTCGATTTTAATGAAGATTGTATTAAAGCTTTCGAAACATTGAAAACAGCTTTAGTCAGTGCACCCATAATTGCTAAACCCGATTGGGATTTGCCTTTTGAAATCATGTGTGATGCAAGTGACCTAGCTGTAGGATGTGTTTTAGGTCAAAGAAAGGATAAAAGATTACATGTTATTTATTACGCAAGTCACACATTGTCAGGTGCACAGTTAAATTACACAACAACAGAAAAAGAGATGTTAGCCGTAGTATTTGCATCTGATAAGTTTAGGTCATACTTGTTAAGATCTAAAGTTATTATCTATACAGATCACGCAGCTTTACGTTATCTGTTTGCTAAGAAAGATGCAAAACCGCGTCTGATTAGATGGGTTTTGTTGTTACAAGAATTTGATATAGAAATTAAAGACAAAAAGGGAGTAGAAAACCTTATCGCCGATCATCTATCAAGACTAGAAGATGAAAATGGTCCTATAGGTGAAACTATCGGTATACGAGATGATTTCCCCGATGAACATCTCTATCAAGTAGAAAGTATCATGTCACCATGGTATGCAGATTTTGCTAATTATCTTGCAACCGATATTGTTCCAGAAGGATTATCTTCCCAATAAAGGAAGAAATTTTTCTTCGATATTAAACAATATTTTTGGGAAGATCCCTTTCTATTCAAATCATGTGGTGAAGGGATAATTAGGAGATGCGTCGGAGAAAATGAAAATGAATCTATAATAACGGAATGTCATTCCAGCTCATATGGAGGACATAATGGAGTTAATAAAACGGTAGCTAAAATATTGGAATGTGGTTTCTTTTGGCCTACGATGTTTAAGGACGTTGGTTCATTTATTACTCGTTGTGATAAATGCCAAAGAACGGGAAATTTAGGAAGGAAAGATGAGATGCCCCTCAAAAACGTGTTGGAAGTTGAAATCTTCGACATGTGGGGAATTGATTTCATAGGACCTTTTCCGCCTTCCAACGGTAAAACTTACATATTAGTAGCCGTTGATTATGTTTCGAAGTGGGTTGAAGCAATTGCAACCCCTACGAATGATTCTAAAGTAGTTGTTAATTTTCTTGACGATATATTTTGTAGATTTGGTTGTCCTAGATTCGTTGTCAGTGATGGCGGTACCCATTTCATAAATCGGAATTTTGATATGCTTATGAAAAAATATGGAGTACGCCACCGCGTGTCAACGCCATACCATCCTCAGTCGAATGGTCAGGCGGAGATCTCAAATAGAGAACTCAAATGGATTCTAGAGAAAACTGTTTTGTCATCAAGAAAAGATTGGTCACAAAAACTCAATAATGCGCTATGGGCATACCGTACTGCATTTAAATCACCAATAGGAATGACTCCATATCGTTTAGTGTATGGAAAAGCATGTCATTTACCAGTAGAATTAGAACATAAAGCCTATTGGGCTATTAGAAAACTTAATTTTGATTTACAACAAGCAGGAAAGAAACGTTTGCTCAATTTAAATGAGTTAGATGAGTTACGACATCTATCGTATGAGAATGCGAGGATTTATAAAGAAAGAGTGAAAAAATGGCACGATGCCAAGATCAAAGTCAAGGACTTTAATGTTGGAGATAAGGTGCTGTTATTTAATTCACGGCTTCGTATATTTCCAGGAAAACTTAAGTCCAGATGGACCGGACCGTATTTAGTCGTCAAAACATTCGACTATGGTTCTTTGGAACTTGAGGAAACCAACGGTAATCGTTTTAAAGTTAACGGTAATCGATGTAAAATTTATTACGAAAATATTTCCGAAATAGGAACTAATTTCGTAACAAGATTTCCTGACATATAAATCATTTCATTTTTCTAATAGTTAGTTTTTATTATTTTTATTTTTATTTTTATTTTGTTTTGTTTTAAATTATATCATTTTATATTAGAATTTTAGATATATAAAAATATATTCAAGTCATGATTTTAATTAATTTTTAGGAATTTAATGAGAATTAGAAGAAATTTAGTGATTCTCAGTTGAGAATTTGAAATTCTCAGTTGAGAATTTGAAATTCTCAGTTGAGAATTCAAATATATAGAATTCTTGAGAAGGTAGGAAATTTTCTGGACTTATAGAGAATTTAAAATTCTCAGTTGAGGATTTGGGGTATGACTAGTGGCTAGAAAAATTTCTGGACTTATAGAGGATTTGGGATTCTCAGTTGAGAATTCTGACTTCAATAGGTTTCAAATTGACAGGAAAATTTCTGAACTTACCGAGGATGAGGATTCTCGGTAGAGGATCAGAAATAAGGGGTTTTGACAACTGATTTCCGCAAGGAAATCAGCGTGTCGCGACCGCGGGTCAGCATCCTCGGTCGCGACTCGGGGAATTTGTGCAGTAATTGACCCTTGTTCTTTAACTTTTCAGCAGACACAACTTTTCGGAAACGAATAGTTGCGTTTCTTCATTTTAAAAAAAGGTCTGTTTCATGCCTTTTCACCTCAAAATAACCCCTCTTTTCATCCTAGGATTTTATAAATAGGTTCTAGAGGTTCAGTTTTCTGTCACTTTCTTTTCATCTCAATCAGAACAATTCTCTGATTTTCTTACCATTCACCAACCCAGAAATTAAGTTCAGAACCTTTCTTCCTTACTCATTCCAAACACCATGACTTCCACAAACACTCATCCTAAGAAAGTTGTTGCTTCACGCACTAAAAATACAGATATATCAGAGCGTTATGGATGTAACTTTCCTATCTTCAATCATGATGAGGGAAGGCGCTTCTTGAGGCTTCGATACACATTCTTTGTCGGAATTTCCCGACACTAGACTATGAATTCTTAGAATATGAAGGTCTAGTGAAACGAGTTTTTCGATCAGGCCCAAATTTTCTTTCTGCACCAGAACGTCAAGCCTTCGTGCAGATGAAAATAGACCGCTATAGGGCTAAGAAAATCCCGATTGAAAGGGACGAATTTTTAGCATAGCTTTTGTTTATTTTGTTTGTAAATATGTTGTACATATTTCTATTTCAATAAAACTTTCTCTTTTGCATTATATCTTATTTTTTATTATATGGTTACACTAACATTAAAACTCATTATTCTACATTTATGCATCTATTAAATGCAAACTTTAATCCATTCATTACTAATTAAATGTTAATAACTAAGTTTCAATTCCTTAAATAAAGATTCATTTAACTTACATTAATAAATGAACATAAATGCTTCAATTAATTTGAATTCCAAACTTTTCCTATTATTAATTTAACATTCGTTAATTAAAGCATTTTCATTTATTTTTCCCATTAATAATAAACCTTTGGTTTTCCTTATCATTTAATGTTTTCCATTTATGTTTTTAAGTACAGATAACATTTTCAAGGAGTTCAGGATAGGATTTATCAAGAAATTACACAAATAGGAGTTACTATGCAGAATTTGGGTGACCATAGGGTGATCCGCGGCCGAGAATTATTCAATTCTCGGTAACTTCAGCAATTTCCTTCAAAATACAAAGGAAAATTGGCTGAAACACGCGATTCGCGGCCGCAGATGCGCATCCTCGGTCGCGACACGCGTGATTCTGCAACACCTAGTCCGGATTTTTGGCCTATTTTTCCACCTTTTCCTATTCAACCTCTACCTATTCCTCATCCTATTCCTACTCTACCTATTAATCTTCCTATTCAACCCTATATATACCTATTACTTACACAAACCTTACATCACCTCAAATTTTAACCAATCCCCTACTCTTACCTCTTCCCAATACCTTACTTTTACTCTTCCCAATTTCATCATTACCCTTTTCAATCACCTAACCCTTTCAACTTCAAGTCTCCATACAACACTTCTACTTCTTCTTCAACCTCAAGCTTTTATCTCTTTTCATCTTTTTCTCTAAACCCTAAACACCATAACCATGCCTAGAGCAAAGCGTGTTGGACACAAGCCGGCTGTCACTGAGGCTAATCGCCTAAGGATTAGTTGCGGGGCTTATTTCGACATTCATTCTGAGGAAGAAGTTGGACGTTTCAAGCACTTTTCAAACGCTAATCGTAAGTTCGTGGACATGCAGTTTCTTGACTTTGATTCGGTAAGGAAGTTGAACTTCACTACACAAATTACTGCTTTTATTGAGACTTTGGGATGGGAAACTTTTGCTTCTATGCGTTTTCCCCAAATTCAAGAGTATGTGGTTGAGTTTTTTGTTACTTTGAAGATGAACAAAAAGAGGACAGAAATTTCTTTTCGGAATAATGGTACTACCTATACCATAGATTATGAGGCTATGGGAAATATGTTTGGTTTCCCTACTAGTGATTTTTATGATAAGCCTCGGGATTTTGACAATAACTCTTTTTGGCAAACTCTTTCCGACCAAACTTCTTTTAACTCTAAAAACACTTCGAGCAAGTTGATTAGGGACAATTGTGTGTTCTTCTTTCACAAGTATTTGAGTTTTTCACTTTTTGGTCGTGTTGAGAGTTCAAAAATTCAAGTCCGGGATTTGTTTGTTTGGGATTGTTTGTTCAAGGGTTTAAGGGTTGATAGCATTGGAATGATATTTGACAATTTGTATCGTGCTTCGAGGGCTCACACCACTCAGGTCCCTCTCGGTAATTTAATCACCGCTATTGTTTTGGGAGCACGGGATGAATTAGCAACTTATGATATGTCCACCTACCATGGATATGTTCCGGTTTTGGACATTACGGCTCTTGAGCGGGCTCATTTATTGGTTTCTGCGGCTCCTCCCGTTTTTATTTCTTATGCTACCCGTATTGCTCATCTTCGTGGCACTATGGGTGGAGGTGCTTCTAGTTCCCAAAATGTAGGTACCGAAGAAGGAGGTGTGGAGGAAGGAGCGGAAGGTGCAACACAAGATAATGATCCGGTGGATTTAAGGAGAATTTACAACCTCAATACTTTGAGGCGTGCGCAAAGATCGACTCGGCATCGGATGCTTTCGTTTTTCCGCCGCCGAAATGTGGAAACTTCACCAACACCTCCGGATTCCCCGCCGAATGCTTATGTTTTATCTTTTATTTTTATCTTATCTTGTTTTAATTTCAGTTTCGTACATTTTTATTTTCTTATGTTTCGTACAATTTCAATTTTAATTTAATTTTATGATGCATGTTTTCTTTGCTATATCTTTCATTTCTTTCCGTTTGTTTTATCTTTAATGTTTTATCTCCATTTTTCACCAATGAGGACATGGTCCAATTTAAGTGTGGGAGGAGATATATACATATATCATTTTTATGCAAACGAATGAATGACCGAATATATGCAAATGAATGAATGAATGTATGCAACACTTGTTTGTTTTCAAAAATACAAAATGCAACGTATATTGCAACACTTTTAAGTATATTGCAACAAATGAAAAACTTAACATTTTTTATGAAATATCATTTTTACATTTATAAATTAATCATAAGTTAAAATTTTTATGATTATTTTTAGGTTATCATTATCGATAGAAATAAATATTTCTATACGGGTAATATTTTTCAAAATATTTTTCACAAATCTTCGACACTATTTTAAGTAAAAAATTGTCTCGAGTGAATGTATTTAAGTAATAAATTTTTTATTTTCAATCTCTATTTTATAATCATGAAATTCATGATACAATAAATCTTATTTTAAATTTTCAATTAGGTTTATAGGCATTAAATTGAACTAACAATTTTTAGCTCGGTTTTGATTTTGTCTTACATTAACACCAATTGAAGTTTTTAAGGAAACTATAGCCATAATACATATTGAATTTTAAGTCAATATAGGATGAATGTGCTAATTTTCTTTTTCCCAATTTACAATTTATAATCAATAAATCGTATTCTTAACTTTTGGCCACGATTGAGACCAACCTTATCACAGTCGAGGTATAAAAGGGAAGAAATAAAAAAGTAAAGCGTACTTTTGGCCACGATTGCGACCACCCTTATCACAATCGAGGTATGAAAGGAACGTTTAAATAAGAAAAAAATTAAGCGTGTTTAAAGTTTAAAGTAACGATTGCGTCCACCCATGGCATGGTCGGTACCTCTTAAGCGAACACAAATAAAATGCATATAAAGTTACGATCGAGACCACCCTTATCACGGGCGTAACTAAGCAAATAAATTAAACTTAATAAATCATATATAATAATTCAAGTTTGGGAAAGGAAATTTGGTGCTTTGAAATGCCTTGAGATGAAAAACTCAATAACATGCGTGCTTACATCGTCCCGAATACTTCAATTTAAACATTGAAATACAAGACGAATGATATATCGTATTTATACTACGTAAGTTTGATATTTTGCGTATAAATTTGCCATGCGAAGTTAGTCTTTTCGGCTTAACTAATTTAAAAGGTAAACACAAAGATATATGTTTTATTTTCATAAAGAGATTAGTTAAGGAATAAATTCAGTGAAATTTTGCTCGGGACTAGCAAAAGATTAAGTGTGGAGATTTGTTAAGCCCAAAATATACCTAAAATATCATTAACATTTACATCATTTTTATTACAAATTCGTGTTATTTATATCTGTTTAGATTACTTTTACTCTCGAATATCTTTCTTTCTTGCAAGGTACCTAAATATTTGGTAAAATACAAATAGGAACGAAAAAGGATCTAAAACAGAAGAAAAACCCTACAAAAGGAGTCAAAGACGACGTAAATCGAAAGCACCAAGTCGAGGACACGAACGAAAGCAAAGAAACGGAAAACTCACCAAGCCGCGACCGCGAATCCACCACCCGCGACCGCGACACGCGTGGTTTAGCCATTTCTCCCCTTCTTCCAACGTTCAACTTAATGCTACGTCATTCACGGCCGAGGATTCCTATCCTCGGTAAGTGCAGAAAATTTACCAAATGCATTTTACACATGTTGAAATCCAAGAAACGCGTTCGTTCAAGTGGATAAAGACGTCCTTTCACAACGGACACGACTCTTAACCAACGGATACATCACTTCAAACACAACCCTTCAACATCTATAAATAAAGAGTTGATGTTGAGAAAAAAGCAATGAAATGTTATAATATAGATATAGAATCAGAGCGTAGAACTTATGTCTAAGTTCTAAGTAAAAACATTTCGAGAGTTAGAAATTAGATTCTGTACAAAATAAGATGAGGTACACATATTGTTTATAGTTTAATTACAACTCAGTAGCGTTTAGACATTGTTCCAGTTTTAGTTTGCATCATGGTAGTGGCCGACCGAATCCCTATTACGAAGTTACAGCGAGAAGATTGAGTAGAGTGTTCGCCCCTGAGCCTGACAACCTCTTAGGAAACCCAAGGAAAGGAACCGATCAAGCCGTTCACTTGCATGCCCTCGAAGAACTCGATGCTCCTTGTTCTCTGTAAACTTGTATCAATTTATATTTCATCTAATAAAGTCTGTTCTATTCGACAAATCGTTATGCAGCACTTATGGTAACCAATCCAATATAAGTGAGGCTGGTGTTTTCATTAATACGCAGTTGAATTCAAAATCATTACAAGGAAACTTTGTTGAACACTTATGCAAATTATCATCTCGAAAGAGTTTTAATTTGAGTAAGGGCAACTATCCCGAAAGGGTTTTGTCGCGTTCAAAGCCAATTAATTAGAGGTTCCGTCATTTATTTCATCATCATAATTGATACAAAGTTTAAGTTGTTTTCTTTGCTTAATGCAAATGAATAAATTCATTCGTTTTTCTAAAAAGTTCTACATGTTCCTGTTTTGTAAAATTCACCCTTAAAATCAGAAGATCTTTCTAACAATCGATATATTCTAAATATAAAATCTTATTCCAGCATTTTCAAGTATTCAAAGTCCACAAACTCAATTAAACAATTTCCTAAATTCAATTAGACAAATTTCACTTTTCATTTACATTCAATAGTAAATCTAACAAGTTCGAAATTAACAGATTCAAAAATAAGTTTTTCATTAAAAAACGTATCCCTGTGGGATCGATATTTTTATTACTACAAGCGAAACCGTGCACTTGCGAAAATCGCTCAACAATACAGAGAGGCGCAATTCCGTTGGCGGCGAGGAGGATGAGTAGGGTAACCCTCAGGGATTATGATGATTTGGTAGGCTGGGCTTTGTATGGATTAGCGGATCCCTTCTATTTGAATTCAAACGTTCCTCATGTAATGGATCTGATGATTGTGGATATTTGGGAAAGTTCCTCGGATGAGGAGGATACTGATCGGAGGATTCCTATCAATATTTGGGATGAATCTGATGATGAGCCGGAAATCGCCGTCATGACAAGATCAGGTCGAGTGGCCGAGGGAAAGGCACCTATGGTGGAGACTAAGATAGGGGAAGGATCGGCTCCCAAGCCAGATGACCAAGTCCTCGAGCAGTTGAAGAAAACACAAGCTAAGTCTACGGTGTGGGAAGTCCTATGCCATTCCAAGTACCACCGTGAAAATCTGATGAAAGAGCTGCAGAATTTGGTTATTTCTACCGATACTGAGCCGGCAGCGTTAGTAGAAGCAATTATGGCCCGGAAGAAGACCGAAATCACGTTTACTGACGAGGATCTCCCAGAAGAGGGGAAGGAAGGGACCTGACGGCCTCGGAAACTGTGATCAGGGCTTATGATGATAGCCGTAGGCACATCGAAGGAGTTTTTAAGGCCAAGCTGAAAGTGGGGCCGCACGAGGAGGAAACAGAATTCACGGTGCTGGATATCCCGGTAACCTTTTCCGTATTGTTGGGACGCCCATGGTTCCACAAGTTGGGAGGTGTGCCCTCCACGCTCCATCAAATGATCAAATTCCCCTTCGGGGAGGAGATAGTGACGATCAGAGCGGAAAAATTGAGCTCGGTGGCGGCATTGGGAATTGAGCCTCAGCTTTTCTCCGGATTCCAAGTTTCTGGGATCTACGAGTCTAGCATGACCACCAATGTGGTGAAGATGATGAAGGGGGGTTTCATCCCCGGTATGGGCTTGGGAGCATACCATCAAGGGTTGCCAGAATTTCCGGATTTCAAGAGTCAGAAAACCCGGAGGGGTTTAGGATATAAGCTGGGAGGTCCGTCCAACACAAGTGGTGAAGGAAAGGTGGGCCTAAGGAAGTATTTTGTGAACGAGGGGCACGGAAAGGTTTATTCGGGGACTCCCGAGTCATGGACTAGCACCGAAGGAAAGATTCTGCCAGGTTTTGAGATCATCAATGATGTTGCCGACTGGGGCAAAGGAAAGGCGAGCTGCTTCGTCGAGGAGATCATGATGTTAGATTTGAATGTCGAGGAGCAGGTCATCACTATGGAGGCCACTGTGGGAGCGGTGGACGAGCCTAGTACCTCCAAGGCTTATGAGAAACCCGAGAACCCCGATGATGAAAATTGTATTACTGCTTTGTTTGAATCTGATGATGTACTCACCAACACTATCAATGAAATGAATTCTGATTTTGCTTACTTGCTTGATGTTGATCGTGATCATTCCATGCATTCTCATTCATATAACATGCCTACATTTGAAATCAATACAATAGAAATGTCAACTTTCAATCTTGGTACGGATGAAAATCCTAAACTTATACAAATTGCTCAAGAATTAACTATTGAAGAGAGGAAAGAATTTGAGAGAATAATTAAAAAATACGAAGACATGCCAGGAATTGATCAATCAATCGTGACTCACCGTATTCCAACATACCCCGATGCTAAGCCCGTGAAACAGAAACTCCGACGCATGAGACCGGAATGGGCAGATAAGATCAGAGAAGAAGTGAAGAAGCAGTTAGAAGCAGGGTTCATCGAAGTAATCGACTATCCCCCTTGGATCGCAAATGTAGTGCCCATCGCAAAGAAGGACGGCAAAGTGAGAATGTGCGTCGATTATAGAGATCTTAACAAGGCATGCCCCAAAGATGAATTCGCGTTGCCTCGTATTGACGTGTTGATCGACAGTGCAGCATCAAGCGTCTTACACACGAATGTGGACGGTTTCATGGGCTATATGCAAGTTCAGATGGCTGAAAAACACAAAGCAAAAACCTCGTTCACAACTGAGTGGGGAACATACTGCTATAGGGTGATGCCGTTTGGTTTGAAAAATGCCGGGGCAACTTACCAGCGAATGGCTACGGCACTATTCCATGATATGATACACAAAGAGATAGAAGTTTATGTGGATGACATGATGGTCAAGTCAGAAACGAGAGAGGGGCATTTCGCTGCACTCGAGAAGTTTTTGGCCCGAATTGCAGAATTCAAACTAAGGTTAAACCCGAAAAAGTGCTTCTTCGGCGTTTCATCGGGGAAAATCTTAGGCTATGTAATCGGAAACAAGGGAATTGAGGTAGATCCCGACAAAGTGAAGGCCATACAAGAAATGCCGGCACCAAAGAATGAGAAAGAAGTGAGAGGGTTTCTGGGGCAGGTTCAGTATATCAGTCGGTTCATAGCAAGACTCACCGCAATCTGCGAGCCAATCTTTAAGTTGCTACGGAAAGATCAACCCACGATTTGGAATGATAAGTGTCAGCAAGCCTTGGAGAACGTCCGGAACTATTTGTCTAATCCACCTGTTCTGAGACCCCCTAAACTGGGAAAACCGCTTCTCCTCTATGTAGCGATCGAGGAGCGATCCATTGGGGCAATGCTGGCCCAGGAAGGGGACACTGGTGTGGAGCACGCGGTATATTATCTGAGTAAGAAGTTCCTGGAGTACGAGCTTAAGTATAACATGATCGAAAAGACGTGCGTGGCAGTAGTATGGCTAACCAAGAAACTACGGCACTATTTTCAATCTTACAAAGTGATCATTATTTCCCGGATAGATCCCGTGAAGTATCTGTACCGAACTCCGTCTCTAACAGGGAACCTAGCCCGATGGTTGTTGCTTTTGTCCAAATTTGATATCGAATATGTAACGAAGAAGGTTGTCAAGGGGAGAGCCGTAGCAGAATTTCTGGCCAACCAACCTCTGAACGTAGAAGAGGAAGAGATAAACTATGATTTCCCTGATGAGCACTTGAACGCAATAGAAGTTATACCATGGAAAATTTTCTTCGATGGAGCAGTTAATTCGAATGGAGCCGGAGTAGGGGTGCTACTTATCTCACCAGAAGGAGAAAGGATCCCAATGGCAAAGAAGCTATCCTTCCCTCTCACCAATAATATGGCCGAATATGAAGCGTGCATCTACGGGTTGGAGTCATTAGCAGCACTGGGAGCATCATACATTGAAATCTGGGGCGACTCAAAACTGATTATCGAATAAGCGCAGGGAAACTGGGAAGTGAGGGAAGAAAGGTTGCATCCATACCTAGACCAGTTGGAGGGATTGGCGCAGAAATTCAGCGAATGTCGTTTTTATCACATTCCTCGAGCATAGAACCAGGCAGCAGATGCTTTGGCCACCTTGGTATCAGTATGGGATAACCCTCGGAACCTCGCCTCAAAGCCGTTGGTGTTGAGGAGGTCTCACAAACCGTGCTATGAAGATGTGATGCTATTGGGAGCAGATGAAAAGCCTTGGTATTTCGATATCGTAAACTTCATGAAGAGTGGGGCATACCCGGCAGAATCAGAACTTAGGGATCAAGCTGTGATTAGAAGGTTAGCTCGGCAGTTCGTCATCCATAACGACTTGCTTTACAAAAGGCACACCGATGGTTTACAACTAAGGTGCTTGGATGCGGGAGAAGCCCGTGAGGCAATGGAGTCAGTACACTCAGGAATTTGTGGAGCCCATATGGGAGGGGCGGTATTGGCAAAGAAAATCATAAGGCAAGGCTTCTATTGGCTCACCATGGAAAGAGATTGTAACGAATATGCGAAGAAATGCCATGATTTTCAAATCCACGGAGATTATAATCATTTACCAGCTATGGAGTTGCACGTGTTAGCACCCATTTGGCCGTTTGCGGCTTGGGGCATTGATATTATCGGAGAAGTGAGGCCTAATGCTTCGAACGGTCACAAATTCATTGCAGTCGCTATTGATTATTTCACCAAGTGGGTGGAGGCAGAATTATTCAGCAAGTTAGGGTCTAAACAGATGAGAAAGTTCATTGAAAAGCACTTGATCACCAGGTTCGGAGTGCCTCATCATATGATCACGGATAATGGGGTCCAGTTTCAAGGAGAAGTGAAAATTCTATTCCAAGAGTACGGTATTGAACATCATAGGTCTTCTCCGTATCGTCCGCAGGCTAATGGCGCAGTAGAGGCAGCTAATAAGAACCTTAAAAGGATTCTCGTAAAGACAGTAGAATCGCATCGGAACTGGCATGAACAGCTTCCGCTCACTTTATGGGCTTATCGCACGACAATTAGAACGTCAACTGGGGCAACGCCGTTCTCCTTGGTATACGGTGCAGAGGCCGTTCTCCCGATTGAGGTTGAAAAGCGATCGTTGAGAATCGCAGTAGAAGCAGAGATTCCCGAGACGGAATGGGTGAAGAAGCGGTATGAACAGTTAGCATTGGTGGACGAGAAAAGGATGGAGGCCCTTTACCATGTGCAGTTATATCAGCGAAGGATGGCCCGAGCCTTCAACAAAAAGGTCAAGGCCAGCCCTATCAACGAAGGGGATATGGTGCTAAAACAGATCTGTGTGATGCACACCGACCCGAGGGGCAAGTTTAGGCCAAACTGGGAAGGGCCATTCTTCGTGAAGAAGATACTAAGCAAAGGAGCAGTGAAGTTAACTACTATGGACGGCATGGAGTTCTCCGAAATACTTTTCGTAAAAAAAAAAAAAAGAAAGAAAAATTCCCGATAGGTTGAAAACCTGCAAAGGGCGACCTATGCAACAATCAGGGACATCCCAATGGGTGAAAACCCGAAAGGGCACTCATTTGAAAATTCCGGGATAGAAAAAGGAGAGATGAAAAATCGCTGGGATCTGAAAACCGAAAAAAGGCAGGTCCTGGTAACGGTAGTTATATCTTGAGCAATTATAAAAATAATGTATAAGAGGCTAAGTATTTCTGTTGTTTGTAAATAAATAAAGGCATGAATATATTTGAACAGGATGATTGGAATTATTATGATCGACTGAATGCATGGTATTGTAAGTCAGGAGTTATACATTTCTTTTCCCCACCACCAAATAAAAAGCCTACCCAAATATCTTTTTCACATATACCCGCCATACATCACGGTAGTACTAATAAAGTTGTAAACCGAAATAATGACGGGACTATCAATGAGAAGGAATCCCAAAGTCCCAAAAGCCCTCAAACGAATCAAAGCCTCTGAAGTAAGGTTCCCACTCCTCGGCAACTCGGCGGCTCTCCACCGCAATCCGCAAACTCCCCTCAGCAGCTCGCTGGGCTTCTATATCCACACGGCTCCTCTCCTCGGTTGCTCGGCCTCGTTCCTCCCAGTTGGAGCGCTCATCCTCCCTATCCCGACTATGATGTCCGATCTGAGCGTCAGCATCCAGTAGCCACTCCCCTTGCCCAACCGCCACGTTCTCCTGTAATCTTCGGTCAATAGAATGGAGGTCTCCCTGTAAAGAAAATAGGAGGGAAGCAATGTATAAAAAAAAAAGAGAAAAATAGAGAAAAATATCCATTCATAATCATATGCATACATATCACTACACTAGGTCATACCATAAAAATATTCACCAGGTGATGGGCGTGACTCAAGTCAAGCCGCATGCAGACATACTCGGATAGCTCCAAGAAATCCGTTCGAGTTTAGGCAGGCTCCGATAGGTAAATTAAAATTCGATCAATGGGCACAAGCCCCGCTACGGGCTGCGGTCTATGGCATCATCAATGGGCACAGGCCTCGCTACGGACTGCGGTCTACGGCATCATCAATGGGCACAGGTCCCGCTACGGACTGCGGTCTACGGCATCATCAATGGGCACAGGCCCCGCTACGGACTGCGGTCTACGGCATCATCAATGGGCACAGGTCCCGCTACGGACTGCGGTCTACGGCATTATCAATGGGCACAGGCCCCGCTACGGACTGCGGTCTACGGCATCATCAATAGGCACAAGCCCTGCTACGGACTTCTATCTACGGCATCATCGACTCCAGTCAAACACAGACGATCCTGGTAAAAAGAAGCGACTGCGGTCAAAAACTCTCGGACGAGTGATAAAGCCCAAATATCAAAGCGACTACGGTCAAAAACTCTCGGACGAGTGATAAAGCCCAGCTATCATCAACAAAGGACGCCTGCAATCGATGTATAGATTAGGGTCGAACAGTTGATTTGGAGATATACAAACGAAAGGACGCCTGCGATCGATGTATAGATTAGGGACGAATGTTCGATTTGGAGATCTACAATACAAGAAAACGCCTGCGATCGATGTAGAGATTAGGGTAGAACGATGGATTTTGAGATATGCAAAACGAGAGGACGCCCGCGATCGATGTATAGATTAGGGTTGAACGGTTGATTTAGAGATATGCAAAACGAGAGGACGCCCGCAATCGATGTATAGATTAGGGTCGAACAGTTGATTTGGAGATATACAAACGAAAGGACGCCTGCGATCGATGTATAGATTAGGGTCGAATGTTCGATTTGGAGATCTACAATACAAGAAAACGCTTGCGATCGATGTAGAGATTAGGGTAGAACGATGGATTTTGAGATATGCAAAATGAAAGAGTACCTGCGGTCGAGATAAAGACTAGGGTCGCTTGAAAAAGCAACTTTACATGCGGTCCAGATAAAGACTAGGGTCGCTAGAAAAAGCAACTTTACCTGCGGTCCAGATAAAGACTAGGGTCGCTAGAAAAAGCAACTTTACTTGCGGTCGAGATAAAGACTAGGGTCGCTAGAAAAAGCAACTTTACCTGCGGTCGAGATAAAGACTAGGGTAGCTGGAAAGAGCAATTTTACCTACGGTTGATTTAGAGACTAGGGTAGCTGGAAAGAGCAATTTTACCTGCGGTTGATTTAGAAACTAGGGTAGCTAGAAAGAGCAATTTTACCTGCGGTTGATTTAGAGACTAGGGTAGCTAGAAAGAGCAATTTTACATGCGGTTGATTTAGAAACTAGGGTAGCTGGAAAGAGCAATTTTACCTGCGGTCGATTTAGAGACCAGGGTCGCCGGAAGGAGCGTTCATCTGCAGTCGATTCAGAGGCAAGGGTGAGACAACCGAGGCGAAGATCAAAGACGATGCCGGAGCACGTAGCGCAGAGGTAAGGTATTCTTCCTCCTACTCTTTACGTGTCTCTTACTTTTATATGTTTTACATTGCATGTGTTGCGTTAGCAAAAAACGTTTTCAAAACACACACATCACTATCAAAATAGGAAAGTAGGGGCAACTGTAGACACCGAGTCGAAGGACCTGTGATGAAAACCTGTAAACAAGACGGTCGAAGCGGTTGATTCCGGATGTTTTAAAACAAAAATATATAATAAGAAAAGAAAAGTTAATATGAGTCGCGGTCGTCAAGTGGACGGCTCGCGAGTGCTCAGCGACGTGGTGCGAGCGCCTAGCGACAGCCGACGCGTGTCCGATGACAGTTGGACGCACGCCCGGCAGCGCGGGGCGCACGCTCGATGTCCGTTGGGCGCGCAGGCCCGGCAGCACGGAGCGCGCGCTCGACGATCGTGGGGCGCGCGGGCCCGACAGCGCGAGGCGCACGCCCGATGGCCGCTGGACGAGCGCGTCCGGCAGCCGCTGGGCGAGCGCCCAGCGACATTGGGCGGACGCCCAACGTCCGTTGGGCGAACGCCCAACGTCAGTTGGGCGCGCGCGCCCAACGCTGGTTGGGCGTCCGCCCAACGAAAGTTGGGCGTTCGCCCAACATAAGTTGGGCGTTCGCCCAACTAGGTTGGGCGTTCGCCCACCCGGCTTTGGGCGATGCCCAATTTTATTTGGGCGTCGCCCAAAGCTTCCGGGATCCAGTGCCTATTTAAGGCACGGATCCCAATGCATTTAGGGGGGATTTGGGAGAGCTTCTCACACGAGAACATTTTCTAGAGAGAGAAAGTTGATTTTTTTGGGAGAAAATATTTTTTTTTCCTAAAAATTGAAAATCTCCAAAAAGTTAAATATTTTATCAAAAACATAAAAAACACCGGAAAATCACAACTCGTGGAATCGACCGACTTCGACTGTCAGATACCGAACTTGAGGTATTATCCGAGGACTAGACTCGTTTTATTTTATTTTATTTATTTATTTTATTTAGTTATTTTTATGTTATAATTTTATTTATTAAGTTATTTATTTATTTATCACGTTTTATTTAATTTTTCGTATTTATTTAATTTTCGTCTCGTATTAGATAAACGTTCGGTTTTGTTTTTAAAATAAAAACCTCGTTTTAATATCCCAATACGAACCGTGATCCGATTCAAAGGTAGTTCGGGTATTAAAAACGTTGTAATTATAAGTTTTAGAAAATTTTTCTAAATAACGTTTTAAATAAAAACCATCGTTTAAGAACCTCCGTTATAGACTATGATCCATTTTTGGTAGTTTGGAGTTCCAAAACGATAGAATAGATCTAATTTAAGGTGTTTGAATAAATCTGGAAATAGTTGGAGGAGTTCTGTAATTTTCCATTTTCTGTCACTAAAGGCTGTTTACCGACGGATTTTCCGTCGGTAAAGCTGCTGAAATGTAAAAAATGCTGTTTTGGTCCCTCTTTCTCAACTTTTAGACCTTCGGTCCTTTATATATATATGTATATTTATGTAACACATACTTTCAAGCTATTTTTAAATACTTTGTACATATAGTTATTTAATGTGTTTATATATTATTAATTTGATTTAATAAAAGTATATGTATATATATAGATTTTCCTTTTTATTCATTTAAACTAGACATATTTGGACATTTTGGGGTCAAAAGCTAATTTTTCATTATTTGGGGATATTATTATCATTTTTATCTATTAATCAAAGTCTTTATTGTTTATCTTTTAAATATATATGTATAGTATCATTTCTATCAAAAATATGTATACATATACTTTTCTTCTTTTCCTTTCAAATTTCTTATATATATATTATTTGGGAAAATGTTTTGATGGGTTGGATTTGAGATTCAATTTATCATTGGTTGTTATTATATTCAAGTAAGGTAATTGAGTGAAAAAAGAGAAAATAAATCACAAAAAAGAAAGTTTAATTGGTTGGTTTAAATTAAAGCTTTTTAGATGTTCTTAAGGTGTAAATAAAAGGTTTTCTTATCACTTTAAACCGTTTCTAAAACATCACGTTTTAAAACCTTAATTCGTTCCAATGACGGATTAAGCGAACCTTGTAATTAAAATTGCTTTTAATTGTAAATAATAGAGTTTTTGAATTGTTTTCCTAATTAAATGGTTTTTGAACAAAATAAATTGACTTGTATGCTTAATCACGTTTTCTTGTTAAAACTTTTATCTCAACATTTTCAAACGCTCGAGTCGTTCCAACGGCGATTCGAGTGAACGTCATTAACGGGGTTTTGAAACATACCTAAATCGTTCCAACGGCGATTAGGGTACGAACCATGTAAATAAACTCATTTTTGGGAAGTGAGTTTAGTTTAGAGTTAGTGTGTAATACGAAGCATAAATCACATTGTAAACAAATCAATTCTTTCTTCTCCCCCCTCTCTCTCTTATGTATCTTGAACTGATGTAAATGAGTGATTTTTTACCAAAATGGCTTTCAATAATATATGCTCAAAACGGTTTTCAAAACGAGAAACAAAAGGTTTCAAATGAATTTTAAACTTAAAGAAATATGCGATTAGTCCGTTATCGCCTAACACGCTGAGTAGGAGGCCGGTGGTTCATAATCGGGTGATGTCGGGGTGCCTAGTAGCCTTTCTCCGGAAAGGAGCTAGCCTTCTCGGCTCGTACCTAAGTTTCCCAAACCCTCACCGGTCTCCCGCAAGGGATCGGTGTTCATTTTCCCATTCGTGGGTGGCGACTCTTCCATACTCCGAGCTCCGGTCCTGTCGAGCAGCTTGATTCCACGATTGGTTGCTTTCGGCGCTAATCACCGCTTACGTCGCCATAAGGTGTCCACCCCCCGGTCCGCCCGAGAGATTAGGCCGCGGCACCTCGTCTAACAAGTGGCGACTCTGCTTGGGGAAGCGAGAAATTTGAATCCGGAAGGCGTGTATTAAGCCCTTAACGAGACAAAATATACAAAAAGAAATTACAAGTCAAGAATAAAAACTAGCAAATCTAGCCAAACTATTTCTTCCTATTGACTTGGGTAGCATTAGCTTTGCCTTTTTCCTTTTGTTGCTGCTGACTACCAGATGCTCCTCCTGTTTCCTTTGAGTGGTGCTGAGTTCTATCAGCTTGTTCGTTCTCCCCCGTTTTGCCAGCATCGGGCGGAGGAGGGATGAAAGTGTCGTTGAGAGCAGCACGAGTTAATCGCACAGAATATGCCTTAAGCCTTTTCGTGCTTTCACTTAGACCATCGAACACAGAAACACCATCGTCCAAGACAGAACCGGGAATTCGGATAGAGGCACTGAGCATACTCAAGATATATTCTTGGGATTTGCCTACCCAGGTGATAGTGTCAGTCAGCATGGCATAAGCTTGATGATACATCTTAAGCAAAGCCGAATCATAGAACTGACGTTGAGCGTTCGTGTGGTGCACATGTTTGAGGGTGGCTCGGGAGTATTGCAAAAGTTCGTTTGTCTTGAGTTGGTCAGTGTCCATTTCTTCCTTATTCAAGTTGAGTAGGCGGACTGCCTCACTTATTTGCTCAATGGAACACTGGGACAAAGAGGAAATTAACTCACGAGCTTTTGTCTGCTCAGTATGTAGCTGGGTGAAAAGTTGATGAACCTCAGCTGAGGTTGCATACATTGAGTTTACAGCTGACAAGTTGTTGAGTTGACCCTGGAGAGAGTTCATATGGTTTACCATTTTCAGCTGGAGTTTAGCCAGCGAGGTCAGCGAGGTCAGAAGACTGGACTTTTATTCAGATTAGGAGCTGACTGGTTTGCGTTCTTTGGTAACGGATTTGGAAGAGGTTGATCTGCAGAGTTATTTACTTGCTCAGTGTCAGCAGGAATTGGAGTTAGAGATTAAGGAATTTCAAAGCTGACATGAGCAGACTTTTCCTATGCTGACTCAGTGGTTTGTCCAGCAGGAACTTCAAGCACTTGCTTGGTAGAGATTGGGTTTTCTGGAGTCTTGGGATCGGCTTGTTCCTTAGCTTGAGAAACAGAGGCTTGCTTTTTCTTCAATTTCCTTGGAGAAAGCTCAGTGTTCTTGGAGAAAAATTTGAATTGAAGTTCAGTGAGGTCAGTAATTGGATCCCGTAGAGGCGAATCATCCAGAAGGTCAATTACTGGAGATTTATGAGCCATTTTCTTGAGTCTTCTAAGTTTCTTAGCCTTTGGAGGAGAGGGGTCAGCTGGAATAGAGTCAAGAGATTCAGAAGATGAGGTCACCCCTTGGTCAGCGTTATCCTTCACTGTTGGCTCAGTTTGTTCTTCAACCTGCTCAGTTTCAACCGACTTTATTTGCTCAGCAGCCCTTGTTGGCTCAACATCCACTGTCTTCTTAGTGTCGAACTGACCTTCAAAATTATCTAACTCTTCCTCTTGGTCAGCAGGTGGTTTCTCGAGATCAATGCCTTGACTTCTCACAAAATGTGAGTCTTCAGAGACAACCGAGGCAAGAGGGGCTGCGTTGATAGGGTTCAACCCAGATGAAGTTTTTTTCTTCTTTTACAGAGGCTGCTCGGGAGTGTCTTCTTGTTCATCTTCCTCATGCTCAGCTTGCCTCTTTTGTTTTTCTGCTGACTTAGGTTCCTCCTGACCTTGCTCAGCTTCAGCTTTCTTTCCCCTTGACACAATTCTCAGCTTCTTTGGAGCTATGTTAATGTCCCTAGCTGCCTGGTCATCTTTCCTCTTTTTATCCTGCCGAGTGCGGTCAGCAGGTTTCTTTCCTTTCTTGGCTAGCTCATCCTGACCTTCTTCAACTGCGGCCCCTTTTCCTTTCTTGGGCACTATCGGTTGGTCAAAGGCCAGACCAAACAATACTGCAGCTGTAATCTCCGTACCCCAGACGTTGATTTCCTCCACTATGCTTACTTGGTGGTCTTTGAGGATCCTGGTGATTAAAGAGCCTAACCTAAGGGTACCAGTGCTACGTTGGAAGCCACCGATGAGAAAGATCGGCATGTTGATCGGCTGGTAGGTCAGCATGTGCCAAGTGAAGCACTGCTCGAAGTTAGACGCTGAGGATGTGGCATTGATTTTTTGGGAAGAGGAAGTTGATCAGTATGTAGTGGGCCATCTTCTGATTCTGACCCATACAGGTACTCGCAATTTCGCCTTTATGGGACTTGGGTTTGCAAAATTCAACAGGGTAATCAATCTTTCCGTGGTCACTTGTGGTTTTGAGTTCAGCTCCGCTATTGGTCAATTTGAGCAGCTTAGCGAGGTAAGGAGGATTGACAAAGATATTTTTCCCTTGAACCTTGGTGATCATGTAATCCCTGTTATCATCAGCGGCTCTCAGATTGGCGTAGAATTCTTTTACCAATTCTGGGTAAGTGGCTTCTCAAATAGAGAATAGCTCGGTCCAGCCATTCTTAGAAATCCATTCGCAGAACGGTTTTTCTACGTTTACAAATCCTTCAGAGAACCAACGTGAATGGTCAACTTTGTA
This sequence comes from Euphorbia lathyris, assembly GCF_963576675.1. Classification (NCBI taxonomy): domain Eukaryota; kingdom Viridiplantae; phylum Streptophyta; class Magnoliopsida; order Malpighiales; family Euphorbiaceae; genus Euphorbia; species Euphorbia lathyris. The sequence continues at coordinate 11,413,620 of NC_088912.1, forward strand.
GCCTCTTACACTGTTGTAGACGAGCGAGTAGGTTCTCTCTATTGACTTCTTCCCCTTATCCTTTTGTTGCTTCTTTGAGGATGTTGCTTGGTCAGCGTGGGGTTTCTTGCTTGGGGTAATGACCTTAGGATGGTCATGCTGACCATGTTCTTGGGACTCAGTTGAGTTTTCCTCGTATTCTTGCTCAGTGTGAGATGATGGATTTTCATCGGAGCGGTTGTCATCGTAACCGGCACCGGAGATATTTTGTGAATCGTTTGACATGATTCTTAGAAAGATTTTGAGAGGTTTTGGAATTTTAGATGGAGAGAGATCGATTGCTAGAGATTTCAAGTGTAAAGAGGTAGAAGTGGGAATTCATCCACTATTTATAGGGGTGTCGAGTTGGTCTGAAGCGTTGAGGTGGCGGTTTGACCTCGAGATAATCAACCGACAATGATTCTGGCATTTATGACACAATCGGCGCATGTGTTTTCTAATTATTGCGCTTACATCATCCTAGGTGGCTATTAATACGCGTGCCACCATTAATTGTGCAACGGATCTTTACTCAGCGTTAGGAATTCTAAACGTTTGGAGTTCTGAGTAGTCAGTTTTACGTAGGAGAATTATTTGTGTGCTTAGTAACTTAGCTTAAGATAATCACTCAGTATGTAAGTCTGCTCAGTATGAGGTGATTTTATATTATATTTGATTCAGCATGCAAAAGTTACTAATTTGGCGCAAACCACTCAGCATGGTAATCACTCAACATTCAATTTAAACATAGAATTTTATTGTAGAGGATTAGACATACCGATTGCTTCCCTTAGTATGTTAAATTGCTCACGAGCCAAAGGCTTAGTGAAGATATCCGCAAGCTGTTCGTCTGTTGGAACGTAGGTCAGCTTGATCTCACCCTTGAGTACATGATCTCTGATGAAGTGATGCCTTATGCTGACATGCTTCATCCTGCTATGTTGGATTGGATTTTTAGATAGGTCAATGGCACTCTTGTTGTCACATTTGACCTCTATTGTTTCTGTTTTGACTCCATAATCCCCAAGCTGTTGCTTAATCCACAGAACTTGGGCCACACAGCTTCCAGCAGCAATGTACTCAGCTTCAGTTGTAGACAGGGCCACTGACGATTGCTTCTTACTGAATCAAGATACTAGACAGCTTCCTAGGAAGTGACATCCTCCTAAAGTGCTTTTACGTTCTAGCTTATCTCGTCCATAGTCAGCGTCAGTGTATCCAATGAGTGTGAAGTCATTTGTATTTGGATACCATAAACCTGCATTAACTGAGCTCTGCAAATATCTGAAAATTCTTTTTACAGCTATAAGATGAGATTCTCTAGGGTCAGCTTGATATCTTGCGCAATAACATACTGAGTACTGAATGTCAGGTCTACTAGCAGTAAGATAAAGTAGAGAGCCTATCATACCTCGATATAGTTTGCTATCTACTGACTTACCTTTCTCGTCAGCGCAGAGGACAGTGTCAGTACCCATTGGGGTTGATATGGGCTTACATTCTTCCATATCAAATTTCTTTAACATTTCTTTGGCGTACTTGGACTGACTAATGAAGATACCGTTCTTCCCTTGCTTGATTTGTAATCCAAGGAAGAAGTTGAGTTCGCCCATCATAGACATCTCGAACTCAGTTTGCATCTGTTTACTAAATTCTTTGCACATAGATTCGTCAGTAGCACCAAAGATTATATCATCTACGTAGATTTGTGCCAACAGGGTATTTTTACCCTTTTTCTTAATGAACAAAGTTGTGTCAGCTTTGCCTCTGACATAATTCCTGGTCAGCAGGAAGTTGGTCAACCTCTCATACCAAGCTCTTGGAGCTTGTTTCAGGCCATATAAAGCCTTCTTGAGTTTATAAACGTGGTTTGGAAGTTTTGGGTCTTCAAACCCTAGAGGCTGACTAACATATACCTCTTCATTTATAAAGCCATTAAGAAAAGCACATTTAACATCCATTTGATATAGTTTAAAGTTCATATAGCTTGCATAAGCACACAATATTCGTATAGCTTCTAACCTAGCAACAGGAGCGAAGGTCTCACCGTAGTCAATGCCTTCTTACGGACTATAGCCTTACTCATCTAGTTTATTCCTAAAGACCCACTTAGTTCCTATGGTCTTTTGATTCCTAGGTTTTGATACTAAATCCCATACCTCATTTCTTTTGAATTAATCAAGCTCCTCTTGCATAGCATTGATCCAATGTTCGTCATACTCAGCTTCTGAGAAGTTCTTTGGCTCATGTACTGAGACGAATGCAACATTGCCGAGATACTTCCTAAGCTGATCTCTTGTCATCAGCTTGTTATCAGCAGCATCAAGAATAGACTTCTCCGAATGTCCTCTTGGGATTTTTATTTCTTTGGGTAATGTTGAGTTGTCTGGAATAGAAGTTTCTACAATGTCTGCAGGAGTAGATTGGTCAGCGAAGGTAATTTTGGTTTCGTTTTTACCTTTGGCCAGCCATTGTACTGATGACTCAGTGGCTCCTGTTTAGTCAGCGGAAGCTGAGCTTGGTTCATCTTCAGTGGACTGAGTTGTCTTTCCTGCAGGGTCAGTTTCATCGAACTCTATATGGACAGACTCTTCTACAACTTGAGTTCGTTTATTATATACCCTATATGATTTACTATTAGTTGAGTACCCTAAAAAGATCGCTTCGTCAGCTTTAGCATCAAATTTTGCAAGGTTATCTTTTGTATTGAGTGTGGTCAGCAGCGTCATCGGCCATGAAGCATATGTTTGCTGACTCGGTGGCATCAGCTTCAAATGATGTTGACTCATTGCTGTCACTCCATGTGGCCACCATTGCCTTTTTGCTTCCCTTATTTTCTTTCTTCAGATTAGGGCAGCTTGACTTAATGTGCCCCGTTTGATGGCACTCAAAGCATGTGACAGACTTGGAGCTGTCCTTTTTGTATTTGTCACTGGACTCAGCTTTGTACATGTCGCCTCTTCTAAATGGCCTCTTGCTGTTCTTTTCATTCTTTCTGAACAGCTTCTTCATCTTCCTTGTGAACATGGCCATTTCCTCATCATCCGATGAGTCATCTTTGGTTGAGTCAGCTTTCATGACAAGTGATTTTTGTTTCTTGTCTTCTGACTTTTCTTTTGCTTCAAAATTTTTCATAGAGATCTCATGGGTCAGCAGAGATCCGATCAGCTCGTCGTATTTATATGTGGTCAAGTCTTGAGCTTCCTCCACAGCCGTTTTCTTAGATTGCCAGCTCTTGGGTAAGCTTCTCAAGATTTTCTTCACCTGCTCTTCTTCAGTGAAGTTCTTGCCAAGTCTCTTTAGCTCATTTATGATGTTGGTGAATCTAGCATTCATTCCAGAGATGTCCTCATTGTCGTTCATCTCGAACAGCTCGTATAATCTCATATGTTGGTTCACCTTTGATTCCTTGACCTTGCTTGTACCTTCGTAGGTTACTTCAAGCTTTTTCCAAATCTCCTGTGCTGACTCGCAACCTGAAATCTTATTGTATTCTGCAGCGTCTAGCGCACAGTGAAGCATATTGATAGCCGAAGCATTATTTTGTAGTTTCTTAAGGTCATCTTCTGACCACTCAGTTTCACTCTTGACAATTTTCTCATTGTCAACAGTTTTATAAGGCACATATGGGCCTTGAACTATTGCAAGCCATGCACTCATGTTTGTGGCTTGAATAAAGTTCTTCATCCTATTCTTCCAGAACGTATAATTAGATCCAAAGAATAGGGGAGGCCGACTAATAGATAATCCCTCAGGGAGTATCTGTGTTGTTTGCTTCCCTGGAAGGAAACGAGTGCTGTTCTCAGCCATTTATCGGGATCAGCTCAAGATGGTTATATCTTTGAGTAGTGAGCTATTAGGCTCTGATACCACTTGTTGGTCCCTTGTGATTAGTTCCAGGGGGGGTTAGGAACTAATGTAACTTTTTCAATTTAATTGCGCTAACTTAATTTAATTCTTTGAGTTTCACAACTCAGTTTTGGTCAGCGTGGCCGAGTGAGGCGTAAGACGGCTTTAGTCAGATACTGACTAGAACTGTTTTACTTATGAGTTGGGAAATGACACTTTTGTAGTCAGCTTCCAACTCAGCACTCTGATTTACTCAGTGTCCGCTTAAGCAATTTATATACTGAGTAAAAATAGCAAGCAACACATATAGATATATATTCAAGGAGAGTTAGAAATTACTCAGCACGACTTATCCTGGTTCGGCCTCTCCGCCTACGTCCAGTCCCCAGAATCCCTCCGGGCTTTTGAAATCCAATACTGAGCTCTTTAAAGGTAGAGCACAAACCATTTATAGGGCAGTTGAATATGCAAGAGTACCGTCCTCTATTCGTCTACTCAACTCCACTAAGCGCCACAACCCAGCACTTAGATTTTCTCTACCACTGAGTACTTAAAACTAGACCTGTTCAAAAGCCCACTAGCCTGCCCAACCCGTCCAAGCCCGCTCTTCAAAGACTAGGCTTGGACGTATATGTTTCGTAATAGGTCCGGCCCGGCCCAAGCCCGCTTAGGCCCGCATATATAGTAGGTTGGGCTTGGGATTTGTCTCAAAACCCAGGCCCAGCCCAGCCCGGCCCGAAATTTTAATAATAATTTTAATTTAATAACTTTTATAGTTTAATAAACTTTATATTCCAAAAATTTTAAATTTCTTCAACATAAAAATTTCTAAACCATATATTTTTTAGAATTTGTGAACATGTACATACTTTTGTTACTATTTTATTTATTACTATCAAAAAAGTATTTTTTTTTATTTAGAATTGCGTTAATCAATTTTTATTGAAATAATCCTCTAAAATTTAGTTTATTGCATTTTATAATTTATATTTATAGTATAATTTTAATTTTTAAAAAATACAAAGATATTAGTTGGGCAAGGCCGGGTTGGGCTTGGGAATTAGTTTTTTTAGCTTGGCCCAGCCCGGTCCGAGCCCGATGTAAATATAGTGCGGACTTGGTTGGGCTTGGACAAAGTAATTATGTGACAAGCCCGATTAGGCCCGGCTCAAGCCCGGCCCGGCCCAGCCCATGAACAGGTCTACTTAAAACCGAGTACTCAGCACAGCTCTCTCACTTTACAATTGATACACAAAATTGTTCCTTTTCAGACAAAGAACACTTTAGATGATTACAAAAAATCACTCTAGCATTTACACAGATATGGAAGTTTGGTGTAAGATCTTTTTCTTGTTTTGGTGTGCTTTGTATGTATGCTTTTTGTTCTCTTGTATTTCGACAATCGGCAAAGGATCCAAGAAGTATACTTGTCCTTTTATAGTTGTATTCTGAAGACTTGTTCGTTTGAATTCTGGATTTGTCCGTTGAATCCAAACAGCTCCTTTTTGAGACAAGGCCTGGTCAGCTTCAGATTTGCAGGCCAATCCTGTCGTCTGAATTCCGCAGGCGTCAGGTTTGTCTTCTTCTCACAGGTTTCATCTTTTTGTGCCAGTTTGTCTTTTAGCAAAAGAACAGTTGACCCATGCATCTTGAAATTGGATCTTGCGTAATTCCAAGGTTTCTATTATTGGTGCAGACAGTTGTCGGATCTTGCCTTTTAGCAAACGGATCATTCGCGTTGTCCTGAAGATCACTCAGCTTGTCTTTGATAGCCGTTGTCTTTGATTGTTGCTAATACAAATACTGAGTTCTCTTTTACTCAGCTTCCATGGTCAGCTTCCTTCTGCAAGGCACAGTTCTTAAGAAGACTTCTCTGTTTTTGATACTGAGTTGCGTTCCTCTCAGCTTCGTTGATTTGTTTGATCCTCAAGCTTCTATTCTGAAGATCTTCTATCATGTTGAGTTAAACTCCACTCAGCTTGTGCTGTATTCTCGTGCTGACTTCGTCCTGTCTTACTTTTTATTTCCATTCGTATTTATATTTATACTCAACATTGAACAAACATATTAGTACAATTAAATCAAAGCACTTAAATTTAATTGTCCCTTAATCATGGATTAACTTAAATAATTTTGTCAAATCAAAATCATGTGGAAAGGTGTTTCAACAGTATAGTCACCATAGTGAAGCATAGTCATATGGTCAACTAAATCTCCATCACTATGTATCGTGTCACTTGACTTGTTATGCTTATGGAAAATTATTTAACATGGTGATGAAGTTATATGACTCTAACAACACAAGTTTATGACTAAGCTTATGGTGACTGTATCATACACTTCATCACCGTGCTCACTTCATCATGAACTATACAATCCAAGTGGCAGGTACATAGTAAAGGAGCTTTCAAGTATCATACCATCCATCACTATGCTCACTTCATCATTATATCATGTCTACTTTATATATATCATGTTTTGTGTCCCTTGTATATATTGTGATTGGCCTTACTCCTATGCTATGAATGTTCATTGAGTGAAATAATGATGTAAGGACTGAAATGAATATGTGTATGAACCTGCTTAGTGTTACTTCGTGATGCTATTGTGGGTGATGCTGACATAGGTAGATATTGCTCTTTTTATTTGCAAGGATAGTAAGAGTGCTTAAGTATATGGGACGACTGGTGGAAGAGATGGTTTCATGCCTACAACATACGGGAAGATTTCTTTAACTTGTTGAGTACATGTACTGTTATATTGGTTGCATGTATGATGTTGTTGTATGCCTTAGTCAGACATGAGTATGTGATAAAGGGTTGTTGAAAACTTGTGAAAAAATCCTTAATCGGAGCCCTTCCTTGTGAGGCACTGTTGGGATCGACCGGGGACATAAAGTATATATTATTATTATTATTATTATTTAACTCCTACAAATAAATACGTAGGAGAAACAATTATTTTGTAGGTGAGTTATGAAGGGAATCTTTCGTCCAAAAATCTCCTACAACATTTTACGCTCTGTAGGAGACTCCGTAGGAGATTCCTACAGAACATGTTTGTAGGAGAAGCATAGTTGTTTCCTATATTTCCTACAGATATACTTTTCGTAGCAGATCTGTATTTTTCTTGTAGTGTATGAAAGTTATTTTTTTAATAGATTGAAGGGAAAATTCTACCGCACGGCAATCATACCATCATTGCTATATGGTACGGAGTGTTGGGCAGTGAAACACTATCACGTTCATAAGATGTCAGTGGCGGAGATGCGTATGTTGAGATGGATGTGTGGTCATACGAGAAAGGATAGGGTGAGTAATGAAATAATTAGGACAAAAGTAGGGGTTACATCTATTGAGAATAAAATGAGGGAAAACCGACTAAGGTGATTTGGCCATGTAAGACGAAGAATGATTGATGCGCCGGTTAGGAGGACTGAAGAGTGGCAAAGGGATGTAGTGGTGAGGGGTAGACCTAAGCAAACTTGGAGGAGGATGATCGATAGTGATATGAGTTTATTAGGGATTGAGGAGAATATGGTAGTGGATAGGGTGCGACAGCTGACATGACTTGATTGCACGGTTTCATATGATGGTTCATGTTAGCCGACCCCGAATCAATTCCGGAACTAAGAATTTGTTGTTGTTATTGTATAGACAGTGATAAACTCATACAAGATGGTCTAATTCTTTCTAAAAGCTCATTGATAAAAAAAATTAAAAAGTCTGCCCAACCTTTACACTTTAATTAGTAAATTTTATAAAAAAATAGCCTTTACTGCTTATTTTGTCTAGGGCCTCTAAATGTCAGGACCAGCCTTGGGGAGCTCTCCAAATATTCTAGGCAAGTTGAGAAAGCTATTAGAATAATTTAAAAGTTTATGAAGCCATTGATCTTTATTTAAATACATTAAACCCTTGATAACCAAAAAAATCAATTTTGAGCATAAAGCTCGGTTAACAGAGTGATATTCATTGCACCTGCATTCGAAATTTATATTTTTTACTGTTTGAAAACAGTTTTGGATTTATAATGTGACTATAAGAAAACTATAAAAAACCTTAATTCAAACTATAATTTTTTTTTTATATAATTTCATATACAAATAAATTAATAACGTCATTTTAACAGAATTAGATGTTCACAACTTACTAATTTGGTAAGCAAAGGCTTAATGAGACCAAAGATAAATGATCAGATGCTTAAGTATCCAAATAATAGATTAATGGCTTAATAAATCAAAAAGTGAAAGATTAAGGACCTAATAATGCTTTTTGCCTAAAATTTTGAGTAAATAATTTATTAGTCCTCTCATTTTACTTAACACACTGTTGAGTCCCTAGATTTTGAAAAATACAAAAATAAAAATTTGCAAACAGGGATCTGTACTTTATGAATTTTACAGTTAAAAGATATGTGACTCCATTTTTCGTCCAAAAAATAAATGTGTTTTAGTTAATTTGCAAAGTTAGATCTTAAATTTTGGATAATTTGTAAAGTTAGTGTTTTTAATTGTTCAAAATCGCTTCCTTCTATGCTAAATATTGACAACAATAATTTTTAAAAAAATAGCTAAGTTTATAAAAAAAAGTACAGATCCCTATTTAGAAAATTTTAAACTAGATGGATTGTTTTACAAATCCGTCCAACCAAAAGATTTATTATTTTTTACTTTTCCCTAAATTATTTAACCTAAAAATTTCTCATCTAATAGAAGAGAGAGGTAATTAGGACATATTTAGCCTAAAAAATTCTCATCTAATAGAAGAGAGAGGTAATTAGGACAGAGATGAATGGTGTTGTTGGGTGGGACAATTACAAAACTGGCCCTATTTCATACATGGCAACATTTTGGAACACAATCTCACATGAAAGGTCCGTCTTTACATTATGACCCTTGCTGAGTTCCCAGAGTTGTTCCACAAGTATCCGTGGGGTGTGGTGGCTTTTAATGAGAGCTTGAAGACTTTGAAGTCGGCTCTAAATAAGAAAAGTTTTCAGGATATGGTTGAGGCGAAAAAGGTGAAAGGTCGGATTCCATATAACCTGTATGGTTTTACTCATGCAATCCAGGTATGAAATTTTTGTATACTTGTCTGCTTTATGTGTTGTTATAGTGTATATAATATTTATGTATACTTGTTGCTTGATGATAGGTTTGGATTTGTGAGATATGGAAAGCTACCAATATCTTTTATACAAGACTCGAATTTGAATCTACCATTCCCTGCGTGCTTCGGTGGACACAGTTAAAGACCGCACAATTGTCTGAAATCCAGACATTGTTTGAGGTAAGCGAACAAGTTGTATGAGTTGCTATATTTGGAAAGCTTTTTCACCTATCACATTTGGGAATTGTTTTGTAGAAAGCTGATCCTCCTGAACATACAACCATTGAACCAGAAGATGGAGAGAAGCAATGTGGTTGGTTTAAACAACTTATGGACCATTTGAAGGAGGAAGAAAAGGATGAGGATGAGGACAAGGCAAGGGAAGATAATGAAGATGACGAAAAAGAAGATGGCGAAGAGGAAGAAAATGAAGAAGACGAAAAAGAAGATGTCGAAGAGGAAGATGGAACAAAAGAAGTTGAGGTGGACGAGGAAGAAGCAGATGATGATAACCAGTTTGTCATCCGTCCAAGAGTGGATAAGAGAAGGGGACTTGTGGATGAAATCATGGAAAAGGTCAATCACATGATGACCTCCCATCAAGAGTGGTGCAGCGAGCAATTTTTAAGCTTAGGGAGGCGATTATCATCGGTAGAGGCTGATGTTAAGAGCCTAAAGGGTGAACTCCAATATGCGGAGAAAGATGATACAATTAACGATGGGGATGCGAATAAAGATGATGAAGAAGAGGAGGAGAAAGATGGGGATGTGAAGAAAGGTGATGAAGAAGAGAAAGATGATGAAGGAGGTGATGATAAGAAAGAAGGAGGTGATGAGAATAAGAAAGGAGAAGGTAATGAGAAACAAGATGAAGGTGAGGAGTGGAAAAAAGGAGAGAAGCAGAAAGAAGGTGAGAAAGGAGGTGATGATAATAAGAAAGAAGGAGGTGATGATAATAAGATAGAAGAAGGTAATGAGAAGCAAGATGAAGGTAAGGAGAGGAAAAAAAGGAGAGAAGCCGATTGAAGGTGAGGAGAAAGACGATGAAGAAGCCCAGATATCTGAAATTGAAGATAATCATGGAGGAGGGGAAGAGATTGCGCAGGAGGAAGCATCAATTTCGGTATGTAGTTGGATTACTTGAATTGTTTAGTTTTCTTTAAGGTTTTCAATTTGTCTTTTACTTGTTTTATTTGTATTTAAAAAGGATGAAAGTCAGAGTGCATCAGACTTAGTACGGAGGTGTCTGCTGGACTTGAAGTTTGGGGGATGTTGAGCGATTTCTGCAAGTGCACGGTTTCGCTTGTAGTAATAAAAATATCGATCCCACAGGGATACGTTTTTTAACGAAAAAACTTATTTTTTGAATCTGTTAATTTCGAACTTGTTAGATTTACTATTAAATGTAAATGAAAAGTGAAAATTGGTTTAATTGAATTTAGGAAATTTGTTTAATTGAATTTGTGAACTTTGAGTATTTGAAAATGCTGGAATAAGATTTCATATTTAGAATAAATCGATTGTTAGAAAGGTCTTCTGATTTTAAGAATGAATTTTACAAAACAGGAACATTTAGAACTTTTTAGAAAAACGAATGAATTTATTCATTTGCATTAAGCAAAGAAAACAACTTAAACTTTGTATCAATTATGATGATGAAATAAATGACGGAACCTCTAATTAATTGGCTTTGAACGCGACAAAACCCTTTCGGGATAGTTGCCCTTACTCAAATTAAAACTCTTTCGAGATGATAATTTGCCTAAGTGTTCAACAAAGTTTCATTGTAATGATTTTGAATTCAAGTGCATATTAATGAAAACACCAGCCTCACTTATATTGGATTGGTTACCATAAGTGCTGCATAATGATTTGTCGAATAGAACGAACTTTATTAGATAAAATATAAATTGATACAAGTTTACAGAGAACAAGGAACATCGAGTTCTTCGAGGGCGTGCAAGTGAAGGGCTTGATCGGTTCCGCTTCCTTGGGTTTCCTAAGAGGTTGTCAGGCTCAGGGGCGAACACTCTACTCAATCTTCTCGCTGTAACTTCGTAATAGGGATTCGGTCGGCCACTACCATGATGCAAACTAAAACTGGAACAATGTCTAAACACTACTGAGTTGTAATTAAACTATAAACAATATGTGTACCTCATCTTGTTTTGTACAGAATCTAATTTCTAACTCTCGAAATGTGTTTACTTAGAACTTCGACATAAGTTCTACGCTCTGATTCTATATCTATATTATAACATTTCACTGCCACTTTTTCTCAACATCAACTCTTTATTTATAGATGTTGAAGGGTTGTGTTTGAAGTGATGTATCCGTTGGTTAAGAGTCGTGTCTGTTGTGAAAGGACGTCTTTATCCACTTGAACGAACGCGTTTCTTGGATTTTTAGCATGTGTTAAATGCTCTTTGTAAATTTTCTGCACTTACCGAGGATGGTAATCCGCGGCCGTGAATGACGTAGCATTGAGTTGAGCTTCGGACGAAGGGGAGAAATAGCTATACCACGCGTGTCGCGGTCGCGGGTGGTGGATCCACTGTCGCGGCCTGGTGATTTTTCTCACTTCTTAGCTTTCATTCGTGTCTTCGACTTGGTGCTTTCGATTTACGTCGTCTTTGACTCCTTTTGTAGGGTTTTTCTTCTGTTTTAGATCCTTTTTCGTTCCTATTTGGATTTTACCAAATATTTAGGTACCTTGCAAGAAAGAAAGATATTCGAGAGTAAAAGTAATCTAAACAGATATAAATAACACGAATTTGTAATAAAAATGATGTGAATGTTAATGATATTTTAGGTATATTTTGGGCTTAACAAATCTCCACACTTAATCTTTTGCTAGTCCCGAGCAAAATTTCACTGAATTTATTCCTTAACTAATCTCTTTATGAAAATAAAACATATATCTTTGTGTTTACCTTTTAAATTAGTTAAGCCGAAAAGACTAACTTTGCATGGCAAATTTATATGCAAAATATCAAACTAACTTAGTATAAGTACGATATATCATTCGTCTTGTATTTCAATGTTTAAATTGAAGTATTCGGGACGATGTAAGCACGCATGTTATTGAGTCTTTCATCTCAAGGCATTTCAAAGCACCAAATTTCCTTTCCCAAACTTGAATTATTATATATGAGTATTAAGTTTAATTTATTTGCTTAGTTACGCCCGTGATAAGGGTGGTCTCGATCGTAACTTTATATGCATTTGTTTTGTGTTCGCTTAAGAGGTACCGACCATGCCATGGGTGGACGCAATCGTTACTTTAAACTTTAAACACGCTTAATTTTTTTATTTAAACGTTCCTTTCATACCTCGATTGTGATAAGGGTGGTCGCAACCGTGGCCAAAAGTATGCTTTATTTATTAATTTCTTCCCTTTCATACCTCGATTGTGATAAGGTTGGTCTCAATCGTGGCCAAAAGTTAAGAATACGATTTATTGATTATAACTTGGGAAAAAGAAAATTAGCACATTCATCCTATATTGACTTAAAATTCAACATGTATTACGGCTAAAGTTTCCTTAAAAACTTCAATTGGTGTTAATGTAAGACAAAATCAAAACCGAGCTAAAAATTGTTAGTTCAATTTAATGCCTATAAACCTAATTGAAAATTTAAAATAAGATTTATTATATCATGAATTTCATGATATGAAATAGAGATTGAAAATAAAGAATTTTTACTTAAATACATTTACTCGAGACAATTTTTACTTAAAATCGTGTCGAAGATTTGTGAAAAATTTGAAAAATATTACCCGTATAGAAATATTTATTTCTATCGATAATGATAACCTAAAAATAATCATAAAAATTTTAACTTATGATTAATTTATAAATGTAAAAATGATATTTCATAAAAAATGTTAATTTTTTTCATTTGTTGCAATATACTTAAAAGTGTTGCAATATACGTTGCATTTTGTATTTTTGAAAACAAGTGTTGCATACATTCATTCATTCATTTGCATACATTCGTTCATTCATTCGTTTGTATAAAAATGATATATGTATATATCTCCTCCCACACTTAAATTGGACCATGTCCTCATTGGTGCAAAAATGGAGATAAAACGTTAAAGATAAAACAAACGGAAAGAAATGAAAGATATAGCAAAGAAAACATGCATCATAAAATTAAATTAAAACTGAAATTGTACGAAACATAAGAAAATAAAAATGTACGAAACTGAAATGAAAACAAGATAAGATAAAAATAACAGAGAAAACCTAAGCATGCGGTGGGGAATCCGGATGTGTTGGTGAAGTTTCCACATTTCGGCGTCGGAAAAACGAAAGCATCCGATGCCGAGTCGATCTATGCGCACGCCTCAAAGAATTGAGGTTGTCATTCACCACCATGTTGTTCTCCACCAAATCATCAATCCGTAAATTCATTTGTCGATTATTGGCATTGATTTGGTTCAAAATTCTCCTTAAATCCACCGGATCATTATCTTGTGTTGCTTGGGCTTGTGGGGCATCTTCCGCTCCGTCCTCCGCTCCTTCTTCCTCAGTACCTACATTATGAGAACTAGAAGCACCTCCACCCATAGTGCCACGAAGATGAGCAATACGGGTAGCATAAGAAATAAAAACCGGAGGAGCCGCAGAAACCAACAAATGAGCCCGCTCAAGAGCCGCAATGTCCAAAACCGGAACATATCCATGGTAGGTGGACATATCAAAAGTAGCCAATTCATCCCGTGCTCCCAAAACAATAGCGGTTATGAAATTACCGAGAGGGACTTGAGTGGTATGAGCCCTCGAAGCACGATATAAATTGTCAAAAATCATTCCAATGCTATCAACCCATAAACCCTTGAACAAACAATCCCAAACAAACAAATCCCGGACTTGAATCTTCGAACTCTCAACACGACCAAAAAGTGAAAAACTCAAATACTTGTGAAAGAAGAACACACAATTGTCCTTAATCAACTTGCTTGAAGTGTTTTTAGAATCAAAAGAAGTTTGGTTGGAAAGAGTTTGCCAAAAAGAGTTATTGTCAAAATCCCGAGGCTTATCATAAAAATCACTAGTAGGGAAACCAAACATGTTACCCATAGCCTCATAATCAACGGTATAGGTGACACCATTATTCCGAAAAGAAATTTCAGTCCTCTTTTTGTTCATCGTCAAAGTAACCAAAAATTCAACCACATACTCTTGAATTTGTGGAAAACGCATAGAAGCAAAAGTTTCCCATCCCAAAGTTTCAATAAAAGCAGTAATTTGTGTAGTGAAGTTCAACTTCCTTACCGAATCAAAGTCAAGAAACTGCATATCCATGAACTTACGATTGGCGTTTGAAAAGTGCTTGAAACATCCAATTTCTTCTTTAGAATGAATGTCGAAATAAGCCCCGCAACTAATCCTTAGGCGATTAGCCTCAGTGACAGCCGGCTTGTGTCCAACACGCTTTGCTCTAGGCATGGTTATGGTGTTTAGGGTTTAGATGAAAAAGATGAAAAGAGAGAAAAGCTTGAGGTTGAAGATGAAGTAGAAGTGTTGTATGTAGACTTGAATTGAAAGGGGTAAGTGATTAAAAAGGGTAAGGATGAAATTGGGAAGAGTAAAAGTGAAGTATTGGGAAGAGGTAAGAGTAGGGAATTGGTTAAAATTGGAGGTGGTGTAAGGTTTGTGTAAGGAATAGGTATATATATAGGGTTTGAAGAGGAAGTTTAATAGGTAGAGTAGGAATAGGAAGAGTAATGAGTATAGTTGGAATAGGAAGAGGTGTAAGTAGAGGAGGAATAGGAAAAAGGTTGAAAATTAGGCCAAAAATCCGGACTTGGAGTTGCCTTTAACACGCGTGTCGCGGTCGTGGATGTGTATCCGCGGCCGCGGATCGCGTTTTTCAGCCAATTTTTTCTTTGAATTGTTGTGGGAATTTGCTGAAGTTACCGTGAAATACACCATTCGCGGCCGCGAATCGCGTTTGGCAGCGAATTTTTTTGTCTGAATTTGGAGTAAATTTGCTGAAGTTACCGAGAATCCATTAATTCTCGGCCGCGAATGACCTCGTGGCTACCCAAATTCTGCATATTAACTTCATTTCGTGCATTTTCTTGATAAATCCTATCCTGAACTCCTTAAAAATGTTATCTGTACTTAAAAACATAAATATAAAACATTAAATGATAAGGAAAACCAAAGGTGTATCCTTATTAATGGAAAAATAAATGAAAAATGCTTTAATTAATGGATGTTAAATTAAGAATAGGAAAGCTTTGGAACTAAAATTAATTGAAGCATTTATGTGCATGTATTCATGTAAGTTAAATGAATCTTTATTTAAGGAATTGAAACTTAGTTATTAATCATTTAATTAGTAATGAATGGATTAAGTTTGCATTTAATAAGTGCATTAGTTTAGAATTATGGAATTAAATGTTAGTTTAACCAAATAATCAAAAACAGGAAATAATGCAAAAGAGAAAGATTTTTATTGAATAGAAACATATTTACAAACAAACGAAACAAAAGCTATGCTAAAAATTCGTCCCTTTCAATCGGGATTTTCTTAGCCCTATAGCGTTCTATTTTCAACTGCACGAAGGCTTGACGTTCTTGTGCAGAAAGAAAATTGGGTCCTGATCGAAATACTCGTTTCACTAGACCTTCATATTCTAAAAACTCATAGTCTAGCATTGGGAAAGATTCAGCATCACTCCAAGGAACAGAAATACTTCCCTTGGTCCCTAGAATTATTCCACATACAATATTCCCGAATCCAACCTTCTTAGTCTTGGATCTAGATGCGGCAACAAGACCCTCCATCAGAATTTTTGAAGAATCAACCACGTTGCCTTGAAATATATCGCCAAGGACATAAAGATCAGATTCTTGGACGACACTACTGAACGTGCGACCGAACAGGCTGTGACTCAGAAACTTATGCAAATATAGCATAGAGTTGGAATAGAAAGACTTATTATAGGCTAGTTTTGGGTGGAAAGGCCAGATGCCGGTGAGCATTCGCCAAATATCAGTAGACGTCATATCTCTTCCATGATGACGTTTGGTAGTATCCTTCAAGGGAAAACCAAACCAAGCATGTAATTCTGGATATCCAAAAGTGAAAGTTTTGCCATCCCGACGAAAACTAAGACGCACCCGACGCTTGTTAACAAAACGAACCGTACACAAGAACTCTAATATCCAGTCTCCAATTATAGGATACTTCATATTAACAAATCTGGTCCATCCTAAACGTTCCATGTAGCGACTCATATCATCTTTAATTCCCATCTTATCGTTAAGAAAGTCATCCATGTATAGCATTCCGACAAAGAATGTGTATCGAAGCTTCAAGAAGCGCCTTCCCTCATCATGATTGAAGATGGGAAAGTTACATCCGTAACGCTCTGATATATCAACACGTTTATTGCGTGAAGCAATAACTTTCTTAGATGAAGTGTTTGAGGAAGTCATGGTGTTTGGAATGAGTAAGGAAGAAAGGTTCTGAACTTAATTTCTGGGTTGTTGAATGGTAAGAAAATTAGAGAATTGTTCTGATAGAGATGAAAAGAAACTGACAGAAAACTGAACCTCTAGAACCTATTTATAAAATCCTAGGACGAAAAGAGGTGTTGTTTTTGAAATGAAAAGGCATGAAACAACCCTTTTAGAAATGAAGAAACTTAATGCTTCGTTTCTGAAGAGTTGCATCTGCTGGAAAAAGGGTCAATTTTTGCATAATTTCCCCGTGTCGCGACCGAGGATGCTGACCCGCAGTCGCGACACGCTGATTTCCTTGCGGAAATCAGTTGTCAAAAATCCAAATTTCTGATCCTCTACCGAGAATCCTCATCCTCGGTAAGTTCAGAAATTTTCCTTTCAATTTGAAATCAGAATTCTCAACTGAGAATCTGAAATCCTCTACAAGTCCAGAAATTTTCCTGGCTACTAATTATACCCAAATTCTCAACTGAGAATTTTAAATTCTCTATAAGTTCAGAAATTTCTTACCTCCTTAAGAATTCTATATATGTGAATCCTCAACTGAGAATTTCAAATTCTCAACTGAGAATCACTGAATTTCTTCTAATTCTCATTAAATTCCTAAAAATTAATTAAAATCATGACTTGTATATATTTTTCTATATCTAAAATTCTAATATAAAATGATATAATCTAAACAAAACAAAAATAAAAATAAAAAAAATAATAAAAACTAACTATTAGAAAAATGAAATGACTTATATGTCAGGAAATCTTGTTACGAAATTAGTTCCTATTTCGGAAATATTTTCGTAATAAATTTTACATCGATTACCGTTAACTTTAAAACGATTACCGTTGGTTTCCTCAAGTTCCAAAGAACCATAGTCGAATGTTTTGACGACTAAATACGGTCCGTCCCATCTGGACTTAAGTTTTCCTGGAAATATACGAAGCCGTGAATTAAATAACAGCACCTTATCTCCAACATTAAAGTGTTTGACTTTGATATTGGCATCGTGCCATTTTTTCACTTTTTCTTTATAAATCCTCGCATTTTCATACGATAGATGTCGTAACTCATCTAACTCATTTAAATTAAGCAAACGTTTCTTTCCTGCTTGTTGTAAATCAAAATTAAGTTTTCTAATAGCCCAATAGGCTTTATGTTCTAATTCAACTGGTAAATGACATGCTTTTCCATATACCAAACGGTATGGAGTCATTCCTATTGGTGATTTAAATGCAGTACGGTATGCCCATAGCGCATTATTGAGTTTTTGTGACCAATCTTTTCTTGATGATGAAACAGTTTTCTCTAAAATCCATTTGAGTTCTCTATTTGAGATCTCCGCCTGACCATTCGATTGAGGATGGTATGGCGTTGACACGCAGTGGCGTACTCCATATTTTTTCATAAGCATATCAAAATTTCGATTTATGAAATGGGTACCGCCATCACTAACAACGAATCTAGGACAACCGAATCTATAAAATATATCGTCAAGAAAATTAATAACTACTTTAGAATCATTCGTAGGGGTTGCAATTGCTTCAACCCACTTCGAAACATAATCAACGGCTACTAATATGTAAGTTTTACCATTGGAAGGCGGAAAAGGTCCTATGAAATCAATTCCCCACATGTCGAAGATTTCAACTTCCAACACGTTTTTGAGGGGCATCTCATCTTTCCTTCCTAAATTTCCCGTTCTTTGGCATTTATCACAACGAGTAATAAATGAACCAACGTCCTTAAACATTATAGGCCAAAAGAAACCACATTCTAATATTTTAGCTACCATTTTATTAACTCCATTATGTCCTCCATATGAGCTGGAATGACATTCTGTTATTATAGATTCATATTCATTTTCTCCAACACATCTCCTAATTATCCCGTCACCACATGATTTGAATAGAAAGGGATCTTCCCAAAAATATTGTTTAATATCGAAGAAAAATTTCTTCCTTTGTTGGGAAGATAATCCTTCCGGAACAATATCGGTTGCAAGATAATTAGCAAAATCTGCATACCATGGTGACATGATACTTTCTACTTGATAGAGATGTTCATCGGGGAAATCATCTCGTATACCGACAGTTTCACCTATAGGACCGTTTTCATCTTCTAGTCTCGATAGATGATCGGCGACAAGGTTTTCTACTCCCTTTTTGTCTTTAATTTCTATATCAAATTCTTGTAACAACAAAACCCATCTAATCAGACGCGGTTTTGCATCTTTCTTAGCAAACAGATAACGTAAAGCTGCGTGATCTGTATAAATAATAACTTTAGATCCTAACAAGTATGACCTAAACTTATCACATGCAAATACTACGGCTAACATCTCTTTTTCTGTTGTTGTGTAATTTAATTGTGCACCGGACAATGTGTGACTTGCATAATAAATAACATGTAATCTTTTATCCTTTCTTTGACCTAAAACACATCCCACTGCTAGGTCACTTGCATCACACATGATTTCAAAAGGTAAATCCCAATCGGGCTTAGCAATTATGGGTGCACTGACTAAGGCTGTTTTCAATGTTTCGAAAGCTTTAATGCAATCTTCATTAAAGTCGAAGGTTGAATCCTTCATAAGTAAATTAGTAAGTGGTTTGGAAATTACAGAAAAGTTTTTTATAAATCTTCTGTAAAAACCTGCATGTCCTAGAAAAGATCTTACTCCCTTGACAGTTGTTGGTGGGGGTAATTTTTCTATTACTGAAGTTTTTTCTCTATCCACTTCTAATCCCTTTTCGGATATTTTATGACCTAAAACAATTCCTTCGTCAACCATGAAATGACATTTTTCCCAATTTAATACTAAATTTGTTTCTTCGCATCTAGAAAGAACTTTATCTAAGTTTTTTAAACATGCATCAAAAGAATCTCCATAAACTGAAAAATCATCCATAAATACTTCCATGATATCTTCGATGAAATCATTAAAAATTACAGTCATACAACGTTGAAAAGTTGCTGGTGCATTACATAGACCAAAAGGCATTCTTCTATATGCAAATGTTCCATAAGGACATGTGAAGGTTGTTTTATCTTGGTCATCCGGGTAAATATATATTTGAAAGAATCCGGAATAACCATCAAGAAAACAATAAAATGCATGACCGGCTATCCTTTCGATCATTTGATCGATGAAAGGTAAAGGAAAATGATCTTTCCTAGTTGCCTTATTTAGGTTCCTATAATCTATACAAACCCTCCAACCGGTGGTGGTTCGCGTAGGTATTAATTCACCTTCATCATTCCTTACTACAGTTATACCTCCCTTTTTGGGTACACAATGGATTGGACTAACCCATTCACTATCCGAAATAGGATAAATGATTCCATTGTCTAAAAGTTTAGTAATCTCATTTTTGACTACTTCTTTCATGTTCGGATTTAAACGTCTTTGTCTATCCGCTTTAGGTGGCTTATCTTCTTCTAAGTGAATCCTATGCATTACAATACTAGGATTAATTCCTTTTAAATCTGAAATCTGCCATCCCATACTTCCTATTCTATTTCTAACAACTTCTTTCAATTTTTCTTCTTGATTTTCTGTTAATTTGTTAGAGATGATTATAGGTACAGTATCACTTCCGCCTAGGAAAGTGTATCTCAGATGGTTTGGTAATTCTTTAAGTTCTAATTTAGGTGGAACTATTACTGAAGGCGGAACTGGTCCATCTTCTCGAATCAAAGGTTCTGGGTCCTTATCTTCTAATTCTTCACCCATTATAGGTTCTATTATTTCTTCTCTTTGAACAATTTCATTAACACATTCTTCAACTAAATCAAGCTTCATACAAGCGAAATCCTCCATAGGATATTTCATTGCTTGATTCATATCGAACTTGATCTTATCGTCACCTATTCTTAAAACTACTTTTCCTTCCGACACATCAACTAGAGCACGTCCCGTGTTCATGAATGGTCTACCAAAGATTAGCGGACAATTAGCATCATAAGCAAAATCTAAGATAACAAAGTCAGTGGGAAAAATAAATTTGTCAACTTTCACCAAAACGTCTTCAATTATACCATATGGTCTTTTAGTGGATTGATCCGCTAATTGCAAAACCATATTGGTACGCTTGATGTCTTCTTCTAAACCTAATTTCTCAAAAATAGACAATGGCATCAAGTTTATACTAGCTCCTAAATCACAAAGACAACTTGGGAATTCCATATTTCCCAAAGTACACGGAATGGTAAAGCATCCGGGATCTTTGAGTTTAGTAGGTAATTTGCTTGATACTATCGAACTACATTCTTCAGAAAGTGAAATGGATGAAATTCTTCCCAACTAATCTTTTTGGAGATTAAATCTTTCAAGAATTTTCTATAGTTAGGAATTTGCGTAATTGCATCCATGAATGTTAAATTTATATGCAAATTTTTAAGTTTATCTAAAAATGATAAAAGTTGTTTATCATGGTCCTTATTTCGGACCCTGTGTGGAAAAGGTGGTTTTGGTACAAAAGGTTTTGGATTAGAGTCAATAGGCGTATCTTTTTGTTTTAATGTATCTTCTTTGGATTTTGGTAAATCATTTCCAGGTAAAGTTGAATTTCCGGGCATTTCCGGACCTAAGTAGTTTTTTCCCGAGCGAAGAGTGATAGCCTTAACATGCTCTTTCGGATTTTCTTCCGTTTGGCTGGGAAGACTTCCCTCTTTGCGGGATGGAATTGATTTAGCAAGTTGTCCAATTTGAACCTCCAAATTATGGATGCTAGATGATTGGTTTTTGATAAGCTGATCGAATTTATTTTCGATCCGTTTAAAACCATCGTCTTGATTACTTACCTTTCCATTCATAGCATCAATAAATTTGTCGATTTTTGAAGATAAAGTGCTAATCGTATCTCTTGTTTAATTTTGATAATTATTTATCCGATATTGATTAGCATTTGCATTATTATTATTATTACCATCTTTCCAGTTAAAGTTAGGATGATTTCTCCATCCAGGATTATAAGTATTAGAATAAGGATTAGTAGTTTGGTTTTGTCCTTGGACAAAATTTACCTGTTCTATCTCATTCATACCTTCGTAATCAATGTCTCTCTGGATTGGATCATTAGGATCACATGGTGCCATAAATTTATCAATTTTGTGCGATAAGGCAGAAAATTGGGCTTGTAACATTGCTACAGGATCAAGATTCATTATACCTTTAACCGATGATGTACCTGAGGATGATGGTTTCGCCGTCGGTATATGGCCACGCTCGGCGGGCCACATACTGCTGTTGATTGCCATTTCTTCCAAAAGTTCTCTTGCTTGGGCGGACGTCTTCTTCATAAATAACCCTCCAGACATAGCATCTAATGAACCTCTAGTTGTAGGATTTAATCCATTATAGAATGTCTGCATTAAAAGTGCATCTGGCAGTTGGTGGTGTGGGCATAAACGTTGAAGTTCTTTAAAACGTTCCCAAGCTTCATAAAGAGTTTCATTATCATTTTGTGTAAAAGATGTCAACTCTTTGATGACTCTTGCGGTTTTTGCTAAGGGAAAATATTTTTGTAAAAATGCTTGGGCTAATTGGTCCCAAGTTTCAAATGTTGCAGCAGGCATAGAAGTTAACCAAATTTTTGCCTTATCCTTCAAAGTGAAAGGAAAGAGGCGAAGTTTGATTGCTTCGGCTGTTACATCAGTAATTTTAAAAGTGTCACAAATTTCTAAGAAATTTGTCAAATGTGCATTGGGGTTTTCGTTAGGTAGTCCATAAAACGTTACGTTGTTTTGCAACATATTAAGCAAAGCAGGCTTAATTTCAAATTGATTTGCGTTTATACAGGGTCTAACTACACTATTAGTTACACCGGCCATTCCTGGCCTAGCATAATCCATAAGTGTCGGTGGATCGGCCATAATCTCTGGCTGGTCTACTTTGGTTTTTAAGGGTGTTTTGTCTTTGTTTTTGTTGTTTTTCTTGTTTTTCTTAAGTGTTCTTTCAATTTCTGGATCTAAAGGATCTGGTGGCGTGCCCAAATTTCGCAAACTGCGCATGAACTTGAAATTGTTACACGAGCCAAACTACCTTCAAAACAAAATTGAAAACAAGTATGTTATATAACTGAAAATAAATAAAATATAAAAATTGTATAAAAATAATGTATAAACCTATATTCGAAAATAAAATACGAAAAATAAAAATTTTGTCAAAAAATTTTGGCGTATCCCCGGCAACGGCGCCAAAAACTTGTTGAGCGATTTCCGCAAGTGCACGGTTTCGCTTGTAGTAATAAAAAGATCGATCCCACAGGGATACGTTTTTTAACGAAAAAACTTATTTTTTGAATCTGTTAATTTCGAACTTGTTAGATTTACTATTAAATGTAAATGAAAAGTGAAAATTGGTTTAATTGAATTTAGGAAATTTGTTTAATTGAATTTGTGAACTTTGAGTATTTGAAAATGCTGGAATAAGATTTTATATTTAGAATAAATCGATTGTTAGAAAGGTCTTCTGATTTTAAGGATGAATTTTACAAAACAGGAACATTTAGAACTTTTTAGAAAAACGAATGAATTTATTCATTTGCATTAAGCAAAGAAAACAACTTAAACTTTGTATCAATTATGATGATGAAATAAATGACGGAACCTCTAATTAATTGGCTTTGAACGCGACAAAACCCTTTCGGGATAGTTGCCCGTACTCAAATTAAAACTCTTTCGAGATGATAATTTGCCTAAGTGTTCAACAAAGTTTCCTTGTAATGATTTTGAATTCAAGTGCATATTAATGAAAACACCAGCCTCACTTATATTGGATTGGTTACCATAAGTGCTGCATAACGATTTGTCGAATAGAACGGACTTTATTAGATGAAATATAAATTGATACAAGTTTACAAAGAATAAGGAGCATCGAGTTCTTCGAGGGCGTGCAAGTGAAGGGCTTGATCGGTTCCGCTTCCTTGGGTTTCCTAAGAGGTTGTCAGGCTCAGGGGCGAACACTCTACTCAATCTTCTCGCTGTAACTTCGTAATAGGGATTCGGTCGGCCACTACCATGATGCAAACTAAAACTGGAACAATATCTAAACGCTACTGAGTTGTAATTAAACTATAAACAATATGTGTACCTCATCTTGTTTTGTACAGAATCTAATTTCAAACTCTCGAAATGTGTTTACTTAGAACTTCGACATAAGTTCTACGCTCTGATTCTATATCTATATTATAACATTTCACTGCCACTTTTTCTCAACATCAACTCTTTATTTATAGATGTTGAAGGGTTGTGTTTGAAGTGATGTATCCGTTGGTTAAGAGTCGTGTCCGTTGTGAAAGGACGTCTTTATCCACTTGAACGAACGCGTTTCTTGGATTTTCAGCATGTGTTAAATGCTCTTTGTAAATTTTCTGCACTTACCGAGGATGGTAATCCGCGGCCGTGAATGACGTAGCATTGAGTTGAGCTTCGGACGAAGGGGAGAAATAGCTATACCACGCGTGTCGCGGTCGCGGGTGGTGGATCCACTGTCGCGGCCCGGTGATTTTTCTCACTTCTTAGCTTTCATTCGTGTCTTCGACTTGGTGCTTTCGATTTACGTCGTCTTTGACTCCTTTTGTAGGGTTTTTCTTCTGTTTTAGATCCTTTTTCGTTCCTATTTGGATTTTACCAAATATTTAGGTACCTTGTAAGAAAGAAAGATATTCGAGAGTAAAAGTAATCTAAACAGATATAAATAACACGAATTTGTAATAAAAATGATGTAAATGTTAATGATATTTTAGGTATATTTTGGGCTTAACAGGGGACATTTAAATGAACTAATGGAAAATGAAAAGGTAATAAGGTTTCGTCGCATTTGTTGTAGTGCGACAGAGTATTTTTTCTGTTTTTGAATATGTTATTAATGTAATTTATTCTGTGACAGAGCGATAGAAGTGCTACATCCAAAAGAACAAGAAGAACAACTCGACGGGGAAGAGCCAGTCAGTTTCTCCGCTCACCGTTCACCGATCCTTTCACCAAGAAAGGTAAGAAGAAATGCATCCCCGGTGAGAAAAGTGGAGTTCTGGATGATAGAAGGGATCTGCTTGATGCAAACGCGATTCTCAAATACGCTGAGTGGTTAAGAATGGCAGATCCAAAAGAACAAAGGCGTATTATTGGGGTGCAATATCACTTGCCAAGTAAAGCTTGGTTTGAACAGTTACAAACATCTGGTGAAATCGTCGACAATGATGTAAGTATCTTGATGTCGCATTGTATTTATTCTTATATATATGGCTTCATATTTTTACATACTTCTATTTTAAATGTTGAAACAGCATGTCAGTGGGTGGTTTACTTTACTCTGACGCCGTTCTTACACACAGACTAATATATGGACTACCGTCGACTCGGATTTCATTGGTTGCATATCTCAAGACTGTTTTGTGAAGGGCTACAAGGAGGAAGGCTGGGATGGATCATTATTTCTTGACTGAGTGAATGGGATGCCAACGCAGTTCATTCGGATGTGGAGTGAAGTTTAGATGGTACTTATTCCGATAAACTATAAAAACGAGCACTGGTTCCTAGGGGTTCTTATGCTGCAGGAAATGCATTTATACATATTGACAGCCTGGTGTCAAATTGCAGCGAGGAATCACTAGAATTTATTTTTAAGTTTACGTCTGGATATCATTAGAAGAGTCATGGATAAGAATGGTCATTGGTCGGAGGCACAAGTGAAACGAGACATAACCTGGAGCAGAGTTCCTGGTTGTCCACAACAACTAAGTGGTTCAAATGACTGTGGCGTATTCACTTGTTCTTTTGCCCAAGTTATAACTAAAAGGTGTGAAACCTGACATGATTAGTTTGTGTGCAACTTTGACGGATCGTATGGCGTCCATTTTAGATTGCGTTTTGCAGCCGAGTTGTATCATCAGAAGTTATTAGTAGATAATCTAGAAACAAGTTTGCTTTTGTCTGATAGTTAGACATTGTAATTTAGCACATTTGTTGTACAGATATGTAATATGTTATTTGGTGCATTGATGTTAAAACTAGTATGTAGTTTAGTACATTGATGTTTAAAATACGACAGGTGCGACATGGGTAGTAGATTTAGTACATGAAAATACGACAGGTACGACACAATATATAATATGTTGCTTGTCGTATTTTAAAAAATACGACAGGTACGACAGGCTATATGCTCTGTCGCTTGTCGTATTTTAAGAAATACGACAGGTACGACATGCAATATGCTCTGTCACCTGTCGTATTTTAAAAAATACGACATGTACGACAGGCAATATGCTCTGTCACCTGTCGTATTTTAAAAAATACGACAGGTATGACAGACTATTTTATGTACTCATTTGGTATTTAAATTGCAACTATGTGACAGATGTGACAACGTCATTCTTCTTTGCCTTTTTGAATCATCCTCAGTATATTTCGGGACATGATCAACTTGCGTCTCTATTTTGACACCGTTAGCTTCACTCTGCCGAATAGGTATTTCATAATCATCATCGAGATACGCATCATAATCATCATAACCATCATTGGGATCGTAACCATCATCATCATTCCAAATTCGATCCTCCATTAGATCATTTAATCCACGGGCGTCAAATTCGTGTGTAAAAGCACGATTTGATTGTAAAAGCACAACTTTTGTTCGTATCTCTTCTTTTTGGGGCTTCCTCATCTCCTTACCTTGTATGTCTTTTTGTTCATCATTTCTTCGTGGTATAAAGGTAGCATATAGAGGAATCAAATCAGTCAGATTCATACGACAATAGTCTATAAAAACCATAACATCCTCATCTTCTTAAATTGGTGCTACTATTCCAAGAACTTTGTTTGGACCGTATGTCGACTGCATGGAGATATGTAGTTCAAAATCGATTGCATCAATACTTACTGAAGTGTACACTTTCGCTTTTAACGTTTGCAAATCGATGTTAGTTGCAAAATGGAACAACTTCGATTGACTGCTCACGTATGTCATATCTTCTCAAACGGTTTTCCAATGGCCGTGCCACAATAACATACAGGGAACAGTTCCAAACGACATACTTCTACATTTGAGAAAAAAACACATATTAACAAAAACTTATACTCAGATAGTCTTTCGCACCTTTAAAAAATGCGACAAAATCGACAAGCTTATACTAAGAAAGTCTGTCGCACCCTGAAAAAATGACTTAGGCGACAAACTTATACTAAGAGAGAGTGTCGCACCCTAAAAAATGCGACAGGTACGACAGGTTCATATTTCTGGATTCTGTCGCACCGTGAAAAAATACGACAAATGCGACAACATTAAAGCACCAGGCCATTGTCGCACTATTTCGTGGTGCGACAAATACGACAAAGTCGGAAATCCCAGAAAAACGTTCACGATAAATCTGAAAAAATGCAGAGTTTCAGGTCCGAAATGCATAACCCTAGACTATTTTCGTTTGAATTTGACATATACATCTTATATATATCATATTAAACACATATGATATTGTATTGAGATTAAAATTGAAATCTCGGTCAAACCCAACACCATACTTACATGAATAAACAAAGCTTTAGCTCTTGGATTGTTCACTTGATTGTTGTATGAAGTGTTGTAAAAAATGGAAAGAAAAAAAAGAAGAGAAGAAGGAAAGTGTGGAGCAAGTGTGATGAATGAGTAATGGTGAATGTGTTTGATGGGGAAGAAGGGGGAATAAGGAAGACAAGGGTATTTTTGTCCAAATACAATGAAACTGCCTAGATTTGTAAAAAGTTGGAGAATTAGGCTAAAAACGTAAATGGGTTTTAAAATAGGGCCAGTTTTGTAATTATCCCGTTGTTGGGTAGTGAGCTAACAACTATGCACTAATAGACACATCAAAATTCATATTAATGGAATAGTGACCAATCTAGTTTTTAAATTTGATTAGAGACCCTGTACTATTTAAAATAGGTTAGATTTGAGAAATTATTAGAACAACCCGATTTTTCATATCAAATGGATGATCTCTCATACTTATTTTGTTACGTGTAATATGGACCCACATATATTATATAAGGTCCCACTATTTTAATTATTAAGTGGACTCACAATACACGTGTCCAAAGGTGAATTGAGGGTCCTCCAAGTGACATGGAAGACCGGGTGTTTAATATAAGAACTCGTTAGGTACACATAAAAAAACATATCGGGATAACCATATCGTTTTAGATGTGTAGATTTATCGTTTGGAAAAGATGCAATTTTATTACTACTGTTACTAATTCACTCGTACCTAATAGAAAATTTAAATCGGATGATTTCATCAGTTATATACTAACGCATCACATCTTGCAAACAAATTTATCGATAAACTGAAGCAGTTTGTGTATTTGGGCAAGTTGTTTATAATTGTTTTAATAACATAGTGGACATTGTAAGTAGTTTTTTTTGTGATCGACTTGTATCTCTCAGGCTTAAATATTAGTATTTTGACAAGTTGTTTATACCTATGTTAGAAACAGACTAAATATTTTAGAAATAATTGAAGAATGTGACAGTTAAATAACAAGTCAAATAACAATAAACCAATCTATTTAAATTTTTTACAAATAAGGTGTAAAAATACCCATAATATTTACAGACATGAGCAATTTTACCCTTAACGTCTAAAACAGTGCAATTTTATCCCTAACGTTGGCAACCAATCGCAACTTTATCCCATAACGTTGGCAAGTTGAGTCAATTTCAGACATTATTATAAAACATATATATTTTGTTCCTTATTATGCACCAATTGCACCTAAGTTGATTCTAAAAAAAAAAAAGAAATTTCATATTTTTTTATTATTTAATAATAGAATTGGAGATTAATATTTATAAATTCGGTAAAATATTTTGATATTTTTTGTCCAACTCGTACAATAGATAGTATATTTTTTAATTTTTTTTAAAAATTGTTTTCATATCTAATCATATGTTTATGATCTGTTACTAATTAGTGATAAAATGACTTATATTTGAAATGTAGATGCCAAGATTCATGACCGAGAAGATAGTTTAGTGAATTATTTCTCAAATTGATCCTACTTGATAACATTAGGGGTAAAATTGCTCTTGGATGTCAACTTTATGAGTAAAATTGCACCATTTTAGACGTTAGAGATAAAATTATTTCTGGACATAAACGTTATCGGTATTTTCGCACCATATTCCAATTTTTTACAAGACAGTGATAAAATTGTATCATTTATTACAGTAGATGTAAACATGCTCTTTTATAAAAATGATAGGAGGCAAATTTGGACCTGAAAATCTGAAAACAAACACGCAACACATAAACACCTAATTAAACATTTCGAAAATTTCCTTCTTGGAAAATGTAACAAACATGAACCATATTATGCTAAAAAAAAATGTGCAGACAAGCCAATCAATCTAGAAGGAGTTTGTATTATAATTGAAATTAGTTTTGAATTTTATAAAACAAAAATTAAAACTTTTATAAAATGAACAACAAGAGGGATCCAATTAAACCAAAAGCTCATTTAATAACATGGATCTCCGCCTTTAACTCAATGAAGAATGCATCATAGTGGCTAAGCCAGAAAGAAAAAAGAAGCTTTAGAGAACCACAACAACTTCTAAAAATACCACTCGTTCCAATAACCAATAGACTACTAGAAACAACATCATATGTATTAACATTGAACCAATGTTGTAAAAAACGCTAGCCGCTAGTCGGACATATATGCCATAGTTAAAAATTGACATTTTAGCAAAATTTTTGAAAAATTTACTTAGAATTTCATTTTTTAAAAATTATCTACAAATATATCAAGGATTAATTTTAATCATATCAAACTAAGTAAATCATTATTTTTAATATATCTTGAAAACTAAGGTTTATAAATTATGGGTCAAACTAAGTAAATCATTATTTAAGAAAAATTTATACAGAAATTCAGATTTGAAAAATTATTTATAACTATATCAAGTACTAATTTAAATAATGGCAAACTAAGCAAATAGTTGTTTTTCATATATTTTAAAAATTAGGTTTTATGACTTAGGGGTCTAATTTAAGGTATATGATTTATGAATTGAGGTCTAAAATTTATAAATTAGGATATAAAATCATACATATATAAAAAGTAGTGATATTTTAAAAATTAAATTTTGTAATACGATTTAATTGTAATTTTATAAGTTGATGTGATTTTAATGTAAAAAACCATTATTTAATTGTGAAAAAAACCCAAATTTTTATTGGGCTGACATTGGGCCTTCTTAGATGAATTGACCCTTGTACCAAAATGTCCTGACTCAGCATTTTGGTGCCTGATCTCTTAAGCTTATATCCCTTTTTCTGTTGGGTCAAATTAAGTATAAAATTATAACTAGGGCTAATTACAAATCTGACTCAATTAAAGGATTCCATTTACATATCTAACTCACTCTGCTTCCATTTTACCAAATCAGGCACTTTCACCTATTTTGGACAAAATTACCCTTAGTTGTATATAACTGAATATCCAATAATCTCCTCTTTCCCTTTCATTTATTTTCAAATTCTCACAGCAAAATTCATCAACTCAACCCAAGATCTAAGCACATCCATACACCATTCAAGTTCATGTAAGTATCATTTCTTAATTTTTCATACACATTACTAGAAATACACAGTTGGTATTCGAATGTTGTCGCTTGAATCTTGAAATTATTCGATTCCGCCATTTTTGCCCGATAAGTCGCATTCCATTACTGTAAATGCGACAACTGTTGTCGCAGATGCGACAACATTGCTATTGTCGCAGCTGCAACAAAATGGATCTTGTCGCACCAACGGAAGTAGTAAAGATGTGGATGTTACTCTAAGCATGCGAACAATACAAGCTGAAGTATTGCGACCTAACAAGGATGGACATGTTGGTCCTAGCAAACCAACGGAAGTAGTAAGTTATGCTCCCACCATCGAAATGGATGCTTGTATGTATGTTAAGGATGATAACGATGGTGGAAATGGTATTGATTATCAGAACTACAATACTGATGATTATCTGAATAATGATAATCATGATCATTATGATGAGCATTATGATAATGATTATTGTTATGATAATGGTGACAATGTGGAAAATGAAGATATCACTCGGAATGAAAATCCTGGTAAAGGTGTTCATGAAGCATCTAAACAATCTGATCATGTCCAAGGTATCCTATATGAGAGTGGTGATGAAGATAGAAGGAAAAGGATGACTAATTCATTTCGATGGCTTCCAAAGGCATATCTCGCGCCGGTGAATCTGATTGCATCAAAGCAATCAAACGGAGGGACTACTTTGAGGGTGAATGATATATTTTCAAACAAAGTTGAATTCCAAGATTCACTTAGGGAATATGCAATAGAAAATTCGTTCGAATGGAAGGTTTACAGATCAAACAAGTCTTTGTTTTAAGTGAAAGTTAAAGATGTGGACAAATGTAGCTGGAGGGCTAGAGGGATCGTCATTCTAGGTTCCGATAGGTTCAGGCTTTCAAGAATGGATGGTATGGACATACACACTTGTGGGAGAGATCAGATATGTCCACACCATAGGCAAGCGGGGAAACGTGTTGTAGGGATACTACTCCGAAATAGATTTGATTTGGAAAATCGGGTGCATCAGCCAAAGGATATTGTTTTCGATTTTGAACGAGATTTTTCTGTTAATCTCTCTTATATGCAAGCTTGGAGAGCAAAAAACCGGGCATTGGAAACTCAAGGTGGTTCACCGGAGGAATCGTTTATGTTGTTACCGGACTACTGTGAGATGTTGAAGAGTACAAACCCAGGAACCGTAACACATATCGAAACTGATGATGATAATCACTTTAGATTCTTCTTTATGGCTATTGGTGCTTCATTGAGAGGTTCTAAACAACATATTGGACTTGTCTTAGCCGTCGATGGAACTTTTCTAAAAGGTAAATATCCCGGCATATTATACATTACAGTTGCCATTGATGGGAATAATCAGATCTTTCTTGATGGGAATAATCAGATCTTTCCTGTTGCATTTGGAGTTGGCCCGAAAGAAAGTAATAAATAATGGCTTTACTTTATTACTAAATTGAAAGAGTGTATGTACGATGTTGAAGATCTAGCTATTATATCAGACAGAAATCAGAGCATTATACATGCAGTTAATTTGGTTTTTCCTAATGTTGTACATGGGGCGTGCGCTTGTCATCTGCAACAAAATGTGAAGGCCAAATTTCGTGAAATTCGGAAGATATATGAGGAGTTTTGAGAATGTGCAAAATCCTATTGGGTATCTGATTTTAAGGAAAAGTTTGCGACACTTCGTGCACTACATTCTGGTGCTGCCGACTATTTAGTGCAAGTTGAAAAAGAGAAATGGTCACATGCATTCTTTTGTGGTCGTTGGTATACCATTATCACCACGAATATAGCAGAATCATTCAACTTGTTAATGGTGGAGGCTAGACGTCTACCAATCACAATGTTGGTTGAGTTCATACGAACCAATCTCGAGAAATGGTTTTATGAGAGACGTACACAAGCAGGTTATAAACATGTCATTTATTTTATTTTATTTATAATACCTAGCCATTTCTAAGATGTTTAATTTTTTTTTGTTATAGAAGAACGTGAAGGGTATTAGACCAAGTGGGCGGAAGATAAGATGAAAAAGCGTGTACATAAAGCAATACGTTGTTCGTATTTCCCTGTCGATAATCACACCTTTCAAATCGGTGATCGGGCAAAAGGGGGACTTGTTGATTTAAATGCAGGAACATGTACGTGAAGAAAATGGCAACTAGCCCAATTTCCATGTAGACATGTATGCAAAGTTGCTTCTAAAGCAATGATGGATAATGCCTATAGGTGGGTGCACCGTTACTACACCAACGACTCACTTAAGTTGGCATGGGCTGAGTCAATATATCCACTTGGTCCTTTCCTTCCTTAATTGGCTCACCTATCTTCTCTTCACCCTCTCGACCCTTCTCAACCTCATCACTTTTATTTGCCTCATTAACCTTCTTTTCCCCTCCATTATCTGCATTCTTTCCCTCCCCTCCCTCATCACCATCGTCATGACTATAGTGGACACCATGGGATATATCTATTGGAGCATCGTTGGTTCGACTAGACACCTTTAAATCTTGTACATCCCTCTCAATCAATGATGCTCGCTCCCCTAGGCTACCCAACTTCCTATCAACCTTGTCAAATTTACCTTTGCACCACGTATGATGCTATCAAGCACCTCCAATAGAACTTTCTTTAGTTGATCTATCCCATCCGTTTGTGTTCTTGGTGCAATCATAAACTTATCAACGTCATCATCCCCACCCTCCTCATCATCCCCTTCTTCCTCACCCTCCTCCTCCTCATCACCTCCCTCCTCATCACCCCCTTCTTCCTCACCCTCCTCATCATCCCCACCCTTCTCCTTATCACCTTCTTCCCCTGCTTGGGAAAATATATCATCTATATCAACCTCACGTCCTTCGACATGGTCCAATAAATACTTGTACCAGTCCTTCTTTTTATCTTCCTCCTCGACCACAAGACTCACGTTTGGACGATCAACAACCTTACATTG
This sequence comes from Euphorbia lathyris, assembly GCF_963576675.1. Lineage (NCBI taxonomy): Eukaryota > Viridiplantae > Streptophyta > Magnoliopsida > Malpighiales > Euphorbiaceae > Euphorbia > Euphorbia lathyris. The sequence goes on from NC_088912.1 coordinate 11,446,639, forward strand.
CAAACAAATAGTGATGTATTAGTAAACAAATACAAAGTAAAGCAAATAGACCAAAAATCGCATTGCACTTACAACAAATGTTTGTGTAACTGTTTGGTGCAAGGGAGTCACTTCTGGGTCCACTTCAGTAAACATAGAAGTGGATTGCCCAATCTCCTACTGTAATATGCATGAGTAACATTCCACAACTCAAGAATCCAACTATGCAATGAAGAGGTATGTTTTCATAAGAAATAAATACATATACAGATACAACCTTATCGCATTTGTGGTTGAATGCGCTTGCATGCAACAAGGGTTACACTAGGACCTTCTCGCCTTTGTGGTTGAATGCGCTCAAATGCGACAAGGTTTAAACTAGGACCTTGTCGCATTTGTCATTGAATGCGCTCAAATGAGACAAAGGTAACACTACTACCTTGCCGCATTTGAGCGCATTCGACCACAAATGCGACACAGAGGTACACATAAAGGTCACCTTCGAGCACATTCGTCACAAATGCGACACATTCACATTAACAAAACAACATATATATCATCTATCATATACCAAATCAAACAACACTTTCATGTGAATATAAATTCAAGTTAAAAATATATATATACCATATCAAACAACACTACATATATATACCATACATATCATATATCATTTCACCAAATCAATAACATATATAAAAACATACCTGGAAGACGTGTACAAATCCTATAAGTTGATATGGAACTCGTCCCCTATCTCCCTATACATTTGCAGCACAAACCTTCATTCCTTTCTTAATAGACCAATCCAATGTTCTATAGGTCTCCTCCCAAGCCAACACACCCCATGAGAACTCATTAAACAGCTTTGGATAATCTGTAAGTTCGATTATCCAATCCCTTTCATGCATATCGTTAGCGTTATCCAATACATTGCCATGCACAAAGTACAGCATGGCAATCGTAACAGCGTCTTGGTCAAATTCCATAGTCGCTCCCTTCTTCTTCCAGTCTACCACTTTCAAAACTTCAAAGAAATGAATTGTCCTTATTGACTTATATTTCTTAAAGTACTTCTTTCGTAATCTTTGCGGCATCTTTAGTTTGTTCATCCTTTCCATAAATTCTCCCGTGTTTACTCCAAATCTTAAACCACTAATCAATCCAAACTCCCAATCTCCAAACCTCATCTCAACTCCTCTCACTTTGAACCATATCTCTCTATGTTTGCTTTCTTTATTGTAAATTTCCCTCGCTAGGACATGATGAACTATGGTAGATGAAAAACTAGCAATCTTCATATCCAAGTACTGTCCAAAACATGTTCTGCTGAACATTTCTAACTGTTTTTCACTCAAGTGCTTCTTTATCACCGCCCCAGAATCCAAATTGAATCTCACGGTTATTTGAGCATCTGAATCAAACGCCTCCGGATATTTGTAATTGGAGCTCTTCTTGCCCTTTTTGCTTCCCTAGGATCATTCTGCAAGATAACACTAGCAATATACATACACAAATATTAAATTTCAATAACAATGCTTGTCACATTTGAGCGCATTCGTCAAAAATGCGACCAATTCTATGTATATTGTTTGTCGCATTTGAGCGCATTTATAGTAGAATCCGACAAGGTTTATTATACTAGTACCCTGTCACATTCAAGCGCATTTACAGTAAAATGCGACATGGTTTCCATGTTATCCATTAACATTGCATTCGAGCGCATTCAAGCTTCCTATGGCGAAAATTAACGAAGAAGATGAAGGAGACCACTTACCTTATGTTTAGTCCGTTCTTCCTCCTCATTTGCGGCCGCCGCCTTCCTTTTTCTGGCCATGTCGAAATCGCACCGGAGGTAGGAGATGAAAACGCACCGGAGGTAGGAGATGAAAATAACTTGAAAATGCAGAACAGAAGAGAGCCGAATATATATAGAGATGGAAATTAAAAGTATAATGAAGTTGAAACAAAATGAAACTGAAGAAGATGAACCACAAAGAAGTTGAAAGGAAGAAGAACCAGAAGATGAAGAAGAAGCGGAAGCCGAAGTGGAAGTGGGAGGTAGGAGATGAACGTTCAGACTAGAATAAGGGTCATTTTGTCCAAAATGGATGAAAGTGTCTAATTTGGTAAAATGGAAGTAAGGTGGGTTAGATATGTAAATGGAGTCCTTTAGTTGGGTCAAATTTATAATTAGCCCTTATAATTAAGTCATATCACTAAACTTAATTCTTAATATGTCATTATTTTTTATATATTATGATTTTACACCATAATTTAATAGTTCTAAACTCCAATTCATAAATCATAAACGCTAAAAAATATATTCTAGACTCCTAATTATAAATTCCAATCCTTAAAATATATTAAAAGTACTGATTTTACTAGTTTGACATAATTTAAAATCATTACTTGACATAATTGTAGATATTTTTTAAAAGTGAATTTATATATAAATTTCCCTTTTCGTTTCTTTTTTATTTCCACGTGGAAGCTTTAGGAGAGTTTTTGCTGGATTTTAAAGTCGAAGTTTGAGAAATTTGGATTAAAAATCTACATCTTGAAACATCCGATTTTTTATTTGACTTTGAGGACCTCCCATACATATTTAGCAGCAGTGGGCTTAGGACGCAAGACTGTAGGGACTTCCAGTGTTTAAGTACACAATTTCCATTGAAAGCTCCTATGTTTGATTCCCTATGAAAGTAATTATTTTTTTTTTATTTATACAAATATTAAAATTAGGGAATTGAGTATAAAATCATACTGAAAAGTTATTTTGATAATATGATTTAATTATAATTTTTTAATCAATAGTGATATTCATATAAAAGTTCTAAAAAATATTTAGGTTTTAAAGGTCAAATAATTAGTATTTTAAACTTAAAAGAGACCAATTGATTTTTTTGAATATAGACTCAAGGTTCATCTAAAATTTTGTCATATCATTTGGTAACATTTACTCGTATTTCCATAAGTGACATTTAACACGTTTTGGATGAAAAATTGATCGATTTATTAAATTTTTTTGCCACATGAAACAATTTTTGACACATGATGTATAGACGTGGCAATTGATTTAAATTTCCACCATATAGATTTAATATGTAGATAAATAAGCAACTAGTTTGTTTCCTTATTTATCCACATATTAAGTCTATATAGAAAAAAAAAATTATTGGCAAAAAAAAAAAAAAACAAATCGGTTAGTTTTTTTTTTATCTAAAATAAGTTAAATGTTACTTATGGAAATACTCCAAGAGGTAAATGTTATGAAATAATACCATATTAGCCAAATGACAAAATTTTGGATAACACATGGGCTAAATAGGGGTTTAATCTATAATTTAAAGAAATTAAGAAACATCTTTTTGATTTTGAATAAACAATTGTATTTAGTGAACATAATGATACGTACCGTACAATTATTATTAATGAAATAATTTTTTTTTAATCATGTATTGAAATATATTGAAATTTTTTTACGTAATTTTTTTTATTAAAGAGCCATTTATTTATTATTCCGTCTAGGGTCCGTAAATTATCAGGACTGGTCCTGATCATGTGTAATAGGGAACTATACATATTACTAATACTAATAAACCTAGATCTAACGGTGAATGATTAAATACTATATGGTCATTAAGATCCATATAATCAAAACTGAAATCTTGTACTTATTGTTGGGTCACTCAACACTAGTGGATATTTACTTTATGCCCGGTATGGTTTTAGGTGTGAGAAGGTTTGAAGCTTAGAATTAATATTATAACTGCACTCTATTTTTTTTATTTATTAAATACATTCTTGAAATTAGTTAGGATTGTTTTGCATAAGAAAATTTGTTGTCTCCGTTTTTATATCACCTTATCCGTCTCTCATTCAATTTGCGATACGTGGTATTATTCTACTTTAATCAAATTTAACTAAAGTTAATAAGATTAAAGTTGGATAACTATGTTACATGTTAGAAATTAAATGAGAGACCAGTAAAGAGACACCATATTTTCTTCTGCTTAACATAATACTTTCGAGTTTCATTTGCCTCCACTAGTTAAAAATTCTGAATCCGTCCCTGGCTATGACTATCCTGAAATTTAAAATATATTTGGTTAAAAATCTAAAAAAAATAGAAAAAATGACCAAAGAGTTAACCGTAACAAAAAAAATAAAGAACTTATAATATATTTTTTAAAATAAAATAACTAAACAAACGTACAAAAAAAAATTTGACACTAATAAATTATTTACCCTAAAATCTTCTCATCCAATAGAAGAGAGATGTAATTAGATTACACCACGTTGAAATTGTGACGAACAAAAAAAAAATGAATTGGGACAGAGATGAATGGTGTTGTTGGCTAGTGAGCTAACAAATATGCACTAATAGAGTACACCGTCACATTAATTCAAATAGTGACAATAACATTTAATGGAAATAGTGACCAATTTTTTTTTTTTTTGCTTGAATAAATATAGTGACCAATCTAGTGTTTAAATTTGATTAGAGACCCTTTTCTATTTAAAGCATGTTGGGCGCACATAAAAAAAAAAGAAAGGGTGATTAATTTATTAGTCTCTATATTTTGATAAAACATATTATTTAGTTCCTGTATTTTCAGAAATACACGATAAGGTTTCTAACCTTTTTCTCAGTGAATTGTTTTGTCATTCCGTCTGTATGTTAGATTTTTTACCGTTTATAAATTCAGAAATGACTAAATTACCCTTTACTATTTATCAGTTAAAAGCAATTCACACCTCTATGTTTTTCTCTCACAACTCGCGCTCACAAAAAAATGGAGAAAGGATTGAATCCCTAACCCATAATCGAATCGCTCATGCTCACTCTTCCTGTTTGAATTGAAGGTAGAAATCGACTCAAATCTCTCTCGCTTACTCTTCCTGTTAGAATTAAAGGTGGAAATCCTCTTACTCTCAATGGTAAGTTTAATTTCCTTCATATTCTCAACTCATGTTTACTGCTACTGCTTCAGTGATGATGAAAGTTGTTTCTGCTAATCCAAATTGACTAACAGAATCTTCATAAGAGTCTAACGGCAGGGACTAAATAGTTCACCGAGAAAAATGTTAGGGACTAAACAGTTCATCACAAAAAAGGTTAGGGACCTTACTATGTATTTTTGAAAATACAGAGACTAAACAATGTATTTTGTCAAAATATAGAAACTAATAAATTAATTACCCTAAAAAAATATCAGGATAGATTTATTTTAATTGTACAAAATGATATGGTGCAATTTTATAATTTTATCACTAGTATTGTCAAAGTAATATTACTTTTACTCATACCTGATAAAAAAATAGAATGATTTGACAGTTATTATATTATTAATATTATATTAGATATTCCAAACAGATTTATCAATAAACTAAAGCAATTTTGGTATTTCGGCAAGTTGTTTATAATTGTTGTAATAACATAATTAATATTATAGGTAGTTTTTTTTGCGATCGACTTGTATCTCTTAGACTGAAGTATTAGCATTTTGACAAGTTGTTTATACCTGCGTTAAAAACAGACTAAAGAAATAATTGAAGTTCCACATGTTCAATGTGACAATTAAATTACAATAAACCAATCTATTACAATTTTTTATTAAGCGTGTGTAAAATTATATCATTTCTTAAGAATAAATATGCATATTTACAAAAATGATTAGAGGAAAATTTGAACCTTATTAACGAAAATCTGAAAAGAAACAAGAAGCACACGACCATCTATTAAACATTTTTTTTTGATGAAATCTATTAAACATTTTGAATATGCTTCGTCCTACTAATATTCTAGAAAACAAAAACAAAATAGAAATCTGAAAGATAATTTCACTAGTAAAGTTGAGTAGCCATAACAACACATTTAGTAAGATAATCAACAACAACATTTTCTTCTCGAAAAATATAACAAACATGAACCATATTATGCTCAAAATTGCGTAGAGAAGCCAATCAGTCTAGAAGGAGCTCCCAATATAATGGAATTTCAACAAATTAACGACATACATGGAATCACGTTCTAACCAAAACGGAACCAATTTAAACTCATCTCTTTTAATAGCATAGGTCGCAATCTTTAACTAAGTGAAGAACGCATCAAATTGGCCAAGCCAGAAAGAAAAAAGAAGTTTTAGAGAAGTCACTACAACTTCTAAAAATACCACCCGCTCCAGCAACCAACAGACTACCAGAAGAAACATAATATGTATTAGCATTGAACCACAATTGTAAAAAAGTTAGGCGACAGTCGGATGGACAAGGCCCTCGAAGATTAACCAAGACTTAGTCGGGGATAATAGGCGCTCAAAATTGAGAATCTGTCCTGATCTTCTCCAATTAGTCTCTTTGGACTTTTTTTTGCCATTAGACAATTTTTAGCAGCATAGGCTCTGCTTTGACCGCCTAGGGAGCACCTAAGTAGCAATGAACAAAAGCATTTATTTATTATTATTTTTTATTATAATTCTCTTTTGAATATCGTCACATGGTTATCCAAGAATTGTGCTTATTATTTTCAGATATTTTAATTTAACTGGCGTTTTCTACCTTTTTCATTATATGGTTTAAGATTTTAATGACATTGTTTCACAACTTTTAGTCAGTTATATTACTTGTAAAAATTATATTTTATTTCTAGTTGTAAAAATTATATTTTAGTGAGTTATGTGCCCAGGTCTTTAGAGGAAAATATAATGTGAACGACTCTATCCTTGCTGCAAAGATGGGAAATGGTCCTAGTCTGGAGAGGGCTTATGGAAGCGGTTATTCTGTTAAAAGAGGGGATTGGTTGGAAGGTTGGGGATGGAAAGAGCATCAAAATCCTTCATGATCGATGGGTTCCTGAGATTCCCTGTATGCCTCCCCTGGTGACTAAAACATCTCCTCTAGAGGCCCATGTTAAGTGCTTAATTGATGCTGCGAGTTGTCGGTGGAAGGAAGAGCTTATAAAGGGAATTTTTACTGAGGAGGATGCAAGACAGATTATCAAAATTCCGCTTAGCCATGGTGATGCGGACATCCTAACTGGGCTCAGTAATAACACGCACCTTGGCGGATCTCATCTCGGCGTATCCACAGAGGTTGTATCTAAGAGGGCGGATCCCCTGGACACGCGAGCGGGGCGGATCTAGGCGTACGCCATGAGGTGTACCAACAACTACACTGGGCGGATCTCAAGATTACTTCCTGCCGAAGGAATTCACCAACAACCTCTGACGCCCCGTACCTGCACCTCTGTACCTGTTGTCTAGGCGCATTACCTATTTTACCCTTTTATTGTTAACCATATTGTAACCCTAATAGGGATAGCCCCTGTCCTTCTATTTATCTTTTGGAGGTTGTATTTAAACCCTCATTTTGTAAGGATAGGGCAACTTTTATCAATCAACTATCATTTCTCTTTGAGATTAAGGTTTATACCTTTGTTATCGGGATTCACTCCTTCTAGTCTAGCTAGAGAAGAAGATATTTGTTGGTTTACGATTAAAACCTCCATTTATCGCTTTCAATCTGTATCAGTTGGTATCAGAGCCAATCGTTTCCTGACCCGAAACTTCTTTTGGCAATAGTTCAAACCGGAGATATGAGGAGCTGAGAGAGCACCTCGCGGAACAAATCCAGGCCAGGCTTGAGCGGCAGAAACAAAACGACCAACGATTCCAGGAGCTAACCGCTTCCTTGGAAAACCTTAGATTGGAGATCCGTGCAGTGGTCAGGCCAGCCGCCGGGGAGTCCGACCAGAGGAGGGAAGGAGTCCTTGAACCACGACCCCAAAGGCAACCCACGCCACCTCGACTGCCATTGACAAATGTCCAACTTCCACAAATGGGTCCTAGGGATCCTGAGGTAAGAAGACCTAACTTTGTCCTTGTGCATAACGCTGATAGCGATAGTGATGATTTTGAGGATCTTGGGAATAATGGTGCCTTTAGAAATATGAGGGATGTTGGTCCGATTGATAACATGCGTGTGGGTATGGCTAGGGCAGAACCAGACCTAGGAAACTTTGATAGAGATGACGCCTTTAAGCTAAAAATAGATTTACCATCTTTTGGTGGCGAGCTGGATATAGAGGGATTCTTAGATTGGTTATCGGAAGTTGAACGTTTCTTTGAGTATGCTGGGATTCCTGATGAGAGGAAAGTAAGGCTGGTGGCGTATCGCCTAAAGGGTGGCGCATCAGTTTGGTGGGATCAGATGAGTGAAGAAAGAAGAAGAGGGGGCAAAGATCCGATTAGATCTTGGCTACGGATGAAGGCGGTGCTGAGGGAGCGGTTCTTACCGCCGGACTACGAACAGTATATCTACAGCTCCTACAGAGGATGCTCTCAAGGGACCCAAAGTGTCCATGAGTATACTTCTGAGTTCTTAAGGCTTTCGGCGAGAGCCAACCTGTCTGAAACTGAAAGCCAAAAGACCTCTAGGTATCTAGAAGGATTGAGATACAATATCCAGGATCGTATTGGCACACAGATGGTGGTTAGAGTACAAGATGCTAGGAATTTAGCCCTCAAGGCTGAGTCCCAACTGACCGGGAGATCCAGGAGATCCGCCACTACTGAGTATATGCCTGGAGGAAGAGATAACGTGAAGTCTTACGACAAAGGCAAGCAGGTGGCGAGTGCCAGTGGGGCCAAGGTTAACAGTGTGGGAAAGGGATCCGTTGGAGATACTAGACCATACAAAGAAGCACCTATACCACCCAAGAGCAACAATCCGTATGCAAGGCCAGCACCTTTCAAATGTTTTCGGTGCAATGAGCCAGGACATAGATCCAATGAGTGTCCTAGAAGAAAGAGCGCCAACATGGTGGAAAGGTATGAAGATGACTATGACGAAGAGGATGAAGTATTTTGTGAACCCTTGGGAGAAGATGATGAGGTGGCGGGTGAAGAGAGGTACGCCATTCATGTGGTACGGCGTTTGTTAGTCTCCAGCCGGATAGAGGGCGATCAGAGGCACCGACTATTCAGGACCCGCTGTCTTGTGAAGGGCGGGCGATGTAATGTGATAATAGATAGTGGGAGCCAAGAGAACATTGTGAGTAGCAGCGCCGTTCGGAAGTTTAGGTTGTTGGTAGAGGCGCACCCTGATCCCTACAGGGTGGGATGGATCAAGAACGTGGGCGAGTTGAGGGTGACCCAGAGATGCAAGGTACCGATTGAGATTGGTAACTATCATGATGAAGTCTGTTGTGATGTGGTCGATATGGACGCATGCCACCTATTGTTGGGCTGACCCTGGCAGTTTGATAACAACGCCACCCACGCCGGAAGAGAGAACACTTACAGATTTGTGAAGAATGGGTGAAGTTTGTCCTTACACCAATGGTGAGAGAGCCAAAGGCCGACGAGAAGTCTACCTTGGTAGTCTGTCCTACACACAAATCGTTTGTCAGCGAATGTGAAGAGAGCCAAATGGTATACGTGGTAATGGTTAAGGCGAATCACGAATCCGCCCAAAGGGACGAAAGGGAAATACCGAGTGAAGTGACCCGCCTACTTGGCGAGTATCAAGATCTGTTCCCCGATGAACTGCCGAGTGGGTTACCACCTTTGAGGGACATCCAACATCATATCGATCTTGTGCCCGGGGCTAGTTTACCAAGCCTCCCACATTATCGAATGAGCCCAAAGGAGAATGATGTCATGAGACAAAAAGTGGAGGAACTCATCGAGATGGGATACGTTAGGGAGACTATGAGTCCTTGCGCTGTTCCAGCTTTACTTACACCGAAGAAGGATGGGTCTTGGCGGATGTGTGTTAACAGTAAGGCTATTAACAAGATCACCATCAAGTATAAGTTCCCGATTCCAAGGTTGGAGGACATGTTGGACCAACTTGGCGGATCTCGAGTCTTCTCCAAGATTGATCTCAGGAGTGGGTATCATCAGATACGAATCCGATCTGGGGATGAGTGGAAGACTGCCTTCAAGACAAGAGATGGATTGTATGAATGGTTAGTTATGCCCTTTGGGATGACCAACGCCCCTAGTACTTTTATGAGACTGATGAATCAGGTGCTTCGCCCAGTAATTGGGAAGTTCGTAGTTGTGTATTTCGACGACATTTTGATCCACAGCCAGACCTTGGCGGAACATGAAGAGCACTTGCAGACCGTGTTTGACCTGTTAAGGAAACACCAACTATACACCAACACCAAGAAGTGTGACTTTGTCATGGAGAGCTTAGTTTTCCTTGGATTCGTGGTCAGTGGGAATGGAATCCAAGTTGATGGGGAGAAGGTAAGAGCCATCCGAGAATGGCCTACCCCGAGGAACGTGGGGGATATCAGGAGTTTTCATGGGCTAGCAACGTTCTATCGCCGATTCATTAAGAACTTCAGTTCCATAGTGGCCCCGTTGACAGAATGTTTGAAGAAAGGAAAGGGGTTCGAGTGGGCGGACGCCCAAGAAGAGAGCTTCGCCTTGATCAAGGAAAAGCTGAGTACAGCGCCAGTGCTGGCGTATCCCGATTTTGACAAATTGTTTGAAGTTGAGTGTGATGCCAGTGGAATTGGGATTGGTGGTGTCTTGATGCAAGAAAAGAGGCCCATTGCCTACTTCAGTGAGAAGCTCTATGAGGCACGGCAAAGGTGGGCAACATATGATCAAGAGTTTTATGCTGCAGTGAGGGCATTGAAAGTATGGGAACATTACTTGGTGGGAAAAGAGTTCATCCTCTACACTGACCATCAAGCTCTCAAATACCTGGGAAGTCAGAAGCAACTTCGAAGCGCCATGCACGCCCGGTGGTCCGCCTTCATAGATAAGTTCCCCTATAAGCTTATCCATAAGGCAGAAAAACAGAACATAGTGGCGGACGCTTTGAGTCGGAGGATTGCACTAATAAAAACAGTCAACCTGGAGACCGATTGTTTCGAACACATCAGAGGAGAGTACCTGGCGTATCCTGACTTTGGAAGTATCTGGGAGAAGTGCCAGCGCCAACCTGGGGATGGGGCGTATCACTTAATGGATAAGTATCTAATGAGGGGAAACCAACTTTGTTTACCCTGCACTTCTATCCGCGAGAAGGTGGTCCGAGATCTACATGGCGGATCCCTGGGGGGGCATTTTGGGCGAGACAAGACATATGCAGCAGTGAGTTCCCGTTATTTCTGGCCCAAAATGAGAAGAGATGTGGCGTACATGGTAGAACGATGCTATATCTGCCAGACCACCAAGGGACATGCTACAAATGCTGGCTTACAGCTGCCCTTGCCTGTACCAGAAACCATATGGGAGGATCTGTCCATGGATTTTGTCCTAGGGTTACCCAGAACTCAGAGAAGCATGGATTCCATCTTTGTGGTTGTTGACCGATTTTCGAAAATGGCACACTTCATACCATGCCGTAAGACTAACGACGCCTCAGCGACTGCCAAGCTATTCTTCAAAGAGGTTGTCAGATTACATGGTGTACCAAAGAGCATTGTCTCAGACCGTGACACAAAGTTCTTGAGTCACTTCTGGCGGACCTTGTGGGCTCTTTTTGATACTTCTCTGAAGTTTAGTACCACCGCCCACCCTCAGACAGACGGACAGACAGAAGTGGTCAATCGGACTCTGGGAAACTTACTGCGCAGCAAATGTAAGGATAAGCCTAGGATGTGGGACGTGGTTTTAGCACAAGCTGAGTTCGCCTACAATGGATCTGTACACTCGGGAACTGGGAAGTCACCTTTTGAGGTGGTATACACTAAGACCCCGAATCACGTCCTTGATATAGCCCATTTTCCCAAAGGAAACGTGACTGCAAACCAGCTAGCCAAAGACTATGTCCAGATGCATCAAGAGGTGAAGGAGACTCTTGAGGAGAGAAACCAGAAACTAAAGGCTAAGGCGGATGAGCACCGCAGGGACCTACAGTTCGAAGTGGGAGATGAGGTTATGGTACACTTGGGAAAAGAGAGACTCGCCAACGCCACAAGCAGCAAGCTTCGACCGAGAAAGTACGGGCCATATAAGATCACCAAGAAGGTCAATGCCAATGCCTATCACATAGCTTTGCCAAATTAGCTTGGTAAAGTCTCACCGGCGTTCAATGTTCGTGACCTTAGCCCGTGGAAGTCAGATGGCCCTTTGGAGAACAACACCGACAAGCCAGTGCTGAATTCTTTTAAAGAAGGAGAGAATGATGCGGACATCCTAACTGGGCTCAGTAATAACACGCGCCTTGGCGGATCTCATCTCGGCGTATCCACAGAGGTTGTATCTAAGAGGGCGGATCCCCTGGACACGTGAGCGGGGCGGATCTAGACGTACGCCATGAGGTGTACCAACAACTACACTGGGCGGATCTCAAGATTACTTCCTGCCGAAGGAATTCACCAACAACCTCTGACGCCCCGTACCTGCACCTCTGTACCTGTTATCTAGGCGCATTACCTATTTTACCCTTTTATTGTTAACCATATTGTAACCCTAATAGGGATAGCCCCTGTCCTTCTATTTATCTTTTGGAGGTTGTATTTAAACCCTCATTTTGTAAGGATAGGGCAACTTTTATCAATCAACTATCATTTCTCTTTGAGATTAAGGTTTATACCTTTGTTATCGGGATTCACTCCTTCTAGTCTAGCTAGAGAAGAAGATATTTGTTGGTTTACGATTAAAACCTCCATTTATCGCTTTCAATCTGTATCACATGGCAGACCTGGTGACCAACTAGTGTGGGCGTTCACCAAGTCGGGAGAGTTCTTTGTTAAATCTGGTTACCACCTTGCTGAGCAGGGGAGACGAGGAAGAGGGATGCAGGCTTCAACATCTGAGGGTACTCCTCCTATTTGGCGAAAAATTTGGAAACTCCCTGTACCTGTCAAAATTAGGTACTTTTTATGGAGATGTTGCAATGGTTCATTGCCTTGTTTGGCTAATTTACTTAAAAGACATGTTGAGGTGGATACGACTTGTCGCGGATGTGGTGAAATGATGGAAACTGAAACATGTTTTCAAAAGTTGTATAAAAGCTAAGGAGCAATGGAGGAACTTTCCGTATGGGGGTCGTGTTGATAAAATCCAAGGAAATAATGCTCTGGTATGGATTGATAATGTGTTTAATACTCTTTCTATAGAGGAGTTAAAATTCTTTGCTGTTTTTTTGTGGCTTTTATGGTATGATCAGAATCAACGCCATCATAATGCGGAGGTTCTGAATAAAATTAGCATCACCGAGAGAGCACAGGGTCTGCTGATAGAATGACAGGTAAGGAGCAAGAGGCGTATGCTGCTGCTGGGGAAAGGAGAAGCGCTGGGATGGAAAAATGGTTTCTACCACCGTTAGGTCAGTTGGAGCTGAATGTTGATGCATCTTTTGGATCGGAAGGGGAGCGTTGCGGGGCCGGAGTTGTTGTTCGGAACGATAAAGGAGAGGTTATGATGTCTATAGGTTTTCCGATGGGAGCTTGTCTGTCGGTATCAGGTGCGGAAGCAATTGCAATTAGAGATTGTTTGAGAATTGCAAAGGATGCTGGTTTTGTGGATTTAATTGTTGAATCTGATGCAAAAACCGTTGTTGATTCGATCCTGGGGAAAACAGAGGTCTCGGCATAGCTTAAGTTCATTTTGGAAGATATTGTTGACATCGGGAAGGATTTCCAGCAGCTACATTTTTCATTTGTCAAAAGGGATGCTAATTAGGTGGCTCATGAACTTGCTAAGTGGGGAGCTATGCTTACTGAACCAATTATTCTTATGGAAGAAGTGCCTAACTTTCTTTTATCAATTGTGAACCTGGATAGTTCTGGATATAAAATGAGATATTGTTATAAAAAAAAGATATTGTTGTTGAAATTTAAATATTTACGCATATTACAATACATATTTTTTCTATATTTAATAATTTTATATTATTTTTTTTAAAAAAATTCATATTATTATTTTTAGATAGTATACCACTTATAATTGAATTTATATAACAATTATTTTATTAATAAATAGAAAAAAAATATGATGATAAAGATATCATTGTTTTTTTAAGAGTGCATTGAACCACAAAGTAGGGGGGACAACCATTAAACAGACATGACCTGTATAGGAATGCGAGAGCAATAAAAAATCTATGGAGAATACTCTTATCAAACAAAATATAACCCTTTTTTTTTTGAAAGGGAATAGAAAACTTTAGCAGAGTTGGGGAATGAGATTATAACTAAAAAAAATAAAAAGAATGATTAAATTATTTTTTTTATAGAAGCTGGGACGATAAAAGAATGATTAAATTAATAAAACAAACACCAACAAAAAAAATGACGCATCCCTTTCTATTATCCATTTTTTGAAACCCCAAAACAAATGCCCCCTAACATCTTTCACCTCTGCCTACATGGAACATAAAGTTGGGCCAATAATAGGCAAAATGCAGCTCAACCATCAAGAGTAAGCTTATTAATGTAAGGTTTACTTTCTTAGAGATCGTTCTAAAGATGGGATTATTGAGGTTATTCATTGTAGAACTAAAAGGCAAATGACAAACATCATAACTAAACCATTAAAACTGGAAGCATTTAAACGTCTATGGAAAGAATTGGAAGTTCGCGAAGAAGTAAACTGAGCAATGTTAAGTAAGCAGTTTATCTGATTGTAACTACTTGGAGTTTGTTTTTAATAAATGTCTAATTTGTAGGAACCACTTCTAGTAGATTTCTTCTACTTTATTTCTCTGCTAACTAACTCCATATTGTGAGGGTGTTTGTTTTAGCTTTTCGGAGGAGCGTTTAGCGTTTCACTCCAAACCGCATGAAAAATAGCGTTTGGTTAGGTTTATATAACCGCAGCGTTTAGCATTTTTTCTGAAATCTGCAGCGTTTTGGAGCGTTTCACGAAAAGCTCCTATTTGGAGCTTTTCCTAAACAGCTGTTTGTAGTTATTTGTTATTGACAAAATTATCTTTTTTATTTCCACAAAATATGTTTATTATTTAATATTATTTATATTTCTATAAAATAATTACCGGAAGAACAATGTTTTGTTGCGTTCAATAAATTTTTTTATTTTTTATATAGATTATTTTTATTAATTTGTGTAATACATTTTTATTTTATAATAGGATAAGGTGTAAAAATATCCCTAACATTTATAGCTAGGAGCAATTTTACCTTTAACGTCTAAAATGGTGCAATTATACTCCTATTGTAAACATTATAGGTATTTTTTCATACTTTTCCTTTTATAATTTCATCGTTGATTAATTTAAAACATGTCCATTTTAGACATTTTAAATCCGAACAGCAGCAGTTCAATATAATTTTACCAAATACTAGTAATTAAACAGCTAACAGCTTACTGCAACTGCAAACAGCTAACAGCAACCGCAACAGCTATTAGCTAACAGCTGAAGCAAACAGGCCCTGTGTGTAGATTTTCCTTAATAATATTATCGAAATATTTTCAGAGTTACATAGTTACATTAATTTGTACATACATAACTTGTAAATTTTATATATATGAGTAGCATATACAATATTTTCGTTAATATCGAAAATAATTATAGTATTTATTACTCATATCTATAACGGACTCATATCAACACGTGTTAAAAAAAAAAATTAACAAGCTTAGCTATCCGTTAGAAGTTTGGTTTTCTATTGTTTAGTTTTATGGATATATCCCAATTATTAGCTTTATTTAAAAATAAAATAAAGGGAAAATTATAAAATTGGGTCAAATAGGAACCTCATTTACATATTTAATTTATTTACTTAACCTACTACTACATATCTAGACTATTTTTGTGTGACTTTTCCAAAATACCCTCAATATGTTTGTAATTTTACGGCGCGGCCGTCTCCCTTCCGTCTGACTTCGCGAATCGATGATTTCGCGACGTATGTGAAGCTAATGTTTGGTTTAGTTGATGATTTTAATCCGCATATGCGAAATTTGGACGTGTTTTTAAGAGTATTTGGGAAGTGGTATATAACAAAAAAGGCCAAACAACAAGGGGATTCTAACATTAAAATCATAATATTATCAAAATTTACAACAAGATTGCCACAATTATTCAACATTAAAACCATAACATTATCAAAATTTACAACAAGATTGCCACAATAAACTCCTTACAAATCAGTTCAAAGTAAACGTGACGAATCTGGAGGGAAATTTCTCTCTTTACAGGAAGTCCAGACTTTTTGAGATGATAAATGGAAGTCCAGACTTTTTGGCATGGACGTTTCCCATGGTGCACACCAAGATTGGCACAATCTCTCCTGACGAATCATTTTAAAGTGAATATGCCAATCTTGAGGGAAATTTCTCCCTATACATGAAGGAAAGTCATCTTCCCTACACCCGAGTACGCCGCCTTCCAGAAAGGGAATTTATGTATTCAACCAACTTCAGAAAAAATTAATCGTGTTAGGCAGAAAAAATGACGATTTGGCTTCGCGAAATAACGATTAGTGAAGTATGCGAATGTAAATGTGTAGGGAAGAGGATGATTTTACTTAGTGAATCGATGCTTTCGTGAAGTCTGCGAGGTCTGAAACGTGATGATCTACGTCGCATATCGATGCTTTCGCGAAGTCTGCGAGTGAAATCATGAACTTTTCTACTCGCAGACTTCGCGAAATAATCGATTCGCTAAGTAGATCGTCACGTTTCAGGCTCTTTCTCATCGCAGATCTTCGCAAAATCATCGACTACGCGAAATGATTTTCTGAAAAAACGCGGAGAAAACAGTAGATAATTACATTTTTCGTGCCTTTCACCCTTAAAATCGACAATAACAATATGATAAACTGGGAAAAATGATGAAAATAACGTAGAATAACCATTTCTTTGATGGTCACAAGAAGAAAGAAACTAAGGAACAAACAGGAATAGGAAGATGAAGAACAATGGCTTCGTTTTTTGGGATTAGGAAGATGAAGAATCAAGAGATGAAGAGAGGAAGAAGAGAAATACATTATGATGTGAAGAAATTGTGCAGATTTCGCGCAATTTAAAGGAAAAGAGGAATATCAAAGGTCTAAAAATCATTTGGGGAAGAGCAGCAGGTTTCGTAACCCGAAAGGAGAAGGGGAAGATGAAAGAGTAAGGGTATTTTAGGAAAGTCACATAACAATAGGTAAAAATATGTAGTAGGTTGAGTAAATGGGTTAAATATGTAAATTGGTCTCCCATGTGACCCGATTTTGTAATTTTCCCAAAAATAAAAAGAGAGGAACAAATAAAAAAATTACAAGTAGATGTCATGCAGTTTCGTCGATTTGCAAATAGGTATCCGTTCTATTTTATTTTGCAAACGCAATTCTGTATTTCGCAAAATTTTGCATTTTTTTACTTTGCCAAAGTTAACCGATAAAGACCTTAAAATGAAAATATTCAAGAATTAAAGTTGTTTAGTATCATATTTACAATGTAACCATATTTTTTCTCTCTTTAAACATTAATTTTCTCTCATAAAAAAACAATACCTAAATGACATTCAAATCTAAAAAGTTGAAGAATTAAACTTGGTTAAAATATTATTTAACTCTTGAAAATTTTCATTTTAAAATCGTTTCTGACAACGTGAATCGAAATGCAAAATTTTTGCCAATCGTGGAAACCACAATACATCTGCTTGTAATTAACCTAGGAATAAATGGAAGTTGTAGATGGGGGAACAGGGTGTTGATACTTAATTTTACTTTTATTAAATACCTTCAAGTGAATTGATTTAAAATAGGCATCACAAAGAGGCATCTCTTTCTATGACAAACTTGATTTTATTTGTTGTTATTAAACATTGGAAGGTTATTTGTTGTTATTAAACATTGGAAGGTGTCAGAATAATACAGAGAACACTAGATAGAACATAGGAGTAAATTACACCAATAGCCACTGAACTTTACTCATTTTAACATTGTGACCACTAAACTTTAATTTTTAACAGTGTAGTGTAGCCACTGAACTTTATTCTTTTTAACACTGGTGGCTATTGAACTTTAACTAATTCCTCAAAATGACCGGTAACGACCTCAAAATGAAAATATTCAAGAATTAAAGTTGTTCAGACCGACATTTACCATGAAACCATATTTTTTATTTTCTAAAATCACCTTTTTTTTTGGAGCTCTCTCTCTACACACACTCTCTACTAACAAAAAAAAACACCTAAATGACCTCAAAACGAAAATTTTCAAGAATTAAAGCTTTTTAGAATATCATTTAACTCTTCGAATTTTTTATTTTGAGGCCGTCAATGGTCGTTTTGAGACGTTGAGTGGCACCGGTGTTAAAAAAATGTAATGTTGAATAGCTATACTGTTAAGAATTGAAGTTCAATGACCATAATGTTAAATGGATAAAGTTTAGTGGCCATGGATGTAATTTACCCAAGAACATGGAAAATATTAATTAATTATTGTAATGTCTTCTTCCTCCAGTGCCACCCTCCCTCTGGCAATTAAAATAAACAGCAGCAACAGGAGAGCCAAGATTATAGTCCTGTGAAAAGTTTCTACAACTGAAATTATGACGGTAAGCAGGTGCAAACACTGTTTGTCTTCCTAATTGCCTATATAATATGAATACAAATCTATGTATTCCTATTAATGGTGTTGGACTCTCATAGAACACTATTTCTTGACCAAAACCTGCCCCTGTTGTTGCTGGGATATCAGTCACCAACCTACAAAATCATGTGGTAAAAATAGTAAAAATTATAATTTATTCTAGGTATTATTAGTGGCGAATATAGGATTATTCGGTTGGGGTGGATTTTACATGTGGTGAGTAAATTTTTTTTTTCTAAATCGAACTTATTTAAATTTTTTCGTATATATACGTGTTATAATCAGAATGGTCAATAGCCAATTTTTAAGTACCAATGTAAATTTTTTCAAAGCTAACCTATATTGTGTTTAAGATTCTTAACATGTAAAAAAAAAGTTGTGTCTAATAGAAAAAATCGAATTTAGGAAGGGCCTAATAGGCAAAAAAAAAAAAATTAGAAATTTAAGGAGCCAAAAAAAATAGAATTTTGGATTTAGAAGAGGGTCTAATAGAAAAAAATGGAATTCTGGATTTAGAGAGTGTCTAACAGACACAAAAAAAAAATTGAAATTTTGGATTTAGAGTAGGCCTAATAAGACATGTGCCAATTTTGGATGCTAATTCAGCACCCGATCTAAATTTTTTGGAAACAGTGTGGTCGGAACCACCACAACCTCAAATTTTGTAGAGATAGGGGGCCGAAACTACTCGTGGTCATGGTGGTTCCGGCGGTCGGAGGGACAGGCCCAAGGCTCCCCTTGTCTCCGCCCCGGGGTATATACACTCATTTGGGTCGTGAAACTAAAGCTCGAAAGTCAATTAGAACCTTAAACTATTAAAATCATCAATCAGATCCAAAACTAAACAAAAATCATCAATTAAGTCCTCATCCTATCCTACAATCAGAAACTGTGACTATTTTTTATAGACTGTAATAATCTCTGTGATAGTTCAAAATGGGTTTGGGGAAAAAGGTATGAAATTGTTCAACCGAATGATTTTCTACGAGACCTCAATTGATGATTTTTTTTTTTGTAATGGAGACTTAGGGGGTGTTTGTTTTAGCTTTTCGGAGGAGCGTTTAGCGTTTCACTCCAAACCGCAGGAAAAATAGCGTTTGGTTATGTTTATATAACCGCAGCGTTTAACATTTTTTCTGAAATCTGCAGTATTTTGGAGCGTTTCACGAAAAGCTCCTATTTGGAGCTTTTCATAAACAGCTGTTTGTAGTTATTTATTATTGACAAAATTATCCTTTTTATTTCCACAAAATATGTTTATTCTTTAACATTATTTATATTTCTAGAAAATAATTACCAGAAGAATATTTTTTTATTGCATTCAATAAATTTTTTATTTTTTATATAGATTATTTTTATTAATTTGTGTAACATATTTTTTATTTTATAATAGGATAAAGTGTAAAAATACCCCTAACATTTATAGCTAGGAGCAATTTTACATTTTAACGTCTAAAATGGTGCAATTATACACATAATATTGGCAATCAAAATCAATTTCACCACTGACATTGATAAATTGGGTCAATTTGAGAAATAATTTATCAAACTTCCTTCTTGGTCATGAATATTGTCATCTACACTTCACATGTGTACCATTTTATCGTCGTTAGTAACAGATCACAAACATATGATTAGACATGAATTTTTTTTAAGAAAATAAAAAAAATATTTGTACAAGTTGGACAAAAAAATTCAAATATTTCACCGAATTTATAAATATTAATTTTCAATTTTATTAATAAATTACAAAAAAAAAACTATGAAATCTCCTTTTTAAAACTACTGATATGTGCAATTGGTGTAGAATAAGAAATAAAATATCTATGTTTTCTAATAATATTTGAAATTGACCCAACTTGTCAATGTTATGGATAAATTGCTCTTAACTGCCAGTGTTATAGATAAAATTGCATCATTTTAGACGTTAAGAGTAAAATTATTATGGGTATTTTTTTCACATTTTCCCTTTTATAATTTCATTGTTGATTAATTTAAAACATGTCCATTTTAGACATTTTAAATCTGAACAGCAGCATTTCAATATAATTTTACCAAACACTAGTAATTAAACAGCTAACAGCTTACAGCAATTGCAAACAGCAAACAGCTTACTGCAACTGCAAACAGCTAACAGCAACCGCAACAGCTATTAGCTAACAGCTGAACCAAACGGGCTCTTAATTGATGATTTTTTATTAGTTCAGAGACCTGATTGATGATTTTGATAGTTTAAGGTCCTAATTGACTTTGAAACCTTAATTTAGGGAGTCAAATGGATATTATGCCTTTATTCTACAAAGAAACTACCAAGTGAATAATAATTCTAAAATTAAAAGTTGATGCTTTTTTCAAGTAGTCAGTGATATTTATTTCATCATGGTACATTACTTTCTTTCAGTACAATGTGATAGGATTCTTGCAAACATTGAAATATCTTAAATGTTTTTCACTTTCCAAATATCTAGATATTTCTGTGGGAAGTAAAAAAAAAAAAAAAATTTGTGGCACTGATATTTTAGAGCAGCATTTTGGAAATCAAATAGAAATGCAAGATGGGTAATTAGCACTGATGGACAATGTTTTTAAAAGGTTATAAACTTAAGTTTGTTTTTATCCAAATAAAGTTACTTTGCATGTTTTCCGATCATTTTTTTCACGGGAGTTGATTATATGACATCTAATCACATGTCTCAATATTGTATGACATAATAAAAAAAATTAACCACTAACTAATCCAATCACATAGAGATTGTCAATTAAAATTTTACCCACAAATTAACCCATGTAGTATATTGATTGTCAACTAAAATGTTTAGTTACATTTTTTTTTAAGTATGATAGTTGATGTTGACGTGATGTTGAGATGTTAAGTAATCAATTCCGATGAAAAAATAATTGAAAAACATCAAAAGTGACTTTATTAGGATAAAAACAAATTTAAATTTGAAAGATTTTATTGAGATAGATTAAACTTTTATAATCTTTTAGTAACATTATCCAAACTTTTTTTTTTTTTTTTTGTGAATTCTGGTGCTAATTATCCAGTGAAAAGATAACTAGTTATTGTTTCTGGAAAATAGTTTGATTTTAGCATTAGAATAAGGTTACTATATATGAAAAATTAAGTAGAAAAAATAAAAATGATACTGTTTTGTGTACAGAGAAATGATGTAGTTTTGAGGTGGAAAAACAAAGTTCTGTTTTACATCTTTAGCACCAAAGAAAAAAATAAAAATCACACTGTTTTGTGTACAGAGAAATTATGTAGTTTTATGGTAAAAAAAACAACTAAATCTTTATCAAATTCAAATAAATCTGGACTGCCACCTTTTTTGATCGAGGTAACGCCCATACAAAACTAAGCTTGTATCCGTGGCTTCGTGATAAAACTCGAACATCGATGTGTTAAGCGTTATGAAAGCCGAAAGCTGGTAGGAAGAAAACCTAAAGCGCAGTGTTTTTGACGTTGGTGTTCTTTCTCATCTCTACGCATTTCATGGCTCTACCGAAAAATCTCTCTGGCGGTGTACTTTCACATTTTGTTTTTGAAGATATACATACTTATGATTGACAAAAGTTTTATGTTTTTAAATTTGGTCCATAATGACCTTAAAATGAAATTTTGAAGAATTAAATCATATTTTAAGCAACTTTAATTTTTCAACATTTAGGTGGTGTTTTTTTTACCAAAGAGAAAGTTAATATTCAAAGAGACAAAATTCCAAAATTAATCATTTTGAAAAATAAAAAATGTGATTTCATAGTAAATATGATACTAAACAATTTTAATTATTAAAAAATTTCATTTTGAGATCGTTATCAACCAAATTTAGAAAAATAAAAAAATTTCCAACCATATGTATCATCTGGAAAAAATCATAGGATTTTATTTGAAATTAACGCAAAAAACATTTTAACCTTTGGCATCAAAAAAAAAAATTCATGGTGTTAGTTTTACTAATGTGGTGGCATATTGGATTCATTGATGTGCCTTGTTGATATGGTTAACCTATTAGGGTCTTATTAAATCCGATTTTTTCTATTAGACACAATCCTGTATTTGCTATTGGTATGTCGTAAGGGCGGATACAGGGAGGGGTCCGGGCCCCTCCGGCCGTTGGAACCAACATGACCACGGGTAGTTTCGGTCCTCCTGTCTCCATAAAATTTGAGGGTGTGGTGGTTCCGGCTCTTCTGTCTCCAAGAAATTTTGTTGGAATATTGAATTAGCACTCCAATAATTATCTCGGATCCTATTAGATCATCTCTAAATCCAAAATTCTAATATTTTTGGCATGTTAGGTCCTCTCTAAATCCAAAATTCTAATTTTTGTTGCCTGTTAGACCCTCCTTAAATCCAATCTTCTAAATTTTTTTTGGCATGTTAGGCCATTTTTAAATCCAAATTTCTAATTTTTTTAGCTTATTAAGGTCTTCCTATATCCAATTTTTTCTATTAGACACAATCATGTATTCGCTTTTGGTGTACCGGACCAATAATTTGATGAGATGTCGCATAAGCGTAACTAAGAACCAGGTAAAGAGAAAGAGAGAAGATTATATCTACCAATGCAAGTATTCTCGCAAATGTGGATTGCTTGGATTAGGAGCATCAGGATCAACTATAACCTATAAACATAAACATAAAAAAAGATGAAAATAAAGGAAGATGAACTTGTCAGATATTAATATGAAGTGGACCTTTAACTATAAGCTCTGAGCTTTTGGTTGATCAAATTGGTTCTACAACATGGTATCAGATACACTGAGACTAAACGGTCGAGGGTTTGAATACCATGTTATGTAATCAATTGAACTAAAAGCTCAAACTCATAGGTAAGGCCCAATCATAGATCTTATATTAATCTCTAACGGTAAAAAAGAAAAGAAAAAGATAAAAATAAGTTACCAAAGTGTAGAAAATCCTCAAGTCATCTCCACCAATATCAACTCTAGGACGATTTGAAACTTGTGAAGGGTTTGATCTCACAGCTATTATTTACCTCTTTGTTATAATTAATAATGAGGGGAATTGAGGCAGTAAAAGGGTCTAAAATATCCCCAATCACTCTCCCAATAATAAGAGGCTCTGGATTATTATTTCTGTGTGTTGACATATTTTTCAAATAAAATCTAGTAACTTCTTTCTTTCTTTCTTTCTATGGCTGGAATTTAAAATAGCTAGGTACAATACCTGTTTATATACATATATTTTTTTGGTATCTAGTCTCCATTCTTTTCCTTGTGTCCATTAAAATTTCTTTTATTATTTTCTTTTCATATTCTTCATCTTTCTAGGAAAAGATATATTCCTATGATTCACCAACACACCTCTAACTAGTTTTCGTTTTTTCTTTCTTTGGTGGCTTTTGGACAGCCAAAGAGTTACATATCCCTAACATTGTTTTAAAAAACAATTTCTTGTATTTCTCTTTTTCAAATATTATGATTGTAGTTCATTGTGGGGTAATTTTAACAGTATGACCATTGAACTTTACATTTTTTAACACTTGTGGCTGCTCAACGCTTCAAAACAACTGTTGGCGGTATAAAAATAAAAAATCTGAAGCATTAATGATATTCTAAGGAACTTTAATTCTTGAAAATTTTGTTTTTGAGGTCATTTAGATGTTGTTTGGTTAGGAGAGAGACTGGATTTTTAGAGAGAGAAAGCTCTAAAAACTGTGATTTTTGAAAATTAAAAATATGGTTTCATGGTAAATGTCGTTTTGAACAACATTCATTCTTGAATATTTTCATCTTGAGGTTGTTAGCGGTCGTTAATGGTTATTTTGAGGAGTTAGTTAAAATTGAGTGGACATCGGTGTTAAAAAGTGTAAAGTTTAATGGCTATACCGTTAAGAATTGAAGTTTAGTGGTCACAATGTTAAAATAGGTAAATTTCAGTAGCCATGGGTGTAATTTACCCGTTCATTGTGTTTAGTCATAATTCACATGGGTGTTCAAATTTGAGTTGGGTGGGTTATAATTGGATTTTTATCCATCCCATATAATAAAACTAGGGTCAATTACATGAATATCATAATTAAATACAAAATTACAATTAAATCATATCACCAAACTTAATTCTTATTATGTCATTATTTTCTATATATTATGATTTTACATAGTAATTTAAAGATTCTAGACTCCAATTCATAAACTATAAACCGTAAACAATATATTATAGACTTCTAATTTATAAATTCTAATCTTTAAATATATTAAAAGTACTGATTTTAACTAGTTTGACATAATCCAAAATTATGACTTGACATAGTTGTAAATAGTTTTTAAAATATGAATTTCTGTGTAATTTTCCCATAAAAGGTACTTCATGGATTGGATGAGTTATGGTGGATTATGTGGGTTGGAATAATTTTTTTAAATGGGTAAAATGTGTTAGATTATATGGGTTAGATAAGTTATAATTGGTTGAACTTATTTTGTTTTCTTTACTATTTTTTATCTAAAATTGTGTAGGTTAAATATTAAAAAAAAAAAATGAACTGACATTATGTGGTTTAAAATATATTTTTGTTTATTTTACTTTTATCGAAGGGCTGCCACACTCTGAATTATTATTATGTCATTATCTTATTTATTATTTTGCCGTTCGGCTTATTATTATTTTTTCCATTTGCATATCTACTCCCATAGTCAAGGTCGTTCCTGAACTTTTAGAGGCCCGGGGTGAAATGATAAATTTGGCCCCTTATATATACATTCTATTATTTTTTTAAGTTGGAGGCTGGATGATTTTTATATTACAAGGAATGAGGTACAAATTTAGTAATATAGTTATTAGAAGAGAGCAATTAGCATTCATGTACAAAATAGTGCAATTTTAAGCCTAACGTTTATCAATTGGTACAGTTTCAAGCTTAATTGATGAAAATGAAGTCTTTTATGTGTAATTTCTTATTCTATCATCGCTTCAACCTCCACCGTTTTGATCACTCAATATAGTTTGAAGTTGCGTATTTTATGTTAATGGAAAAAACTCATTTTTAATCAACTAGGCTTGAAATTGCATCAACTCATAAATTAGTAGTGTAGTAGTAACGAGTATACTAACTAGAATTATTTGTGATAATGGAAAAAACTCATTTTTAATCAACTAGGCTTGAAATTGCATCAACTCATAAATTAGTAGTGCAGAAGTAACGAGTATACTAACTAGAATTATTTATGTACCAAAATAACAAGTATCTGTGTCATGTAAAATTGCAAAAAATAAATAAATATATTAAATTTAAATTTAAATTGAATATATAAATTGTTAATTTAAATTTAAAGAAACATGGAAATTATAATAACAATTCATTAAAGTAAATAAATGGAAAAAAATATATTTAATAGTGATAAAATGAGGTGGGGGAGGAAAAATATATTTGAAAGTAATTAAAAAAATAGAAAGAATGAGGTTTGAACCTCCAACCTCAAGTTAAAATAGAATTATTAGGCAACTCCCCATACCAACTCAATCAATTAATTCTAATATTAAATATTCATTTCTTTATTTATATCTACACTATATAAATATTTTTTTTCTCCTGACCGTTATGAGCCCTGGGCGGGCGCCCCTCGTTTCATAGCCCAGGGCCGACTGCCCATAGTGTCCCTATCTTTATCCTTTCAAGTTGTAAGCCTAGTGGAGATATTTTAGTACTTTTGCACAGCTTTAGGGAAGGTATATAAACCTCCTTATTTATGAGGAAACTTCACTTTTATCAAATGAATCAATTTTAGCTTCCATTAAAACTTTATCAACTTGTTTTTTAGGATTAATTCTTTTAAGTTAGGTTTGAGAAGAAATATCTTTACAGATTTACGATTAAAACTTTCACGTCCGATTTCGATCTGTATCAATTAGCACCTTAGTTAGATATACGAATCTAAAGTTTACATTATCGGGTTAAATAATAAAACCATACAATCACATGACGGAATTGTAACGATGAATTTTACATATCCCTAATATGCATTAAGCAGTAATAATACCATGGATTGCACAAAATGTGTTTGATCTAGCCAAGAGATTACTACAGCAAAGCAATATTAATTTTTAAGCAATTGCTTTAGTAAATTACTATACCTAGCCATTGATTTTCACACCTAGTCTCGAAAATAGACTGAAATACCCTTTGGACAAATTTGAAAATTCTCAAAACCGCTCAAACACCCTAAACTCTCTTGGATCAAATCCGGACTAATTTATGAACGAAAACATGGATCGGGGGAGGGGCGGTAAAGGAAAAGAACTAATGGTACGAAATTATGTTTAATTTTTTTTTTTGGATGATTTTTGGATCGGATTTGGATGTTGGGGGAATCCGGAATCGGGGGGTGGGGGTGAGGCCATCACGTCGTCACCTCTAGTGCGGCGTATGAATATCACACTGCACCACATGTGAAGGCGTGATAGCCTCACGCCTCACCACAGGCGACCGCGTGATATATATTCATGCTGTCACACCCGACCCTAAACGACCTCAATCGGCATCGGGCGTGAAATAGAAAGATCATAATCAATACGTAGGAGTCTCCAATGTATCCAAATATCATTATATTACAATTGCAATACCAAAGTTCTAACCATAATTCGAACAATAAGCAGCCAACTTCCAAACCTCGCCTAACCGGTTGGTAACCTGCTCTATATCCTGTACTTTCTCACCTAAAAACATTAAAACATTTAAAAACGTGAGACAAAAATCTCAGTAAGAAACTATCAGCTATAAAAACCATCTTTACTTAACATAGCTACATATATACGTTTATAAAGGGATTTAATCAAAACCTTATAAAATATACTCAAAACTTAAGTTTATCATATAATCATCAAACCTTATAAAATATACTCAAAACTTAAGTTCATAATATAGTCAAAGTAGTAAACCAAAAACATATAAAATATATAATATTGTATCCATCCTTGAATTCCACCCGTGTAGATCATACAATCATAACAATATCGAGATATCTCATTTATATCTCGTTCCTTGCCTAACAGTTAGGACTACCAGCCGTGCACTCTGGCCATATCGCCATTAGATATGGTCTTACAAATACAACTCCTACCTCGGGCAATCCTAGATGGACAAAACTATTTAATCTTTCGAAATATCACACAACTCATAAAAATCATATTTGGACTTCAATCCAAAATAATAACAACCAGAACCACAACAGATTTCTCAACCCAAAAACAATTCGTAAGAAATCATCAAATTCATTTTATTCAATATATATATACATTGAAACCAAAAACATATATGTATATATGTAAATCAATCAGATGAAGCCTTAACTCAACATAATCAAGTAAAATCTGAAATTCACATAGAAGTATAGTCAATAGCTTCATTTGAACCATAATTTCACAATAAAAAGCAAAATCGTGAAAAACCCAAATTTTATAAAATTCTTGTATAACCTTAACATATCATTT
This sequence comes from Euphorbia lathyris, assembly GCF_963576675.1. NCBI lineage: Eukaryota > Viridiplantae > Streptophyta > Magnoliopsida > Malpighiales > Euphorbiaceae > Euphorbia > Euphorbia lathyris. The sequence continues at coordinate 11,474,595 of NC_088912.1, forward strand.
TCTGGAAATTCTTTGCTTATATATATATATCTGTATACATAAAACTCAAAATATAGTCGATAGTTACTTACCTTGGCTATTAATTGAAGAAAACACACCCGTTCAATTCTCCTCTAAATTCTATCTAAGACGTTTCCCTCCAAACATTGTCGAAACTCAAAAACTCTTCGGTTAGGACTTAGATCTATGCATAAGGATGCTATGGTTCCAATTTCGAGTGACTCGGACGGTCGAATCTCCGTAAATCAAAGAAACGGTGGAGAAACGGTTCAGAGAAAACTGATAAATATAAAAGGAATAAAAAAAGAAAAGAAAAGAAAACTAATAAATATAAAACCAAACCAGACAAAACCCACCTCTTGGAACGTTTGAAATGTATGTCTCAAATTTGGCTAATATCACTTTTGATCCTCCATCTTTCTATAATATATACTAATATTAAAATATAAATTCTAGAAATTTAGTCACTGACGTGACACATGCGTCGTCACCTGTAGTGACGCGTGATGGTCTCACGCCCTCACCTATGTGAATTTAATTTTGGTTTTTTTAATTAAATTTTAATTTTGTTATAATTTTTATTATTGTTAATTATTGTTATTTTTATTTTATTGATTTGATTATAATTTTTATTTTTGTTAATTTTTATGTTGTAAATTTTATTTTGTTAATTTTAGTTAAATTTAGTAGTTGTAAATTTTATTTTGTTTAATTTCGTTTTGTTAATTTTTATGTTGTAAATGGTATGTTGTAAATTTTATTTTGTTAATTATATGTAAATTTAGTTGTTGTAAATTTTATTTTTTTTAATTTAGTTTAGTTAAATTTTTATGTTGTAAATTTTATTTTGTTAATTATAGGTAAATTTAGTTGTTGTAAATTTTATTTTGTTTAATTTAATTTAGTTCAATTTTGATGTTGTAAAATTTATTTTGTTTAATTTAGTTTAGTTAAATTTTTATTTTGTTAACTTTAGTTAAATTTAGTTAAATAATGTGGTGAATATGTGTAGATGGAGCGGGAGACTGTAACGGGAAAATCTATCCTGTCAGCAGATAGGCAGCTAGATATGTATGAGGAGGATGATACACCACATCATACGAGACGGCGTGGTATTGATATATCAGGTCGTAGACGGAGAGGGACTGGGACGCAGCAGGTGCAGGGGGGCTTCGATAGAGCAACATCTGTTGGATCAGCCCGAGTTTGGGGGAGAGGAGGCAGATGATTTAGGAGACCAAGATCCTGGTATTGACGTTGTCGACGAGTATTTTCAGGAGTTAGCTAAGGCACAGCGACGGCCAGGATCTTATGGTGATGATGATGTGCAGCCAACCCAGGGCTCGAGTAGACAGCGTAGGGATGGTCGCTTTGCTAGTACATGTATTATTTATAGTTTTAGTATTATTTATATTTGAGTATTATTTAAAATTTTAGTATTATTTATAGTTTTAGTATTATTTATAATTTTAGTATTATTTATAATTGAGTATTATTTAAAATTTTAGTATTATTTATAGTATAGTATTATTTATAGTTTGAGTATTATTTATATTTGAGTGTTATTTAAGATTTTAGTATTATTTATAGTATAGTATTATTTATAATTGAAGTATTATTTATAGTATAATATTATTTATAGTTGAGTATTATTTATAATTTTAGTATTATTTATTGAGTTTGGAGGAATAGGGAAAGCAACTAACTTCTTACTTACCTGCAACTAATTCGGTATGACATGGATGTTTCCAAGCCAAGGTCTGGAAATGAATGATGAAGGCTGAAGGGAAGCAATAAAGTACGGTTGTAACCGCTCTACTAAGGTTCTCATTCAGCCCCGGCTTTAGTTTGAGTTACCTAATCTGACCCCTTGCTTTGCGTCCACCTCCGTAACGTGATAGCCACACGCCTCACCACAAGGTGAGGCGTGATATACACACGTCTCACCACAAGGTGAGGCGTGATTCCCTCACGCCCGCGTGTCGGGAGAGGAAAAAAATGATGATTTCCCACCTCAACACCTGAAAGGGTATTTTCGTTATTTCACGAGAGTAGAGTGGAAAATTGAGGCTATGTTTAACAACACCCTTGCTTTATCACTTTTATTAATATGCTCCGAGCCTATACATCCCAACTATTATTTAGGTGTCGAATCAGATAATTCAAAGTACATTTTTTTATTGGTTATTTGTAATTATATTGGTAATACCATAAGCATTTCATACGTTTAACAAAAAAAATTAATTAGAGGTTTTTTTATAACTATATTAGTACTACATTATTAAATATCTTAGACATAATTGATGTTTGACCGTTAAATAACAGTCAAACCAATTTTTTCAAATTTTTAGAAACATATTATTAAAATTGATTTTGCTTGGAAACATTACGAATTAAATTTCAACCATTTAAATTAAAGCTAAATATACATTTCTCCCAAACCTCTTTTTTTTTTCTTTTTTTCCTTCATTTTCATTTCAATTTTTTTTGTTTTTAACGGTTAACTTAGATTATCAATCTTAATTATTCTTTTTCAAACAGTTTTTAAGATTACTAAACACTCATATTCCCAATGATTAACCACATTAGATCCGAAGAATATAACCTAGTCTCTGATATTAAAATATTAAACCCGACCATAAACGGCACCGGGTATGAACGGAAAACAAGATAAGACAATATAACCAACGCCTATCATTCTAAAAGGTGAACCTATTTTCTAATAGATAAAAATTTATTCGGACAATTTAAAGTTTATTTATTTATTTGACTTGAACTTGATAATTCTATAAAGCTTCCTACGTATCCCGAACGTCTTGCAATCTTTAAATCGGGAATCAAACCCTCGTAGTTCTAAAAGCTTTATAGTAACTAGTTTTCATTTATACTGAAATCTCCATAACTTAAATCAATTGATAAAATTATTAATGCAATTAATCTTTCGAGTTAAATTATTCACGGTATATAGTTAACTACATATTCTCATATATTTATGTGTGTATATATTGTATATGTACATAATTTCGTACTATTTATTTTTATTTATTTATCATACTTGTTATTTTCACGTGATTAGCCAAATTTATTTTACTCCATTGACAACTCTCGAACCAATTCAATTTAAGGTCCAAACGATTCTTTTCACTATACGAATTCAATTTAAGTCCAAATGTCTTTTTAACCCCAACCAACATTTTAAGTCTAACCTACTCGTTCTACCTGACAAAGCCGATTCAAAATCATCTTACGTCTTAAAATGACGAATCAAACTATAAATATAACCCGAATATTTTTATCACTTGAATCATTTTTTCCAATGAATTAACCCAAGGTCTAACACGAGTCTTTTATCAAACGAACCGATTCAAATGTCTAACACAATAATGAATCCATTTTTATCAATCTTATCAATGAAACCAATTTAAACGTCTAAGTCTCAAAGGACGCTTATTCAAAACTCACTCCAAGTCTAAGTCTGAAATGACTATCTCTACCGAAAAAGTCGGATTAAAAACCCGCTCAAAGTCTACGTCTGAAACGATTCTCTCTACTGAAGAAATCAGACTCAGAACCCGCTGACTCCTACTGAACAGAACCAACTAGAGAAAATAATATCTTTAAAACCACACTCAGCAAACCCGTATAGGAGGTCATCTTCCTCCTTATTTTGATCCAAACCCCAAACGGAACAGTCACTAACATGTACTCTCAGTTAAAATTTCAAAGAATAACAACATCCATACGCAACTGTAAGCAAAAATTCGTAAAAGGAAAAACGTAATGACAAGGACGATTTATCGTAAAAAGATAGAACCTGAACAACTAGAACGATTTATCTCCTTACTTGCATGTCAAGATTTGGCCAAGGGGAAACCTAGAAAAAGTCTTAGGATACCGATTGGTGAGACCTATCTCACTAAGACAACATGAAAGTCGAAAGAACAACTTGAAATCACTAGAAACTATCACCGCCGTAAATTGGAGCATGGCTCTCTGAGAATAGGGAGGAGGGAACTGACCGCATCCCATAGGTGGCCATCTGAGAGAGACACCGATCCCCATGGAGGTTTGATTTTAATCGAGAGAGAGCAAGGTGTGGAAGATTCTGATTTTTGATCGACAGATAGAGTAAGAAGATGAAATCCATCCATCCCTCTCTTGTTTTCTTTTCTTTTTGGCCTTGATGTATTCAAAATTTTATCGTTTGACCCATGACTTATTATTTGGTCACATTTGGTCCCTGATGTATCCCAAATTGATGAACTTTCACCCAATTTGGATTCATACTTAACCGAATCATTATCTTATTGATAAGTAACACTGTTTTGACACTTAAACTTAATATATTTTAATTTAGGATTTGTTTTTTTTGTTTTTTTAATCTAATTAATTATTTCCACATAATGTTGAAAAAAAACTTTAAGGAATATCACGTTTCAAGTTTAAATGTCAAAATATCATTACTTATCAATGAGATAACGATTCCGTTAAATATTCATACAAATTAGATGAAATTTCACTAAATGTGATAGGTCAAGGGTCAAATATAACCAAATAATATGCCAGAGGTCAAATGACATAATTTTAAATATATAGATCATGGGCCAAATAATGCTTTAAACCATTTTTTTTTAATAAAAGGTAAAGTTTAAATTAAATAATGCTTTAAACCATTCTTTTTTTTAGGGTTAAGGTGCAAAAATACCCCTAACGTTTTGGGTCAAGAGTAATTTTACCCCTAACGTTTAAAATTGTGCAATTTTACCCCTAACGTTTGTAGTCAAGAGCAATTTTACCCCTAACGTTGATAAATTGGGTCAATTTCAGAAATAATTCATCAAACTGTCTTCTCGGTCATGAATCTTGTCATCTACACTTTACATGTGCGTCATTTTATCAGTAACAAATCATAAACATATGTTGGGATGTGAAAAAAAAAATAATAAAATAAAAAATATACTGTCTTTTGTACGAATTAGACAAAAAAATTCACCGAATTTGTAAACAATAATCTCCCAATTTTATTATTAAATTACAAAAAACATGAAATCTTTTTTTTAGAATGAATTGATATGCAATTGGTGCAAAATAATGAATAAAAATATCCGTGTTTTATAATAGTGTCTGGAATTGACCCAAATTACCAACGTTAGGGGTAAAATTGCTCTTGGCTACAAACGTTAGGGGTAAACTTGCACCATTTTAGACGTTAGGGGTAAAATTGCACCTGACCCAAAACGTTAGGGGTATTTTTACACCTTAACCGTTTTTTTTAATACCTTTTAAGGTAAAGTTAAATTAAATATATAAGATATAATCATATATGTTAAGTTAAGGTGTTAAGAGTCATACTATGCACAATATGAAATACACTTGTAATAAGTGTTTTTAACCTCCCCGAGCCATTGCCACGTAAGGTAAGGTTTGTTTATTGTATTTTATTGTTTAGTTTTATTTATTTTTTTATTATTTTAATGTAATTAAATTGTACATTACCCCTCTCTCATATACCTGTATATTGAATTATTTTTTTATTTTGATCCTTTTAATTTATATCTTTCATAAAACTTACCTAAAAGCTTTAATTTACACCAATCGTTAAATTAAACCCAATAATATCTTTAAATTCAAAATTGATTAATACTTCAAAAGAAGTATATTATAATCTAGTTCTTAAAATAGAGATTTGAAATTTTTAGGCATGGACGTGACAAGTAACGTATGTCGTTACGTTACGTTACGTTACGTTACGCTAAGTTGTATTACATTAAGTTTGGTTAAGTTACAATAAGTTACATTACATTATGTTAAGTTACGTTATGATAAGTTGTGCTAATTTAGGTTACATTACGTTAAGTTGTGCTAATTTATGTTACACTATGTTCTGTTAAGTTACATTACGCTTAGTTACGTTACGTTAAGTTGTTTTAAGTTACACTAAGTTGTATTATGTTAAGTTTGGTTAAGTTATGCTAAGTTACATTATTACGTGACATTGTTATATAATGATAAGTTGCAATAATTTAGGTTTCGTCACGTTAAGTTGCACTAATTTTTGTTACGTTACATTACGTTACGTTCGTTACGTTACGTTACGTTACGTTACGTTACGTTACGTTACGTTACGTTACGTTACGTTACGTTACGTTACGTTACGTTACGTTACGTTACGTTACGTTACGTTACGTTACGTTACGATAAGTTACTTTACGTTTAGTTATCTTACGTTAAGTTATGCTAAGTTGTATTATGTTAACTTCGGTTAAGTTACACTAAGTTACATTACGTTATGTTACATTATGTTAAGTTACGTTACGATAAGTTGTGCTAATTTAGGTTACATTACGTTAAGTTTTGCTAATTTACGTTACATTATGTTATATTATGTCATGTTACGTTACGTTACGTTACATTACACTAAAGATACATTAAGTTACTTTACGCTTAGGTACATTATGTTAAGTTATATTAAGTTGCGCTAATTTGTATTACGTTAAGTTTGGTTAAGTTATGCTAAGTTATATTATTTACGTTATGTTGTGTTAAGCTACGTTACGATAAGTTGTATTAATTTAGGTTACGTTATGTTAAGTCGTGCTAATTTACGTTACGTTAAGTTACGTTACATTACGTTGCATAGTGGTGCGTTGCGTTACGTTGCGTTGAATTATGTTGCATTGCGTTGCATTACGTTACGTTACGTTACGTTACGTTACGTTACGTTACAACGTCACGTTACGTCACGTTACGTCACGTTACGTCACGTCACGTCACGTTGCGTCGCGTCACGTTACGTTACGTTGCGTCACGTTCCGTCACGTTACGTCACGTTCCGTTACGTTACGTGACGTTACGTCACGTTACGTCGCGTCACGTTGCGTCACGTTACATTACGTCACGTTCCGTCACGTTACGTTACGCTACTTTACGTTACGTTACGTTACTTTACGTTACGTTACATTACGTTACGTTACGTTACGTTACGTTACGTTACGTTACGTTACGTTATGTTACGTTACGTTACGTTACGTTACGTTACGTTACGTTGCGTTACGCTACGTTACGTTGCGTTACGTTACGTTACGTGCGTTACGTGCGTTACATTACGTTACGTGCGTTACGTTACGTTACGTTACGTTACGTTACGTTACGTTACGTTACGTTACGTTACGTTACGTTACGTTACGTTACGTTACGTTACGTTACGTTACGTTACGTTACGTTACGTTACGTTACGTTACGTTACGTTACGTTACGTTACGTTACGTTACGTTACGTTACGTTACGTTACGTGCTTTACGTTACATTACGTTACGTTACGTTACGTTGCGTTGTGTTGCGTTACATTACGTCACGTTTCGTTACGTTACGTTGCGTCACGTCATGTTACGTTACGTTACGTTACATTACGTTACGTTATGTCACGTTACTTTGCGTTACGTTACGTTGCGTTACGTTGCGTTGCGTTGCGTTACGTTACGTTACGTTCGTTTCATTACGTTCCGTTTCGTTACGTTACGTTACGTTACGTTACGTGCGTTACGTTACGTGCATTACGTTACGTTACATTACGTTACGTTATGTTACGTGCGTTACATTGCGTATCGTTGTGTTACATTACGTTACGTTACGTTGTGTTACGTTACGTTACAGTACGGTACGTTTCGTTAAGTTACGCTACGTTGCGTTGCGTTGTGTTACGTTACGTTACGTTACGTTACGTTACGTTACGTTACGTTACGTTACGTTACGTTACGTTACGTTACGTTACGTTACGTTACGTTACGTTACGTTACGTTACGTTACGTTACGTTACGTTACGTTACGTTGTGTTGCGTTACGTTACGTTACGCTTTATATATATTATAACTCTATTTTGCATTATATTACGATAATTGACGCTATGTTTTATTAAGTTACGTTACTGTTGGCGATATTTTCGAAATATCCGAATTTTCAACCTTGATACGTGTTTGCGGGGATTAAAAATGGTAAAAATAATGCGGGCGTGCCAGAGAAGCTAGTTCTCAAAGGGTAAAATGGTAATTGAATGAAGTAAATAAATAAAATGCGTCTAAATTTCTTGAATTCTAAACGAAAAGCGATTGACGACCGTTACAAGGACTGAAAATAAAAACAACGGTTTTGGGCCCCGACGTTACTTGACAGGTCGGTCGGAAAAACAATTTTTAAGATAAGTACTAAAAATAAAGGCAATAAAACAACACAAAGATATAAATTTCTTAATTTTCTTTTATATTTTTATTGATTTTGTAAATATTTTTCAATATTTTTTGTATTACAAATAATAATAAAGCATTAAAAAATTACAACTTAAAAAGAAATAATAACTTTAAAGCTAGAAATGTAAATAGGTCACAAAAACAAATATATACGGGATGAAATAAAATTAACCGATCTCTTTGATGTCGTTGGGATGCGTGAAATTGAGGATTGGACCTCCAGAAAATCGGCTCGGGGGCTGTTGCGTTGTCCGGGTAGTGCTGGGCGAATTTGAAGTAATTCGGAGAGTTCAGGGACTTGAGCAAAAATTTACCACCAAGTCAACAGCAAAATGGGACTAAATTGATGCTTATGTGGGACTTTCGAGCTCAATTTCGGGAGCTGTAGAGGTCGGATTATAGCGAAACAAAGGCTAGTATTTAAAGTTAGTGTGCGAAGGAAAGGTTTGGAACTGGAATTTCTAAAAAAGATCGAGTAAATGAGTCGGAATAAATTATTGAAAATTGGGCGACAGAATAATTGTTTGATGGTTGAAAAAACCAAAAGCTTAATTCTGTTTCGTGGAGGGTACTTTAGGGGCGATTTAGAAGGCTATAGGATGTCGTTTTTTATGAAATAAAAATTGAGAGTTCTAGAATTGATGTCAATAAAGAGATTAAAATTAACTTGGGCTAAAACGATCAGCTAACGAACTCTAAATAAAATTTGGAAAACGGCTCACCAGAAAGGTTGTTTGATGAATTTTTCAATGATGAAAAACTCAAAAGCTTGTTTCTGGGTCTTTTTAATTGATTGAGATCAGTAAAAAGTTCCCAAATATGATTTGGAATAGGTGTGTAAACTAAGAATGACTCGAAAATGGGGTTTCGGTGATCTTGGTTTCACGGAAAATGGTTGAAGCTTTGAAGAACTTAACAATGGCGAAATTTGGTTTAGACTAAGAAAGCTTGAACCGAGGATTGGGTAATGATTTTACTGACTTAACTAAGAGATTGCAAAAAACGATTTGAGAATTGGTTGATTAAACTAAGAGAATTTCGGATTTAAAGTTTCTGAAAATTGAAAGCTTTTCTGAGGAACTGAAGATTAAAGAACTAATTCTGGGAATTGAGACCTTGTTTAGACTAATTAGATGCTAAAGAACGATTTCTACGAATCTAAGGATTGATAAAGAGGCCGATTTTGGCAGAGAATTTGAGAGACAAATTTGAGTTGTATGTGTTTGATTGATTTTTTGAGTGGGGATTGGAATGAAAGTGTTAAGCTCTATTTATAGGATTTTGGGTAACAAATCCCATGTTAGTGGCCCTTGAATTTCTCACCCATGATCCTATTACCTTCCCATAAGTTGAAGAAAGAAAATGGCTGAGTTGGGAGTTGGAAGAATGGAGGTAATGCCGTCAAATACGTTCCTGTAATGTGTAGACATATTCAAACCCGTTTTTCAGCACTGCTTCTTGTTGAAAAATTCTACCAGCTCCGTTTTGCTCCGTTTTTGACATTCCGGAAAGCTAACATCCCGAACTTTCTACAAAAAATTATAACTGTCTGATATCTTGCCGTTTCGGGGTCCGTTTTCATCGTCGAAGTTGCTGGACGGGTTACTGAAAAAATTGTGCAAATTTTTCCCTGATTTTTATTATTTCTTTTTCTTTTCTTTTTATTTTTATTTTCTTTTTATAATAATCTTTTGATATTATTTTCTATTTTTTATCACATTTTTATTTTATTGCAAAATGAATTTAATTAAAATAAAATAACTATAGACTAAAAATTATAACCTATGCTAAAACACAAAAAATTTAATTAGCCCCCAACAGTTACGTTATGTTATCTTACATTACGTTACGTTACGTTACGTTACGTGATGTTGCGTTACGTTCCGTTCGTTACGTTGCGTTGCGTTACGTTACGTTACGTTACGTTACGTTACGTTACGTTACGTTACGTTACGTTACGTTACGTTTATGCATAAGTTCAGTAAAAATATTTTCTCATAAAAATATGATCTTTAATATTAATTATCATTTATTATCTTCATCCAATCATTAAGTATATAGTTTAATTTTCATCAAATTATTAAACATATTATTTAATTTTTATTAAAATCATTATGAAATATTAATTCCAAGAATTCATCATATTTTAGTTGAGTTTTAAGAATTGAAATTGTATTTTTATAAAAAAAATCATATAATTGCAACTTATGGGAAATGAGATTAAATTTCCTAACAGGTTTAATATACATTATCTCACATAATTTCACTTAATTTTATCTCATGAAAAGTGAATGTGAAATTGTCTTTAGTTAGCATTCAGTTGCAAAATGATTATTGCTCTTATAAAATTTATTTTTTATCAAAAAAAAATTAGACATAAATTACATAAATTACTTTGAGTGACTAAGTTCAATTACATCCATAGATGTGAATGATCTGAAGTTTAGAAAAGTTACGTGGAAACCCCAAAAGTAATTTACTTTTAAAAAAAAAAAGCAAAAAATGGAATTTGAACCCATTTCCAATTATCTTATCTCACATGGGCTTTAGTCTCACTTACATACATATAGGACTCATTTGGTTCGCGGAATAGAGGGGAATAGTTATTCCTACCTTTGGGTCAATGTTTTTTACGGAATAGTTATTCCATGGAATCTTTGATACAGATCGGGTAACGGGCGATAGTTTTCAATCGTAAACTACCAAAGATATTCTCAAGCTAAACTTGAAGGAGCCGTGAAACCTCCAGATTTACAAGCTAAACTTGAAGGAATTAGAAATCTCCATTGTTAAGAGGGATGAACCCTAAAAACACTCTCAAAGAGAAGATATATTTTGATTGATAAAAAGTTGCATATCCTTACAAAGATGGGGTTTAAATACTCCCCTAAAGAAAACTAAAGACATAATTACCCCTACTAGGGTTACAACTAAAGAAAGAAAATAAAGGGTAAAATAGGTAAGTGTATATTCTTCCTTGTGAAGGAAAGAAAACTTAAATAGGCAGAATGTATATCCTTCCTTGTTTAAGGAAGGAAAGCTTGCAACTATCATTCCTTAAACAAGGAAGGAAAGTTCACTCCTTGTAAAGGAAGTAATATCTAGGACCCGCCTCAGTTATTCATCCGGTACACGTCATTAGGTGCACATGTTGTTCGTATTGCCCACATCTGAATATGATCTGACATGATTCAATGTAGAGTGAGATCCGCCAATCTGGGTCGAAGTAGATATACATCGACAGAAATACAATGAATAGATATGCCAAGGTAGATCCACTCAAGTAGATACTGGAAGTAGATACGTCGATGAGTAGATATGCCAATGTAGATACGTCGAAGTAGGTCCGCTCAACTAGACACCTGAAGGAAATACATCAACGTAGACACATCGAAGTAGATCCGCCCAAGTAGATACCTGAAGGAGATACATCAACGTAGACACATCGAGGTAGATCCGTTTAAGTAGGTACCTGAAGGAGATACATCAACGTAGGCACATCGAAGTAGATCCACCCAAGTAGATACCTGAAGGAGATACATCAACGTAGACACTTCGAAGTAGATCCGTCCAAGTAGATACCAGAAGGAGATACATCAACGTAGACACTTCGAAGTAGATCAGCCCAGGTAGATGCTTAAAGGAGATACGTCGAAGTAGATACACTGAAGTAGATACGTTGAGTAGATCCATCGAAGAGATCCGTCGATTTGATCCGTCGAAGAGATCCATCGAAGAGATCCTCCAAAGGAGATCCGCCGACGAGATCCATCAAAGGAGATCCGTCAAAGGAGATCCGTCAAAGGAGATCTGTCGAAGAGATCCATCGAAGAGATCCTTCAAAGGAGATCCGTCGAAGAGATCCATCAAAGAGATCCGTCGAAGGAGATTCGTCGAAGAGATCCGTGGATGAGATCCGTCAAAGGAGATCCATCGACGAGATCCATCAAAGGAATCCGTCGAAGGAGATCCGTCAAAGGAGATCCATCGACGAGATCCATCAAAGGAATCCGTCGAAGGAGATCCGTCTAAGGAGATCAGTCTAAGAGATCCGCCCAGGTAGATACACTTAAAGAAAAAGATATACTGGAACTTTAAGTGTGTCTTCCTCCTCTTCTGAATCACTTTCCCCACTATAGACACCGAGTCGGAGGACCTGTGACGAAAACCTGAAAACAAGACGGTGGAAGCGATTGATTCTGAAAGTTTCAAAAAAAAAAAATAAATAAATAAGTTACGGTCGGTCGCTGTTGTCGATTGGATAGCTCGCGAATGCTTAACGGCACGGTGCGAGTGCTTAGCGGCGGCTGGCGCGCGTTCGACGACAGTCGGACGCACGCTCGACGACGCAAAGCGCGCGCTCGACGTCTGTCGGACGCACGCATCCAACCATGAATGGTACGCGCTCGGTGTCCGAGCAAGACACAAGCTTGGCGGCACGGGACGCGCGCTCGTCAGCCACAAGGCGTGTGCGCCCGGCAGCGCGGAACACGCGTTCGGCGGTCACGACGCATGAACGCCCGACGACACGGAGCGCGAGCTCGACAGCCGCGGGGCGTGCACGCCCGACGACGTAAGATGCGCCCCGGCGGCCGTTGAGCGAGTGCCCGACCGCGTCGGGCGGAAGCCCAACGGTAGGCGGGCGCGAGCGCCCAACGGCAGTTGGGCGCGCGCGCCCAACCTCACGTTGGGCGCTCGCCCAACGCTGTTGGGCGACCGCCCAACAATCGTTGGGCGATCGCCCAACAATCGTTGGGCGGCCGCCCAACAAGCCTTGGGCGGCCGCCCAACGGCTTTGGGCGACGCCCGATTTTACTCGGGCGTCGCCCATTGTTTCGGGACCCGTTTCTCTATAAAAAGGGGCACGGATCCCAATGAAAGGAGGAGGGAATTTTGGAGCCTTTCTCACTCTAAACATTTTTAGAGAGAGAAAGTGAATTTTTTTTGAGAAAAATATTTTTTTCTCAAAAATTCCGAATTTCCTAAAGTTAAATTTTTACTAAAAAATATAAAAAACGGAAGAAGGCGACTCGTGGAATCAATCGGCTTCGACTGTCAGATACCGAATTTAAGGTATTATCCGAGGACTAGACTCTTTTATTTTATTTTATTTATCTTCTCCTTCTATTTATTTTTATAGTTTTTATTTATTTAGTTATTCATTTATCTTGTCACGTTTTATTTAATTAGCGTATTTATTTAATTTTCGTTTCGTGTTGAATAAAATTCGGTTTTGTTTTAAAATAAAAAACCTCGTTTTGATATCCCAATACGAACCATGATCCGATAAAAAGGTAGTTCGGGTATCAAAAAACGTTGAGATTATAAGCTTTTTTGGATCTAAAAGAAATTTCCAAATAATGTTTTAAAATAAAAAACATCGTTTTAGGAACTTCCTTTATTGACTATGATCCATTTTTGGTAGTTCGGAAATCCAAGGCGGTTGAATTAGATTTAATTTAAAGCTTTTGAATAAATCTGGAAATAATTGGAGTGCTGCTGTAATTTTCCATTTCTGTCACTAATTGCTGTTTACCGATGGATTTTCCGTCGGTAAATCTGCCATAACGTAAAAAATGCCATTTCAGTCCCTTTTTCTTAACTTTTAAGCTTTTAATCCTTAATATATATATGTATAGTTATGTAATATATGTTTTTCAAACTATTTTAGATATTTAGTGTATATAATTATTTAGGATGTTTGTATATCATTCTTTATTTAATTTTTAAACATAAGTATATGTATATATATATGTTCTTTTTTATTCATTTGAGTTATATTAGATCCTATTTTAAAGGTTATTTACTTGGGCATTTTGGGAAATAATTAGTAGATATTGGTATATGTTATTTTTTATATTTAAAACTATATTAGTTATGTATATATGTAGTTTTGGGGTATATGGGTTATGTTATTGATTATTATATGAAACTATTTTGGATAAAGGATTATTTTCTTATTTATGAGATTTATTTACTATTTTCACATTTTTAAAGTATAAATGTATTATATCTAGTATTTTCATACATGTATTATATAGTTCCTTTTTTATTAACTTTCATTCTCATATTCTCTTTTTGATTTAAATGTATATATATATGATTAAATTGTTTTCTTTATTCCTCTGGCCCATCCATGGGCCCGGGCTTCAAATGGGCTCTATTTGAGTGTGAATCTTGGTTTAAATGGGTTTATTATTATAATCATAATAGGTAAAGAGTCCATTAAGTAAGAGGGGAAAATAAATCACAAAAAGAGAGTTTTCAATTTAATCATTTACACTAATGAATTTTTAGAAGTTCCTAATGTAAATAAATGGAGTTATTTTTGTTAATATTTCTAAATTGGTTCCAAAACATCACGTTTTAAAACCTTAATCCGTTCCAAAGGCGGATTAAGCGAACATTGTAATTAAAATCGTTTTCTTTGTGAATAATAGAGTTTTTGAATCATTTTCTAAAAGGGTTTGTACAAAATAAAATTGACTTGTATGTTTAATCATGTTTTCCTATTAAAAGGTTTTTATCCTAACGTTTTCAAACACTCGAGTCGTTCCAACGGCGATTCGGGTGAACTTCATCAAGCGGGGTTTTAAAACGCTCCTAAATCGTTCCAACGGCGATTAAGGTGCGAACCATGTAAAGGAACTCGTTTTGGGGAAATGAGTTAGCATAGAGTAAACACACAATATGACATTTAATAAAGTCGTAAACCACTTCTTTCTTCCCCCTTCTCTGTGTATGTATAATATAAATGGGTGATTCTTTACTAATGTGGCTTTCCAATAATATATGCTCAAAACGGTTTCTAAAAAGAGAAAGAAAAGGTTTCAAATGAATTTTAAACTTAAAGAAGTATACGATTAGTCCGTTATCGCCTAACATGCTGAGTAGGAGGCCGGTGGTTCATAACCGGGCGATGTCGGGGTGCCTAATAGCCTTTCTCCGGAAAGGAGCTAGCCTTCTCGGCTCGTACCTAAGTTTCCCGAACCCACACCGGTCTCCCACAAGGGATCGGTGTTCATTTTCCCATTCGTGGGTGGCGACTCTTCCATATCTTCGAGCTCCGGTCCTACCGAGCAGCTTGATTCCACGATTGGTTGCAAACCCTTTGGGTAATTTCCGCAAAACCTCTAGCGAGAGTCCATTCGTCGCTCGAAAGAGGCTAGTGTAAGTTCCCCCTTACAGTAAGGCGCCAAAGGGTCCCCATCCATTCGTTAGGGGCGAATTTGTGCGGTCCTGTGAGGTCACGCGGTCAGCCGTGTCAGCATATAGTAGCCTTAGAAGTTTCCATAGGATCACCCGTTACTATTTTTGATGTGATAAATGAATCTATTCGTGTTTTCAAACCGCCACGATACGTGTCTAATCCTAAAGTAGGTAAAGAAAATGAGACGATGTGTTCATATATACTCGTGAATCGACATACTAATTACCCTAAAACATCGAAACAATTTGAACTAAAGACGACTTAGTCATCTCATATGAATGAACATGTGCGACCCGCCTTGTCCCTTTCGGTGTCCCGACAAAGGCACATGTTCAGGAAATGTGTTATGACGTAAGCACGTATTAGTATGAATCGGTTCGGTGTTAAGGATAGTTACATCTCGATACAAAAGACTATATTAACAGTAGCTGTTATTCACATTCTTTAAATAAGTTGGGATAAAACGAGATCATGACGAAACGAAAACGAAGAACATTTCTGTTTCGAACAACCCTGTTGTAACGAAAAAAGTTTTGCACAAGTAGCCCGTCCCTTCCGAATAAAAGACGAGCTTTTACGTTATGCCTCGAGTTGTTCTTAAGAGAAATGGATGTGTCCGTAAAGATGACTAAGAAAATAAAAGAAAAGAAAAATGAACTAAACGACCAAAATCATTCCGAGACTACGATATATATCAATCCTGAGGGTAGTTAAAGAAAATAAACCAATGTCGTTGAATACGTGCCTCGAACGAGAGTATACCCTGTTTAAAATCTCGAAGCCGAATTAAGCCGAACCATATAATTGCGCCATATGGACGAGACTGCGGGTTTTGACTAACGACTCGATCATTTCGACCGTTACCAAAACTGCAAGAAATATGGCCCGATATACGTGTTTGCTTAAATTCGCGCCTAAAGGAAAGAAAACGGTGATATCCTCGCTTCGAACAAACACGCGATTTAACGAAAGGTTGATTTTCTATAACCACACTAAGATGATATATCCCGTAGGATTGGGAGGAACAACGAACTGTTGCTAGCCGAAAGGTTACCGTGCGCTCAAAATAAGACTCGCCGTCTTTCACGTAGCAAAAAGGAGCAAACGGATCCTCGACGCTAAGAACAAATGCGTTACGCGATGAGTCCGTTCCCTAAAATAAAATCCAAAAGTGATTTCATCACTAAATAAACGCATGGTTACGTCTCTCGATAGATCCAAAAGATCCCGTTGTAATCCAAAAATCGAGACACGAATCCACGTGAATAAAAGGGAATGAGTCATGGACGATAACGAACAATTGGACTAGAAGAATAACTCGTACCACGTTTAAAAACCGAGATGCGCTCAAAGAGAGTCAAAACCCGAATTAATGCGTCTCGCGAAAGGACAAAAGACGAGTTATTCTAAAAGGACAATCCAACTTGGTCGATTTCTTAGTCACTGAACGTGGATACGTCAAAAACGAACTGTATTGTCTGATGGGTGATTTACTTTTCCGCAATAATCGATGGCATCACGCGTCCCCTGGACCGCAATGTGAGCCAAAAACCAAAATCCTAGGAAAGAGACATGGACCAACGAGTGTGTGGAGGAATAAGGGTGGAAGAGAGATGTTGTGATACGTGTAATTAGACTAACGTTTGTTCTTCTTATCTTATATATCCGTAAATAAATAAACGCACACACCACGAATCATGCATATAAAATCATGCATACATACTAATGGATACCGTTCGCGCAGACGTCATCATTAAGCGGTTGTGGGTTCACGAGAGTAATCGGCTTGTCAGACAGTTTGATCAGCTACGAGTAGACAGTTCCGAATAGGTAGTTGTGGCTTCTGAATCATCTTCGTCTGGGTATACTCAGTCCTCCATCAGTATGTCTGCGACCGACGAGAAAGTGGCTGAATTGGAAAATTCTATGAACAATATCAATGATCAGTTGGCCGCAATTTTGGCCCAGCTGGCTGAGCTAGCACTGAAGGACAACAAGAGTGGTAGTAAGCGTGCTGAGAATGAGGTGAACGATATCCCTCGCTTTGGGAATGAGGAGGATTATCAGGATTATATCCGAAAACAGCTGGAAAAAGAGAAAGCTAAGGAAGAGGAATGGAAGCAACACATCACGCAGGAGGTGCAGGACTTGCGCGGAGGAAGTTCCGGAAGTCAGGACTTTTATAACTTGAAGAATTGTTTATCGGCAACAGCTTTGCCTTTAAAATTTCGTCTCCCTGACATGAAAAAGTTCGATAGAACTGGAGATCCCACCGCTCACATGAATCAGTATGTTGCTGTGATGAAGCACACGATCCTGACTGAGGATCAGGTCTTAGGGTTGTTTAACACCTACCTAGAGGGGGCTGCCCTCACATGGTTTCATGCATTGCCGATGGTAACAAAGAGGGATTGGAAGGAATTAGCGAAGTCATTCATCACTCAGTATAGCTTTAACACCATGCTGGAGGTCACTTTGAAAGAGTTAGAGAGCACTAAGGAACAGGTTGGGGAATCCTTTTCCGATTTTGTGAAAAGATGGAGGGCTAAGGCCACAGTGATGAAACAAAAGCCGCTTGAGCAGGATCAGATTCGAATGGTGGTTGGCAACACTTTGCCATATATCAAGAATGAGTTGCGGTATATGCCATTTACTGATTTCAATCAGATGTATAGTTGTGCCTTGACTGTTGAAGGGGATGGAGAGCCGAAGAAAGCTTATACCAAGTGGACGAAGTCGGGATATAGTGCCGGAGGGCCTAATGCGAGTACGGAATCCGCAGCAGTGAAAGTGCTTGATCTTAATGCTATTGAAAAGAGGCAGTTCGCCAAGTTCGATCAGACTTACGCAAAAGTTTTTGAGCGTCTGCAGAAAAAGGGATTGTTGAAGGCCCTTACCCCGTATAACAAAGCTCAACCTACTCCGCAGATACAGGCTAGAGGGTATTGTGAGTTCCACAGCAGTTATGGGCATACAATTGAGAATTGTGAGAGGCTGAAACACGAAATCCAGGATTTAATCGAGGAGAAAAAGATAGCTGATCCTTCGTCAGCGAACCCTTCCACTAGGCGTAATCCATTGCCTAATCATAGGGTAAGCATGATCGGAATTGGTCTGACAGAACGTGTAGTGATGGAATCCTTCGAAGAGAACGTAGAGGAGTTGCTGGATTCCGACGAAAGGAACAATGTAGGAAATGGTCTATATGTGTCCTTCCTTGGCGAGGAACAAGAGGATGAACCGATGGAAGAGGGATTGGATGGTGGAGCACTGTATGATGAAGATAGTGCCGAAGAGACCGGAGAAGGGTCGTCTCGAACTATTGTGCCTAATTTGGGTCTGTTTAGTGGAGGGGGAAATCCCGAGGTGCACTTGCGTGAATATATGCGCGATATGTTTGTTGAATCCTTCGGAGTGGATGAGATTGCTTAGTGGTTCCACCATTCTCTGATAGGCGAGCCTTTGGGGTGGTTTCACTCATTACCCGACTCTTGCAAGTATGATTGGGATCAATTGTCAGATCTATTTCTAGAAAAGTATCAAAAGGATGAGGACAGGGCCGCGGAGCGCTTCGCAATGCAGATTGGACCTATCAAGCGTCTGTTGCCGAGGGTCAGTAAGTATAATGGCAACAAAGATCCGATGGAACACCTTCACTTCTACTTATCGGCCATGTCGCCCTTGGGTTTTAAAGAAGAAGAGATCACTAGCTTGTTTTGTAATTCGTTGATGGGTGAACCATTGATGTGGTATATGTCACTTCCGATGTATGTTAAGACCGATTGGGCGGCAATGACGAAGAGGTTTATCAAAGAGTATACGGTATGGATGTTGGCAGATCAAACCCTGGACTCCCCCTCTTATGAAACGCCCGAGGCAGTGTTGGCAATGCCTAGGTATGGTGGATACCAGGATCCTATTGAGCATACGAGGTTATTCCGCAACCATATGTACGACGCCGGATTCCCGCAATGTGAATTACATGAACATTTCCCGGAAACTTTAAAGGGAGAAGCCTTGTTATGGCACCAGGGCCTATCAGAAGAAGAAATGGGTCATTGGATACCTCTTAGGAATGCTTTTGTGTCGAGATATGAGATGTATGTTCCATGGACGGGATCCCTGGAAGATCTGGATAGGATCAGGCAATTCCCCGAGGAACCATTCGTGGATTATGCTAGGAGGTGGAGGCACCGATATGAACAGTGTAACGAAACAATGAGCAATAAGGTGCAGCTTATGTGCATACAACGAGGTGCTATTCCGTTGGCCGTAAGAAGGATGAGCAGAGTGTCCCTCCGTGACTATGATGAGTTGATAGGTTGGGCTTTGTATGGATCGGTGGATCCCTTTTACTTGAACCTGAATGTTCCTCATGTCATGGATTTAATGGTCGTGGACATTTGGGAGAGTTCTTCGGACGAGGAAGATGCCAATCAGAGGATTCCTATTAAGATTTGGGACGAATCGGATGATGAGCCGGAAATCGCGGTAATGACGAGATCAGGTCGTGTGGCCGAGGGAAAGGCACCTATGATAGAAACTGAGATTGGAGAAGGGTCGGCTCCTAAGCCCGATGACCAAGTTCTGGAGCAGTTGAAGAAGACACAAGCTAAGTCTACAGTCTGGGAAGTTCTATGCCATTCTAAGTACCATCGTGAGAACTTGATGAAAGAATTGCAGAATCTGGTTATTTCCACCGATACTGAGCCGGCAGCGCTAGTAGGGGCAATTATGGCCTGAAAGAAGACTGAGATCACATTTACTGACGAGGATCTCCCAAAAGAGGGGAAGGCTCACAATAAGCCTTTGTATATCCGAGCGGAAATTAACGGAAAGAAGACTAGTTGCGTGATGGTCGATGATGGATCGGCCATTAATGTTTGTCCTTTGAAACTCTTGTCGAAGTTGGGAGTGGAGAGAGGAGACCTGACAGCCTCTGAAAATGTGATTAGAGCGTATGATGACAGCCGTAGGCACATTGAGGGAGTCTTCAAGGCCAAGTTGAAAGTAGGGCCACATGAAGAAGAAACTGAGTTCACCATGCTGGATATACCGGTAACCTTTGATGTACTGTTGGGACGCCCTTGGTTCCATAAGCTGGGAGGTGTGCCCTCCACGCTCCACCAAATGATTAAATTCCCCTTCGGGGAGGAGATAGTGACAATCAGAGCTGAGAAATTGAGCTCGGTGGCAGCATTGGGAATTGAGCCTCAACTTTTCTCCGGATTCCAAGTCTCCGGGATTTATGAGTCGAGCATGACCACCGATGTGGTGAAGATGATGTAGGGAGGTTTCATCCCAGGAATGGGTTTAGGAGCACACCATCAGGGGTTGCCAGAATTTCCGGATTTTAAGAGTCAGAAAACCCGGAGGGGTTTGGGATATGAGCAGGGAGGTCCGTCCAATGTGAGTGGTGAAGGAAAAGTGGGCCTAAGGAAGTACTTCATGAACGAGGGGCATGGAAAGGCGTATTCAGGGACCCCAGAGGCATGGACTAGCACAGAAGGGAAGATTCTACCGGGGTTCGAAATCTTCAATGATGTTGCCTACTGGGGCAAAGGAAAGGCGAGCTGCTTTGTCGAGGAGATTATGATGCTGGATTTGAATGCCGA
Organism: Euphorbia lathyris; assembly: GCF_963576675.1. Taxonomy (NCBI): domain Eukaryota; kingdom Viridiplantae; phylum Streptophyta; class Magnoliopsida; order Malpighiales; family Euphorbiaceae; genus Euphorbia; species Euphorbia lathyris. The sequence goes on from NC_088912.1 coordinate 11,495,663, forward strand.
GGAGCAAGTCATCACCATTGAAGCAACTGCAGTAGCGGGAGATGAGCCTAGTACCTCCAAAATTCATGAGAAATCCGAAGACCCTGATGATGAAAATTGTATTACTGCTTTGTTTGAATCAGATGATGTAATCACCCATGCTATCAATGAAATGAATTCTGATTTTGCTTACTTGCTTGATGTTGATCATGATCATTCCATGCATTCTCATTCATATAACATGCCTACATTTGAAATCAATGCAATAGAAATGTCAACTTTCAATCTTGGTACGGATGAAAATCCTAAACTTATACAAATTGCTCAAGAATTAACTATTGAAGAGAGAAAAGAATTCGAGAGAATAATTAAAAAATACGAAATTGTATTCGCATGGACATACGAAGACATGCCGGGAATTGATCAATCTATCGTAACTCACCGCATTCCAACTTACCCCGAAGCAAAGCCCGTAAAGCAGAAGCTCTGACGTATGAGACCAGAATGGGCAGATAAGATCAAAGAGGAGGTGAAGAAGCAGTTAGAAGCAGGATTCATCGAAGTGATCGACTATCCCCCTTGGGTCGCAAATGTGGTGCCAATCGCAAAAAAGGACGGCAAAGTGAGGATGTGCGTTGATTACAGAGATTTTAACAAGGCATGCCCCAAGGATGAGTTCGCATTGCCTCATATCGACGTATTGATCGACAGTGCAGCGTCAAGCGTCTTACACACGAATGTGGATGGTTTCATGGGCTACATGCAAGTTCAGATGGCCGAAAAGCACAAAGCAAAAACCTCGTTCACAACCGAGTGGGGGACATACTGTTACAGAGTAATGCCGTTTGGTTTGAAAAATGCCGGGGCAACTTATCAGCGAATGGCCACAGCACTGTTCCATGATATGATACACAAGGAGGTAGAAGTCTACGTGGACGATATGATGGTCAAATCAGAGACAAGAGAAGGGCATTTTGTCGCGCTCGAGAAGTTTTTGGCCCGAATTGCAGAATTCAAGCTAAGGTTAAACCCGAAGAAGTGCTTTTTCGGCGTTTCGTCGGGGAAAATCTTAGGCTATGTAATCGGAAATAAGGGAATCGAGGTGGATCCTGATAAAGTGAAGGCTATATAGGAGATGCCGGCGCCGAAAAATGAGAAGGAAGTGAGAGGGTTTCTGGGGCAGGTTCAGTATATCAGTCGGTTCATAGCGAGACTCACCGCAATCTGCGAGCCAATCTTTAAGTTGGTAAGGAAAGACCAACCCGCTACTTGGAATGATAAGTGTCAGCAAGCTCTGGAGAGCGTCCGGAACTATTTGTCTAATCCGCCAGTGCTGAGACCGCCTAAACTGGGAAAGCCGCTTCTCCTCTATGTAGCAATTGAGGAGCGATCTATTGGGGCAATGTTGGCTCAAGAGGGAGACACCGGTGTGGAGCACGTGGTGTATTATTTGAGTAAGAAATTCCTGGAGTACGAGCTCAAGTACAACATGATCGAAAAGACATGTGTGGCAGTAGTATGGTTGACAAAGAAACTGCGGCACTATTTCCAATCGTATAAAGTGATCATTATTTCTCGGATGGACCCCGTGAAGTATCTATACCGAACTCCATCCTTAACGGGGAAGTTAGCCAGATGGTTGTTGCTTTTGTCCGAGTTTGACATTGAATATGCGACGAAGAAGGTTATCAAATGGAGGGCCGTGGCAGAATTTCTGGCCAACCAACCCCTGAATGCAGAGGAAGAAGAGATAAGCTATGATTTCCCTGATGAGCACTTGAATGCAATCGAAGTTATACCGTGGAAAATGTTCTTCGATGGAGCAGTTAATTCGAATGGAGCCGGAGTAGGAGTACTACTTACCTCACCAGAAGGAGAAAGGATCCCGATGGCCAAGAAGTTATCCTTCCCTCTCACCAATAATATGGCCGAATATGAAGCGTGCATTTATGGTTTAGAGTCATTAGCGGCACTGGGAGCGTCATATGTCGAAATTTGGGGTGACTCAAAGTTGATCATCGAACAGGCACAAGGAAACTGGGAGGTAAGAGAAGAAAGACTACGTCCGTACCTCGATCAGCTAGAAGGGTTGGCACAAAGATTCAAAGAATGCCGTTTCTATCATATTCCTCGAGCACAGAACCAGGCGGCGAATGCCTTGGCCACTTTGGTGTCAGTTTGGGACAATCCCCGGAACCTTGCTTCGAAACCGTTGATATTGAGAAGATCTCACAAACCGTGCTACGAAGACGTAATGCTGTTAGGGGCAGATGAAAAACCGTGGTATTTCGATATCGTGAACTTGATGAAAGATGGAACATATCCGGCAGAGTCAGAACCTAGGGATCAAGCTGTGATTAGAAGGCTAGCTCGTCAGTTCGTCATCCACAACGACTTGCTTTACAAAAGGCACATGGATGGATTACAACTAAGATGCTTGGATGCGGGAGAAGCCCGCGAGGCAATGGAATCAGTACATTCAGGAATTTGTGGAGCCCATATGGGGGGAGCAGTACTAGCTAAGAAAATTATTAGGCAAGGCTTCTATTGGCTCACCATGGAAAGAGATTGTAACGAGTATGCAAAGAAATGCCATGATTGTCAAATCCACGGCGATTGCAGTCATCTTCCGGCCATATAACTACATGTGCTAGCACCTATTTGGCCATTCGCTACTTGGGGCATTGACATCATCGGCGAAGTAAGGCCTAACGCTTCAAATGGACATAAGTTTATTGCTGTTGCCATCGATTACTTCACCAAGTGGGTAGAAGCAGAGTCGTTTAGCAAACTGGGATCCAAGCAGATGAGAAAGTTCATTGAAAAACACTTGATCACCAGGTTTGGAGTGCCTCATCACATGATTACGGATAACGGGGTCCAGTTTCAGGGGGAAGTAAGAAATATTTTCCGAGAATATGGCATTGAACATCACAGGTTTTCTCTGTACCGTCCCCAGGCTAATGGAGTAGTAGAAGCAGCTAATAAGAACCTTAAGAGGATTCTCGTAAAAACGGTGGAATCACATCGGAATTGGCATGAACAACTCCCCCTCGTGTTGTGGGCTTATCGCACGACAATTAGAACCTCAACTGGGGCAACGCCATTCTCTTTGGTGTATGGAACAGAAGCAGTCTTGCCGATTGAGATCGAAAAGCGATCATTGAGAATCGCAGTGGAGGCAGAAATTCCCGAGACGGAATGGGTGAAGAGGCGATGTGAGCAGTTGGCTCTAGTTGACGAAAAAAGGATGGAAGCGCTTTACCATGTACAGTTATACCAGAGAAGAATGGCTCGGGCTTTCAATAAAAAAGTCAAGACCAGCCCTATCAAAGAAGGAGATTTAGTGCTGAAACAGATCCGTGTGACGCACACCGACCCAAGGGGGAAGTTTAGGCCTAACTGGGAAGGGCCATTCGTCGTGAAGAAGATACTAAGCAAAGGAGCGGTGAAGTTAACTACAATGGACGGCATGGAATTCTCCGAACCTACCAACCTGGATAGGCTTAAGAAATACTTTTCGTAAAAAAAAAAGAAAAAGAAAGAAAAATTCCCGATAGGTTGAAAACCCGCAAAGGGCGACCTATGCAACAATGAGGGAAATCCCAATGGGTGAAAACCCGAAAGGGCACTCATTTAAAAATTCCGGGATAGTAAAAGGAGAGGAGAAAAATCGCCGGGATCCGAAAACCGAAAGGCGGGTCCTGGTAACAATAGTTATGACTTGAGCAATTACAAAAACAATGTATAAGAGACTAAGTATTTCTGTTGTTTGTAAATAAATAAAGGCATGAATATATTTGACGAGAATGATTGGAATCATCATAATCTACTGAATGCATGGTAATATGAATCACGAGTTATGCATTTCCTATCCTACTTTTCATAAAAAGCCTACCTACTATCCACCCCACTCCCTATACATCAGCCATACAACGGGAAAACTCCAATAAAAGCTACAAAGCAATAATGAAAGCTATAAAGCAATACATAACGAGCCTAATACGGAGGGAAATCCCAATAGTCCTCAAAATCTCTCAAGTGTGATGCCCGCTCCACAGATAGTGCCTCCTCGGCAGCTCGCGCTCGCTCATCAGCAACTCGTGCTCTCTCATCGGCGACCCGTGCTCTCTCCTCGGCAGCGAGGCATCCGATCGACTCATCGCGCACCCTCTCCTCGGCAGCGAGGCATCCGATCGACTCAAGGCGACCCTCAGTCTCCCGTCGCATCATCCCTGACCAGTGGTCATTTCTCTCCTGATACACCTGACCGACCCGGGCGTCGGCCTCTCGCCCCAACTCGCTCTGCCTCCGCTCGTGGGCATGCAGATCGCTCTAAAGTAAAAGAAAGGAAAAACAGATAAAAATAAGAAGCAGCGTAGGCACAAACATAAATCATACATACATGCATACATTCCACTACACTAAAATAAAATAATGATACATACCAGGTGATCGGTGCAGCGCAAGCTGAGGTGATCTCGGAGATAACCAGACAGCCCCACGTAATCCGTGCAGGTCTACCTCGTAGTCAGAGAAGCGTCTGAAGGATCAAATGGGACCCTCGAGGAGAAGATGGGAGGAGCCGCCTCGAATCCCACATAAGCGGCCCCGAACTCGTCATAACAAATCGTGGCAAAGTCTCTCCCGTAGTCTGGTAGGGGCACACCTAGGGAAGACCTCTCCGGTCGGGCAGCGCTGGAGGACTCGCCGACATAGTAGGGCTGCTCGCACACAGGCGTCTGAGCTCGAGTGCCGTCAAAAAAATCGGATAAATGGGCACTCCTCCAGGATCCCTCCTGCAAAAAAAACACACAATAAAAACCTTTAAACGTCTCATGAATGAAATGGTAAAATGAGAAGGGGGCAGAACCACTTACCGGGACCTCCTCCTGACCAAAGACTGCCGCAACAGCCTCCCTCGAAAATACATCTGCCACCGGATCCACCTCCATCGCTGCCGCCGGGGCATCCCTCGCGCTCAGCAGAGTAGATAAGTAAAGCTCGCGGCCCCCGGAGTGAACCCACACCGCTCTACCAACGAACCAACGAGACAAGTCCCGACGAACGACCGATAGGGGCATGGTCCGCACCGCAAACATAGAGACGGGGATCTCACCCGGTGTCCAATGTGCGTCACTAACTCCGGTGATGCCTCGGTCCCCTAAATACCACGCCCGCACGCAGGGGCCGGTGAGCACATACTGCTGCTCCTGGATCATAGATACATACGTATAATTGGGACCGAAGTCGAGGTCGTCCCACCTGAACTTAATCTAAAAAAATGCACAAAGAGAAAGTCAGAAAGACTCAAACAAAAATCTCGCACGACTAGGCAAAATCTACCTGTCTGAGGGTCAGCGAGTCGATCCAATCTAGGAGCCGCGGCACCATCTGACTCCTCTCGGCGCTCAAGTCAAAATCTCTCCATCGGGTCATGAAAGGCGGCCTCGGTACTCTCGGTCGAGGTCGAGACCGGCTGGGAAGAATATGCCTCTCATACGCCCACACCTGCGGTAAAAACAAGGATTAGGAGTGTGAAAGACGCAAAGAAGATAAGACGGGCAAGTCAAAAAGGCATCGCGTACCAGCAAAGCGAAGGTGTAACCACCGAAATCCTTGCGCTTCCGGCAAGTCAGATCCAAAAACTTGTAGAGAAAGGCTAAGCCTGCCCCCGCCCAATCATAGGAAGCCGCCGCATCCAGATCGTTGAGTGCCTGAATGAGACCCGCGTGTACCTTCCCGCCCTTCGTGCGGAAAATCGTCTCACTCAGAGTATATACCAAGAAGCTACGAACCGCCAAGTCGGTATCATCGGTCTCACAAAAATCTCGCCGACTCAAAAGGCTCGCGGTGGAAATAAACTTCGCCGGAGTAGATTTGGCGCATGGGCGAACTCCCGGTCCAATCAAAGCAGCGAGCCTAGCGAGGTCGACCCGTGGTCGCATCATATCGAAATGAAAGGGAACGGGAGTGCTGCTCCCTCGTAATCCTGTCAACAGTGAAAAATCTCTGGGCGAGATGGTCATCTCCCCGAAAGAAAGGTGGAAAGTGTGGGTCGAGTCAACCCACCGCTCACATAAGGCACGTAAGCCAAAGCGGTCGCATACCCCGTTGGTGCGGGGCAACGCTGCAATAAAAGGCTCGAAGCCCAACTCGCGCACGCGGGCTCTCGTCGCGGCGCCTAGCCTAGCATACCACGATTGAATCTCGGTGGTGGTCCCAGAAATCTCAATAAACTAGAAAGAACAAGACAAGAAAATTTAAATACAGTTCCTAAAGCATGCAATCAATGAGGACGCGTTAAGACTAGGCATTCTTTCATTATCTAACCTAGAGACATCTGGTCAATTAGGGCCAACTTTCTGTAAAAGTCTATCCCTTAGGGTCGCTCATGTAAGGTTTAGTTAATTCTTTAATCCACTCTCGTCCGCATTGACAAGGAGCATAGGTTAAGTTTACTATTCATGTGCATTAGTTAAGTTTTCACTATTCACGATTTTTTACTATTCACGTGCACTATTCACGTTTTTACTATTCACGTGCACTATTCACGTTTTTACTATTCACGTGCATTAGTTAAGTTTATTATTCACATGCATTAGTTAAGTTCTCACTATTCACGTGCATTAGTTGAGTTGTCACTATTCACGTTTTACTATTCACGTTTTTACTATTCACGTTATTTTTACTATTAGCATGCATAAATTCATAGTGTCACTATTCACATGCATATAGCGCGCATTCTCACACAGAAATAAACAAGTGTTACTTGTAAGTGAAGAAATTCATGTTTTCTAGCTAAAGTCCTCTAAGGCAATCTAAAAGTTAGCATGCAAATCATGTTCGGATAGGAATGCTAAAGCCTGGAGTTTGAATCAAATAAAAGTGAGAAATTACTTACCTCGTTGCAGCGTGTCCGGCTCAGATGCGTTGTAGGGTCGTGGAAGGGATCCACTCTATCTAAGTTTACGTAAACCTCGTCCATGTCTCTAGTGCCATCCCATTCATCTAAATCCATCCCGAGAATAATCCAAAATCAAAGTCTAGAGAGAGAAAGAAGAGAGAGAAGGTGTGGGGTTGAAATGAAACCCCACCACCTTATATAGTAAGAGGGAATGGCATTCCCGTAAATAGTGAAAAAGGTACGATTTGACATAAAAGTAAAAAGTAAATAATTAATTACTAGGTGCACAGACCTCCGATTTGCAGTCCGTTTCAGCCTGCATTTCTCTCAGACAGCAGCCAATATCGTTAAGATATGAACTCCAGACAACAGTCAATTTTTACAGAACAGTGACACCAGTCAAAATACAGGCGACAGTCAACAGAAAAAACAATCGTTAGTCTATATCATTTCAGACTAAAACATGTTCCCATTAAACCCCCGAGACGATAGCTCCAGTAAGAAAATACAGACAACAGTGTTGTAAGAAAATCCAGAAACAATCCCCGCTTTTGAGCCATATCACTCATGGTCGCAGACCGGAGTTGCTTTTGAGCCATCTGACTCATGGTCGCTGACCGGAGTTGCTTTTGAGCCATTTTACCCGCGGTCGTGGACCAGGGTCGCTTTTGAGCCATCTGACTCACGGTCGCAGACCGGAGTTGCTTTTGAGCCATCTAACTCACAGTCGCAGACCAGAGTTGCTTTTGAGCCATATCACCCGCGGTCGTGGACCAAGGTCGCTTTTGAGCCATGTAACCCGCGGTCGTGGACCAGGGTCGCTTTTGAGCCATCTGACTCACGGTCGCTGACCGGAGTTGCTTTTGAGCCATTTTACCCGCGATCGTGGACCAGGGTCGCTTTTGAGCCATCTGACTCACGGTCGCAGACCGGAGTTGCTTTTGAGCCATCTAACTCACGGTCGCAGACCGGAGTTGCTTTTGAGCCATATCACCCGCGGTCGTGGACCAGGGTCGCTTTTGAGCCATGTAACCCGCGGTCGTGGACCAGGGTCGCTTTTGAGCCATCTGACTCACGGTCGTTGACCGGAGTTGCTTTTGAGCCATTTTACCCGCGGTCGTGGACCAGGGTCGCTTTTGAGCCATCTTACTCACGGTCGCAGACCTGAGTTGCTTTTGAGCCATTTTACCCGCGGTCGTGGACCAGGGTTGCTTTTGAGCCATTTTACCCGCGGTCGTGGACCAGGGTCGCTTTTGAGCCATCTTACTCACGGTCGCAGACCTGAGTTGCTTTTGAGCCATCTGACTCACGGTCGCAGACCGGAGTTGCTTTTGAGCCATTTTACCCGCGGTCGTGGACCAGGGTCGCTTTTGAGCCATCTGACTCACGATCGCTGACCGGAGTTGCTTTTGAGCCATTTTACCCGCGGTCGTGGACCAGGGTCGCTTTTGAGCCATCTGACTCACGGTCGCAGACCGGAGTTGCTTTTGAGCCATCTAACTCACGGTCGCAGACCGGAGTTGCTTTTGAGCCATTTTACCCGCGGTCGTGGACCAGGGTCGCTTTTGAGCCATCTGACTCACGGTCGTAGACCGGAGTTGCTTTTGAGCCATCTAACTCACGGTCGCAGACCGGAGTTGCTTTTGAGCCATATCACCCGCGGCCGTGGACCAGGGTCGCTTTTGAGCCATGTAACCCGCGGTGGTGGACCAGGGTCGCTTTTGAGCCATCTGACTCACGGTCGCTGACCGGAGTTGCTTTTGAGCCATTTTACCCGCGGTCATGGACCAGGGTCGCTTTTGAGCCATCTGACTCACGGTCGCAGACCGGAGTTGCTTTTGAGCCATCTAACTCACGGTCGCAGACCGGAGTTGCTTTTGAGCCTTATCACCCGCGGTTGTGGACCAGGGCCGCGCTTGAGCCATCTGACTCACGGTCGCTGACCGGAGTTGCTTTTGAGCCATTTCACTCACGGTCGCAGAACGAAATTGCTTTTGAGCCATTCTTACCCATAACCAACGTACGCAAGATTCCGAGAAAAGAACATTCATCGACGGCCACTCCAGAGGCGACGATGGAAGGAATCAAAGAACGACACCGGAAGGCGCAGCGCGAAGGTCAGGTATGCTCCCTCCTACTCTTTACGTGTCTTTTACTTTTATATGTTTTACATTGCATGTGTTACGTTAGCAAAAAAACTTTTCAAAACACACACATCACTGTCAAAATAGAAAAGTAGGGGCAACTATAGACACCGAGTCGGAGGACCTGTGACGAAAACCTGGAAACAAGACGGTGGAAGAGATTGATTCTGAAAGTTTCAAAAAAAAAATAATAATAAATAAATAAGTTACGGTCGGTCGCTGTTGTCGATCGGATAGCTCGCGAATGCTTAACGGCACGGTGCGAGTGCTTAGCGGCAGCTGGCGCGCGTTCGACGACAGTCGGACGCCCGCTCGACGACGCAAAGCGCGCGCTCGACGTCTGTCGGACGCACGCATCCAATCATGAATGGTACGCGCTCGGTGTCCGAGCAAGACACGAGCTTGGCGGCACGGGACGCGCGCTCGTCAGCCACGAGGCGTGTGCGCCTGGCAGCACGGAACACGCGTTCGGCGGTCACGAAGTATGAACGCCCGACGATGCGGAGCGGGAGCTCGACAGCCGCGGGGCGTGCACGCCCGACGACGTAAGACGCGCCCCGGCGGCCGTTGAGCGAGTGCCCGACCGCGTCGGGCGGAAGCCCAACGGTAGGCGGGCGCGAGCGCCCAACCGCGTCGGGCGGACGCCCAACCTCGCGTTGGGCGCTCGCCCAACGCTGTTGGGCGACCGCCCAACAATGTTGGGCGGTAGCCCAACGTAGTGTTGGGCGACCGCCCAACAAGCCTTGGGCGGCCGCCCAACGGCTTTGGGCGACGCCCGATTTTACTCGGGCGTCGCCCATTATTCCGGGACCCGTTTTCCTATAAAAAGGGCACGGATCCCAATGAAAGGAGGAGGGAATTTTGGAGCCTTTCTCACTCTAAACATTTTTAGAGAGAGAAAGTGAATTTTTTTTGAGAAAAATATTTTTTTCTCAAAAATTCCGAATTTCCTAAAGTTAAATTTTTACTAAAAAATATAAAAAACGGAAGAAGGCGACTCGTGGAATCAATCGGCTTCGACTGTCAGATACCGAATTTAAGGTATTATCCGAGGACTAGACTCTTTTATTTTATTTTATTTATCTTCTCCTTCTATATATTTTTATAGTTTTTATTTATTTAGTTATTCATTTATCTTGTCACGTTTTATTTAATTAGCGTATTTATTTAATTTTCGTTTCGTGTTGAATAAAATTCGGTTTTGTTTTAAAATAAAAAATCTCGTTTTGATATCCCAATACGAACCATGATCCGATAAAAAGGTAGTTCGGGTATCAAAAAACGTTGAGATTATAAGCTTTTTTGGATCTAAAAGAAATTTCCAAATAATGTTTTAAAATAAAAAACATCGTTTTAGGAACTTCCTTTATTGACTATGATCCATTTTTGGTAGTTCGGAAATCCAAGGCGGTTGAATTAGATTTAATTTAAAGCTTTTGAATAAATCTGGAAATAATTGGAGTGCTGCTGTAATTTGCCATTTCTGTCACTAATTGCTGTTTACCGATGGATTTTCCGTCGGTAAATCTGCCAAAACGTAAAAAATGCCATTTCAGTCCCTTTTTCTTAACTTTTAAGCTTTTAATCCTTAATATATATATGTATAGTTATGTAATATATGTTTTTCAAACTATTTTAGATATTTAGTGTATATAATTATTTAGGATGTTTATATATCATTCTTTATTTAATTTTTAAACATAAGTATATGTATATATATGTTCTTTTTTATTCATTTGAGTTATATTAGATCCTATCTTAAAGGTTATTTACTTGGACATTTTGGGAAATAATTAGTAGATATTGGTATATGTTATTTTTGATATTTAAAACTATATTAGTTATTTATATATGTAGTTTTGGGGTATATGGGTTATGTTATTGATTATTATATGAAACTATTTTGGATAAAGGATTATTTTCTTATTTATGAGATTTATTTACTATTTTCACATTTTTAAAGTATAAATGTATTATATCTAGTATTTTCATACATGTATTATATAGTTCCTTTTTTATTAACTTTCATTCTCATATTCTCTTTTTGATTTAAATGTATATATATATGATTAAATTGTTTTCTTTATTCCTCTGGCCCATCCATGGGCCCGGGCTTCAAATGGGCTCTATTTGAGTGTGAATCTTGGTTTAAATGGGTTTATTATTATAATCATAATAGGTAAAGAGTCCATTAAGTAAGAGGGGAAAATAAATCACAAAAAGAGAGTTTTCAATTTAATCATTTACACTAATGAATTTTTAGAGGTTCCTAATGTAAATAAATGGAGTTATTTTTGTTAATATTTCTAAATTGGTTCCAAAACATCACGTTTTAAAACCTTAATCCGTTCCAAAGGCGGATTAAGCGAACATTGTAATTAAAATCGTTTTCTTTGTGAATAATAGAGTTTTTGAATCATTTTCTAAAAGGGTTTGTACAAAATAAAATTGACTTGTATGTTTAATCATGTTTTCCTATTAAAAGGTTTTTATCCTAACGTTTTCAAACACTCGAGTCGTTCCAACGGCGATTCGGGTGAACTTCATCAAGCGGGGTTTTAAAACGCTCCTAAATCGTTCCAACGGCGATTAAGGTGCGAACCATGTAAAGGAACTCGTTTTGGGAAAATGAGTTAGCATAGAGTAAACACACAACATGACATTTAAATAAAGTCGTAAACCACTTCTTTCTTCCCCCTTCTCTGTGTATATATAATATAAATGGGTGATTCTTTACTAATGTGGCTTTCCAATAATATATGCTCAAAACGGTTTTTAAAAAGAGAAAGAAAAGGTTTCAAATGAATTTTAAACTTAAAGAAGTATACGATTAGTCCGTTATCGCCTAACATACTGAGTAGGAGGCCGGTGGTTCATAACCGGGCGATGTCGGGGTGCCTAGTAACCTTTCTCCGGAAAGGAGCTAGCCTTCTCGGCTCGTACCTAAGTTTCCCGAATCCACACCGGTCTCCCGCAAGGGATCGGTGTTCATTTTCCCATTCGTGGGTGGCGACTCTTCCATATCTCCGAGCTCCGGTCCTGCCGAGCAGCTTGATTCCACGATTGGTTGCTTTCGGCGCCAATCACCGCTTACGTCGCCATGAGGTTGTCCACCCCCGCTCCGCCCGGGAGATTAGGCCGCGGCACCTCGTCTAACACCCACATACCTGACGAAATTTGTTACCTTGCTACTTCCCTAACCTGGACTTGAAATTTGTTGAAAAGATGTCCGCATCAATCTTTGTTCCTTGTTTTCATGGAATAGCTATTCTTCAATTTATTCAAGGAATAGCCTATTCCTGACATTTATTTTTGTAATTTATAAAATTATCCTCTATTAAACCCTCAATATTCTTTCTAGCCAATTTCTCAAACCCTATATATTTTGGCGAATCTATAATTTATATCATAAAAAAACATGAAAAATGAAAAAATGAAAAAAAAACGTTAAAAAATTTAAAAATATGAAAAATATGAAACACGAAAAACGTGAATAACGTAAAAAATTTACAAACACGAGAATATGCAAAAAAAAAGTGTGAAAAACATGAAGACGTGAACAAACGTGAAAACAAGAAAATGAAAAAAAAAACATAGGAATAACGCGAAAAAGTGACAAAACACGAAATCTACAAAAACGTTAAAAATACGAAAAACACGAAAACGTGAAAAATACGAAAAACACAAAAATGTGACAATATGTGAAAAACGCGATAAACATGAAAATATGAAAAACGCAAACAAAATACAAAAACGTGAAAAATACGAAAAACTTGAAGAACACGAAAAGGTAACAAAATGCGAAAAATACAAAAACGCGAAAAAAAAAATGAAAACACGAAAAAGGGAAAAAACGAAAAAACTAAAACGCGAAAACGCGAAAAAAATTAAAAAAAATACAATAACGTGAATAACACGAAAACAAGACAAAACGGGAAAAATAAAAAAAAATATGAACACGCGAAAAACAAGAAAACTTGGAAAACACAAAAAAATGTAAAAAATATAAAAAAACATGAAAATATTAAAAAATGTAATAAACGCATTTTTCACATTTTCGTATTTTTAACGATTTTCACGTTTTCGCTTTTTTCACGTTTTCTGTGTTTTTCCACATTTTCGTGTTTTTCCACTTTTTCATATTTTTCTGTTTTTAATATTTTTCACTTTTCGATTTTTTTCACTTTTTGTGCTTTCACGTTTTCGTGTTTTTAACAAATTTTCACGTTTTTCTATTTTCCATATTAAATAATAATATATATTAAATATTTGAACAATTTATAGGAATAATTAAAATTTTATAAGAAATAAGACATTACATTTAAGGGTAATGTTGTCTTTTGAATAAAAAAATTATCCATTACATTCTATCTTATTCCACCAACCAAACATAGGAATAATTCCTAGGAATTTCTATTCCATTCTTTGCTATTGTATTCCTTTGGAATAGCAATTCTATTTCATTCCATTCCGTGAACCAGATGGCACCATAGTGTCTTTAATTGTTCCTATTAATGTTATTGTTATTTGTTTTTTTATTGATTCTTTTTCTTGATTCTTTAGTTCTCTTTTTAAGGTTTTTTTATAGCTAAATTTTGTTTATCTAATATTTTATATTATTTTAAGGAGTCAAACAACTAGTTTTGTTGGAGATGCTCTAAGAAGAGAAATAAATTTAATGTACATAATATAGGTTAGGAGGGAATAAAATTACTCCAAAAGAATATGTCTTCTTACATTAATAGTAACACTAGAAATTGAAAAATAAAAATTCAATAAATAGCTATCTAAACACGATATATAGAAAATTGTGTAAGTAATTATTAACCATTTCGTTTTTTTTGTATTTGGATGTCATAAATAATGTTGTACATTCTCAATGTCAAGCAGTTCGCGTTCTCAATGAACAATCATTTATTAACAGAAATAAATTTAACGACGACAGATACAAAATTATTTAAAATAAGATGTCTTATTATGTAAAATAAAAACATCTGAAGAGAAAAATTAGTTTTTTTGGAAGTTTTGTTTTTTTTTTGAATCAAAGAATAGAATTTTTATTAACTTGAATCACAAAGAATAACATCGCTAAGGAAGTGAGGGGCTGAATCCCACTCACCACAAACAGACCATGAATTTACTGCTTTTGCTAGGCAATGAGCAGCAGAATTCACCGAACGTTTAACATAAGAGACCGAAATGGGATCTAGCTCTTGTAACAGAAGTCTACATTCAAAAATAATATCATGTAAGTAGAAAATCTAAATGAAGATGTAGATTGATGAAGTGCAGTGATAACTGATAAGCAGTCCGAACGAATATTCATATTCTTGTAATTGCTTGTTTTGAGCCAAGTCAGCGCTTCCTTAATAGCAATAGCTTCCGCCACCACTAGTTCATAAAACCCGTCCAATGGTCCGTGGTAGGCATATATGCATTCGCCTCACGAATTCCTCAAAATTAGACCCATAGAACATTAACCTTCCTCTTGGAATACTCCAGCATCCACATTACAAACAAAAAAACCCATTCGCAGGTTTCTGCCACTGAGCTGCTGCTGCGTTTTTTGAACTCAGATTTCCTCACAGGGGCTGTGCTTCACCCCATTCAGAAAGGCCTCTCTTCGCTTCTAATGCGACTGATACGGGGTTGGTTCTCTTCTGCTCCCAAACAACTACATTTCTATATTTCCATAGGTGCCAAATTACACTAGTGATTTTAGCAATATGAGTACCCCCTGGATTTTGAATTTTGTCTCAAAACCAATTAAGGAAATCCCCAATGCTCACCATTCGGTGGTCCTGAAAGAATGCCTCCCAAACTGATACAGCAAATGGACATATTAAAAGGAGGTGGTTCTCATCTTCGTTGTGATCATGGCAGGTTGGACAAATATTAGGATGATTACTAATAGGAGAAAAGTCGTCATTATGGGAAGACAATAGGAGAAAAGTCGCCATATGAAATTCACCATCTTCGGAGGAGCTTTAATTCTCCATATTCCCGTCTATAAATTCTCGCCCTCATCGGATCCATAGGCAGAATATTCAAAATCAACATTCGATATCCACTACGAATGGAGTATGCACCATTTTTCTCTAAAATCCAATACCAACCGTCCGCCATAGAGTTATTACGTCTCAGTATTGATTCAATAAGTCTCCTTTATATTTCATTGAATATACTTCTCACTACATCAAGGTTCCATCTTCCCTCATTAGTTAATAAATCACATACATGTCACGTAGGGAGCGAAATGTTGATTCCAATTTCTGGTACAGGTTGAGTCGCTGAAGGTAACCACGGGTCACTCTTTATCACAATCGATGTTTCATTGCCTACTTTGCACCGTAATCCCACCAGTAACACGTCCCTCCCTGCTAAAATAGACCTCCATATATACGAGGGGTTGTGACCGATTTCAGCTCTTAGAAAGTTGGATGAATTGAAATATTTTGGCTTTCATGATCTTGGAAACTAGAGAATTTGGTTGGGTCAGGATCCTCCACCCCTGTTTTGCAAGTAAAGATAGATTAAAAACTTTAGTATCCCTAAAACCCATTCCACGTTTGATTTTTAGTCGGCAAAGGCGTGCCCATGACTGCCAATGTATCCCAGAATACGCATCACCAGAAGCTCTCCACTAAAATCTGTTAAGTAACTTGTCCAACTGCTCACATAACTGGTTAGCCAATACAAATAAGCTCATAATATATGATGGTATGGATTGAAGGGCTGATTTGATCAATGTTTCCTTACCCGCTCTTAACAGGAACTTCTCCTTCAAGTTGTTACGCCTAGTCCAAACTCTATCTTTGATAAATGAGAAAGTCTGCATAGTACTATGACCTACCTTAATTGGCGCTCTGATATAAAGACACGATTCTTCCACCTCCACTACACCAAGTTTAGCGATAATTAGCTCTTGGTCCAAGTACTCACCCTTTGCTGAATAGTAGTGATGATTTCTGAAGATTAATGCTTTGCCCAGAAGACCTTTCATAAGCCTTTAAGTAATTTTGGATCACTGCAGCCTCCTACACCTTAGCTTTGAAATAAAAAGTCGTCGTCTGTGAAGAATTGATGGGGGGCCTGTCTTGTAATTGCGCATCCATGAATCAGACCAGCCCTCTTTTTTTTATAGTAGAAGCGAGGATAAGCCTTCCGCGTAGATAAGAAAGAGGAACGGGGACAACGGATTTCCTTGATGCAAACCCCGAGTAGGTTCAATTGGTTCCATCTCTAGACTTCCACACAAAATTTTGTATCTTACTGATGTGACACACAACATAATCATTTTGATCCACTTAGCTTGGAAACCAAATTTCTCCATCATACAGCTTAAAAAATCCCATTCTACGCGATCATAAGCCTTGCTCATATCTAGTTTTAATGTTGCCATTCCTTTCTTGTGTTGTCTCATAGTCTTCAAACGGTGGAGGGCCTCATATGCTACAATGATCTTATCTGAAATCAGACGTCCAGGTAGAAAAGCGCTTTGGGTCTCCGAGATCACCGAATTCAGAACCTGTTTCAAATGGTTAGCTAGCATTTTAGAAACTATTTTGAACAAAACATTACAAAGAGTGATGGGACGTATATCCGTCACAAACTCCACATTAGCTTTCTTCGGGATAAGGACAATAAATATGTTATTTAGCTTTTCTGGAATTGTTACCGTGTCAAGTATATTTAAGCAAGTGGTCGTGACATCACCTCCCACCATATGGCAGAATCGTTGGTAGAAAGTGGGGTTCAAATCGTCGAAACCCGGGCTCTTGTGAGGATGCATCACAAAGCAAGCTTGCTTAACTTCTTCATCAGTAAAGGGATGGCCCAAAGCAGAGTTATCTGCGGCTGATATCCAAGATTGAACAGCTGATAGAACTTCATTCACTTCACTACCACGACTTCTGAAAATATCTTTGTAATATTCTTGCACTATTTGCTCTAAACCGTTTCCTTTTCTGCACCACTGACCATTACTGTTGTGAATTTCTTGAATTGTATTATGTCTTTTCCTGGCAGATGCGTAAGTGTGAAAGTATTTAGAGTTCGAGTCTCCTGCCCTAAGCTAGAAATGGTTGGCTCTCTGCTGCCAAAAGTCTTCCTAGAGTTGAAGTAACTTCATATATTCAGCCGTAGCTTTTGTGTACTGCTCTCTTCCATAAGTGTCGGTTCGCCTGTGAAACCTGGATCGAATTTCTCTCAAAATTGATAAAGAATGATGGAACTTCCCTTCAAGTTTCGAGCTCCATTGTTGAAGTGTAGAAGAACATCGTTGTATTTTCTCTTCAATAGATCTGCTTGGAGCAGCCCAAGCCTGTTGAACAATCTCTCCACATCTTTCCTCTCTAAGCCAGCTATTTTCAAATATGAACCTTTTAACTGCCTGATTTTGAACCCATAATCTTAGAGTAAGCAATAAAGTCGTATGATCAGAACAAGTAGTTATTTGATTTTGTAGTCTCGATTTCGTAAACTGACTTTTCCACTGTGTATTCATCAAAGCTCTTTCAAGGCGCTCTTCAATCCACTTGCTCATCCATCTCCCTACTTCGCAGGTAAATGGATGCCCCTTCATAGACAAACTTGACAGCTCACAATCCTCTATTGCAGTTTTGAAACCTTCTAAGAAATTTGTGGGATGGCGGTTACCTCCACTTTTCTCTTCTTGGCATGTGAGATCATTGAAATCCCCTATGCAACACCACAGTCTTCTCAAAGGGTCAAATAACAATCTCAACATATCCCATGAGGCTTGTCTTCTAATTATCTCCGGGAACCCATAAAAGTCTGTCAATCTCCATTGAGGGATATTGTGTAGATTGATATAGGCATCAATATAGTTCTGACTGGATGTTTGTATGGCTACTGAAACAGAAACCCTCCACAAGAGTGCAATACCCCCTCTATGACCCTGACCCTCCACAATAAAGAAATTATCAAAACCAATCTTCCTACAAACTTGTTTTATTTTAACTTCCTTGACCATTAATTCCATTAGAAAAACGATTAATGGACGGTGGACATGTACCTGGTCTCGTAGGATGTTGACTGTCCGTGGATTGCCCAGTCTATGAAAGTTTCAACTTAATAGACTCATAATATCCGATGGGCTTAGTTCCTAGGTCCCATCTCCTCTCTAGTTTTCCTGTCCAGCACAGGCTGTTTCAATCTCCATTATCACATCACTATCACTGGTTCACTGTCTTTTGGGCTCCAAGCTAATACCATCCACTATTCCGCTAGATTGCCCCAAATTCGTGGTCTATCTGAGTGTATCTCGCTGGATGTTATGTTCAGCAGTTTGTACAGTATCTAGTTGATCCCCAAGCTCACTCTGATTCTCAAAGTTGTCATCAGTTGGATCACGGAGCCACTGTTTTCCTATTTGTATCCCTGCCATGCACAGGGGGCTCTAAGAAAGCTACCAAGTCTTCTCTCTATCGGTTCGGTCGGGTTGTCAAATAATAATGTGCAAAACTTATCATCATACCCAATTACCCCACAGTAGAAGCAAAATATAGGAAGACGTTCGTATTTGAAATCAACCCAGAACCACTTTCCACCTTTTCGTTGCAAGTTCTGGCCTAATTTCAGACTTCTATGTACATTAATGGTTACCTTGATACGAAATAGCTCCTCCTGAAGCCAGTAAAGATCTTGGGATCTGCTGCGATAAATCTACCAATATTGTTGCCAAGGTCTTCATAGACCACTATCGTTTGAAACTCCAATGGTAGTCCAAAAACCTGAATCCATATAATCAAATCATTGAGTTCCACATGGGTTGTTTGTTCTGAGACAGACAATTTACGAAAGATTAGCAGATTTTGATTGAAAGTCCAAGGACCATCGTTGAGCACCCTTTCCATGTCAAGTTCGTGATAAAATTGAAACAGATACCTTCCTTCAACTTCAATTTCGGTTATCGTCACTCCTTTAACCGGTCTCCAGATTGCTGCCAAAGTGTTTTTCATTGATTCAAAGTGAATATTCCAATGAGCAAGAAATTGCCCCACAACAAAAAAGAACTACTGGTCCGCATCCGCAGTTAGCAGATTATCATCGACAATAAGCCTCTCCTCTTCCTCATCGTCAATGTGTAGTCGCGCGTAATCTTCTGGCAAACCATTAGGGCCTGCCATAACATTAGACTCGGAACGAATTACGGAGATTAAACAGGATATTGGTGATTGTTAGAGGGAGGCGATTATGGAAAAAATCAGTTATCAAAGGTGAAATCGTAAGGTTTAGGGTTTCATCTCAATTGAGAAGACGAGCGACACTCCAAAGGGAGAGACAGAAATTGGTTATATAGGATTAATCATCTTGAACAACGGTGACCAGAGCAGAGAAAGTAGATTAGGGGAAAAGATTAGAGGAAGCCGGTGAAGCACGACAGAAGGCGGAAGAGTTTTCAAGGTCATCATAATTGTTTTTTTGGAAGTTGGTATAAATCTTGGAAGTTGAAATAAATCTTGAAGAAAGAGAACATTTTTTAAAACATAATATTCCAAGTTTCAACTGATATGCCATTAGGTAAAACTCATTTTAATATTAAATCACAACTTAAATCATAGACCATTAGGTTTTGATCCAATGGCTATTACACATTCCCCATAGATGGAGATCATTTACCACTCCCCATTAAAAAACATATATATAAGTAGAGACAAAATGTATTTCTATATTTTGACACATCATATTAATTGTGATGTGTAAAAAATTGAAGAAAAAAATTACAATTCTCCTTACAGTAATTTGTTTACTCTATTTTCTATGCTGCAAATTGAAAAGTTTACACCTAAATTCTATCGGTTGGAAACTGAAAATGTTGCACTAATTTAATATTGTTTAGACATTTATATGTGTATAATAGTAGAACATCACGAGAAGTGTCGATAAGTTCTCTACTCAATTATAAAATTTATTAAATAATATTATATATCACGTGCATCATACAAATCTTTGATTAGTTATAAATATACGTAGATGAATTTTCAATTTATTTATATATTACAAACATACATAAACAACTTTCCAATTTTCTTTAAAACTCTTCTTGTTCAACCTTTACGGGGTGTTTGTTAGGAGGGATATAGGAGGTGGGGTATGGATAAAAAACACGAGATAAGTTATCCCGCGTTTGTTTGTGAGATAGAAGAGTGAGATAGATGAAGGATAAGCCTCTTATCCCTCAAATCCTATACCCAGGAGGGGGTGGTATAAGGAGGTGGGATAAGCTCCTGCGATTTTAATAGGATGAAAAAGTCCATCTTATCCCTCAAATTAAGGTTATGTAGTTTAAATAAGGTTAAAATAGTAAAATGTATTATTTTATCCCTATCCCTATCCCACGTACCAAACATTGAATAATAATTCTCGAATTATATTTTTATCCATATCCCAACTATTTATCCTTGTCCATATCCCAACATTTATCCTTATCCCTATCCCAATAGAATACCAAACGCCTCGTTATAGATAAGGGGGGAGTAATCCACAAAAGTATGCAAACTTTAGAATTGTCAATATTCCAAATGCCTTCCACCTGTTTTCAACATTTGATAATTTAATCATGGAACTCGGTTCGTCGGACGCCGGTTCCTCTCTAACGAGTTGTTGTTCCTATTTCACGTCATGAAATGAGATTATAGAAGGGGATAATTACTAATCTAACCCAATCAAAGACCCCAATTTACATATCTAACCCACCTTGCTTTCATTTTACCAAATTAGACATTTAAACCCATTTTGGACAAAACTACCCTTATTTTAGTTTGAACGTTCATCTCCTACCTCCCGCTGCTTTCACTTCGACTTCCTCACCTGACCTTTCCCATTCAACTTCATTGTGGTTCATCTTCTTCAGTTTCAGTTCGTTTCAACTGCATTTTATGTTTTGAATTCATCACTATATATAATCCGGTCATTCTTCTCTACATTTTCATTTTTATTTTCATCTCCTACCTCGGCTCGGCCCGTTTTCATCTACTGCGCGCGGAGGTTATGGCGAGAAAACGGAAGGCGACGGCGGCGGCAAACGAAGAGGAAGGACGGACGAAACATAAGGTAAGCATGCATCATCTTCTTCCTTGTTGTTTTCGCCATTAATGAAGCTTAAATGCGCTCGAATGCGATCATATTTTAACTGTATGTAAATATGGTCGCATTTGTTACCTAAATGCGCTCAAATGCGACATTCAATTACGTGAACACTGTCGCATTTGTTACCTAAATGCGACGAGCCATTACCTTAAACTGTCGCATTTATTACCTAAATGCGCTCAAATGCGACAAGCTACACCCTTAAACATTGTCGCAGTTGAGCGCATTCACAAACGAATGCCACAAGATTGTAAGTGAGACAAGGAATTATACATAGAATATGTCAGATTTGTTAGTGAATTTAATATGTGTATGTTTAAAATTGTTACAGCATGATCCTAGGGAAGCCAAAAAGGGCAAACATAGTTCCATTTTCAAATATCCCAAGGCGGTTGCTTCGGATGCTCAAGTAACAGTGAGGTTTAATGTGGATTATGGGGTCATGATAAAGGAGTACTTGAGTGAAAAACACTTAGAAATGTATAGGAAAACATGTTTTGGTCAATATTTGGATATGAAGATTGCTGGTTTCTCTTCTGGAATAGTTCATCATGTCCTATCGCGGGAGATTAAACATAAAGAAAGTAAACACAGGGAGATGTGGTTCATGGTGAGGGGAGTTGATATGAGGTTTGGAGATTAGGAGGTTGGCCTGATAAGTGGTTTAAGGTTTGGGGTAAACATGGGAGAATTCATGGAAAGAATGTCTGAATTAGAGATGCCGCATAGGTTGCGAAATAAGTACTTCAAGCAATACGAGACAATAACGACAATTAACTTCTTGGAAGTTTTGCAAAGTATAGAATGGAAGAAGAAGGATGCGACTGACAGATTTAACCAAGATGCTGTGATGATTGCCATGTTGTACTTTGTGCATGGCAATGTACTGGACAATGCTAACGATAGGCATGCAAAGGATTTGGTTTTGGATCTTGCAGATTATCCAAGACTGTTTAATGAGTTTCCATGGGGTACGTTGGCTTGGGAGGAGACATATAGGTTCTTGGACTGGGCCATTAGGAAAAGACTGAAGCAATTAGAGGCAAATGCAGCGGGAAATAGGAAACGTGTTCCATATCAACTTATCGGATTTGCACACGTATTCCAGGTATGATTTGTGTATATATGTTTGGTGTATGAATGCGCCCGAATACGATCACCAAAGTTACATTTGTGTCGCATTTAGTGTTGAATGCGCTCAAATGCGACAAGGTTGGGTTGCTAAACTTGTCGCATTTGAGCGCATTCAGATAGAATGCGACAAGGTTGGGTTGCTAACCTTGTCGCATTTGAGCGCATTCAAATAGAATGCGACAAGGTTGGGTTGCTAACCTTATCGCATTCGAGCGCATTCAAATGGAATGTGACTCATGCATATTACACAAGGAGAAGTGGCAACCCACTTCCACGTTTGCTGAGATGGACCCAGAGAATAGTCCCCTCAAACAAAGCAGTCAGAGAAACGTTTTCTGTAAGTGGAATGAGATTTATATGTTTCCATTTATTTTGTATTTGTTTACCAATACATTGCTATTTTTTTTGCAATGTAAGGTTGCTGATCCTCCAGACGTGCGTCTTGTGGTCGAGGATAAAGACAAAGAGTTCGATTGGTACAAGTATTTGGTGGACCATGTTGAAGGACGGGAAGCTGATATAGATGCAATATTTTCCCAAATAGGGAAAGGTAAGGAGAAGGTTGAAGATGAGGAAGAGGAAGGTGATGAGGAGGAGGGGGATGATGAGGAGGAGGGGGATGATGAGGAGGGTGATGATGAGGAGGTGATGCACCCTCACCTAAGTTGGCATGAAGACTCACTAAGGGATAAGTGTACCCCGTCGTTATCAAGTAATAAATTTCTGGTTAAGTCCAGGTTATCGTCCACAGGATTTATTTCTGCAAGTATCGAGCTACTTGGTTTCAGGAGTTATCTAGGCTTAGGGGGTTTTAAGTTTGTTTGATTAAGTTAATCTACTCCTAGGTTGAATTATACTAATCCTAACTAAGTTATCTGATTCTAACTAAGTTATTCTATGCCTAATTAAGCTACTCTACCCCTAATTAAGTTAAACTACTCCTAATTGATCTTTCACTAGATGCAATTACCCGAAGGAACATGGTATGAACGATAATAACGAAGATAGATTGTTAGGTCTATTGAGTAAAAACCTAATCTGAGTCACTTGTATTCAAGGCGATTAACCCTACTTACCCTCTTGAGGTTCCTAGCGCGTGATTCCCTAAGGCCGAAACTAGGTCTAAGGCTCAGTAAATTGGCGCTTAATCAACTAAGAGGTTGTCAATCTCTTAGGCTCTGACTAGGTCAGATTCAGCTCGCAATATGTGCCTACTAGATTTTGGGGCTTTTGAATGAGTTAAACCAATTGAATAAAGCGTAAGACAGAGATTAGACAAATAATCATAGAACAAAATAAGAGCTAAATTATTATTAAAGGCGAAGAACAATGTCACAAGATACAATAAGCTAGGTTCGACAACTGTATCAAAGAGTACAAACAAGGAAAGATAAAAGGAGATACAAAAATCCCTTTCAGGGAACCTGTTTACTCTGCAGCCGGCGACCTAATCTTAAGGACGAACCTTGATAATTCCTCGAGAAAAGCGTTGAAGGAGCTTCAATGGAGGTTTGAAGGATATGGAGGAGATGGAGAGGAATTACAAGGGGAAAGCTAAAGTAATTTACAAATAAATGAAAGATACTAATTTACATTGGAAAAACTCTATTTATAGGCGTGGCTCGGCCCTCTTTTTGACCTATTTTCGTGTCCTTATGCAGGTAGGAAGTCGTGGGGTCCGTCGTGGCATCGTGGGGGCGGAATTGGTCTTTTTGACCAATTCTCGCAGGTCTGCTCGTCGAGCAGGGCGAGCTTCTCGGCGAGCAGCGCCCTGCTCGGCGAGCAGGCCTCTCGTGGCCTGCTCGGCGAGCAGCGCCCTGCTCGGCGAGCAGGCCTCTCGTGGCCTGCTCGGCGAGCAGGCGTCCTGCTCGCCCGAGCAAGCCTTCAGGGGCCTACTCAGCGAGCAGGCATGGCCTACGGAGGCCCGCTCGTCGAGCATTCTTGCCCGGTATACCCCCGCGTGCTTGCCGACTGCCGTCGATGCCTTTTTCGTCCGAACTTATACCTGCGCATGTACAGAAACTCCAGATAACATTAGTCCAAAGGCTAAATTGACCCGCCAATCGCTTATTTTGAGCAAACGCTTCGTTTGGTGCGACTTTTGACGGACCAATTAGGTTCAAAAGATAACGGAATTATACTATGCATGCTATTTTGGCCGTAATTGCCTAAATTGGTCATAAAACGAGCCTAAACAACGAAAAAATAAATAAAACGTTTCCAATTCCTAACTAACTCACACAAAAGCATTTAAATGCGAGAAATGCTCGCTTATTAACTAAATAATGCTAAAAACCGTTCTAAAACCGTACCCAAAGATAGGGGTTTTTGACCCCTATCAAACCTCCTCGCACTTAAAACTTTACTTGTCCCCAAGTAAACTAAAAAACTAAACCCGCAATCACAAGCAAGCTAGAAAACCTCCCGGTTTGACTAGGTGCTTGACACAATTTCGAGACACGATATCCAAAAGCCTCATTTCAATTATCATAGGTCATATGTTTTAAGAAAAAGGACACATGTTCAATTAAACGAGCTTGAGGGGATCGCTAAGTAAAACACCTCAC
The DNA here is from genome assembly GCF_963576675.1 of Euphorbia lathyris. Lineage (NCBI taxonomy): Eukaryota > Viridiplantae > Streptophyta > Magnoliopsida > Malpighiales > Euphorbiaceae > Euphorbia > Euphorbia lathyris. The sequence goes on from NC_088912.1 coordinate 11,520,508, forward strand.
CATAGGTAGTTCACTCATTTCACACAATTTTGGTGGCTAAAGTGTTTACTCTCGGCTTATGTTCTTGCTTAGGATTACGTTGATTTTGCACGTTAATTCGAGTTCCTCTACTATGCTATATGACTTCGATGATATCAAAAACAGCCTCGAATTTGGGTTGTAATGTGGTTAGAGGGTTAAAGGTACAACAAGGGTTAATAGTTCTAGCGCTAGAAAAACAAAGTTCAAATGGCTTTAGCAAATATGAAGTGACCGAGCTTTTTATTCATAAAAATTTTTTTCTTTTTCTTTGAGACGTTTTGATTTTAAGAACTGGGGAACGAAATTCTCCCCTTTTTGTTCGTCTCTTTTCTTTTCTTTTCTTTTTCTGTTTTTCTTTTCCTTTTGGATAGTAATGCTCATTCACTTCTTAGCCTTTTGGCTTGCTACTTTGATGCCATAAACAAAGATAAAGCGTTAGAAACGACAAAGACTCGATGTGAGCTTTGCAAAAACTTTGGGTTAAGTAACAAACCAAGTGATGGCTTGCAAAAATTGGGTTAGAACGAAAAAAAAATCTATAAACTACAAAAATATAGGCTCAAAGGGGCTTCCTAGAGTGGATGAAAAAGAGAAAATAAGGTAAAGAAAAGGGTTAATTCTAATGAGGCTGTTTCATCGTTTATCATCTCAAATCATTGCATGTAGGTTCAACACAGTATTAGGTGCAAAATCTGTAATCTTTCCACAAGTCAAAGCATTCACACAAAAATGTCAAGAAAAAGAGCTTTTTGATGTTCGCTCTTAGGCTCAAATTCAACTCACAATTCTTTGGGTTTCAATTTTGTGTTTACTAGTTATCCCCAAACTCAAGTTCAACATCACATGCCTTCGATTCTTAAGTTATCTACCTAAGTAATGATTTAAGCATTTCTTCAAAAGTAGGGTCTAAATGCAAACTTTAGCTCATGCTCTTACAGATGCAAGGATTGTGTCCTACACCTAAACTAGTTGTCATGCAATATTAGATTCGGTTCTCAGTCCTCGAGGATAAATAACGAAGTTTAGATTCGAAGGAGGTTCATGGTTTTAGGTCCTAAATATGCAAAAACATAAATAAAACCCGAAAACACTAAACCAAACTAGACACGACGCAACAAAAATTAAAAAATTTATACAATTTTTGTAAGTTTGTCTACCCCTCCTCCTCACACTAAAAATATGCAATAAGCTCCAACATTGCATCACAAATCATGAAGTATAAGTGTAAAAAGTTAGGGTGGAGAAGACAACTTACTGATCGGCCTCCCATTCTGTGCTTGTCTGCAGGCGCAGAACTTGTACGTCTGAATCGTCTTTGCCAAGATAAAGCTTTAGGCGGTGCCCATTTACCTTTTGGGTGGCCCCATCCCTTCCTTTGATTTCAACCATTCCGAAGGGGTGTGCGTTGATGACCAAGAATGGCCCGTGCCATCTACTTTTGAGTTTGCCCGGGAAGAATCTCAATCGGGAGTTGTATAGTAGTACTTGATCACCTATTTCAAAGGTTTTCTTTTGTACTTTCCTATCATGCACCCTCTTGGTTCGTTCTTTGTATAGCTTGGCATTTTCATAGGAATTGTACCGGAGCTCATCCAGCTTGTGCAGCTGAGTTAGCCGTAGTTCACCTGAAAGTTTTGGGTCAAAATTCAAATATTTTAGCGCCCAATAAGCCTTATGCTCTAGTTCAACCGGTAAGTGACAAGATTTTTCGAAAACTAAACGATAGGGGGACATTCCTATTGGAGTCTTGAAAGCTGTCCGATATGCCCAAAGAGCATCATCCAGCTTAAGGCTCCAGTCTTTTCTAGCATTCCCTACTGTTTTTTCAAGAATACGTTTCAACTCTCTATTTGACACCTCTACCTGGCCACTCGTTTGAGGGTGGTAGGGTGTTGCAACCCTATGAGCTACGCCATACTTTTGGAGCAACATGTCAAATTGCCTATTGCAAAAATGGGATCCCCCATCACTGATGATGGTCCGGGGGGTCCCGAATCTAGTAAAAATATTCTTTCTCAGAAATCTCATCACTACTCGAGCATCATTTGTGGGTAGAGCTTCTGCTTCTACCCATTTGGAAACATAGTCAACCGCCACAAGAATGTATTGGTTGTTGTGTGACATGGGGAAGGGTCCCATAAAATCTATGCCCCAAACATCAAATAGCTCACACACGAGTATACCTTGTTGAAGCATCTCATTTCTCCTAGAGATATTTCCCACTCTCTGACATGCATCACAGTATTTAATATAGCTATTAACATCTTTATGCATTTGTGGCCACCAAAACCCACTTTGGAGGATTTTTGCCACTGTCCTATCTGGCCCGAAGTGGCCACCTGGTTCCCTAGAATGACATATATTAATCACTGAATCTACCTCCTCTTCAGGTATACATCTCCTAATTATGCCATCAGTGCAGAATCGAAACAGATATGGTTCTTCCCAAAAATATTGCTTGTTTTCAAACATAAACTTACGTTTTTTTGCTTGCATCTAAATCAGGGGGAAGAATGTTACCGACTTTGTAGTTCGCGATGTCTGCAAACCAGGGGAGAGATCGTACCGAATACAATGTTTCTTCTGGGAATACCTCCTTGATTGCCTCATGTTCTAAGGCTTGTTGATCTGACTCTAACCTGGATAGATGGTCTGCTATTACGTTTTCCACCCCTTTCTTGTCTCTGATCTCGATGTCAAATTCTTGGAGTAGTAAGATCCAACGGATCAGCCTAGGTTTTGCATCCTGCTTGCTCATCAGATATCTCAAGGCTGCATGGTCAGTAAAAACAATTACCTTAGACAGCACCAAATAAGATCTAAATTTGTCAAAGGCAAAAACTACGGCTAGCAATTCCTTTTCAGTTATTGAATAATTCTGCTGAGCATCATTTAAGGTTTTGCTAGCATAGAAGATTGGGCGAAAAAGTTTATCTACCCTCTGCCCAAGACAGGCTCCTACAGCCAGATCACTGGCATCGCACATTAGCTCAAAAGGAAGGGACCAATCCGGACTTACCATAATAGGTGCTTCAATTAATTTCTTTTTCAATAAATTAAATGCAGACATACATTCTTCATTGAAATTAAAAGCAGCATCTTTCAGTAATAATTGAGTGAGGGGTTTAGTGATTTTTGAAAAGTCTTTTATGACCCGTCTATAAAACCCCGCATGTCCTAAAAAGCTCCTAACCAATTTTACATTGGTAGGAGGTGGCAGTTTTTCAATTACCTCAATTTTTGCCGGATCGACCTCGATCCCCTTTCCCGACACCTTGTGTCCTAACACTATACAGTTTTGGACCATAAACTGGCACTTTTCCCAATTGAGTGCCAAGTTTTTGTCTTCACAACGTTCTAAGACTCGGTCCAAGTTTTCAAGACATCGGTCGAAAGTAGGTCCCACAACATTAAAATCATCCATGAAAATTTCTAGGAACTCCTCGACCATGTTAGAAAACATAGCCATCATACAACGTTGGAATGTGGCAGGGGCATTACATAATCCGAAAGGCATCCGCCTATATGCAAAGGTCCCATAGGGACAAGTGAACGTGGTTTTCTCTTGGTCCAAAGGGTCCACAGGAATTTGCATATAGCCGGACAGCCCATCTAAAGTACAGAAAAATTCGTGCCCTGCCAACCGTTCCAACATTTGATCAATAAATGGTAAAGGGAAGTGGTCTTTACGGGTGGCCTCGTTTAATTTCCTATAATCTATGCATACACGCCAACCCGTAACCTTTCTAGTTGGGATTAATTCCCCCTTTTCGTTTTCCATTACCGTCGTTCCCCCCTTTTTGGGCACGCATTGAACCGGGCTTACCCATTGGCTATCAGAAATCGGAAAGATGATACCTGCGTTGAGGAGTTTTATAACCTCGGATTTTACCACCTCTTTCATGTTAGGGTTGAGCCGTCGTTGAGGTTGGGCAGATGGCTTGATCTCTTCCTCAAGGAAAATCCTATGCGTGGAGATTTTGGGGTCGATGCCTTTGATGTCGTGGATTGACCATCCAAAGGCCCCTTTATGTTGCATCAGCACCTCCACCAATTCTTCTTCCTGTTCAACTGTCAACAAAGAAGAAATAATAACGGGTAAATCTGTGGGAGGTTGAAGAAAAACATATTTCAGATTGTTGGGCAAGGGCTTAAGCTCCAATTCTGGAGGTTCCTCTAACAAGGTTTTGGGTTTAGGTTTGATCTCGCGATCAAGATCCTCTTTTCTACCCTTGACCTAATAACATTTTTCAAGTGGGAGATCTTCAAATGGTTCATTCGAGTTTTCACATCCCTCACCACCTAGACCGAGTTCTAAAGAGGTATTTCTCATGTTAAGGTCAACTTCCTCAATACATTCATCTATTAGCGCATCTACAAAGTTACAACTTTTGGAGCGTTCTTGAGGAAATTTCATAGACTCATAAACGTTAAATGTTACCTCTTCGTCCTGCACCCTTAGGACCAATTTACCTCCATGGACGTCTATCAGTGTCCTACCGGTTGCAAGGAACGGTCTCCCAAGAAGAATGGTGACGGAGTCATCTTCTTCCATGTCGAGGACCACAAAATCGACCGGGAAGATCAGTTTGTCTACCTTCACCAATACATCTTCAACTATGCCTCTAGGCCGTGCGATCGACCTATCCGCTAGCTGCAGTGTCATGTTTGTTGGTTTAGGCTCTCCGAGTCCCAATTTCCTGAAAATTGATAAAGGCATAAGATTAATACTTGCTCCTAAATCGCATAATACCCTATCTATGTGCATGTTGCCTATCCTACACGGGATGGTAAAGCTCCCTTGATCTTTTAGTTTGGGGGGCAATTTATGGGTGATTATGGCCGAGCATTGCTCTGTTAAGGCCACTATCTCGTTTTCCCCAAACTTTTTCTTCTTTGACAACATGTCTTTAAGAAATTTTGCATAGTTTGGCATTTCCTCTAGTGCTTCCATTAATGGAATATTGATTTCTAATCTACTAAGGATTTCCGAAAACCGAGCGAATTTCTTATCTAAGTTGGCCTTTTTCTGTTTTTGAGGAAATGGTAGTTTTGGTGCATAAGGCCTAACTACTTTTTCTACAGCTATTTCAGGAGCTGGAGTTTCAGATGCGGGACCGGGGTTGCTTACCACTTCCGGTTCCCTACTTACCTGAGGTGACGGATGTGTTTGCGATGGAGGTGTCACGAGTGTGTCCACTTCCTTGCCACTCCTTAGGGCGATGGCTTAAATTGCCTCCTCTTGTAAGAGGAACGCCTCTTGGCATTCCCTTTCTTCTTGTCTGATTGCGGCAAGCTGGTTGCTCAGGGCCCTGCATGCCTCCTCGTTGGCTGCCAGTTGGACGGATATCTCTCGTAAGAGGATCATTATTCCTTCTGAACGTTCCGTTTGCCTGCCATAAAAATCAGAGTCAGAATGGGGGTATGGAAGGGTATTCATGGGTGCCATGTAGGGCACCGGTGGATATCGTGTATCCTCCTGATCGTAATAGTTGTAAGTTGGGGATTCAGAATTATACCTTTGATGATTACCCATGTAACTTACATTCTCACCTTTAGGTATGTCGTAGTTAACGCGGCATACCTCACCGGGGTGATTCTGGCCACATCTCTCGCAAAATGGTGTCCTTGGTTGGCTATTACGGCTGTATGAAGCCATAAGGAAATCCATTTTTGTGTTCATGGATGGATTTGAAGCTCTGTTGTCCATAATTGCTGGAGAAATGATTTTATAAGTACAAGTAATGTTACAGAGTTGAAGTAATAGTATATCAACAAGTGTAAGTATAAATTATAGACAATGGTGTGAACAAGTATAAGTATAAACAAGTATAGTTATTGTTGACAAGTATAAATGATATAAACAAAGGTATTCACAATGAATGCCTAAACTAACAAATCGACCTTTGGTTCGATATTGCAGAAGAAATAAATCCCCGGCAACGGCGCTAAAAACTTGATGCGCCCTCACCTAAGTTGGGATGAAGACTCACTAAGGGATAAGTGTACCCCGTCGTTATCAAGTAATAAATTTCTGGTTAAGTCCAGGTTATCGTCCACAGGATTTATTTCTGCAAGTATCGAGCTACTTGGTTTCAGGAGTTATCTAGGCTTAGGGGGTTTTGAGTTTGTTTGATTAAGTTAATCTACTCCTAGGTTGAATTATACTAATCCTAACTAAGTTATCTGATTCTAACTAAGTTATTCTATGCCTAATTAAGCTACTCTACCCCTAATTAAGTTAAACTACTCCTAATTGATCTTTCACTAGATGCAATTACCCGAAGGAACATGGTATGAACGATAATAACGAAGATAGATTGTTAGGTCTATTGAGTAAAAACCTAATCTGAGTCACTTGTATTCAAGGCGATTAACCCTACTTACCCTCTTGAGGTTCCTAGCGCGTGATTCCCTAAGGCCGAAACTAGGTCTAAGGCTCAGTAAATTGGCGCTTAATCAACTAAGAGGTTGTCAATCTCCTAGGCTCTGACTAGGTCAGATTCAGCTCGCAATATGTGCCTACTAGATTTTGGGGCTTTTGAATGAGTTAAACCAATTGAATAAAGCGTAAGACAGAGATTAGACAAATAATCATAGAACAAAATAAGAGCTAAATTATTATTAAAGGCGAAGAACAATGTCACAAGATACAATAAGCTAGGTTCGACAACTGTATCAAAGAGTACAAACAAGGAAAGATAAAAGGAGATACAAAAATCCCTTTCAGGGAACCTGTTTACTCTGCAGCCGGCGACCTAATCTTAAGGACGAACCTTGATAATTCCTCGAGAAAAGCATTGAAGGAGCTTCAATGGAGGTTTGAAGGATATGGAGGAGATGGAGAGGAATTACAAGGGGAAAGCTAAAGTAATTTACAAATAAATGAAAGATACTAATTTACATTGGAAAAACTCTATTTATAGGCGTGGCTCGGCCCTCTTTTTGACCTATTGTCGTGTCCTTATGCAGGTAGGAAGTCGTGGGGTCCGTCGTGGCATCATGGGGGCGGAATTGGTCTTTTTGACCAATTCTCGCAGGTCTGCTCGCCGAGCAGGGCGAGCTGCTCGGCGAGCAGGCGCTGCTCGCGGCGAGCAGGCCTCTGGCGGCCTGCTCGACGAGTAGGCCTCCAGGGGCCTGCTTGGCGAGCAGGCATGGCCTACGGAGGCCCGCTCATCGAGCATTCTTGCCCGGTATGCCCCCGTGTGCTTGCCGACTGCCGTCGATGCCTTTTTCGTCCGAACTTATACCTGCGCATGTACAGAAACTCCAGATAACATTAGTCCAAAGGCTAAATTGACCCGCCAATCGCTTATTTTGAGCAAACGCTTCGTTTGGTGCGACTTTTGATGGACCAATTAGCTTCAAAAGATAACGGAATTATACTATGCATGCTATTTTGGCCGTAATTGCCTAAATTGGTCGTAAAACGAGCCTAAACAACGAAAAAATAAATAAAACGTTTCCAATTCCTAACTAACTCACACAAAAGCATTTAAATGCGAGAAATGCTCGCTTATTAACTAAATAACGCTAAAAACCGTTCTAAAACCGTACCCAAAGATAGGGGTTTTTGACCCCTATCAGGAGGGTGATGGTGAGAAGGGACATGTGGAAGAGGGAGGTGATGATGAAGAGGGTGGTGAGGGAGCTGAAGATGATGAGGAAGGGGATGATGAAGTTGATAGATATATCATTGCATCACGGTCACAAACGACCGAGATAAATCAACTTCAGAAAGTTCTGATGGATGTGCTTAATAGGCATCATAGGTGGTGCAAGGGAGGATTTAGCAAGGTCGGTAGTAGGTTGGGCAGCCTAGAGGAACGAGTATCATTGATTGAGGGGGATATAAAAGACTTAAAGGCGATGGGTCGACCCAATACTAATCGGGAGAATGAGGAGGCTGAGACCAGTATTGTTCGGGAGGAGGTAGGCATGGTCCAAGAGGAGCCAAGTAAATATGGAAAGGAGCAAGAGGCAGATGTTATGGTTCAGGAGGAGTCAAGTAAAGATGGAAAGGAGCAAGAGGCAGCTGTTATGGTTCAGGAGGAGTCAAGTAAAGATGGAAACATTCAGAAGGAGGCAAACGTTCAAAAGGAGGGCGATGAGGTTAATAGGGGTGGAAATCGAGAGGAGGTCCAGAGTGTTATTGTCGTATTAGACGATTCTGTGCCCGATGAAGTTGTCCATCTTGATGATTCTGTTCCTGAGGAAGTTTCCCAAGTAGGGGAGGTTGTCCATGAAGTGCCAAAAGAGGTTGCACCAAAGTTGCAGCAAGTCCAAGAAGTCCAAAAGGTAGAAGTTGGTTGAATTTATACATGAAATCGTATCTCTGGGTCGCATTTTGTTATGGAATGCGCTCAAATGCGACAAGCTATTACCTGAAAGCTTGTCGCATTGGAGCGCATTCAAATGGAATGCGATAAGCTATTACCTGAATGCTTGTCGCATTGGAGCGCATTCACCTCCAATGCGACAGGCTATTACCTGAATACTTGTCGCATTGGAGCGCATTCACCTCCAATGCGACATGCTATTACCTGAATGCTTGTCGCATTGGAGCGCATTCACCTCCAATGCGACAGGCTATTACCTGAAAGCTTCAAGGAGATAAGCTCATTACCATGTTTTTCCTTTTGTAGGTGGTTGCCATAAAAGAAGATAAAGGTCCAATGAGGGGTAGAGGGACTGGGAAAGGTGAAGATAAGGGTCCAACCCGAGGAGGTAAAGTTCCAACCCGGGGTGGAGGCAAAGTTAGAGGTAGAGGGAGAGCAGGTGGAAAAAGTAAACGGGTTCCTAAGATGAGCAAGTATTTGAATTCACCGTTCACCGATCCATTACAGTACACCGATCCATTAGCCTTATATTGTGGCCAATACATTGGCGGGTTTGAGGAAAGACCAGTTATTTGTAATGTTGATGATCATCGCCACCGAATATATGCATGTTTGATAGAGGAGCTAGATGCGTGGCTCAACGGGCCTGAATCAACTGAGGGAATACGTTTGGGTGGTTTAGATATGTACCTGCTTGAACCAAAGTTTTTCAATACCCTTCGGGCCGATGGGATGTATATATGCAATGAGGTAACATTAATCTATCCAATATTCCCTTTTCATTTGTAATTAGGTGTCTTTTACTATAGTATTAAAGGTTTACATAATCACTGTTGCAGCATATCACTGGTTGGTTCTATTTACTGAGACGACAGTCAGTACAAACTGAGGTGGATGCAGAATGGACTACAGTTGATACAGATTTTGTTGGATTAATGGGCCAAGCCATGTATATGAAGGGGTTTAATGAACCGGGGTGGGATAGTGAAGACTATTTCGTACAAAGAGTAAAAGGTGATACAGATAATTTTGTTCGCCCTTGGCACACAGTGAAAATAGTGTTCATTCCGATCAACTACAAGCAAGAGCACTGGATCCTAGGAGTGTTAGAGTTGCGGTCTATGCACCTGCACATATATGACAGCCTTATCTCAAACATGTAGGAGGAACCTTTGGATGCGTTCCTCCAAACACCCTTACAAGTCATTGTTAGAGTCATGGAATTGAGCGGCTATTTTGTAGATGGACGTGAAAATGTGAGACAGATGATCACTTGGAGTAGAGTTCCAGGGGTGCCACAACAAATGTCCGGCTCAAATGACTTGGTGTTTGGACTTGCATAAACGCACAAGTCTTAAGTGGATTACATGATCTCCCGCATGATGACTCATATGTATATCCATACAACTCTACGGATGGCACTTTCTTCCGTTTGCGCCTTGCAGTTGAGTTGTTTCATGGACGGTTGTTAGATTTCAAATGATATTGTAATAGCATGTTTTTTGTTGTATATTATGTTTTATTTATGTAAGTCTATTGTGTTCTATGTTCTCATTTAAAAACCTTGTCGCATTTGAATGGAATGTGCTCAAATGCGACAAGTAATATTCAAAAGGGAATTTTCTGAACCGCATTTGAGTGCATTCAACACTCAAATGATACTTACATGAACTTGAATGAGATATGAATGTGCTTAGATCTTGGGTTGAGTTGATGAATTTTGCTGTGAGAATGTGAAAGTAAATGAAAGGGAAGGAGGAGATGGTTGTTATATAACAATAAGGGTAGTTTTGTCCAAAATGGGTTTAAATGTCTAATTTGGTAAAATGGAAGCAATGTGGGTTAGATATGTAAATTGGGATCCTTGATTGGGTTAGATTAGTAATTATCCCTTATAGAAGACAACACATATATTGTACCGTATCTTAATGTATTTTAACAATAAAACCGTTGCTAACTTTTTCATTCTATACAAAATTTTGTATAATCCGAAGGCCTAGGCTGTTAAAATAGGTCTAATACACAAATAACCCTTGAATTTGTCCAAATGTTGCAACTGCCTCCCTCAACTTTTAATTGTCACAACTTACCCTTTAAACTTGTCCAATTGTAAAACATAACCTCAAATTGAGAATTATTTTACCCCATACTTGAAGCAACAGTAAAAACGTTTCCCCGAATTCGTATCACGCCAAAGATTTGATTATCGCACTCCACGAACGTTGCAGATTTTGTATTTTACGTGTTTCTTCAATTGCGGTCCTTGTCAGCAACTTGGGGTTATGTTTACAATTGGACAAGTTTGAGGGGTTATGTTTTACAATTGGACAAATTTGAGAAGTAAATTGTTACAATTGAAAATTGGAGGGAGCAGTTACAACATTTGAACAAGTTCAGGGGTTATTTGTGTATTAGGCCTTTAAAATAGGGTAATTAATTTATTAGTCCCTATATTTTGACAAAACACATTGTTTAGTCCCTGTATTTTCAAAAACACATGATAAAGTCCCTAACCTTTTTCACGATGAACTGTTTAGTCCCTAACGTTTTTCTTGGTGAACTGTTTAGTCCCTGTCGTTAGACTCTCATGAAGATTTTGTTAGTCAATTTAGATTTGCGTTCTTCTTTTCCTTTCCTTTAAACTCTAATGCATCTGAAATCAACTTTCAGTGTTCTTCTTTTTTATTTTCTTCTTAATCGTTCAAATTCGTAAGCATTGGGTCTTTTTTTTTTCTTGTTCTCCATACAAATAGCTTCTTCTTTTAAATTGGATTTTCTCTTCTAAAGTTTGAAGGTAAATAGTAAAAGGTAATTTAGTCATTTCCGAAGTCATAAACGGTAAAAAAAATCTAACAAATAGAAGGAATGACTAAACAGTTCATTGAAAAAAAGGTTAGGGACCTTACCATGTGTTTATGAAAATACAGGGACTAAACAGTGTATTTTGTCAAAATATAGGGACTAATAAATTAATTACTCTTTAAAATAATAGATCAGTCTCTAGATATACATTATTAATTTATTCTAACTCATTTAATTGGTGGGTACCCAGGTGGATTCTTCCCTTTGGTACTCTTCTCTGTCTGTGGGTCACTTGTTCTTTCCTTTTTCTATGCTTCAACTCCCACTTTCAGGTACTTTCTCCTCAGAAAATCCTACCCAATTTTTAGTTTGCAATCATGTGGGATTCGGATAATGAATCCCACGGAGGCCGGGATTACGGTAATGGAGTTGTTACTTCAACCGAACATACTGTGAAAACTGATGGATTTGAGTTCAGAGGCCACTCCTGGTATGTTCTTCCCATTAAAGAGTTGTAATTGTAATCATGTTTTGAAAATGGGGATTTTGTTGTTATGCAGGTATGTTGCAACAGAAATTCCTAGTGATTTTCTTGTTAGAATTGGAGATGTCAATTTCCACTTGCACAAGGTATTTCAGTTTCCTGTGGATGATTTAGAAATAAAGTTTTCCATGACTGAGACATGTTTTCCATGTTGTTGTAAAAGTATCCATTGCTTTCCAGGAGTGGAAAGATGAACAGACTAATATACGGATGGCGTGACGGAGACCTTAACGAGGTATAATTAGATGATCTTCCGGGTGGAGCAGAAGCATTTGTGGTTGCAGCAAAGTTCTGTTATGGAATTGAAGTTGATCTAACATCAGGAAATATCTCCGGCATTAGATGTGCAGCCGAGTACTTAGAAATGACAGAAGATTTGGAAGAACGCAATCTCATATTAAGAACTGAAGCTTTTCTTAGCTATATAGTGTTATCATCTTGGAGAGATTCAATATCAGTACTAAAAAGCTGCGAAAAACTCTCACCTTGGGCAGAAAACCTTCAGATTGTGCGGAGATGCAGTGAATCCATTGCTTCCAAAGCTTGTGCTAATCTAAAAGGGGTTACATGGACTTACACAAGTCCGAATGGAAATCAGATTGTTCCTCCTGACTGGTGGTTTGAAGATGTTTCAATCCTTGGGATTAATCACTTTGTTAGGGTCATTTCTGCAATTAAAGTAAAAGGTATGAGGTTTGAATTGATTGGAGCTGCAATAACTCACTATGCAGGCAAATGGCTTCCTGATTTGATCAAAGATGGGGGAGTTTCTGTTTCTGTAGCAGGAAGCAGTAGCAGTAGCAGTAGCAGTTGGGGGGGCGGACTAAATATGATTGTTCCGGACTTAACATCCGTTGAGAATAAAGATCAACGAACGATTATAGAGAGCTTAATCAGCATAATTCCGCCGCAGAAAGATAGTGTATCTTGCAGCTTCCTTCTTCACCTTCTTCGGATGGCAAACATGTTAAAAGTAGCAGCAGCATTGGTTACGGAACTCGAAAAACGAGTAGGGATGCAGCTTGAACAAGCAACACTAGCAGATCTTCTAATTCCTTCTTACAATAAGAGTGAAACAATGTATGATGTAGACCTTGTTCAAAGGCTTTTGGAACATTTCCTTGTTCAAGAACAGACAGAATATTCTGATCCAAATGCTAAAATTACAGTAGCAAGGCTTCTTGATTGTTACCTAGTTGAAGTTTCCAAGGATAGAAACCTTTCTCTTGCTAAATTTCAGGTACTCGCTGAAGCTTTGCCCGAATCCGCAAGAACCTGTGACGATGGCCTTTATCGAGCAATTGATTCTTATCTAAAGGTAATTCCCTTGAATTTCATTCTGTTTTAGATATCAAAGTGTTAAAAACACTTATCGAACGGTGTACAAGCATAATGTCGCTCTACTTTGCACTAAATTCGAGTTCTGTACATACATTTATTGTAAAAAACAAACGTATCACTAAGGCTATAAAATATGAGAAGATCACTCTAGAATATACAAAAAATATTCACATAACAGAATAAGATATACAAGATATTTACATATATAACACGCTCCCGCAGTCGAAGCTGGAGGTTCCCGGATGCTTAGACTATCTCGGAAATCATTGAAAAGAATTTGTGGGAACCCTTTGGTGAAGATGTCTGCAATTTGATAACGAAATGGAAGACCCAGACCTGTCCTCGTGCGACTTTTTCTTGCACAAAATGAATGTCCATTTTGATATACAAGATATTTACATATTCTAACAGAATCATTTTACAATTGTGCAGGCTCATCCAACACTTCCCGAGCACGAAAGGAAACGCCTATGTCGAGTGATGGACTTACAAAAACTATCAAATGATGCCTATATGCATGCTGCTCAAAATGAGAGGCTACCTCTCAGGATTGTTATGCAAGTACTGTTTACGGGACAGCTGAAAATAAGCAACGCAATGGCTACAAATTCCCAGAAAGAAGCTGGAGAGCCATCGCAGTTTCAGGCTATGGTACCAAGTCGGAAAACGCTACTCGAAGGGACTCCGCAATCGTTTCAAGAAGGATGGGAAGCTGCCAAGAAGGACATTAACACTCTCAAATACAAACTCGAAACGGTCAAGACTAAGTATGTAGAGCTCCAAAATGACATGGAGAATTTGCAGAGACAGTTTGATAAATTGACAAATAAAAAACATAATTCAACTTGGAGCAGTGGATGGAAGAAGTTGAGCAAGTTCATTAAGATAACAGATATGGAAAACCATGAAAATGGATCTTCAGAACAGGCTAGAAAAACACCAACAATGTGGCTAAATTCAATTTCCTGAGGCTTAAGTGATTTCATTTCATTAAGTCATGTAATCTGTGAGTTTGTCAATTATTTATTCGAAGTTAGTTTTTAAGGTTTCAAGATATTGTTGTTTCCTTCATGAAAGATTAAATGGAACCATTCTCATTTCACACAATAAGAGAAAAGTTGCCTATCAGGGTATAATTGCTTCCATCTAAACCACTAGAGTGTCGTTGATTCGTGGAATGAAATAGAATAGGTATTATCAAGGAATAGAAAAAAAGGCCTAAACCATACGTAGCCCCCTGAACTTGTCACTTTTAGTCATTTTGCCCTTTGAACTTACGGGACGACCCATTTGTCCCTTCAACTATTTAAAAGTGGTATTAGCAACCTTGTCCCTTCAACTATTTAAAAGTGGTATTAGCAACCTCATGTTTTCATTATAACGGAAATAATTATGACTTGTTCTCATTACAAGCACCAAGGTCATAATAAAAAGGGTTATGCACTACTAAAACAAGCTGCAAATGAGGTTAGTATAGACAGTACACAAGTTCTCTTGTAAAAATTGCATATAGGGTTTGTGCATTACTAAAACAAGCTGCAAATAAGGTTACATATATGCAGGCTGGTTCCAATACTTCCATGAAACTTGTACTAATGTTGGTATCATTTTGTTTTTGTCATAATGAAAATAGAGGGTTGCTAATACCACTTTTAAATAGTTGAGGGTGCAATAGATCGTCCTGTAAGTTCAGGGGGCAAAATGACTAAAATTGACAAGTTTAGGGGTTGCATATGATTTAGGCCAAAAAAAAATAGAAACAATCTTATGTTTAGTTGATGGAATAAGATAAAATGAATAATTTGTTTTGTAGTTCAAAAGTAATAATTATTCAAATACTCAATATATACTATTTAAGGAAAACGTGAAAAACGGAAAACACAGTAAAAATGCAAAAATTGGTAAAAATTTGAAAAACGATTAAAATGTGAAAAGCGAAAAAAAAACGCATGGAAAACAGTAATAACATAAATAATGAAAAATAACATAAATCATTGGACAACATCCCACATCTCTCTCCATCCCACATAACTATTATATCATAAACTTCGCAGTCTTAGGGCTATTGTCAGGGATTGGAATAAAAACGTGTTAGGCAGAATTGATTCTAATATCCACCTGGCAGAAGTTCATCTTGCAGATATTCAAAAGAAAATTTCAGAGCAAGGAGATTCTCCAGAGTTGAGTAGTGCTGCTTCTGCCGCCTGCTCCAACCTTGATTTACAACTTCTTCGGCAGGAGATGATGTACAGAGAGCAAAGTCGTGTTAAGTGGCTTAAAGAGGGGGATAGGAACACTAGTTTTTTCCAAAGGTCTGCTAGAGTTAGAAAGACATGGGCCGACATTCATCTTTTGAGGATCGGCGATGGGGTCCCACTTCTGACACGTTAAGATTATCTGATCATGCAATTGAGTATTTCTCTAATCTCTTTCATAGTTCTAGAGAACATATTGATCTTTCTCCAATTAATGAGGTAATTCCGAACTTAGTAACTTCTTTGGAAAATGAGGAATTAATTTCTAAACCTTCCATTGAAGTTATTAAAGACACAGTCTTTTTTCCATGGATCCTGACAGTGCCCCTGGCCCTGATGGTTTTGGGGGAACTTTTTATCATTTCGTTTGGGCTATTGTAGGGAAGGATGTTTGCAATATGGTCTAGGCTTTCTTTGATCATGGTTACATCCTGCCTGGTTTAAACTCTAGTATTATGGCTCTAATTCCTAAAGTTGCTGAAGCTGACAGAATTGAGAATTTTCATCCAATTGTGATGAGTAATTTTGGTTTCAAAATCATCTCAAAAATTCTTCCACATCACCTTGCAGTTATTGCAGCAAGGATTGTCTTTCCCAACCAGTATGGTTTCCTTAAAGGTAGAAGCATTCATCAGTGCATTGTCTTAGCTTCTGAGGGAGTTAATATGCTTGACAGAAAACGTTTTGGTGGACACATAGCCTTAAAAATTGATATTTGTAAGGCTTTTGATACTTTAGATTGGAACTTCCTCTTGGTTGTGTTGGATTCCTTTGGTTTTTCTCTCACTTTCAGGGATTGGATCCTAAACATTCTGGCATCTACTCGTATTTCTGTGATGATTAATGGTTCTCCAAAGGGTTACTTTTCTTATTCTACAGGGGTTAGATAAGGGGACCCCCTATCTCCTCTTCTGTTTGACATTGCTGAGGATTTTTTCTCTCGTTGGCTTACTATGATGGTGAGGGAGGGTACTTATTCTCCTATGTATTATTCTGGAGGAAAATCTTTTCCCTCTCATCTTCTTTTTGCTGATGACATGCTCATTTTTGGAGTGGCATCCTTAAGCAACTTGCATGCACTCAAGGATTTCTTCCTGCTCTATAGACAGATCTCCGGTTAGGAGGTTAGTTGGGACAAATCTGCTGTCTTTTTTGGTTCTTAGGTGAGTCCTTCAAGGAGGGTTTGCCTTGCTCATTATCTTGGCATCCGTTTGGAGTCTCTCCCTTTCAGTTACTTAGGAGTCCCTCTATTTAAAGGAGCTCCAAGGGCTCATCATCTCAGCAACCTTGTACACAAATTTCTCTCTCAATTTAGCAAGTGGAAATGTAGCTCTCTCCTTTGCAGGGGGTTTCACTCTAATTAAGTCTGTTATTACTGGATCTCTGGTTCACTCATTCTTGATCTATAAGTGGCCAGTGGGATTGTTGAATAAGCTTAATAGAAGTGTTAGGAATTTCCTTTGGACGGGTTGTATTGATCAAAGGAAGCTAATCACAGTTCCCTGGCAGACCTATTGCAAAAGTTTGGAGGGTGGAGGTTTGGGCATTAAGGACTTTAGGATCTTTAACCATGCTCTCTTGGGTAAGATGTGTTGGGAATTAATTCAAGGCACCAGTCTAGCTATTTCTCTGATGAAGTCTAGATTTCTGGTTGTCTCTGGTTTGCCTAAAGCTACCATTGCTCCTTCCTCGATTTGGTCTTCTTGTAAGTTTGTTTATGCATCCATTTGGGACCAGAACTTTTGGTGGATTGGCCAGTCTTCAATGTTCAATTTCTGGACAAATAGGTGGATCATTCCATCGGTGGCGGACAGATTGGGTCTTGGTCATCAGGATAAGCGTTCTCGATATAATTTCGTTGATGATTTTTTGGTAAATTCGGAGTGGCTTGACTTAGGTACTCTACCTTCGGTTGTTCAAGACAGTATTCGATCTATTCACCGGGGTAGAGATGATATTGATTTATGCGTTTGGCAGCCCTCTACGAAGGGTATTTTCACTACCAAAGAGTACTATTCGGTTATCAGTCCTAGTTCCTCCTCGGTGTACTGGTATAAATTTGTTGGGAATGCTCACACTCCCCCTTCTTGTTCCTTCACTTTCTGGAGAGTTTTGCATGGCCGGGTTCCGACTCACGACCTCCTGCAGCGTCTAGGATTCTCCATTGCCTCTCGTTGTGTTCTATGTGGTGGGGATGCTGAGTCCATTAACCACTTATTCATTAGCTATTCTTTTGCAGATTCTCTTTGGAGGGCCTTTGAGATTTATTTTGACTGCTCTTTGCCTCGTCATTCCCAATTCATCCACTTCTTCAGCACTCTTCGTAGCATTCATTTTCCCTCATAGGTGTCGATGATCTGGCGCGTTGCCACTGTCACTTACATCTGGTTAATCTGGCATTGCATGAATGAAGCAATCTTTAAGGAAGTTTCTCCTTCTATTCAGCACTTGAAGATCACCCTCTTTCGAATGATTTGAGAGTCCTTTGCCACTTCTAAAGGTTTTTTCTCTTCGCGGAGAGATGTTGTTATCTTATCCCGTCTTCTGGCTTCTCCTAGGCTGCATCCTGCTCCTAACATTATTCTGGTCCATTGGCTTAAACCTCCTCCGGTCTGGGTTAAAGTCAATATGGACGGCTCTTCTTTTGGCACACCTAGCGAGGTAGGAGGGGGAGGTATTTTTCACAATTATCGAGGCTTTCCCAAAGGTTGTTTTGCTTCTTCTACCCCTCATTCTTTTGCTTATATGGCTGAATTGAGAGACGCTATTTTCGCAATTGAACTTGCTTGGGAGAAAAATTGGCATCAGCTTTGGGTTGAGTCAGACTCAATGTACGTAGTTAATTTACTTAGACATCGTTCCATGGATGTTCCTTGGAGTATTCTGTCACACCCGACCCTAGACGACCTCAATCGGCATCGAGCGTGAAATAGAAAGATCATAATCAATACTCAGAAGTCTCCAATTAGTACAAATATCATTATCTTACAATCGAAATACCAAAGTTCTAACCATAATTCTAACAATAAGCAGCCAACTTCCAAACCTCGCCTAATCGGTTGGTAACCTTCTCTATATCTTGTATTTTCTCACCTAAAAACATTAAAACATTTAAAAACATGAGACAAAAATCTCAGTAAGAAATTATCAACTATAAAAACCATCTTTACTTAACATAGCTACATATATACGTTTATAAAGGGATTTAATCAAAACCTTATAAAATATACTCAAAACTTAAGTTTATAATATAATCATCAAACCTTATAAAATATACTCAAAACTTAAGTTCATAATATAGTCAAAGTAGTAAACCAAAAGCATATAAAATATATAATATTGTATCCATCCTCGAATTCCACCCGTATAGATTATAACATCAATCATAACAATATCGAGATATCTCATTTATATCTCGTTCCTTGCCTAACAGTTAGGACTACCAGCCGTGCACTCTGGCCATATTGCCATTAGATATGGTCTTACAAATACAACTCCTACCCCGGGCAATCCTAGATGGACAAAACCATTTAATCTTTCGAAATATCACAACTCATAAAAATCATATATGGATTTCAATCCAAAATAATAATAACATAAAAATCATATTTGGACTTCAATCCAAAATAATAACAACAATAACCGCAACAGATTTCTCAATCCAAAAACAATTCGTAAGAAATCATCAAATTCATCTTATTCAATATAGATATATATTGAAACCAAAAACATATATGTATATATGTAAATCAACCAAATTAAGCCTTAAATCAACATAATTAAGTAAAATCTGAAATTCACATAGAAGCATAGTCAATGGCTTCATTTGAACCATACTTTCATAATAAAAAGCAAAATCGTGAAAAATCTCAATTTTACAAAATTTCTGCATAACCTTAAAATATCACTTTCTGAAAATTCTTTGATTATATATATATATATTTATATACATAAAACTCAAAATATAGTTGATAGTTACTTACCTTGGCTACTAATTGACCCGATCGATTATTCTCTAAATTTTATCTAAGACGTTTCCCTCCAAACACTGCCGAAACTCAAAAACTCTTCGGTTAGGACTTAGATCTATATATAAGGATGCTATGGTTCCAATTTCAAGTGATTCGGACTCTCGAATCTTCGTAAATCAAAGAAACGGTGGAGAAACGGTTCAAGAACGATAAAAGCTGATGACAGAAGAAGAAAAGGAAAAAAGAAAAGAAAAGATAATGAATACATCATTTGCAACCTTTCACCATATACATATCCAAATTTGAAAAAGATCCAGTTTGGTCCTCTATCTTTATATAATCTTTAAAAATTACTCTAAACTTTTAATTTACACATAAAACCATCAAATTAACTCCAAATTTTTCCTATAACACCGATTTAACTTCACACATGCAATAATTATAATATATATTACTATCAAGGTATAAATTTTAGAAATTTAGACCCGGACGTGACAATTCTCCCCACCTTAAGAAATTTCGTCCTCGAAATTCACGTGCTCTAATCTAAATTTTCTTCCTCAAATAATCTCCAAGATCACAAAATTATTTCAAATTATCAAGATTCCTCATAATCATCATAAGACCACAAATTCTAATGTTTCCTTCCATTAACTTCATCATTTACCAATATCTACATCTTTGTAACAATCATTTAAATATAATCTTAGTAACTCTAAACTTCAATATAGTTAATTCCATCGCCATAATCCACAATAAAACTTGAAATATCATTCATATCTTCCTAACATACACCAAATCTCCCTTTAATAAATTGAAATCACAATTGATTCCATCAATTACATATATATCAAATATATTTCATCTATCTCCAAATGCTACATACTTCAAAAAAAATCAATTTTGAACCTCTAATATGTATGAGATTATTTTTTTTTTAGATCTTCCAAATTATTCGAATCAATAAACATCATACACCTATAATCATATTTCATCATCATAATACTTAAATCTATAATTTTTCAGTCCAATCATGATGAATATGAACTCCAAGTCATCATCATTAATCAAATATAAACCTTATATCGATAACATATTTCCTCTATGAATATCACCTTAACTTCTTTATTTTCGTAAAACCGCTATAATCAAATCCTTACATAAGAAAAATCAATATAGATCATTCTTATACCCATCATCCTATATCTCATTAATAACTCCAAATAAATTTAAGTTTCTCATCAAACTAGAATAACAAATACGATTTACTTAAATCGTAATGTGAAAGTTTTTGAAATCTTCAAGCAATATCCTCAAACACAATAAAAGCCTAAAAATTTGATAATGTCATTCAATTTCTTTATTTGATACTATAATCCTCAAAACTTTAATCTTTTCTCCAAACCATAAAACCATATAACTAAGGAAGATAGAGTACCTATATTACGACAATCAATGTTTTTTATCTTCTCCAAACTCCAAATAATATCTTTATACCCGTAAAAGTCAATAAATCTATAATATCATTTGATTTTCTTATTTGACATGTAAACACTAAACCATTAGCAATGTCTCTCAAATAAGGAGAAAAATTAAAGCAAAAACCAAATGCTGGTTTAACGCTAAAATGACCAACATATGCCGTTTTCAGCATAACTTTTTCATACGGAGTCCGATTAAGGCGATTCAAAAACTCTTGGAAACGTAAGATAATACTAAAGAACTTTCATTTAGGACTCCATGACAGATTCGGCCTCTATCTGGTCGAAAAATGCATCACAAGATTCAGGTACAAATCTGATTTTCCAGCAGCACCTATATAGACAATTCTCTATATCTCTAGCTCAAAGTTATGACTTACTCATAACCCATATCACCAAATATCAAATAATTTACTATTTTTCATACACCTAGATATTGCTAACCATCAAATCTCATTTTTACACCTCATTAGCTAGTTACTAAATCCTCGAAAAATTCCAAAGCATTTATTAGCTTACACCAAATATCCATTATCCTCAATTACTATCGATTATTTCTTAGCTATCACCAAATATCCATATTCCTCAAGTACTATCAATTAGTTCTTAGCTATCACCAAATATCGATATTCCTCAATTACTATCAACTTTAGGTCCGAAGAATTTAACCTAGAGCTCTAATACCAAACTGTCACACCCGACCCTAGACGACCTCAATCGGCATCGAGCGTGAAATAGAAAGATCATAATCAATACTCAGAAGTCTCCAATTAGTACAAATATCATTATCTTACAATCGAAATACCAAAGTTCTAACCATAATTCTAACAATAAGCAGCCAACTTCCAAACCTCGCCTAATCGGTTGGTAACCTTCTCTATATCTTGTATTTTCTCACCTAAAAACATTAAAACATTTAAAAACGTGAGACAAAAATCTCAGTAAGAAATTATCAACTATAAAAATCATCCTTACTTAACATAGCTACATATATACGTTTATAAAGAGATTTAATCAAAACCTTATAAAATATACTCAAAACTTAAGTTCATAATATAGTCAAAGTAGTAAACCAAAAACATATAAAATATATAATATTGTATCCATCCTCGAATTCCACCCGTGTAGATCATAACATCAATCATAACAATATCGAGATATCTCATTTATATCTCGTTCCTTGCCTAACAGTTAGGACTACCAGCCGTGCACTCTAGCCATATCGCCATTAGATATGGTCTTACAAATACAACTCCTACCCCGGGCAATCCTAGATGGACAAAACCATTTAATCTTTCGAAATATCACAACTCATAAAAATCATATATGGATTTCAATCCAAAATAATAACAACATAAAAATCATATTTGGACTTCAATCCAAAATAATAACAACAATAACCGCAACAGATTTCTCAATCCAAAAACAATTCGTAAGAAATCATCAAATTCATTTTATTCAATATAGATATATATTGAAACCAAAAACATATATGTATATATGTAAATCAACCAAATTAAGCCTTAAATCAACATAATTAAATAAAATCTGAAATTCACATAGAAACATAGTCAATGGCTTCATTTGAACCATACTTTCATAATAAAAAGCAAAATCGTGAAAAATCCCAATTTTACAAAATTTCTGCATAACCTTAAAATATCACTTTCTGAAAATTCTTTGATTATATATATATTTATATACATAAAACTCAAAATATAGTTGATAGTTACTTACCTTGGCTACTAATTGACCCGATCGATTATTCTCTAAATTCTGTCTAAGACGTTTCCCTCCAAACACTGCCGAAACTCAAAAACTCTTCGATTAGGACTTAGATCTATATATAAGGATGTTATGGTTCCAATTTCAAGTGATTCGGACTGTCGAATCTTCGTAAATCAAAGAAACGGTGGAGAAACGGTTCAAGAACGATAAAAGCTGATGACAGAAGAAGAAAAGGAAAAAAGAAAAGAAAAGATAATGAATACATCATTTGCAACCTTTCACCATATACATATCCAAATTTGGCAAAGATCCAGTTTGGTCCTCTATCTTTATATAATCTTTAAAAATTACTCTAAACTTTTAATTTACACATAAAACCATCAAATTAACTCCAAACTTTTCCTATAACACCGATTTAACTTCACACATCCAATAATTATAATATATATTACTATCAAGGTATAAATTTTAGAAATTTAGACCCGGACGTGACATATTCGATAAGAGTGGTTGCATTGTCTCAGCATTTGCTCTAGGATGAACATCCTCTTTTCACACATCTTTAGGGAAGGAAATAGAGTTGCTGATGCATTGGCAAAGTTTGGAGTCTCTTCCTCGGTGATCAATTGGTGGTCTTCAGCTCCTGCTTTTTGCCAAAAAATGTGAAAAACGTAAAAACATGAAAAATGGTAAAGCACGTAAAAAGAAAAATTTGGAAAACAAAATCAACCGCATAACTGAAAAATGGTAAATCTTATTTTTTTTAGAATTAATTGACGTGGCGCTGACTCATATGTGGTCGATCATTCACACATTGTAGCCGATTGGCCACCCCTAAGAACTCTAAAATTCATAGAAAGAAGTTCAGGTTTCGATCTGTGATCCCGTGCGATGCGGCGTGGGATCCACCTACAACTTGTTAAGAAAAGGCAACTATAATTTCATCATTAGGGTTGAAAATTTATATGCTCAGATATGCATAGTCTGATGACAATGGGTCCATCTAGGAAAACTTATCTCAAGAGAAACGCCTAGAGTTATGTCCGTCTAGATTTGCACCAAAGACTAGCAACGGGATTCGCCATGATGAAGATGGAAGACGGATGTATATTGCCACATCAGTATACCGCTGGAATAGTTACACGGAATCCAAAGGAACCCGTTATTCCTTCTATAAGGAGGAAAAACAATAATTAATAGGTTTAGTGGTAATTAATGAGAATAATGACAAAACGGTCCAATTAAACCCAACTAAAGCAAGCACGTTTCAAAAGGGAGTATATATACCCCCATCAGGACATATTTACAAGTAAGTTAACAACACTCGGCTAAATACTTTTTAATATCTATTAATCTCAAATTTCATTACTGACTTTATCATCGGAGGTGCCATGACCGAACCGAATGGCGTCTCATGTACGAATTTATCATCAACAAAGAAAGTGTTGTTATCAAATTGGTGCAGTGAGCATGGAACTCTTGATAAAGTAGAGTGTCATGACGAACAATACAATAGAGCTAGTGGGGGTGCCACCAACTAATAGGGATCTTATGGTACCCATACCAACCACAACTATGGCCATAAGTTCAGATATAGATGATGCATCCTAATAGGACTAAATCATATATATCAATGAAGAGAAAGTGGACTCTATCGCATCAAATAATAAAGTATTTCGAAGAAAATTATTGATCCCAAAGAGACTAGTCTAATGTCCTATTAGTACTCAAATACTATATTATTTAAGGTATTGGTTAAGTGAATTGAGTTGTTTATATACTAATAAAGCAATTAAACTAGCAAAGGAATTGAACAACTAATTTGTTAAACGTATGAATGGAAGACTAGGATTTAGGATTCCCGTGCTAACCCCTATGAATCAATAAGTGTATGTTGTATGAATTTAAAGGTTAACTCGAGACGATGATTTTCTATTACAAAATAGTAGCTCTGATCAAGCACTACTAAATCTAACTGAAACACTATTAGACTGACTCTAGGTTATGCAAAATCCCTAATTGTGTTTGAAGGAATTGGACGCTATAAAGGCTAGGCCGTAACCTAGACCACGAAGCCGCACTAGCCGGTTAAGGTATATGATTAACTAATATGCTAAGTTGACACATTTACTTGGTTAGGTTTCACAATTTAACTTATCTACCTAATTACTTGGTTAGGTTTCTCAGATAGAGGTAAGGAATACTTTAGTTAATTCTCTAGTTAAGTCCTACAACACAATATAAACGCTTATTTAACAATCCATACTCGTCAAGCACGATTCACCTCAATCCTAGCCTATAGTGTTTTAACTCAAGTTTGAGCTAAGACACAAAGGCATTATGGGATGGACTGATAACTCATGTTTAACAAGATCAGATTATCAATTCGAAGTTAGGATGAAAGAGAGTGGGGATGAAGAGAAACTTTGAATTTGATAAACTTAACTTGAAAATAAAAGGAAAATTAACAAAGTAATGTCAAAGCTTGCTTAACTAAATTAATAATGGAACGAAAAGAGTAAACTAAAGTAAGGAAAGTGGAAAGTAAAACTGTAAAGTAAAACTAAGTTACAACTAAGCTAATCTAAGAACTAATCTAACTGATTATCTTAATTACATTGTAAAAGCTACTATATATATATAGTGATTAGGTCATCCCTAATCTCTAGTAGGTCTTCTAGCCTCCCTCTGGTCGGATTAGAGTTGTTAAAGTCGGATAAAACTGAGCCATTTCAAATAGAGTTCTGATTTAAGTCAATTACTGATTTTTTTTTTTGTCGTAGCTCACTGAGCTATTGTGCCTAGCTCACCGAGCTAATTGTGTTTTATGTGTTCTGTGACTTTTGTACTTCCTCCATTGACTCAAAATAGTAGCTTGCTGAGGTAGCTCGATGAGCTACTTCGACGAGCTACCTGCTGAAACTACCATTTCTCTTTGTTTAAGGCCTGAAACTACCTGAAATAACTCAAAACTCTAATTAAGATCATAATAAGATAAAAATCGCTTATAGTCAGGGGAAACATACATTAAGACTAAAAAAATTAAAGACAAAACTATACTACAAAACCCTATCTAAAATGCTGATAACAACCGTCTACCTTCAGGCAGGATCTATTCTTACCTTGGGGAATCGTTTAATCTAGCTACCCATAGGCCTTGCAACTAGAGTGGAAATACCACCTGCAATTCACGTTTAATCTAGCTACTCATAGGCCTTGCAACTTCCTAGAACAATTTCTACATGAGGAATTAATAGGAAATTTCAAAACTGATTTGGAAAATTAATCAAAAGCCAAATCTTATATTTTTTTTCAATCAATCAAAATGGACTAAACCAATGCTCCGATACCACTGTTAGGGATTTTAGCCAGTTAATCCATTGTAGCATAGTGGGATTGCAGTTAAAATTTTATTTAGAATCATTTTAGTTTGATCTTTATCCACTAACTGTTAATTCAATAAATCAATTTAAGAAAAAAAAACATACACATTTTGTCTGTTCTAGAGACGGTTGAAAAATTCACAAGGTAATCGATCTCAAGTCAGGTGCACAAAATTTATCGAGCTGAAACTGGTGCTAAGTGAAGAACGTAATGAAAATGAATCAATACGGGAGAGAGAAAGTCAAGTTTGCCTCTACCTTGGGTAAAGGGGCCAAAATATTTAGGTTGTAGGTTAGGGTTTAGGAGTTTTAATTTATGTATGTATAGTGAGTTTTAGATTCCTAATTGCATTAGGATGAAATTGGTTAATATAAATTCAATCCAATCATAATCTAATTATATAAATAACAAAAGTATACTTACAATTAGATTAAATTTAACTATTCCAATAAAATTAATCACACTAATCAATAAATTAATGTATTGATTTAAATTAATTATTTACCGAATGTAATTCTATTAATTTGTGGATTAATTAATTACATTCTACAAACTAATTAATCAATTAAATACTCAACTCCAAAATCCATTAATTGATTACCTTGATATAAAGTAACAATTAACCAATTAATTTACCACTAATGAATTACCTTGACATTTTATTGTCAATCAATTAATTAATTTCATCTCCCCAGTGCACTGTTCTATAAGTTCCAACTTAGATGTTCTATGTGCACGATCCTATGGGTCTGTCCTTGTTAGTAGTGGGTGCACATCCCACAAACCGTAAGTGGGTTCTAGAAAACTATTATAGCTCCCAAGTAAGATAGAGTATCAGCAGTCTAAAGATCCAGGGACTCTGTAGTTATCTCTTACTGTCTTATACCATTTTATATCAATATTATAAACATAAGGTATGGCGGTTGTCATCCTCTCTGTTGTTTATGATATTCCTTGATCTCAAGTACATTGATGAACTAAATAAGTAAACTACTTATCATGGTATGGTCATACACTGATCAATCTCACACATATCAAGTGGCGTGCGATATCATCTCACTATTACATGAGTGAAAATTCCATCACTTCACTATCAATGTCAATGTGTTCACCTCTTCACGCAATCATACATGTATTTGGTATCCTGTTACAGACCTCTTAAGCGTATGTCAAAGTGAACTGGATTCCACATTCATAGTATAATGAAATCTGGTCTGAAGACAATTAGAGACCTCTTCACGCAATCATACCTGTATTTGGTATCCTGTTGACACAACCACGAAGTAGTTTTCCCAGGCGGATCGATCCAGTCATATGTGTGTACCATGTACCTATACTTACAACTGACTTAACAAGTACTACGGCTAGTATAAATTACTAACATACAGTCATCGAATATACAAGTTTGTGGTTCTAATCATTCCCATGATGTAATAGAATTGAGATATGGTTTTACGATTGTCAACCAATTTATTCTCTAAGCATATTATGGCACAAGATATAAATAACTACATTAATCTCTTTATTAATGTGACACAAATAGTGTATATACAAGAAGAATCAAAGCATAATACAAAATAAAAGAACCAATGTCTATGAACTAGCGTTCACCAACACTAATGTATATGCTAATGTATACACTAATATATATGCTAATGTATGCACTAATATATGTACTAATGTATAAGCTAACGTATGCATTAAAGTATATGCTAATGCATACACTAAAGTATATGCTAATGTATGCACTACTTATAAAAGTCAACTCTTTCTTTTTCCCTTTTAGCCGAATTAAAGAAGGAAATTTTACAGGGACCAAAACTGATATTTACTAGATAAAGCATGGAATCCAAATTACACTTTTAGTCCCCTAGCAAAGATGCTACAACACCACTCTCCATTTGTCTATAAATAGAAGAGGTATCCCCTATAATTGGTATCAGGCGTGATTCTCCATGTACGATGTGTTTGTTCATGGATGAAATGGGTGGAAGTTGGTGGCCCCTATCTAGTTCGGAGTGGGTGGTTCTATGATAGAAAATATGAGCATATAGCAGCCCTATAGAGGTGATGATGGGGGTAGAGTTAAACTAAATCTCACATTAAAAATGGTGAGAGAGTGAGTTAATAAAATGTATTTCTAATATATGTAGATATGATTTGAATTTCTAATATATGTAGATACGTTTTAAAATTGTAAGGTCCGAAAAATAAGACTTAAATCTAGTTTTTTTTTTCTTTTTATTCTGATATTATTAAAAGTGTCATGATTGATGATATTATTGCAGTTGAGTTATAATTATATGCAGGGGCGGATGTAGGGGGGGTCAAAGGGAGCATTTGCCCCCCCCCCCCCACACACACCCACCATCCCATTAAAAATAAGGGTTAAAGTGCAAAAATACCCTACTGTTTTGGGTCAGGAGAAATTTTATCTCTAACGTCTAAAATGGTACAATTTTATCCCTAATGTTGGAAACCAAGAGCAATTTTACCCCTAACGTTGATAAATTGGGTCAATTTGAGAAATAATTCATCAAACTGTCTTCTCGGTCATGAATACTAGTGTCTGAAATTGATCCAATTTATCAACGTTAGAGGTAAAATTGGTGCAAAATTACAAAATTGATATGCAATTGGTGCAAAATAAAGAAAAAAATGATTGTATTTTATAATAATGTCTGAAATTGATCCAATTTATCAACGTTAGGGATAAAATTGCTCTTGGCGTAAAATTGCACCATTTTAGATGTTAGGGGTAAAATTGCACCTGACCCAAAACGTTAGGGATATTTGATGCGTAACAACCCAAGAATCCCGGAAATGGATGATTACGAGTCGGAAACATTATAATTTACGTTTTTTATAAAAAAAATCATGAAAATAATGCATGACAATTGAACGATTTTGCATTTTTCGTCACCAAAAATTGAACAATTTTGCATATTTTATCATAAAAAATTGAACAATTTTACATTTTTTGTCTAAAATTTTTTTAGGTATAATTTTGCCTCCCGCTCCCTCAAATGCTGGATTCGCCACTGATTATATGTCCAGCTCTATGCAACAGTATATGCATAGTTATGTATGAAAATGTTAAGTTTAGATAATAGAGATTGAGAGAATAATGGAGATTAGAATAAATAAAAGATATAAATGGCGGAGAGAGTAGAATCCTAATAGGTTTATACAAACAAGAGATGGTGATTATTTTAAACTCCAAGGGGATAATGATAAACGTTAAGAGAAACTTTATAATTATCACTATAAAGATGTCTGTTTGTGTTTTGGATCAGATAGGGCTGCAATCGAGCCGAGTTTTGACCTATTCAGACTCAGTTCGTCAGAAAATTGACAAGTTCGAGTTCAACATTCTGTTCATAAGCTATTCGCGAGTTTGTTAACGAGCTTATTCACGAGCTTTGCTCATGAACAACATATTTAATTCAATTCATGAACTTCATTCGCAAATAACTCATTAATTATATTGATTTGAAATTTTTTAACATAAAACTACCTAGTTTTGAAACCTACAAAACTAAGTTTAAATAAAACTACATTGTTTAACATTTCCCCTTTATATAAATATTGTTACGAGCGTGTTTATGAACATTATAATCGAGTTTACTCACCAACTTGTTCATGAACCTATAATCGAACCTGCTCATGAATTTTCGAGCCGAGTTTCGCCGTGCTCAATCTCGGCTCGTATATAAATCGAGCCGAACACAGTCGAGCTTTTATCGAGGTGAACACTAAACCGCTCATGAGCGGCTCGGCTCTTTAACCTTATTAGGGCCAGGTAGGTCTGATTGTTTTCTTCCATTTCTCATTATAGCAAAAGCAAATTAACAAAGTCATGCCCATAAATTGTCTGCTTGTAAGTGATGTGTTGTGTCCAATTCTCTTCCATAAATTGCAGTTCTTTAACAGTTTAATACTTCCAATTTTAAGCATATTTATTTGAGGTGATGTGATGATATGTATGATTGATTTGAAACTACCAGTCAAATTATTGTTCTCTTGTTTGTTTGTGTATAACAACAACAACAACAAAGCCTTAGTCCCGAAATGATTCGGGGTCGGCTAACATGAACCATCATATAAAACCGTGAAAATCAAGTCGTGTCAGCGACACAGATTCGCTCCCTCCACTCCGTCCTATCCACTACCATATTTTCCTCAATTCCCAATAAACTCATATCACTCTCGATCACCCTCCTCCAAGTTTGCTTAGGTCTTCCCCTACCCCTCACCACTACATCCCTTTGCCACTCTTCGGTTCTCCTAACCGGCGCATCAAGCGCTCTACGTCTCACATGGCCAAACCACCTTAGTCGGTTTTCTCTCATTTTATTCTCAATAGATGTAACCCCTACTTTTGTCCTAATTATTTCATTACGCACCCGGTCCTTTCTCGTGTGACCACACATCCATCTCAACATACGCATCTCCGCCACCGACATCTTATGGATGTGGCAGTGTTTCACTGCCCAACACTCCGTACCATATAACAATGCTGGTCTAATTGCCGTCCGGTAGAATTTTCCCTTCAATCTATTAGGCATGCCGGGATCACAAAGGAAACCCGTAGCACTCTTCCACTTCGACCAACCAGCTTTAATCCTATGGGCAACATCTCCATCTACTTCTCCATCCGTTTGGATAATAGATCCTAAATACCGGAAGCAATCCGAGGCCTGAACAACTCTCCCATCTAGGGTGATTGTCCCTGCCTCCCTACTCCTACGGCCGCTAAACTTACACTCCAAATATTCTGTCTTACTTCGACTCAACTTAAAGCCTCTAGATTCTAGAGTTTGCCTCCATAGTTCCAACTTCATCTCCACTCCTTCTTTCGTCTCATCAACCAACACAATATCATCTGCAAACAGCATGCACCATGGTATACCATCTTGAAGTGAACTTGTTAGTTCATCCATAACGATGGCAAAAAGAAATGGGCTTAGTGCGGAACCTTGATGCACTCCAATCGTAATAGGAAACTCTTCAGTTTTCCCAACACTAGTACGTACACTCGTGCATACTCCCTCATACATGTCCTTTATGATGTCAATATATTTCCGCGAAATGCCTTTCCTTATCAAGGCCCACCAAAGTACTTCCTTTGGTACCTTATCATATGCTTTCTCCAAGTCAATGAAAACCATATGCAAGTCTTTCTTCTTATTTCGATAGTGCTCCATTAATTGTCTCATTAGATGGATGGCTTCCATAGTTGATCTTCCCGGCATAAAGCCAAACTGGTTTTCCGAGATCTTCACCGTCCTCCTTAGCCTTTGTTCAATCACTCGCTCCCAAAGTTTCATAGTGTGACTCATTAATTTGATTCCCCGATAGTTGGCACAATCTTGGACATCGCCTTTGTTCTTATACAAAGGGATTAAGGTACTTTTCCTCCATTTTGATGGCATCTTATTGTTTCTCCAAATTTTGTTGAAGAACGTCGTCAACCATTCGATTCCTCTTTCTCCCAAACATCTCCAAATCTCAATAGGGATGCCATCAGGTCCTACTGCTTTCTTCAACTTCATCTTACTTAATGCCATTTTGACTTCACCCTTTTGAATTCTCCGCAGGCATTCATGATTTATCATATCGTGATGGATACTTATATCTCCAACATCTTGTTGGCGATCTCCATTAAATAAGTCATCAAAATAGGACCTCCATCGTTCCTTGATATCCTTATCTCCAACTAGGACTTTCTGGTCCACATCCTTCACACATTTAACTTTTTCGAGATCTCGCGTCTTCCTATCTCTCATCCGAGCAATTCTATATATGTCTCTTTCCCCTTCTTTCGTATCCAATCTTGTATACAGATCCCGATTCACCTTTGCTCTAGCATCTCGTATGACCTTCTTTACTTCCCTTTTAGCCTCTTTGTATTTTTCGTAGTTCTCGTCACTCCTACATTTCCCCAATAGTTTATAGGATTCTCTCTTACTCTTTACTGCTTGTCGTACTTCTTCTGTCCACCAAGATGTGTCCTTACCCGGTGGCATGCTACCTTTAGATTCCCCTAGAACTTCCTTCGTTACTTCCCTTATACTATGCTCCATCTTATTCCATATCGAATCTATATCTGAATCCATATTGCAAGTCCAAATATCTTTTTTGGTCATCTCATCCACAAATTTTTGTTGATTCTCCCCTTGCAATTTCCACCACTTAATCTTAGTCTCTACTTGAGGTGTTTGTTTTCTTATACATTTCCTACTTCGAAAATCTAGCACCACTACTCTATGTTGGGTTGTCGTACTCTCACCAGGGATCACCTTACAATCAATATAACTCTTTCTCCAAGCACTCCTTACTAAGAAGAAGTCAATTTGGCTCGCATTACCGCCACTCCGATAAGTCACTAAGTGGGATGTTCTCTTCATAAACCATGTGTTCATGATACTCAAGTCATAGGCTGATGCGAATTCCAAAATATCATTTCCTGCTTCATTCTTATCTCCAAAACCATACCCTCCATGAACACTCTCAAACCCATCTCGCCTAGAACCCACGTGTCCATTGAGATCACCCCCTAGTACCATTTTTTCATCCCTAGGAACCTGTTGCACCACTTCCTCTAAGTCATCCCAAAAAGCTTGTCTTATAGACACATCTAATCCTATTTGTGGCGCATATGCACTAATGACATTCACAACCTCATCCCCTATCACTAGCTTAACACTCATAATTCTATCGCTCTTCCTAGACACCGCTACTACCTCATCAATATACTCCCTATCAATAAGAATACCTACTCCATTTCTACCCTTATCCTTTTCTGAGTACCAAAGCTTATAACCCCAAGGAGCTATCTCTCTAGCCTTGGCTCCAACCCACTTGGTTTCTTGTAGGCATAATATATTTATTCTCCTCCTCTTCATAACATCTACAATTTCAGCTAATCTTCCTGTCAAAGAACCTATGTTCCATGTCCCAAAGCGTAACCTACTACCCTTACCCCTACCCCTACCATTACCGTGGACTAGCTTATTTACCCGCAACCCTTGCATATTTGACACCACCCCCGGGTCCTGGGGTGGCGCGCCGCTTCGGGGCGACGACCTAGCAACCCTTGCACATTTATCACTACACCCGGGTCTAGGAAGTGCAGCGCGTCGCTGAGTAGGGAACGCCCCAACGGTATTTATATTATGGTTCATGTCATAAGATGTGGCTAAGTTTTACGCTGGCCGCCACAAACCTACCGCATATACTAATTATTTTATGATGCATATCTGCCCCCACCTTAGTGTTTATGATGATATGTATCAATTGCACCCTAAACTTGTCTAAAAAGCTTGATTGGCCCCCTGAACTTTCAAAGTGTTCCAATAGACCCCTGAACTTGCATAATATGTTCAATTAGCTCCCTGAACTTGCATAAAATGTAATCAATTGATCACTCGGTCGTAAAAAAGTAAGTTAAATGCGGAATATGTATTCCACGAATCTTAAAAAAAATAAAACGATCAAAATCGGAGTATACGATTCTAATATTAGAGAAGACAAGTTGTATAGTTGAGCAAGCAATAACTTCCTTTTTAATCTATTTTTTAATTATGTAATAACATTCTAAAATGCGTGGAATACATCTTCTGCATTTAATTTGCTTTTTTAAGACTGAGTGATCAATTAATTACATTTTACGTAAGTTCAGGGGGCTTACTGAACATTTTATACAAATTCACGGGGCTATTAAAATACTTTGAAAGTTCAGGTGGCAAATAAAAAATTTTGGACAAGTTCAGGTGGCAAATGATGTATTAAGCCAATTATTGTTCTCTTGTTTGTTTGTGTATATACTAATTATTTTATGATGCATATCTCCCCCACCTTAGTGTTTATTGTAGGTGTTAAATCTATTTTAATTTATATTGTTTCAAAATTTAACGGGTTGTTTATTTTAGTCATTTGTTTATTTCAGGTGATGAGATAGAACTCCTTTGTCACATGATACCTTTTATAAACTTTAAGTCCCTATTGCCCTTGAGCTTTGCCCAGCCTCGTCTAGGTTCTGTTAGGAAATAGAACATGCCTATGTATGCAGAAACAAAACTGTTTTATTATCCTTATCTCGTAGCATTCGTTAATTGTTATTTCGTATCATAAATATATTAAATGTAAATACTTTGTTTGACTCTTTTGTGGAAAAGGTGGGTATGCCACATAATTATAATATTCTCGAACTGTGAAATTAAACTGAGTGCGCTTACGGACTCTTAAAATCAAACCATAGTTGAAAATAAAAGAGACCTTAAAATTTTTTGAGGTTCTGATGATCAAAACCATACCAGCCTAAAAAATGCTTGAAGAACAAAATAAAATAAAGGGAAAATTATAAAATTGGGTAAAATGGGAGAACCATTTATATATTTCACCCATTTACTCAACCTACTACCTATCTAGACTGTTTTTGTGTAACTTTCTCAAAATACCCTCAATATGTTTGTAATTTTACGGCGCGGTTGTCT
Source organism: Euphorbia lathyris (assembly GCF_963576675.1). Classification (NCBI taxonomy): domain Eukaryota; kingdom Viridiplantae; phylum Streptophyta; class Magnoliopsida; order Malpighiales; family Euphorbiaceae; genus Euphorbia; species Euphorbia lathyris. The sequence continues at coordinate 11,554,872 of NC_088912.1, forward strand.
CCCTTTGATGATTTTAATTAGCATATGCGAAGTGTGAATGTGTTTTTAACAAAATTCGCTAAGTAACAAAAAATGCCAAACAACAATGGATTCTAACACTAAAATCATAACATTATCAAAATTTACAACAACATTGCCAAATAACAACATTAAAATCATAACATTATCAAAATTTACAACAAGATTGCCACAATAAACTCCTAACAAATCACTTCAAAGTGAACGTGACGAATCTGGACGGAAATTTCTCCCTGTATTGGAAGTCCAGACTTTTTGGGATGATAAATGGAAGTTCAGACCTTTTGGGATGGATGTATATCACATGATACACAACAATGATTGGCACAATAACTCCTAACCAATCATTTTAAAGTAAATGTGACCAATCTTGAAATAAAAGTCCATGCCTTTTGGGATGGATGTCTCTCATGGCACCCAAGTACGCCGCCTTCCAGAAATGGATGTTATGTATTCAACCACCTTCAGAAAAATTTAATCGTGTTAGGCAGAAAAAGGGAAGATTTTGGCTTCGCGAAATGAGAATTCACGAAGTATGCGAATATAAATGTGCAAGAGAGAGGATGAATTTACTTCGCGAAATGATGATTTCGCGAAGTCTGCGAGGGAAAATTCATGAACTTTGCCCTCGCAGACTTCGCAAAATCATCGTTGCGCGAAGCAAAATCATCCTCTTTCACGCTCTTTCTCCTCTCATACATTCGCGAAAACGAAATATGCTAAGTGAATTTCTGGAAAAAAAACCGTAGAGAAAACAGTAGATGCTTACATTTTTCGACAATAACAATATGATAAACTGGGAAAAACGATGAGAATAACGTAGAATAACAATTGCTTTTAACCGCACAAGAAGAAATAAACCAAGAGACGAGCAGAAACAAGAAGATGAAGAACCATGGCGTCGTTTTCTAGCAATAGGAAGATGAAGAATCAAGAGATGAAGAGAGGAAGAAGAGAAAGTCATGGTGATGAAGAGAAATGGTGCAGATTTCACGAAATATAAAGCAAGATCAAAGCTCTGGGAAGAGGAAAGATTAAGGAAGTGTAAGGAAGAGACCGTTCGCATAAGGGGGAAGAGGAAATGTTAGAGGTATTATGAGAAAGTCACACAAAAACAGTCTAGATGTGTAGTAGGTTGAGTAAATAAGTTAAATATGTAAATGAGTCTCCCATTTGACCCTATTTTGTAATGTTCCCTAGAATAAATTGAAAGGAAATTGTGTGCTTGGATTGAAATTAAACTAAACGTCTACAAACTGAGAAACAAATTCAAAAAGAAAAACTGAACTTGGAAAATTTAAATCACTCAAGTTTATAGAGAAATTGTTAAAATTTCGCTTGGGTTTGTGTTGAGTTGTCCTCTTTCCATCGTGATTTTTTCATTTTATAGACATTAGACCAATCAAGCTTTTTGCAAAAAAAAAAAAATTGAGGGAGCAAATGATATATTAAGCTTAAAGATTGAGAGAATAATGGAGATTAGAATAAATACTTAAGATATAAATGGCGAAGAGAGTAGAGTCCTAATGATAAACATTATAATTATCACTATAAAGATCTGTGTTTGTATTTTGGGCCAGGTGGGGCTATAATCTAGCCGAGCCGAGCCGAACCGAGCCGAGCCGAACCAAGCCGAGCCGAGTTTTGAAGCTCAGGTTCCATTCGTCAAAAAGTTGACGAGTTCGAGCTCAAATCCAGTTTAACATTTTGTTTATGAGCTATTCACGAACTGTTCGCGAGCTTATTCACGAGCTTTATTCATGAGCAGCTGGTTAATTGAGTTTATAAATTTCGTTCTCGAATACTCATTAATTATGTTCATTGATTATATTGATATATCTTTAACACAAAACTAAATTTAACATAAAACTATGTTGTTTAACATTTCCCTTTTATATAAATATTGTTATTATAATCGAACCAAGCTTGCTTACGAGCGTGTTCATATACATTATAATTGAATTTGCTTACGAAGTTGTTCATGAACCTATAATCTAGCAAACCCGTGAGTATTCAAACCGAGTTTCACCGTGCTAAGTGCCAGGTAGGTCTGATTGTTCTCTTCCATTTTTCATTATAGCAAAAGCAAATTAACAAAGTCATGCCCATAAATTGTCTGCCACTATTATTTGCTTGTAAGCGATGTGTTGTGTCCAATTCTCTTCCATAAATTGCAGTTCTTTAACAGTTTAATACTTCCAATTTTAAGCATATTTATTTGAGGTGATGTTGATGATATGTATGATTGATTTGAAACTACCAGTCAAATTATTGTTCTCTTGTTTGTTTGTGTATATACTAATTAGTTTATGATGCATATCTGCCCCCACCTTAGTGTTTATTGTATTGGGTGTTGAATGTATTTTAATTTATTTTAGCCATTTGTTTATTTCAGGTGATGAGATAGAACTCCTTTGTCACATGATACCTTTTATAAACTTTAAGTCCCTATTGCCATTGAGCTTTGCCCGGCCGTGGGATTCGGGTCGTCCAGATTCTATTAGGAAATAGAACATGTGTATGTATGCAGAAACAAAACTGTTTTATTTTCTTATCTCGTAGCATTCGTTAATTTTTATTTCGTATCATATTACGTTAAATGTAAATATCTTGTTTGGCTCTTTTGTAGAAAATATGGGTGTGCCAGAGAATTATAGTATTCTTGAACTCTGAAATTAAACTGAGTGCGCCTACAAACTCCTAAAATTAAACGACCGTTGGAAATAAAAGAGACCTTAAAATTTCTCGAGGTTCTGATGATCAAAACGATACCGACCTAAGAAATACTTGAAGAACAAAATACAATAAAATGAAAGGAAGTTTTGTACTTGGATTGAAATTAAATTGAATGTTTACAAACTGAGAAACAAATTCAAAAGGAAAAATTGAACTTGGAAAATTTAAATTACTGAAGTTTATAAAGAAATTGCTAGAGTTTTGCTTGAGTGTGTATTGAGTTGTCCTCTTTCCATCGTGATTTCTTCATTTTATAGACATAAGGGGTTACTTCATGTTTCCTTCCACCAAGTCACATTCTTGATCACGTCTTGGGTAACTGCTCCACTTTGATTTCCACCATGAATTGATTTTGACACCTAATTTTTCTGCTTTTTAATTGACTCACAAAATACACATTGAAATATTAAATGGCTTCTTGAGTCCCCTAAGTTTACCTCAAGTCTCCCATGAGGCTCACTTTAAGAACTAGATTTCACTTGAGGTTCACTCTAGGAAATTTGTTTCTCATGAGGTTCGCTCTAGGAAGTTGGTTTCCTCTAAGGTTCACTCTAGGAAGTTGGTTTCCCCTAATTTACTTTAAGATGTTTCCCTTAGGGGAAACTGAGGTTCACCCTAAGAAATTCTAAGTGAACGATGCACCAAGAAAACATAAAAAAAAGTTCCATAAAAGGAAAAGTTATTTTAAGAAAAAGTTCCCTAAAAAGAAAAGTTTCTTTCAAGAAAAGTGTACACCAGGATATACATTAAGAAAAAATTATTTTTGGTGCAAACACACCTTATTTAAGATATATCTATTGTTGCAAATGAAGTTCCCTAGAATATCTTCTGTTAAGCCCAAAATATACCTAAAATATCATTAATATTTACATCAGTTTTACTACGAATTTGTGCTGTCTATATCTATTTAGCGTACTTTTACGTCCGAATATGTTTCTTTCATGCAAGGTACCTAAATATTTGGTAAATCCAAATAGGAACGAAAAGAGGTCAAAAACAAAGGAAAAACCCTACAAAAAGAGTCAAAGACGACGAAAATCAAACGCACCGAAACGAGGACGAGGACGAAGTCAGAAACGGAGAAAAACATCCCGTGTCGCGACCGAGAATCCTCCATTCTCGATCGCGACACGCGTCGCCCATGCACTTCCCCCTTTCGTTCGAAGGCTGAAAAAATTGTTTCTCCATTCTCGGCCGAGAATTTACATTCTCGGTAAGTTCAAAAATTCAGGCAGCACAACATACACTTGTTCGTTTTCAAAGAAACGCGTCCGTTCGATTGGATAAGAACGTCTCTTCGCAGCAGACATGTTCCTTAGACTCGACTCTTCAACATCTATAAATAAAGAGTTGATTTCAGAGTTGATAAGATGGTTTTTTAGAGTTAAGATTTAGTACAGAATTAATGCAGAAATTCTGAGTTAAACGATTCAGAGTTAGAAGTTCGATTTTGTAAAAAGCAATCTGATGTACACACATTGTTTATCAAATAATTACAAACACAATAGCATTTAGATTTAGATTTAGATAAGTTTTTATTAGTTTACATTCTGGTAGTAGACGACCCATCTCTATTCCGAAGATTCAGCGAGAAGAGCAAGTAGAGGATTCAACCCAAGAGCCTGACAAACTCTAAACGAGGTTTGAGGAAAGGATTGACAACCCGTTCACTTGAAAGTCGATGAAAGCTTCCATGCTTCCTGTTCTCTGTAAACTTGTATCAATTCACAATTCATTTAATAAAGTTCATATAATTCAATATATTTTTATGTAGCACTTGAGGTAATAAATCCGAAGTGAGTTCTGGTGTTTTCATTAAAACGTAGTTAAATTCAAAATCATTACAGGGAAACTTTGTTGAACACTTAGGCAAATTCATTCTTCGAGAATTAATTTGGTTAAGGTAGCAATCTAACCCGACCGTAGGAGGATTGTCTGCAGTTCAAAACCTTTGAATTGAAGGAGTTTATGTTATTACATTTTTATAATTTATACAAAGTTTAAAGTTGTTTTCTTTGCTTAATGCAAACGAATACATTTATTCTCTCCTTCTAAATACTAAACGTTTCTGTTTTGTAATTCATACTCAAAACAAAATTGATTTCTAACATTCTACATATTCTACAGTAATTCTTATTCAATCAATCTCAAAACCAATTTCAAATAAACGATTATCTATTTATATAAACCTTAAGTCGTATTTAATCTACACATAAATAAGTTTTTGTTGAAAAATGTTCTCTATGGGATCGATATCTTTTTATTACTACAAGCGAAACCGTGCACTTGCAGAAATCGCTCAACAAGTTTTTGGCGTCGTTGCCGGGGAACGCCAAAATTTTTAACAAAAATTTAGATTTTTCGTGTTTTATTTCAAATCTAGGTTTATACATATTTATTTTAACTTTTGTAATTTATTGATTTTCCTTTACTAACATATTTATTTTTCAAATTCTGTTTTGAAGGTAGTTTCGGTTCATGTAAGATTTCAAGTTCATGCGCAGTTCTCGAAGATCAGGCATTGCACCAGACCCTATTGACCCAGAAATTGAAAGAACCATTAAAAAGAAAAAGAAAGACAAGAAAAATAAAAATAAACAAAATTCAGAACCGCAACCAAAAAATATGGCAACACTTATGGATTACGCTAGGCCAAGAGCGGTGTAACCAATAGCATAGTTAGACCCCAAATAAATGCAAACCAATTTGAAATTAAGCTAGCATTGCTTAATATGTTGCAAAATAATGTAACATTTTATGGGTTGCCTAATGAAAATCCTAACACCCACTTGACAAATTTCCTAGAAATTTGTGACACTTTTAAAATAAATGATGTGACTGCCGAAGCAATCAAACTTCGCCTCTTTCCTTTCATTTTGAAGGATAGAGCCAAAGAATGGTTAACTTCTATGCCAGGCGCAACATTTGAAACTTGGGACCAACTTGCCCAAGCGTTTTTATCAAAATATTTTCCTTTAGCAAAAACCGCAAGAGTCATAAAGGAGTTAACATCTTTTTCTCAAAATGATAATGAAACTCTTTATGAGGCTTGGGAACGTTTTAAAGAACTTCAACGTTTATGCCCACACCACCAATTGCCCGATGCACTTTTAATGCAAACATTTTATAATGGATTAAATCCTACAACTAGAGGTTCATTAGATGTTATGTCGGGAGGGTTATTTATGAAGAAGACATCGGCCCAAGCAAGAGAACTTTTGGAGGAAATGGCAATCAACAGCAGTATGTGGCCCGCAGAACGTGGACATATACCAGTGGCGAAACCATCATCCTCAACCACATCATCAGTTAAAGGTATAGTGAATCTTGATCCAGTTGCGATGTTACAAGCCCAATTTTGTATCGCACAAAATTGATAGGTTTATGGCACCGTGCGATGCTAACGGTAATCCAATCCAAACGGATATGGATTATGAAGGTATGAGTGAGATCGAACAGGTAAATTTTGTCCAAGGGCAAAACCAAACTAATAATCCTTATTCTAATACCTATAATCCTGGATGGAGGAATCATCCTAACTTTAACTGGAGAGATAATAATAATAATGCAAATGCTAATCAAAATCGTACCAATAATTATCAAAATCAGTCAAGAGATACGATTAGCACTTTATCTTCTAAAATCGACAAATTCATAGATGCTATCGGTGGAAAAATAAATAATCACGATGATGGTTTTAAACGGATCGAAAATAAATTCGATCATCTTATTAAAAACCACTCATCTAGCATCCATAATTTGTAGATTCAAATTGGGCAAATTGCTAAATCAATTCCATCCGGAAAAGAGGAAAGTCTTCCCAGTCATACGGAGGAAAATCCGAAAGAGCATGTAAAGGCTATCACTCTTCGTTCAGGGAAAAATTACTTAGGTCCGGAAATGCCCGGAGATGCAACATTACCAGGAACTGATTTACCAAAATCCAAAGAAGATACGTTAAACACAAAAAGTTCACCAATTGACTCAAGTACAAAAACTTTTGTACCCAAACCACCTTTTCCACACAAAGTCCGAAATAAGGACTATGACAAACAACTTTTAACATTTTTGGATAAACTTAAAAATTTGCACATTAATTTAACGTTTATGGATGCAATTACGCAAATTCCTAATTATGGTAAGTTCTTAAAAGATTTAATTTCAAAGAAAATTAGTTGGGAAGGAATTTCATCCATTTCGCTAACTGAGGACTGTAGTTCAATAGTGTCAAGCACTTTTCCCACTAAACTCAAAGATCCCGGATGTTTTACTATTCCGTGTAAATTGGGAGATATTGAATTCCCAAGTTGTCTTTGTGATTTAGGAGCAAGTATAAACTTAATGTCGTTGTCTATTTTTAACAAGTTAGGTTTAGAAGAAGATATCAAACGTACCAATATGGTTTTTCAATTAGCGGATCAGACCACTAAGAGACCATATGGCATAATTGAGGACGTTTTAGTTAAAGTTGACAAATTCATTTTTCCTACCGATTTCGTTATATTAGATTTTGCATATGACGCTAATTGTCCACTAATTTTTGGTAGACCGTTTATGAACACGGGACGTGCTCTAGTTGATGTGTCGGAAGGGAAAGTAGTTTTAAGGATAGGAGAAGATAAGATCGAGTTTAATATGAACAAAGCAATGAAATATCCTATGGAGGAATTCGCTTGTATGAAACTTGACTTAGTTGAAGAATGTGTCAATGACATTATTCGAAAAGAAGAAGTAATAGAACCTATAATAGGAGAAGAATTAGAAGATAAGGACCCAAAGCCTTTGATTCGAGAAGATGGACCAGTTCCAACTTCAATTGTACTACCCCCTAAATTAGAACTTAAAGAGTTACCAAACCATTTGAGGTACGCTTTCTTAGGCGAGGCGATTCTCTACCTATAATTATCTCTAACAAGTTAACAAAAGTTCAAGAAGAGAAATTGAAAGAAGTTGTTAGAAATAGGATAGGAAGTATGGGGTGGAAAATTTCATACTTAAAAGGAATTAATCCTAGTATTTTAATGCACAGAATTCACTTAGAAGAAGATAAGCCACCTAAAGCGGATAGGCAAAGACGCTTAAATCCGAACATGAAAGAAGTAGTCAAAAATGAGATTACTAAACTTTTAGACAATGGAATCATTTATCCTATCTCGGATAGTGAATGGGTTAGTCCAACCCATTGTGTACCTAAAAAGGGAGGCATAACTGTTGTAAGGAATGACGAAGGTGAATTAATACCTACGCGAACCACCACTGGTTGGAGGGTTTGTATAGATTGTAGGAACCTTAACAAAGCAACCAGGAAAGATCATTTTCCTCTACCTTTCATCGATCAAATGATCGAAAGGATAGCCGGTCATGCTTTTTATTGTTTTCTAGATGGTTATTCCGGATTCTTTCAAATTTATATTTACCCGGATGACCAAGATAAAACAACCTTCACATGTCCTTATGGAATCTTTGCATATAGGAGAATGCCCTTTGGTCTATGTAATGCACCAGAAACATTTTAACGTTGTATGACTGCAATTTTTAACGATTTCATTGAAGATATCATGGAAGTTTTTATGGATGATTTTTCAGTTTATAGAGATTCTTTTGATGCATGTTTAGGGAATTTAGATAAAGTTTTGTCTAGATGTGAAGAGACAAATTTAGTTTTAAATTGGGAAAAATGTCATTTCATGGTTGACGAAGGAATTTTTTTAGGTCATAAAATATCTGAGAAAGGATTAGAAGTGGATAGAGCAAAAACTTCAGTGATAGAAAAGTTACTCCCTCCAACTACTGTTAAGGGAGTACGGTCATTTTTAGGACATGCAGGTTTTTACAGACGATTTATAAAAAACTTTTCTGTAATTTCCAAACCACTTACTAACTTGCTTATGAAAGATTCAACCTTTGATTTTAATGAAGATTGTGTTAAAGCTTTTGAAACATTGAAAGCAGCTTTAGTCAGTGCACCCATAATTGCTAAACCCGATTGGGATTTACCTTTTGAGATCATGTGTGATGCAAGTGACTTAGCCGTAGGATGTGTTTTAGGTCAAAGGAAGGATAAGAAGCTTCATGTTATTTATTATGCCAGTCACATACTGTTCGGTGCTCAATTAAATTACACCACAACCGAAAAAGAAATGCTAGCAGTAGTTTTTGCATGTGATAAGTTTAGGTCGTACCTGCTAGGATCTAAAGTTATTATATATACCGATCACGCAGCTTTAAGGTATCTATTTGCTAAGAAAGATGCAAAACCGCGTCTGATTAGATGGGTTTTGTTATTACAAGAATTTGATATAGAAATTAAAGACAAAAAGGGAGTAGAAAACCTTGTCGCCGATCATCTATCAAGACTTGAAGATGAAAACGGTCCTATAGGTGAAACTATCGGTATACGAGATGATTTCCCTGATGAATATCTCTATCAAATAAAAAGTGTCATGTCACCATGGTATGCGGATATAGCAAATTATCTCGCAGCTAACATTATTCCAGAAGGGTTAAGTTTCCAACAAAAGAAGAAATTCTTTTTCGATGTTAAACAATATTTTTGGGAAGATCCTTTCTTGTTCAAAACTTGTGGTGATGGTATGATCAGGAGATGCGTTAGCGAAAATGAATACGAGTCTATAATGTCAGAATGTCATTCAAGCTCTTACGGAGAGCATAACGGCGTTAGTAAAACAGTTGCTAGGATATTAGAATGTGGATTCTTTTGGCCTACATTGTTTAAAGACGTTCGTTCATTTATTATTCGTTGTGACAAATGTCAAAGAACCGGGAATTTAGGAAGGAAAGATAAGATGCCTCTCACAAACATGTTAGAAGTTGAAGTCTTCGACGTGTGGGGGATTGATTTCATGGGACCTTTTCCCCCTTCTTTTGGTAAAACTTATATTTTAGTAGCCGTAGATTATGTTTCAAAGTGGGTTGAAGCAATTGCAACCCCGACGAATGATGCCAAGATTGTCGTTAAATTTCTTGAAGATATATTTTGTAGATTTGGATGTCCTAGAGTCATGATAAGTGATGGAGTACACCACCGCGTATCAACGCCATACCATCCTCAATCGAATGGTCAAGCGGAAATATCAAATAGGGAACTCAAATGGATTCTAGAGAAAACAGTTTCATCTTCAAGAAGAGACTGGTCTTGTAAACTTAACAATGCGTTATGGGCATATCGTACTGCATTTAAAACACCAATAGGAATGACACCATACCGATTAGTGTATGGGAAAGCATGTCATTTGCCAGTAGAATTAGAGCACAAAGCTTATTGGGCTATTAAAGCACTTAACTGTGATTTACAACAAGCAGGTAAGAAACGTTTGTTCGACTTGAATGAGTTGGATGAATTACGTCATTTATCTTACGAAAATGCAAAAATATATAAAGAGAAAGTGAAAAAATGGCACGATGCCAAAATTAAAGTCAAAAGCTTTAGCGTTGGAGATAAGGTGCTGTTATTTAATTCACGACTCCAATTATTTCCAGGTAAACTTAAGTCTAGATGGACAGGACCAGATTTAGTCGTCAAAACATTCGACTATGGATCTTTAGAACTTGAAGGACCTAACGGAGTTCGCTTTAAGGTTAATGGTAATAGATGCAAAATCTATTATGCAAATACTCCAATTAAGGGAATTGAGTTCATAACAGAATTTCATGAAGATTAATTCGTTAATTTTCGTGTACTTCTTTTATTTTTTGTTTGAATTTTTTATTAGTTTTGATTTTATTTTTAATTTTATTTTATTTTATTTTATTTTTACACATATCATTTTTATGATTTTTAGTTATTAGATGAGTTTATATCGATTTTTAGATGCATAAAAACATATTTAAGTCATGTTTTTAATTAGATTTTAGGTAAATAGTTCGAATTAGAAGAAATTAGCAATTCTCGGTCGAGAATCCAGGATTCTCAGTTGAGAATTCACGCTTTCAGAATTGTCCAAGAAGGTAAGAAATTTTCTGATCTTACCGAGAATTTATATTCTCGGCCGAGAATCAGAATAGAGGGGTTTCGACGCCTGATTTCCAAGAGGAAATCAGCATGTCGCGACCGAGAATCAGGATTCTCGGTCGCGACACGGGTGTTTTCTACACCATTAGACCTGTTTCTTCTTCCTACAGACATAGCTGTTCAAACTCGAAAAAATTGAGTTTCTTCAACTCCAAGAGGTCTGATTTTATGCTTTTTCGCATTAAAAAGACACACTATTTCATCCTATGATCCTTATAAATTAATCAAGAGGTTCAGAGTTCTGTTACTTACCTTTCTATTCATCTCTGTCAGACAAAAAAATCTGATATTCTAAACACATTTTCAAACAAAGTTACAGAAACCTTTTTGTTCCTCAAAACACCATGCCTACTAAACACAAATCTTCCAGGAAGATTGCCGTTTCACGCAATAAGCATCCTGACTTTTCAGAACGCTACGGTGCGCCATTTCCTATATACAATCATGATGAAGGCCGGAGATATTACCAACTTCGCTACAAGTTCTTTGTTGGCATGCTGTATATGGATGAGTTCTTAAATAATGAACTCAAAATCAGCGATGATATGAATCGCTATCTAGAGAAATTAGGGTGAACCAAGTTCGCCCATATGAGGTTTCCTATTATTGGAGACTGGATTCTCGAATTTTTCTGTACAGTACGCTTCATGAACAAGCGACGGGTGCGTCTCAGTTTTCGTAGAGATGGCGAAACCTTTACATTTGGATACCCTGAATTACATGCCTGGTTTGGTTTTCCCCCAAGGGATACAACCATACATCGTCCTGGCAGAGATATGACATCCCGCGACATTTGGAGGATGTTAACAGGATTTTGGCGTTTCAATCCTTGTCTCGCCTACAACAAATCCATCAACTCCAATTCGATGTTATATTTGCATAAATTTCCGTGTCACAGTTTGTTCGGACGCACGTTTAGCAATATTGTCAAAGACACGGACTTATACGTCCTAGGAGATATTTTCCAAGGCAATACCGTCAATACCTCAAAAATTTTGATGGAAGGTCTTGTTGCCGCTTCTCGATCCAGGGATAAGAAGATTGGTTTCGGCATTATCATCTGTGGGATAATTCTCGGGGCCACAGGGACTATTTCTGTTTATGAGTTCTTGGAAAGTGAAGGCCTCGTGAAACGTATCTTTAGGACAGGCCCGCGCTTTCTTTCTGCACCATAACGACAAACTTTCGTGCAGTTAAAGCTAGAACGTTATAGGGCCATGCAAGTCCCAATTCATAGGGATGAGTATTTAGATTAGTTTAGTTTGTTTTAATTTTGAGTATGTAAATATTTGTGTTTTGTTTATATTTAATTTTTCTTTGTATTTATGTTTTGATTCATTTTGTAAATATATGTTATTAAATAAAATTTCAATTCATTTCAGTTCATTTCTTAGTTTGATTCTAATTTATATATCTGTTCCAATTTCTATACGATAATGAATCAATCTGTATTAAATCCATTTCATGTTAATCAATTCTAATCATTATTTCAATATGAACATGATAATGAATTTAATGAACTTATATGATCTTCCATAATAATTAACACATATGTCCATAATTTCATCAAATTATGTATATGAATCATACTTAATTCAATTGATTTTGTTTAACAGTTTAAGGGTTTAAAATGAATTAATGCATACATGAACTTGTATTTATTTCATTTAAGAAGATTCATTTAAGTTATATCTATTAATGCCCATTAATGATTCATTAACTCTAAATTAAAGCATTAATGTTTCATAATTGTTCATTATTCCCCAATTAATAAGGACAAACCTTTGGTTTTCCTTGTATTTAATGCTTTTTAAATTGTGTTTTCAAGTACAGGTACAGTTTTAATTCATTTCAGGGCGTAATTACTCAGAAAATTGCACGAATGGAGTTAATATGCGCGAATTTCAGCCACCAGGGGGCGAATTCTCGGCCGAGAATTAAATATTCTCGGTAAGATCAGCGAAAACGAACCAATTTCAGAGAAATTTTCTCTCTGAAATTGACGTGTCGCGACCGAGAATCCGGATTCTCGGTCGCGACACGCGTGTTATATGGCCTGTGGAGTCCGAATTTGGCACTAAAATTTGCCTATTCCTATTCCTAATCTACCTATAATTCACTCTATTCAAGCCTATATATACCTACTCCTTACACAAACATCACATCACCTCAATTTTTACCCAATCCTTCACTCTAAACTCTTCCCAATACCCAACTTTTACTCTTCCCAATTTATTCATCACCATTCTCAATCAATTACCCCTTTCTTCTACCTTCTCTTTCATTCATTAACCCTTACTATTCCCAACTCTTCTTCAACATTTGGCTATTCTCTCTACATCTCTTCTTCTCTATTTTCAAACCCTAACACCAAAATCATGCCTAGAACCAAAGCTGCTGGAATTAAACCCAAGGTTACGGAAGCCAATCGCCTTCGTATACGTTGTGGAGCTTATTTTGATATAGCTTCCGAGGAAGAGGCCGCTCGCTTCACTCATTTTTCAAATACGAAGAGGGAGTTTGTGGACATGCACTTTCTTGATTTTGATTCGGTAAGAGAGTTAAACTTCTCTACTCAGATTAATGTGTTAGGCATGAATTTGACTACAATTTAACATGTTATTTATAATGAATTAAGGGTGTTTTTAGGGTTAAATTACGAGAAAGAAGGTCTTATAAGTGTTTTTGTGCAAATGAGGAAAGATTAAGTCGAACAGACTGTAAGCAGCCTGTTTGGCGCATACCATGAGGAGATGGGCAACCTTCGAACCAGCGGTCTAACGCCGGTATTTCTGATGACGGATAGTGACAGGACAGACAGCAGGAGCGGCATGTAGGAAAGGCAGATAAGGGCAGACAAAAGTAGCATGATGACAAGAAAGTTCGACCCTTGAGTGTTCAATGGTCAAAAGGATCTTAACCACTTCTAGCATTCTAGGATTTATGAACAATTTGGTTGGTTTTTGTAATATTTTCTCGGATATTTTCAGTACCGTTTTGACCTTTTCTTTTCCCTTAAATAGACGTAGTGGGGGAAGGAAAAGGGGATCTCTGGATGAACTAAATATACAGACGTTTTGGTATAGAGAGAGAGAGAGAGCTCTCAAGAAAGATAGAAACTCCATTGATGGAGCTCTATAACTGTGAAGCAGACTGTTCACTCGGCAGTATGAGTGAGTAGTCGTTTTGAACGGGTTAGGCCAGTTAGGGCCTGTTATGTAAGTCTTCTACTTTCTTATTTATGAATGAATGTTGATATATTATGTTGTGTTTGCGAAAGTTATCACTCCATTGCTGTATACATGTATGTTAGTGTTAGATGAATGATAGGGAACTGCTTTCATCTTCACGGAACTATTTCTCAAACGTCCAAACCCTGAAGAAGAAATGTTAGGGGGTTGTATCAAGGGTTTTCTTAATAGAAATGTTGTTTCGATCGTCATGCAAGAAAGAGCCAACTTTATGGACGCTTAAGGTTGTAGTACATCTTAGAATCTTAAGAACGCACGAGAGTTGAGTTAAGTGAGCATTAAAGCAGAGACCTTGACTTCACTTTACGTCATTCATGAATAAATAGGATGTTTAGAGACTGAAAGTAACATGTTCTGTTGTGGCCTAGCATGTTCTACCTTTTATCATTATCAAGCATTCTTTTTCACAAGTTGAATCATTTACTTTGTTACCAATTCACAATATCTCTCAATATAAAGAATTCACACACCACGAACGCCGTGTTCTGCAAGGTTTTTCTTGTAAAATTTGGTCATCAATCCTTGTGGAGACGATACTCTATTTATCACTTTATTACTTGTATCTAGTGCACTTGCTAGAGTCTGTTCAGAGGACAACAAGTTTTTGGCGCCGTTGCCGGGGATTGAAAGCAACAAAAATTTATCTGAAAATTTCTGTGAAACAAGGTGTTTTTAATCTATTTGCTAAATAGTGCAGCCAGAAGGAGTTCTCCCATTGTTTATGCGCAGAGCTGGACCACCAGTTTTTCCTATCGATCTCGAATTAGAGAGAACGTGTAGACGAAACCGAGCGGGAGCTCGATGAGCAAGACAACGAGAGCGACAAAGAGAAAGAAGGATGGCTAGAAGAGTACAACCAGAACAACCGGTTCAACCTAATCAGGAAGAGGAAGGAGAAAACAACAATCCTCCAGTTATAAGGATCAGAGACTATTCCAGGCCGACCACGGAAGGACACTCGTCGTGCATTGTGTTGCCTAACGAAGGAAACAACATGTTTGAAGTGAAAGCATCTATGATACAAATGTTGCAGGCCGTAGTGCAATTCAATGGATACCAGTCGGAAGATCCAAACGGGCATATCCAAGAGTTCATCACACTGTGCAACACTTTCAGATCAAATCGAGGAGTTTCCGATGATGTGATAAGGCTAAAGCTGTTTCCTTTTTCTCTCAAGGACAAAGCAAAGAACTGGTTAAAGAACCTACAGCCAGGAACCATTACCACTTGGGAAGAAATGGCCAGTGCTTTTCTAATGAAATATTTTCCACCTAGACAGGCCATCAAACTGAGAAATGAGGTATCCCATTTCGTGCAGGAAGAGGATGAATCCTTAGCCAATGCATGGGAAAGGTACAAGGAATTATTAAGAAGGGTACCAAATCATGGCATCCCCATGTGGATGCAAGTGCAGAATTTTTACAATGGAGTCACCAACATTTATAAAATCCAGATTGAATCCATTGCCAATGGTAACCCCGAAGATCTTGAACCATAAGCCTTGTACAACCTTATTGAGAGAGTCGTAAGCACGAGCTATAACTGGCACGCAGCTAGGAGTGAAGGAAAAAAAGCAGGGAATGATGATGTTGTGTCAAAACTGACCACCCAGGTGGAACAGCTTGCAAAGCAGCTCAGCAAGATTAATGTATCATCCATTCACAGCGAACCGCCGTTCAATGATGTTTGTGATTTTTGTGGAGGACCTCATTTCAACATAAACTGTCCTGGAGTCAAGCAAGGGAAAGGTGAGCATGAGCAATGTGATTATGCTGGATATAATCAAAGGAACCCACCAAACCCATACTCAAATACCTACAACCCAGCCACAAGAAATCATCCGATCTTCGGATGGACCGGGCAGCCGAATCAGGAACAACCAAGGTATCAACAGCAACAAGGAGGACAGTACCAGAGGCAACCTCAACAACACTACAAACAGCTTGTTCCACCAAAGGAAGATATAGAACCGGACATGAAGACCATGATGATGCAATTTATGAAGCAGACACAAACGTCAATTAAAAATCTGGAGACACAGGTCCATCAACTTGCTGCATCTTCGTCCAAAGGAAAAGGGATAATGCCAAGTAACACCGAACCAAACCCCAAAGGAGATGTCATGGTCATCACTCTGAGATCTGGTAAGAAAACTCACCCTCGTTTTCCTACTGATAAAAATGCTGAGTGTGCAGGTACTTCTCGAAATGTTGAAGAAGAGAAGAAACAAGCTGTTCCTAGTCAAGAAAAACCCGTCGGTGTAGAATTGACCATTGATCAGGACCAGGAGGAACAAGGAAAGAGGTACAAACCACCTCCACCCTATGTGCCACCTGTACCTTATCCGGCTAGGCTGATAAACAGGAAGCTTGAAGAGCAAAATTCAAAAGTGATGGACACCTTGAGGAAGTTGCATATCAACATTCCCTTCGTGGAAGCACTTGCTCAGATGCCCACATATGCGAAATTCTTAAAAGATATCTTGTCAAGCAAGAAGAAGTTGGAAAACATCTCGATGATCCAACTAAACAGGGACTGTTCTTCAATACTCCAGAACAAGCAGCAGCTTCCGAAAAAGCTGAAGGATCCAGTGAGTTTTTCTATTCCATGTTCAATTGGCAAGTTAAATATTGAAAATGCACTATGTGACCTAGGAGCTAGCATAAACCTTATGCCATATTCTGTGTATGCTAAGCTAGGACTAGGAGAACCACAACCAACCAGAATGTCCATTCAGTTGACTGACAGGTCGGTATGTTACCCTAGGGGAGTAGTGGAAGATGTGTTGGTCAAAGTAGGAAAATTCATACTGCCTATTGATTTCATCATAATGGATATAGATGAGGACCTGCATGTTCCTATTACCTTGGGTAGACCGTTCTTAGCAATGGGTAAAGCATTGATTGATGTAGGAGAGGGACAACTATTTTTGAGAATTAATAGGGAGGAAATCATTTTCAAAATGAATGAGGCTATGAGACGAGCTAACACTAGTGATGACACATGTTGTTTCTTAGATGATTTCTAAAGTCTTTCTACTTCGCAGGAACAGGGATAGGACACTCTGGAGGCTCTCTTGGGAGAAGAAGTGAATTTATGTGAAGGAACAAGATGTTCCATTGAAACCAATTTGTCAACACTCCCTCTTGATCCCACGGTCCCTACTCATCAAGAACCGCCTGAAATACCCAATGTGCCATTGGCTAAACCCGAACTAAAACCTTTACCATCACACCTAGAGTATGCGTTTCTTGAACCACCTAGCGGAAGCCCGGTGATTATATCTTCAAAACTATTCCCTAATCAGAAAGCTCAACTCATAGAGGTATTAAGAAGAAACAGGGATGTTATTGCGTGGAAAATTGATGATATCAAGGGTATTAGTCCGGCAGTCTGCGTTCATAGAATTCTGATGGAGAAAGATCATAAGCCGTCTGTCCAGCCATAGCGCTGACTGAACCCCCACATGAAGGAGGTTGTGCAGAAAGAAGTGATCAAGCTGTTGGATGCAGGAATCATTTATCCCATCTCTAATAGTGTCTGGACGAGCCCTGTTCATGTTGTGCCAAAGAAAGGAGGAACCACAGTGGTTCTCAATGAAAAAAATAAGTTGGTTCCCACCAGAACAATAACAGGATGGCGAGTGTGTGTTGACTACCGAAAGCTCAACGAGGCAACGAGGAAAGACCATTTCCCGTTACCCTTCATTGATCAGATGCTAGAACGTTTGGCAGGGTATGCATTTTACTGTTTCCTTGACAGGTATTCAGGGTACAATCAGATTGCTATCCATTGTGAGGATCAAGAGAAAACAACTTTCACCTGCCCTACGGGACCTATGCTTACAGACGGATATCGTTCGGGTTATGCAATGCCCCAGCCACGTTTCAGAGATGCATAATGTCCATATTTCACGATATGGTGGAACGGACTGTGGAAATCTTCATGGACGATTTCTCCGTCTATGGAAACTCATTTGGAAGCTGTCTGAACAATCTGGAGGCTGTGCTAGTGCGATGTAGGGAGACCAATTTAGTCCTAAACTGGGAGAAATGCCACTTCATGGTTACAGGTGGCATCGTTCTCGGGTATCAAATCTCTGAAAAAGGAATGGAAGTGGACAAGGCCAAAGTGGAAGTAATCGAGAAACAAGGCATTCCAACTAGTGTCAAAGATGTGAGAAGTTTCCTTGGACACGCGGGGTTCTACCGAAGGTTTATAAAGGATTTCTCAAAGATCGTGTTACCCTTGTCAGCCTTGCTACATAAAGACGTGGACTTCTCATTTGATACAAGCTGTCTCAAGGCATTTGAACTATTGAAGGGCAAGCTGATCAACTCACCCATACTGGCAGGACCCAAAATAGCCTATGGCCACAGTCGTTTACCATCATTAACCACGGTTGTACGGTCGTGGCCAAAAGAGGACGTGGCAAATGCTTAGTGTCTTTAGCCACGGTTGGTTGACCGTGACCAAAAGGGCATTAGAGTCGGTTTTTACGTATAACCAACTCTAATGCCCTATGTTTTGGCCATGGTTGTTACGAACAACCGTGGCTAAAAGGGTCTTTAGCCACGGTTTTTCGTAACAACCGACTCTAATGCTCTGATCATTAAAGTCAGTTATTGTAACAACCGTGGCTAA
Organism: Euphorbia lathyris; assembly: GCF_963576675.1. Classification (NCBI taxonomy): domain Eukaryota; kingdom Viridiplantae; phylum Streptophyta; class Magnoliopsida; order Malpighiales; family Euphorbiaceae; genus Euphorbia; species Euphorbia lathyris. Next base: position 11,573,553 of record NC_088912.1, read on the forward strand.
AGACAATAACATTAGAGTCTGTTGTTACAAACAACCGACCCTAATATTATTGTTTTTAGCAATTTTATAGCTACAGGTTCAAATTGAACCTGCTCTATTTTTTCCTACTTTATTACCGTAATTAACGATAAACGCAATTAATTACCCTCATTGTTTAATCGAGATTGATCCTATTGTATTACTGAAATAAAATGCAAAATCAATAAAAATATACACAAATACAGAGTAATTAATTAACCTGCTATATATATATATATATATATATATATAAGCTTTGATATATTCACAAATTACAGTATTTCTGCTGTATATTACTAAAATTAACTGCGAACACAAAAAAAAACCTAACATATACTCATTAATTCTCTATCATACTCTTTACAACATGATGTTAAACATAACTGCAGTGTTGAAATCCTTCCATCTTCTATGCTGTCTCGACCTTCGATATATTCTCAGATGACATTAATTCTCTATCATACTCTTTACAACATGATGTTAAACATAACTGCAGTGTTGAAATCCTTCCATCTTCTATGCTGTCTCGACCTTCGATATATTCTCAGATGACATTAATTATCAATAGTGTAATTTCCCTGAAAATGGACTAATTAGAGTTAAAAGCAGGCTAGCATTAATTAAGAGCAGTTTCATTAGGCTTTATACCAAAACATGGGTTCAACAATGCATATTAAAATTAATCTCCAACAATCGCTTACAGCCCCAAAACAATCCAAGCAAATAAGAGATTAATTGGTACAATATAACAACTGAAAAAAAACAATATTAGAAAAAGATCCAGAAAGGATTAAAACACAGAACAAACACGCTACACAGAACAAAAAAATAAACAAATAGTCTTAATTCCAGTAACTCAAGAAACAGATCGTTAATACTAATAGTTTTATAAATAACCTACCCTATCTCAAACAAACACATCTCATGAAAACAGAGTAATTGCAGAAAAGAAGAGCATAGAAACTAATTTGTGCAAGTTAAAAGGCGAGGAACCTGATTTTAAACAAAAGCAGAAAGAAACATTAATGCTGAAGATGATTAATCTAAGAGAAATCGGATCAGCAACAAAAAAATAACAACCAAGATTTCATCCCAGCTAGGCTAGCTGTGGTAGGTTATATGAATTACTCTTTTCCCTTCAGTCCTGTTACCAATATGATATTCTAAGAGATCACACACTTGCAGGTCTTTATTCAGCAACAAAGAAATCTGAAAATGGTCTATTAAAGATAAATGTAAAGACATAAACATACATTTTACAAGTTATTTTAAAGGGACATTATTTATGAATATAAAAGGCCTATGTTTAACATAAATAAATGGGCCATTTAATGTGTATTTAATAACATTTCTTTTAATTTCTCTAATTAAATTAGTAATTTATTTTACTCCTAGGTAAACAAAATAATTTAAATGTACAAAAAAGGCAATTACATCACATTTAGTGGAGGGCAATTCAATAATTGTGATGGAGACAAACCTAAAATAATATGATTAAAAAGCATACACATGGTGGCAATAGGGTCAATTCTCCTCAAATGCATAATTATCCCAAATTATAGATCCACTTTCTGAGTATTAGCTTATATCTGAAGGGACCATAAGCCTATAATCAGTTTAAGCTGCCTATTTAGAGACCTTAATTCCATTGTAGTTAAATCTTTATATTCAGTTATGGGAGAACTCATATTACAAAAATAAGACAAGAAATATTAGAATTTCATACCAAGATCTACCAATGGCAAAATTTAGATGCTGATATAGATTAGTGATCACGCATTTTCAGGATCCTGTGCAGTATAAAGCATAAGCTGATCATTACGTCTTATATGAACATCGCATTCTCTTATCTTGAAACTTCTTCTCCTGCAAGAAGCCAATAAACCGGACATCTGCAACACGGGAAATATACAGGCATCAACAGAAGTTACTTTAGGAAACAGAGGATATCGCTTACTTAATACTAAGGCAATGCATGCTACATAGTGACCATAAGGGAGATTTTCAAACTGCAAACTGCACGAACAAACTTGAGCCGCAACTAAAAATAAGCTTTCAAGCATGAACATTTAAGTATTTATATGATAATGGATCTTTTATATAGAATAAATAACAATGAGATTAAGGAAAAATTTTAAAAGGATATACAAGCAACTCAGAACACGAAATGTATCAATTCAATTGCTCAAGTAACTTGACAGGGGAAGAAAAAACTGTTTCAACTAGGTGTAATCAATCACATAATTGATGAAAAATCACAAACTCCCAAATGTACTGTTAGCAAGCACTTAAAAGAAAAAGTCTGAGTCTCTCTATTCATTCTTCCGAGCATACAAAATCAGCGAAAAACCAAGATTTTGTGTTTTGGAATCCAGAAATCTCTCTAAAAAGGACCACGGCAACAGATTTCTCTTAAATTGATCCTCTTTTGAAAAGAAACATATCAAGGACTCCCATTATTTCATCATACGAATAAATCTGCTATCTGTTCAAAATTTTACACAAGGTTAACAAGAGAAACATTCTACACAAGGTTAAGAGATTAAAGAAGGTTTACTAATTGTCATGGATAAAAGAATCAATAACAGTAACATAACCATCCTCTTTCATCGAAGTGGTCAAATCTTTTAAAACTTGCTCCATTTATCCAGACTTGTGCCCTGCAGCAAAGAAACATGTTTTTTGACCAACTATAATCCAGCTACATCTATGTAGCTTCTTCACTCCTTTCTCCCGCATTGCCGTTTGACCTCATTCCAATTTCCTGATGCAGAATGCATGTTTGAAAGAAGCACATAGGGTGAAGAATCTTGAGGTTCAAGCTCGAGCAGTTTGGCAGCAGCTCGTTGGCCTCTAACATCTATTAACTTCGGGTACTTCAATACTGTGACCATTATCCAAAAAGCTTTTGGATAGGAAAATGCTATTCACAGTCACCTACATATATCATTAATCTAGATAAACTATTTGATTAATCAACTACAATAGATGGGATAGGAAGCTAATGCAAAGATATCTTCGCATTCAAGGTGTTTCAGATAATAATAGAGAGAAAACTGAAGGCCCTCAAATAATAAGCTAGAGGAAGTAAAAGAGTCATGAATAAAGTTGCCTTAAAAAATCGTCTTCATGTGAAATTCGGTGAGAAATAGGTTCATCTTGAATACAATTGCACATAGAACAATCCCAGAGAAAAGACAATATTCTCAATTAACCACTAACAGTATCAAAACCCTATTTCTAATCTCAATCCAGCAGAAAAAGGAATAAAAATGTAAAATAGAACACGAACTCCAAATAGTGAAATCAAAATAAGTGTACCAGTTGTGCTAGGAGATAAGCATAAGAAATCAAAATCCCAGCAATAGAAATCTAACCTGCCTCCTAAATCGAACACGAACTCCAAATAGTGAAAGACGAACTCGAACTCCAAAGAACACTGAGACGAACTCGAATCCACCAAACACGCTCGAAACCGATCTAACTTCAACCTAGAACACCATCAGGCACTCGAACTCCAACGAACATTAACGAGTACAGACGATGCAGTTTTAGGGCAAGAAGAAAAAGAAAGAAGCAGAGAGAGAGAGAGGGGTTCGCGCAAGAATAAGTGTGAAAATACATTAAGGCTTTCTATTTATATAAGGGCTTTAGAGTCGGTTTTAAATAAACCGACTTTAAAGAGGCCATTGGCCTCGGTTAATGATATCTGATGCCAATCACCATTTAGTAGCGTCGGTTTACATTGAACCGACACCAATGAACCTAATTAGCATCGGTTCAATTTAAACCGATCCTATTAGTTGGATCATTGGCGTCGGTTTTTTAAAAACCGACGCCAATGACTTTCAAAAACACGTGATATTCTAAAAAATGACATTTAGAATCGGTTATTGAAAATAACCGACTCTAATAAGGTCTTATTAGAGTCGGTTTTTTTAATAACCGACTCTAATAACCTTTAGCTACGGTTCTTATAGACAACTGTGGCTAATAAGGCGTAGCTATAGGCTATTTTTGTACTAGTACAGCCATTTGAGATGATGTGTGACGCTAGCGATACATGTGTAGGAGCTGTTCTTGGGCAAAGGATCGAGAAGAAGTTCCGGCCTATCTATTATGCCAGCAAAACATTAAACGAGGCGCAGCAGAACTACACCACTACAGAGAAGGAGCTTCTTGTAGTAGTATATGCTTTTGACAAATTCTGTCCCTACTTGGTTTTGTCAAAAGTCATTGTCTACACAGACCATGCTGCATTACGCTACCTGTTTGCAAAGAAAGATGCGAAACCAAGGCTGATACGGTGGTTACTCTTACTCCAAGAATTTGATCTCGAGATCAAGGACAAGAAGGGAACTGAAAATGTAGCTGCTGATCATTTGTCCAGAATTTCTCATCCGAACAGCCAGGAACAACCAGAAATTGTAGAGATTTTTCCAGACGAGCGTCTGTACACTATACAGCCTGCTCCATGGTTTGCTGACATTGCTAATTTCCTTGCTAGTTCAATTAAACCTCTTGACCTGTCCACTAACCAAAGGAAGAAGTTCTATGCAGAAATCAAATATTATTTTTAGGAGGAACCCTATCTTTTCAGGTTGTGCGCCGATCAGATCATTCGCAGGTGCATCACTCAAGAGGAAGGACATTCTGTTTTAAGCCATTGTCACGATAGAGAAGCATGAGGACATCATAGCGCGAGCAGAACTGCAGCCAAAGTGCTTCAATTAGGTTTTTCTGGCCAACCATTTTCAAAGATGCCAATGTATTTGTACGCACTTGTAATGAGTGCCAACGAACAAGCAATATTTCAGCTCGAAATGCCATGCCCCTCAATAACATTGTTGTTTGTGAAATATTTGATATATGGGGCATAGACTTCATGGGACCATTCCCTACGTCTTTTGGGCATAAATACATCTTAGTTGCAGTCGACTATGTGAGCAAGTGGGTTGAAGCAATTGCTAGTCCCACCAATGACGCCTGTGTGGTTGTAAAATTCCTAAAAAGGCTTTTTGCCCGATTCGGTGTCCCACGAGCGATCATTAGTGATCAAGGAACCCACTTTTGCAATGATCAATTTGAAAAGCTGATGGGCAAGCTTGGAGTCTCTCATAGAATTTCCACGCCTTACCACCCACAAACTAGTGGACAGGTGGAGATTTCAAATCGTGAAATAAAAAGAATTTTGGAAAAAACCGTTGGCAATTCTAGGAAAGACTGGGCAAACAAGCTTGACGATGCTTTATGGGCGTATAGAACTTCATATAAGACACCCATTCGAATGTCCCCATTTAGATTGTTGTATGGAAAGTCCTGTCATCTTCCAGTAGAGATGGAGCATAGAGCCTTTTGGGCTTTAACTTTCTTGAATTTTGAGAAACAGGCTGTGGGCGAACAAAGAAGATTGCAACTCTGTGACATGGAAGAATTCAGTCTGTTTTCATATGAAAACGCGGTGAATTATAAGGAGAAGACCAAGAAATGGCACGACAGAAAAATCCAGGAGAAAGCCTTTCAAGAAGGACAAAGGGTCCTTTTGTACAATTCAAGGCTCAGACTGTTCCCTGGAAAGCTGAAATCAAGGTGGTCAGGACCGTATATGGTGAACAAAGTGTTCAATCACGGGGCTGTCGACATTGGCAAGGAGGGTCATGAACCTTTCAAGGTGAACGGGCAAAGGTTAAAACCTTATCTCGAAAATGATCACAAAAGGAAGATTGACACTGTCCACTTCCAGGACCCCCCGAGCCAATAGAATCAATAACAGGGTGTCCGCTGCAAACACCAATTGTAGCACAAGTAACCTTGCACTTTCATACTTTATTTTACAGTTTTGACAAATTTTAGAGTAGCATTGCTTAGTCTAGTTTAGATTAATTCTGTGTCATATGAGGGTCCGTAATTAATCCCTTTGATTTGAATGAGCAAAGATGTAAAACTTTCACCCTTCCATATGGGTAAAGTTTTAACTTTTTACTTGTTTGAAAAAGTAGATTGGAATGATATTGTGGGGAGAAGTCCATTGGTAATATGAAGTGAACATAGGGCAAATAAAGTGAACATCAAATCGATTTGTTCGTTTGGTACTTATTATACTCTACTATTGCACCTCTCTCGGTAAAACCAAAGTAGGTAGGGTATAGTAAATTCAAACTCAAAAAGTAACCGTTTGCTGCCCCAAGTGTCTTTTCGACTGGACGCGGCTGTTGCCACAACCACACATACAGGTGGCGCTCATGGAAACATCGTCATAATGACGGTTCTAGCAACAGGCCGTTTCACTCATCTTTCTACTTAAAGGATTGACCGTATTGCGGACCCTAGTTCAAAAATTATTCTACAGTCTCTTTCACACCATCCCCCATATTGTGTTTGATAATTATCTTTGGGTGTCCCTATTTAGTCGCTATCGCAGGATGAGGACTCGAGGTTCAGGGAAACAAGTTAAAGTTGAAGGCACAAAGAAAGACAAAGCGAAGGGCAAGATGGTGGGCACAAGCACAGTCGCTTTTGTACCTGACGAGAAACTGGTAAAGAAACTGTCTCAGTTTAAGGATGTCGTTGTGCAACAATATTATGATGATTTGGCTCAGCTCGAATTTGGGCCGGTAAGAACTATATGCTGGGATACGCTGAAAAAGCTTAAGCTTGCGGAACGTGTAAAGAAACCCATGGAAGCGGGCCATTTTGGCTGCTTCTTTGAGATGAAGGAACCAGCGTACAAGGAACTCACTTTGGAGTTCCTAGCCACTTTTAAACATGATCTTGAGATCACCGACCCAGATGAAGAAGGAAAGTTCAGTTTCCGACTGATGACCCATACCCAACGGCCATCCTTGAACACATTTAATAACCTCCTCGGCGCTGCGGATGACGATGACTTGGAGTCTGACGGGTACAAATGGGCTTTCACCAAAACCCCAGACGAGTTTGACCCAACGACTTTCTGGCGCTCAATCTCTGGCCAGCCAAGTTACGACAGTAGTGCATCCAAAGCATCGGGTATAGAGGACTACGCCATCCGGTACTTGCACAAACTGGTTTCCGGCACCATTTTCGCACGTGAGAACCAGGCCACTATCCCTCACGCAGACCTCACGGCTCGTTAGAGTATGGTACAGGGGCGCAGGATGAACCTTGGCTTTTGGTTTGGGGAGTACATTAGCGCTTTGGAAGAAAAAACTCGTCCGTCATATGCTGTGGCAGCATTGTGACTCGAATTGGAGAGGCCATAGGGGTATTCAAGCCAGAAGACAAGAACCGGCTCACAGTGGTCAACTACCCGGACCAAATCGATTTGAAAAGCCTTCAGAGCATGCTATTCGGGAGGATGGTGAATGGGAAGTGGGTCTGGATGTCCGATTTATTGGAGGCCAAAAGGGTTAAAAGTCGGAAGAGGAAAAATGAGCCTACTGTATCAGTGTCATCCGAGTCTGAGCAAATCGAGCAAGCCAAGGATCTTGGCTTTTACCAGAAATGTGCCAAACTCTCCAATGAAGACATCCTATCCAAGTTCAACGCCCTGTTTGCACAAACCTACGCTTGTAGAGAACAGATCTTTTCTCTGGAACATCAAAATGTCGTGCAACAAGGCGAGATTGACTTGCTCAAACACCTCTGTGTGGAGGAGCAGGGGAAGGAGAGTCCATCTGGTGCCTCAATCAAGAGTCCGGTAAGAGCTAAAACTGAAACAACTGCCAATGACGCTGCCTCCTCGAAAGGGGGTGGCAATAACCCTGCTGCGGATAGAGAGGTTGATTCCTCTCTCTCCCCGCCCGTCTGATCATTCAATTTATCGCTATCCAAGCATCTGGTAACACTTATACCCCTTCTTTGCATTTGTTTACACTCGACTTTTATCATGATTATGCTGTTTTTCTTAACATTGAGGACAATGTTCCGTTCTAATTTGGGGGTGGGACATTACAATATCAGTGTGCATAAACATGATAAAGGTTAGAACAGGTTGTTAGTGTAGTATAATTTTCTGAATAACAAGTTATCCCCCTATGATTTTTGGCATGTACAAATGGAAATCTTTAACTGTCCTCAGTAAATATTCCTTATTTATGTTCATTTTCTTGTAAACATTCTAGTGTTGCGATTATTTAGTCTCCGTAGTAATTACTAAACAGATTGCGCTTGTTATGATTGAGATGTGTGGTGATAGCTTTGTGTTAATCTTAAATTCCCGAGTCTTGAAGTTCCAAAAATTTTGAAGTTCTAAATCAACTTTCACGAGAGGGACCTTTTGCCTAAATGCATGAAACCCCAAAATAGTGAGAACTTGAGCCTGCAATTGCATTTAAAATGCATTGATTCTTTAAAGAGTGGGCCAGTACTTACCATCTTTAGGGAGAATTTGCTTTGGTATGCCCTATAAAAATGGAAAATTTTTTGACAAACCTAGAATGATAAAGGCATTAGGCACCTAACTCAACCATGTAAAAGACTTAACCCGTGCATTGCACTCATACAGTAGGATGAACCATTTGAGCCTTATCCTTGTTTTTTTTAACTTAGCCTGTGAATAACCATAATCCCTTCACTTTGAGCGTAAAAAGCCGAGAATCTGCCTCATGCAAGCGGTGCTAGTTGAAAATATAAATTGGCTGAGGAAACTCGAGCGCATACTAAAATGAAATAGTGAATAAAAGAAAATGAATGAGAGGAAAAAGAAAAATCTGTAAAGAACCTCTTCATTTATGGCACACTACCACGATGTGTGCCCAAATCATTGGAATTGGTTGTTTAGTGGTAGGAGTTAATAAAAGAGTGGGGAAGTCAATTGTTAAAACAAGTTGTGCAAAGTTGTATGTGAGAAATAAAGGATTGGTGTAAAGTGCATGAGGACAGAACTCTTACACACAAAAGCCATTCACTCCCACACTTGAACCTTAACCTTGCTCTACAACCATTAAAAGACCTTTGGACCCTGTTTGGAAAATTTTGATCCATAGAAATAGGACCAAGAAGCAAACTCACACCCTACTGGTGTATTTACTGAGCTAAGGAGTGAAGTTGCATTCCCTTCCTCATGGCGAAAAGAGCCATACGAGAGTGAGTGAAACATACATTCCTTAGTGAGGCGTAACAGGCAAACTGGTTGTTCATTTTGAAAGTTGAGGTCTAACTATAAGCTTTGAGGAATTTCTTGAGTAAGGTTACACGATCAAACACTGGCATAACTTCATTAAATATCGTGATTTGCGTTTTTCTATTGATATTTTCCGAGAACAAATGATCTATTATAAATCTCTTCCTCTCCGTGATCTCCTCAAACCCTTCTTCCGTATTCTTTCATTCCTAACTCTTTCCCTATGGTTAACTTGTTTTCTATCTGTTGTTTACTTGAGGACAAGCAAAGATTCAATTTGCGGGTATTTGTTAGGCATGAATTTGACTATAATTTAACATGTTATTTATAATGAATTAAGGGTGTTTTTAGGGTTAAATTACGAGAAAGAAGGTCTTATAAGTGTTTTTGTGCAGATGAGGAAAGATTAAGTCGAACAGACTGAAAAAACCTGTTTCACGCATACCATGAGGAGATGGGCAACCTTCGAACCAGCGGTCTAACGCCGGTATTTCTGATGACGGATAGCGATAGGACAAACAGCAGGAGCGGCATGTAGGAAAGGCAGATAAGGGCAGACAAAAGTAGCATGATGACAAGAAAGTTCGACCTTTGAGTGTTCAAGGGTCAAAAGGATCTTAACCACTTCTAGCATTCTAGGATTTATGAACAATTTGGTTGGTTTTTGTAATATTTTCTCGGATATTTTCAGTACCGTTTTGACCTTTTCTTTTCCCTTAAATAGACGTAGTGGGGGAAGGAAAAGGGCATCTCTGGATGAACTAAATATACAGACGTTTTGGTAGAGAGAGAGAGAGAGAGCTCTCAAGAAAGATAGAAACTCCATTGATGGAGCTCTATAACTGTGAAGCAGACTGTTCACTCGGCAGTATGAGTGAGTAGTCGTTTTGAACGGGTTAGGCCAGTTAGGGCCTGTTATGTAAGTCTTCTACTTTCTTATTTATGAATGAATGTTGATATATTATGTTGTGTTTGCGAAAGTTATCACTCCATTGTTGTATGCATGTATGTTAGTGTTAGATGAATGATAGGGAACTGCTTTCATCTTCATGGAACTATTTCTCAAACGTCCAAACCCCGAAGCAGAAATGTTAGGGGGTTGTATCAAGGGTTTTCTTAATAGAAATGCTGTTTCGATCGTCATACAAGAAAGAGCCAACTTTAGGGACGCTTAAGGTTGTAGTACATCTTAGAATCTTAAGAACACACGAGAGTTGACTTAAGTGAGCATTAAAGCAGAGACCTTGACTTCACTTTACGTCATTCATGAATAAATAGGATGTTTAGAGACTGAAAGTAACATGTTCGGTTGTGGCCTAGCCTGTTCTACCTTTTATCATTATCAAGCATTCTTTTTCACAAGTTGAATCATTTACTTTGTTACCAATTCACAATATCTCTCAATATAAAGAATTCACACGCCACGAACACCCTGCTCTGCAAGGTTTTACTTGTAAAATTTGGTCATCAATCCCTGTGGAGACGATACTCTATTTATCACTTTATTACTTGCATCTAATGCACTTGCTAGAGTCTGTTCAGAGGACAACATAATGCTTACCTCGATACTTTAGGTTGGCAAACTTTTGCTTCAATGAAATTTTCTAGTATTACGGAGTATATTGTGGAATTTTTGGTCACTTTGCAAATTGGTAAGAAGAAGAATTTCATTACCTTTAGGAACAATGGTGTGACTTACACTATTGATTATGAGGCAATGGGAAATATGTTTGGTTTTCCTACTAGTGATTTCTTTGACAAGCCTAAGGATTTTGATAATGACACCATTTGGAATACTCTTTCGGGTCAAGACTATTTTTACTCGAAAAATACTTCAAGCAAGATGATTAAGGACAATTGTTTGTTTTTCTTTCACAAATTCTTGAGTTTTTCATTGTTTGGTCGTGTTGAGAGTTCCAAGATTCAAGTTCGAGATTTGTTCGTTTTTGATTGTTTGTTGAAGGGTTTAAGGGTTGATAGCATTGGTATGCTATTTGATAACTTGTATCGTGCTTCGAGGGCTCACACTACTCAAGTCCCTCTAATATGTAAATATCTTGTATATCTTATTGTGTTCCCTATTCTGTTATGTGAATATTTTATGCATCTTCTAGAGTTATCTTCTCCTATTTCATAGCCTTAGACTAAGCCGGTAATACGTTATTTATACTCTTCAAATTAATGAGAAAGCAAGCACAATTACTTTCGGATTCTTTAACATTGTATTAGAAGGTTTTTACAACAAATATATGTACAGAACTCGACTTTACTGGTACGCCGTTGGAGAAGTGTATGTTTGAGGTTTTTAACACTTAGATATCTAAAACGGAACAAAATTCAGGGGAATTACCTTTAGATAAGAATCAATTGCTCGATAAAGCCCATCGTCACAGGTTCTTGCGGATTCAGGCAAAGCTTCGGCGAGTACCTGAAATTTGGCAAAAGAAAGGTTTCTATCCTTGGAAACTGGAGCTAGGTAACAATCAAGAAGCCTTGCTACTGTAATTTTAGCATTTGGATCAGAATATTCTGTGTGTTCTTTAACAAGGAAATGTTCCAAAAGCCTTTGAACAAGGTCTACATCATACATTGTTTCACTCTTATTGTAAGAATGAATTAGAAGATCTGCTAGTGTTGCTTGTTCAAGCTGCATCCCTACTCGTTTTTCGAGTTCCATAACCAATGCTGCTGATAATTTTAACATGTTTTCCATCTACAGAAGGCGAAGAAGAAAGCTGCAAGATCAAGGGCGGAGACAGGGGCTGCCGGAACCACCATGGCCACGAATAGTTTCGGCTCTCCTGTATCCACCAAATTTGAGGTGTTGTGGCATACCATCTCTCCTGTTTTTAAGAAATTTAGAGCGAGTGCTGAATTAGCACCCAAAACAAGGTGTAAATCCAAAATTCCAATTTTTTTAGGCCCTTTGTAAATCCAAATTTTTTATTTTTTGACTTATTAAACCCTCCTTAAATCCAAATTTTTAATTTTTTTTTTGCCTGTTAGGAACTTCCTAAACCTAAATTTCTAATTTCTTTTGGCGGATTAATACATCATTTGCCCTTTGAACTTATCCAAAAAGTTTGATTGACCCTCTGAACTTTCAAAGTGTCCCGATAGCCCCCCTAAACTTGCATAAGATGTTCAGTTAGCTCCCGAACTTGCGTAATATGTAATCAATTGATCAATCAGTCGCAAAAAGTATGTAAAATCGGCCCCCAACCGAATAATCCTATATTCGCCACTGCAAGATGCACTATTTTTCTGTGGCGGAATTATACTGATTAAGCTCTCGATAATCATTCGTTGATCTTTATTCTGAACGGATGTTAAGTCCGGAACAATCAAATTCAGTCCGCCTCTCCAACTGCTACTGCTATTGCTATTGCTTCCTGCTACAGAAACAGAAAGTCCCCCATTTTTTATCAAATCAGGAAGCCATTTCATGCATAGTGAGTTATTGCAGCTCCAATCAATTCAAACCTCATACCTAGGGGCGTAGACACGGGCCCTGGGGCCCGGGGCCCTCCGTACTCCTTAAATCCAAATTTTTAAATTTTTTTGGCAGGCTATCCTAAATCCAGATTTCTAATTTTTTTTGGCCTGTCAGGTCTTTCTAAATCCAAATTTCTAATTTTGATTTAGGAAGACCTAACAGGCCAACAAAAAATCTAGCTTAATTTTGAGAAATTATACATTAATACTTAAAAATTGGTTATTGACTACTCAAATTATAATGCATGCATAAAATCGGTCCCCTCAACCAACTAATCCTGTATTCGTCGGTGCTCATACCTTTTACTTTAATTTCAGTAATGACCCTTACAAAGTGATTAATCCCAAGGATTAAAACATCTTCAAACCACCAGTCAGGAGGAACAATCTGATTTCCATTAGGACTTGTGTAAGCCCATGTAACCCTTTTAGATTAGCACAAGCTTTGGAAGGAATGGATTCACTGCATCTTCACACAATCTGAAGGTTTTCTGCCCAAGGTGAGAGCTTTTCGCAGCCTTTTAGTACTGATATTGAATCTCTCTAAGATGATAACACTACATAGCTAAGAAAAGCTTCAGTTTTAAATGTGAGATTGCGTTCTTCCAAATCTTCTATCATTTCTAAGTACCCGGCTGCACATCTAAAGCCGGAGATATTGGCTGCTGTTAGATCAATTTCAATTACATAACAGTACTTTGCTGCGGTAACACCCTGGTCCAATACCATGTACATATTGTCCGTTTTGGCCCAAATCCAACACCTTGGACCTCACGGCTTTAAAACGCGTCTACGTATATTGGATTCACATCTTACTAATAAGTCTCAATCACTCCCTCTCCATTTCGGATGGGATCGTTACATCTTCTGTCATTTCTAAGTACTCGGCTGCACATCTAATGCCGGAGATATTGTCTGCTGTTAGATCAACTTCAATTCTAACAGAACTTTGCTGCAACCACTCATGCTTCTGCTCCACCCGGAAGATCATCTAATTCTATCTCGTTAAGGTCTGGATCACGCGATCCGTGTATTAGTTTGTTCATCTTTCCACTCTTGGAAAGCAATGGATACTTTTACAACAACATGAAAACAAGTCTCAGTCATGGAAAACTTTATTTCTAAATCATCCACGGGAAATTGACATCTCCAATTCTAACAAGAAAATCACTAGGAATTTCTGTTGCAACATACCTACATAAGAACAAAATCCCCATTTTCAAAACATGATTACAATTACAACTCTTTAATGGGAAGAACATACCAGGAGTGGCCTCTGAACTCTAATCCATCGGTTGAAGTAAGAACTCCATTACTGTAATCCCGTCGGCCTGCGTGGGATTCATTCTCCGAGTCCCACATGATTGCAAACTAAAATCCAAGAAAAATTAGGTAGGATTTTCCGAGGACCTGAAAGTGGGAGTTGAAGCATAGAAAAGTGAATCAGAATGAGAAATTCTACTATGGTCCTGGTCCATTGGACCTTACCAATAGAAATGTGAAAATTGTGCACTTTCTTTCCTTACACCAATCATCTTCCAATGAGGTAGTATGATTATCTTTTTTCATTGGTTGGGTCCATTGCACCCGGTCCAGAACCAGAAGTGCCCCTTGTTTCAAAGAGAGGAGGACGAGTTATTCACATTTCATTTGATGGTCAGAGGCGAATTGAAAGCTAAGCAATGGTAATTCTAAAGATTCCCTGGGAATAGTTGGGTCCATTGCACAAGTTTTCGAATCAAAATAAAGAAAGAAACAAGTGACCCACAGACAAAGAATAGTACCAAAGGGAAGAATCCACCTCGTACCCACCAATTAAATGCAAAAAACATGATTAAACCCTTTATCTTTTATTTTTTAGTTCATTAACCTTTTATCTTTTATTTGGATTAATGAACCAAAGAATGAAATATAGATGGAAGACATTAAGAATATTGGCAACTCTAGAGTTTACATACCTCTTGCGGATTATCCACTTTATCTTTTTATATAAGTTGAACAAAAAGAGTCTTAAATGTATTTTTGATAAATTGTCAAATTAGTAGTAAAAGAAAATTGAAATGTTATTTACGTATTTTTGTAATATATAAAAAAAAAATTGAAAATGCATCTATATATATTTGTAACTAGTCAAAGACCCATGACTGTAAAAATTCATCTACGTATTTTTACGGTAAAACTCGGTGTTGAAACACATTTCCACATGATTTTGATTTGACAAAATTATTTAAGTTGAATTAAGTTTCCATGATAAAAATATTCTAACACATTAAATTTAAATGCTTTGATTTATTTGTACTAATGTGTTTGTTCAATGTTGAGTAATTTAATTCATAAGACATTAAGCTGTAAAGCCCAAAGGCCCACAAGAGAAAGTCAAGCCCAAGTCAACGTCTCAAAGCCACACGACCCAAGAAGATCAAAACGCAGCTCAAGCTGAATGAAACGCAAGCCCGACAAGGAGAAGGATCGAGAAGCCTTCGACCAAAAGCTTCAAGACGAAGCTGCTGAGTTGTGCGACAAAGAAGTCAGGTCAGCGGCTGGCCTGAACAAACTTGAAGACAAAGTATTTCTACTTTGGGTAAAGTTCAGAAGACGCAGAAAGTTGAAGGAAAATAGGCAAACGTATAGCAGCGGAAATATAAAAATTTTAACCTATTTCCATTAACCCAAGATCCGTTAATCGTTATTTCATATAAAGAGGGATAAAAGAAATACCTTTCAGAAGTTCTATCTACCGTTGCAAACGAAGTGCCCACAACTCTTACTTCGAGTTCCCGAGCACAAAACAAAAACAATGGAAGATCAAGTTAGAATCAACCGTTTATAACAACCAAAGTAGATTGTCTCTAATTAATCAACACAAGATCAAGGATAAAGAGAAAGAGATGAAAATCAATTGAACGGAAGGAAGTGGTAGATAATCTCGTCCTCGAACAAAGGGGTCGAAATTCTCTCTCTTGGATTGCTGGGGGATTTCGAAAATCACAGAAACTATTCTACATATTCATCCCTATCTAACGGGATATTTCTGGCCTTAATACGATCAATTTGAAACTGCACGAAAGTTTCACGTTCCGGTGCAGACAGAAATTGAGGCCCTGCTCGAAAGACACGTTTCACAAGTCCTTCGCGCTCGAGAAATTCATAGTCAATTGTCGGGAAGAATTCATCATCACTCCAGGGAACATCAATAGTACCCTTTGAACCGAGAATTATTCCACAGATTATATTGCCGAACCCAATCTTCTTATCTTTGGATCGAGAAGCGGCGACAAGACCTTCCATCAGAATTTTGGAAGAATCCACTGCATTGCCCTGGAATATATCCCCGGCAACGGCGCCAAAAACTTGTTGAGCGATTTCCGCAAGTGCATGGTATACGCTTGTAGTAATAAAAGATATCGATCCCACAGGGAACGTTTTTTGAACAAAACTTATTTATAATCGGTTAAATTTACTTTAAAGGTTTATAATATGGAAAAATCGTTTAACCGGTTTTGGTTTTGAAATTGCTAGAATAAGAATTAGGTTAGAATATGAAGATGTTAGAAAATATCTGATTTAAGATTGAATTTGCAAAACAGGAACGTTTTAGTACTTTTAGAAAAGTAAACAGGTATATTTGTTTGCATTAAGCAAAGAAACAACTTTAAACTTTGTATGAATTATAAAGATGAAATAAATGACGGAACCTCTAATTAATTGGCTTTGAACGCGACAAAACCCTTCCGGGATAGTTGCCCTTAATCAAATTAAAACTCTTTCGAGATGATAATTTGCCTAAGTGTTCAACAAAGTTTTCTTGTAAAGATTTGAATTAAATACGTTTTAATGAAAACACCAGCATCAATCCACTTCGGCTCATTTACCAAAGTGCTGCATAAGAATCTATCGAATAGAACGGACTTTATTGGATGAAATATAAATTGATACAAGTTTACAGAGAACATGGAGTATTGAATTCTTCGATGGCGTGCAAGTGAACGGGTTGTCAATCCTTTCCTTGGGTTTCGTTAGAGTTTGTCAGGCTCAGGGGCGAATCCTCTACTCAATCTTCTCGTTGAATCTTCGTAATAGAGACTGGGTCGGTCTACTACCAAAATGAAAACTAAACTGGAACAATGTCTAAACGCTACTGAATTTGTTATTAATTTGTAAACAATGTGTGTACATCATATTGCTTTTTACAGAATCTAAATATAACTTCTGAATCACTTGATTCGGAATTTCTGCATAAATTCTATACTAATCTCTTTTTTCTACATATCTTCAACTCTTTATTTATAGATGTTGAAGAGCCTTGATTGAAGTGTCGTGTCCGTTGTGAAGGATCGTGTCCGCTGCGAAAGGACGTCTTTATCCACCCGAACGATCGTGTTTCGTCGAAAACGAAAGTGTGTAACTAGGCTTCCAAAATCTCCTGCTCGTACCGAGAATTATTAAATTCTCTACCGAGAATGGGGGAGCAACAATTGTACTTCGGACGAAGGGAAGGAGAGGCTGAGGGACCCGTGTCGCGACCGTGAAAAGGGGGGGCCGCGGTCGCGGCACGGAACGTTTTTCACTTTTTCGCTCTCGTTCGTGTCCTCGACTTGGCGTTATTAATTTTCGTCGTCTTTGACTCCTTTTGTAGGGCTTTTCTTCTATTTTTGAGCTCTTTTTACTCCTATTTGGATTTTACCAACTATTTATGTACCTTGCACGAAAGAAACATATTCGAGAGTAAAAGTATTCTAAATAGTTATAAACAGCATAAATTCGTAGCAATATTGATGTAATTATTGATGATATTTTAGGTATATTTTGGGCTTAACAAATCTCCACACTTAATCTTTTGCTAGTCCTGAGCAAAATTTCTCTGAATTTATTCTCTAACTAATCTCTTTATGAAAATAAAACATATATCTTTGTATTACCTCTTAAATTAGTTAAGCCGAAAAGACTAACTTCGCATGGAAAATTTATACGCAAAACATCAAACTAACTTAGTATAATATACGATATATCATTTGTCTTGTATTTCCAATTTTGAATTGAAGCATTCGGGACGAAAGAAGCACGCATGTTATTGAGTCTTTCGTCTCAAGGCATTTCAAAGCACAAAATTTCCTTTCCCAAACCTAAAAACTAATATATAAGATATATTAAAATAAATAAGTACTTGTTTTTATTTGCTTGGTTACGCCCGAAATAAGGGTGGTTTCAACCGTAACCTTATACGCTTTTTATTGCTTTGTGTTCGCTTAAGAGGTACCGACCATGCCATGGGTGGACGCAATCGTTACTTAAACTTATACACGTTTAATTTTTATTATTATTATTTTTTTAACGTTCCTTCCATACCTCGATTGTGATAAGTGTGGTCGCAACCGTGGCCAAAAGTAAACGATACTTAATTTTCTTCCCTTTCATACCTCGATTGTGATAAGGTTGGTCTCAATCGTGGCCAAAAGTTAAGAATTCAACTAATCGATTAATTAACATGAATTATAAAATTGTATCTTGGGAAAAAGAAAGATAGCACATTCATCCTATATTGACTTAAAATTCAACATGTATTATGGCTAAAGTTTCCTTAAAAACTTCAATTGGTGTTAATGTAAGACGAAATCAAACCGAGCTAAAATTGTTAGTTCAATTAAAAGCCTATAAACCTAATTGAAAATTTAAAATAAGATTTATTCTATCATGATTTTATGATATAAAATAGAGATTGAAAATAAAGAATTTATTACTTAAATACATTCACTCGAGACAATGTTTCTTAAAATCGTATCGAAGATTTGTGAAAAATTTGAAAAATATATTACCCGTATAGAAATATTGTTTCTATCGATAATGATAACCTAAACAAATAATCATATTAACTTATAAAAATGTTAAGTTATTGTGAAAAATGTTTTGCAATATATATATATATGTGTTGCATTTGCATGAATATCATTCGTTGCATTGGTTCGTATTTGTGTAGAAATTAATATATGTATGTCTCCCCCCCACACTTAAATTGGACCATGTCCTCATTGGTGCAAAAATAATGGAGAAAACATAGAATACGAAACAAATATTGAAATTGAGCAAATTAAACATTCAATATAAAATTAAAAATTGAAAATTGTACCAAACATAAGAAAATGAAAATTGTACCAAACATATAACAAAATAAAATGAAAGGAAAACAACCTAAGCTTGAGGTGGTGAATCGGGAGGTGTAGGTGACGTCTCCACATTGCGGCGTCGGAAAAAGGAAAGCATTCGATGCTGAGTCGATCTATGCTCACGCCTCAAAAGGTTAAGGTTGTCATTCATCACCATATTGTTTTCAACCAAATCATCAATGCGTAAATTCATTTGACGATTGTTGGAATTGATTTGGTCCAAAATCCTCCGCAAATCTACCGGATCATCCGCTGCTTGAGGTGCTTGGGGTTGTGCTTGAGCCGGTGGTACATCCTCCTCTCCTTCCGCATCTCCGCCGCCGTCGGTACCTACAAATTGAGAACTTGAATCGCCACCACCCATAGTGCCACGAAGATGGGCAATATGGGTAGCATAGGAAATAAAGACGGGAGGTCTTTGGGGAAGCAATAAATGAGCTCGCTCAAGAGCCGAGATGTCCAAAAGCGGAACATACCCACGGTAGGTGGACATGTCATATTCGGCCAATTCACCCCGAGCTCCCAACACAATTGCGGTGATAAAATTACAAAGAGGGATTTGAATGGTACTAGCCCTCGAAGCACAGAATAAATTATCAAATATTATGCCAATGCTATCAATCCTCAAACCTTTAAGCAAACTATCCAAAACATACAAATCCCGAACTTGAACCTTTGAACTCTCAACACGACCAAACAATGAGAAACTTAAATACTTATGAAAGAAGAACACACAATTGTCCTTAATCAACTTGCTTGAAGTGTTTTTCGAATTAAAATAATCTTGATTCGAGAGAGTTTGCCAAACTGCATCATTATCAAAATCTTTAGGCTTATCGTAAAAATCAGAAGTAGGGAAACCAAACATATTTCCCATTGCTTCATAGTCAACGGTGTAAGGGATACCATTATTCCTAAAAGAAATTGAAGTTTTCTTCTTGTTCATGGACAAAGTGACCAAAAATTCCACCACATATTCATTAATACGCGGGAAACGCATATTAACGAATTCTTGCCAACCCAATGCTTCAATAAAGGCATCAATTCAAGTAGAGAAATTCAACGTTCTTACCGAATGGAAGTCTAAGAAGTGCATATCAACAAATTGGCGGTTGGCTTGAGAAAAATGTTTGAAACGAGCGGCTTCTTCCTCCGAATAGATGTCAAAATAAGCTCCACATTGAACCCGAAGGCGATTAGCTTCCGTAACGGCGGGCTTGTTACCAACACGCTTTGTCCTAACCATGGTGATGGTGTTTTTAGGGTTTGAGAAGAAGAAGAAGAAGAAGAAGTTGAGAGAAATACCAAAGCTTGAAGATGAGGTTGGGGGTTGTGAATTGGAAGTGATTGAAAATAGGAAATTGGAGTGAATAGATTGGGAAGAGTAAAAGTAGGTTTTTGGGGAAGAGTTTAGAGTAAGGGATTGGGTAAAAATAGAGGTGATGTGAGGTTTGTGTAAGAGGTAGGTTTATAGGGTTGTATAGGTAGGTGAATAGGTAGAATAGGAATAGGAATAGGCAAAATTTGGTGGCAAAATCGGATTTAATAGGGCAAATTTTACGCGTGTCGCGACCGCGAATGGCATAGCCGCGGCCGCGGCACGCGACTTTCAGGCAATTTTCGCAATGAAAAATGGCCGAACTTGCTGGTCATACCGAGAATTTCTTAATTCTCGGTAGAGAATTGGTTGAAATGGCCAATTTTGGTGCCTTTTGATTTGGTTTGTGCATTTTTTTTGTTGTGGAATGGTTCCTGAACTTTTTTTTTTTAAAAAAAATTTGCGCAATGCGCTTACATTATAAAGAAGAAAGAAAAATCTCCACCAAACCCGGATGTGATTCGAACCCATGACCTTCATGAACTTAATATTAAGTGTTCCTGCACTTAAAACTAAAATAAATGACATTAATTGCAAGGAAAACCAAAGGTTTAACCTTAATAAATTGAATTAAAATAAATTTATTATGAAGAATTAATGAAACTTAAATGTGCATTTATGCATATAAGTTAAGAGAACCATATTAAATGCATAATAAGTGCATGTTAATACATGAATTGAATTGATTAAATGTAAACCTAATTCATTAAAAATAAATTGAGTTACAAATAGAATTAAACGTGAATATACGTGTGGAAAAATAGAAAACCATATTAGTTCAAGTGAATCCTTTTTATCTTAATTTGATTATGAAAAATTAGAATGTACTCATATGAAATATGCTAAGTATATATAATGGATCAAATGGATAAAAATTAAGAATTGAAAGAAATAAGATCTTTATTATTGTAACATATGTACAAATAATGAAAACAAACCAATAATTAAAACAAAACAAAATATATACAAAAATAAAATGAAAAACAGAAACTATTCTACATATTCATCCCTATCTAACGGGATATTTCTGGCCTTAATACGATCAATTTGAAACTGCACGAAAGTTTCACGTTCCGGTGCAGACAGAAATTGAGGCCCTGCTCGAAAGACACGTTTCACAAGTCCTTCGCGCTCGAGAAATTCATAGTCAATTGTCGGGAAGAATTCATCATCAGTCCAGGGAACATCAATAGTACCCTTTGAACCGAGAATTATTCCACAGATTATATTGCTGAATCCAATCTTCTTATCTTTGGATCGAGAAGCGGCGACAAGACCTTCCATCAGAATTTTGGAAGAATCCACTACATTGCCCTGGAATATATCTCCAAGAACATATAAATTAGTGTCATGGACTACACTACTGAATGTGCGCCCGAACAAACTGTGACACAGAAATTTGTGTAAATACAGCATGGAGTTGGAGCGAAAAGAGTGATTATAGGCGAGTTTTGAATTGAATCGCCAGAATCCAGTGAGCATTCTCCAAATGTCCGAGGATGTCATGTCTCGTCCAGGATGACGTTTGATTGTATCCCTCGGGGGAAAACCAAACCAAGCATGCAACTCGGGATAGCCGAAAGTGAAGATTTCGCCTTCTCGATGAAAACTGAGACGTACTCGTCGTTTATTAGTAAAACGCACGGTACAGAAGAATTCGAGTATCCAGTCGCCTATTATTGGAAATCGCATTTGGGCGAATTTTGTCCACCTTAGGCGCTCCATATAGCGGCTCATGTCATCAGAAATGCCTAATTGGCTATTAAGAAATTCATCCATATACAACATTCCGGTGAAGAATTTGTAACGGTGATTCCAATAACGCCTACCTTCATCGTGGTTGAAGATAGGAAAAGGCGCCCCATATCGCTTGGATAAGTCTGGGCGTTTGTTGATTGAGGCAGCATTGTGCCTAGATGGTTTGTATTTGGTAGGCATGGTGCAAAGTTTGTGTTACTTTAGCAAAGAACGGTATTTGTGAAGAAAAATCAGAGTTCTGACAAAGATGAAAAGAAATTGTAACAGAACTTGAATCCTCTAGGATTATTTTATAAGAGTTTAGGATGAAAAGTGGTGTTGTTTTAATTATGAAAAGGTATAAAATTACACCTTTCGGAAATGAAGAAACTCAATGTTTCGTTTGTCAAGAGGTTTGTTGAAAGGATTGTGACATTTCAGACCTGATAGCGCAGGAAACACGCGTGTCGCGACCGTGAATGGCAAAGCCGCGGTCGCGACACACTGATTTCCTTGCAGAAATCAGGCATCAAAGCTACCTCACGATTCACGGTAGAGAATTTAAAATTCTCGGCATGAACAGAGAAATCCGAATCAAAATAGACAATTCTGAAAAAGAGTATTCTCGGCAGGGAATTTCAAATTCTCGGCAGAGAATTGCCTTAAACTACAATTTCATCCTAATTATCTAAAAATTAAATCTAAAATCATGAAATAAAAATATTTACGTAACTAAATCATAACATAAAGTAATCTAATTATAAAAATGGTATTTTGGAAAAATAAAATAAAATAAAATAAACAAAAACATAAAAACAATAAAACAAAATAAACTGTGTAAGAAAAACTGAGTAATTTATACGTCAGATAATCTCGTTACGAACGGAATTTCAATTTGTGAAATATTTTCGTAATAGATTTTACATTGATTACCATTAACTTTGAATCGAACTCCGTTAGGACCTTCCAGTTCTAAAGAACCATAATCGAAAGTTTTGACGACTAAATACGGTCCTATCCATCTGGACTTAAGTTTTCCTGGAAATAAACGAAGTCGTGAATTAAATAACAGCACTTTATCCCCAACATTAAAGTGTTTGACTTTAATTTTGGCATCGTGCCATTTTTTCACTTTTTCTTTATAAATCTTTGCATTTTCGTAAGATAAATGGCGCAACTCATCTAACTCATTTAAGTTGAGCAAACATTTCTTACCTGCTTGATGTAAGTCAAAGTTAAGTTCTCTAATAGCCCAATAGGCTTTATGTTCTAATTCGACTGGCAAATGACATGCCTTACCATACACTAAACGGTACGGAGTCATTCCTATTGGTGTCTTAAATGCAGTACGGTATGCCCATAATGCATTATTTAGTTTACAAGACCAATCTTTTCTTGAGGATGAAACTGTTTTCTCTAGAATCCATTTGAGTTCTCTATTTGATATCTCCGCCTGACCATTTGACTGAGGATGGTATGGCGTTGATACGCGGTGGCGTACTCCATATTTTTTCATAAGCGTTTTAAAACTTCGGTTTATAAAATGAGTACCGCCATCACTAACGATAACTCTTGGACAACCAAATCTACAGAATATATCATCAAGAAAATTAATGACAACTTTAGAATCGTTTGTCGGGGTTGCAATTGCTTCAACCCACTTCGAAACATAATCGACGGCAACTAATATGTAAGTTTTACCATTGGAAGGGGGAAAAGGTCCCATGAAATCTTTTCCCCACATGTCGAAGACTTCAACTTCTAATATGGTTGTGAGGGGCATCTCATCTTTCCTTCCTAGATTTCCTGTTCTTTGGCACTTATCACAACGAGTGATAAACGAACGGACGTCCTTAAACATCGTAGGCTAAAAGAAACCGCTTTCAAATATTCTAGCTGATGTCTTGTTAACTCCATTATGTCCTCCATAAAAGCTAGAATGACATTCTGACATTATGGATTCAAATTCATTTTCACCAACGCATCTCCTAATTATCCCGTCACCACAAGTTTTGAACAAAAAAGGATCTTCCCAAAAGTATTGTTTAATATCGAAGAAAAATTTCTTCCTTTGGTGGGAATTTAATCCTTCCGGAACAATATTGGCTGCGAGATAATTAGCAATATCTGCATACCAAGGTGATATGAAACTTTTCATTTGATAGAGATGTTCATCAGGGAAATCATCTCGTATACCGATAGTTTCACCTATAGGACCGTTTTCATCTTCAAGTCTCGATAGATGATCGGCGACAAGGTTTTCAACTCCCTTTTTGTCTTTAATTTCTATATCAAATTCTTGCAACAATAAAACCCATCAAATTAGACGTGGTTTTGCATCCTTTTTAGCAAACAAATATCTTAATGCTGCATTATCAGTGTAAATAATAACTTTTGAACCTAATAAGTATGACCTAAACTTGTCACATGCAAAAACTACGGCTAACATTTCTTTTTCTGTTGTGGTGTAGTTTAATTGTGCACCAGACAGTGTGTGACTTGCATAATAAATGACATGAAGTTTCTTATCTTTCCTTTGACCTAAAACACATCCGACAGCTAAATCACTTGCATCACACATAACTTCAAAGGGTAAATCCCAATCGGGTTTAGCAATAATAGGTGCACTGACTAAAGCAGTTTTCAATGTTTCGAAAGCTTTAACGCAATCTTCATTAAAATCAAAGGTAGAATCTTTCATGAGTAGATTAGTGAGTGGTTTGGAAATTACAGAAAAAATTTTAATAAATCTTCTGTAAAAACCAGCATGTCCTAAAAATGATCTTACTCCCTTAACAGTAGTTGGAGGGGGTAATTTTTCTATTACTGAAGTTTTTGCTCTATCTACTTCTAATCCTTTTTCAGATATTTTGTGACCTAAAACAATTCCTTCGTCAACCATGAAATGACATTTTTCCCAGTTTAATACCAAATTTGTTTCTTCACACCTAGACAAAACTTTATCTAAGTTTTCTAGGCATGAATCAAAAGAATCTCCATAAACTGAAAAATCGTCCATAAAAACTTCCATGATATCTTCAATGAAATCATTAAAAATCGCAGTCATACAACGTTGAAATGTTGCAGGTGCGTTACATAGACCAAAGGGCATTCTTCTATATGCAAATGTTCCGTAAGGACATGTGAAGGTTGTTTTATCTTGGTCATCCGGGTAAATGTATATTTGAAAGAATCCGGAGTAACCATCAAGAAAATAGTAGAAAGCATGACCAGCTATCCTTTCGATCATTTGATCAATGAAAGGAAGAGGAAAATGATCTTTCCTAGTTGCTTTATTTAAATTTCTATAATCTATACAAACTCTCCAACCAGTGGTGGTTCGTGTGGGTATTAATTCTCCTTCTTCATTCCTTACAACTGTTATGCCTCCCTTTTTAGGTACACAATGGATTGGACTAACCCATTCACTATCCGAGATAGGGTAGATGATTCCATTGTCCAGAAGTTTAGTAATCTCATTTTTTACTACTTCTTTCATATTCGGATTTAGGCGTCTTTGCCTATCCGCTTTAGGTGGCTTATCTTCTTCTAAGTGAATTCTATGCATTACAATACTTGGATTAATACCTTTTAAGTCAGAAATTTGTCAACCCATGCTTCCTATCCTATTTCTAACAACTTCTTTCAATTTCTCTTCTTGAACTTGTGTTAGTTTGTTAGAGATAATAATAGGTAGAGAATCGCCTTCGCCTAAGAAAGCGTACCTCAAATGACTTGGTAATTCTTTAAGTTCTAATTTAGGTGGAACTACAATCGAAGGCGGAACTGATCCATCTTAACGAATCAAAGGTTCTGGATCCTTATATTCTAGTTCCTCACTCATTATAGGTTCTATTATTTCTTATTTCTGAACAATGTCATTTACACATTCTTCAATTAAATCGAGTTTCATACAAGCGAAATCTTCCATAGGATATTTCATCGCTTGGTTCATATCAAACTCAATCTTATCATCTCCTATCCGTAAAACTACTTTCCCTTCCGACATGTCAACTAGAGCACGTCCCGTGTTCATGAACGGTCTACCAAAGATTAGCGGACAATTTACATCATAAGCAAAATCTAAAATAACGAAATCGGTAGGAAAAATAAACTTGTCAACTTTAACTAAAACATCCTCTATTATACCGTATGGTCTTTTAGTGGTTTGATCCGCTAATTGTAAAACCATATTGGTACGTTTGATGTCTTCTTCTAAGCCTAACTTATTAAAAATAGATAATGGCATCAAGTTAATGCTTGCTCCTAAATCACAAAGGCAACTTGGGAATTCTATATCTCCCAATTTACACGGAATGGTAAAACATCCGGGATCCTTGAGTTTTGTGGGCAAATTGCTTGACACAATCGAACTGCAATCTTCAGTTAGTGAAATGGATGAAATTCCTTCCCAACTGATTTTCTTTGAAATTAAATCTTTGAGGAATTTACCATAATTGGGAATTTGCGTAACTGCATCCATAAACGTTAAATTAATATGCAAATTCTTAAGTTTGTCTAAAAATGTTAAAAGTTGTTTATCATAGTCCTTGTTGCGGACTTTGTGTGGAAAAGGTGGTTTGGGTACAAAAGTTTTTGTACTAGAGTCAATCGGTGCATCTTTTTGATTTAACGTATCTTCTTTGGGCTTTGGTAAATCAGTTCCAGGTAAAGTCGAATTTCCGGTCATTTCCGGGCCTAAGTAATTTTTCCCTGAACGAAGAGTGATAGCCTTAACATGCTCTTTCGGATTTTCTTCCGTATGGCTTGAAAGACTTCCCTCTTTGCGGGATGGAATTGATTTAGCGAGTTGTCCAATTTGAATCTCCAAATTATGGATGCTAGATGATTGGTTTTTAATAAGCTGATCGAATTTATTCTCGATCCGTTTAAAACCATCGTCGTGATTACTTATTTTTCCGCTCATCGCATCAATGAATTTGTCGATTTTAGAAGATAAAGTGCTAATCGAATCTCTTGATTGATTTTGATAATTAGTAGTACGATTTTGATTAGCATTAGCATTATTATTGTCTCTCCAGTTAAAGTTAGGATGATTTCTCCATCCAGGATTATATGTATTGGAATAAGGATTATTAGTTTGGTTTTGCCCTTGGACAAAATTTACCTGTTCAATCTCACTCATACCTTCGTAATCCACATGTGTTTGGATTGGTTGACCATTAGGATCACACGGTGCCATAAACCTATCAATTTTGTGCGACAAGGCAGAAAATTGGGCTTGCAACATCGCTACTGGATCAAGATTCACTATACCTTTAACTGATGATGTTGTTGAGGATGATGGTTTCGCTAATGGTACGTGTCCACGTTCCGCGGGCCACATACTGCTGTTGATTGCCATTTCCTCTAAAAGTTCTCTTGCTTGGGCAGATGTTTTCTTCATGAATAACTCTCTAGACATAGCGTCCAATGAACCTCTTGTTGTAGGATTTAGTCCATTATAAAATGTTTGCATTAAGAGTTCAGCGGGGCAATTGGTGGTGTGGGCATAAACGTTGAAGTTCTTTAAAACGTTCCCAAGCCTCATAAAGAGTTTCACTATCATTTTGAGAAAAAGATGTTAACTCTTTAATGGCTCTTGCGGTTTTTGCTAAAGGGAAGAATTTAGATAAAAATGCTTGGGCTAATTGTTCCCAAGTCTCAATTGATGCGGCTGGCATAGAAGTTAACCATTCTTTGGCTCGATCCTTCAAGGTAAAAGGAAAAAGGTGAAGTTTGATTGCTTCTGCAGTTACATCAGTAATTTTAAAAGTGTCACAAATTTCTAAGAAATTTGTCAAATGGGTATTAGGATTTTCGTTAGGTAACCCGTAAAATGTTACATTATTTTGCAACATATTAAGCAACGCAGGATTAGTTTCAAAATGATGTGCATTAATTTGGGGTCTAACTATACTGTTGGTTACACCGGCCACTCCTGGCCTAGCGTAATCCATAAGTGTGGCCATAACTTCTGGCTCGGTAATTTTAGTTTTTATCGGGGTTTGGTTTTTCTTTTTCTTTTCTTTCTTGTTCTTTTTAAGAGTTCTTTCAATTTCTGGGTCAATAGGATCTGGTGACGTGTCCGAACTTCGAGAACTGCGCATGAACTTGAAATTTCGCACGAACCGAAACTACCTACAAAACAGAATTTGAAAAATAAATATGTTAGTAATTGAAAATAATTAAAAATATAAAAGTTTGAATAAGTATGAATAAACCTAGATTCGTAATAAAACACGAAAAATTTAAAATTTTGTCAAAAATTTTGGCATTCCCCGGCAACGGCGCCAAAAACTTGTTGAGCGATTTCCGTAAGTGCACGGTATACGCTTGTAGTAATAAAAGATATCGATCCCACGGGGAACGTTTTTTGAACAAAACTTATTTATAATCGGTTAAATTTACTTTAAAGGTTTATAATATGGAAAAATTGTTTAACCGGTTTTGGTTTTGAAATTGCTAGAATAAGAATTAGGTTAGAATATGAAGATGTTAGAAAATATCTGATTTAAGATTGAATTTGCAAAACAGGAACGTTTTAGTACTTTTAGAAAAGTAAACAGGTATATTTGTTTGCATTAAGCAAAGAAACAACTTTAAACTTTGTATGAATTATAAAGATGAAATAAATGACGGAACCTCTAATTAATTGGCTTTGAACGCGACAAAACCCTTCCGGGATAGTTGCCCTTAATCAAATTAAAACTCTTTCGAGATGATAATTTGCCTAAGTGTTCAACAAAGTTTCCTTGTAAAGATTTGAATTAAATACGTTTTAATGAAAACACCAGCATCAATCCACTTCGGCTCATTTACCAAAGTGCTGCATAAGAATCTATCGAATAGAACGGACTTTATTAGATGAAATATAAATTGATACAAGTTTACAGAGAACATGGAGCATTGAATTCTTCGACGGCGTGCAAGTGAACGGGTTGTCAATCCTTTCCTTGGGTTTTGTTAGAGTTTGTCAGACTCAGGGGCGAATCCTCTACTCAATCTTCTCGTTGAATCTTCGTAATAGAGACTGGGTCGGTCTACTACCAAAATGAAAACTAAACTGGAACAATGTCTAAACGCTACTGAATTTGTTATTAATTTGTAAACAATGTGTGTACATCATATTGCTTTTTACAGAATCTAAATCTAACTTCTGAATCACTTGATTCGCAATTTCTGCATAAATTCTATACTAATCTCTTTTTTCTACATATCTTCAACTCTCCATCAACTCTTTATTTATAGATGTTGAAGAGCCTTGATTGAAGCGTCGTGTCCGTTGTGAAGGATCATGTCCGCTGCGAAAGGACGTCTTTATCCACCCGAACGATCGTGTTTCGTCGAAAACGAAAGTGTGTAACTAGGCTTCCAAAATCTCCTGCTCGTACCGAGAATTATTAAATTCTCTACCGAGAATGGGGGAGCAACAATTGTACTTCGGACGAAGGGAAGGAGAGGCTGAGGGACGCGTGTCGCGACCGTGAAAAGGGGGGCCGCGGTCGCGGCATGGAACGTTTTTCACTTTTTCGCTCTCGTTCATGTCCTCGACTTGGCGTTATTAATTTTCGTCGTCTTTGACTCCTTTTGTAGGGCTTTTCTTCTATTTTTGAGCTCTTTTTACTCCTATTTAGATTTTACCAAATATTTATGTACCTTGCACGAAAGAAACATATTCGAGAGTAAAAGTATTCTAAATAGTTATAAACAGCATAAATTCGTAGCAATATTGATGTAATTATTGATGATATTTTAGGTATATTTTGGGCTTAACAGGGGTATTTATAATCTCTTGTATCTAATCCCTAGTTAGATAGAATTAGGTTATTGAATAAGAATTTAATTCGGAATAGAATTCTTAATTATTATCTATTAATATATCTAAATATAAAGATAATAATAATAACCTCATTGGATAATAATATGAGTAATATAATCTAATTAAAACTCCTAATTTATTTATCCTTTAATTAATTTAATTCATAATCTTAATCTAATTAGAATTGATAAAATTAAATTAATTATTTATGTATCCACTATACATAAAATCGCCCCCTACAGTTACTGGGCCCTATTGGGCTTAGTCGGGCTTCCATCAATTAATTAGCATCTGTTTCTCTTTTGGGTTCCAAGTCTTATGTGTGACCCATTAGGTTCTTATTGCTTCTAGCCGTATGCAACTATTAAATTAATTTTCAAAGAATTATATTTAATCTTTGCATAACGGAATGATGTACGAAGAATGTGATTAGCAAGTCCGTAATCATTCCCCCAGAGCTATAAGAAGATAGGTTGATTCTGTCGTTGACCTTTCCGTATTAGTTACGATATAATTCGATCCTTTATCAACTACGTCCTTGAACTGAATCTTATGACTATGGATAATGTCAAGTCACATATAGCAAGACGTTCGTTTTACTTGTACAGGCCGAGTCAACTCCAATTAGATGGGTTAAGAGAAATCTGCATTTCAATCTTAAGCTATCACCTTGCAAGGATTTAGAGTCAAGTCTTCCACAAGCGATCCATGGACATATCTCCCATTTATCGGGAGTGATAAATGCTCAATCCAATGTATAACTATCCCGCAATTACTTCCTGTGATACCCAACGTCTGCTGTTCACACCCTAGAGTCATCTCTGTTAAGGATCGTGTTACAACAGGATCAAAGCGTCACATTCCGTAATCCAGAATTACTAATTAACATTCCTTTGAGTCTGAGGATTACTTATACCTATTAATACCAATGAGATGAACAGGTGACAATGATGAATCTACCCATCCTGTTATCTCAAGTCGGGTCCCCAATCCTAATGAACTTCTTTTCATCGGATCTATGTAACTATCTAGATATCTGTATATATGAAGCTTGTGAGATCAGCTTTCTGTCGGGACAGAAGACATTGTTACATGCAAGTCTCAACAGTGATATGTCAATCCTGAACATATTACTTGACTTGGGGTGGTTTTAAGTTTATTAGTTTATTATAAAGTTTCGTCTCACTTCATGCTTGTATGAACACTTTATAATCACCTTAAACAAACTTACAGATTTCTTTTTATTAGACTTTATTTAGTTCTTAAAAGGGATTGCCTTTATATAGTTATAAAACATATATCTCATTAAAACAAATGATATAAAGAACACTTCATTTACATTAAGTTTGTATCCTAGAACAATTGTCTATAGGACACTAAACCCCAACATACTCCCACTTGGACTAAAGCCAATTGTTTCTAAAACTTATCCCAGTAGAAGTTAGATGACGATCATGTACTTTCTGGGTTGTCAACGGATCTGCAACGTTGTCCTCTGTAGGTACTCTTTCTATTCTCACATCTCCTCTTGCCACAATTTCTCTTACAATGTGGTATCGCTTTAGGTAATGCTTGAATGCATTATGAGACCGTGGTTCCTTTGCTTGCGCAATGGCTCCATTGTTATCACAGTACAGTGTAATGGGATTTACAATGTCAGGCACCACACCAATTTCAGTAATGAACTTCCTAATCCAAACCGCTTCCTTTGCTGCTTCCGCAGCAGTGATATACTCTGACTCGGTCGTAGAGAAAGCTACGCTTCCTTGCTTGGAACTCTTCCAGCTGACCGCGCCCCCATTCAAGATAAACAGGTATCCTGATTGGGATTTAAAATCGTTCTCATCTATGAGATGACTTGCATCTGAAAATCCTTCTATTTTCAGATCCCCTTCTCCGTACACTAGGAACATATCTTTAGTTCTTCTTAAGTACTTAAGAATGTTTTTTGACGGCAATCCAGTGCTCGTCTCCCGGATTTCCTTGGTAACGACTCGTTATACTTAATGTGAACGCTATATCAGGTCTAGTGCATAGCATAGCATACATAATCGAACAGATTGCGCTGGCGTACGGGACTACAGCCATGCACTTCTTATCATCATCGGTTTTAGGACATTGATGATTGTTTAACTTTACTCCATGTATCATGGGTAAGTTACCTCGTTTCGATTCAAGCATGCTAAACCGCTTTAGCACCTTTTCGATGTATGTAGCCTGTGAAAGACCAAGTAGTCTTCTTGATCTATCTCTGTAGATCTTTATACCAAGTATATAAGCTGCTTCACCAAGGTCTTTCATTGAGAAGTTACCAGATAACCATACTTTTACCGACTGTAGCAGAGCTATGTCATTTCCCATTAATAATATATCGTCCACATATAATATCAGAAATGCTACAGAGCTCCCACTTGCTTTCTTGTAAATGCAAGCTTCTTCGCAATTTTGTTTGAAACCAATTTTTTTATGGTTTCGTCAAAACGCTTGTTCCAGCTTCTTGATGCTTGCTTGAGTCCATAAATGGATCTCTGAAGTTTGCAAACCTTGTTTGCATCCTTTGATATGAAACCTTCAGGTTGCATCATATATACATCCTCAAGCAGGTTTCCGTTTAGGAAAGCTGTTTTCACATCTGTTTGCCAAATCTCGTAATCGTAGTGAGCGGCAATAGCAAGCATTATTCTGATTGATTTGGACATAGCCACAGGAGAGAAAGTTTCGTCATAATCAATTCCTTGCTTCTGACGATATCCTTTCGCTACTAACCTAGCTTTGTAGGTGCTAACCTTTCCATCCATGTCAGTCTTCTTTTTGAAGATCCACTTGCACCCAATGGGTTTTATCCCTTCGGGTGGATCAACCAAAGTCCACATTTAGTTGGTGTACATGGAATCCATCTTAGAATCCATGGCTTCAAGCCATGCTTTAGAATCTGGACTGTTAAGAGCCTCTTCGTAGTTTTCGGGTTCGTCGTCTAACACGGGAACCTCATCATCATCTCCCACTAGAAAACCATATCTAATTGGGAGTTCACGAACTCTTTGTGATCTACGAAGGGGTGGCACTTGTGTCTCATCTAATGGGACTGCATCGGGTTCCTCAACCGCTTCTGTTGTTTCAGTCGGTGTTTCTTGTTCTTGAACTTCATCAAGTTCAATCATGCTTCCCTTTTCTGTGTCTTCGAGAAACTCTTTCTCTAAGAAGGTTGCATGCTTGGATACTATTACTTTCTGATCATCTGGATGATAGAAGTAATATCACATAGTTTCCTTAGGGTATCCAATGAAGAAACATTTATCAGATTTAGAATCTAGTTTGTCGGACGCAATGCGTTTGACAAATGTTGAACAACCCCATACTCTCATGAATGAGAACACGGGTTTCCTACCAACGAACAATTCATATGGTGTGGAACTAGCGGATTTAGTTGGTACTCGATTTAGGGTGAAGAGGGCGGTTTCTAAGGCATAGCCCCAGAATGTCTTTGGAAGTAATGCTATGCTCATCATGGATCGTACCATATCTAGTAAGGTACGGTTCCTCCTCTTGGATACACCATTGTGTTGTGGTGTATAGGGAGGTGTCCATTGTGAGCAAATCCCACATTTAGTTAGATAATTCAAAAAATCATCTGAAAGATATTCGCCACCTCGATCGGATCGAAGTATCTTTATTTTCTTTCCTAATTGATTTTCTACTTTATTCTTGAAGCATTTGAATTTCTCAAAAGCTTCTGACTTGTGCTTCATCAAATAGATATAACCATATTGGGTATGGTCGTCTATGAAGCTTATGAAGTATCTGAATCCTCCTCTTGCTTGGACTGACATAGGACCGCATACATCTGAATGAATAAGTCCTAGAGTGTCTGATACACGCTTACCTTTATTGCTAAAGGGTGTCTTTGTCATTTTACCTTTTAAACATGCTTCGCATGTTTCCAATGATTCAGGATCAATTGGATCTATAAGCCCATCTTGATGTAGCTTTAGCATGCGTCTTTTGTTTATATGGCCTAAACGACAATGCCACAAGTAAGTTGAATTATCTAGCTTATGTCTTTTGGTATCAATTGCGAAAACAGAAATTTTGTCATCTAGCACATAAATCCCATTTTGTGATATTCCTGAAAAATAGAAAATCGAATCTCTATAAAAATCGTAATGTTTGTCTTTTATTGAAATATGAAAATCGCCGTCAACAAGACGGCTAATAGAAATAATGTTACGAGACATTTGTGGAACATACAAACAGTTCCTTAATTCTATTACAAGCCCAGAGGGCAAATTCAAAGCATAATCTCCAATGGCGAGGGCGGAAACTCTTGCTCCATTTCCTACTCGCAAATTTATGCTTCCTTTCTTCAATTCCTTAGTATGATTTAGTTCCTGCATATTTGTACAAATATGAGATCCACATCCGGTATCAAGTACCCAAGATTCAGACTGTGAAATTGTATTTATTTCAATATAAAACATACCAGATGTTGAAGCACCGCCTTTTCCCTTCTTGAGGGAGGCTAGGTACTCCTTGCAGTTCCTTCTCCAATGCCCGTCTTTACCACAGAAGTGGCACTCTCCTTTGGTCTTCTTCACTTCCTTTCCCTTAGCTCTAGTGGGCATGGCTCCCTTGCCTTTCTTGGGATATTTTGGATTGGGAAAATTCCCCTTCCTCTTCTTTGATCCCTCTATGACAAGAGCCGGTATTGCCTTGTCTTTCTTCATATTGGGCTCAACTAACTTGAGCATATTTGCAAGCTCTTCAAGAGAGGTTTGCAAGTCATTCATCTGGTAGCTCATGATGAACTGTGAATAACTCTCTAGGAGGGATTGAAGAATTAAGTCTATGCTTAGTTCGTTATCCATCGTGAATCCAATACTAGAAAGTTTGGTAATATAGCCAATCATCTTGACACAATGTGTCATCACAGATGTGCCCTCTTGCATCCTGCAACGATATAGCAACTTGGATATCTCGTAGCGTTCGCACCTAGTCTGTTTCCCAAACAGCTCCTTAAGGTGCATGATGATGGAATAGGCATCCATTTCCTCATGTTGCCTTTGTAATTCCGGTGTCATCGATGCAAGTATGATGCATCCCGCATGATCGTCATCAGCTTTGTGCTTCTGGTAAGCATCAATTTATTCGATGGGAGCATCATCAGCTGGGATAGGGGGTATCGTTGTATCAAGTACATACCCTATCTTATCGAACTTCAAAACGATTTTGAGGTTACGAAACCAGTCGGTGAAGTTTGAACCGTTCAATTTGTTATCGGTAAGAATGTTTTGCAGATTGGTGTTAGTCATGATTTTAAGAGTGATTAATTAAACCTGAGAGTGAGAAAGAGTAAACGTATGTTATTCATTTGCTTTAAAGTATATCAATCTAAAATTATAGGCCTTTTAGTTTATTTTAGATCGCTCCCACTATTTTGCCAAATTAATAGCCCTCCATATTAATTCAAAGAATTTCACAAATCCTTTAGTGAGCTAGGATCCTAACTCCTGAGATTTCGGCTTGAGTTTACTCAACAAGCTAGTCTCATTCGTTAGGTAGATTCATGTAATCAATCACATCTTTAATGTGATTCCTAGGTTATTGGGTTACTAACCACATTAGTAACTAATATGCTATTCATATTAATCCCAACCATGTTGCCCATTAGTTTATGAAAACATGAGTTTACTCATCCAATTATCATGATCTAATTTAAGTATTACCCCATATTCATGAAAAATGATTTTCGATAATTCAGGTGTTACCATAAGACCCCGAGCTTGAGTTTACTCAACAACCCAAAGACCCTCAGTACTGCCGGCTGAATTATAATATTAGGGAGGGGCAACCGATTTTAATAACTTGCTTATTTACTTAACTTTTAATGAGGGATTTTATTTTAAGTCTCATAATCTAACTTAGTCTTTATTTGCTTTAGCATACATCAGACACATACATTGGTGTTATGGACATATTATTTAAATTATTCCGTCGAGCCAGAGACGGAATAAAAGGCCAAACCTATGGAAATACTAACTATTACATATTTTTCTTTAGGTCATCCGTCTTCTCCATGGCGCCTTGAAATTACATATTAATTTCTATTCTACTAAAGAAAACTTCAATTAAATTGAAGGGAATTAGATGAGAGGAGAAATTACAATAGATAGTAGAAAGGCAGGACTCGCAGGCCCTATTTCAAAAATACCAAAAGACTAAAAGAGGGTCCAAATATGTCCATAACTCCAAACATGCATAGACTCAATTAAATAAATTTAATTAGTTGATTACATAAATGCTTTATGTAATATTTAGGTTAATCACATTAACACATCAAATTAACTTTCATCCAATTTTACTTCTAATAGTTTCGTATCTTCTATATTAACCTTTTAGATTAATATAACTATACAAAACTTTAATTTATGCATGTCCCAATTATTTTGATTTCAATTCATTTAATACTTTTGATTTACAAATAGGTAAAACAAACTTTTAAATAAATTTTCATTCGATAATCAAAACAGAAAACTATTAATTTCTAAAATATATATATATATATATATACAAATATTTTAAAACTGATTTTAAAACGATTTAAAAATAAGTGGGTCTCGGGCCGGGCCCGAGGACGCGGCTGCTGCCGTTTGGCAGCAGCCCTAATGCGACTGGTCTGCCGCTGCCTTGCGGCAGCGTCGGCCAGCCGCCAAGGGGCAGCAAGCGTGCGACAGCAGCCGGGTCGCGCCCGAGCTGCTGTCCTCCTTTTTTATTATTATTTAAAATTATATATATATATATCAGTTTTAAAAACGGTTTCAAAACGATTTTCAGAAAATAAGAAAACCTATTATAGATTTTCCGTTTTATCTTTAGAATCAATAAAATTAACTTTTATCAATCTAACTATAAAACTGATAGATTTTGTTATAATGATTATCAATCGAAATAATTAGGAACATATGCATAAACTATTTTAATTAACAATTAATTAAAACTTATTTATCTTTAGAACTAATTAATCAAAACCGTTTTGTTAATTAACCTAACTATAAATATTTATTCAACCTGATTGAAAAAACTTCTAAATTTTCATATATGAAATAACGGATTTAACGCAGGCTCTGATACCACTGAAGGAAAATAGGCAAACGTATAGCAGCGGAAATATAAAAATTTTAACCTATTTCCATTAACCCAAGATCCGTTAATCGTTATTTCATATAAAGAGGGATAAAAGAAATACCTTTCAGAAGTTCTATCTACCGTTGCAAACGAAGTGCCCACAACTCTTACTTCGAGTTCCCGAGCACAAAACAAAAACAATGGAAGATCAAGTTAGAATCAACCGTTTATAACAACCAAAGTAGATTGTCTCTAATTAATCAACACAAGATCAAGGATAAAGAGAAAGAGATGAAAATCAATTGAACGGAAGGAAGCGGTAGATAATCTCGTCCTCGAACAAGGGGGTCGAAATTCTCTCTCTTGGATTGCTGGGGGATTTCGAAAATCACTATGTAGGGGGTATTTATAATCTCTTGTATCTAATCCCTAGTTAGATAGAATTAGGTTATTGAATAAGAATTTAATTCGGAATAGAATTCTTAATTATTATCTATTAATATATCTAAATATAAAGATAATAATAATAACTTCATTGGATAATAATAGGAGTAATATAATCTAATTAAAACTCCTAATTTATTTATCCTTTAATTAATTTAATTCATAATCCTAATCTAATTAGAATTGATAAAATCAAATTAATTATTTATGTATCCACTATACATAAAATCACCCCCTACAGTTACTGGGCCCTATTGGGCTTAGTCGGGCTTCCATCAATTAATTAGCATCTGTTTCTCTTTTGGGTTCCAAGTCTTATGTGTGACCCATTAGGTTCTTATTGCTTCTAGCCGTATGCAACTATTAAATTAATTTTCAAAGAATTATATTTAATCTTTGCATAACGGAATGATGTACGAAGAATGTGATTAGCAAGTCCGTAATCATTCCCCCAGAGCTATAAGAAGAGAGGTTGATTCTGTCGTTGACCTTTCCGTATTAGTTACGATATAATTCGATCCTTTATCAACTACGTCCTTGAACTGAATCTTATGACTATGGATAATGTCAAGTCACATATAGCAAGACGTTCGTTTTACTTGTACAGGCCGAGTCAACTCCAATTAGATGGGTTAAGAGAAATCTGCATTTCAATCTTAAGCTATCACCTTGCAAGGATTTAGAGTCATCCACAAGCGATCCATGGACATATCTCCCATTTATCAAGAGTGATAAATGCTCAATCCAATGTATAACTATCCCGCAATTACTTCCTGTGATACCCAACGTTTGCTGTTCACACCCTAGAGTCATC
Organism: Euphorbia lathyris; assembly: GCF_963576675.1. Lineage (NCBI taxonomy): Eukaryota > Viridiplantae > Streptophyta > Magnoliopsida > Malpighiales > Euphorbiaceae > Euphorbia > Euphorbia lathyris. The sequence goes on from NC_088912.1 coordinate 11,611,647, forward strand.
TCTGTTAAGGATCGTGTTACAACAGGATCAAAGGGTCACATTCCGTAATCCAGAATTACTAATTAACATTCCGTTGAGTATGAGGATTACTTATACCTATTAATACCAATGAGATGAACAGATGACAAGGATGAATCTACCCATCCTATTATCTCAAGTCGGGTCCCCAATCCTAATGAACTTCTTTTCATCGGATCCATGTAACTGTCCAGATATCTGTATATATGAAGCTTGTGAGATCAGCTTTCTGTCGGGACAGAAGACATTGTTACATGCAAGTCTCAACAGTGATATGTCAATCCTGAACATATTACTTGACTTGGGGTGGTTTTAAGTTTATTAGTTTATTATAAAGTTTCGTCTCACTTCATGCTTGTATGAACACTTTATAATCACTTTAAACAAACTTACGGATTTCCTTTTATTAGACTTTATTTAGTTCTTAAAAGGGATTGCCTTTATATAGTTATAAAACATATATCTCATTAAAATAAATGATATAAAGAACACTTCATTTACATTAAGTTTGTATCCTAGAACAATTGTCTATAGGACACTAAACCCCAACAAAAGTTGTCTGGAAGACTTTGCCAGAAATGTGGAAACATTCTGTCCAGCATGAAGAAAAGCTGTTGAGCACTGCAGAAGACAGAAGATACAAGAATTTGATTGGCCGAGGACGCTGAGCACGTACTGAGTGAAAGCGACAGGAAGCCGTTTCCCTCCAACGATTATTTCGAAATTTGAAATTACCAGTGCATCAAGTGTCACTATAAATAGGTCACTCAAACGCTTCATTCGATGCAGATCTTCAATTAAGTCGAAACGCTGACCAAATTGATATTCGAAGTTCTGTTAACAAAAGCAAAGCAAATCTTACACCAATTCTAATCTTATGTAAAAGTCTAGAGTGATTTTATTTCATCTAAGGTGTTCTTAGCAATTGTTGTTTAGAACAAAATACTTATCATTTCTAGAAGTATAGAAAGGAGAAGCTAAGTACTCGGTCATAGTACTCAGCGGTAGAAATAGGATTGAGTAGAGGAATAGAGGAAGGTACTCTTGTATACTCAGTTGCTATTGTAAAAGGTTTATGCTCTACCTTTAAAGAGCTCAGTAGAGGATTCTAAAAAGCTCGGAAGGAATTCCGGGGACTGGACGTAGGCGGAGAGGCCGAACCAGGATACGTCTGCTGAGTAATATCTTTCTAACCCTTATCTCCTTAACATATTGCTTGCTATAATACTGCCTAGTTAAAATACTAAAAAGAACATAAGCTGAGTTGAGTGAACTGTGAAGCTTAGTTCAGGAATAGACTCAAGTGCTATCTCCTGACTCAAGGACAAATTCAGACTTAGTCACCTATTGACTAAGCTTGTATCTAAAACTTACTCAGTATCACTATGCTAAAAGACTTTGAAAAAGTCTAATTTCAAATTAACAGTTAGCCTAACATGCAAAATTTTAAATAGTTCCTAACCCCCCCCCCCCCCCCCCCCTTGGAACTAACATTGTCACGTTACACGGGACCAACAAGTGGTATCAGAGCATAACAGCTCATTGAACAAGATATAACTATCTTGAGCTGATCCCCACAATGGCTGAGAACAGCACTCGTTTCCTCCCAGGAAATCAGACAACTCATATTCTTCCTGAGGGACTATCCATTACTAGGCCTCCTTTGTTCTTCGGGTCTAACTACACCTTTTGGAAGAACAGAATGAAAAACTTCATTCAGGCAACAAATATGACTGCATGGCTTTCTATAGTCCAAGGCCCATTTGTTCCTGTTGAAACTGTTGACGGACAAACGTCTGTCAAAGCTGAGGCTAAGTGGTCAGAGGATGACCTCAAGAAACTACAAAATCATGTTGCTGCTATAAACATGCTTCACTGTGCGTTAGATGCTGCAGAGTACAATAAAATCTTAGGTTGCGAGTCAGCATAGGAGATTTGGAAGAAGCTGGAAGTCACCTATGAAGGAACCAGCAAGGTCAAGGAATCCAAGGTGAACCAGCACATGAGGCTATATGAGCTGTTCGAGATGAATGATGGTGAAGGAATTTCTGACATGAACTCAAGGTTCACCAACATTATCAACGAACTCAAGAATCTCGGCAAGAACTTCACTAAGGAAGAGCAAGTGAAGAAAATACTGAGGAGTCTTCCCCAAAGTTGGCAAGCAAAGAAGACAGCCGTTGAGGAAGCCCAAGACTTGACCACCTACAAGTACGATGAGCTTATTGGATCTCTGCTGACCTATGAGATCTCAATGAAGAACTTTGAGGTGAAGGAAAAGGCTGAGGACAAGAAGCAAAAGTCTCTTGTCATGAAAGCTGACTCAACTGATGGTGACTCATCAGACGATGAAGAAATGGCCATGTTCACTAGAAAGATGAAGAAGCTGTTTCGCAAGAATGACAAGTACAGCAGGAAGCCATTCAAGAGAAATGACAAATACAAAGTTGAGTCAAGCGACAGCAAATGCAAGAAGGAAAGCTCAAAGCCCCATCACATGCTTTGAATGTCATCAAACTGGCCATATCAAGTCAAGTTGTCCTACCCTGAAGAAGGACAAGAAGAGCAGTAGAAAGGCAATGGTGGCCACCTGGAGCGATAGCGATGAATCATCTTCATCAGGAGCTGAAGCCACCGAGTCAGCAAACATCTGCTTCATGGCTGATGAGTTTGCTGACCCCTGCCCTTCTAAGCAAGCTGACCCTTCATGTGCATCTGACAATGAGGAACAATCAACTGAGGTAATGACTCTACCCCTGCTCAGAAACGAAATGATTAATGCCCTGAGTGATCTCTACACACTTGTCAAAAAGTGTAACAAGAAAGTACGAGCACTCAGCAGGCGATGTGATGAGATTGAGGAGGTCAAACTTAGTGACCTTCGTCATCTCCTCCATGACAATACCAGGCAAGATGAGAATCTAAAAATCATACATAGGTATGTCACTGAGGTCCAATCAGATTCTAAGAAACTGAGGAAGGACATCACATCTATTCAGAACTAGCTCAAGGTTCCGAATAAGAAAAATTTCCATTAGTACACTAAGTACTCAGGTACTAGTCAGCGGAAATGGACTCCCCAGCGAAACGTCCAATGTGACTTTTATGGGAAGAAAGGACACACCACAAAGGTGTGTTGGCATGCTCAGCACAATGGTGCTGACCCGCCAATAATGCATCCCCAAAGGAAGGTCCATTGTGACTTCTGTGGGAAGACTGGTCACACTACCAAAGTATGCTGACATAAGATTAAATATGATGTATCACCTGCTGAGCCTAACAAACGAGGACCCAAAAAGACTTGGGTACCTAAAGATAACTAGTTATATTGCAGGTAGGCCTGAGGTGTGCTGAGAAGTCAAAGTTGTGGTACATTGACAGCGCATGCTCGAGGTATATGACTGGTGATGAAACTCAGTTCATCACACTTGAGCATGAACGAGGAGGAAGCGTAAGTTTTGGAGACAACAAAAAGGGTAAGATAGTAGGGTCAGGAACCGTTAGTGGTAATCCTACTATTGAGTCAGTCTCCCTAGTTAGAGGACTTGAATATAACCTACTGAGCGTGGCTCAGCTATGTGACAATGGTAGGAAGGTTATATTCGATGCCACTGGATGTAAAATACTCGAGGGTAAAACGAATGAATTGATTTTAACTGCCCCTCGTGTTGACAATGTCTTTGTGCTGAATTTGGAAAAGAAATTTTCAAAAAATATATGCTTAGTGTCAAAGGAAGAAAATTCCTGGCTATGGCACAGGAGACTTGGTCATATAAGCATAGACCTCCTGGCCAAATTAGCAAGAAAGCAATTAGTTGAGGGATTGCCCGAACTTAAGTTCGAAAATGATCAATTATGCAATGCTTGTCAGTATGGAAAGCAAACTAAGAAATCTTTTCAAAGTAAAAACGTTGTCTCAACTAAGCGTCCATTAGAGTTGCTACACCTGGATCTTTTTGGACCAGTCCAGCCGCTGAGCTTGGGTGGTAGGAGATTTTCCTTGGTCATTGTAGATGACTTTTCTCGGTACACTTGGATCATCTTATTGAGTAGCAAGGATCCAGGTGGAGAATTCAAAAACCAACAGTTTGTTGAATTTTATGAAGCCAGCGGCATTGACCATAATTTCTCTGCTCCTAGAACTCCTCAATAGAATGGGGTAGTTGAGAGGAAGAACAGAACCTTGGTTGAAATAGCCAAGACAATGCTGAGTGAGAATAGGCTTCCAAAGTATTTTTGGGGAGAAGCTGTCAACACAGCTTGCTACATACTCAATAGGGCTCTAGTTAGACCTATATTGAAGAAAACCCCCTATGAACTTTGGAAAGGACGAAAACCTAACATAGGATATTTTCGTGCCTTCGGTTGCAAATGTTTTATTCTAAATACTAAAGACAACCTTGCTAAGTTTGATTCAAAAGCTGATGAAGCTATCTTTTTAGGCTACTCAACAAACAGCAAAGCATATAGAGTCTTCAATAAACGAACTCAGGTCTTAGAAGAATCTGTACACATTGAGTTCGATGAAACTAACCCTGCAGGGAATACCAATCAACTAACTGAGGATGATCCGAGCTCAGCACCTGCTGACCAAAGTACAGCCGCTGAGTCACTACCTCAAAGGCTGACTAAGGGTAAAAACGAAACTCAAATTGTTTTCACTGACCAATCTATACCTGCAGAGATTGTTGAAACACAACCAGCTCAAGACACTACACTACCAAAAGAAATCAGAATCCCAAGAGGACACTCTGAAAGAGCTATTCTTGATGCTGCTGAGAATACCGTGATGACAAGAAATCAACTCAGGAGATACCTCAGCAATGTAGCCTTCGTCTCAGTTCTGGAACCAAAGAATTTTTCAGAAGCTGAGTGCGATGAGTTCTGGATGGGTGCAATGCAAGAAGAGTTTGACCAGTTCAAAAGGAATGAGGTATGGGACTTAGTGCCAAATCCAAGAAGCCAGAAGACCATAGGAACAAGATGGGTCTTCCGCAACAAGCTGGATGAACAAGGGAACGTAGTCAGAAACAAAGCAAGACTTGTAGCTCAGGGCTACAGTCAGCAGGAAGGTATTGACTACGGTGAGACCTTCGCCGCAGTGGCAAGGCTAGAAGCTATTAGAATACTATGTGCATATGCTAGCTTTATGAACTTTAAACTGTTTCAAATGGATGTTAAGAGTGCATTTCTTAATGGAGTTATAAATAAGGAGGTCTATGTTAATTAGCCTCTAGGGTTTGAGGATCCAAAGTTCCCAAACCATGTTTATAAACTCAAAAAGGCTTTGTATGGTCTAAAGCAAGCACCTCGTGCTTGGTATGAAAGGATGACCAGTTTTTTGCTGACCAGAAATTACGTCAGAGGTAAAGTTGATACAACCTTATTCAGTAAGAGAAAGGGCAAGGATACCTTGATGGCTCAAATATATGTTGATGACATTATTTTTGGTGCTACTAATGAGTCTATGTGCAAGGAGTTTAGTAAGCAGATGCAGACTGAGTTTGAAATGTCAATGATGGGAGAACTCAACTTCTTCCTTGGACTTCAAATTAAACAAGGCAAGAATGGCATCTTCATCAGTCAAACTAAGTATGCCAATGAGATATTGAAGAAATACGAAATGGAAAACTGTAAGTCAATATCTACCCCAATGGGCACTGACACTGTCCTCTGTGCTGACGAGAATGGTAAGTCAGTAGACAGCAAATTGTACCGAGGTATGATTGGCTCTCTACTCTATCTAACGGCAAGTAGGCCAGACATTCAGTTCTCTGTATGCTATTGTGCAAGATATCAATCTAACCCTAAGGAGTCTCATTACATAGTTGTAAAAAGAATCGTTAGATATTTGCAAGGCTCAGTGAATGCAGGTTTATGGTATCCCAACACTCATGATTTCACACTTCTCGGATACACTGACGCTGAATATGGACGAGACAAGCTTGAGCGCAAAAGCACTTCAGGAGGATGTCATTTCCTTAGAAGCTGTCTTGTGTCTTGGTTCAGTAAGAAGTAGTCGTCAGTAGCCTTGTCTACCACTAAAGCTGAGTACATTGCTGCTGGAATCTGTGTTTCCCAAGTCCTATGGATCAAGCAACAGCTAGATGACTATGGTGTTTAGACTAAAATGATTAAAGTCAAATGTGACAACAAGAGTGCCATTGACCTACCAAAGAACCCAATCCAGCACAGCAGGATGAAGCATGCCAGCATAAGGCATCACTTCATCAGAGATCATGTAATCAAGGGTGAGATCAAGTTGACCTACGTCCCAACAGATGAGCAGCTTGCCGATATCTTCACAAAGCCACTAGCTCGTGAGCAGTTCAGCATACTAAGGGAAGCTATTGGTATGTTTAATCCTCTTCAATAAAATTATAAGTATAATACATGCTTAGTGATTATTATATGCTGAGTTGCTATAAATGTTGAGTGATCTTACTATGCAAATGTATAAACCTGTTCTAAATACTCAGCACTTGAACTGCTGAGTAACTTCGTTGCTGAGTAAGGCAACTTGCACAATTAGGGTTTGCACGCGTATTTATGTAGACTCTAGGATGACGTAAGCGTCATCATTAGTAAAACCATGCGATGTTTCTCGCAATTAATGTCAGTAATAACTGATTATCGATGGTTCAAATTCCCACCGTTACCCTGACCTATCAAATCAACACTTACCGGCTATAAATAGTGAAACATTTCTCACTATTCACTTTCTACGCTTGATTTTCGCACTCGAACTCTCTCTCTCAAATCCCAAATCTCTCTGCATTTCTACAAGAACTCTCAAGAACATCATGTCTGGTGATTCTCAAAACCTTTCTGATGACCATTACGAGGACAACCGATCAAATATCAACCCTGCTTCTCCACCTGAGCAGGAGTACCACAAAACTTCTGAAGAAGAGACCCAAAATGCTCATGGTCAGCATGACCAACCCATGGATGAAATCAGCATCCTTGGTGTGGACCCTAACACTGAACACTCAACTCCTTCAAAGAAGAAGAAGAAGAAGAAGAAGAAGGACAGAGCGCCTAAGGAAAGGAAGTTCACCGCGGTCTTTTCCGATGTTGAAAAACTTGACGTCATTCCCTCACGTTGGTTCTCCAAAAGCTTTGTGGAAGCTGAGAAACCTTACTGCGATTGGATATCCAAGAATGGATGGACTACCCTCTTCTCGCTTAATGGACTGACATATCCGAGGCTGGTAACTGAGTTCTACATGAACTTAGTTGTCGCTAATGACAATGCTGACTATATGGTAATGCACATCAACAAAACCAAGATAGTCATCAACCCCTCATATCTAGCCATATTATTGGACCTAAAAGAGGAAGGCACCGAACTGAGAAGAACAAATGACTATAAGCAAGTCAAGTATGTAGCTGAGTTCTGCAAACCAAAAGATCATGTGGGAGAAGTCTCAACCACCTATCTTAGTCAGCCCCAAAGACAAGCTCATTACATACTGACCAACTACCTCTTTCCAAAGGTCAACTCCACCTCCTCAGCATCCAACTTCGAGCAGTGCTTCATCTGGCACATGCTGAATTACAAGCCCCTGAACATGCCCGTTTTCCTAATTGGGGCATTTCAATGAAGCACTGGGGTTCTTCGAACGGGCTCCCTCATTACCAAAATCCTAAAAGATCACAAGATCAGCTTCAAGGGGGAAGATAGCGAAGTAGGAACTGAAATCACCTCTGCCATCCTTGTCGGCTTAGCACATAGCCTCCTTTTCAAAGCCAAAACTAAGAAAGGAAAGGAAACTATGGTAGAAGAAGAAGACGAACAAGCTGAGCGACCCAGTAAAGGGAAAAAGAGGAAAGCTGACTCGTTCGCTGAATAGAAAGCTAAACCGGTTGTTCAGACTGCCAAGAGAATCAAAGTGGTGCTGAACAAACCTTCTCCTGCTGAGTCAGCTAAGAAGAAAGCTGAACCTGCTAAGGCTGAACAGAAAAGACCTGCTCCTGTCAAAGAGATTGAGGATGAACCTGAGGAAACTGAGCAACCCCTAAAGAGGAAGAAGGCCTCTGGAGTAAAACCCTTGGATGCAGCTCCGCTAAACTTTGCTGTGCCCAAGGACTCCTTTGTTGGTCCCGTATAACGTGACAATAATAGGTCCAAGGGGGGGTTACGAACTATTTAAAAAATTTCTCGTATGGCTGACTGTTAATTTCAAACTTAGACTTTCTCGAAGTCTTTTTGCACTGTGAGACTGAGTAAGTTTTAGATACAGACTTAGTCAACAGGTAACTAAGACTTAATCTATCCTTGAGTCAGGAGATAGCACTTTGAGTCTATTCCTGAACTCAGCTTCTCAGTTCACTCAACTCAGCTTGTGTTCGTTTTAGCGTTTAACTAGGCAGTGTTATAGCAAGCAATAATTAAGGGAGATAAAGGTTAGAAGGATATTACTCAGCAAACGTATCCTGCTTCGGCCTCTTCGCCTACATCCAGTCCCCGGAAATCCTTCCAAGCTTTTTGAATCCTCTACTGAGCTCTTTAAAGGTAGAGCACAAACCTTTTACAATAGAAAGCTGAGTATACAAGAGTACCTTCCTCTATACCTCTACTCACTTCTATTTCTACCGCTGAGTACTATAACTGAGTACTCAGCTTCTCCTTTCTATTCTTCTAGAAATGATAAGTGTTTTTGTCCTAAACAACAATTGCTAAGACACTTTAGATGATTTAGATCACTCTAGACTTTTACACAGAATTGGAATTGGTGTAAGATTTGCTTTGCTTTTCTCACAGAACTTTAAGTAACAATTTGGTCAGCGTTTCGACTTAATTGAAGATCTGCATCGAACGAAGCATTTGAGAGGCCTATTTATAGTGACACTTGAAGCACCGGTGATTTCGAATTTCGAAATAACCGTTGGAGGGAAACGGCTTCCTGTCGCTTTCACTCAGTACGTGCTCAGCGTCCTCGGCCAATAATATTCTTGTATCTTCTGTCTTCGGCAGTGCTCAGCAGCTTTTCGTCAAACAAACCAGAATTTTTCCACATTTATAGTAAAGTCTTCCAGACAGCTTTCTGCGTCCTCTGAGCTTTACCCAAAGTAGAAATACTTTGTCTCTAAGTTTGTTCAGGTCAACTGCTGACTGGACTATCTTGTCGCTCAACTCAGCAGCTTCATCTTGAAGCTATTTAGACGAAGACTTCTCGATCCTTCTCCAAGCTGGGTTGCGTTTTACTCGGTACGACTGCGTTTTGGTCTTCTTAGGCCGCGAGGCAATGATCCATTGACTTGGGCTTGACTCTTTTTCATGGGCCTTGGGGCCATTTAACTTAATGTCTTATAAATCAAATAACTCAACATTGAACAAACACATTAGTGTGAATAAAACAAAGCATTTAGATTTAATGTGTTAGAATATTAATATAAATAATTTTGTCAAATCAAAATCATGTGGAAAGGTGTTTCAACAAACTCCCCCATTTTGATGTTGGCAAAAATATTCAATAAGGAACTCAGTGTTGAGCTCCCCCATGATAATTGACCTATTCTTAACTTCTTAAGATTCTCCCCCGTAAGGGTTGAGCCGCTGACTTAGTTTTACTTTAAACATTTTAAGGTTTAATCAAGTAAGTCTAAAGTCAGAGTTCAGAGTTAGGTCAGTTCTTAGACCAGGCTCATTTCACTCAGTTTCGATATTAAGTTAAGCGGAAGATTAAGTTCAAATATCAGAGTTAGCTGAGTGAGTTAATTGAGGCTGAGTAGTTTTACTCAGTGGCCAAGTACATGATTAATTCAATATTGCCAAGCTTTAGTTACTTTGTTCAATTCGAATAAAAAGACATATGAGACAAGTCATGAATTTAGATCAACACAACAGATAGGCATAAAGTGATAATCAGATAACACAGATGATTTAATGAAGATACGATTATATTTAGCATAGAACATAACATAAGCAAGTACACAAGGTTACAAATATCTATCGCCTAATGTTGACAGACACTTGGTTAGACTTGGTCTTGGGTTGTTGCTGGAGTTGAGTGCTAGGAGGGACAGCTGAAGAAGTGGAACCAAGATACGATTATATTTAGCACAGAACATAACATAAGCAAGTACACAAGGTTACAAATATCTATCGCCTAATGTTGACAGACACTTGGTTAGACTTGGTCTTGGGTTGTTGCTGGAGTTGAGTGCTAGGAGGGACAGCTGAAGAAGTGGAACCAAGATGTTGTTTCTTTTGTTGAGTTCCAACTGGGTGTTTATCTTTCTCCCCCTTTTTGCCAGCATCAACGGGCTGAGGGACAGCAGCATAAAACTTCCCTTGATCAACAACACTTGTCAGGAGGGCGGAATACTGTTGGAGTTGAGTCGTACTGTGTTTAAGCCCATCAAAGACTTTGATTCCACCAGCCATGTTGGACGCCGGAATGTCCATATGAGAACTGATGACGCTGAGTATAAATTAAAGGGACTTGCCCATCCAGCTCATGGTGTCGGTCATCATGGCGTAAGACTGATGGTACATTTTGAGCAAACCAGCGTCGTAATGGTGTCGCTGGTTAGATTGATGTGTGACATGGTCATAAGTGGCCTTGGCAAGTTGAAAAATCTCAGATGACTTTGCCTGGTCAGTTTGCATCTCCTCTTTCGATAAGTTGAGCAGGCGGATGGCTTCAGCAATTTGCTCTATTGTGCATTGGGAGGAAGAAGCAACCAAGTCTCTAGTTGTAGTGAGCTCAGTACTAAGTTGAGTGAATGCTTGAGCCACTTGAGCAGACTGAGCAACACCAGAGTTTGCGGCAGACAAGTCATTCAGCTTACCTTCAATAGTGTCCATATGGTGCACCATATGCAAATGAAGGTTAGCCATCTTTGTAGCGAAATCCTGCTTTGGCTGCTGAGCAACCATATCAGTTAAAACACAACAGCTCCTTAAGACTTTTGAGTTCAGTCAGAAGTTGCGTTATGGTGCTCAGTTGAGCAGGCTCAGCAGGATGACACTCAGATACTTGTTCGTTTTCTTGAACAAGAGGTTCTTCGATCACTTGCTCAGTTGAGGCTTGAGCAGCGGTGTCGGCAGACTTCTGACCTTGAGGAGCGTCAGTTTCAGTATGTTCCTGACTTTTAGAAATAGAGGCTTGTTTTTCCTTGACTAGCGAGGGCTTGGCAATAGGCTTGGAGAAAAAGTTGAAGTCCAAGTCAGTCAAATTGACGATAGGTTCATAGAGAGGGGAGTCATCTAGTATATCAAACACGGGGGGTTTGTGTGACTTCTTTTTAAATCTCTTCTCGCTCCCATCTTTAGATTGTTTTGGAGACGGAGTTTGGTCAGCTTGGATGATGTTAGGGACATCCTCAGCTAGTTCTTCAGCAGCTGAGTTGCTTGAGGTATGTTTCTTTGTCTTCTCAGCAGAGACAGACTTTTCTTTATCCGTTTCCTGAGCTCGCAGGAAGAAGGAATCCTCTGGAACAGCAAAACTAAGAGGGTTTACGTTTAGTGGTGCATCACCAGGAACCTTCTTCCTCTTTAAGGGTGGCTCAGTTTCCTCATACACGTCCTCAGTCTCTTGGACAGCAGCTGGTCGTTTCTGGGAAGGCTTGGAATGGTCAGCTTTCTTTTTAGTTGGCTCAGCTTGAGTGGGTTTGGCCATTACCACTTTAAGTCTCTTTGTAGTTTGGAGTGCCGGCATAGTTTTTGCTTCAGCAGACATGACTACCTTTCTCTTTTTCCCTTTGCTGGGAAGCTCAATCTCCTCTTCTTCTTCAACTACAGGGTCCTTTCCTTTCTTTGATTTGAAAGGAAGGCTGTGTGCTAGGCCAGCAAGATTCTCAATGCTGATTTCTATTCCCAGTACGCTTTCCTCATTCTTAAAGCTGATTTTGTGGTCCTTGAGAATCTCGGTGATGAGAGATCCCATTCGAAGTGCTCCAGTACTTCGTTGCATGGCCCCGATCAGGAACACAGGCATATTTAAAGGTTTGTAGTTGAGCATGTTCCACAAGAAACATTGCTCGAAGTTGGAAGCAGAGGATGTGGCGTTGACCTTTGGATATATGTAGTTGGTCAGAAGGTAGTGGGCGTGTCTCTGATGCTGAGTAAGTGAAGTGCATGAGACTTCTCCAACATGCCCTTCAGGTTTACAGAATGTGGAGGTGTACTTGACCTTCTTGTAATCATTGGTTTTCCTCAGCTCAGCTCCTTCGTCCTTCAAATCTAGAAGGATGGCTAGATATGAACGGTTGATGATGATTTGTTTCTTGTTGATGTATGTGACCATAAAATCAACATCGTCCGTAGCGACCAGTAGATTCAAGTAGAACTCGGTCATAAGCCTTGGGTAGGTCAGCCTATTTAATGAAAATAGTTTGGTCCATCCGTTCTTGGATATCCAGTCACAGTAGGGTTTCTCAGTTTCGACAAAGCTCTTTGAGAACCATCGTGAAGCCACGACATCTAGTCCTTCAACGTCGGAGTATACGGATCGAAAGGTTCTCTCCTCAGGCTCCTTTGATTTCTTACCATTGTCCTTCTTTTTCTTTGAAGGAGTTGAGTGTTCAGTATGAGGATCAATACCGAGGATGCTGACTTCATCCATGGGTTTGTCATGCTAACCATGACCAGTGTGAGCCTCATCTTCTGGAGTATCAACATACTCTTGCTCGGGTGGAGAGCCAGGATTGATGTCTGAGCGATTATCTTCATATTGGTCACCAGAGAAATTCTGGGAATCAGACATGGTGTTCTTGAGAATGTTTATGCAGAAACTTGAAGATCAGAGGTTTAGAGAGAAAGAAGGTTCGAATGCGAATTTCAAGCGTAGAGAGTAAATAGTGAGAAGTCGTTCACTATTTATAGACGATAGGTGGTGACTTGATAGGTCGGAAGGAACGGTGGGAATTTGAACCATCGATAGTCAGTTATTACTGACATTAATTGCGAGAAACGGTGCGTGCTTTTACTAATGATGAAGCTTACGTCATCCTAGAGGCTACGTACCTACGCGTGCAAACCCTAATTGTTCAAGTTGCTTTACTCAGCTACGTAGTTACTCAGCAGTTCAAGTTCTGAGTGTATAAAGCAGTTTTAATTCATTGTATAGTAAGGGATACTCAGCATGTATAGCAACTCAGCATGTATAGCAACTCAACATGTAATAAATCACTCAGCATGAGTTATACTTAGATCTTATTGAAGAGGATTAAACATACCGCTAGCTTCTCTAAGAATGTTAAATTGCTCACGAGCCAGCGGCTTGGTGAAGATATCTGCAAGCTGCTCATCCGTTGGGACGTAGGTCAGCTTGATCTCTCCCTTGAGTACATGGTCTCTGATGAAGTGATGTCTTATGCTGACGTGCTTCATTCTGCTGTGCTGGATTGGGTTCTTTGATAGATCAATGGCACTCTTGTTGTCACATTTGACTTCAATTGTTTTAGTCTGAACACCATAATCTTCTAGCTGTTGCTTAATCTAGAGGACTTGAGCAACACAGCTTCTAGCAGTAATGTACTCAGCTTCAGTGGTTGACAGGGCTACTGAGGACTGCTTCTTACTGAACCAAGACACCAGACGGCTTCCAAGGAAATGACATCCTCCTGAGGTGCTTTTTTGTTCAAGTTTGTCTCGTCCGTAGTCAGCGTCAGTGTATCCAATGAGTGTGAAATCATAAGTATTGGGATACCATAAACCTGCATTCATTGAGCCTTGCAAATATCTAAGGATTCTTTTTACAGCTATGTAATGAGATTCCTTAGGGTTAGATTGATATCTAGCACAATAACATACTGAGAACTGAATGTCCGGTCTACTAGAAGTTAAGTAGAGTAGAGAGCCAATCATACCTCGGTACAATTTGCTGTCTACTGACTTGCCATTTTCGTCAGCGCAGAGGACAGTGTCAGTGCCCATTGGGGTAGATATTGACTTGCAGTTTTCAAGCTCATACTTCTTCAATATCTCCTTAGCATACTTAGTTTGACTGATGAAGATGCCATTTTTCCCTTGTTTGATTTGAAGTCCAAGGAAGAAGTTGAGTTCTCCCATCATTGACATTTCAAACTCAGTCTGCATCTGCTTACTAAATTCCTTGCACAAGGATTCATTAGTGGCACCAAAAATAATATCATCAATATATATCTGAGCTAGTAGGGTATCTTTACCCTTCCTCTTAATGAATAAGGTTGTATCAGCTTTACCTCTGACATAATTTATAGTCAGCAGGAAACTGGTCAGCCTCTCATACCAAGCACGTGGTGCTTGCTTGAGACCATATAGAGCCTTTTTGAGCTTATAAACGTGGTTTGGGAACTTGGGATCCTCAAACCCTAGAGGCTGATTAACATAGACTTCCTCGTTTATAACTCCATTAAGGAATGCATTCTTAACATCCATTTGAAATAACTTAAAGTTCATGTACCTAGCATATGCACATAAAATTCTTATAGCCTCTAGCCTTGCCACTGGGGCGAAGGTCTCACCGTAGTCAATACCTTCTTGCTGACTATAGCCCTGAGCTACGAGTCTTGCTTTGTTCCTGACTACGTTCCCCTGTTCATCTAGCTTGTTGCGGAATACCCATCTTGTTCCTATGGTCTTCTGGCTTCTTGGGTTTGGCACTAAGTCCCAAACTTCATTTCTTCTGAACTGATAAAGTTCTTCTTGCATTGCACTCATTTAGAACTCATCGTGCTCAGCTTCAGAGAAGTTCTTTGGTTCCAGAACTGAGACGAATGCTACGTTGCTGAGGTATCTCCTGAGTTGATTTCTTGTCATCAGGGTGTTTCCAGCAGCATCAAGAATATCACTCTCTGAGTGTCCTCTTGGTATTCTGATCTCTTTAGGTAGAGTGATGTCTTGAGCTGGTTGTGTTTCAACAATCTCTGCAGGTGTAGATTGGTCAGTGAAAACAATTTGAGTTTCGCTTTTACCTTTGGTCAGCCCTTGAGGTAGTGACTCAGCGGCTGTTTCTTGGTCAGCAGGTGCTGAGTATGGATCATCTTCAGTCAGCTGATTGTCTTTTCCTGCAGGGTTAGTTTCATCGAACTCAATGTGTACGGACTCTTCTAAGACCTGAGTTCGTTTATTGAAAACTCTATATGCTTTGTTGTTTGTTGATTAGCCTAAAAAGATAGCTTCATCAGCTTTTGAATCAAACTTAGCAAGGTTGTCTTTAGTATTTAGAATAAAACATTTACAACCAAAGGCACGAAAATATCCAATGTTGGGTTTTCGTCCTTTCCAAAGTTCGTAGGGGGTCTTCTTTAATATAGGTCTGACTAGAGCCCTATTAAGTATGTAGCAAGCTGTGTTGACAACTTCTCCCCAAAAGTACTTTGGAAGCCTATTCTCACTCAGCATTGTCCTGGCTATTTCAACCAAGGTTCTGTTTTTCCTCTCAACTACCCTATTCTGTTGAGGCATTCTATGAGCAGAAAAGTTATGGTCAATGTCGCTGGCTTCACAGAATTCAACAAACTGTTGGTTTTTGAATTCTCCACCATTATCACTTCGGATGTGAGCTAACTTTAGGTCTTTATCATTTTCAAGTTTTTTTACTAATGTTGAAAACGTCTCAAAGGTTTCATCCTTGCTACTCAGCAAGATGATCCAAGTGTACCGAGAAAAGTCATCTATAATGACCAAGGAAAATCTCCTACCACCCAAGCTCAGTGGCTGGACTGGTCCGAAGAGATCCAAGTGTAGCAACTCTAGTGGACGCTTGGTTGAGACAATGTTTTTACTGTGAAAAGATTTTTTAGTTTGTTTTCCATACTGACAAGCATTGCATAATTGATCCTTTTCGAACTTAAGTTCTGGCAGTCCCTCAACTAATTGCTTTCTTGCTAATTTGGCCAGGAGGTCCATGCTTACATGACCAAGTCTCCTGTGCCATAGCCAGGAATTTTCTTCCTTTGACACTAAGCATATATTTTTTGAAAATTTCTTTTCCAAATTCAGCATAAAGACATTATCAATACGAGGGGCAGTTAAAATTAATTCATTTGTTTTTCCCTCGAGTATTTTACATCTAGTGTCATCAAATATAACTTTTCTGCCGTTGTCACACAGCTGAGCTACGCTCAGTAGGTTATATTTAAGTCCACTGACTAGGGAGACTGACTCAATAGTAGGATTACCACCAACGGTTCCTGACCCTACTATCTTACCCTTTTTGTTGTCTCCGAAACTTACGCTTCCACCTCGTTTACGCACAAGTGTGATGAATTGAGTTTCATCACCAGTCATATGCCTCGAGCATGCGCTGTCAATGTACCACATCTTTGACTTCTCAGCACACCTCAGGCCTACCTGTAATACAACTAGTTATCTTTAGGTACCCAAATCTTTTTGGGTCCTTGTTTGTTAGGCTCAGCAGGTGAAACATTATATTTAATCTTATGACGACACACTTTGACAGTGTGTCCATTTTTCCCACAGAAGTCACAGCTGACCTTCCGTTGGGGATATCTCACTGGCTGGTCAGCACCCCAATGCTGAGCATGCCAGCACACCTTTGTGGTGTGTCCTTTCTTCCCACAGAAGTCACACTGGACATTCCGCTGAGGACTCCATCTCTGCTGACTAGTATTTCGGTACTGAGTGTTCAGAGAGATATTTCTTTTATTCGGAACCATGAATTGGTTCTGAATAGATGTGATGTCCTTTCTCAGTTTCTTAGAATCTGATTTGACCTCAGAGACAAACTTATGCATAATTTGTATGTTGTCATGCAAAGTTGAGTTGTCTTGGAGAAGATATCGAAGGTCACTGAGTTTGACCTCTTCAATCTCATCACATCGCCTGCTGAGTGCTCTAACCTTCTTGTTACACTTTTTGATAAGTGTATAGAGGTCACTCAGGGAATTTATCAGTTCATTTCTGGGCAAGGGTAGTGACATTACCTCAGTTGAGTGTTCCTCATTGTCAGATGCAATGGAGGGGTCAGCATGCTCAGAAACACAAGCCTCAGCAAGCTCATCATCCATGAAACAAATCTTTGCTGACTCGGTGGCATCAGCTTCTGATGATGATGATGACTCATCACTGTCACTCCAGGTGGCCACCATTGCCTTCTTGCTGTTCTTCTTTTCCTTCTTTAAGGTAGGACAGCTTGATTTGATATGGCCAGTTTGATGGCATTCAAAGCATGTGATGGGCTTTGAACTGTCCTTTTTGTACTTGTTGTCGCTGGACTCAGCTTTGTACTTATCAAACTTCTTGTAAGGCTTCTTGGAATATTTATCATTCTTTCTGAACAACCTTTTCATTTTTCTAGTGAACATGGCCATCTCTTCATTGTCTGTTGAACTCCCATCATTGGAGTCAGCTTTCATGACAAGAGACTTTTGCTTCTTGTCCTCAGACTTCTCCTTCACCTCAAAGTTCTTCATTGAGATCTCATGGGTCAGCAGAGATCCAATGAGTTCATCATACTTGTAGGTGGTCAAGTCTTGAGCTTCCTCAACAACAGTTTTCTTGGCTTTCCAGCTTTTGGGAAGACTCCTCAGTATCTTCTTGACTTGCTCTTCCTCAGTAAAGATCTTGCCAAGTCTTTTGAGCTCGTTGATTATGTTGGTGAATCTTGAGTTCATTTCAGAGATTCCTTCACCATCATTCATTTCAAATAGCTCGTATAACCTCATGTGCTGGTTCACCTTGGACTCCTTAACTTTGCTGGTTCCTTCATAGGTGACCTCCAGTTTCTTCTAGATTTCCTGTGCTGACTCGCAACCTGAAATTTTGTTGTACTCTGCAACATCTAATGCACAGTGAAGCATGTTTATAGCAGCGGCATGATTTTGCAGTTTATTGAGGTCATCCTCTGACCACTTAGCCTCAGCTTTGACAGATGTTTGTCCGTCAACAGTTTCAACAGGAACAAATGGGCCTTGGACTATTGGAAGCCATGCACTCATGTTTGTTGCCTGATGAAGTTTTTCATTCTGTTCTTCCAAAAGGTATAGTTAGACCTGAAGAACAGAGGAGGCCTAGTAATGGACAGTCCCTCAGGAAGAATCTGAGTTGTCTGATTTCCTAGGAGGAAACGAGTGCTGTTCTCAGCCATTGTGGGGATCAGCTCAAGATAGTTATATCTTGTTCAGTGAGCTGTTAAGCTCTGATACCACTTGTTGGTCCTGTATAACGTGACAATAATAGTTCCAAGGGGGGGTTAGGAACTATTTAAAAAATTTCTCGTATGGCTGACTGTTAATTTCGAACTTAGACTTTTTCGAAGTCTTTTTGCACTGTGAGACTGAGTAAGTTTTAGATACAGACTTAGTCAACAGGTAACTAAGACTTAATCTATACTTGAGTTAGGAGATAGCACTTTGAGTCTATTCCTGAACTCAGCTTCTCAGTTCACTCAACTCAGCCTGTGTTCGTTTTAGCGTTTAACTAGGTAGTGTTATAGCAAGCAATAATTAAGGGAGATAAAGGTTAGAAGGATATTACTCAGCAGACGTATCCTGGTTCGGCCTCTTCGCCTACATCCAGTCCCCGGAAATCCTTCCGAGCTTTTTGAATCCTCTACTGAGCTCTTTAAAGGTAGAGCACAAACCTTTTACAATAGAAAGCTGAGTATACAAGAGTACCTTCCTCTATACCTCTACTCACTTTTATTTCTACCGCTCAGTACTATAACCGAGTACTCAGCTTCTCCTTTCTATTCTTCTAGAAATGATAAGTGTGTTTATCCTAAACAACAATTGCTAAGACACTTTAGATGATTTAGATCACTCTAGACTTTTACACAGAATTGGAATTGGTGTAAGATTTGCTTTGCTTTTCTCACAGAACTTCAAGTAACAATTTGGTCAGCGTTTCAACTTAATTGAAGATCTGCATCGAACGAAGCATTTGAGAGGCCTATTTATAGTGACACTTGAAGCACCGGTGATTTCGAATTTCGAAATAACCGTTGGAGGGAAACGGCTTCCTGTCGCTTTCACTCAGTACGTGCTCAGCATCCTCGGCCAATAATATTCTTGTATCTTCTATCTTCGGCAGTGCTCAACAGCTTTTCGTCAGACAAACCAGAATGTTTCCACATTTATAGTAAAGTCTTCCAGACAGCTTTCTGCGTCCTCTGAGCTTTACCCAAAGTAGAAATACTTTGTCTCTAAGTTTGTTCAGGTCAACTGCTGACTGGACTATCTTGTCGCTCAACTTAGCAGCTTCATCTTGAAGCTATTTAGACGAAGACTTCTCGATCCTTCTCCAAGCTGGGCTTGCGTTTTACTCGGTACGACTGCGTTTTGGTCTTCTTAGGCCGCGAGGCAATGATCCATTGACTTGGGCTTGACTCTTTTTCATGGGCCTTGGGGCCATTTAACTTAATGTCTTATAAATCAAATAACTCAACATTGAACAAACACATTAGTGTGAATAAAACAAAACATTTAAATTTAATGTGTTAGAATATTAATATAAATAATTTTGTCAAATCAAAATCATGTGGAAAGGTGTTTCAACTGTTGGTCCCTTATAACGTAACAGGTTAGTTCCAAGGGGGGGATAGGAATTATTTAAAATTTTAGTACGTTAAGGCTGACTTCTTTTACTTTGAAAAGGAATTACACAGCGCGCTGAGTGAAGTAAGACACTAGCTTAGTCAACTGGTGACTAATTCAGCTTCTTTCTTTGAGTCAGGAGATAGCACTTAAGTCTATTCCTGAACTCAGATACTCAATGCACACAACTCAGCGTGACCTCTTTACTTGGTCAGTTTTGTTTAACCAAGCAATATATATATATATATATATATATATATATATATTAAAGGAGTTTAAGGTTAGAACGATGTTACTCAGCAGATTTATCCAGGTTCGACCTCTACGCCTACGTCCTGTCCCCGGAACACGTTCCGAGCTTTCGAATTCTCTACCGAGCTCTTTAACGGTAGAGCATCAAACCTTTTACAACAAGAAGCTGAGTATAACAAGAGTACCTTCCTCTATACCTCTACTCACTCCTATTCTATTGCTGAGTACTATAACCGAGTACTCAGCCTCTCCTTTCTAATTCTAGAAATGATAATAAGTTTGTCCTAAACAACAGTTGCTAAGACACTTTAGATGATTGGATAATCACTCTAGACTTTTACACAGTAATATGGAAATTGGTGTAAGTATTTGCTTTGCTTTTTCACACAGATTCTTCGAGTAGAAATTTGGTTAGCGTAATGGCTTGTTGAAGATCTGCATCGAATGAAGCAACTGAAAGGCCTATTTATAGTGACACTTGAGGTATCGGTTATTTCAAATTTCGAAATAACCGTTGGAGGGAAACGGCTTGATGTCATTGTCACTCAGTACACGCTCAGTGCCGTTAGCCAATCAGATTGTTGTATCTTCTGTCTTCGGGCAGTGCTGAGCAGCTTTTAGACAGATAGGCAGAATGTTTCGCCTTTTATGGCAAAGTCTTCCAGACAGCTTTCTGTGTCTTCTGAACTTTACCCAAAGTAGAAATACTTTGTCTTGAAGTTGTTCCTTGCTCAGCTGCTGTCTTGTACTCTTTGTCGTCCAACTCAGCAGCTTCGTTCCGAAGTAGATAAAGAAAGTCTTCCAGATCCTTCTTCATGCTGAGCTGCGTTTTGTTCATAACGACAGCGTTTTGTTTACACGGGCCGAGTTGTCTTGGGCCTTTGACTTTCCTTTGGGCCTTTAGCCTTTTAGTGTCTTATAAACAATTTAGCTCAACATTGAACAAACACATTAGTGTAATAAATCAAAGCATTTAAACTTAGTGTGTTTTAGAATATTCTTTAAATAATTTTGTCAAATCAAAATCATGTGGAAATGTGTTTCAACAAACTCCCCCATTTTGATGTTGGCAAAACTATTCAGTGAAGAACTCAGTTTTGAGCTCCCCCATGATAGTTGACCTTTTATAACTTAATAAACTCCCCCGTAAGGGTTGAGCTACTGACACAGTTTTACTCTAAATATTTTAAGGTTTAATCGAGTAAGTCCAAGATCAGTTTTCAAATAAAGGTCAGCTCATGAAACACATTCTATTAACTCAGTTTTAAGCGGAAGATTTAACTATTAGAGAGCGCTGAGTATTTCGTTGTTCAATGAGTCTTATAAGATAATGTTTTAATCATACAAGACAGTGTTAATAGCATACAATCAGAAGACATTAAGAATGATAAACACAGTTGATGTATGCAACACATAATAGCCCAGCATCACATAAGATTTTAATCAAGTTGAAAGTTTTGATGCATGCATAGTATTAATAAGTAGTCAGCATTATACATAACAGGGATACTTAAGACTTAGAAACTAGCTATCCTAACTAAGCTATTTCTTCTTATATATCAGTTTTCCCTTTTCCTTAGGCTGACAACTTCCAGCAGCCACATGCTGAGTTCTTCCTGTTTGTTCTTTCTCCCCCGTTTTGGCAGCATCGGGAGGAGGAGGAGGCCTGAAGGTGCTGTTTTGAGAAGCTTCAGATATGCGAGCTGAGAAGTCCTTCAGCTGGCTGGTGCTTTCATTTATGCCATCAAAGATAGCAACACCATCGTCGAATACTTCTTGAGGCACACCAATTTCAGCAGCGCTGAGGATGCTCAGTGCGTAGGCTTGAGATTTACCCATCCAAGTAAGTGTATCAGTCAGCGCAGCATAAGCCTGATGAAACATCTTGAGCAGAGATGAGTCATAGAACTGGCGTTGAATGTTGGAATGACGGACATGGGTAAAGATTTGATGTGTATACTGGAGAATCTCATTCTGCTTCATCTGGTCAGTGTCCATCTCTGCCTTGTTTAGATTCAGAAGACGAACAACTTCGCCGATCTGTTCTACTAAGCATTGGGAGTAAGAGGAAAGCTGATGGTTTGTCTTCTCTTGCTCAGTTTGAAGCTGGGTGAATAACTGATGAACTTCGGCAGAAGTTGCATACCCTGAGTTCGCAGCTGACAAGGCTTGAAATTGTCCCTGAAGGGAGTTGATATGTTGAACCATGGTCAGCTGGAGTTCATCCAGCTTTGTTATGGACTCCTGATTTGGTTGTTAGGCTTGGATATTGATCATTACACTCAGCAAGTCTTTTAGACCTCGAACCTCATTGAGAAGTTGAGTGACTTGTGAAAGCTGAGTGGACTCATTATCGGAAGACCCAGCAGCAGTGTCTGAAGTTTGATGAAGGTCTTGGATCAAGGCCTGAGCCGAGTTAATTATCCTTCTACCAGACTCAGTGGCAGTGAGGTAGTTGTAAGAGGCTTCATTAGTTTGACCAGCTGGTGGAGGAGTGAGATTCAGTGCATCATTTGTAGTGCCAGTGGGGTCAGTGACTGGTCTTAGTGTTTCAACCTGCACTTGTTCTGTAGAATGGAGAGGTGATTGAACAGCAACATTGGATGCAGGTTCAGAGTTAGGCTGAAGCTGACTTTCTGTTGAAGGTTGGATAGGTTCAGTGCTGACTGGAGCAGGAATTTCCTTAGCCGGCAGAGGGCTAGGTTCATCATCTGCATTGAGAATTGGCTCGGTGTTAGTTGGGTTCTCAGAAGCATCTAAGTCGGCTTGTTCCTGTGGAAGAGAAACAGAGGCTTGCTTTTCAGTGTGCTCTGGCATAGTAGAAGATTTATTGAAGAATTTTAGCTTTATAGTCGATGGATCGGTGGTTGATCTTTTCTGCGTTAAGTCATCCATGACATCAAGCACAGTTATTGGGTGTGCCTTGACAAGTCTTCTTATTTTTCCCTGGGTCCTTGGAGGAGTGGGATCAGCGTGAATTGATTGAATTGAATGAGATGGAGAATTGACTCCTTGATCAGCATCCTGCTGTTCAGTTTGCTCAGCTTCTTCTTCTGCAGTCAACTCAGTGTGAGTTGGCTCAGCATCTTCTTCACTAGCTGTCTCCTCAGTGTCATCCTGACCACTCTCTTCTCCTTCTTCTTCTTGCTCATTATCCTGATCTTCCTCATCTAACTCTTCTTCCAACTGTTCAATGAACTGATCATCCAGTTCAACTTCATCGTTCTGTTGCTCAACGGTAACACCTTGACTCTGAGTATAGTGAGAGTCGTCGGGAACAAAGAAGCCAGCAGGAATGGCATCGATTGGATTTAACTCTGAAGAATTCTTCTGCTTCTTACTCAGAGGTTCTTCATCAAGGTTTTCCCTTTCATCTGCCTCAGGCTCATCTTGCCTAGGTCTTTTCTCAGCTGACTTGGGCTCAGCGTGTGCAGTCGTTCCTTTGGACACAATCTTTATCTTCTTAGGAGCAGGAACAACGCCCTTAGAGGTGCTTAGCACAGCTTTCCTCTTCCTGTCAGCAGGAGGTTTGGTTCTTCTATTCTTTTGAACCACTGTTCCCTCAGTGGTCTGATCAGCGGTACCTTTTCCTTTCTTAATTGGCTGATCAAATTTCAAGGCGAACAAAGCAGCAGCAGTTATCTCTGATCCTTTGCCTTTAGTTTCCCCCGTGAGGTCTACTCGGTGGTCAAGGAGGATCTTGGTAATGAGTGAACCCAGCCTTAGAGTGCCAGTGCTTCTTTGAAAACCGGCAATCAAGAATACTGGCATCTTGATGGGTTTGTAGGTCAGCATATGCCATATGAAGCATTGCTCGAAGTTTGTTGCTGAGCTGGTGCAATTTATCTTCGGGTAAATGTAATTGGTCAGCAGGTAGTGTGCCATCTTTTGGTGTTGTCCCATTGAAGTGCTAGAGATTTTGCCAGTATGTCCAGTCGGTTTACAGAACGTAGTGGAGTATCCAGTAACATCCTGATCTCCAGACTTCCTAAGAATGGCTCCTTCATTCTTGAGTTTTAGAAGGCTGGCTAGGTAGGTGGGATTGATGAAGATGGTTTTGCCCTTCACCTTGGTGGCTAAGTGGTCCTGGTTGTCATCAGCGACACACAGGTAGTGGTAGAATTCCCTTACCAAGTCAGGGTAGGTATTATAGCTTATTGAGAACAGCTCGGTCCAACCATTCTTTGAAATCCACTCACAGAATGGTTGCTCTTTTTCAACATAATCTTTTGAGAACCACCTTGAGTAGTCAATTTTATATTCCCTGAAGTTCTTATAGACCTTGGTGTAGGTTCGTTGCTTAGGTTTCTTTCCCTTGGAGGAGGTACCTTGCTCAGTTTGGGTTTTCTTGCTCGGTGTGGTAGCTTTGGTTTGATCATGCTGGGTAGGAGACTTAGGGTTTCCAGCAGATTGGTGACCGGCATCGGAGATGTTGACAGAATCGTTCGTCATTTTCACAAAGAAGATATGAATGATTTGAAGTTTTTGAGAGAGAAAATATTTATGCCAGAGAATTCTGTAAGCGTAAAAAGATAAAAATGGGGATTTGCCCATTATTTATAGAGGTGAGAGGTGGATCTTATCGAATCCATGTGTCAGTTTGTCCTTGGGATTGTCAACCAACAAGGGTCCTGGCATTTATGACACATTCGGCGTATACGTCATCCTAGGTGGCTATTCGCGTGCTTTAGCATTAAGTGCAATGGGTCTTTTACTCAGTGTTAGAATTCTAATCGTTCTATATTCTGAGTGGTCAGTTTTACATAAATGGATGGTTTAAGTAATTGGTTTCTCAGTTTGAGATAACTACTCAGTGCACATATTTGCTCAGTATGTGATATTCAATTAGCATTAAACACTCAGCAGATAATAGCATAGATCATTCAGCATGTCAATTCACTCAGCATGAATCTATATTTAGAACTGGAATTTACTGAAGAGGATTAAACATACCAATGGCTTCTCTCAGTATGCTGAACTGCTCACGAGCCAGTGGCTTTGTGAAGATATCCGCAAGCTGCTCATCCGTTGGGACATAGGTCAGCTTGATCTCACCTTTGAGTACATGGTCTCTAATGAAGTGATGTCTGATGCTGACATACTTCATCCTGCTGTGCTGAATTGGGTTCTTTGATAGATCAATTGCACTTTTGTTGTCACATTTGACCTCAATTGTCTTTGTTTGAACACCATAGTCTTCAAGCTGTTGCTTAATCTATAGGACTTGAGCAACACAGTGTCCAGCAGCAATGTACTCAGCTTCAGTGGTAGATAAGGCTACTGACGCCTACTTCTTGCTGAACCAGGATACAAGACAGCTCCATAGGAAGTGGCATCCTCCAGAGGTGCTTTTTCGTTCAAGCTTGTCTCATCCATAGTCAGCGTTAGTGTATCCAACGAGTGTAAAATCATGAGTGTTGGGATACCATAAACCTGCGTTCACTGAGCTTTGCAAATATCTAAGGATTCTTTTTACAGCTATGTAATGAGATTCCTTAGGGTTAGATTGATATCTAGCACAGTAGCATACTGAGAACTGAATGTCCGGTCTACTTGCTGTTAAGTAAAGTAGAGAGCCTATCATACCTCGATACAATTTGCTGTCTACCGACTTACCATTCTCGTCAGCACAAAGGACAGTGTCAGTGCCCATAGGAGCAGATATTGGCTTGCAATTTTCAAGACCATATTTCTTCAATATCTCCTTGGCATATTTAGCTTGACTGATGAAGATGCCATTTTTCCCTTGTTTGATTTGAAGTCCAAGGAAGAAGTTGAGTTCTCCCATCATTGACATTTCAAACTCAGTCTGCATTTGCTTGCTAAATTTCTTGCACATTGACTCATTAGTAGCACCGAAAATAATATCATCAACATATATTTGAGCCAGCAGGGTGTCTTTACCCTTTCTCTTAATGAATAAGGTTGTATCAGCTTTGCCTCTGACATAATTTCTAGTCAGCAGGAAACTGGTCAGCCTCTCATACCAAGCACGTGGTGCTTTCTTGAGGCCGTACAGAGCCTTTTTGAGTTTATAAATGTGGTTTGGGAATTTAGGATCCTCAAACCCTGGAGGCTGATTAACATAGACTTCCTCGTTTATAACTCCATTAAGGAATGCACTCTTAACATCCATTTGAAACAGTTTAAAGTTCATATAACTTGCATAAGCGCATAAAATTCTAATAGCCTCTAGCTTTGCCACTGGGGCAAAGGTCTCACCATAGTCAATACCTTCTTGCTGACTGTAGCCCTGAGCTACAAGTCTTGCTTTGTTCCTGACTACATTTCCTTGTTCATCCAGCTTGTTGCGGAAGACCCATCTTGTTCCAATGGCCTTCTGACTTCTTGGATGTGGTACTAACTCCCATACATCATTTCTTCTGAATTGATCAAGTTCCTCTTGCATTGCGCTCATCCAGAATTCATCGTGCTCAGCATCAGTGAAGTTCTTTGGTTCCTGAACTGAGACGAAGGCTACGTTGCTGAGGTATCTCCTGAGTAGATTTATTGTCATCAGGGTATTCTCAGCGGCATCAAGAATAGCACTTTCTGAGTGTCCTCTTGGTATCCTTATCTCCTTTGGTAGATTGATGTCTTGTGCTGTCTGTGTTTCAACAATCTCTGCAGGTGTAGATTGGTCAGTGAAAACAATTTGAGGTTCACTTTTACCTTTGGTCAGCCCTTGAGGGAATGACTCAGCGGCTGTATGTTGATCAGCGGGTACTGAGTGTGGATCATCCTCGGTCAGCGGCTGATATCTACCTGTAGGGTTAGTTTCGTCGAATTCTACATGTACTGACTCTTCTAAAACTTGAGTTCGTTTTTTGAAAACTCTGTATGCTTTGTTGTTTGTTGAGTAGCCTAAAAAGATAGCTTCATCAGCTTTTGAGTCAAACTTAGCTAAGCTATCTTTGGTATTCAAAATAAAACATTTACAGCCAAAGGCACGAAAGTATCCAATATTGGGCTTTCGTCCTTTCCAAAGTTCGTAAGGAGTTTTCTTTAGTATAGGTCTAACAAGAGCCCTATTAAGAATATAGCACGCTGTGTTGAGAGCTTCTCCCCAAAAGTACTTTGGAAGCCTATGCTCACTCAGCATTGTCCTGGCTATTTCAACCAAGGTTCTGTTCTTCCTTTCAATAACCCCATTTTGTTGAGGCGTTCTAGGAGCAGAGAAATTATGGTCAATGCCATTGGTTTCATAGAATTCAACAAACTGTTGGTTCTTGAATTCTCCACCATTATCACTTCGGATGTGAGCTAACTTAAGGTCTTTATTATTTTCAAGTTTTCTTACCAAATTTGAAAATGTCTCAAAGGTTTCATCCTTGCTACTCAGCAAGATGATCCAAGTGTACCGAGAAAAGTCATCTACAATGACCAAGGAAAATCTTCTGCCACCCAAGCTCAGCGGCTGGACTGGACCGAAGAGATCCAAGTGTAGTAACTCTAATGGACGCTTAGTTGAGAGAATGTTTTTGCTATGAAAAGATTGTTTGGTTTGTTTTCCAGCTTGGCAAGCGTGGCATAGTTGATCTTTTTCAAATTTAAGTTCTGGCAGTCCCTCAACCAATTGCTTTCTTGCTAGTTTGGCCAGGAGATCCATGCTTACATGACCAAGTCTCATGTGCCATAGCCAGGAATTTTCTTCCTTTGATACTAAGCATACAGTTTTTGAAAACTTTTTCTCTAAGTTCAACATGAAGCCATTATCAATGCGAGGGGCAGTTAAAATTAACTCATTAATCTTACCCTCGAATATTTTACATCCAGTGTCATCAAATATAACTTTTCTCCCATTGTCACATAGCTGAGCTACGCTGAGTAAGTTATATTTGAGTCCGCTGACTAGGGAGACAGACTCAATAGTAGGATTACCTCCAACGGTTCCTGATCCTACTATCTTACCCTTTTTGTTGTCTCCAAAACTTACGCTTCCTCCTCGTTTACGCTCAAATGTGATGAACTGAGTTTCATCACCAGTCATATGCCTCGAGCATGCGCTGTCAATATACCACATTTTTTACTTCTTAGCACACCTCAGGCTTACCTGCAATGTAACTAGTTGCTTTTAGGTACCCAATTCTTTTTGGGTCCTGGCTTGTTAGGTTCAACAGGTAAAACATCATATTTTATTTTATGGCGACATACTTGGACAGTATGGCCATTCTTTCCACAGAAGTCACAGCTGACTTTCCGTTTAGGATATCTCACTGACTGGTCAGCACCCCAGTGCTGAGCATGCCAGCACACCTTTGTGGTGTGTCCTTTCTTCCCACAGAAGTCACACTGGACATTCCGCTGAGGATTCCATCTCTGCTGACCAGTATTTCGGTACTGAGTATTCAGAGGAATATTTCTTTTGTTTGGAACCTTTAGTTGGTTCTGAATAGATGTGACGTCCTTTCTCAATTTCCTAGAATCTGGTTGGACCTCAGAGACAAGCTTTTGCATAATTCCAATGTTACTATGCAAATCTGAGTTGTCCTAAAGAAGATATCGAAGGTCACTCAGTTTGACCTCCTCAACCTCGTCACATCGCCTGCTGAGTGCTCTAACCTTTTTATTACACTTTTTGACAAGTGTGTAGAGGTCACTCAGGGCATTAACCATTTCATTTCTGAGCAAGGGTAGTGATATTACCTCAGTTGAATGTTCCTCATCGTCAGATGCAATGGAAGGGTCAGCATGCTCAGAAACACATGGCTCAGCAAGTTCATCAGCCATGAAACAAATCTTCGCTGACTCAGTGGCATCAGCTTCAGATGATGATGAATCATCACTATCACTCCACGTTGCCACCATTGCCTTTTTGCCGTTCTTTCTTTCTTTCCTCAGCGAGGGACAGCTTGACTTGATATGGCCAGTTTGATGACATTCAAAGCAAGTTATGGGCTTTGAGCTGTCCTTTTTGTACTTGCTGTCGCTGTAGTCAGCTTTGTACTTATCAAACTTCTTATAAGGCTTCTTAGAATATTTGTAATTCTTTTTGAACAACCTTTTCATCTTTCTGGTAAACATAGCCATCTCTTCATCGTCTGTTGAGCTCCCATCAGTGGAGTCAGCTTTCATGACAAGAGACTTTTGCTTCTTGTCTTCAGACTTTTCCTTCACCTCGAAATTCTTCATCGAGATCTCATGGGTCAGCAGTGAGCCGATGAGTTCATCATACTTATAGGTGGTTAAGTCTTGAGCTTCCTCAACAGCGGTCTTCTTTGCTTGCCAGCTTTTAGGAAGACTCCTAAGAATCTTCTTGACTTGTTCTTCCTCAGTGAAGATCTTCCCAAGTCTTTTGAGCTCGTTGATGATGTTTGTGAATCTTGCATTCATGTCTGAGATCCCTTCATCATCGTTCATTTCGAACAGCTCGTACAATCTCATATGCTGGTTCACCTTGGATTCTTTCACCTTGTTGGTTCCTTCGTAGGTGACCTCCAGCTTCTTCCAGATCTCCTACGCTGACTCACAACCTGAAATCTTGTTGTATTCTGCAGCATCGAGCGCACAGTGAAGCATGTTTATAGTCAAAACATGATTTTGTAGCTTCTTAAGGTCATCCTCTGTCCATTTGGTCTCAGATTTGACAACCGTTTGGCCATCAACAGTTTCAACAGGAACAAATGGGCCTTGGACTATAGATAGCCATGCACTCATATTTGTAGCCTGAATGAAATTTTTCATCCTATTCTTCCAGAAGGTATAGTTAGACCCGAAGAAGAGGGGAGGCCGAGTTATGGACAAACCCTCAGGTAGAATCTGATTGTCAGATTTCCTGGGAGAAACCGAGTGCTGTTTTCAGCCATAGTGGGGATCAGCTCAAGGTAGTTAAACCTTGCACAGTGAGCTTTTAGGCTCTGATACCACTTGTTGGTCCCTTATAACGTAACAGGTTAGTTCCAAGGGGGGGGATAGGAACTATTTAAAATTTTAGTACGTTAAGGCTGACTTCTTTTACTTTGAAAAGGAATTACACAGCGCGCTGAGTGAAGTAAGACACTAGCTTAGTCAACTGGTGACTAAGTCAGCTTCTTTCTTTGAGTCAGGAGATAGCACTTAAGTCTATTCCTGAACTCAGATACTCAATGCACACAACTCATCGTGACCTCTTTACTTGGTCAGTTTTGTTTAAGCAAGCAATATATATATTAAAGGAGTTTAAGGTTAGAACGATGTTACTCAGCAGATTTATCCAGGTTCGGCCTCTACGCCTACGTCTTATCCCCGGAACACGTTCCGAGCTTTCGAATTCTCTACTGAGCTCTTTAACGGTAGAGCATCAAACCTTTTACAACAAGAAGCTGAGTATAACAAGAGTACCTTCATCTATACCTCTACTCACTCCTATTCTATTGTTGAGTACTATAACCGAGTACTCAGCCTCTCCTTTCTAATTCTAGAAATGATAATAAGTTTGTCCTAAACAACAGTTGCTAAGACACTTTAGATGATTGGATAATCACTCTAGACTTTTACACAGTAATATGGAAATTGGTGTAAGTATTTGCTTTGCTTTTTCACACAGATTCTTCGAGTAGAAATTTGGTCAGCGTAATGGCTTGTTGAAGATCTGCATCGAATGAAGCAACTGAAAGGCCTATTTATAGTGACACTTGAGGTATCGGTTATTTCAAATTTCAAAATAACCGTTGGAGGGAAACGGCTTGATGTCATTGTCACTCAGTACACGCTCAGTGCCGTTAGCCAATCAGATTGTTGTATCTTCTGTCTTCGGTCAGTGCTGAGCAGCTTTTAGACAGACAGGCAGAATGTTTCACCTTTTATGGCAAAGTCTTCCAGACAGCTTTTTGTGTCTTCTGAACTTTACCCAAAGTAGAAATACTTTGTCTTGAAGTTGTTCCTTGCTCAGCTGTTGTCTTGTACTCTTTGTCGTCCAACTCAGCAGCTTCGTTCTGAAGTAGATAAAGAAAGTCTTCCAGATCCTTCTTCATCTGAGCTGCGTTTTGTTCATAACGACAGCGTTTTGTTCATAACGACAGCGTTTTGTTTACACGGGCCGAGTTGTCTTGGGCCTTTGACTTTCCTTTGGGCCTTTAGCCTTTTAGTGTCTTATAAACAATTTAGCTCAACATTGAACAAACACATTAGTGTAATAAATCAAAGCATTTAAACTTAGTGTGTTTTAGAATATTCTTTAAATAATTTTGTCAAATCAAAATCATGTGGAAAGGTGTTTCAACATCAACATCCTTCTTCCTGCGAGCTCAGGAACTCGACATTGAGAAAACTCCTAGTGGTCAATAGGAGAAACCTGTCTCTACTGAGAAGACAAAGGAGAATGAACCCAGCAACTCAACTGCCGAAGTGCAGGCTGATTACCAAGGTGTTGAGTCTCCTGTTAAGAACTCGGCTGTTGAAGAGCCCGCTGAGGACATTCATCTAGATGATTCTCCTGCATCAACGTACCCCATCACTACTGACTAAACTCCTTCTCCAAAACTATCAAAGGAAGGCAGTGAAAAATGGTTCAAGAGGAAGTCACGCAAACCGCTAGTATTTGATGTTCTGGATGACTCCCCTCTTCGTGACCCTATTGTTGACCTAACTGCGTTGGAGTTCAACTTCTTCTCAAAACCAATTGAACTAACTCCACCAGTCAAGGAAAAGCAAGCCTCTGTTTCTGTCCAACAGGAACATGCCAAAGCTAAAGCCACTAAGGGCCAAATCTCTGTCGACACCGCTGCTCCATCTTCTACTGAGCAAGTGATCGAAGCTTCTGGTGCCCAACTTAACGAGCAAGTAACCGAAGACACTCCTGCTAAAGACAACCTTGAGTTGCCTCAACCTCAAGTCTCAACTCAACTCTAGGTTGACACTGAGCAGGTAGACACTACTGCTGCGCAAACCAATCCTCCTACTGAGCAGATAGTAAACCAGTCAGCTCTTGCTGCTGGAGTCAACACTGAGGATGCCACTCCCATTGATCAACCTTCACTTGATTAAGCTGGCACCTCAACTTCTGGTCAGCACCCAAATCTCCAAACACCTGCTGCTAACCAGAACTCATCCGCAGCTAATCCTCTAAGCTTCCTCACTACATCAACCTTTGGGAAAAGGATCCTTCAAGCTGCTCAAGAACTGATCACGGACATTCAACGATCTCACGCACCTGATGCTGAGTGTCCATCTGCTGAGCCTACTCAACTGACCACCATTACACAACTTCTGACTGAACTCAAAGGTCTTAAGGAGCTAATGTGTGTACTTACCAACATGGTTGCTCAACAGCCCAAGCAGGAGTTTGCAACAAGAATGGCTAACCTTCACTTACACATGGTTCACCACATGGATACCATTGAAGGGAAGCTCAATGCTTTATTTGATGCAAACTCAGCGATCGCCAAATCTACTGAAGTGACCCAGCACTTCACAAAGCTGACCACTGAGCTTACAAAAGCTCGAGACCTTATTTCCTCCACTTCCCAATGCACGATTGAACAAGTAGGAGAGGTTGTGCGCCTACTCAGCTTGACCCGAGAAGAAATGGACACTGACCAAGTCAAGACCAATGACATCCTACACTGTGCCAGATCGACCCTTGAGCACGTCCGTCATCAGAACGCTCAACGCCATATCTATGATGCCTCCATGCTCAAGATGTATCATCAGTCCTATGCAAGGATGACCGACTCTATAACCTGGATGGGGAAGTCACTTGAGTTCATACTCAGTGTCATCAGTGCTCATATGCAAATTCCTGCATCCAGCATGGCAGGTGGTCTACAGGTCTTCAAAGGTCTCCAAGAAAGTACAAGTCAAATGCAACAATACTCAACCCTCCTGACTCGTGCTGTTCAAAAGGGGCAGTTCTATGCTTCCGCCCCTCAGCCTGGTGATGCTGGCAAAACGCACTACGCCAAAACCCCCTTCAGATGACGGTTAGAAACTATCGTCCCGCGAGATATAAATCTGACACAGGGCTCGATGCCGTCTATTGCACCTTCAGACGATGGTTAGGTTCTGTCATTTGAAGGTACTATACATGACATCAGCCTAGTTTCGTACTGTCATATGAACATTGTTACGATGCATCTTTTTATTTATTAATGTCACTTTTAATGTCATCTAGACCTGTCCACGGGCTCGGGTACCCGCCCAGGCCCGGGTCCCTTAGGCCGGGTTTGGACAATGAAATTTACTCTTAGGCCCAGCCCGGTCCAGACCCGTTAAAGCCCGCCTATTTTTTGGGCGGGCTTGGGACATATGAAAATATCACGGGTCGGCCCAGCCCGGCCCGCCTTATTAATATTAATTAAAAAATTATATATTTATAATTAAATATTTATTTTAAGTATAAATTTGATTTTTTATAATTAAAAATTATGTATATTTTTTTAGATGGGCTTATATGGGTTGGGCTTGGGATTTGAGTTTTAAACCCGAACCCAACCTGGCCCGAGCCCGCCTAAATTAATACTGGGTTGGGCTGGGCTTGGGACGAGCACTTTTACACAAAAGCCCGCCAGGCCCGGCCCAGTCCGGCCCATGGACAGGTCTAATGTCATCACATGACATACTAATAATTAAAAATGTCAAGTCGCTATATGGAAAATTGGCATATTGGTATTCGCGGTGATAGTTTTTATAATAATTTCTATCGTAGTAACTTGTATCAGATGGCATAGGTCTTAATCAATCATGTCAATAGATTTATTTTAGATGACAGATTCTTTTATTTTAATGTCTTTTTATTGTTGTTTAGATGATATTTTTTTAAACGTAAATGTCACTCCTTGCCTTCTTCTTCGAATGATTCTGGAATTGAAAAATAATCAAATGAACAAGAATTTCTGTATATCAATGATTTTAATTTTATTGGTGACTAATGCTCATAATCTGTTTACATTTGAACTACACAAATTTCTGAAAGGTAAAAAAAAATAAACAATTAATGTACATCTCCAAATCTATCAATATGTAGTCAATCTTTCAGAGGCGTGGTGGTGTTGATTGGAAAGACAAATCCAACTTGAACTGAAGCATATCTAAGTCATCATCTCCTAGAATCCCCAAAGTCTTGATATCTGGAAAACCAATTGATGATGCTCATTAATTACGTACTGTATACAGATAGACCTAATTAATCTCCTTTTACCCTTTCTCCATTCTGAGACCCTTCACTTACCCACCCACATTATAAATAGGAAGTGTTTACTAATTCTCAATAGTCACTCAGGGCAACCTAACACTATACTTACAGTTTGTTATTTCGAGCATGGATATACTTGTTGAAACACATTTCCACATGATTTTGATTTGACAAAATTATTTAAGTTAATCCCATGATTAAGACAATTAAATTTAAGTGCTTTGATTTAATTGT
Organism: Euphorbia lathyris; assembly: GCF_963576675.1. Lineage (NCBI taxonomy): Eukaryota > Viridiplantae > Streptophyta > Magnoliopsida > Malpighiales > Euphorbiaceae > Euphorbia > Euphorbia lathyris. The sequence goes on from NC_088912.1 coordinate 11,645,752, forward strand.
ACTAATGTGTTTGTTCAATGTTGAGTATAATATTAAATGAGAACAGAAATAAAAAGTAAGACAAAACGAAGTCAGCATGAGCCACAGAAGCTGAGTAGAACACAACTCAGCATCACAGAAGAAAAGTCTTCTTCAGAACAAACGCTTGAAGACAAAGCTGACCGAAGAAGCTGAGTAGAACACAACTCAGCATCACAGAAGAAAAGTCTTCTTCTGATCAAACGCTTGAAGATGAAGCTGACCGAAGACGCTGAGTAGAAAGTTGCTCAGTCTTCGATAAAGACAAAAGATCAAAGGCAATGTCAATTAAGTCAAGCTGAGTGTTCGTCAGGACAGCATCAATAATCCGTTAACTAGAAGACAAAGCCCGACAAAGGTCTGCACCAATTCAGAAGCCTCGGAATTGCGCGAAGAGACCTTTTCGAGACGCATGGATCAATTGGCGTTTTGCAAGAAGACAAACCTGGCGCTAGAAGATGAAACCTAGCGCAAGAAGACGAAATTGGCAAGCCTGGCGCCTGCTAAATTCAGACGACAGGATTGGCCTGCAAATCTGTATGCTGACCAATGAATGATGCAAGAAGACCGTTTGAATTCAATGGATATGTCCGAATTCAAATGATTGAAGCATCAGATTTTACTATAAAAGGACAAGTTCATCACTTGGTTCTTTTGCCGAAATACAAGAAAGCACAGACAGAAAAGAAAATCTTCACAAGAGTGAAAATCCAAAATAGAAGCTGTCTAAATAGAAAAAGCAAGTTCTTACACCCAAATCCAATCTCTGTGTAAAAGTCTAGAGTGAATTTGTATTCATCTAAAGTGTTCTTCGTTTGAGAGAACAAATTTTGTATCAATTGTAAAGGTTGAGAGAGTGAAGCTGAGTACTCGGTTTTAGTACTCAGCGGTAGAGAAAATCTGAGTGTTCGGTCATAGCGCTCAGTAGGGTTGAGTAGACGAATAGAGGACGGTACTCTTGCATACTCAATTGCTTTGTAAACGGTTTGTGCTCTACCTTTAAAGAGCTCAGTAGTGGATTGAAAAAGCCCGGAAGGATTCTAAGGACTGGACGTAGGCGGTGAGGCCGAACCAGGATAAGATTGCTGAGTAATCTCTAATCCTTCTCTTGATATATATGTATGTGTTGTTTGCTTAAATTACTCAGTATATAATTTGTATAAACCGACGCTGAGTAATCAGAGTGCTGAGTTGGAAGCTGACCTTAAGAGTTATTTCCCAACTCACAAGTGAAACAGTTCTAGTCATCATCTGACTAAAGCTGTCTTACACTACGCTCAGCCTTGCTGACCAAAACTGAGTGAAGTATTTTAAAGAATTAAAATAAGTCAGCATAATTAAGCGAAAAAGTTACATTAGTTCCTAACCCCCCCTTGGAACTAATCCTATTACATTACACGGGACCAACAATACTTGTAAGGAACCTCTATCATAATGTTGAGTTTCAGATTGACCTACTCCGATATGAGGCACCCAGGTGGCTTGTCAATATATATGGTCCTGACCGGCGGCAATGGACTGCCGTGATGAAGGGCCCTCCAAACACCCCTTATGAAGGAGGTGTATTCATAGTCGATATGGACTTCCCTGTCGATTTCCCCTCCACACCTCCAGTTGTAAGAACATGCATAAACTTGTTAACACAAATAAATCAGTTCATATATTTGTAAATACACTCATGATATTACTATTGTTCGCAGGTCATATTCAGGACCAAAATTTACCATCCTAATATCGGTCCCTTGGGGCATGTTTCTATGCCCCAGCTACTTGATCGCCCTGCCCATAGTATTGCCACGGTAAGATGATGCTATAAATCTATGTATTTTTTAACCGTAAATTTATCTATTCATGTTTGGGGTCTAGTTTATCTACTCATGTTTGGGGTCTAATTTAATTTATCTATGCATTTTATAGCTGCTGTGGAATATTTATGGACTGCTGGTAGAGCCCTTCATTGAGGGGCCATTTCCTGGCCATTTCCTGGCCGAGAGCGAATTGTTGAAAGATACATCAGCAATAGGGCAGGTTATGTAGCAACTGCGAGGAGATGGACTGAAGAGCATGCAGTGGATATATGATGTGCAAATAGCAAGCAAGGGGGCATTATGATGTGACGTCCGAATAGTGTATAAGGGGGGGGGGGGCGTGATGTACGAATAGCAAGGAAATTTGGATGCTGGGCAACCATTGAGTTAGATGGTGTGGACTACTGGATGGGCATAGAGCCAATATTAAAGAACAGAATGATTACTGATTACAAATGTACTTGGTAATCAATCTGATCTTCAGTGTTGGCTCCATGCCCCTCTAGTATTCGACGCCATTTAACTCTAATGGTTCCCCATCATCCCGATATCCTTGGTTACCATCTGCACATTCTTGAAAAAATGAGATTTGGATGCCAAAGAAACACTGAGCTGGATGGTGTGGACTACTGGATGGGCATAGAGCCATTCTTGAAGAACAGAATGATTACTGATTACAAATGTACTTGGTAATCAATCTGATCTTCAATGTTGGCTCCATGCCCCTCCAGTATTCCACTCCATCCATCCAACTCCAGTGTTTCTTTAGCATCAAAATCTCCTTTCTATTCGCGCATCACGCCCCCCTGTACGCTATTCGCACGTCACATCATAATGCCCCCCTTGCACGCTATCCTTTTTTGATAGGCAATACAAAGTAGATAACTTATTCAAGTAGACATATATATGTATATTCAAGTGGATCATAACATGCTATAACAAAGTAGTCAACTTATTCGTTTATGTCTATTAAATTGAATCAGTTCTACTTCCTAACACATAACATGCTAAATTGATATGAAACATATGTCTATTCCTGAATCACTTACTTCATAAATAGAACATAAAACAAGCCAACATGCTTCATACATAGACACATAACACATAACATGCTAAATTGATATGAAACATATGTCTCATCAGCATAACTCATGTTAAAATAGAAAAGAATCAGGCAAGTTCATCATTTTCAGCTTTAAGAGTATGCATGATCAGCTACCTTCCTAAACATAATATCAAGTTCATAACTTATGCTGATAGCATCGAAAACCCATCAACATCCTGAATGGTTTCAATCAGATAACAAGCCAAGTGGAAGGTATATTGTAAACTTATCTCATCACCATCCTGAATGACCCTTTTACAATGTTCCTCTAATACTTGATGCATGATGAATAAGCTACATGCCCAAATGAACAATCGTACACATACTCATACAGAACCTCAAACATAAACATCAACAGAACATCATACATAAACATGTTTCATACACATACACATACTCAATCACTTCTAGCAGTATAACTCATAGGTGTAAGAGTAGTGCCAATCTCAATGAACATTCAAAGCTTTAGAGTATGCCTAATCAGCCACATGCTCAATGACCTTTTTACAATGTTCCTCTAATACTTGATGCATGATGAATAAGCTACATGCCCAAATGAACAATCGTACACATACTCATATAGAACCTCAAACATAAACATCAATAGAACATCATACATAAACATGTTTCATACACATACACATACTCAATCACTTCTAGCAGTATAACTCATAGGTGTAAGAGTAGTGTCAATCTCAATGAACATTCAAAGCTTTAGAGTATGCCTAATCAGCCACATGCTTAATGATCATTCATACATAAACTCTATGAGTCCTAGCTTCCTAAACAGTTATATCTAACCAATCAGTTCATACCAATCATTTCATCATCACCCACAACATCATACATATATGTAATCGTTCAGTTCAAACCCACATAACAATATATATACTAAATCAGGCTAGTTTCCTAAATCTATGAGTTCTAGGTTCCAAAACAGTACATTAAACATACACAATCACTTTTAAAGGCATGACCAATCAGTTCAAACCAACATAACATTAATATATATTCAGTAAGTTAAAGAAATCTTCCCATATGCTAAAGGCATGAAACGATTGACAATCTCTTCAGTCAGCCTTCCCATGTACTGAAGCATTCTTACTATCCCTGCAAATAGTGTTCAAATAAAAAGGAATCAGATAAGTTCATACCATCTACTCTATCAGGCACTGTCTTGCCCTAGATTAAAAAAGATAAAGACCCAAGCTTTAGAGCAGTGAATCTAAATACAATAAAATCAGTGTAGCTAAGCGCACTACAAGAAATTTGTCATTTCATGACGCACTAATATTGTCATGGAAACTCAATTTTTCGTCACAATACATAATCGATGACGAAAATTCATCGTCATAGTGAACGTCACGGTATGAGCGTGGTATTTTGTATATGTGACTACTTTTGATTTCGTCATCAAATAGTTTCTTTATATGACAAAAACACACTTGTGTCACTCTATTTTTCATTTTTTGTGACATATATTTCGTCACCTTTAGTAATATAATTTTGTCACTTCATAATGTTTTCGTCATGAAAACTAAATAATATGATAATGAACTTAACGTTTTTGTCATCTAAATTGGTGTCTATGCTCACAAATATCAAAATTTGACCGAAAAAATATAAATTCAATGACATTGTAGATGTCACAAATAATTCACATTATCGTCACATTAACATTTTTTTTTGGGAAGAGACGTCACATTGACATTTCATGCATTATAAGAGTTTAATTAGCAAGGATTGGTAATTGTCATTATATTATGACTTAAAAAAATAATATTTTTAGTAATTTAATTATTTAAGACTTGTCATTTATATGTATAGTTTTTTTAGTTTTTTTTTTTTCGGAACAATTGTTTTAGGTTATTTAACTTAATTAATTTAATTCATAATTTTTTAAAGTATGACAAATGATAAATTATTGGACTTGGTCATCAAGTTAAAATGGTATATAAAAATGAATAACAATCTATATAATAAAAATATCTTTGTAAGTTGAGATGACAATATAAAGGCAATAAAAATATGAAATTGGAATTGACTTTCATATAACCCATACATAATGTAACCCATAGATAAAGATCTGATACAACAATCTATAAAAATATAATAAAATTAATAACACCTAACAGCACAAGCCTATTTAAACAAAAATCCAGAAATTTAAGCGAATGTTCCTTTCCTGAAATTCACTTTCTAGACATGTCCTCCCATCTGAATTGTATTTCTTACTTAAAAAGTAACTGCAAGAGTAAGAAGAAAATTAGGAATTCAGAAAAATAGAACATTAAAGAAGTTGGAATAGACCAAAAAAAATTAAGAGAAGCATTATGTTAATCAATGAACACAAAAACAAGAAAAATTAGAAGTTCTATAAAAAATGATTTCAAAATATAATAGGAATTGGATATAAAGATAAAAAAAATGCATCATACATGTGAATCCTTTAGCCCCTGTCTATCCAAGTTTTATCAAATTCATAATCCCATACTCCAATAAAAAGATATATTATCACCTGTTCATCTGAAAGAGAAATAGACTCAGTAGTCATTATGTGATTAATTAGTCTAATTTATCAATTAACAAAAATAATAAAAAAGTTAGGATCATAAAGGCCAGAATTCAAAAAGAGAGATGAAGAAAAAAAAATTGAAATGGTAAAAATAGATAAAGAGGCAAAAAAAAAAAAAGGGAACATATCTAAACAAGATTTTGGTGGTTAGGCTATATGAACGGCATGGGGGTCTATGATCCGTCGAATGACACCTTTGTTGATTTTCTTTCATCTTCTTCAACAAAGCTGGCGAGGATGCTGCTTTGCTGCTCGAAACGATGACAAAAACGCAGATATGGAGAAGAAAAAAATGATTTCTGGAGAGAGAAAGAAAAAATCATCAGAATTATAGAGAAATGGGAAGAGAGAGAGGAGTTAGGCAGTTGAAAGAGGTGAGGACATGACGAAAAGTGCGGGAGACATGCAGAAAATGGGACGTCCAAAAAGGGAGACAAGTATAAAATTTGGGGTAAATATTGTTTATATGAGGTAGTTAGAGTTTTGGTGTGGGCTTAACCAATTAATGGGCTCAGTCCTTAATGTGATTAAAAGAATCACTTTTATTTATATATGATTTAAAATTAGACAAAAAAAAAAGTGTATATATATATATATTAATGATAAACTATAAGAATATAATAAACTAGAGTTTTTCTTTAAGAAAATTTAAATGTCATTTAATTATTAAATAATTTTTTTATTTTTTTTGTTATTTTAGTGATGTGTTTCTAAATAAAACATGTTGAATCACATTGATCAACTTTAAACTGGTTTAACCACTCTAAAAAAAATTAAAAATATAGAACACAAATTCATAATTATTTTCTGAAAAAAATATCTTACTTAAAAGGAGAGATAATTTATTAGTTCTCCCATTTTTACCTAACACATTATTTAGTAAATTATTTTGAAAAAAACATTATAAGGTCAACATTTCTTGTCACTGTTGACCTTTTGATCATTCTGTCTATTTTTTCAAGTTTTAACCGTTATATTCAGCATAAATAGAAAGAAATAACTGAGTAACATGATCATTTTGTATCGCACTATGGATGTCCTGAAAGCTAAAATATGTTTGGTTAAAAATTTAAAAAAATAGACAAAATGATCAAAAGGTTAACAGTGACAAAATATAGGGACCATATAATATATTTTTCAAAATAGAAGGACTAAACAATGTGTTAAATAAAAAGGTAGGAACTAATAAATTATTTACTCTAATTAAAAATAGTTTAATATATAATGACGTAAATTTGTCTTGAGTTAACATTATGTGACAGTGAATGTCAATAATTGAATCTCAATATATGAATGTCAATAACTGAATATGTTTATATAAATGTCAATAACTGAATCTCAATATAATAAGATAAAAATGTCGAAGTCTAATTGTCATGAATTTTCTCAATTAATTTATGACGAAAATGAATCTATCACAAAATAATATCGGTTATTGTTGTTAAAGTTAATAACAATTATTTATGACAAAAACAAATCCGTCCTAGAAAATACTATGTATTATGACGATATAACATTGTCATCAATTAATATAATCAGGGGCGGAACCAGGGGGTTGGCCGGGGCTCCAGCCCCGGCCGGCCGTCCGAGAATTGAGAAAATTTTTTTTTTTAGTAACGGTGTTTCGTAATATTTTGGAGAGAATTATATTGACTCTATGTAATATTATATCAATGTTTAAAAGTAGATGAGATGGTTAAGGATCTTTGCTTTTATTTGAGAGGTCCTGTGTTTGATTCCCTTCAACCTCATTTTATTTTTAAATGAACTCTTTATTTTTATTTTCATAACACTTTTGAATTCATTTTTAATATATCTTTACCATTAAAAAAATAAACATATTTAATATTCAATTAGTTCAATGCTAGTTTGTAAAAAAAATGATAACATTTTTACAGTTTTAATATAATTTTGCACAGCCCTAACGGACTGCACTTTGAAAATTTACCGTCAACCGCACAGTTAATTCCGATTTTTTTTAACGTTTTGAAATTTTTTTTTATTGATGTGTTTGAGTCCCGGGTCATTCGAGGTCCTGGTTCCGCCACTGAATATAATGGTGACAATTATTAAATAATTGTCACAATGATATTATACTACATGACAAAAAAAATAAAATTGTCATTACAAGGTAAAGATAAATGACGAAATCTAGTTTGTCTCAATTTTATTCAATTAATTTATGACGAATAAAAAAACCATTGTGAATTTTTTTCTATGATGACGATAGAATTGTCATCATTAATATTATTTTGTCAAGAAAAGTTTCTCCATCCAATTTTTTTATATTAAAATTTGCCTCTAAATTTATTAAGCTATGATGTTTTCCTATCGTCACAAATCATATTAAATTGTGACGAAATTGTTTATTATTCAAGACATAAAAAAAGGTTGTCATAAAAAAACCAAAATAATGACAATTTTTAATTGTTTGTCATTAATAAGTAATTATTGGTGACGAAGTATTATGCGTCACTAAAGAAAATGTCATAAAATGTTAATTTTCTTGTAGTGCGCGAGAGATCTAAACCTTTCAATGATAGGTCTGAAAATCACAAGATCATTATACCAGCTGCTGAAATCGACATACACCAAAGTAAATCGGATGAGGAAAAGATAGAGTAAGGAACAATGATACTCTAATGCAGAACGAAGAAAATATGGCTTACCAGTACCGTGTTTCGAGCTCACCCAGTGATTGTATGTTCAAATCAACCATGGAGATAGAGAGGGATGAGAGAGATGAAGCTTGCGTAACCTAAACTGGGGTTTGGGATTGAGAGAGGGTTTATATATCAGTTGAAATTTCAGTCAAATGATATAGAGCGCCTAAAATTTGGTATGGCCGCGTAAGTGAAATTTCATTTGCCGCTTTTTTGTTTTCGGCATACAATGACATTCATTTATTAGAAGTGTCATCTGTTGAGCGCATCAAATTTAACGAAAACGCGCGTTTTCTTTGGATGACAGGATTCTGTAATCGTAATGTCATCTGAGAAAACGCATTTTTTATTTCGCCTTCAGATAACATACAGTTAAAATACTATCACAAAAATATTCAGACGACACGAAAACAAATGTCTGTCATGTATCTTGTGTCATGTGAAAGGGAAAATGGCATAGTGACGGGGGAGAAAAATAAGCACCCGGCAGAAGGAACTCAACAGAAGAAACATCCCGGATCAACTTCTGCTATTCCCCCCAGCACACAGACTCAGCGTCAAGACAGTTCGAAGCCTAGTCAGCAACCCAAATCCAAATCCAACCAAGTTCAAGTCAACATTAGAAAATAGATGTTTTTAACTTGTGTAATCTTTATGTTTGTTGCTGCTGTGTTTCGAACTTCGTTGAGTTAATATATTAACGTATCTTTTTCAAACAACTGAGTTATTTACTTATTGTTTCGTGCTTATCTGCTGTGTTGATCTAATGCATGACCTTTCTCACATGTTTACTTACTTAAAAACTCATTGAACAAAGTAAACTAAAACTTGTGAACAAAATTTGTACAAGTACTTGGCCACTGAGTAAAACTACTCAGCTCCAACTAACTTACTCAACTTACTTCCACTTTGATAATTGAACTTAATCTTCCTCTTAACCAAGTATCAAAACTGAGTAAAGATAAAATGTTCCAAGTGCTGACCTTCTTCTGAAGCTGACCTTAGACCTACTTAATTAAACCTTAAAATGTTTAAAGTAAAACTAAGTTAGTGGTTTAACCCTTACGGGGGAGAATCTTCAGAAATTAAGAAAAGGTCAACTATCATGGGGGAGCTCAACACTGAGTTCCTTACTGAATATTTTTGCCAACATCAAAATAGGGGAGTTTGTTGAAACACCTTTCCATATGGTTTTGATTGACAAAATTATTTAAGTTGAATTAAGTTTCCATGATAAAAATATTCTAACACATTAAATTTAAATGCTTTGATTTATTTGTACTAATGTGTTTGTTTAATGTTGAGTAATTTAATTCATAAGACATTAAGCTGTAAAGCCCAAAGGCCCACAAGAGAAAGTCAAGCCCAAGTCAACGTTTGAAAGCCACATGGCCCAAGCAGATCAAAACGCAGCTCAAGCTGAATGAAACGCAAGCCTAGCAATGAGAAGGATCGAGAATCCTTCGACCAAAAGCTTCAAGACGAAGCTGCTGAGTTGTGCGACAAAGAAGTCAGATCAGTGGCTGACCTGAACAAACTTGAAGACAAAGTATTTCTACTTTGGGTAAAGTTCAGAAGACGCAGAAAGCTGTCTGGAAGACTTTGCCAGAAATGTGAAAACATTCTGTCCAGCATGAAGAAAAGCTGCTGAGCACTGCAGAAGATAGAAGATACAAGAATTTGATTGGCCGAGGACGCTGAGCACGTACTGAGTGAAAGCGACAGGAAGCCGTTTCCCTCCAACGGTTATTTCGAAATTCGAAATTACCGGTGCATCAAGTGTCACTATAAATAGGCCACTCAAACGCTTCATTCGATGCAGATCTTCAATTAAGTTGAAACGCTGACCAAATTGATATTCAAAATTCTGTTAAGAAAAGAAAAGCAAATCTTACACTAATTCTAATCTTGTGTAAAAGTCTAGAGTGATTTTATTTCATCTAAGGTGTTCTTAGCAATTGTTGTTTAGAACAAAAATACTTATCATTTCTAGAAGTATAGAAAGGAGAAGCTGTGTACTCGGTCATAGTACTCAGCGGTAGAAATAGGATTGAGTAGAGGAATAGAGGAAGGTACTCTTGTATACTCAGTTTCTATTGTAAAAGGTTTGTGATCTACCTTTAAAGAGCTCAATAGAGGATTCTAAAAAGCTCGGAAGGAATTCCGGGGACTGGACGTAGTCGGAGAGGCCGAACCAAGATACGTCTGTTGAGTAATATCTTTCTAACCCTTATCTCCTTAACATATTGCTTGCTATAATACTGCCTAGTTAAAATACTAAAAAGAACATAAGCTGAGTTGAGTGAACTGTGAAGCTGAGTTCAGGAATAGACTCAAGTGCTATCTCCTGACTCAAGGACAGATTCAGACTTAGTCACCTATTGACTAAGCTTGTATCTAAAACTTACTCAGTATCACTGTGCTAAAAGACTTTGAAAAAGTCTAATTTCAAATTAACAGTCAGCCTAACGTGAAAAATTTTAAATAGTTCCTAACCCCCCCTTGGAACTAACATTGTCACGTTACACGGGACCAACACTCGGTACCGTAAAAATAATAGTAGCAGAAAGTAAAGATGACAGATTCAGTAATTTAGGAGTTCTAACTCGTCCCAAACTATTAAGAATAATCAGTTTTTCAAGCTTTGGACAAGAAATCACAGCATCATCCTATAAACAATCTTTTTTAATGATTTAGAGGCAATAACGAGCCGTGAATCCCATTACAGTTGATTATAATTCAAATGATTCGAGTGCCACACTACCAGATACAACATTTTCAATCATATGAGTAACCAACTTTGAATTGATAAGGGTAATATTGTCTTTATATATAATATGATAAGTAGAGATATATACTTGAATTAGTCAATGTACAATTGTGAAAGGATAGGCTTGGATCGGAAATGAATTCTTTGAATTTGTATTTTCTATTTTACTATAACTACTTGATTTGTAAATGTCTATTTAAAAGGCATCAGTGTCTAATAAAAACTCAGTTGAGGTGTGCGACATTTTAAGCTTCGACGTAGCCAAGGCGGCTATGATGGATTTGTGAGGTTTATTTGTTTGACACGGAGCTCTTCTAGTCTGTCCTCATATTTCTTTAACCTCTGCCCATTCACAGTGAAGCGTGATCCTTTGTCGCCCTCTATTTTTACGACTCCGAATGGGTAAATGCGTGTGATAGAGAATGGACTGCTCCACCAACTTTTAAGCTTTCCAGGAAAGAGTCTTAACCGCGAGTTGTAGAGTAGAACTTTGTTTGTCACCTATGCTGAATGTTTGCTTGAGGATTCGCTGATCATGCCTTTTTTTTGTTTTCTCCTTGTAGATCTTGGCATTTTCGTAAGCTCATAATCTGAATTCCTCAAGTTGATCAAGTTGCAATAGTTGGTGAGTATATGTGGCTTTTCCATCAAAGTTAAGAAAGTGAGTAGCCCACAAGGCTTTGTGTTCTAACTCAACGGGTAAGTGAATAAGGGGACATGCCAATAGGAGTTTTATATACGGTCCTATAAGCCTATAGTGCATCGTCTAATCTTAGAGACCAATCCTTTCTAGATGCACTAACCGTCTTCTCTAAAATGCATTTTAATTCCCTATTGGAAATTTCAACTTGTCCGCTTGTTTGTGGGTGATAGGATGTTGCTACTTTATGAGAAACGCCATATTTTTACAACAATACATCGAAATGACGATTGCAAAAGTGTGATCCTCCATCACTAATAATGTCTCTTGGGGTGCCGAAACGAGTGAATATATTCTTTTTCAAGATATTCACTACGACCCGAGAGTCATTAGTAGGAAGAGCAACTCTTCCACCCATTTTAACATGTAATCTACTGTCATGAGCATGTATTGATTGCTATGGGACATTGGAAAAGATCCCATAAAATCAATTCCCCGTACATCAAATATCTCACAATTCAAGATGGAATTGAAAGGCATTTCATGACGGCTAGAAATATTTCCAGTTCGTTGGCACCTATCACAAGTTCGAGTGAATTGAAAAGCATCTTGAAATAGAGTGGACCAATAGAACCCGCATTGCAATACCTTAGCGGTCGTTTTTTCCGGCCCATGGTGTCCTCCCGATTCTTTAGAGTGACAAAACTCAAGTACCGTAGCTGCCTCCTCTTGTGGTATACACCTCCGGATGATGTTATCACCTTAAATCTTGAACAGATATAGTGGAATGCCTCGCTTAAATATTGATTTGAAAACATTCATATAAAGAAACTCTGTAATGGAATTTACTGTAGTAAATGAAGAACACTTAAATATTGATTTGATTGTAAAAATGTAATTCATAAACATATAACATTAAACATAAATGTATGTAGAGATTCAAGAAAGAGAGAATGAAGTTTAAAGGGAATGATGATCTCTCTATCCTTTACATGTAGTCTTCTTCTTCTTCCTTGATCTTTGTTTCCACAATTCACTTGTAGAATGATAGGTTGCTCTCTAATTGTTTTGTAGTTTAAAGGCTTTATCCGCCCAATGAGCGTTTAACATTTTTTACAATCTTGATAGTAATTTTATTAAGGGGTCACCGTTGGTCATTGAACTTACATGATTGTCTCAAAATGATCACTCAATTTCAATTTGTCTCAATAAAATCACTCGATTTTGAGTTTTGTCTCAATCAAGTCATTACGGCGAGTTCATTGATAAAAAAAAGTACTGGAATGATGACATTAGTGACATGTCAACATGTCAGCATGAGTTAACCCAGAGCTCTGACTAAAACAGCATGTGTCATCCACGTATGTATCACTCGGTTGTCATGTGTCTGTTATTTTTATGGAAAAAAATAGTTTTTTTCCATAAAAATAACCGACACATGGCTTCAATGTGTCATTCGATAAAATATCTGAGTTGACTAATGCTGACGTGTCAAGCATGATGATACTTTTTAGGGTTAAGGTACAAAAATACCTCTAACATTTTGGGTCAGGAGTAATTTTACCCTTAACGTCTAAAATTGTGCAATTTTATCCCTACCGTTGGAAGCCAAGAGCAATTTTACCATTAATATTGATAAGTTGGGTTAATTTGATAAATAATTCATCAACTGTCTTCTCGGTCATGAATCTTGATATCTACACTTCACATGTGCGTCATTTTATTAGTATCAAATCACAAACATATGTATTGGATGTGAAAAAAAAACAAATTAGACAAAAAAATTCAAAAAATTCACCGAATTTATAAATATTAATCTCCAATTTTATTATTAAATTACAAAAACCATGAAATCATTTTTTTAGAACGAATTGATATGAAATTGGTGCAAAATAAAAAACAAAAATGTCTGTGTTTTATAATAGTATTTGAAATTGATCCAAATTATCAACGTTAAGGGTAAAATTGCTCTTTGCTACAAACGTTAAGGGTAAAATTGTACCATTTTAGACGTTAGAAGTAAAATTGCTCCTGACCCAAAATGTTAAGGGTATTTTTGCACCTTAACCCTACTTTTAACCATTGAAATTGCTAGAGTGACCTAATCAAGATAAAACTTAAAATTGACTGATTTTATTGAAATTAATTGAACATTTTGAGACAGCCATATAAGTTTGATGACCAATGCTGCATTTAACTCCTTTATTAAGGGTGGAAATTGAAATTTAGCAATTTTATTAACACCAATGCAAATAAAAACTCAAGTTGCATTTTGACCCCTCATAAATCATCTTTATCCTCCGCCATCGTTCTTCTTTCTCAGTCTCTGGTTTTTCAAAATTATGTCAGCTTCAATACACCATTTCTGCTCTTTCCCCCTCGCCTCGAAGCCCACTTCAGCTTCAATTGGTCCCGAGTCAGGGAGGCTAGGTGCTAGTAGAGTGAAGTGCTGCGCAGCAACAACCACTGAGTCCAGCCGAGTGACGGTGAAGAACGGGAATGATTCGTTGGAAATTTGCCGAGTCCTCAACGGAATGTGGCAAACAAGCGGCGGCTGGGGCCGTATTGACCGTGACGACGCTGTCGAAGCTATGATGAAGTATGCGGACGCCGGCCTCTCCACCTTCGACATGGCCGACCATTGTATGTACAAAATCTTTCTACTCTATAACCTTAATTTTGCTTTTCTCTAAATTGTGCATTTGATTTTTAGGGTTTTGATCATCCATGGCCATAGATTTTTTTTTCTCAACCCCAGCAAGTTCTTACAAAATTTGGGGATTTGGAGAAAGGCCTCAACTTTTATGTATTTTCATCAATTTGTCCGTGTAAATTACACCTATAGCATCTCAATTTTGATCTTACTTCATTTATGGTACCTAAATTTCAAAACCGGATGTAAAGTATTCCATTTCTAAACCATTTTCAAAGTTTTCTCTCTTAATAGCCAAATTCTCTCCTAAATAAACTATGAACTCAAAACCAAAAATTCAATAAATAAAGTTAGTTGTCATTGGAGTGATCAAATATTATAGAACTCATATGTTAATAAATGATAAAGTTCAAGGACTTTATATATGTTTTTGAAGTTCAAAAGCCATAAATGTAATTTACCCCAGTTTGTCCCTATTTGTTCAAGAATTTGAGTCAATCTTTTCCGTTTAGCTACGTTTTTTTAGAAATAATTTCGAGGTGTCCTTTTCCATTTCAGATTCCGTTTCTTTTCTGTGCAAAAGGTTACCTGCTATTGGAGTTACCAAATATTATAAGAATCTTATGTTAGTAAAAGATAAAGTTGAAGAACTTTCATATCTTTGAAGTTATGGGGCGATAAAAAAAAATATAATCAAAGTTGAGGGGCCAGGGCCATAAATGTAATTTAGCCAATTTGTCCCTATCGGTTCAAGAATTTGACCAAAATGCCCCCAAAAGGAGAATTGCCGTTTACAAGTAGGCCATATGCTCCCTATGCTTTAATATAGACCATCAAATGTAGTGGAAATAAATGGTGGAGAACCAGACATGTAAGTAGATAAGATAAAAATTAAAAATTACTAAAATTTAGGAGAAAAGGCTTTTATTTTTAGTTTTTCCCCCTTTTTTGGGAGCTAACAAGTCAGACCAAAAGTTCAAATATTTCTTCTTTCTATCTGGGGATAATTGGGCTCTTCTATTAAAATGTCACAGTGCATATGCCATTCTTTAGGGAGCTTCACCTTCAGTAGAAGGATTGGTGAATTTAGAAACATCAGTTTGAAGCCATTGCAATGTGTTTTAACCGAAGATAACCGGAAAATTATAGTGAAAAATGGGAAGGATTCATTAGATATATGTAGAGTTGTGAATGGGATGTGGCAGACAAGTGGAGGATGGGGCAATATTAATCGAGACAGTGCTGTTGATTCTATGCTTCAATATGCTGATGCTGGACTTGCTACTTTTGATATGGCTGATATATGTAATTGGATTGCAAATATATTGCTTCTATTTTGTCTATGTTGCGCAGAAACTCATTTCAGTAGCGTTTCTACCACAGTTATTAAAGGCGCGCCTCGGCTAAGGCTCCAGCCTTAGCGCCTCTGGAGCCCAAAGGCGGGCGCGGTCAGTCAGGCGCACGCCTCGGCTACCTTAGGGTATTTTAGGGTTGAGGGTATTTTAGGGTTTTTAAAGTTCAGAAAATAAAAGAAAAGCAGAGACAGACAAAGATAGACAGTTTTTACTCCACATATCGCAGCAGACATTTTGCTCTTTTAAAATGAAAGTGCCTATCAAACTAGAGGAGTAGGAAAAAATGTTGCAAATGTATCTAGTTCAAGTGTTAGGTCTAAGGCTAAGGCGAAAGATAAGGGTAAAATGCCTCTTATAGATGATGAATCCGACTTTGTAGATGATGAGTACATTGATGAGGAAGGTGACAATGATGATGAGATTGAGAACCTTATTCAAGAAGCATATGATGATGGAAGTGATGATGATGATGATTATGGTTCCGATGAAGATTAGGAAGGAAGACTAGGAAGTTAAAGATTAGTTGTTTACTAGAGTCAAGACTATTAGTGTTTTCTTTAGTTTTAACTTTTAAGTCGGAATTATGAGTTTATGATTATGCCTTGGTAGTTAACTAGAACTTAACTCATGTATTTTATGGTTTTATTGTTGGTATTTGACTATTTGTGATTATTTTGTGACTAGTATTATGAATTTATGATTTTTTTTGTGCGCCTCGAGTCGCTCGGGCGCGCGCCTTAAGTTGCGCCTTGCGCCAAGGCTCCAGGACCCCCTTGTGCCTTTAATAACTATGCTATACGCATAGTTGTTAAAGGCGCGCTTCACTCAAGGCTCAAGGTAGTGAGCTTTGATTGCACAAAGCGAGGCGCGGTTTAAAAGGCTCTCGCCTTGTGCGCCTCGCCTATGCCTCTTGAAGCCTTAATCAATGCGTGCCTCGGTATATACTGTTTTCACTAGTTTTTTTTAACTGTTTTGTGTAAACAAATGGCTTATTAATCTCAACCACTAATCTTATTTAAATAAGATTAAACTTAACCCTTGATTTAAATAAGAATATCAAGAGACATAGCTAAATATAGAAAGACTAGAGAGGGATTAAGAGCAGAAACTGCGACAGACCCACAAAAGAACAAGAGACATTAGCATATAGCGTTTCTCTATGGAGAGGACAATATTAATTTGGAGGATGATCTTGATGATGATTATTAGTTTTTATTTTTTGCGTTCTTTTTGATTGACAATGAATGATTATTAGTTTAGTAGCGCAATAGAGTATATATATATTTCTACGCCTCGTGTTCCTCAGGCACGCGCCTTCCATTGCGCCTTGAGCCTAGGCTCGAGGACTCCTTAGTGCCTTAGTGCCTTAGTGCAGCTTGTGCCTTTAACAACTATGCCTGTACGACCCAGTGTCCAGGCTCGTTTATGTAAATATTGAAAATAGGAAACGCGTTTATGGTTTAGAAAACCATTTCCATCGGCAAACACAATCCAATTGAAATTCCAATTTTGATTCTAGCTAATTGAAATTTACTCTTTAGCTAGAACTTCTTAAAAAGGGCGGCCCGGTCGCATTACGCGTCCCCGCTGAGCGAGGGTCCGGGGAGGGGTCCCACCACAAGGGTGTATTGGGGGCAAGCCTTCCCTTGCCAATTTAATTGGCAAGAGGCCGCTCCTAAGACTCGAACCCGTGACCTCTGGTCACACGGCAACAACGTTTTACCGTTGCGCCAAGGCTCGCCCTCTTAGCTAGAACTTCTTAATTGATGAAAATTTCCTTTCATAATTTCTAATCATTCCTATTCTCTGCTCACTCAAATCATTTATAGACTATAAATATCAATTTTTATTATTACTCACTTTTCATTGTTTTCTCAATAATTATATTATGTATTTTTTATTATTGTTATGCTTATGATAAGAGTTGTTCTTATGTATTCACTTTCATCGTGTCCATTTCCATATCCGTGTTTGTTTCCGTTTCCGTGCAACATAATCTTTTGTCATGCCTTCGATATGGTTGATTGTACATGTCAGATATTAATATAAAACCATGATTGAGCCTTAACTATCAGCTCGAGCTTTTAGTTCAATCGGTTCCATGACATGGTATCAAAACCTCTTGGACCAATCGATGGCAACGACATTAATTTGTGGAATTAAAAACACATAGTGGGATGGGCCTGGCTTGTACACCTTGCAAGCCCAAGAGGCATTTGCGTGTGGGTGTGTGTCAGAGATTAATATAAAACCATGATTGGGCCTTAACTATCAGCTCGAGCTTTTAGTTCAATCGGTTCCATGACAATACCTGATTATTTAGTTGAATGGTAAAGCAAGTTATATAGATGATTTGAATCTCTTAATCAGAGCTGAGTCACTTTGATGATGCCATTTTCACATATTTTGTTACATTATTGTAAATATAGAGTAGTTTATTGCCTTTTCTCCATGCCCAAGGTTTGAATTTCTCATGGTTTTGTCTCCCTTATAGATGGACCTGCAGAAGATCTTTATGGAATTTTCATTAATCGAGTTCGCCGTGAACGCCCACCCGAGTTCTTGGAGCAAATTAGAGGGTGAGCTATGATTACATTAATGTTATTATGGCTATGGTTTAATAGATGCTATTTCAGATGATAACGAGTTGGTATGTGCCTTAGTTTTTATGCGTACGAAACCTAACATTTAGAAACGAAAGGCTTGTTTGGTTTAGCTTTTGATATTGTTTACCGTTTGCTTGTTGTTGTTGTTTGTTGTTGCTCGTTATGGATAGATATTAGCTTCTAAAATATCGATTCAACATCTGTTTCTCAATCTTAATTAAACATTTTATATCTACTGCTTGGAGTAAAACAACAGAAAGAAGAACCAAAAGGACCCGAAATCTTACCGTGCGCTTACCTAATGTGTTTATGCTTTGCAGTCTTACTAAGTGGGTGCCTCCACCGGTTAAGATGACAAGTAGCTTTGTGAGGGAGAACATCAATGTTTCACGAAAGAGAATGGATGTAACTTCCTTGGACATGCTACAGTTTCATTGGTACTATTTCCCCCCTTTGATGGAATAAATGCTATGATAATGCTCCATTGGACCATTATTTCACGTTGATTGTCTGGTTAGAAATAATGCCCATGATAGTGCGCTGTAAACTAGGGTGAAATCGGATAAAGATTATCCAATTTTAAAACTGCAAAGAAGTCAGACAAAGATTGTCCGACTTCTTCACATTGTACCAGTAATGCTCGGGTTACGGTTTTATCAGACATCCAGCAAGGAAGTCAGACAAAGATTGTCTGACTTCTTGTTGGAAGAAAATCTTCCTTGTTGGAAGACGTTTCAAAAGCAGCATGGTTCTCCGTCCTGCTTTTGGGTGGGAATCTCCACAATATGAAGAAGTCGGACAATTTCAAATTTCATTGGTACTATTTCCCCCCTTTGATGGAATAAATGCTCTGGATAATGCTCCATTATTATTTTGCGTTGATTGCCTGCTTAGAAATAATGTCTTGTGATAGTGCTATGTAAACTAGGGTGAGATCGGATAAAGATTATCCGATTTTAAAACTGCATAGAAGTGGGACAAAGATTGTCCGACTTCTTCGCATAATGCTAGGTTATGGTTTTATCCGACATCCAACAAGGAAGTCGGGCAAAGATTGTCTGACTTCCTTGTTGGAAGTCATTCCAAAAGCAGATCGTGCTGCTTTTGGGTGGGAATCTCCACAATGTGAAGAAGTCGGACAATTTGTCCGACCTCTTTGCAATTTTAAGATTGGATAATCTTTATCTGACTTCACCTTAGTTTACATAGCACTATCACGGATATTATTTCTAATCGGACAATCAACATGAAATAATGCTCCAATAAAGCATTATCCAGAGCATTTATTCCATTTGATGTCGGGTTTTAAAGCTCGAAGTTAGACTCTGAAAGTTTATTTTTGGCTTAATGTATATTTACACCCTTAAACTTGGCAAGTTTTGCCTGTTGGCACCTTGAACTTTTTAAATAACCTATTACACACTTATAGTTGACATTAAAACCTATAGTTGGTTTTAAAAACCTACCACACACCTAAAGTTGGCTCATTCGGACTTCTTACACACAAAATCGTTGATCTGTCATCTTTGACAGACGAAGTCGTTGTGCGTGCTATAGAAAAAAGAAAAGCGTATTAGTTAAGGCCCAATCATAGATCTTATATTACTCTCCGACAACCTCATATGTCAAAGATGACAAATCGACAATTTTGTGTGCAGGAGGTCCGAATGAGCCAACTTTAGGTGTGTGATAGGTTTTTAATGTCAATTATATGTGTGTGATAGATTTTTAAAGCCAACTATAAGGCCTTGTTTGATAAAGCACTTAATTACTTAAATTAAAATATTAAGCACTTATTTAATTTAAGTGCGTTTGATAACGGTTGTTTCTCCACCACTTAAATTAGTTAATTAAGTTAAAAATCACTTATTTTGATAAGTCAAAATATTTAACTTAATAGTTTAAGTTAAACATTATCAACAAATATTTTTATAAAAGTTAAATCATTCAATACTTTCAGCACTTATAATATTCAGCACTTAAAATTCAGTACTTATTTTTTCAGCACTTAATTTTCAGTTTTATCAAACAGCACCTAAGTGTGTGATAGGTTATTTAAAAAGTTTAAGATGCCAATAGGCAAAACTTGCCAAGATTAAGGGTGTAAATATACATTAAGCCTTATTTTGTTTTTAGTTAACAGTAAGTGATTTTCGAGAATCTAGAGATAGCGCGATTCTTTTGGTGTTGATTTTCTGCTTTTATGGAACTTATATAGGTGGGATTATTCAAATACTGGCTACCTTGATGCTCTTAAACATCTTACAGACCTAAAGGAAGAAGGTCAGTGTTGTTTATGTTTGTTATTGTAATTGAAATGTTAGTCTATATATTTGATTTGATTGATTGCATTACTTCAGTGAGTGTTTTGCAGGTAAAATTAAGACCATTGCTTTGACAAATTTTGACACCGAGAGGTTACAAATAATTCTCGAAAACGATATCCCTGTCGTCAGCAATCAGGTGATTTTTCAAAACTTCAAATTCAAACATCTTTTTAGAACTGCATTTTTCTGTAGGGTAAATTACACCAATGGCTAAACTTCAAAACATAACATAAAAGTCACTCAACTTTACACTTTCTAACATTATGACCTATGTTGCATGAAAACAGAAGCGGAAACGGATACTGGGAAACGTAATTTCTAAAAAACATAGGAAACGAAAACATGGAGG
This sequence comes from Euphorbia lathyris, assembly GCF_963576675.1. NCBI lineage: Eukaryota > Viridiplantae > Streptophyta > Magnoliopsida > Malpighiales > Euphorbiaceae > Euphorbia > Euphorbia lathyris. The sequence goes on from NC_088912.1 coordinate 11,666,621, forward strand.
AAACGTGTAAATATTAAAAATATAGGGACATTTATCAATATTAAAAATATAATAATATATTTAAAAAAACAACGAAGAACAATATGAAAAAAGTTCAAGCTCAATTGAGATTCAAGAGACAAGAATTATAGGAGAAAAAAATTTAGGTAAGTTCTTTAAATTGAAGAACAAAAGGAAGGAATTATCAGTCAAATAATAAGTTTCAATTTTCAGAATCTTAATCTGAATAGGAATTTCAAAATAGGAAGTTTGAATTTCCATAATTTTAAAAACTGAGAGACATGTTCCATATTTTGATTAATTACGGAAACATTTCGTATCAGTTTCCGAGAGTTTCTGTTTTTTCACAATTTCGGGCCGGAGGTGGTCCAGTTGTTAAATCCTTGAAAACCGTTCGAACCTGCTCGAACCGGCCGGTTCAACCATGAACCGGTTAAGCGGTTTGGTCCGGTTTGCTTTTAGGCATGTTTACTTTAAAAAATATATATAAATTTTGACAAAGGTAGGATTCGAACCTTGGACCTTTGATCTATAAACTCTAATACTCACCACTATACTACCATTTCACTTATGTCTATTATTAACTATTTAAGAATAAATAATAATATTATAACTTAAATAGTTAAAATATGATTTAGTATTATTTTTTTCAATTTAGATAAATATCATTAAAAAATTATTATATTTTCAGGTTAAAAAACATTATTATATTTTCTCAATATTAATACAGTTTAATCAGCATTTGATTTTAAATATATACAAATAAATTTTAAAAATCTAATAAATTTAAATTTAAGTTGAATTATAAAATACATATCCTATTAGCATATTTACATGTTAGTTATTAATAAAAAATAATCACTATTAATTTTAAAAGTATATATTTTCTTTAATTTTTATATTTATTTGTCATGTTAAATTTATTAATTTGATATCATGTTTTGATACTAAATAAAGGTGCTTTCTATGGTTACTTTGTTTTTGACAAAATACCATTACTTGGTGTGTTTTCACCATTGGATGGTGGAGTATAAAATTAATCCGATGGTGAAAACACACAAAGTAAGGCTTACTTTGTTAAAAACAAAGTAAGCATAGCCTTTACCCTAAAATGTTATTATATTAGTATAATTTTTATGAATATAGTTGATATTATACTATGTTATAAGATTAAATATGAATAAAAATATAATTTGCACATGATTTTTGAATACCGGTTGAACCCCGGTTGGATCCCGGTTAAACCTCAAACCCTTGACCATTTGTCTTTTCCGGTTATTTGACCGGTCCGGTTTTGACAATCATGGTTAACAACCTCAAAATGAAAATGTTCAAGAATTAAAATCCTTTAGAAAGACATTTACCATGAAAACCGCATTTTTTATTTTCCAAAATCACCATTTCTGTTGCTTTCTCCCTCTAAAAATTCACTTTCCTAACCAAACAACACCTAAATGACTTTAAAACAAAAATTTTGAAGAATGAAAGTTGCTAAGATATATCATCAATTCTTGGAATTTTTTTTATTTTGATGTCGTCAACAGTCATTTTGAGGCGTTGATTGAAGTTTAGTGACCATAATGTTAGAAAGTGTAAAGTTGAATGCCTTTTATGTCACGTTTTGAATTTTGATCATTTTGTGGCATTGTTTGAAGTTTGGTGACCAGAAAGTGTAAAGTTGAGTCGCTTTTATGCTACGTTTTAAGTTTAGTGGTCATACAAATTCAGTGTACATGGATGTAATTTACTCTCTTTCTGTAATCTGTATATTATAGCTGATTGTAACTGGTATGTTGTGATTCCATCAGGTGCAACATTCAATTGTTGATATGCGTCCTCAGCCGAAAATGGCAGAGCTCTGTCAACTTACGGGCGTTAAACTTATTACGTATGTGTATATATACGTGTTATAATTTGAGTGGTCAAGAATCAATTTTTAAGCACCAATATAAAACTTCTCAAAATTAAGCTATACTGTGTTTAAGATTCTTAACATGTAAAACATTGTGTCTAATAGAAAAATTGGATTTAGACCTAATAGGCCAAAAAAATTAGAATTTTGGATTTAAGGAGGGTCTAATAGGCCAAAAAAATTAGAATTTTGGATTTAGAGGGAGGCCTGACAGACCAAAACAATTTAGAATTTTGGATTTATAGAGCGTCTAACAGCACTTGTGCCAATTTTTAGCGTGCTGAATAGCACCGCAACAAAATTTCTTGGAGACAGGGGCCGGAATCACCACAGCCTCAAATTTTGTGGAAACAGAGGGGGCTGAAACTACCCCTGTCATGGTGGTTCCAGCGGCCAGCCCTCCCTGTATCCGCCCGTGGCTGTAGCATTTATGCATTTTGTGCCCATTTCTGTTTGAAGGCTATAAAGGGCGACCCGGTGCACTACGCATCCCCCCTAAGAAGAGGATCCGGGGAGGGGTCCCACCACAAGAGTATATTTGGGACATGCCTTCCCCTGCCAATTTTTTGGCAAGAGGCTGCTCCTAAGACTCGAACCCGTGAGCTTTCAGTCATACGACAACAACGTTTACCGTTGTGCCAAGGCTCGCCCTCTTCTGTTTGAAGGCTATGTTTTAGAAATAATGTTTCCTGGTGTTCATGTCCGTGTACATTTTCGTTTCGGTTGTCCGTTTTCGTTTCCATACAGAGATGCGTGTTTTGCTTGCACTATTTATTTGATTTCAATTGAGACAAATGTGCAGATATGGAACTGTGATGGGTGGGTTGTTATCCGAGAAATTCCTTGATACGAACTTGGCAATTCCGTTTGCTGGGCCACCTTTAAACACTCCTTCCCTCCAGAAATACAAAAGGGTAAAGATATAACATCTATGTTGCACAGAAACTCTTTCATTAGCATTTCGTGTCTGTTTCCATTTCTGTTTTCATTACTGTTTCCTAGCTAAATTTTTAGAAATAAGGTTTCCGTTTCTGTTTCCGTTTTCGTGTAATTAGATTTTGGTTTCTGTTGCAGATGGTGGATGCTTGGGGAGGATGGGGCCAGTTCCAAGTTCTGCTTCAGACCCTTAAAAAGATAGCTACTAAACACGGTGTAACCATTCCAACTGTTGCTGTAAAATACATACTAGATCAGGTAAATACTAGCTTTCCTGAAATCATCTCTACTATAGTTATTCTTAAGGGCGAGTTAGTGTCGTATTTGTGTCGTGTCAGTAGAGTCAAATGAGTTATACCTAATCCGATTTAAAACAAATTTGATTCAAAACAAAATTGTGTCATAATCGTATCAATCCAATCGGGTTAGTTTTCATTTTGTATCCTGTTTGCAGGTCATATGTAATTTATTAGGGGTGTTAACAAGCCGAATCGATACCGAACCTAGGTAGGCTCGGCTTAAGAATCTACAAGGTTGGGTTTGGCTCGAACTCGAAGCTTGTCAAGCTTAAAATTTTAGGCTCAGCTCAAGCTCAAGAGGACCAAAAATAGGCTGGGCTCGAGAAAAGCTCGCAAACGGCTCGATTGAATTAAAAGTTCATTAAACAAATTTAACAAGTAATTTACAACATATTTGAAGATATAATTATAAAATTAAAAGTCAATGAAACATAATCAAGCTTGTTCACGAGTTTTCGAGTCGAGCCTAAAGAAGCTCAAGCTCAAACTTGTTAATGCTCGCGCCGGATCCCCGTTAAGCTGAGGTTTGACCAAGCTATGAACGAGCCTCCTGAACTTGCTTGAAGTGACCTATTGGCTCCTAAATTTGTTTAAACCAAACATATTGGTTCCCTAAACTTGCTTAAAGTGATACGTGCTCCAACCTAAGCTTAATCATGCCATGTTAAGCAACTCGAAAGGGCTAATTGGTCGTTTTGAGACCATTAGATTCTTCTGGACAAGTTTGAGGGGTTAGAGATGGGATATAAATTACATCCATGGCCACTGCACTATTAAACCTCAAAAAGTAAGATAAAAGTCGCTCAACTTTACACTTTTTGATATTATGACCATTAAACTTCAATTAACACCTCAAGATGGAAAATTCTAACAATTTGATATTCTAAGCAACTTAAACTATTCGAAGTTTTTGTTTTGAGGTTATTTAGATGTTGTTTGGTTAGGAGAGGGAAAGTAAATTTTTAGAGAGGAAGCTCCAGAAACGATGATTTTGAAAAATAAAAAATATGTTTCCATGGGTGTAATTTACCCGTTAGAGGCCATATCATGAAAATGAATAAAGTTCAGTAGCCATGGGTGTAATTTACCCGTTAGAGATATATTGGTCCTGTTTGGCAATTAGCTGTTAGCTGATAGTTGATTACCTTTTTGGTTAGCGGATTTGACTAGCTGGTTTGACTACCGGATTGTGTGAACTTGTTTGGTAAAACTTAGTTGATTGCTAATAGCTGTTTGTCTAAAATGACAAATAAGGACATGATAAAACATTTATTTGGGATTAAAGAGTATTAATTAGGGGTAAAAATGTCCATAAAAAGATATGGAAAAATAAGCTAATTGAAAAAACTCATAAAATGAGCTTTTAACTCAATAAGCTCTTTCAAACCTCTCTTCACCAAACACTACTATTAGAGTTTTGACTTGTCAAAACTTCTAAAGTGGTTCAAACTACTAATTTTACTCCCGAAAGCTCTTCGTGTTGGGCATATAATTAAATTTGTGGAACTGCAGCCAGCTGTGGCGGGATCGATGATAGGGGTTCGGCTGGGATTATCGGAGCATATAAAAGATGCAAATGCTATATTTACACTAGCTCTTGATGAGGAAGATGTAAATAACATAAAACAAGCTACCAACAAAGGGAAAGACCTAATCAAAGTGATTGGTGACTGTGGAGATGAATACAGGCGCTAGCTAATGAACTAGTTATGGCTTGAGGTATATTTCTTTCTCTATGTATATTCCTAAAATGAGCTTATTTATTTCTTTTGCCTTATCAATAGATAATTATATATTTAGTTAAATGAAAGCAGTTCTCAGCATCAATGTTTTTGTAATTAAGATATGTTTGGACAAAGAAAATGTTGCAATTTGAATATATAAAATTTCGTGGCTTTTCTGGACTTGTTAATGGGTGGGTTGGAGATGGGGCGAGTTATTCCATTCCCATCTACAATGGGGATCTCCATCCCCGTCCCTATTAAGAAAAACGGGGATAAATTTGGACCTGTTTCCACCCCAATTAGTTAAATGAAACAGTTCTGAGCATCCATGTTTTTGTAATTAAGATATGTTTGGACACAGAAAATGTTGCAATTGGAATATCATAACTTCTGTACGCTTTTCTAGACGGGGTGGATTGGGTATAAGGCGAGTTATTCCATTCCATCTATAACGGGAATCCATTCCTGCCTCATTAAGAAAAACGGGGATAAATTTGGCCCCGTTTCCACCCTAATGGAGAATAGGGATCCCATTCGTTACAAACGTAATCTTATGGTTTGCAAAATTTTCATTTTTCATTGACCTTGAAAATTTTGAAAAATCATTAGATTTTTGTAATTTGGAAAATCATTAAATAAAAGCAGTTATGAGAATCAAAGTTTTGTAAGAAAGATACGTTGGACAAAGAAAATGTTGTAATTTGAATATCATAATTTCTGTACTGGTAATTCCATCGCTTTTCTAGACTTGTTAATGGAACAGGTTGGGGATAAGGCGAGTTATTCCATTCTCATCTATGACGGGGATGGGGGATCTCCATCCCCGCTTCATTAAAAAAAACTGGGATAAATTTGGAACTGTTTCCACCCCAATTAGTTAAATGAAACAGTTCTGAGCATCCATGTTTTTGTAATTAAAATATGTTTGGACACAGAAAATGTTGCAATTTGAATATCACAACTTGTGTACTAGTAATTTCATCGCTTTTCTAGACTTGTCAATGAGGCGGATGGGGGATAGGACGAGTAAAAGCATCTCCAACAGCCTCTTAGTTGGGGCCTTAAGTTAAAATTTGAGGAGAGAGTTAAAAACCAACTCCAACAGCCTCTAAGAGCCTACTGGCTCCTTATTTTATTTTTATTAATAATTTATTATTGACTAGTCTGTCTCGTCTCACTATGAGAATATGAAGAGTATTGTTGGAGATGATTAGGACTGTAGTCGAGCTGAAGTGAGTTTTGGCCTGTTTAGGCTTGGCTCGTCAGAAAATTGATGAGCTTGAGCTCAACATTCTGTTTATGAGCTGCTCACGAGCTCAACATCAATGTTTTTGTAATTAAGATATGTTGGACAAAGAAAATGTTGCAATTTGAATATCACAACTTGTGTACTGTCGCTTTTCTAGACTTGTTAATGGAGCGGGTTGGAGATAGGGCGAGTTATTCTATTCCCATCTATAACGGGGATCTCCATCCCCGCCCCATTAAGAAAAACGGGGATAAATTTGGACATGTTTCCACCCCAATTAGTTAAATGAAACAGTTCTGAGCATCCATGTTTTTGTAATTAAGATATGTTGGACATAGAAAATGTTGCAATTTGAATATCATAACTTCTGTACTGGTGATTTCATCGCTTTTCTAGACTTGTCAATGAGGCGGATTGGGTATAAGGTGAGTTATTCCATTTCCATCTGTAACGGGGATCTCCATCCCCATCCCTATTAAGAAAAACGGGGATAAATTTGGGCCTGTTTCCACCCCAATTAGCTAATTGTAACAGTTCTGAACATCCATGTTTTTGTAATTAAGATATGTGGGAGAAAGAAAATGTTGCAATTTGAATATCATAACTTCTGTACTGGTATTTTCATCGCTTTTCTAGACTTGTTATCGCTTTTCTAGACTTGTCAATGGGGCAGATTGGGTATAAGGTGAGTTATTCCATTCCCATCTATAACGGGATCCCCATCCCTGCGTCATTAAGAAAAACGGATATAAATTTGGCCCCGTTTTTACCCTAATTGAGAATAGGGATTCCAATTGGGGATGCTTTTTTTAAGGGTTAATTATAAATAGATGTCCTGTGGATTTACGGATTTGCATATAGCTACCTTTGGTATTTTTCGTTACAAATGCAATCCGATGGTTTGCAAAATTTTCATTTTTTATTCACCTTGAAAATTTTGAAAAATCATTAGATTTTTGTAATTTGGAAAATCATTAAATAAACGCAGTTCTGAGCATTAATGTTTTTGTAATTGGACAAAGAATGTTGTAATTTGAATATCATAATTTCTGTACTTGTAATTTCATCGCTTTTCTAGACTTGTTAATGGGGCGGGTTGGAGATAGGGCGAGTTATTCCACTCCCATCTACAATGGGGATCTCCATCCCCGTCCCCATTAAGAAAAACAGAGATAAATTTGGACTTGTTTCCACCCCCAATTAGTTAAACGAAACAGTTCTGAGCATCCATGTTTTTGTAATTAAGATATGTTTAGACACAGAAAATGTTGCAATTGGAATATCACAACTTGTGTACTGGTGTAATTTCATCGCTTTTCTAGACTTGTCAGTGAGGCGGATTGGGGATAGGACGAGTTAAAGCATCTCCAACAGCCTCTTAGTTGGGGTCTTAAGTTAAAATTTGAGGAGAGAGTTAAAAACCAACTCCAACAGCCTCTTAGTGACTTTTCAAATCATTGAAAGCCTCTGAGCTCCTACTGGCTCCTTATTTTATTTTTATTAATAATTTATTATTGAGTAGTCTGTCTCGTCTCACTATAACAATAATAAATAAGGAGAGAATATGAAGAGTATTGTTGGAGATCATTAGGGTTGTAATCGAACCGAGTCGAACTGAGTTTTGGCCTGTTTAGGCTTGGCTCGTCAGAAAATTGATGAGTTTGAGCTCAACATTCTGTTTATGAGCTGCTCGCGAGCTCAACATCAATGTTTTTGTAATTAAGATATGTTGGATAAAGAAAGTGTTGCAATTTGAATATCATGACTTCTGTACTGATAATTTCATCGCTTTTCTAGACTTGTTAATGGGGCGGGTTGGAGATAGGGCGAGGTATTCCATTCCCATCTACAATGGGGATCTCCATCCCTGTCCCTATTAAGAAAAACGGGAATAAATTTGGACTGGTTTCCACCCCAATTAGTTAAATGAAACAGTTCTGAGTAGGGGTGCCAACGAGCTTGTGTAGTTCGCAACCAGTTCGAGTTCGGCTCGATCAAAGCTCGGTCAAAGCTCGGCCCGATTGGGCTCGGCTCGAGGATTAACGAGTCAAAACACGAGCTTTCTTAGGTTCGACTCGAAAGCTTGCGAGCAAGCTCGATTATTTTTTAATATATATTTTACCAATACTTAATTATATAGATATATATACACATTTCAATAATCTTACTTTTTAAATTTTATTAAGAGTCATAAGTTATAAGTCCATTAATAAATTATCACAATTTTTTTGGCCCATACATAATTTATCCAATCCAATATGTTTTAAACTTGGGCCAAGCATAAAAAAATTTGAATTGTTGATATTTTATTTTGTTTATCTAATTACTCTTTATTTTTTCTTTATTCTCAAAATTATTTGTTAAGTTGGATAATAACAATATTAAATTTTGAACTTTAAACTCGAGCCGAATCACGAGCTTTTTTCGAACCGAGCCCATTACAAGCTTGAAAATGTAAAAACCAAACGAGCTCGAGCTGGCTCGAAAAGAATCGAGCTCGAGCCGAGCTTAAAAAATCCAAGCTCGACGAGCTTCGAGCTCGAGCTGAGCCAAGTCAGGTTCGGTATCGGTTCGGCTCGTTGGTACCCCTAGTTCTGAGCATCAATGTTTTTGTAATTAAGATATATTTTGACAAAAAAAATGTTGCAATTTGAATATCATAACTTATGTACTAGTAATTTCATAGCTTTTCTAGACGGGCCGGATTGGGTATAAGGCGAGTTATTCCATTCCCATCTATAACGGGGATCCCATTCCTACCTCATTAAGAAAAACGGGGATAAATTTGGCCCTGTTTTCACCTTAATGGATAATAGGGATTCCAATTGGGGATGCCCCTTTTTTTAAAAAGGTTAATTGCAAATAGATGCCTTATCGTTTCATGGATTTGCTGATATATAACTGTGGTATTTTTCGCTATAAATACAACCATGTGGTTTCCAAAATTTTCATTTTTTATTGATCTTGCCAAATTTGGTTGATAACGACTTGGAAATGAAAAATTTCAAGAATTAAAGTTGTTTAGTATCATATTTACTATAGAATCACATTTTTTATTTTTCAAAATCATCATTTTTGGAGTTTTCTCTGTTTAAACTTTAACTTTCTCTCTTATAAAAAAAAACACCTAAATGGTCTCAAACCAAAAAAGTTGAACTAAAATTGTTTAAAATATTATTTAACTCTTGAAATTTTTCATTTTGAGGTTGGTATTGGTCAAATTTGGCAAAATCAATAAAAAATAAAAAATTTGTAAACCTTAAGGTTCCGTTTGTAATAAAAAAAATACCACAGATACTCGTCTACAAATCCGTAAAACACTGGATCTATTTATAATTAACCCTTCTTTAAATTTTTTCTCAACTAATATTGGAAAAAAGCATATTTAAATCTATGATCAATTCAATTTTTACTGATTGAGTTATTGATTTTTAAATAGATATATTAAGCGCGTGGTCAATTATTTTTTAACACGGATTAATTTTGAAAGAGATTTTGGTTTAATTGACAGTTCAGTTCAATTTGTAACCAAACTGATGCTCATCCCAATTTATTAGTGCTGAAGGTGTTGAAATAGTCATAAAATAATGAATAGTTGTTAAGAGGTAAATTGTAGGTTGAGGAAAATTTCACAAAGAACTTCATTTTGTTTCAATAAAATCATACTGACGATTTCATACTGGAATAACGATGTGGAATTCATGTTGGAAATTGTACCGGTGATTACTGATGGTTGAGGAAAATTTCACAAAGAACTTTATTTTGTTTCAATAAAATCGTTGAAATTTTATTTTTGTTTCAATAAAGTCATACTGACGATTTCATACTAGAATAACGATGTGGAATTCATGTTGGAAATGATTGACTTTTACATAGAGGTGATAAAAGTATATACAATCCGATTACACGACACAAAATTCATACTCAATTTTAGTGTTTGGATTTAGCTTAATAGGTAATGTGTAATTTTTGGGTTATATTAGAGTTGATATGCTAACTCGAAAATGACATGAAATGGCATGAATATTTAAAATTGTTAGTTATATTCTCTCATGTTTTTACATGCCATATTTATTAATAAAGGTAATGAAATTACAATCATTATTTATAAAAATGACTCGAATCTCTTATATTTTTCAAAATCATTATTTTTGGAGTTTTCTCTATTTAAACCTTAACTTTCTCTCTTATAAAAAAACACTTAAATGACCTCAAACCAAAAAAATTGAATTAAAATTGTTTAAAATATTATTTAACTCTTGAAATTTTTCATTTTGATGTTGTTATCGGTCAAATTTGGCAAAATCAATAAAAAGATGAAAATTTTGCAAACTTCAAAGTTCCGTTTGTAATGAAAAATACCATAGGTACCCGTCTACAAATCCATAAAACACATGATATCTATTTATAATTAACCCCTTTTTAAATTTTTTTCTCAACTAATATTGGAAAAAAGCATATTTAAGTCTATGATCAATTCAATTATTATTGATTGACTCATTGATCTTTTAAATAGTTATATTAAGCGTGTGGTCAATTATTTTTTAACACATAAAGTTTAATTTTGAAGAGATTTTGGTTTAATTGACAATTCAGTTCAATTTGTAACACTGAAATTATATTATAATAAATATTGTGGATTTTTATTTTAACTGGTGTTCGAAATATTGTGGATATTCAATTACTTTTAGTTTGCATATATTATATGAGCAATGAAATTTAGTAGTCATTGAATCATTGATGAAAAACAAATATAAAATCTTAATGGGCAAGAATACTAATTAATTGTATTATAATAAATAAGAAAATAGAACTAAATAAAAAAGATAACATATAAAGTTAATAGGAAAATAATATAATATGGTTAATTTAATTGTGACGTTTAGTTTAAATTGGATATATTTTGTAAACGTTAAGCTTAAATTCATATGATTTTGTAAACGTTAAGCCTATATTGGTGCTATTTTGTACATGAGGCCTAAATTGATGCTATATTGTAAACGTTAAACCTAAATTGATATTATGTTATAAACGTTAAGCCTATATTGGTGCTATTTTGAACGTTGAGCCTAAATTGGTACTTCCCCAAAAACCTTAGGCCTATTATAAATGACTCGAACCTCTTATATCGTTACAAGTTTTTACAAGTTATCCTTAATAGAAATAGTGTAATAAAATGTGATTTGTAAATACATTACATGATTCTGGACTATTGGATGGTTAGTGTTAATATACTTGATAACTTGCAGAATTTGATTGGATGATTCTCGTAGTAATAACCTGCAAAACAAAACCGGAGACAGGATCTCCGGGAAAACTCTTCGACGATCAAGTCAGTTTTATATGGAATTTAGTAAATCGATAGTCGTGTATATAGGAAAAGATGTGAAAAAACTACCTCTCTCCTAGCTTCCTTATTTCTTTTATAAGCACCTTTAGGTAATCGCCTTCGGCGGTTACTCCTCCTGTGCCACGTCCCCCACGTAGTCATGTACGTGGTCCCTTATAACCGTTTCTCTGAATGGGTGGTTTTAGTGTATTTATTAGGATTCCGGGCTTTCCTTTATTAGGAGCCCATTCAACTTGAACCATGGGCTTAAGTTATCGCCGGTTGGGCCCGTGTTTTGGATTCGGCCCAGTTGGCTTCGCGAATCATCACATGCCTCCCCCCTGGTTTGGTAAGAGCCCTTTTAGGGTCTTTTCATATGTCCAGGCAACTCTTCACATTCGTCTGGGTATTTGAAATTTGGGGGTTTTAACCAGTAGCTCTTTTGTTTTCTGTCATTTCTTCTCCAGCATCAACCCTCTTGTCTTCGTTCTTCCCTGCGTTTTTTCTCACATGTAAGTTTCTCTTCCTGTAACTCCTTCAGCCATTTTATTTCTGTTCGTTTCCCTTACCGATATGTCGAACCCTGAACTTGATTTCACACCCTTCGACGAAAATTACAATCGCGAGGTGCCCCATGAGGTTGATGAGATGATCGATGAAGTTTCAACTAGCTCTCCTAGGTCTGATTCTCATCCCGTCGAGTTTCTCCATCTGGCGAATACAACTGATGAGGGCCTAGGTTTCGACCCTAGGAAGTTGATTCCACCACCTATCCCAACTCCCCGTTTATTACCGAAGAAGGATAGGTCGGGAAGCTTAGTTTGCCGCGAGACGATTGACGACTTGCGGGAGCAGTACCCCTGGCTTCAAGGCCTGGAAACAAGCATTCCCGGGGAAAATAGAGGTCCCGGCGACTTCCCAAAGGGGTATTTTACCATTTTTGTCACCCAAATTATCTGCGGTTTCACGTATCCGCTGGCGGATGAGATTGCTTCCATCCTTGATGGTTATGGAATCGCACCTGGACAACTGCATCCTAATGGATGGGCCGACTTGACCCTGGATAAATTTTTGGCGGATTGTCTGGAGGTCTCCTTCTCGCTCAAGATCTTCTCCAAGCTTCACCACTTCAAAAGTTCGGGGGAGTATTTTACCTTCATCCGACAGAGCGGTTACTACGGCTTTGATGAGAAGTCGAACAAAATCCGCGAGTGGGATAAGTCTTATTTCTTCATCAAGTTTAATGAAGAGAATCCAAATTTTCTTCGCTGCTGGGGTCGACCTAATGTAAAGAGTTTGAACTTTGGTTATCCGAGCAAGGAAGAATCCGCCATTATAAAATTCTTGAAGAACACTCCCCCTTTCATATGGACGTATGATCAGGCATTCCATATGTTAAGGAGCCGAGTGGCGATTGCCTATCGCGAGGGAGATCATGTTGTCTATATCCCTTATCGCGTTTTTGTACAAGGTATTGTTAGTTTATTTCCCTTTTGATGAATTCTTTTAACCCTTTGCAGGGGTGACCCTTTATCCCAACTCGCTGCAGATCGAGAGGCGAAAGCTTTGGCGAGGAGGAAGAAACGGCTGGCGGAAGCAACCTCTTCCGCAGGGGCGAATCCATCTGTGGAGGCGTCTCCTTTTGTCGAGGCAACTTGTACTGCCATTGTTTCCGTGCCGCCGGACCCCGTTTCTGAGGACCTTACATTAAATCGGAAACGGAAGAACAATGCGGATGTAGAGTCTTCCCGCCCTAAGAAGAAAAACACTTCTGCGGTCTTGCATGTTGGTGGTACGCCCGTATCCTCCCCATCAAAGGAAAAGTACCACGCTCCCTTCCACGAGGTATTATAATTTGCCTTCTTTTCTCGTTTTCTTTATTTTCACGTTTCTCGGTTTCTTTATTTTCCACCACATCGTATTCTCCTGACTCTTTTCCTTACGCATTCGCAGTCGATCCCCGATATGAGCGGATGGTGGACTAGAACCTTCGGTAAGGCTGTGAACTTTTCCTGTAAGGACATTGTTTCTTCTATAGGCAATGTCCTTGGACGACTCCCATCTGCCTCTCGCATCCGCGAAAAAGTGCCGCTTCCAACTGCTATGGAGGGAATTGAGAAGCGTGCTATAGAGGTATACTGCTTTTGACTCACGTTCTATCTTTCAACTATACGCCTCCTTTTGCTCTTCCATTCATGTGTCGCCCAATGTGCAGATTATCAATTTTGCGGAGGGTGCCCTCTGTAGGGATGCTGAAAGGGCGAGAGAGCTGGAAAACCTTGGTACTGAATTGGCGACTCAGAAGTCGCTCCTTGATGATGTCCAAGGCAAGGTAAAGTTTCTCGAGGATGCCTGTCAGAAAGCTGTCAGCGAGAGGGAGGAAGCTCTTAAATTACTCCAGGCTAAGTCCAATGAGCTTCAGAAGGCCGTTGATAATCTGAATTCGGCCAACGAAGCTTTGGAGATGCAAAAGAGGAAGGCGAAGGAGATCGTAGCTGAAGAAAGCTCCCGCATCTACTGGTATGGAGAGCGGATCCATGCGGCCTATGAACATGAGCATCCAGAGCGCGTACTCAATCGCCCCAAAGTTTCCATTCCTGAAAAGGATTTAGCTGAAAAATGGGACAAGTTGGAGGCGGAAGATGCTGACATGGATGAGGTACTTCTCCTTGACTGGCAGAGTTCCAATGTCTTTCCAATCAGCCGCGAGATCCCAAACCAGGATGTAGAAGAAGGTGCACCGCAGAATGTTTCTCACATCGAGCCAGAGGTACCTCGCTCTGATGCGATTACTGATCTTATTGTTGGGGATTCACTTGAAGCAGATCACCCTAAAGAAGATGGGGAAGCCACTGGAGGCGAAAGGGGCAACAGGGGCGAAGAGGAAGAAACTGTAGTATAGTTTTATTCATATCTGAACTTTTGTATGTAACAAACTTTAAGCATATATTAACCGAGTGACTTTACTTTCTTCGCTTGCCGTTTTATTTACATGTGCAATTTCTATGGGGTTTCTATCCCTTGTTGCCTTAATGTCGGTTACTTTCGTATGTGACCCTTGCCTTTTGCCGACTTCATACTTGTAATTTTTCGTAGTTAGTTTTGTTTTCGTTAGGGTGGCCAGACCCTTTTCGTAATTTTTGAGTACTCGTTTATTCGCTTAATTTTATGTCTGCCTTGTAATTCTTAAACAATCATAAGGTTTGATCATAAGGTTTTGCGAATGATGCGTAATCATGCATCCGCCTTTCTTTTTATAGGCAACACATTTATGTGTTTCTATTATCAGTTGAGAAGGACATGCATTCAGCTATTGCATATTAAATAATTGTAACCGTTGAATATCTTTATTTTGCCAAAGATAAAAAAACTTTACGTTACATGGATACATAAACTGTGTGGGATCAAAGCCTCATTAAAACCTTTTATCAGAAAACCCAGTGGGAAAAGACTCATAAAAGGAAAAAGAGTACTCGTCATTTCCCTTAACTACTCAGCCTGTTTGTATTGGCGCAAGTTCTCTAGATTCCAGGTGCGCGGGAGCTTTTTCCCGCTCATTTCTTCTATTTCAAAGGTTGCCGGTCCCAATTTCTTGGATACCCTGTAAGGCCCAACCCAATTGACACCCAATTTTCCTTTGCCTTCTCTGGATTGTATTTTGTCCGCCTTTTTCAAGACCAAGTCTTTCTCGTTGATTATCACCTTTCGCACCTTTCTGTCATGATACTTTTTGATTCTATTGCGGTATACTGCCATTCGCATGTAAGCTTTTTCTCTTCGCTCCTCAACAGAATCCAATGCATCCTTAACATTGATAGGATTTTGGGTGGCGCAGTAATAAATCACCCTGTCTGTGGGTGACTTGACTTCAACAGGAAGAACTGCTTCGGCCCCATAAACCAGCGAGAAGGGTGTTTCACCTGTCGCTGCTTTCACCGAAGTTCTGTATGCCCATAACATATGCGGTATCTCATCCACCCAACCCGTTTTCTTATCACCGAGTCGCTTCTTGATGCCCTGAATCATGGCTCTGTTGGTAACCTCTGTCATACCATTCGATTGGGGATGATTTACGGAGGAAAAATTATTCTTGATCCCTATGCTTTCGCAATATGCTTTGAATTTGACACAGTTGAACTGGGTACCATTATCGGTTATGAGCATTTGCGGGATTCCAAACCGCATGATAATGTTCTCTCGTAAGAACTCGATCATTCGCTCAGGCGTTTGAGCGGTTACTGCCTCTGCTTCTACCCATTTGCTGAAGTGGTCCACCGCGACTACCAAGTACTTCCTTTTCCTTGTTGCTTCTGGGAATGGGCCCACTATATCGATCCCCCACGTCGCGAATGGCCACGCCGTCATTATAGTGACTTGTTCGGCTCCAGGGACATGCTTTTCATTCGCATGGATTTGACAGCTGCGACATTCCGCTACCATTTTCTGGGAATCCTCCACCACCTTTGGCCAATAATATCCCATCAACTTGACTTTTCTTGCCAATGCTGCGGATGCTTCATGTGCACCACAAATTCCTACATGGAGTTCTCTCAGCACGTAATCTCCTTCGTTGCGGCTAATACATTTCAGCCATGGACATGTATACGATTTCCGGTACAAAGTCCCATCTCGAATTGAGTATCTCGCTGATTGCCCAATTAGCTTTCTGGCCAAACTTTTATCAACCGGCAAATCTCCATTTTCCAGATATTGGCGAATGGGCATCCGCCAATCTTCATCATCTTCTAGCTCTTCGATAACCATAATCTGGTCGGCTTCGAATGCTGGTGATGACCTTATTTCCAAATTACATGCTTTTTGGCTCCATGGGTCCCTACTTGCTGCCGCTTTTGCCAACTCGGCAGCCTTCTTATTCTGGCCCCTTGGAACATGCACCATCTCCCAGACGATTACTTTATGTGTTAACTCATGTGTCAATCTACTAACAACCTGATGATATTTGACCAGATCTTCCTATTTCACCAGATAATTCTTTGTGATCTGATTTATCATAAGCTTAGAGTCGCTGTAGATTACCACTCTTTCTGGCATAAGCTCGTTAATCAATTTCAATCCGCATATCATTGCCTCATATTCTGCAGCATTGTTAGTAGTTTTGAATGTTAACTTTGCTGCATAGTACAGGCGAATAACGTCCGGACCTTTAATAACGACTCCCAGTCCAGCCCCATTTGCGGATAATGCTCCATCTGTGAACATACTCCACTCTTCTTTTTGTACTTTTGGACATTCGTTTTCATCCCACGTGAACTCATTCACGAAATTGGCAAGTACTTGACTTTTTAAAGCTGGTCTTCCTTCATAACGAATGTCGAATTCTCCCAAGCGAATTGACCATTCCATTAATCTTCCGGATGCGTCAGGTTTCTGCAATACCTTTCGCATTGGAATGCCAGTTCTCACAATAATAGTATGCGCCTGGAAGTATGGCTTTAACCTAGCCGCCGTGGTTATCATCGCGAGAGCCATTTTATCTAACCTCGAATATCGAAGTTCTGCATCCTTTAAGACTTTACTCACATAGTACACCGGATACTGTTGCCCTTCTTCTTCTCGCACCATTACGGTGCATATCGCCGTACTGGTGACGGATACATAAAGAAATAAATCTTCTCCATCCACTGGCCTGCTCATCAAGGGCGGATAACATAGTAATCGCTTTATCCCCTCGAATGCTTCTTGACAATCCGGAGTCCACTCGAAGGACTTAGATTTTTTTATGGCATTGTAGAAAGGTAGACATCTTCTAGCAGAGCATGATATGAATCGCCCTAATGCCACCAACCGCCCATTGAGTCGTTGTACTTCTCTTATGCTTCTTGGAGTCTTCATCTCCATCACCGCCTTAACCTTCTCAGGATTCGCCTCAACTCCCTTGCCACTAACAATAAAACCCAGGAATTTTCCTGCTCTCGCTCCAAACGTGCATTTCTCCGGGTTTAATTTGAGGCCATATTTGATCAGTACTTCCAGAATTTCTTTAATATCCTGCGGATGATCCTGCATTTTTTTGCTTTTAATGATCATGTCATCTACATAAATCGAGAAGTTCTCACCTGATTTGTCTGAAAATATCTTGTTCATCATCCGCTGATATGTTGCTCCCGCATTTTTCAGTCCAAAGGGCATCACCTTGAAGCAATAAGTCGCCTGATGAGTTATGAATGACGTCTTGATCTCATCCGCTTTCTCCATTGGTATCTGGTGGTAACTGGATTTCACATCAGTGAATGACAAAGCTTCAAATCCCGCAGTCCCATCTACCAATATATCAATGTTAGGTAGCGGGTACATATCCTTCGGACAGGCTTTATTCAAATCTTTGAAGTCTACACACATTCGGTATGTTCCATTTGGCTTTTTAACCAATACTACATTGGCTAGCCATTCTGGAGAGGTGACCTCTCGGATTGCATCTGATTTTAGCAAATCTGCTACTGCTTTTTCAATCGCCTTCTGTCGTTCTGGCGCATGCCCCCTCTTTTTCTGCCGCACCGGGGTTGCACTTTTATCCACATTCAGTCGATGTGTTGCTATTTCTGGGCTTATCCCCTTCAGCACTTCATCTGGTGCTATCCTTACTTTCTTGTCATCTGAAATGGCGAATAACTCTGTTTCTCCCAACGCCTCGGCTGGCAACTTCTCGTCAACTTTATCTTCTTCATCGGGCTTTTTTTCAAGCGATATTGTATAAGCTTGTTGAGATGTAAGCTGATCACCCTCAACAACCACTCGCCCTTGATGCGTTGGCAGGTGCAATGTCAAATGCTTCATCGAAATGAGCGACTCCGTTTCTGATAGAAACGGACGCCCCAGAATTATATTATAGGCCAACGGAAGATCCACAATTGCAAATTCCAGATCCCCTCTCCACTTTAGGTTCTTATCGCCCATTTCTGTCTCCAGCACAACCTGTCCACTGGTTTGAGATGATTGACCTCCAAAACCAATTACATCCATGAAAGTATGTTCTACTCGCTCATCATGAATCCCCAACTGGTTGAATGCAGTTCGAGTAACAACGTTGCAAGAACTGCATGTATCTACAAGGACCCGCTTGATGTCCCATCCTTCAATGGCCACCGTGATCACCAACGCATCCGCATGCGGCTCCGTGATTCGCGCAAATGGATAATTGAGGGCATCTCCCCTACTTGTGTTGCTTTTTCGCTGTTCACGGCGAGATCTTTTTGTTGGGGGCTCATAGATTCCGCCAGCTATTACGTTAATCACTCCCTTTTTCTGCTTCTTTTCTGGTCTTGCTTCTGTTTCATGTGGGACTATTGTTTTGTCATCAGTCGCTTCTTTTCTAACAAATTGACTTAGCTTGCCTCTCTCGATCAGCTTTTCGATCTCCCTTTTCAATTCGTAGCAATCATTCGTATCATGACCATTCAATCTGTGGAACCTGCAGTATTTATTAGGATACCACCCCAAACTGGTTCGACCTTTCGCCTCGGGAAACTGCACATCTTTCTTTAAGGGGTTCTTTTCAATCCAAAGTAACACCTCATGGCGAGTCGTATTCAATGGTGTTTGATATCCCCCTCCTTGAAAGGAGCGATCACTTTTTCGGACAAAATTACCCTTGGATTGGGTTTGATTTTGATGGCGCCGATTGTCTGAAGTGGATCTAGCCGCATCTCTCTCTCGCCTGGTTTGAGCTCTATGCTCCCTGTTAACATCATCCACCTCCATGAATTCCTTTGCTATTTTCATTAGTTCGGCCACCGTACGTGGCTTATTGCGAATGATTTCCTCCCGCATGCTCCAGTCTGTGGTTCCATCTGCCATTATATTGCGAATGCTCACGATATCTGGATTCTGCAACCGCACCAGGATATCATTAAATGCCACGACAAATTCCCTCAGCGACGTGTAATTTTTCTGTTTGATCTCTTTTAGCTGTTTGTCCGTCACGTCCGCTGCTTTACAACCTACAAACTTTGCACAGAAATCACGACTGTACTGAGTCCAGTTGTGAATGGATTCGGTGGGTAGAGATCGAAATAAGTCGGATGCTGCTCCACCCAAAGTGGTCGAGAACAATCGACAAATTATGCTCTCGCTTGCTCCTGCAACATCCATTAACTCTCTATAGTTCCTGACATGCGCCTCAGGGTCAGAATTTGGATCCCCATAGTATTTAGGTATCGCCGGTGCTTTTATTCTGTGATCTGGAATAAATTCCCGCAACGATGGGGCAAAAGGCGAATCACTCTGCACCACTGCTCTCGCCCTAGGAGTGTACCCCATTCGCTCCATCATGTTTCGCAGTTGATCTTCCAATTCAGTATTGGGTTCCCGCCGAACTTCTTCCATCCGCTGCTGGTGAATTCTGGGTGATATCCACCTGCCATACTGTGTTGACACTTGTTCTCGTTGTGGGTCTAACCGTTGTCCCGTTATTGGATCAAAATTCCAAGTGTGCTCCCGCCCAGACATATTCGCTCCAGATGCCATTAACTCTGAATGTCTATGAACAAAGGGCTCCGTTTGTTGTAGCGGAAAAATTCCTTGCATTCCTGACATCGGTTGGGATGCTTGCCAGGTCGGATGGATCGTCATATTAGGATCTTGGTGCGAGTAGTTGCCTGGATTGCTATGTGGTGTCATGCGACTACTCTGACCCACCCGAATTGTCTCTCGAGACGACGCGGAAGCGTAGATATGGCAGGAATAGTTGATGGTTGTGTCGAGGTGACAACGGGTTCTGGAGGGGCAGCCGCCACGGCGGTATTGTGATCAGCGATTGCAGTTAATAAACCAATCATTCGATCTCCAGCCGCTTGGCTCATATTCGTAGCCAAGACCTGTCCTGCCATTTGCACGAACTCACTATTCGACATCTCCATCTCAGTTTGCACTTGGACCTCCAATAATGGACTCAACTGTCCTGAAGGATTCGACGAGCTGGGTATCACAGGCTGTGTACTCGCAGGCTGCGAACTCATGGTCTGTGGACCTCTTGAGTTCATACTAGTTGATCTGGTTGTAACTCCGGTTGTTCGTGATGGTTCTGACATGTTCCTGGTGTACCTTTAACCAGATGTTGGTAAAAAAGGTCCACGCTCACCGCACCAATTGATAACTTGCAGAATTTGATTGGATGATTCTCGTAGTAATAACCTGCAAAACAAAACCGGAGACAGGATCTCCGGGAAAACTCTCCGACGATCAAGTCAGTTTTATATGGAATTTAGTAAATCGATAGTCGTGTATATAGGAAAAGATGTGAAAAAACTACCTCTCTCCTAGCTTCCTTATTTCTTTTATAAGCACCTTTAGGTAACCGCCTTCGGCGGTTACTCCTCCTGTGCCACGTCCCCCACGTAGTCATATACGTGGTCCCTTATAACCGTTTCTCTGAATGGGTGGTTTTAGTGTATTTATTAGGATTCCGGGCTTTCCTTTATTAGGAGCCCATTCAACTTGAACCATGGGCTTAAGTTATCGCCGGTTGGGCCCGTGTTTTGGATTCGGCCCAGTTGGCTTCGCGAATCATCAATACTAATTCAAAAATGACATTAAATATTTACAAATATTACTATATTCTCTTATATAATTAAAAGTCGTTAATGTAAAATTACATGTGATTCGCAAACATAACACGAAATCGACGTTAACACCTGATTAGATTAGCATAATTATGACAGGAAAGTTTTTGGGTTAAGTTAGGGTTAATTCATTTAACACTAATCCGAAAATTGACATGACACGAATATGATAATTGTCACCTCTATTTTTACATATGGCATAATAGCCCCATGGCAACAAAATAAAATAATTATATTTTTATTTACTTAATTTAAAATGATTGAAAGTGTTATTTGGTAGATAACAAATATATTTTTTATTTTATTTTTTTCTGTCATGTATACGTAAAAATAAGTTCTTTGTAATGTGGTTGTCGTATTACTATTCAGGAGAGTTTTTTGATCTGAATTGATCGGAATGAGATAAAATGAAAGTTCCAGTGATTTTTATGGAACTTACCACAAACTTATTGACCCATCGGTGCAATTTAGCCACTTGTTAAGGCCTTCATTGGGAAAACTACCGAAATGGTGCCAAAATTTGACACATAGTCTTAAGGCTTTTAGGAAAGTATCAATATAGATTTCATGTATAAAATAGCGGTAATGTAGGCTTAACGTTTAAAAAAGAGTACCAAATTAGGTCTCGATAATGAAATGTGACACGCCATTCATATTACTCCATTAAGTTCGGAATTTCCTCTCCACAGACAATTTGACAAAACTTAACGGAGTAATATGAATGATGTTCAGCGTTCCGTTATCGATGCCTAAATTTGTACTTTTTTTAAAACGTTAAGTCTATACTGATGTTATTTTATACGTGGAAGCTAAATTGAAATCATAAACTTATTTTGATACCTTATCTCATATAAGGTTGATTTTCTTTCAAAATCAATGGTTCTTAGATATACAACACTTAAAATAGACATGCAAGTAATAATAACAATTAGAGATAAGGTGCAAAAACGCTTCTAACATTGACAATCAAGAGCAATTTTATTGATAACGTCTAAATGATGTAGTTTTATCACCAATATTGTCAATTAAGAGCAATTTTATCATTGATAAGTTTGGTCAATGTGAGAAATAATTTATCAAACTGTGTCTTCTCAGTCATGGATTTTGATATCGCCACATCATACATACGTCATTTTATCACTCATCAATAACATATCACATACACGTTAATTTTATATATATATATATATATATATATATATATATATATTTATATTTATATATATATATTGTGTTCTGTACGAGTTGAACCAAACAAATTCAAATATTTATCGATTTAAAAAATATTAATTTTTAATGTAGTTATGTAATTATAAAAATGTAAAATTAATTATTTTAAAATTAATTAATATATGACTGATGAAGAATACGGAAATAAAATATCCATCTTTTTTTATTTATTAATTAAAATATCCATCTTTTTATTAATATCCATCTTTTTTTATTGATATATGAAATTTACTCAACTTGCTAAAAGTTAAGGGTAAAATTTTGATTACCAATATCTATCTATCTATATGGGATTTTATATAGGGGTCCGGGATTTCTAACTCACCTCAAGAACCTCCCATACATTGATAGACACGTGGTATTATAAATTTCACATATTAATTAAAAATATGATTAATTATACACCAAAGAAAATTCCATCAGTTTCATTCTCCTCCGTTTGAGTGCCGCCGCTCTCTGTCTCCCGGTTGTCACTGCCGTCTATTTCCGCTACCGGTCACCGCTCTCAATTGCAGTCATGATAATGTTCAAAAGAGTTGGAGAGCTCTGCTTCCAACTTGTGTTTCTCCTTCAATCTCTAAATTTCAAATCTTACTTTAATTTTAGGAATCTAATTCCTACTCTGTTATAGCCAAAAATACAAAAATAAAAAATCAATCACTTCTTTTTCTTCTTAAGAACAAAGATTTAAACAACTTCACCTTAATAACTTGAAAATTGAATCAATTCCTCAAAACCTGCACAACTTCATTCTACAGAACTTTTCCATTACTCAAAATCTGCTTCAACATCCATTTTCTCACTCTATCATAAGTAGGCGATCTTTCTATGTCTTACCACCGGAGCTCCGCCGCCTCATCATCTGTCCGTAGCCTTAAACTCTATTAAAACATATTTTGTGCCTTAAACATATTACGCCTCATCATCGGTAGAACCTGGCACTTGATCGGCTACCGATGTAATGGAGAAGAGCAACAATGAAGGTGGAGCTGGAGGTGGAGTTGATCGGTGGAGGTGGAGTTGATCGGTGGTGTTTTTAATTTGGGCTTTATGAATTAAAGAAGAAAATGATTTTAGTTAACAGGTGGCTTAAATTAGTGGTACACGTGTCTATTGATATATGGGAGGTCCGTGAGGTGAGTTGGAAATCCCGAACCCCTATATAAAATCCCCTATCTATATACTTTACAAACTGTTGACATGGCATCTTAAGATTTTTTTGAGGAATTTTTATTTATTTAATTTTCTTATTTTGAACGGTTTCTCCTCAAAACTGTTTTTCATACTATTCTCATTTCGCTCCCTCTACTCCTCCCCTTAACTGCTTCAGTCTCCCTCCCTTCCAATAACCGTACACTATCTCAAAACTGCTCTCCAGACTATATTTAGCTCCCTCCCTTTCTACGAGGTAAGCATTATCATTCAACTTTAACTTTCTTTTGATTTTCCTTAAAAATTGGACTCCTTTATGTGTTCTCTTAGAAGTTTATGGGTTGAATTGAATGGTTCCAGCCATGTTAGATTTTCCTTTTCTTGGGTTTTCACTTTCTGCTTATTTCTTTTTTCTTTTGGGCTTCATTTCTGTTTCGGTTTTTTTAATTCGGAGATCTCTCCTCTCCATCTCACACATTTTTTCCAATTCAATGACTTTATCTAGAGGTGTTTTTGATTGGGATTGTTTATGCATTCTCTTTTGATTTCTTTTATCTTCCTACCCTCTTTGTGACGATTTCATGGGGAGCTGTTGGTGAATCCTAATGTATTCTCTCTATAATATTTCAATTTCATTGATTTTCCTATTAGAGTTGTCATCATGTGATTTGTTGCTATATTTGTCTGTCTTCGTTTCTATTTTTGCAGAAGAAGGTGTTTGACGCCATCTACCAGATTGCAGATATTCCTTCCTTAAGTGGGCAGAAAGAAAAATTATTGTAAGACATAACATTCTTTTTCTCTTTACAACTTTAGAAGTATTTGTGGTGAATGTTTCTGAAATTTTAGCATTTGATGCAGAAACTTATTGCGAAGACAGAGAAACAACCAAACCTCACAATTGATGTCCTTATCTCTGTCGTAGTGTTTTGTTCACTGTTCTTCTTAAGATTCTCTTTGGTGGGAAGAAGATCCTAGCAGTGGACATATTAGATTTATGCATAACTGAGTTTTAGGATGCTTCATATGGTGTTCCCTTCTAAGCAAGGGATCAACCGTGCAATGCAGAGTTGCGGAGATTTGTTTTTCATGTATTCTTCAAGTTTTGGATGTCAGTGCTCGTGATGCCGACCCAATTTACAGGTAACTTTTGACTCCTTATCTTTATAGTTTAAAGTTGGTGTTATAGCATTAGGGACTTACAGTCATTACTCCAAATCATTTGCTGAGCCTCTCATTTGTAGTATGTATTCAAAGTTTTGTGTTGGTGCTCTTGTGAGCCATTTGCAGATGAAAGATCTATATTTGCAGGTGCAGATTCCAACTTCTCACTTGCTGAAATACTAGGCCAAAGGGTTAGTAATGAAACTATTGCTTAGAATATAATGTTCATATGATACACAATCTTTGTCAATTAATCGGTATTTGCTTTTCATTTCAATTTGTTTTCACCAATATCTCTGACTGTTGAGTTTGATTTCATCCTCACATTTTACCTTTCACTGCTTTTCTAACTGTTTTTGATTCATAGTGTCAAAACGGGTCCAACGGCTGGGTCAATTGCATTTTTCTCATGTCTATCTTCCAGTTTATTTTAACTTTCCCCGTGTATTTGTGATTCAATTTTTTAGGTGCATCTTATTTCATAATCTTATGGTTTTGGTTTTACTTGCACGTGTAGCTTCACTTCCTTTTTAACTTTGAAATTTTGCGTGTGCAATGAACTTTGGTCCTATGCAAATGAAGAAAACTTACTCTTCTTCCTCAAGGTAAATTCAATGTGGGTTGAAGTCATTTGATTCTCTTAGGCCATCTCCAAGAGCTCTCTAGATTTAAAGAGAGCCCTTGGAATCCCATGAAATCCAGTTCCAACGGAGCTAGATCTGCTTGCGGCAAAGATGCCGCAAGCAAGTTGGCTCTTTTAAGAGCCAACTTGCTTGCGGCATCTTTGCCGCAAGCAAAGTTAGAATATTTTATTATTATTATTTTTTTTTAAATCCTTTTATTTAATCATTTTATCAATTTATGATTTTTTTTAAATCCTTTTATTTTATATAACATTTTGTTTTAAATATTTTGTTATTTTAAATATTAATTTTATGTATATTTATTTTTTGTACATTTATGTTTATTATTTAGGTATTATTTTTTAGACATATTTATGTTATTTAATTTCTGATTTTTTGTTATTTGAATTATTAATTATTGATTTTAATAATTATCATTTAATTATTTAGTTTAAAATAAAAATAGTAAATTAAAACTACTTTTGTTTTCTTCCAAAACTAAAAGATGAAAAGTGATTCTTACTTAAATTCAATGTGTTAATATATCAGATAATTTGGTTTCTTAATTGTCGAGGGCTAGAAACTGTTTTTTAATTTCTATTTTATTAATCATTATTAAAAAGTTTTTTTTTTTTTTTAGAAAACTATTAAAGAGTTTCTTTTTTTTTTTTAAACTATTAAAGATTTTCTGCCTACTTAATTTTGGTTCAATTTTGTTTTGCAATTGTGTTAAACTGATGGAGACTTCTTCAACACGTGATTGAAGCTGAACAAATTACAGGTTGTAATATTGGACAAAAAGTGTCATTCATCGACTTTCTTTGACATCGTCTGGTACGGTTCAGATTTAAGCGTAGAAAATATCCCTTGGTGTTTTGTTTCGCGATGACAATAAACAAAAATCAAGGACAACCACTTTTATCCTATTGACTTATATCTTCCACGTCCATTTTTCAGTCATGAGCAATTGTATATCGCAGTTTCAAGAGTTAAAAGTAGGACGAGATTAAAAATCTTTATTAGTGACCAGGAGTACAAACTATGAAATTGTACTCAGAATGTAAGTTTGAAAAAAGTATTTATTAAAATAGAATAATTTTATCATTAAATATAACAATATTACTCGAGTTCATTTTTTATTAGTACACGAATATAACGATTTACATCTCTGAAAATGTAAATTTCAAATAATTCTAATTTTCATTAGATTTTTTTATCATTTTTAAATTTTAAATATGTATAGCAAATTAATAATGTATTTTTTTTTTGTGAACTACGAAATTTAAATTGGTAAATGTTATTCATTACAATTTAAAATTAATTTTTTATTATAATTTTTAAATTCATTTTATCTTTTAATCACACTACAACATATAAGTTATAGCTCATCCCAATCCCGTGCATGGCACGGGTGTTCATACTAGTTCGAGATAAAACTGCATCATTTTAGACGTTAAAGAGCTAAAATTGTTCTTAATTTTCAACACTAAGAATACTTTTGCAACTTTTTCTCAAATTAATTCATAAATTGGTATACAAGACTTGTTCACAGGTCCAGGTACCAACTCGTGTCCCCTGGACTGAGTTTGGACATGAAAAATTATCCTTAGGCTCAGCCCATATATTTTTTGAACATGCATGAGATTTATAAAAATAGCACGGATCAGTCCAGTCCGGTCCGCCTATTAATATTAGTTTATTTATTTATATATTAATATTAATTTTTAAGTATAAATTTTATTTTTTATTATTAAAAACTATTCATATATATTTAAGGTAAGCTTATATAAGTTGAATTTGAGATTTGATTTTTGAGTTTCAGTCCGTCTAAATTAATACCAGATTGGGCCGGACTTAAACTGAGCATTTCTAAATAAAAGTTCACTATATTCGGTCCGAGTCCAACCCAACACATGAACATGTGTATACACAAAGCAGAATACATGCTTGACATAAATATTCTTTATAAACACCCTTATCATATTGCCTAAGAATACTACACTAACTCTAACTCATGTCCCTATGCAGTCAAAGAAGCTAAAATGCATTAGAAGCAGCGGCGGATGTAGGGGGGTCAAAGGTGGCATTTGCCCCCCCCACCCCCCTTCATCCCATTAAAAAAAAAAAAAAAAATTAAATCCAAAAATAATGGTTAAAGTGCAAAAATACCCCTAATGTTTTGAGTCAGGAGCAATTTTATATCTAATGTTAGAAGCCATGAGCAATTTTACCCCTAACGTTGATAAATTGGGTCAATTTGAGAAATAATTCATCAAATTGTCTTCTCGGTCATGAATAATAGTGTCTGAAATTGATCCAATTTATCAACGTTAGAGGTAAAATTGGTGCAAAATTACAAAATTGATATGCAATTGGTGCAAAATAAAGAAAAAAAATGACTGTCTTTTATAATAGTGTCTGAAATTGATCCAATTTATCAACGTTAGGGATAAAATTGCTCTTGGCTACAAACATTAGGGGTTAGGGGTAAAATTGCACCTGATCCAAAACGTTAGGGATATTTGATGCGTAACAACCCGAGAATCCCGGAAATGGATGATTACGAGTCGGAAACATTATAATTTACGTTTTTTATCAAAAAAAAACATGAAAATAATGCATGACAATTGAACGATTTTGCATTTTTCGTCACCAAAAATTGAACAATTTTGCATTTTTTGTCATAAAAAAATTGAACAATTTTACATTTTTTGTCTAAAAAATTTTTACATAGAATTTTGCCCCCCGCTCCCTCAAATCCTGGATTCGCCACTGATTAGAAGACCATAGTAAGAAGCGGTCCTAAGATATTATAATGGGAATATGAATAAACTGAATCTCACATCGTAAATGGAGGAAGAGTGACTGAGGCGTATTGGTAAGATGAAAATCCAATATATACAGACGCGTTTTAATATCATTGGGCCCAGTGTGTTGGATTTGGATCAAGCGGACAATATTTATATGGTGTTGGACCAAGTTAGTTACATGGCCTTTAAACTTTACACTTACTTTTATTATGTCGTCTAATCTTTGAAATTTGATATTATGACTCTTGAACTTTGCGCTTTATTAGCATAATGACCAATGTTATTAGAACCGGACCGGACATCAAACCGGATTGATGACTGGGTCACAGGTCACTTGGTCGGATCGGATGGCTCGGATGGCTCGGATTGATCAAACCGGATGACGTAATAA
Source organism: Euphorbia lathyris (assembly GCF_963576675.1). Taxonomy (NCBI): domain Eukaryota; kingdom Viridiplantae; phylum Streptophyta; class Magnoliopsida; order Malpighiales; family Euphorbiaceae; genus Euphorbia; species Euphorbia lathyris. The sequence continues at coordinate 11,695,018 of NC_088912.1, forward strand.
ATAAATAAATAATATTTTTTTTTCGAAAAGATAAATAAATAATATTTATATACATTAAATATATATAATTAATCTAAAATTATTTTTATACATTATATATATCCAAAATAAATTATAAATAATTTTGGTTTGTTATTTTTTGTTAATTTGAGTCTTAAATATATAACGAATAAATTAAATTCAGAATAAATTGAAATATATCAACGTATTCTATGTCATAAGATCTTTTAAAAATATATTATAAACTCAAAACGGACAAATAATGAATAAGAAATTGATGCTCAAAGTGAACCACTGGAAATGGTTTGGAAGAAGATAAAATGGAATTAAACATTCACATCCCACATAGGAAAGAAATGAGAAACTTAACTAGTTTATAAGTAAATGAGCTTTACAAGCTTTTAATCAATTACTAGGGAAAAGGCTCTCTCACGCGTAGGGGCAGGGGTGCAATCGATTAACCATCGGGTTAGGGGCGCACACACACAACGTGGGCGACGCGAATGCCGCACCACAATAAGGTCCCATGACTTGACCCCACCTAGCCCGCCCGCCTAGTCTCGGTCCAATCTCGGGTCTCTCCGGTTATTTCAAGGCTTCCTCGCCGGTTCGATCGGTCGGACCGGACGGTCCGGTCCGAGCCTAATAACTTTGATAATGACATATTTTACCATTGACCAAGTTAAAATACTATTACTCTTAAGTCTTGTTTGGATGAGGATATTTTAAGGTAAAGTAATGTAAGTGAAGTGTATGAAATAGCTTGTTGTATTTGAATAGAAGGTAAGGTAAGTGATGGTTTAATAATAAGGTAAGGTTATATACAAAATTACTTTTATATCCAAACAATGTCTTATTTTAAAATAAAACATAGAGGGTAATTTTGGAAAAGAAAGATCTGTCACCTGCCTACCATCCAATTTGAGGTGTAAAGAAAATTAGCCAAATTTCACCTCACCTACTCTCATTTACTATTACATTCAATTACACCTCAAAACAAACAAGATTAGCTACCCTCGCTTACCCTCATTTACTTTAAAATACCTTCATCCAAACGATGCCTTAGAATGAAAAGGTGCAAGAATTAAAGTTGTTTAGAATCACATTTCTCATGACATCACAATTCTCGATTTTCCAAATAATAATTTTCGAGCTTTCTCTCTCTTAGGCTCTGTTTATTTGACGGAAAATATTATGTTTTGGAAAATATTGGATAAGAAACAATGTTTGTTGAAAAATAAAATATTTTTCGATGTTTGGCTCAGCACTGAAAAACAAGAAGAACCGGTGGATGGTTACTATTTTAAAAGGGTAAAAAGAAATGAAATAGGGTTCTAAAAGGTTAGAAAAATTAGAAAAATGGTTCAACATTTTTCTCATTTTCTTCATATATTTTTCTGTTGATTAACATAAAGTTTTTTGTTAAATTTATTTTTTCTAAGCAAGCAAACATCGAATATTTTCCAGCACAATATTTTTCGGTGAAAAATGAGGCCTTAATCAAACAACTAAATAACCTAAAAACTAAAACTTTTTAGAATATAATTTTTATCAGCTTTATAATGAAAAAATACCTACAGTTACAATTAATTTCTCCATATAAATATATTGTGGGCTTTTTGGACAAACTAATAAGTATAGGACCAGTTAGGCCCAGCCCAGCCCAGCCCATCAATAGATTTTTTTTACATACTTGACCTATAAATATACACACTCTTAGAAGTACATACAATTTACAAAGCCTAATTAACAAAATGAAAATAATTTTTATAATATTTTTTTATATATGGTAATCTATTATTATGTATAAAACAATATTATAAGAATTACTTTTTTATATATGGTAATGCATTATTATATATATATATATATATATATATATATATATATATATATATATATAACAATATTATAACAACTATTCTTTTTATATATGGTAATGTAGTATTATATATCTTTAAAAAAAAAAAGAAATAGTATCCACCTCATTTACTATAAAAGACAAATTTTGTGGACCTAAAGAAAAAAAGAAAAACAAACTGCCTTTTTAGCATTTTCTTTCCATAAACTAATATAACAACATTAGGTTAATTGCATTTTAATCCTTCAAATATAAAAAATGGAAATCCAATTTCACAAAATTTAATTTTTAAATATTAAACGCGTCCAATTTTACATGTAATTTCTCATATAGTTTTTAACTGGAATCTAATAATAACAGTACGTTAGAAAAAAATTTCAAATTAACTACTTTTTTAACATGTCTTCAAAATCAAACTGATTAAGTCAATTTGATCCGTGTTAGGATCTAGGTCATTTTTTTACATAAATGTATTAAGTGAGATTTAGTGACATGTCATTTAAACAAACATGTAGAAAATTTATTTGACGTGTCGTGTTTCTTCTATCCATATGGTTGTTATCAGAATTGGATCAAAAGATCAGCAAAAGAAATCAAATGTAAAGTTGGATGAATTTAATATTCAGAAATTTAATCATGGATGAAATAAGTAAATTGCAATAATGGTTATTAAATTTTGAGGTTGGTTTTCAAAACAAGCTTTTAACTTCATTTTATTTCAATAAAATTATTTTCATTAATTTAAACAGAAAATCACTAAATAACAACTACGTCTGCTACATATAATATAACAGCACATGGAAATCAATGTCACATGACAACTAAAAAAAATAAAAATATGCATTTATTTTTTCTGTCATGTGACAATTTCAAGAAGTTATATATTATGTAAATAATAAAGAAATAACTCCTAACAGTTATAGTTAGGAGCAATTTTACCTTTAACGTCTAAAATGGTGCAATTTTACCCTTAACGTTGGTAGTCAAGAACAATTTTACCTCTAACGTTGGCAAGTTGGGTCAACTTGGGACATTATTATAAAACACGTGTATTTTGTTCCCTATTCTGCACCAATTACATATCAGTTGGTTCTAAAATAAATATTTTATATTTTTTGTGATTTAATAATAAAATTGAAGATTAATATTTGTAAATTAGCGAAATGTTTGAATTTTTTTATCCAATTCATACCAAAAACAGTATATTTTTTATTTTTATTTTTAATTTTACGTCTAATCATATGTTTGTGATCTATTACTAATGAGTGATAAAATGACGCACATGTGAAGCGTAGATAACAAAATTCATGACCGATAAGATAGTTTGATGAATTATTTTTCAAAATTGATCCAACTTGTCAACTTTAGAGGTAAATTTGCTCTTAGCTGCCAACTTTAGGGGTAAAATTATACAATTTTATACGTTAGGAGTAAAATTACTCCTAACCGTAAACATTAATAAATTTTTGCACCTTATCCCTAAAATAAAATAAAGTTCGGTGACCTATTTAAAACACACTCCAAACTTAACTGACCATCAATGTAATTAACCCCAAAAAGATTCCATCTTCCTTCGTTATAAAAAAACACATTTGTTTTTTTAGATGATAAAAAAAACATTTCATTAACTCTTCTCTTTCTCTTCAATTTGCTTCCTCCGCCGTCCGATCAAGAATGTCATCAGCTCTAATCCGCCGTCCATTCCCTCACTTCTCCGTCCTGAAATCTAGTTCACCTCCATTTTTCCGATCATCATTAGCCGGAGCAGGTGGTGCAAGGTCAGTGATCAGGTGCTCCTCCACGACATCCACCGCCGAGTCCCGCCACGTGACGGTGGTGAACGGGAAGGATTCGCTGAAGATATGCCGAGTCATCAACGGAATGTGGCAAATGAGTGGTGGTTGGGGCTCAATTGAGACGGAGAAAGCTGTGGAGTCTATGCTCCGGTATGCCGACGCCAGACTTACCACCTTTGACATGTCCGATCACTGTAAGTAATCACATCTTTCTGAGTAAATTTCGCCAGCGGCCTATTGTCAGGGAAATGGTTACACGTGGCAACCATTGGCGGGAAGTCAGTCTATTATAGTAACGTTAACTCAACTATTTTATTTTATCATTTTGATCCTTAAACTAAAACTTCAAAATCAATTGAGACCTTAAACTATTAAAATCATCAATTAGATTCTTAAACTAAACAAAAATTATCAATTAAGTCCACATACTGTCTTAAATCAGAAACTGTGAATATTTGATATAAATTGTACTAATCTATGTGTTGATTCAAAATGGATTTGACGAATATGGTCTGAAACTGTTCAACCGAATTATATTTGATGAGGCCTCAATTGATGTTTTTGTTTAAAATAGAGATTCAGTTGATGATTTTTTTTTTTGTAGTTTAAGAATGTGATTGATGATTTTTTATAGTTTAAGGTTTTAATTGATTTTGAAACCTTAATTTAGGAAACCAAATGAGTATTATGTTTTTTATTTAAATAAAATATATATTTTTGATATAATATTATTTGGCTCCCTAAATTAAGTTGATTAAGTCATGATCTTAAACTATCAAAATCATAAATCAGGTTTGTGACATTTTAAATAAAAATTATTAATTGAGCCGAAAATTATTTGCGTTGAACAATTTCGAAACCTCTTCTCCAAATCCATTTTAAACCAATACAATAATTATTACAATCTATATTAAATAGTTACGATTTTTGATTTTACATAGAATAAAAACTTAATTAATGATTTTGATAATATAATTCACTTTAAAGCTTTAATTTGTATAGGTAAATGGTGTAAATTCCTATATTTTTTTTATCAAAATATGAAATATTTTTTTTTATCATTGGATGGTAATTTATTAACAAAAATAATGATAATTACCAATAAATTTTATTTTATTTTGATATTAATTTCATTCAAATATATCCTCAAGTCCAAATCCGGCCAAATGGATGGGCTTCGATGGGCCGAGTAGATACTTTGGGCTTATATGAGTTAGCCATTATTATTATGTTGGGTTCAGATTTATGGATATGTGATTTTTATGCGCTATTAAACCAATTAATTTTGAGTCCTCTAATCTTTTATTTGTTGGTGTATTAAATCATAATCTTTTATTTAAACATATTGAGCCCCTGATCTTTTATTTCCAGACATATTAAGCCTCTGATAACCATACATGTTAGTTTTAATAAGGCGTTGAACCTCTACTTAACAGGTTTGAGGTTCGATTCCCCATTCCGTCAAAATTTAGCCCTTATTGGTAGATAATCTGTAAATTCCACTGTAAACTCTCATCGAAGTCTGTGGTTTGCCCTGACCTTGAGAGTGGATAGACCTATCCCTACCTAAACTTTTTGTAACCAAAAACAGATAACCATAAATGTTATAGTTTTGATAAAACTCGATTACCAGAGTATTATTCATTTCACATGCATTAGAAAATTTTGTTTTTAACAGTTCGAAACAGTTTTTAATACGTGTGGTTGTAGGAAAATTATAAAAACCTTATTTCGAGTTGTAAAATATATAATTTCGAACACATATGAAATTAAGAACACGTTTTAAAGTGTATTATATATTCACAACTAATCAATTTGATAAGTGGGGGTTTAATGTAATAGAAAATAAAAGATCGGGATCAATGTGTTCAATATGTTTAAATAAAAAAAAAAACATGACTTTTTTTTTGATGAAAAAAAAAACATGACTTAATGCACAAAAAATGAAAAATCAGGTCGTGATGTTTTTTTCTTTTTTTTTTTTTTTTTTTTTTTGCTATTTTTCTTTATGAATTATTATACCATTTTGTACCTTGATCTTTTTTTTTTTGATTAAAATTTCGTACCTTGATCTTATTATATATAAATTGATTCATTTAATTAATTAATTAGGGTATGTTTGGTAAGACGTAATGGGCTTTGTAATGGAATGCTCATTACATTAAAAGCTCATTACTATGTTTGGATGCCTTTTATAGTTTTATTGGAATGTAATGGAATTCCATGATTTCAATTTTGTTCAATAAGTTTTGTAACGAGGATTACCAAAGAAATCAATAGGAATTCCCATTACATTCCAATATGTATTTCTAATTCCTTCAATCTAACCTTTTCATTTCCTCCAATTTTTTACATCACATTATTATTAATTTTTTATTATTACTATTGTTATATATATTTATATGAGTAAATAGAAATTTATTGATTATACATAGCAAAACAAACATGATAATTAGGGGTGTGCATCGGTTTGGTTTAAACTGCATACCGAACCGAGTGAATTCGGTTTTTCGGTTCGGTTTTTTTAACAATTCGGTTCGGCATCGATTTTAATTTTAAGTTTATTTCGGTATTCGGTTCGGTTCATTTTGGGTTGACAGAAAATGTAAAAACACTAAACCGCACCGAATTACACATTTTACATTTTTATATATATATATACACATATATTTGATTATACAAGTTTAATTTTTTTATATTGTTGAGATAATAACTCAATATAGATATATTTTGGAAATATTTCAATTTTTGTTGTTGTTGAGGCAAATTTAATGAGAAAATATAGTGATTTTTATTTGTTATTTGTTATTTTTAACTTAATTCGGTTTGTTCGGTTTAAACCGAACCGCATATTTCAATTCGGTTTTAATTCGGTTTTACCTATTACTTGGTTCGGTGTCGGTATGAATTATTTTGATCATTTTGGTATTCGGTTTTTTCGTTTTGGATTTGCACCGATGCACACCCCTAAGGATAATGTAATGGTAATTACATTACATCAATTGTAAAATTTTACTAACCAAACATGGTAATGTAATGGTTATTCCATTCCATTACATTACAACCTTGATTACATTACATTGCATTACAGCGTAACAAACGCATCCTTAATATATGTTGCAGATGGACCAGCCGAAGAAGTTTATGGAATTTTCATAAATCAAGTTCGTCGAGAACGCACACCTGAATTCTTGGATCAGATTAAAGGGTCAGAAACCATATATACATTAATTTTAATTATGTTTATTAATTGTATTATATTAAATGCATCCTTAGAATTAAGTTGAAATTACATTGATATATAATTAATTAAGATTTTTAAATTAATTAATTATGATGCAGACTTACAAAGTGGGTGCAAAAACCAGTTAGTGATAAGATTACAAGCAATTATGTGAGAGATTGTATCAACACTACTCTTAAGAGAATGGATGTTTCCTGCTTGGACATGCTTCAGCTTCACTGGTATAGTACATATACTTCTTTATCCGACACGTGTTGTTTTTACGAGAAAAATTGACATGTGTCGCCAAATGTATGGAGGTTCTTGAAAGGTCCCGAATCCCGATCCTTCAAATTTATTAGTTTTAAATAAGATTGCACAGATGGTTACATTTTCTATAAATAATATAAACAATTGACTCGTAGTGATTTGAGGAGCGACTAAAACATTGTATCTCCAACAATATTACTCATATTCAGTCCTTATTTATTATTTTATAATTAAAATTATTAATTATTGTTATATTTACCAATAATAAGAGGAGAGAGACTCTTCAATAATAAATTATTAATAAAAAATAAAATAAGGAAGAGACTGTTCAATAAGAAATTATTAATAAAAAAAATGAAATAAGAAAGAGACTTCTTAATAATAAATTATTATTAAAAAAATCAAATAAGAAAGAGACTAAAGCTATCTTCAACCATTTACTCTATTTTTTCTACTCCATCTTCAATTATAGAGTTACTACAGTAACATTTCTCCAACCATCTACTCCATTTATAACTCTAAAAAGAATATTTTTATCAACAAATAATATTTTATTGTTATTATATTAATTTTACATACCAATTATTATATTAAATGATATTTTTATTCTTAAATAATTATTAAATCTTATTCTAAAATTAGAGTAAGATATTTTGATACTTCATATATAAAGTATCAAAAGCCTTACTTTAAAAATAGAGTAAGGTTTTAGAGTACCATTAGAGTTCACTTTTACTCTAAAAATAGATTATGGAGTGTGGTTGGAGATGGCCTAAGACTATAAAGAGACTCTATGAATAGAGAGGACATAGAGTAGAGACTCTTAGTGATTTGAAAAGCCATTAAGAAGTTTTTGGAGTTGATTTTTAGCTCTTTTCTCAAATTTTAATTAAAAGTCAAACTAAGAGGTTGTTGGAGATGTTTTTCTGTTGGTATCTAACGCAATATATCAGGCGTATTGTATTTTTTTTTTTTTTTTAATATGAGGTTATATTGCACTCTCTGTAATTATGTCAGTTCTAGCAACAAAATTTCTCCAATCGTGGGGGAAATTATAGTTTGGATTTTTTAAATGCACCATACATTTTGCAACACGTGTCGTTTTTCTCACAAAAAAAAAACATGTCGCAATGTATGAGGTCCTCTAAAGGACCGGTTATTGCTATAATTTCCCAAATTGCGATCTATAAACAACAATAAATTTGAATTTTAGGGTATTGATATCGCTGAATCCGAAATCAAATCATGTCACATCAATTTTTCTAAAAAGGATGTTCAATTTATTTTTATGACATGAACGGTCTAAAAATTGTGTTATCATGTTAGAAATTATTAGTTATAATTCTGAACAATTTATATATAAACTGAACTTCAAATAGGTGGGACTATTCCAATCTTGGTTATCTTGACCTTCTTAAACACCTAACAGACCTCAAAGAAGAAGGTTAGTATTTATACTAATAATATATTTTTACTGTTTTTTAATTGCTATATTAATTACTCAAATTGCATACAAATTTTTTGATAATCTGTTTCAGGTAAAATCAAGACAATTGCATTGACAAATTTTGACACTGAAAGATTGCAAATAATCCTGGAAAATGGAATTCCTATTGTCAGCAATCAGGTAAACTAATATTAAATTTCTTACACGATAATATGATTTACAGAGACAATTTAATTCATATGATCCGCTTGACACGATTATCATTTCTACTGCATTTATATTTTATAAGAATAAGGTGCAAAAATACCCACGACCAGGAGAAATTTTATCTCTAACGTCTAAAATGGTGCAATTTTGCCCCTAACATTGGCAGCCAAAACCAATTTTACCCCTAGCATTGGCAAGTTGGGTCAATTTCAGACATTATTATAGAACACGGATATCTTGTTTCTTATTCGGCACCAATTGCATATCAGTTCGTTTTAAAAAAATTCATATTTTTTTATTATTTAATAATAGAATTTGAGATTAATATTTCTAAATTCGGCGAAATATTTTGAAATATTTTTGTCTAGACAATATTTTTTTAAATGTTTTTCATATGTTTATGATCTTTTACTAATGAGTGATAAAATGACTCACGTGATATGAAGTGTAGATTATAAGATTCATGACCAAGAAAACAATTTGATGAATTATTTCTTTAATTGACCCAACTTGGCAACGTTAGGGGTAAAATTGTTTCTGACTATAAATGTTATGAGTATTTTTACACCTTATCCTTATTATATATTATTATTACATGAAATACATATAGAACATAACACGATCATGACACGTTAACCCGAATTGTTCATTTTAATATTTGTATCTAATATATATGCTATGATTTCGTAATCAGGTTCAACATTCAATTATCGACATGCGTCCGCAACAGAAAATGGCCGAGCTCTGTCGACAAACCGGAGTTAAACTCATAACGTATGTTCGATTTTTATCTATGTATTTGATTAAATTTTGCTCAGAATCAAGCCGGGTCTAATGTTATTTTTCTCAATCTAAGTTCGGTCTATTATATGCGGGCCAATCGGGTACCCGGGCCCGTTCCTAATAATATATACTTGTCAAATGCAGTTATGGAACAGTAATGGGTGGACTATTATCTGAAAAATACCTAGATACAAACTTGTCAAATTCTGCTGCTCCACCTTTGAACACTCCTTCCCTTCAAAAATACAAAAAGGTATGATATGTGAAACAGAAAATTTTAGAGTACTCCTGGTGTAATACTCCCGACCAATGAATTCACGACACATGTATATATAGTTTTTTTTTCCACTAATCATGTCCATATAGTGGGATTCAAAAATGATTTTCATTGGTCGGGAGTACTGTAAAATTTCTCATGTGAAACTCTAGTTAATGCATTTTACAATTTTAGAATATTTATGTTTGTAAAAACGACGTGTGGTACCCAGGAATGGATCTAGAGGGGTAGGGATGTAAACTGGGCGGAGCGGGGAATGCATTCTCTATCCCCCTTCCCCGACTAGTCGGGGATGCCCCATTCCTGTCCCCACGAGTTAAACGGAGACAGATTTGTCCCCATCCCCACTTACATCCCTATAGAGGGGGGCTTGAGCACCTACTGGTCGCCAGAAAATGCTAATATTCTATGAAAATTGTGGACGGATTTTTAATTTGTTTATGTAAAACATCCAAAATATCAATTTAGCACTCATAAATCACGAGAGATAGTAAATCCTGGATCTGTCACTGGTGGTACCGCCATTGTTAAAAGTTGCACCCCTTTGTTAGCCTGTCCTGTGGTTCTGCCAATGTTAAAAGTTGCATCCTCTTTTGTTAGTCTGTCTTGTGTTACCGTCATTATTAAAAGTTGCATCCTGCTTTTTCGGCCTGTTCTGTGGTTCCGCCACTGTTAAAAATTGCACCCTCCTTGTTGAGTTTCTCGTACGTCCTTGCTTACGGTAATTCATTGGCTACCTAAATTTGTTTACAGTGATTTATTGGTTTTCTAAACTTGCTTATAATGGTCATTTGTCCCTGAACTTGCTTAAAATGATATAGTTTTAATTTTTCTAAATCCTCTCTTGCTTTGTCACATGGATTTAGAGGGTTAATCATGTCATTTAAGCAAATCCAGTAGGTTTACGAGACGCTTTATAAGTTCAGTTCAGGGAGACAATCAGTTTTTTTATACCAAGTTCAGGAAGCACATGATATATCTTTTATAAACAATTTTTAATTATCTTATTTATCCACTAATCTCCTAAATTACGAGATTTTTGTCTCATTTGATTTTTAATCAATAAACCCAAATATTGCAGTAAAATAGATCTTTGTTTTCATTTTCACCCCTATTATTCCATTTCAAAATTACCCTCATTATCCTTGATTTTTCAAAAAAAAAATAAAATAAAATCTTAAAAATCGTCTTCAAAATTTATAAAAATTTCATTCTAAAAAAAATTCTCCTCTCCCCTCTTTACATTGTTCGTGTTATGTTGTCTTCTCTTTCAAAAATTACTGTCACGTGAAAATTAGAAGATAGTCATAGCAGTTTAAACAAGTTAAGAAAGCAAATAGACTGTGTCAATCAGTCATTTCTACAAATCGTGTTGTAATGTCAGAAATTTACCGTTCTAATTATTTTTCATAAAGATTAATTGTATCACAAATATGCATATTGGCAGTTTTTGGATGCTTGGGGAGGATGGAATGACTTCCAAGTTTTGCTAAGGACTCTCAAAACAATAGCCACAAAACATGGAGTCTCAATCCCAACCGTTGCAGTAAAATACATACTCAATCAGGTAACTAATCACTTTAATAAATCGTGTTGTCGGGATTTGAATTCTCAACCTCTCAACTAATTTAAGAGGCTCTCGTACCATACCAATAAATAGTCTAATTGTTTATTATCTTTGACAATTACAGCCTGAAGTGGCGGGATCGATGATCGGAGTTCGTCTAGGATTATCGGAACATATAAATGATGCAAATGCAATATTTTCTCTGGTTCTTGATGAGGAAGACATGAAAAACATAGAAGAAGTTTCCAAGAAAGGGAAAAATCTTATCAAGGAGATTGGTGATTGTGGTGATGAATATAGGCAGTCCAAATGATTTATTACATCAAGTGATGTTATTATCATCCTTTGGGAATTTAATAAATTTAAGACAAAACAAGTTATTGCTTTTTTTTTTTTTTAAAAAACTTTTAGTTAATTGAGGGAATATGAACTAGCTAGTTGCTAGAAATTTTGATTATGTTCTTGCTTTTCATGATTTAATTTTTAGCTTAATACAGTAGTCGCGTTTTGAACTTATCGAAAAATCCTGATTGATCCTGAATTACATTATGTTTTATTAATAGGAATGATAATGGATACCCGACACTACCCGATTCTAATAGAATTATCTATATTCTGTATAAAATGATATGAGACGGGTATAATGTTATAAAATATAAAGTTAAGTGGCTTTTATATTACGTTTTGAAGTTTTATAGTTATACCGTGAAAATAATAAAATTTAATGGTCATAGGTATAATTTACCCATAAAAGTTTTTTTTTTTTTTTGTTAATGTCATAAATGGCACAATTGATTTTTTTTTGATAAAATACCATATATCATTCCATTAACTTAAAAATACAAATACAGCACGAAACAAAGAGGAATAAAACTTTCATTCCATACAGGCAAAACCCCACAAAGGGAAGAAATAGACTTTAAAGAGCAATAAAAATACTACAAAGAGCAATAAAAATAATAAAAGATACAAATACAACAAATATAGACATCATATCCTTCTCGTAAGTCGAATCCCATTGAAAACCCGTTGTAATACTTCATCATTTAGGCTCTTCCGGACGTTCGGATCTGAGTCCTTTCTGTTTGTGCATCCACGCAGATCTATAGATCTACGAACAAGATAAACCTTTTCTGCTCTTGCTAAGACCGAAGAAATAATAAAAGAAAGAAGTATAGCTCACAAGTGTAGATCTGACGGAAAAAGAAGTTCAAGAAGGTATATAGACTTCAAACTAACAAGAAAATGTAAATATAAAGCTAAAAACGAAAACTAAAATATGGGAGTCCTCTAAGTAAACCTGAAAAGTGACGGTGACGGTGACAATAGCGAAAATGACTGGATCTGGAATGAAGAAAAGAGAGGAAAAAACAGAGAGAAAAGGAGGAGCTTATAAATGGCACAATTGGTAGCCCAACAATAATAATGCAAATCTTATTATTTATTTGTACCCACTTGTGACGTCGTATTATCAATAAGATCAAGATCAATGCTGCATGATGGTATAAGTCTCATATTATTCAAATTCTTATTATTTGTTGCACAATTTTTTTTTTAAGAATCAAATATTATATTGGGTTTGAAGATCTTGGTGCTTTCTGTGACTATTTTGTGTTAAAACATAAGCATACGCATAGCCTGAAGATATTACATTCTGAACATATTCTGAAATCATAACAATGTAAATTTTTTATTTTCAAACCAATCATGATATTGGTGTAAGAGCATCTCCAAGAGATTCTTAGTGCACTCTTTAAAAATAATATAAATAATTGACTTTTAGTGATTTAAGAGTGACTAAGACATATCATCTCCAACAATACTCATTATTATTTTATTATTAAAATTATTAATTGTTATTATATTTACCAATAGTGTGAGGAGAGAGACTTCTCAATAATAAATTAAGAGACACTAAGAGGTGGAGAGAAGCTCTCTATTAATAGAGAGGGTGAAGTGATTTGATGAGCTACTAAGAGGCTGTTGGAGCTGATTTTTCATTCTCTCTCCTTAAATTTTAATTTAAGAGCCAACTTAAGAAGCCGTTGGAGATTGCCTTCAAAAAAAAAAAACCGTTGGAGATGCCCTAAAACTCCTAAACATAGAAAATTAAAAAAAAAGAAAAAAGAATTACTCCCTTTTTATTCCTCTCCCAAGACTAACGTCGCCCTTTTTTCTTATCAAATTCATGCTTCACCAATATTAACATATATATATATATATATATATATATATTTTTGGCTGTTTTGGAGTTCTTTCGGGTCATTGCTAGTGTAGGAGGATTAGACCTGTCCATAGGCCGGGCTCGGGCCGGGCCAGTCGGGTTTTTAAATAAAAATGCTCAGCCCAGCCCAGCCCATAATTAATTTAGACGGGCTCGGACCGGGTTGGGCTCGGGCTTAAAAATCAAATCACGAGCCCAACCCATATAAGCCCACCTAAATATATATATATAATTGTTAATTATAAAAAAATAAATATTATACTTAAAAATAAATATTTAATATATAAATATATATTTATTAATTAATATTAATAAGCGGGCCAGGCTGGGCCGGTCCGTGTTATTTTTATTAATCCCAAGCCCGCCCAAAAAATAGGCGGGCTTTGGCGGGCCTGGGCCGGGCTGGGCCGATGAACAATTTTTATTGTCCAAGCCCAGTCCAAGGGACACGGGCCTGGGCGGGGCGGACGGGTACCCGGGCCCGTGGACAGGTCTAAGGAGGATGAAGGAATTCCTTCTTCCTTCTTCCTCCTTCCACCGTTTTATTTTCCTAGTTTTCTTATTTTCTTTGTTATTTTTTAGTTGGATCTCCTATATTTTACGGATTTCTCAATCCATTCGAAATACGAATTACATTTATTATTTATAATCTTTGCATTGGTAATCTTTTCCGATTTAGCAAGAGCAGAAATTATAGATCGTATCCGTAGATCACTCGACATACATAATTGTAAAAGAAAAGACTTAGATCCGAAAATGTGGAATGGTTCAGATGATGAAGATTGAATTACTATTGCTGCTCTGAGAATTTAGAGTTCCATCTACTTTTTATATTTATCGTACTTTTAATGGTTTTTCTGCTTTTCATAATCATTTACTTACCTTTGTGGCTTTGTGTAGGTCTGTAAATGAACAGAGCCGCTCATGAACGGCTCGGTGATCGGCTCGGTAAAAGCTCGGCTCGACTCAGCTCGATAAAAGCTCGGCTCGATTTGTAAACGAGCCGATCGTGAACACGATTTACTGGCTCGGTTCGTAAACAAGCCAATCTTGAGCAGGTCAAAGCTCGGCTCGAAAACTCGCGAGCAGACTCGATTAGAACATTTAAGAACAAATTTTAGTTTTGTAGAAAACTATATAGTTTTGTGTTAGTTCACAAATATCTAAAATTAATATTATTTCATTTGCTATTAGATGAGTTCGTTCACAAACATAATAAATGAGTAATAGACGAACTATTTGTAAGCATCTTGTTTATTTATTCACGAACTTTGCTTGTGAGCTTGTTTATGTATACAATTAAAGAGTTATTTGCGAGCAAACTTCACAAATATAATTAACAATTTACAAACAAACAATTCATAGTTAGATAATTTTTTTAATGAACCAAGTCTAAAAGAGGATTTTGGGCTCGAAACAAGCTCTAAACTCGGCTCTAGCTCTTTGAGCAAGCCAAAGCTCGGCTCAGACTCGGCTCATTAATTTTATAGCAAGCTCGGCTCAGGCTCGAGCTTGTTAATTTTATAGCGAACCGAGCTTGAACGGGCCAAAGCTCGGCT
This sequence comes from Euphorbia lathyris, assembly GCF_963576675.1. Taxonomy (NCBI): domain Eukaryota; kingdom Viridiplantae; phylum Streptophyta; class Magnoliopsida; order Malpighiales; family Euphorbiaceae; genus Euphorbia; species Euphorbia lathyris. The sequence goes on from NC_088912.1 coordinate 11,710,232, forward strand.
CGGCTCGATTACAGCCCTAGCTTTATGGATATGTATTAGGCATAGTTCATACATATGTGATATTTTATTTCTTATTACCTTTGTAATAAGTACTTACTTTTTCATATTTAATGAAATATTAGCATTTCATATTTAATTCAGTATTTAAAATTATTTTATCTATAATTTTTACAATACTTACTATAAACGTATCACCTACATAATGATTTAAAATGATTTTATCTAATTAAATATCTATTCATTTAAAAATACAGTAAAACCTCTATATAGGAATACACTTGGGACCGGACTATTTATATAACAATTGGAAGGTTATTACTAAATAGAGTTTGGTAATAGAGATTATTATCAAGTTGGGACCGGGGTTTTTTATAACAAAATAGAGGTTATTCCTATATAGAGTATTCTTATATAGGAATTTTACTGTATACAATTAATATTTTTTACAGACTTCAAATACTTTTTTTTGTTTAACTTTTATGTTTACGTGCTTTATATTTAAAAATATATAATTAATAAAAATAAAAAACCATACAAACACATATTTTTTTTAATAATGATATCTAAAATTAATTACTAACTTTCTCGATTATGTGATTTATGATCAACTAAAATTACTCTTGGCATTTTTTTAGGTTATTCTAAAAAAAAATGTCATTTTCAATTGTCCAATTTATAATTTTCAGTATATAGCTTTTTTTTCCACTCTATTTTTACACCCAAATAAGGCTCTTTTCATTTGTAATTAGGTGTAAAAATACTTTTAAGGTTGATAATCTAGAGTAATTTCTTAACATTTTAAATGGTATAATTTTATCCCTATGATAATCAAAACCAATTTTATTCTTAGACAAATTAAATCAATTTTAAACATCATTAAAAAGACATACATATTTGTTCTCATATTCTGCATCAATTGAATATTAATTATTTTAATTTTTGTACGTTTTCTAATTTCATAATAAATTTTGGAGATTAATATTTTTAAATTCAATAAAATATTTAGATTTGTTTTAATTCATACCTTACACATTATAAAAAAAATTATTTTATTTTATTTTTATCATATATATATATATATATTTATAATTTGTTACTACTGAGTGCTAAAGTGGCATACATATATATTGGAAATAACAAAATTTATGACTTAAAAGGTACAATTTAATGAATTAATAGGTCTAAGGTTTTTGTGAAAATATTAATTTAAGTTTCACGTACAAAATAGCACTAATGTAGGTTTAATGTTTAAAAAAAGTATCAATTTAGGCTTAAGAACGAAATATGACACGTCATTCATATTCAAGTAAGTTTTTCAGAACTTAACGTAGTAATAGGAATGATGTGTTACGTTCAGGTCTAAATTTGTACTCATTTTTAAACGTTAAATCTATATTGGTGTTATTTTATATATAAAGCCTAAATTGATATTTCTCAAAAAACTTTAGGCCTATTTTGGTACCTTATCCCGTTCTAAAAAAATCAAATTGTATAATTTTTAAACTCTATGGGTAAAATTGATATGGAATATCAACTTTAAGGCTATTTTGAAGCTTTCAGCAAGCAACCTCCCTATTTTCTCCTCTGCCTCTTTTCCGCTCCACAGACCAGTAGGCAAAACTCCAGAATCCTTTCATCTGGAATCAATTTCTAGCTTTCTTCCTCATTCACCTCAACTTTCCTTTGATAGAGAGAGAATCTCTTGCTCGTCTGAAATTAAGTTTCGACTGAACCAGCACTCAAGGTTTTTGGCTTCTCTACAGTTGAGTCCTTCTTCAGTTCCACTCGATTCCTGACTGCGAATTCCTCAGCCATTGAGAGGTTAGTTATTTTAGTTAATTGCATTACTATTATTACTGAGTCTATGATAAATGGAACCGCTAATCAATCATATGTGTGTAGGTTAGTTTGTTATTGTCATTATAGTGTTTGATAAAAGTCCTGAAAGAGATGTATTTTTCTCTGTGTTTACAATCATCGCTATATTTCTTACTTGTGGAACTAAATTACACGGTGAATAGGTATTATTTTGTTATTGTCATTATAGTGTTTGATAGAAGTCCTCAACAGAGATGTATTTTTCTCTGTGTTTGCAATCACCACTATATTATTAATTGTGGAACTAAATGGCATGGTGGATAGGTATTCTTTTGTTATTTTCATTGTAGTGTTTGATAAAAGTCCTCAATGGAGATGTATTTTTCTCTGTGTTTACAATCATCAGTATTTTACTACTTGTGGAACTAAATTATATGGTGGATAGGTATTATTTTGTTGTTGTGATTATAGTGTTTGATAAAAGTCCTCAATAGAAATGTATTTTTCTCTGTGTTTACAATCACCGCTATATTATTACTTGTGGGGGCTAAATGCACCATTGGTCATATCTCAAAAAATGTTCACTCAATTTCAATTTTTCTCAATAAAATCATTCAATTTTGAATTTTGTCTCGGTAAAATCACTCCGGCTACTTGGAGAGCAAGAAGATACTGAAACTATGGCATGGCTTCTACATCAACACTAGTCAACTTTCACCGATGATCGATGGCTGCCACCTAGCCGACACCTAGCCGCCACGTGTTGTGTCTGCCAGCTAGGTGGCAGTCACGTGTCATCTAAGTGGCAACCATGTGTCATTTTGGTCAGCGGTAAAATTGACTACTACTTATGTGGTAGGCACGTCATTTTTCTAGTGTCCTTTTGCTCTTGAAGTCGCCAGAGTGACTTTATGGAGACAAATTGAAGTTGAGTGGCCATTTTAAAACAGCTATGAAAATTCAATGACCAATGGTGCATTTAAGCCTTGTGGAACTAAATTACATGGTGGGTAGGTATTATTTTGTTATTGTCATTATAGTGTTTGATAAAAATCCTCAATAGAGATGTATTTTTCTGTGTTTACAATCATCATCACTATTTTACTTGTGGAACTAAATTACATGGTGGATAGGTATTTTTCTAATGGTTTTTGTTATTTATTTGCGAAGTTAGCTGATCATGTTGGTTTCAGTGTTCATTTTTTTACTGAAAGTTGCTTCCTTTGTTGTCTTTTACAGGTTTTTTGATACTAAATCGAATCTTGAATTTTCCAGTGGTGAAGTGTTCTCTTATAAGCTAAAATGGATGGTATGTGATCGCTCCTCCTATCTAATTTGGGATTTGTGTTCCTTTTTAAGATGATTTACCAGTAAGTCTAAACAAAGTATAGCTCATTTTGGGGTGTATGGAAAACTATGTGCAAAAACTGCTGGGGACTATGAGATTTTACAGGTTTATACGGCTAAGAATTGGTTTGGTGCTTTTGACATCAAATGAGATAGTTCGAGAATATTCTAAACATTAGTTTGCATTATAAGTATATAGGCTAAAACACATCCATAACCCTTGAATTGTAGTGCTATTAACACTATGGCTCCTAAACTTTGTTTCGTGACATAAAAGTGCTTGAACTTTATATTGTTGTAACATTAAAGTCCAAGTAAAAGAATATCCGTTACAAAATTAACGAAATGGTGACTTGGAAATAGGTTTTTTACTATAATTTACCGTGACATGGATAAAAAAAGAGCCAATGATGTAGTCAAACTTGTCTAGGTCGTCATTTCGTTAATTTTTTAAACAGGTTTTCTTTGATTTGGCTTTAAAGTTACAACAATAAGTTTAGGGGCCCTAATGTTAGTAGCGCTAAAGTTCAGGGCTATGAATGTATTTTACCTTAAATATATATAGCATAGTTTCCCTTCTATATGACCTTTTTATTTGTTCTACTCTTTTTTTAAGTGTTCTAAATTCTTCTTTTTTTTGACATTAATGATTCCCTCTTAAGTCCAGTTCTTGTGTTGTGAGGATTTCTTTCTTCAATCTGCCAAATGTACATGTGGAGCCAAACTGTGGCCTGAGCTTTTTGTCTTACATAATTTCCTCAACATGTTTTAACTATTAGCTCGTTGTAAGTAGAGGTGGCAATTTCGTGTTTTGTGTCAAAATTGTGTTTTCTCATATATAGTATGATTATATATGATATAAATGCTAGAAAAATGGTTGTCATGTCAATTGCATCGTGTTAGTCAAGTTGTCTCTGTAAATCGTGTTTTCGTGTCAGAAATTGCCACCCTAGTTGTAAGTATTACATCTGAGACATATTTACAAGCCTGTTGTCACTATATATGTCTTCAGTCGATTCACAACCAATGATGGAGGAAACTATTTTGGTTGGAGATGATCTAATGATGGGGCCACCTTCTCCAGTCATCCCACCAGAAATTGCGTCTCATGTGCTTGAAGGTGTTGATTTGTGCGACGGGGTTTTAAGAAACCTATTCTTGTGTAAGTTATGGTTTCTAGTAGATGGATGTAATTCTTATTTTGACTATTTTGTGGTTATCATTTGGTATCTGTTGATGTTATTTTGCAAAATATTCTATAATCCATGACTGCTTAACCGTGTAAATGATTGACATTCTCATTTGAGGCCTGCACGTAAATACACTCGTAAAATATGTAAATTAGGTGAACAACCTTAAAATATATTTGTAATCTACTTGAGCTTTCTATATTTATTTCCCATTGTAAGGTCATGGAAAAAGAGAATAATCAAATCCTGATGTATGTTATAGGTTTGCAAATCAATGACATTGAGCCTTTCTGTCAAGATGAGCTTGCTTTATATCGACAGTGCGCTGAAAGAAGGGTGAGAAGAAGGATATTCTTATCTGCTTGTCTTTCTCGTATTTTTCATACTCAATTTCATAATCTGCAATGAATATTTTGGAGGTTGGTTCAGTGACCATTTAATAAAGTTTTTTTCATCTTCTTCGAAAACTGAGTTGCAGGATAAGGAAATTAGACAACGGCTTCAAGACAGTGAGCGTAAACTAGGGTTGTCAATGCCTTTTGAGGGAGCAAAAGAAAGAGCTACCCAGCTTGAATCAGAAGTCACATCATTGGAGAGGTATTTTCTGTGAGAATAGTTTTGATCATATGCTTATTCAGTGTTCTAATGTAGAGACGGATTCATATCTCATCCTATATTTTATGTTCTGTTTCGTGATAAGGATCAAATTTACCCCTATTTTGGAAACTCTAGTTCAATTTTGCCCTTTTCTAAGTAAATGTTGATGAAAATTAGCGACGAAATTCCTTGGAAAAGGTTAAAACTGAGCTAAGATATCTATTACGGAGACAAAATTGAGTCGTTTTGCATGATAGGAGTAAAATTGAACTTTTACAATAACGTTATGACAAAATTGACCGGTATCCCATCCTATTTTCGACTAGCTTTATCTTTGAATAAAGCTTCCCAGCTTGAATTAGAAGTCGCATCATTGGAGAGGTATTTTCTTTGAGAATAGTTTTGATCATATGCTTAGTGTTCTAATGTAGAGGCGGATTCATATCTTATCCTATATTGTGTATTCTATTTCGAGATAAGGGTCAAATTTGTCCCTATTACTCTAGTTCAATTTTTCCCTTTTCTAAGTAAATGTTGATGAAAATTAGCGACGAAATTCCTTCGAAAAGGGTAAAATTGAGCTAAGATATCTATTACGGAGACAAATTTGAGTCGTTTTGCATGATAAGGGTAAAATTGAACTTTCCCAATAACGATATGACAAAATTGACAAATATCCCATTCTATTTTGAACTAGTTTATCTTTGAATAAAGCTCTCTAGGTATCTTAAGTGGAATAAACTTGCTTAACCATCATGTTCCTAATTATAATAGATGAAACAAGAAAGAAATGGATTATAAAGCAACAATATCCGAAAAAGAAACCATAGATCACCATAAAAATGATTGATATTCCATTTCATAGAGTCATTACAAAGATTTGGGCATCAATCATACACATGGTGTCAATTCGGTTTGGCGTGTAATTGTGTCATGTTATTTATATGTTCTATGCACTTGTATATGATAAAAATGCGCCAAAATGATAACCATTCAAACGAGTCTTTCATCTACTCGTGTAATTCCACTTCACTCTTATTGTAGGCGCTTAATTCTTGCGAGTGGAGTTGAAGGCATTGAAGGATTTCGGCAGAGATGGAGCTTGCATGGTCGCCTCACAGATACCAAGTAATGTTTAACTGCACCCTTCTGCTTCATTGAACGAATTACACAGAACGAAATGCCGTTTACTTATTTGAAAGATATTCCACTTGAATCTTTAAGAGTGTAGATGTACAATCGTTGAATCTTTAAGAGTGTAGATGTACAATCGTCAGGGGGTAGATATGCTAAAGATTCTCCATTACTGCAAATCATTTAGGCGTTTGGAGTCAGATTTTGCTATTTGTATCTTTAAATTAAGGCCTAATGCTTCCACAGCCCCCTTAACTTGTCCAAATTGGTCATTTTGCCCCTCCAACTCATCGAATATCCTATTTACCCCCTTAACTCCATAAAAATGGTATTTCTCACCCCCTTAACTTGTCCAAATTGGTCATTTTACCCATTCACAACTCATCGAATGTCCTATTTACCCCCTTAACTCCATAAAAGTGGTATTCCTCACTCCTAATGATCCTATTTACGCTATTAACTCCATAAAAGTAGTATTTCTTACCCCTTTATAGTGCAAAATTAATAGGACTTATTCAAATGAGTTTGAAAATATATTTTTTTAATATCAACTTTTTATTTTGTTAAACAAGTTAAAGACATTATATGTAGGGATAAGTACCAAAATAAGCATATGGTTTTTTTGGAGAAGTATCAATTTAGGTTCCACGTACAAAATAGCACCAATATAGGTTTAACGTTTAAAAAAGGGTATCAATTTAGGCATCGATAATGGATTGTAAGGGGTTTATGGTAAGGGGTTAAATAGGACATTCTATGAGTTGGAGGGCTAAATGGACAAGTTGAGAGGGTGAGAAATACCACTTTTATGGAGTTAAGGGAGTAAATAGGACATTCGATGAGTTGAGGGGGTAAAATGACCAATTTGGACAAGTTAAGGGGGCTGTGGAAGCATTAGGCCTTAAATTAATAGTTAAACATATTCACCTCTTCCAACTTGCACCTAAACGCCTAATGGTCCTCTAAACTTTCAAAATGACTTTCTTTCCATCTACTTGCTTAAATTTGCCATAGATAGCCCTGTATTGCACATTGGATGTGTCACTAGCAGTTTAAGTAAGTTGGAGCGGGGGAAAGGTATTTTTAACGCCTAATGATCCTCTAAACTTTCAAAACGACTTTTTTTCCATCTACTTGCTTAAATTGCCATAGATAGCCTTGTGTTGTACATTCGATGTGTCACTGGCAGTTTAAGCAAGTTGGTGTCACACCCGACCCTAAACGACATCAATCGGCATCGGGCGTGAAATAGAAAGATCATAATCAATACTTAATACTCTCCAAATTTAGATCACAATCAATTAAATAGTAAAGTTCTAATAATAATTCTACCAATAAGCAACAACTTCCGATTCTCGCCTAATTGGTCGGTAACCTTCTCTCTATCTTGTACTTTCTCACCTAAAAACACTAAAACATTTAAAAACATGAGACAAAAATCTCAGTAAGAAACTATCAGCTATAAAAACCAACTTTATTTAACATAGCTACATATATACCTTTATAAAGGGATTGAATCAAAACCTTATAAAATATACTCAAAACCAAAGTTCATAATATAGTCAAAGTAGTAAACCAAAAACCAAAAATATATAATCTTGTATCAATTCTTGAGTTCAAAACCTTATAAAATATTGTAATCAAATAAGTGTTTTATCAAACCAACTCATATTTAATCAAACGTAAAACCTTATATCAAAATCAATCATAATCGAAAACATAATCCAAATGAACTTAAAACATTGTATCCATCCTCGAGTTTCTCCCCTTAAGTATCAATCCATAACCACATATATAATCGAGACGTCTCTTAACATTGCCTATCCCATATGGTCTTACCCGACACTTCTTTGCCATACCCAATAGGTCTTTCAAACTGTGTACACAGGTCATGTCCCTCACTGAACATGGTCTTCAAATATGGAACCACCGATCCGGATAACTCTCGAAGGATATAAAAAGGGCGGCCCGGTCGCATTACGCGTCCCCGCTGAGCGAGGGTCCGGGGAGGGGTCCCACCACAAGGGTGTTTTGGGGGCAAGCCTTCCCTTGCCAATTTAATTGGCAAGAGGCCGCCCCTAAGACTCGAACCCGTGACCTCTGGTCACACGGCAACAACGTTTTACCGTTGCGCCAAGGCCATGCTCGAAGGATATAAAATCATAAAATCATAACGTGCTCAAATATCCGTTCACAATCAACTTCCAAACTATTTCATAACCATAAATCATTTGGCTTCAATTAGCCCTTTTGTATGATAAAAATCATATTTGGACTTCAATCCAAAATAATAACAATAATAACTGTAACAGATTTCTCAATCCAAATACAACTCGTAAGAAATCATCAAATTCACCAAAACATATATGTATATATGTAAATCAACCAAATGAAGCCTTAAATCAACATAATCAAGTAAAATCCGAAATTCACTCATTTGAACCATAATTTCACAATAAAAAGCAAAATCAGGAAAAACCTCAATTTTAAATTCCTGTATAACCCTAAAATATCAATGTCTGAAACTTCTTTGATTATATATATATATATATATCTGTATACATAAAACTCAAAATATAGGTGATAGTTACTTACCTTGACTATTAATTGAAAACCACAAACCCGTTCAATTCGCCTCTAAATTCTGTCTAAGCCATTTCCCTCCAAACACTACCGAAACTCAAAAACTCTTCGGCTAGGATTTAGATCTATATATAAAGATGCTATGTTTTCAATTTCGAATGATTCGGACAGTCGAATTTCCGTAAATCAAAGAAACGGTGGAGAAACGGTTCAAAGAAAACTGATAAATTTAAAATGAATATAATGAATATATATGGATAATCTCTGCCTCTTCCGCCATTTCTATCTATATATACCAAATCTGGCAATTATCCAGTTTGATCCTCCATCTTTACATAATCTTTTAAAAATTATCATCACTTTTAATTCACACATAAAACCCTCAAATTAACTCCAAACTTTTTCTATAGCACCAATAAAAATCATACACCTAATAATTATCATATATACTAATATCAAAATATAAATTTTAAAAATTTAGTCACGGACGTGACAATTCTCCCCACCTTAAGAAATTTCGTCCTCGAAATTCATATTCTCTAATCCAAATTTTTTTCCTCAAATCATCTCCAAGATCACAACAAAATTCATATCTTAATTATTTCCTCAAACATCAAATATATTCTCCCACTTTACTTCTCTTTGATCACTACCATCGATATCTCTCTAAACATCATTTATATAACTCTCAATAATTCTAAACCTCAACCCGATAAAGTTCAACAATAAATCTGCACTTTGAATTCGGATATCATTTATTCCAATTAAGATTTCATAACTTATTAAACTCCTATCATGATCTCCAATATTCATTTTAAATTTATCAGTTTTCTCTGAACCGGTTCTCCTCCGTTTCTTTGATTTACGGAAATTCGACTGTCCGAATCATTCGAAATTGAAAACATAGCATCTTTATATATAGATCTAAATCCTAGCCGAAGAGTTTTTGAGTTTCGGTAGTGTTTGGAGGGAAATGGCTTAGACAGAATTTAGAGGCGAATTGAACGGGTTTGTGGTTTTCAATTAATAGTCAAGGTAAGTAACTATCACCTATATTTTGAGTTTTATGTATACAGATATATATATATATATAATCAAAGAAGTTTCAGACATTGATATTTTAGGGTTATACATGAATTTAAAATTGAGGTTTTTCCTGATTTTGCTTTTTATTGTGAAATTATGGTTCAAATGAAGCTATTTATTACGTTTCTATGTGAATTTCGGATGTTGATTTAAGGCTTCATTTGGTTGATTTACATATATACATATATGTTTTGGTGAATTTGATGATTTCTTACGAGTTGTGTTTGGATTGAGAAATCTGTTACAGTTATTATTGTTATTATTTTGGATTGAAGTCCAAATATGATTTTTATCATACAAAATGGCTAATTGAAGCCAAATGATTTTTGGTTATAAAATAGTTTGGAATTTGATTGTGAACGGATATTTGATCACGTTATGATTTTATATCCTTCGAGAGTTATCCGGATCGGTGGTTCCATATTTGAAGACCATGTTCAGTGAGGGACATGACCTGTGTACACAGTTTGAAAGACCTATTGGGTATGGCAAAGAAGTGTCGGGTAAGACCATATGGGATAGGCAATGTTAAGAGACGTCTCGATTATATATGTGGTTATGGATTGATACTTAAGGGGAGAAACTCGAGGATGGATACAATGTTTTAAGTTCATTTGGATTATGTTTTCGGTTATGATTGATTTTGATATAAGGTTTTACGTTTGATTAAATATGAGTTGGTTTGATAAAACACTTATTTGATTACAATATTTTATAAGGTTTTGAACTCAAGAATTGATACAAGATTATATATTTTTGGTTTACTACTTTGACTATATTATGAACTTTGGTTTTGAGTATATTTTATAAGGTTTTGATTAAATCCCTTTATAAAGGTATATATGTAGCTATGTTAAATAAAGTTGGTTTTTATAGCTGATAGTTTCTTACTGAGATTTTTGTCTCATGTTTTTAAATGTTTTAATGTTTTTAGGTGAGAAAGTACAAGATAGAGAGAAGGTTACCGACCAATTAGGCGAGAATCGGAAGTTGTTGCTTATTGGTAGAATTATTATTAGAACTTTACTATTTAATTGATTGTGATCTAAATTTGGAGAGTATTAAGTATTGATTATGATCTTTCTATTTCACGCCCGATGCCGATTGATGTCGTTTAGGGTCGGGTGTGACAGTTTGGTATCAGAGCTCTAGGTTAAATTCTTCGGACCTATGGTTGATAGTAATCGAGGAATATTGATATTTGATGATAGCTAAGAAATAATCGATAGTAATCGAGGAATATGAATATTTGGTGATAGCTATATGGATATTTGGTGAAAGCTTAGAGATAATTTGGAATTTTTCGTGGATTGAGTAACTAGCTAATGAGGTGTAAAACTGAGATTTGATGGTTAGCAATATCCAGGTATATGAAAAATAGTAAATTATTTGATATTTGGTGATAGGGGTTATGAGTAAGTCATAACTTTGAGCTAGAGATATAGAGAATTATCTATATAGGTGCTGCTGGAAAATCAAATTCGTATCTGAATCTTATGATGCATTTTTCGACCAGATATAGATTGAATCTGTCATGGAGTCCTAAATGAAAGTTCTTTATTATTATCTTATGATTCCAAGAGTGTTTGAATCGCCTTAATCGGACTCTGTATGAAAAAGTTATGCTGGAAACGAAATATGTTGGTCATTTGAGTTTTAAACCAGAATTTGGTTTTTGTTTGATTTTTCTCCTTAGTATGATTTGGAATTGATATTTGAGAGTTTAATAGTTGGTTGAAAAATATACATATCTCAGATATGAAGTAAGGTTAAGATACTTTGAAATGATATGATGAGTTTTGAAGATAATATATATGTGATTAAGAAAGCGAAAATGTGGAGATGTCAATTACACCTAATAATTATCATATATACTAATATCAAAATATAAATTCTAAAAATTTAGTCACGGACGTGACAGTTGGAGTCGCGGAAAAATCGTTTCAAGTAAGTTGAGGCGGAGGAAAGGTCTTTTTAAAAGTTAATTTCCTTTCTCAGAGAAGTTAGAGAAGTTTCAGCTTGATTGAACCTTTAGGCTAGCAGTTTCACCTTGGGATGAATAAAGTCCAAATTAACTCTTGCTGCCAAAAAAACTCCTCCACCTTTCATTTGTTCACCAATTTAGTCCAACTAGCGAGTTGACTCATCCAACTGAGTACTTATTTGGCCAAAAAAGTTAATTTTGTCCTAAGGCTTAGTACATATTTATCCTCCCAACTTGTACCCAAACTAAAGGATTCTCTCAACTTTCAAAATGACCTTCTTGTCCCCCCAACTTGCTTATAATGCCATGGCCAACCCCTTTTTTCCGTAGCAGTATCACACACTTTTCGTGCCACTGGAAGTTTAAGCAAGTTGAGTTGCTCTTTTATTTGGTCGTGTAGCTCATTAATTATGTTCATTAATTATGTTTAAAAGCGCGGTCCGGTGCACTACGCGTCCCCGCTTAAGCGAGGGTTCAGGGAGGGGTCCCACCACAAGGGTGTACTGGGAGCAAGCCTTCCCCTACCAATTTTTTGGCAAGAGGCCGCTCCTAAGACTCGAACCCGTGACCTCTCAGTCACACGACAACAACGTTTACCGTTGCGCCAAGGCTCATTAATTATGTTTATTAATAATTTTCATTTGTTTTTCCAAAAAAAAAATAAAATGTCATTTGAAATTTATTTAGTTTTGAAACCTAAGAAAATAAAGTTTCACACAAAACTGCCTAGTATACATTTCCCCTTTTATAGAAATACTATTATTAAAAAAAATCGAACTAAACTTGCTAACGACCCTGTTCCTGAACATTGTAATTGAGTTTGTTCATGAAAATATAACCGAGCCAGCTCACGAGCTTCATCTTGCTCAAGCTCAGCTCGGTCATGGCCGAGCTTTTACCGAGCCGAACGTCGAGCCACTCGGCTCCTTACATCCCTAGTTTCAAGCAAGTTGAGGTGGCAGAAAAATCATTCCAAGTTGATGTGTAAAAAAGGTGGTTCTGAAAATTTGAGGAGTCATTAAGTGGTTGAGTCCAAATTGGAGTTTTAGGGATTCCACATGTATGAAGCCCTAATCCTAGGGTAAATTACACCCATGGCCACTGAACTTTACGATTTTAACATTGTGGCTACTGAACTTCATTTCTTAACAGTATGGCCACCGAACTTTACATTTTTTAACACCGGTGACCACTCAACACCTCAAAACGACCGTTGACGGCGGCAAAATAAAAAAATTCGAAGAGTTAATGATATTCCAAGGAACTTTAATTCTTGAAAATTTTCGTTTTGATGTCATTTAGGTGTTGTTTGGTTAGGAGATAGAAAGTAAATTTTTAGAGAGAGAGCTCCAAAAAATGTGATTTTGGAAAATAAAAAAATGTGGTTTCATGGTAAATGTCGTTCTGCACAACTTTAATTCTTGAATATTTTCATTTTGAGGTCGTTAACGGTCATTTTGAGGAGTTAGTTAAAATTCAATGGTCACCGATGTTAAAAAAGTGTAAAGTTCAGTGGTCATACCGTTAAGAATTGAAGTTCAGTGACCATAATGTTAAAATGGGTAAAGTTCAGCGGCCATGGGTGTAATTTACCCCTTAGTCCTATCTTGCCAAAATGCGTACTCTTATCGTTTCTATTTGACAAATTTTTTTGGGGTAAATTGCACTCATGGCCATTCAACTTTTTCCTTATTAACATTATGGTTACTCAACTTCAAAAATTAATATAAAAGTCACTCAATTTTACTCTTACTAACATAAAAGTCACTCAACTTTGCCCTTACTAACATAAAAGTCACACAACTTTGCCCTTACTAACATAAAAATCCCTCAACATTGACCACTCTAATAGGATGTAACCCTTCATCATAGAGCTGATGGAAATGATATTTTAAACAACTTTAATTCTTGAGCTTTTTGTTTTTGAGATTATTCGGGTATTATTTGGTTAGTAGAGAAAAAAACTCCCAAAATAGTGATTTGGAGATAAAAAAAAAATGTGATTCCACAGTAAAAGTGGTTCTAAACAACTTAATTTTTGGATTTTTCCATTTTGATGTCATTATCGTTGATTTTGAAGAGGCAAACTTGAGTGACTTTTAAGGCTCGTTTGGTTTACATGTTGTTTGTTGTCACCTTTTTGCTTGTTTTTCAAAAAGTATGGATTCCCTGATTTTGTAAAAAAAAAAAAATACTTTTTAGCTATAAAACGCAAATATGATGTGTCTAACCAAACACCTGTCTTTTAAAAGTGAAAAAGCAAACAGGGTGAGAAAAGTAGGTAACCAAATGCCCCCTTAGGCCGGGTTTCAAAAATTGAGTAATTTACCTTTATTTTTTGTGATGAATCTGAGTAGCAATAATTAATTGTTTTGTGCAGGAAAAGGTTGGAGTCTTTGAAGCAAGGCATTGAAGAGAATAGAAAGAAGGATGAGATTATAGAGAAACCAGCTCCTATTTCATCTACGAAAAGATGGTTCTTCTGGTGATAATTTGTGCTCCATTTGTACATCAATCATATTTTAGAAGCTATAAGGTGCAAAAAATACTAAATAATGTTGTCAAGTCAAGAGTAGTTTTATCCCAACGTAGAGAATGACGCGACCGTCTAGGCCCCGCCTAGGCGCTCGAAATTGAGAATCCGTCCCGATTTTTTTCAATTAGTTCCTCTAGGCGTTTTTTGGTTCGTAAGTGTTTTTTAGCCGTTTGGGCTCCACCTAGGCTACCTCGACGCCGCCTAGACCGTCTTGGCGCCACCTAATCGACGATAAAGAAAATCATTTTATATTGTGAATTTATTTTTTTATTATTATAATTCATTTTTGAGTTGTTTCAATGATATTATCGTTAAAATATTAACATTTGCACATTTTTAAAAATATATGTTCTAAATATACGTGTTTTTCTATATTAAATAATTTTATAATATTGTTTTTCAATAATATAATACATATTTTAATTGAATTTATATAATAATTTGTTGATTAATAAATAAAAAATACAAAAATACAAATCCGATTAATCTTTGACTAATTGCCGGTTAATACTCGAAGGTTCTGTCCGGCCGACTAACGCCTTTACAACCTTGATTAGATGTTAACAATGATTGATTTGGATTCATATAGATGCTCTGGTACCAAAATTTAAACTGTGCAGTAGCTGTATGCATGTACATAATACAAACGAAGTAAATTGCCGACTTCTTCTATTGCTTTATTAGAAGATTTTTAATCTTTTATTACACAAAATATTCGAATAGTTTGCTTTGTGTTTTACAATTTTTATATTTTTTTTAGGGATTTAAGTGTCAAATTTGATCCTAACGTTTTTGTTGAAGTGTAGATTTAGTTTTAAAATGGTCCAAATTTGATTCTAATATTTGCAAGCAATATCAATTTTAACTGTATTTTACCGAAAATTTTAAAAAATTGGTTTAACTGCAAAATCAGTTTTTTAAAATTTTCAGTAATTTTATATGCAACGCCTTAGTTCCGAAATGATTCGGAGTCGGTTAACATAAACTGTTATACGTGACTGTGAAATGATTAGGACTAAATTTGTATTTTTATACCTATTTTCTAATTTATAACCTTCAATTAAATAAGAGATAAGGTTAGTGGGAATATTTTCAATTTTGTTCCCACGGTAAAAATACTTTTTTTGATAGAAAATACTGTCGCTAATTTTCATTTACATTTATTTAGAAAATAGTAAAATTTAACTAAACTTTCTATTACAAAAGTAAAATGGGTAAATTACATCCATGGCCACTGAACTTTACCTATTTTCACATTATGGCCATTGAACTTCATTTCTTCCCAGTATGGCCACTGAACTTTACACTTTTTAGTATCGGTGGCCACTCAATTTTAACTACTCAAAATGACCGTTAACGATCGTTAACGACCTCAAAATGAAAATATTCAAGAATTAAAGTTGTTCAGAACGGCATTTACTATGAAACTACATTTTTTATTTTCGAAAATTACATTTTTTGGAGCTTTCTCTCTCTAAAAATTCACTTTCTCTCTCCTAACCAAACAACACCTAAATGACCTCAAAACGAAAATTTTCAAGAATTAAAGTTCCTTAAAATATTATTAACACTTTGGATTTTTTATTTTTAGCCGGTGTTAAAGTGTAAAGTTCAGTGGCCATACGAGGAAGAAAGTTCAATGGTCATAATGTGAAAATGGATAAAGTTCAATGACCATGGGTGTAATTCACACAAAGTAAAAGTGAGCTGCTAAATACCGCCCTCAAATTCCTTTTCACCGCCTCTTTTTGACTTTTTTGCCCTTCTCATAATTTTGATCAAAAACTGAAAATTCTCTCTCCAAAATCATAAACTCGAACAACAATAATTGAAATTATGAAAATAATTGATGTGTAACAATCCGAACCCCGAAAATGGATGATTACGAGTCGGAAACATTAAGATTTACATCTTTTTATCAAAGAACTCATGAAAATAATATATATTTTTCATGACGATTTTGCATTTTTCATCACCAAAAAATAGGAGAATTTTAATTTTTCGCAAAAAAAATTGAATGATTTAGTATTTTTCGTCATTAAAAATTTTACGATTTTGCATATTTCAAAATTTGGCCTAAACGGATGCGGCATACCATCCGTTCCCACCATGGGTCGGGCGATATGCCGCATCCGTTTAGGCTAAATTTTAAATTCTCTCAAAAAAAAAATTCCCAATTTTGACAAAAAAATTATACCAAGAGCAAAATTGTCCAACGGGACGGTGATAAGGAATTTTGGGTGCGGTATATAGCAATATCTTGTAATAAAAAACTAGAGATTATACTGTTGAAGGGAAATTGAACTATTTTCTATTATCCAATGCATTAAGAATCAAAAGTATTTAGTTAAGAGTATTCGTTTACATTCTATTTAGTTAAGAATAAAAAACTAGAGATTATACAACTAAGGAAGTTTTCTATTATAATTTACCTAAACAAAAGTTATATACAACTTAGATAATATACACTCAATGAATGATTTGAGATACATTAAGAATTAGAATTCTCATGAGGTGACGCATCCGTAACATTGTTGACGTGTCAGCTCATAATTAGTTCGGAACCAACTGATTTTGAACAACTACGAAAAATCACCTTCACCTCTTTTTCTTTTTGTCGTTTTCTCCTTTGATTATAGTCTCTCGAGCCTAACCTCAACTTTGTTGACCTGAACCGAGATCATAATAGAATTTGTAGATAAGCATGAGAAACCCGACTAATGAAAAAGGAGGTGCGCACCATATGTATCAACTTCATTGACCTGAACTGAGATCATAATAGAATTTGTCGATGAGCATGAGAAGACCCGACTAATGAAAAAGGAGGTGCATACCATTTCAACTACATATCTCAACTGGACAAGTCAAGATAAAGAAGTCCAAATTATATTTTTGGATTAGAATGATCTCTTGGCCGGTCATTTTCAAACTAACTCGAGCAGCCGAGGAGGCGGGCTGACCGGCCAGACAACCAGCATGAACAAACTACTTCTATTGAGTTGGAACTCCTAAAATCCATGAAGTACACTCTTGAAGGAGTTGAAACTTTTGTCGAACCGCGATGTTCAAGAAAATCTGCATTTTTTTACGGAATTCCGACACATCTTCCTTGCAACTATATGATCCTCCACATCCACATTGTTCTGCTAAGTGTGCAGCTTTGATCTGGTTGCACCTTGTGCACACCAGATCCTGCAAATGATAGAGCCGTTCCCGCTGCCGGACGATTTGAAGAAGCGCATTCTCCATAATTTCTAGGTCGTAAGGTTGGCCACATTGCGGGACAGCACAGCGCCATTCCTGACCCAGTAAAGCCGAGTCACGACACAAGTCTAGATCTTTGCAGTCATTGCAGTAGCTGTTCAAACATATTTGGGAAACAACAGTTACTATTAGAAGTAATCAACAACTTCAGATAAGGAAAGAAGAGCTACATTTACTGTTTTTGCAATGTGTTCCGAAGTGAATCATAGTAATCTATGTTGCACGGAAACTCTTCATTAGCGTTTCGTATCTGTTTCAGTTTCTATTACTGTTTCCGAACTATAATTTTTTAGAAATAAAGTTTTTCGGTGTCCATTTCAGTTTCCGTGCAACATAGATAGTAATTGAATTATTGTGACACTAGAAAAGGAAAACTGGTGTGCTCAAGTTCACCAAAATGGGGTGTTTTTTTCAATTTTGACATCAACATATTGTAGTTTGTAGACATATTCTACAGATCAAGTCCAGTGTTCATAAATTGAATTATCCAAAATCATTTCTGCAAGGCCAGTACCTATATTGCGTGTATACCGAAAACAGAAAATGATATTTGTAAACAATATAGAAAATAGAAAAACAGGAAAAACGTGTAAATAATAAAAATGTATAAATATATCCGTAATATATATTTAATTTATATATATACATTACAAAAAATTGCATGCGAGTCACATATTAGAGGGAAAAAAAGAGATTTTTTTTTATTTTGAAAGTTTGTAGATCTACAAAAGAGATGAAGTACAAATTAGTCGTACGGTGATTGAGGACAGAAAATTTAGTTTCCATTACTAGCTCTTTGAACTTGTCCATAAAAGTAGATTGGTTTTCTGAACTTTGTTAGTGTCTCACCAACTCCCTAAACTTGCTTATTTCGTATCACCAACTCTCTAAACTTGTCCATAAAAGTATATTAGTTCCCTGCATTTTGCAAATATCCCACTAACTTTCTAAACTTGCTTATTCCGTAACAACTAGATACAAAGACCATAATACTAACTCTCAATCATCATCCATTCGGTCACTTAAATTTGCAACACTAACTCATAAGGTAGGAGAAGAGAAAAAATTAACTCTCGAATAGATGAAGATGTATTTTTAGAATTTAGGTTTAATAAGTTTTTGTATTTAGTTGTTACGGAATACACAAGTTTATGGAGCTGGTGAGACACTTGCAAAGTTCAGGGAGTTAATCTATTTTTATGGACAAATTTAGGGAGATGGTCATACGAAATAAGCAAGTTTAGAGAACTGGTGAGACACTAATAAAGTTAAAAGTTCAGAAAGTCAATCTACTTTTATGGACAAGTTGGAGCTATTAATGTATCAGACCATTTAAAATTATGAAAATGTGACCTCAAACATATACTATACAAGTTTCTCAAAAATTTTGAAACTTAAAACACTTTTAAATCAAAAGTTTTCATGCAACATATATGTAGGTGGATGGGTTAAATGTACCGTTCGTCACTGAACATATATGATTTTTTCAAAATGGTCATTGTATTTTAATTTATCTCAATAAAATCACTCAACTGAGTTTTGTCTCAATTAAATCACTCCGACAATTTCAGTATTTAAAAGGCATCAGAATAATGTCATGGCTAACACAGACAGTATGAGTTTTATTTCTGACCAAAACAACACGAGCAGCTACGTGTCGGTTATTTTATTGAAAAAAATTAAATTATGTTTTTTTCCATAAAATTAACCGACATATGGTTGCCAGGTAGCGCATATGTGGATTCCATATGTCGTTTCGATCAGAGAATTGACTTATATTGATGTGTCACTCATGCCATTCTGATCTCTTTTAATCACTGAGTTGAGATAAAACTTAAAGTTAAATGATTTTATTGAGATAAATAGAAATTGAGTGAGCATTATGAGACAACTGAATTTATCAATAAATGTAACTGGTAGGTGGATATGTTTATCACTAATTTCATACCTGCAAATTACATTCGGCAAGACAAAGGAAGGGCAGGGATCATGAAACTGAGCTTCGGGAGCAAACTCGCGCACTTTTACATATTTTAAGAGATTCTTTCTCAACACCTGATAAATAACAGACAAATATTAGAAGACTTTACAACTTAGTTGTTGTCTATTCCGATTAGACCTAAAAGTTAAGCTTTCTGTCAAACGGGAGTTTACTTAAAACTGGAATATTTCGACGACTTATATCAGAAATTCGGGTAAATTACACTGACAGTCACTTAAGTTTGAATATTGTCCCGGCAAGGTCGTAAAAGTAAACTTGATTTCAATAAAATAACTCACTTTTACATTTTATATCAATAAACTCACTTTGAATATTTTCAGGCAAATTCTCACTTAGTCAATTAAACTATACCACGTAAACACCACGTGTATTAACTTAATGCCACATGGCACCCATTTACTAGGTTAGTTTTGTTTACTGTGGTAAATAAATGTTGGAAGGTAAAAGAAAATGGGTGCCACATGACAGTAAATAAATAGCACTTACGTTATTGTTGAATCGACTAAGCGTCCTAGTCAACAATTTTCAGCGAGAATTTGGACCGAAAACATTTAGAATTATTCTATTGATACAAAATACAAAGATAGTTATTTTATTGATACAAAATATACTTTTGCCATCCTATCGAGATATTGTGGAAACTCAAGTTACCTGATGAAATTTAATTCGGAATAGGATTCGAGCCGATCCGAATTTTGACCTATTCATGCTCGTCAAAAAATTGACGAGTTCGAACTCAATTCGTGAGCTGTTCACGAGTTTTGCTCGCGAGCAGCTCGTTAATTACTTCACATGTTCATAAACCTATACCTATAACGTAGTGCTCAAACTCGGCTCGTTTATAAATAGAGTCGAATACTGTCAACCTTTTTTCAAGCCGAATCATAAGCGGCTAGACTCATTTACCGCACTACTCCAGAACCACTTAACAGAAAGCGATTCTCCTTTAATTTAAAGTCACTTTATCCATGGACATATGAGTCGAGATAAATTTGCATTATTTGCTAATTCAGTTTGAACATCTAGAGCTTAATACTTCAATTCAGTTAGAGTAGTACCAGAACTTCGTGCTGCACATTATGGTCAAGGAAAAGAACAGTACAGACATCCGTAATGAACTTTAGCGCAGGATCCCTTTTACCAATATCATCAGCAAATTGTGAGAAACTGGACGAAGTTTGTTGATCAGTGTCGGACTTGTTTTTTCCTTTCATATGACGAACAGTATCACGAACAATCCCTAAAAGTTTGTCTGTGAAATAAGTGCCGATCTGCATGTCCCAATCAACGTTTTTTAGAATTTATTCACAAGAAGGAATAAAAAAGTATACCTATGTTACATGGACATAGAAACTGAAATGGAAACCGGAAAACATATATGTAAAAAATATATAGGAAATTAGAACATGGGGAAACGTATAAATAATAAAAATACATGAATATATCTATAATTTTTAAAACGATAAGAATGTACTTTTTGATCTTTGTTTATATATACATTAAAAAAGAACTAGATACAAGTCGCATAATAGAGGGAAAAGAGACTTTTTCATTTTGAAAGCTTGTATAAGAGGATCTAGAAAATATTAAGGATTTAATGAATATATAATTAGAATTAATCTAGTTCTCAAAATATATTTATTAATGACTTTCCTTTTTTAAAAAATTAAGGAAACATTTCACAAGTTTTGGTTTCCGAAACAGATGCAAAAACATGAAACGCTTTAAAATCAAATTTTCCGTGGAACGTAGAGTTATACCAATTGAGGACAATAAATAATCAGTAATACCTGCCCTTGAAGATATTTCACCATGTGTGTATCATATGTCTCAGCAGCTGCAATTGTGATTGATGGAGTACATGAGGTGACATCCTGAGAAGATGCTCCATTTGCACCATGCTTTTGTGCATATTCCCACGGAATAAACATGAATTCTGAGACGATTAACACGAAATGATCCTGCCAAAATCTATATTTAGCAAACGGAACCAGAAAATGCAACGGGTAGAGAAAAAAAAAGTACCATTTATCAAATTGGAATATGAGAAAGATCCATAGACCAACAAAAAAGGTTAAAGACTGTTGTTATAGGATAGACCAATAATTTTATAGGATAGAACAAAAATAAATCTTGGGTTTCGCACATTTGTAAAGATGTCCTAGTGGTATAAAAGTTTGTTAAATTTGGGTCGGAGATTTCCTCCATTTGCAAAGATAGATTTTTTCACCATAAAGTTAGTAAACAAGAGGAATTTAAGTCATTAAAAAAATCTGATTTAAAATGTTTATATGTTAGGATTCAATGGGATGAAAATACGGCTGGAATTTTGTTTTGAAAATTTGCCACAGGTAAATTTAGATGGTTTTAGTGAAAAAACTTTTCTACTCAAATGGAGAAAACCTTATACCTGTATTTGAGACTTTTAAACTTCAGGAATTTCTTTTCAAATGCTTAAAACCACAATTAATTTATATGCTTTTCCCTAATTTTATTCCTCGAGATTTCTTTGTTGGAGAGAAAACCTACCTGGAGTTGCTTGGGTAGGTATTCAGCGATATTCCAGCTTGAGACAATGTCCACTTGTGATTGCTGTCTTTGGGAATTATCCTCATGAAATTCATTTTGCGATATGTCATCTGCTCTGGCCGGAATTCCACCGTAGTTGTACTAAAACGGAGCAAGTAATTGACCATAAGTTATCAAAAATGCCAATGTGACATTAATGATAGGTAAAAACAAAGGAATGTAATTATCTGTCATTTCAAACAATAACTGATGGGCGCTGCTAGGATATAAAAATTGAAATGCGATTTGAACTATCCAATAAACCAGTCTGGATACTCTATATAACAATGTGTAGAATTCAGCAAAATACAATGGAACATTACATGTTACATGCATCAATGAAGGAAGATATGTACGTGTTTATAAGACATAACTCCCAAATTGCATAAAATGTCATAGTAGTTAATCAAAATATATTGAAATCCTGAGGGTTGAAGTAATTCAACAATTTCTTTTCAAGTTCTAAACATCATGGTAAAAAACTCCAAATTAACTAAGTAAATTTCATGGAAGCCATTCCATACATTTTAAATGCAATTCTCCGATTTATTCTTCATTTTTTGTACTCTCTATATGCACTTATAATTGTTCATCAATGATTATTGTCTTTTGCAGGAATGAGACGAAAGACAAGAAAGGAAAAGGATGCTATAACATGTCATTTAAAGCCCAAGCGAGACAAATAATGGAAAAAATTATGAAATAGAAGACATGAAAATGACTTCAGATCATACCATATATATGTTGCTTTTTAAGAATAAAGGAAAGCTGGAAGTGGAATGAAGAGTGAACAAACCTGATCCATGAAAAGCAAGGAATGCCAAAACTGCACCGGCTCAAGTTCAATCCACTCGAACAGCTCCCTACAATCAGCATAGACAGAGAATTACACGAAAAGACAACGAAGGAAGATTTTATCTACAAGCTCCTTAGCCAAGTCAAACCTTGTTTGCAATGTTTTGAGCAAGCTATCACAGTAAGTTTTTGCTGTGGATAGACTAAACTTTCCCGTGTCAATAATAACCTTCGAAAAATTTGCAAATACGATTGTGGAACCTAATTTACGAAATTCAGCCAACAGCAAAGCAAACACCTTTTGCATGACCTACGAATGAAACAATCAGGTATATGTCAACCAACTGATACAGCAAAATGAAGGAACAAAATAACATACAAAAAGGAACTGTATATTTGCAAGTGCTTTTATAATTATAGGAGTGGCAAGCAGAGCAGCGAGGGCATTTCCCTTTTTATAACCATAAATGCAAATTTTAGGATGGAGGCGAGGATATTTAATCAAGAGCGAGAGGGAAAAAGAAAAGACGGTGTTGAAGTAGAGAAGACTTGCAGCTGACTGCCTTAAGCCCACATTCATTAATGACAAAAAAGTTCCTTCTATTCCAGAGCATATACCTTGTGGAGTATGCGATGAAGAGCTGGGTCATGAAGCTTTGATTGAGGGCTGCAATATAAAAGAGTAAGCACTAAGCAGAAATATTCGAGTCAAAATGAATAATCAAATGTAACAAGCTATAACACTACAACCTGCAAAGCCATCTATAAAGATGTTGCAGCAATCCATCAGCGAAGACATTTCCTGAAGTAACTGCATCTGAAAGACACCTCTGGATCAGCTGTTTCAGGACACGCAATGCAGGTGCAGATGAGGTAGCATCATCATCGTAATTGTGTGGACCAGAATTCATGTCCTGCTCAAATCCCAACAAAGAACCACCTTCCATTTCATTGATTTGGTTGCTTTTTAACAGAGCATTTACAGCCAGGTGATGAATCTGTATTAGAACAATTTAACCATGCTTAAACAAAATTGAATTCATTACATTTTTCAACGTCGCAAAAAATGAAAGAGGAAAGAAGAAAGAAAAGAAGCGAAAAAAATATACTTTCCACACCTTTAACTCCACAGTAACTTTTCTATATGCTCCAGGGTATATAAGAATACATTGATTGACCTATTTTGAAATATCCGTTAGCAAAATTCAGAAAGAAGAACAACACAGACACTAGATATTATTACAAAGAAAATTATGACAGTGATAAATTAGTGCAAATTATTTCACCTTCTTTGAAACAGGCACAGAACAAATAAAAGAAAGAATGTCAGGGCATCAATAGTTTAGAAGTTGAGTATCGATTAAAAAACTAACCTCATCTGCGAAACATGTAGATTCTTCACTAACGCCTCCTAGATCAGGAACACCGTCATCAGATACCCAAAGCAGCTGCAAGAATAAAAAAAATTAACTTGAGATGAAAATAAACAGATACTCACACAAAAGACAAGCTCTTTAAGAAATGGACTCAGAGCTTCTGCAGACTTCATTTATTTGTTAGCAACGGAAAAATAACTACAAGGTAAGGGAATCTTCATAATTAACTGTGAGTTAATTATTCTTCTATTTAACTACCTGTTGGTGATCACGCAATGCTCTTGAGATGAAAACATCTGCTGTAAATATACGCCAGTCAAGTTCAATATTTCCCAGAGGTACCTGTCCCAGAAAATATGTTATTCATGCATGCATAAACAAAAAGAAATCCATTAACAGGAAGAATAAATAAATAAATAAATAAATAAGCCAAAAAATTACGTGGGCATATCTAGATAGAGATATCCTTTCATTCAGCCACTGACACGAAGCAGCAGAACGTTGCATTCCAATTTTCGCTGCCACTTGCTGCCACCCCAGTACCTACATAATATAGGCCATTAGAAGTAAGCTCTAGAGAGTGTAATTAAGCTATATCTGAGAGTAACTTACTCTTTAGTTTATATATATTACATACCGGATAGAAATCAATTAAGCTCTAGGACTTTATGTTATTACACGTATTTATATTTGTCATGATATGTTGGTTTTGGTATGTAGAAAAAACAAAAAATATTCTGAAGTTGGGCATACATGTCAACTAAAGTCTGCACCTAAAGCTGTAATTAATTTATTAACTTATTACCTGATACTGACTGTCACGAGCATTGAAAGGTATGTTTACGCAGGGGAAATTATCAAGAGCTTGTATGCCTGACTTCATCAGATGAGCATTTGGGCACTCAATGACAGCAATAGTAGGTCCATGATGTTTATCTCTGTCAACAAAGAAAAATAGTTTATACAAGCATGGCTTGACTGGTAAAAATGAATATCAGCAACATTAGCCAGAAGAGTGAAACAATTGACATTTAGTCTGAATTGAAAGCTGCAGATGGAATAAGAAGGAGAACCTAACAAGTTTGAAACAGAAAAGTCACTGCTATGTAAATCACCATACCACAAGCATGGACATATCATCACCTACGCATCTTGAGTTCATAAGAAATAGACACTAGTTAAGGTTGTTGTCTGTTTTACACTTTTACTTCATTGACTGGTCTTTTGTTTTAAACATACAAAAGAAAGAATAGAAGAATAAAATTGGATGCTAAGGTATCCTCTTATTCTAACCAGCATACAACTAAAAACACCCTATAAACACGAGAAGAAAAGGGACCAAAAGTAGCACATTTAATCAAGCCAAATGACCTCTAAAGATACTCATTAGGACTGCAAAAGATACAACTTCTCCAACAGCAGATCAAAGAAAAAAATCTGGTAGTTTGACTACTTGTCATCTTGCTCCAACTCAATAATCCATAAGACTGCATAAAGTATAATTATAGTAATTTGAGCATATTTTCTGCATCGAACTCTCTTCAAATTAAACCAATAAAGGTCAACTTTTGGCAAAACCCTACTCAAAGACTGTTGAGTGGTTATTACAGAACTTTGTACAAACTGATAAATGTCTCTATGAAACCTGGACAATCCCTTTTCAAAGCCATGTTGAACAGTCACAGTATAACCCTCTACACTATGTTCCTCAATGATGTCACAATTATCATAAAGCCAAAAGTAGCCTTGGTAGATTTTTTATTTTGCTGTAATATTAAATTTCAGTACCAAGAAATGTTTAGACAAAGAGAATCAAAATAATATAAAACCTGAGTTCACTTATTGTTCCTTGTAAAATCCTCTCAGCATCCTTGACATGAGCAACATATTCCACCTGAAATTACGAGTGTCATAACAAAAACAAGGTAACAGCTATTGCAATATAAGAGAGGTCAAAAACATATTCAAGGCTGCTAACTGAAGAAGTACCTTGAAAATGGCACTGCTATTAGGAGATGGTTGTTCAATAGATAAGGCACGGCAAGCTTCGCGAAATTGTCTTTCAAGAAAAGATGGTGATAAGTCCTTATTTTGATAAGGATTGACCACCACAACACATACAGTTCCCAAAAAAGTCATATACAAAACAAAAATTCCACGTCCTTCAGAGAGGCTGTAATCAGTAGTAAAAATAATCTATGAGAAGAAGCACTTGCCTTCAGCATAAGAAGAACAATGGAGGTTAGAACATGATTTTCAACAGTTCTTGGACTGTTAAGAAAAAGTGAATCAACATCCATATATAGTGAAGGAATTACCTATGATAGAGGTAAAAGAAGGGGATTGATTGGCCCAAATAAGAACATTCAGCTGTTGTCTTCATCTGCAGTTCACCAAGGCTCCAGCCATCCTGTGCATTCCGTTTCTTAGCTGTTTTATCCACTTTACATACGCAACCAATCTGGAGAATGGCATTGAACTCTAATGGCAACTTTGTTTCATATATACCCTGATAAAAATTTAATCTAATTAATCCAAATTCAAAAGACCAGAAAGAATACTGCAAGTAAAAAGTACCAGTAAAAATTTAAACTTCAATCTTATAAATCTGTTTTTATTTCCACTAAAATCAGTACATTCTAAGAAGAGCTCAAAATAAATGAGAAACATTTGAACATAAGCTAAAATAATTAGTACAAAGAGAAGAATTTATTACTAGACCACTAATAGCAGAATTAACAATTTGAGATGCAAATGAATCAACAAACATGTGATGATAGCAATTATTACAATCAGAGCATATTGTGCCTTACCTGAGAAGCATCCCAATGTCACACAGGAATTATGTGTACAAATGCTGAAAGAATTATGTTATAGAGAAGAATCTAGTCATCGATCTTAAGGTCAAAAACATAAGTAAATGTCCATGTGTGACATAATTCCTGCTAACATTGAGATGCTTCAACTTTTAAATTCCAAGAAATTAAGAATTGTTCGAAAGAACATGTAAGAGTATGGATGTATGTAACATCACAAGACTTTCTTCTTGGAAGAAATGTGAAATGCTCAATCAATCAAGGGTTTAACTATACACTTGGCACTCTAATAATGCATCCATGTAAAATAGAAGTTGCATTGCCGCATCATAAGAGCATACTAATTGATAAATAGGAGAATCGTGGCACTGGACGCATGTTTCACCATCTAACGTCCCTTAATGAATTGGCAGCAGGACTAACTTTATTTTGTTCCACATCAAAGAGTCACCCGACCTCGAAGTGCTTGGCGCATGAATAAGAATCATTCAAGGAATCATGGCATAGTATATATAAATGTATAATGCACTCTAAACTAGGAAAGAACTAAACAGGATATTCTATATCCATATGATTAAGCAATACAACTGTAAAACTAAACATTCTGTAGCAATTTTGTTTCACATTAAAGAGTCATCCTGCCTCAAAGTACTTGGTTCATGAATAAGAAGAACCATTTTAAACCTTAGAATAGGTATATGCTAACCTCAACTTCTGGATCTGCAAGAAGAGCCGCAAGTTTTTTGCTTTCTTGTCTAAATTTATCTTCGTCTATGGTAACCTATAGTTAAATAATAGCCAAAAGAAAAAAATAAAATACCGAATAAAGAAAATCAAACACTAGATAATAACCAAAAGAACTGCAACACTTGAGATACCTCGACTAGGTCATAGATTTGCCTTCCGCGAGGTAGAGTCTTGTTCACACGCCTTCCAGGAAATTTTTCCGTTATAGGTGCTTTAGAGTTGAGATAAAAAACTCTTGGAACTGTTATAGGAATCTTAAACATAATTCCTTCAACAACTACCCAAGCAAAAAATTGTCCAACATGTGAAATTGGAAGCAGCTGGATTATCTGTACCATAAAAGAGGAATTAAGGAGCAATAAAACAATTAAAGCACCCAAATCGCTTAACAACAGAAAAATCAATACCTGCCAATGGCATCGTGTTAAAGCTATTTCATGTGACGTAAAATATGAACCAACACCATTTCGATGCTGATTTTTTTTACGATTTATCAGACTTCCTAATGGCTCAAAAGCACCATCAGCACGACTTGAGTTCCTCAAGTTACCCAACCTACCAAAGATGACAAGAACATATTGATTAACACCATCGACTACAATAAATATGTGCCTGATAAAGCAATTGCACAATGATAGACAGGAAGGTAAGGAAAAAGATAGAGTGGATGAACATGTCACAAAATTATAGCAGGAAAGTACAACAGCAAGTGGATGCTGACAATAACATATCTGAACTCATATGCTGTTGGCATCTTTGGATGTAAATATTTGAATTACTTTTCTCAAATGTAAGGAAGAAGAAGAATCACAATGGGGAAAGGAGAAATGGGCTAATAACCAAACCTCAATTTGCAAAGGCACAAAATAAGCATTCGATGTGTATTATATATAAATAAATAAATAAGCATACTTTTGCCTCTTCCTCCTATCCAGAGTATCTTTCCACTTTCTCTTCTTTAGTTCAAGCCACCCCTGATAATCTACATTTTTGTCAATATTTTCAGCAATAGATTTAGTATTTTGTTGCAACAAGGAAGATGGTTCATGCAAACTTTGACCATCATCTTGCTGTTGTAAGGAATCCATTTTACTTGTTGCCTTGGTTGAATGTTTTGCATTGTTAATTTCATAACAACGAACAATTGGTCTGGGCCCATATACAGAACTGCTTTTATTTTGGAAGTCTTCCAAATCTTCAACATTCTCCCCATCCATCATATGGTTAGAAGTCGTAGCATCATTATTTCTCAATGAATCTTCCTTGCTGGATTTCTTGAAGATATCAACTAATTTTCTTTGACGAAATTTATCCTCCTTTTCTCTGACCTTTTTGTGCAGCCAGTCTGGATGAAGCACCCTGGGGACAGGGTTAGTAACCTGCAAAAGGCACAAGTTATTTCCATTAGGCTACAAGAGGATAGACCCATTAGCATTTGATCTGATAAAAATGAAGTATAACCTTCTGCATTGCAGCAGGGATAGTAATAATTTTTTGAATTGCTGAGCTCAGCCGCTGCTTGTAATAGGACCAGTCAATGATGGATCGAATAGCTACATCTGTGGAAGTCTTGAACCATTTTCGTAAGTAGAACTTCTTCAATTCTGTAAAATAAAAAGTATTTTTAGCATATTGATTTGTAAAGAAAAAGAAAGATTGAATGAAAACAGATACGTGAGTACCAGCATCAGTTTCAAATATTGCAACAGGAACGGCACGCTCACTAACAGGTGTTCCCTGCACATATTATTATTACAATAATCTTAGTAACATCATACAGCTAAAGTACAAGAATAACATAATATTAGACATATTGGACCACCAATTAAAGACATTAAAGGAGATCGACAAAGAAAGGGCAAAGGACAATATTATCGATCACTTGGTCAAAGAGACTCTGGTACCATGTCATGTAACCAATCGAACTAAAAGCTTAAGCTGATAGTTAAAGGGCCAATTCATATTAATATCTGAGAGATAGTAATGTAAAAGAGATCGGGCTTATCTCATTTTTAAACTGATTACTATCTACATGACTGTAATTCTTATCCGAAACTAATTGATTCTATCATGCATCTTTTTCAAATGTAGCAGAGAATCTACAAATATGAAAACAATATATATAGAGAAGGATATTAGAAGTAAAAAAAAAAAAAAAAAAACTCAATCACAAACCTACTGATTGTCAACAGTTAACGTCCAATGTCACATTTGGCAAAATTATAAAAATTTGCGGTTATCAACATGGTGTCTTTACAAATAACTTTCCTATTTTCCCATTAATAACTTAGTAATAAATTGGCAAATCAATATAACCAATCTACAGCACAAAGGCTTTGAATAAGGCGCTCATATTGGGGACTAAACAACTGACAAGCAGTTGCAACTTGTCAACCTAAGCGGATAAAGACCAAGTCTATGATATGAGAGTTTCTTCTAGTAGTTCTACAATATAATCCATCTTTATACCACTATTCTAAATATCAGTGATGACAGGACTACAAACCTTCTATGATGTAAAACCATTTTGAGCTAGTGGAACACAGCAAATACTCGGCCATGCATTTACCATTCACTATATATATATATATATATATATATATATAGAAAAAGAAACATACCCTGGGTTCACTTGCTACTATATATTGACAGCGTAGTCCTTTATCTTTAACCATTGCGTCACCGAGAAAATCTGCTAGACGCCTTGCAGTAGTAACTGCACATGACTTTTGTTGGCCGTAGTCCACCAAGGACTTGCTCATTGTACTTGACTCAGATATGAAATCAAGCAACTCACTGTCAGCAATATCCTTTCCTTGATTCTGAGATAAGAATGTTCATAAAAAAAGTTTCACTCTTCAACATTCATGCACTCATAAACAACCTTGAGTTTGAAAAAAGATGTACATAGGAAAAAAAGGTCTCAAGGCAACCCAGAGTTTGTCTAAAAGGATAATTTAATAGTTCAACAACCACGTGTAATTTGCACATACATCAAGAAGATCAAGCCATCGGTTGGCCACAGCAGCTACAGCTGAATAACATTCCTCCAAGGTTGAACCATCCAAAAACTTGTCAAAAAGTTCAGCCTGCCAAAGAAAAAGTGCAGATTGTGCATATAAAGATGATACACACATCCAAAATGGATAAACTTATAGTGTGGCAGGAATTGTAGATTCAAGATGATTGCACTGTAGTGAAGGCACGACATAGAGCAATTTAGTTATTTTCTTATGCTAGAAACACTTTTTTATATCAGAAAAGACCACGTCAAATTCAACACCTTAAATTATCCAGCTCATGCAGAAAAGCTCTGAACCAACAATCACATATATAACAATGTTTTGTAGATTTTTGAAGTGATAATCCATCACAGGGTTCTGCCAATATTCAGCCCAGAAACAGAAAAATTATCAGAATTAGGATACATTAAGAGGACATTACTAGATAGCTATATATATATATATAAAGTTAAATATTCAGTAGATGACCTGTTTCCTTGAATAGGTCATGCAATTATACTTTTCTTAGTTTCCTTGTGCTATCTGACCAAAATCTCTCTATATGAAATCATATTTTACCGGACTTGGATGCAATAAGCAAATCGTACCACTGCACTTTACTCAAAAAAACTTGCTTTTGCACCAATCTTTTAAACTAATGGAGCACAAGACAGCTAAATGTTTACAAATAAAAAATGCATACCCTTTAGGAAAACACATATGACGAAAAATACTAAAAAAGGTACCTGAAAAACTTTGATGAGCTTCAGCTCACCTCTACGTTTGATTTCAAAACCTTTAAGTTCCGCAAGGGTTCCATCATCATTGAAAACAGCATATCGCTTCTTAATCAAAATTCCTTCCTCCTTGGAGGCAGGAATAATCATTGCCTACATGATAAACAAAAGTAAATAAAAAAAAAGTTATACCATTAAGCAAAAAGTTGCAGTTTTATGAACAATGTATTGTTTTATGTTACCTTGTATGGGCCATCCACTTCAAATTCAATTGAACATTCACTGTGAGATGTATATGTCTTATTTACAGGATCTACAAGTGTCTGTTTCAGAAAGAAAGCTAGAATTAACAATCATTAATAATTGGTTGCAAGGGAAAAGGAGCGATAAAATCTCAAATGCCAACTGTACATCATAACATCTTGATGTGAGGTTGAAAATTCTAGATCAATAAAAAGTTCCAACTGACCTGATATTGTTCATTTGTATTATTTCTTGCAACATCAACATTGAGCATAACACAGGGATATGATATTGTTAGCTTTTTCTTCAAGTCCCTGAAACATATATATTCCAAATGAAGGTTAACATATACTTTTTATTCCAAGACTTTAAGGTAGCATAATCTACAAATGGAACAACAGGAGTACACAAAAAAAAAGATTCAGTTTCATGATACAAAAATATAACAACATGAAGACAGTATCTTACTTTGTTTTAAATGTAAAGTTCTCTGGAAAAGATCCAGGCAGCACGCACCAAATACCGTCCGTGTCCAACTCAAGTGGTTTTCCAATTTTTTCAACCAGCAAGCGAGCATTCTGAATTATTTTTGCTCCCGTATATGTAACCACACCAGCCATTTCCATAGAGTACCATCTTGCACCTCTGGTAAAGAAAAATGCAACATCATCAATTTGAATAAGACAACAGCCAAAATCATGCTGCTATGAATCAGAAAAACGAAAGCAGCCAACTCACTTGCGCATGACATATCCATAGAAGGAATTAAGAATACATTTATGTGCAAGTTGCAATGAATCATAAAGCACAACCATGTCCTGCAAACAAATAAGCAAAAGCAAATTGTATACGAAAGAAGTTTCATAATCATGATAACATTTCTTTCATGGTATTCAAGAAACAAATAACTTACATACCTGTGCTTCCTGGATCTTAATGGAATTTCCACTAGCCTTGGCTTCTGACAACTTCCCCTTCCAAACTTTGTTAAGTCCCTTGTATTCATACCTCCTATCGCGAAAGCTTGAACATGATTGAATCAAAAGGTTTTAGTATAACAGCAACATAAAACAATAAACTAATATCCATTTATTATTTAATCTCTGGTATATCATATGCAAGTTCTGCTACCAATTAGGTTTCGCATTAGCAGTAAACGGCAAAAATAATAATCACAAAGAGGGTACAACAAACAGATTAAAATGATTATAAAGAAGAAAATCAGTTCAGTTGAACTATGCCATAACATATAAAAATTGCATACCTGCGAACTGTGTCGACATAAAATGGATTTTCACGCATGCAAATCCCTGCTTCTCGAACTTCAGTGACAGGTTTATCAATTACACGTTTATATGCCTAAAAGATATGCCAGAACTTAGTACGATAGGCATGCTTAAGCAAATATTTGAAATCAAGATAGAAACATGCCTTCTGACAGTATTTCTTTAGACGCTCTTTCAGTTTCAATTGTTGCTCCAACTGAGGAAGGTCAAGAAAAGATTTTGACAGCTGACCATCAGTGCCATCAACAAATTCAGACTCAATTTGCTTCTTTAAGTGATAATAATCGCTGAAATTGATCAATGACAAGTTCATGCAAAATTATTGACTATATGTCCACAACTGCTACAGAAGAAGAAAACCAGAGGAAGATAATGGGTATAAAGGAGAACCTTCTCTTCGCCATAAAGATCTCTCCACGCCAAACCCATTCTAGCTTTCGGAGACAAGTTTTATCAGGACGGTTGAAGTCACATGCAGTACAAATCTCCTCTGTAACTATAGACGGGGGCTGGAATTGGAAAACAAAAAATTATATAATAAAGGACCCTTTTCAAGATGCAGACTGGAAACCAACAATATAAAAATGGGGCTTCTATCAGACAATATAATATAATGAGAAAACTATAACAACATGCTACAATTATTTGTCAATATCCTAACTTCAAAATTATACATGTAGCGTAATTAGCCACAAAACCCCTACTTCACTCCTAAAATCTTGGCAAAGATAAGCCTTCCCCAGAGAAATTCTATGTTTAACTAAGCAGCATCACATATACAACAGTAGCCTCGCTGTCTTTTGGCTCTCTTTATTTCTACAAAATTCTAGCATCAATGTAATGAAAAATAGCTGTCTTTTGGGTATTTAGGTCAAGATTTGATTGCACTGTGTAAAATTACAACATAAAAGCAAAATTGAACTGTTATAAAAGATCCAGTATTGATAAAGCAGCTTACTAGTCATTGTACCTGAAGCCTGTTTGTAAGAATAATGTTTGGATACATTGCAGCCACATCTAGATGATAAATGAGAGGGCACTCTTCACGTACAGGTTCATCTCTCAGCTTCAGAAGCTGCATGAGCAAAAGTAGAAAAATACAATTTTTTTTTGTTTTTGTATTATTCTCAGAACCACATTCTAGAACAATTGGAAAAAAAGTGTTGATACCTTTTCCATAATAGCATCCTTCACTTCATCATAATTAGCAACTATGTCCAAGTCCATCTTACCCTCTACTCTAATAGCATATTGAAGATCGCGATCAAGATTATTGATCAGTTGCTGGAAATCAAAATGTTCTCATTAGTAAAATAGAAGTTATAACATTACTATTATTTTATACTGAAAGAAAGTCTCATTCTATATGTGGGTGTTATAGAATATTAATCCAACAACAACCCTACCAACTGTCCCCCCTAGGGACTCAAAAACGTTGGCAAGAAATTGATCAGTGCAGCTGATTACTTTTCATTTTCTAATTAGAAAACTTATTTAACTAAAAAGCAAATTCCAGTTTTCTATTTTCTATTTTCTTAGAAAACCTTTCAGAAAAACAGCTACTACTCTCCACAACTAAACAAGCCCTATATTTCCTGGGGCTTTGGAAAGATATCCAATGTGGAAGAACTATATAGCCGCTTGCCAACATAGAAAGAAAACCCAAGTTTCTTCCATGGTCCGAAATGGTAATCTGTCTCCATAGCAGTTTTAGATTCATCCATAATCTTTGCATGAGGTGGGAGCATCCTAGGAAGGGTCGATAACTGGTTTCTGTGAAAGGTTGGTGTTCAAGGCTATTATAGCATAAGAGGTGGATATGTAAACCTGCCAGTGGTTCATAGATGACTATGAGCTACCAAATAGTTTTAGCATCAGAAGCAATGAATTGGAATTAAACATATATGCATGGATTTACATATAAAAGTTTCCAGTTCAGGAACTTGTACCATTTGCTCAAATGGAACAACTTACATCATACGCAGACGGATTAAGATTGAAGCTAGTAGGCAGATCAGATCTGAAGACACCACTTTCAAGGCACTCCACATGGCCACCAATGTACGTCTCACTCTCAAGAAGGTGATTCCTATAGAACTTCTCCGAGTCAGATTGGTGTTTGTTAGGGCAGATAACATTAGCCTTGTATGCCTACAGAAAATGTGTGAATAAAGTTAAGAAAAGGAAAGGAAAAAACACAACAAAGAAGGACCAATATTCCCACATAAATATGCACAAGAGCTAACCTGCACCATAAGAAGCATTTCACATAGTGTTCCACTGCCTTTACGTAGAACCTCATCAGGTGACATGGGAATAATAGTTGCCAGAGAGAAAATGAATGGATGTACGTAGGTCATATACAAATAATAAGTTGAGACAGCATCAGAAACTGAATATGAGGCCATTGTCTGTTGCAACATTTTCAGAAACAAAAACAGTGTAAGGAGTGATTTAGTGCAAAGAGCGCATAAAGCAATTTCAATTTAAAATATTATATATATATATATATATATATAGGACTAAATTCTAACTGCTGGCAAAGAAGTATATTCAACTAAGCATTGATCTTAAATTGGTAGCATTCAGCTATATGGATATTTTTCCTTCATTTTTCCATAATGAAAAAATGTACAGAGTAAAATGTGGGACAGCTCATTTTTTAAGTGAAAGGATTATGAAAATAGAAAACTCCTTTTAACCTGCGCTATTTGGAAGCACTGCACTTTGCTGACTCATACCTGAGGATTTTCTTTTGCAAAGCGAACCATGTCTTCTGGATTGACCTCTAATGGATCATAACCCAACTTTGCCTTGGTAACAGCCTGACTTATGATCAAGAAAAGAAAAATGGGTTAAATCAATAAGAAAAAAATAAAGCTTAATTGCAAGTTGAGAATAACACAAATAATGGAAAAGGCAAGTACTTCATCGAATCCCTATACAGCATAGGAGGTACGTTATCCTTGTATGAAATTGCATTAAATTCATGCAATTTGCCATTTTTTCTATTAGAGGATTTTGCGTAACATATAGATACCATGAGACATCATTCCATCTAAAAATCTCCATTCACCTAAAAAATGTACAAGAAAATTCTTGCCAGGTAAACAAACAAAAAATTAATGACCATTTTATTCTTTCAAAAACTTCCTGGATTTGAAATTTTGGGTAAAAAGGAGTCACAAAAAGTGCAAATACTCCCTAAGTTCAAAGCAACGAAATCAATACATTACAAGGACAGAAAACCAAGGACTTATATTGTCTAGAGTTGTATCTAGGATCTAAAGTAAAAGAGTAATGCAACGGCGTGACACTTAGTACTATTTCCATCTGATTTATTAAAGAGCATCAACAAAGAAAGAAGTCTAAAAAGCCAAAAACTGCATGTTTAATAGCACAAAACCAATCGAACTTTAATAATTAGATTAACCAGTAACATAAACTAAGCTGATGAAAAAGGATGATCCCCCAGTGTGTAGTTGCACCTTAAGACCTTGGCTCCCCTGAGGGAGATAACTATCACGTTTGACCCAAGCAAAACAATCCAAATGGCAAGCAAATTTAGCACGGCACTCCCCCTGATTCTTGTCACATGAAAATCCAACCTCCTGAATAGAAAAAAATAAAGCCATTAGTTAAACATACAATATATGTTTCGAACACCATGAATTGATTATCAATGAGAATGGAGAACTCTAAATATCTTTTTTTATCCAAAACATGTAAGTTGCCAGTCTGAAACAAGTCAGCAGTTTAAATCTCACAAAAAAAGCTCATCATATATAAGATGCAATCTTCAAATTAACTTGAACTCTTTGTTTCCTCCGACCAAAAATGAAAAGCCCGCTACACTTCCATTCCAGCAATTGATGAAAGGGAAAATAAACCATGCACCATCAAGGAAATAATTTCAAAATACTGCATAAAATATAAGGCTTTCCTCATTTCCTTTCCCCAGCCTACTTACTTCCAATAAACAAAATATAAATGGAGAACAGTAGAATTTGAATGTCTACAAGCATATCAGTAATATTCATAACATGCGGATAATAGTCATTCACTACAAATATTTACATAATCAAAATGACTAGTCAAGAGGGATTAAAAACTAAAACAGATAACAAGTTGATATGTATTTATTTGATAGCCTTCAAGTTGTCACATTTTATTAACATAAGCTATAAGTACAAACAAGTAAATGCACAAATAGGAAGCATACATCACTCATCTTGAGCCCATGATAAGCTGCTCTTGTTTCGAGAAATGGCCAGTCAAAAAAATCACCATTGTATGTAACATAAATACCAGGTTTAACTTCTTGCATGTGAGCAAACCACTTTTTAAGAAGTTCAACCTGCAAGTAAGCAGAAAATTTTAAGCCAACAGAATCATGTATCAGCATCCCAATTTTACTAGATTGGTGAATTTCAATACCTCATTTTGTACATTGGTCACCTTGAAGTACCCTTCAAATTCCGGTTTTGGAGTGTACTCTAAATCTTCTATATCTTCACCTACACACTGAAAGAGCAATAACTTTGATTAATATCTAAAGAGAGGTCAAGGTTTAAATAAAGATGAAAAATTGAACAAGAGATAAAGACAGATGAAGTTGAATTTTACTTCAGGAATATAAGTATTTGTATCCTTTTATATCATAGTAGAAACACCTCAGACCTCCTTAAAATATCAAGCAACATGAAGTATTAACCTAATATGCATCATTTTCTCTTTTCTCATTACCTCTTGAATGTCCTCGAGGATATACCTATTTCAGCATAAGTCACTGCAATTAATGAATTGCCTAAGGCTGCTATAGGGCTGGTAGGGTCAGTGTGTCTCCTTGATTGAAGGAGAACATTGTATATACATGTGCATTGGTAAAATATATTTATGTAGGCTCTTAATCTACATGGTATCCCATGGATTTATCTCTATTTCCATGGTCTATAACATGGTATCAGAGCCTTGTTTTGGCTTCTGTTTTGGGTTTCTCGATTGAGATTCCAGAATTTGTTTTCTGCCTTGTGAGCAGAATTTCTGGGTTTGTGTTTTTGGGCTGTTTTTTCAGCATTACTGTCTGCCTTGTGAGCAGAGTCTGGTTTCACCTCAACGGATTGTCGTCGAACCTCTTCCGTCGCCGTTGCCTCTCTGTTTTCGACATGTCAGTCCGGTTAGTTTGCCGGTGAATCTCCTTTTGTGCAATTACATTGCTGCCAGCCTCTTGTGTGTTGCTTCGAATGAGTTTTGCTTGTCCGTTTCCGACAAAGCTTGATGTTCCTCTGTCGTCTCTCCTGTCCGATTTGTGCTTCTAGGTTGTGTCTCGCAAATTATGTTTTATATATCCAAAGCATCTTAAGTTTCTTGTTTTGAGTTGTATTGTCTTTAAGACTATATTATAAGGATCTATAGCAAGCTGAACATGATTAAAATCCATGATTCAGCTTGAGGGTTAATGAATTGCCTAAGGCTGATATAGGGCTGCTGGTAGGGTCAGTTTGTCTCCTTGATTGAAGGAGAACATTGTGTATATATGTGCATTGCTCTTAAGTAAAATATATTCATGTAGGCTCTAAATCTACATGGTATCCCATGGATTTCTCTCTATTTCCATGGTCTATAACACTTGCCAAAAGCATGTCTCAAATTTCATTGCCTTTCCATATTGTATCTAAATGCACTTTGTAACAGCTTAATACACTTTAAAATCTTCTCTATGATGCTCAGCTTGCAAACACATCAGCATGCTGCATAAATTGCATATGATCTACTGAATAAAGGAACAATCAATTGAAGCAACTAAACATGATCATCCTTTTCATTAAGAGATGAAAAGGGATAAAACAATATTCAAAAGGAACAATTTGAAAACTAAATGTACAAAATATAGCATACCACCGCACAACATTTAATCTGTCTACTTAATGGATAAAGTGAGATATAAGATATTACATTTGAGACGGATGTATTAAAAACCAACGTACAACATATTTATCATAGCAACAAGAAATGCCATAAGATAATACATACATACATATATATATATATATATATATATATATATATATATATATATATATAGTTACCTCTCTATTAATAATTAAGAACCCATGTCCATCAACCATGTATGAA
The DNA here is from genome assembly GCF_963576675.1 of Euphorbia lathyris. Taxonomy (NCBI): domain Eukaryota; kingdom Viridiplantae; phylum Streptophyta; class Magnoliopsida; order Malpighiales; family Euphorbiaceae; genus Euphorbia; species Euphorbia lathyris. Next base: position 11,749,478 of record NC_088912.1, read on the forward strand.
ATCATCATTACTGAATCATAATCAGCATCTGGAAACTTCAGAGGAAGTTTGGTAGTTTCGATATCAAATGCACATATGCGAACTTCAGCACGCTGCAGAAGATCAGTCCTCTTTTCAAGCTTAACACCGTTACTGGACACACTAACATCGTACCACTGCCCACATCGGATATCTGAGTGGCATCGAATTATAGGTTGTCACATAATAGTTAAGAAGTTCATTTAACTTGAAAAGAAATAACATAACAAAAATAGACAGAATTGCATAACAAATCACCGTTGTCAATGGCAAAGCGGACATGATATGGAACATCATATTCCCGAAGATCAATTATACAATCAAGAAAATCTTGAGGTCTTTGTTCTCTGCTTGTCGAATACCAAATACCATAAGAAACGTATTGGCAATAACTAAATGTAAAATGCAAGTCAAGGTTCAAGATGAATGTGAAGTGCAAAGCATGTGACAAAAAAAAAAGTTTCTTATTAGAACTTTAAGCCAAATGATGGGACTTCCAAGAATATGGAATGTATATTCAGAAGAGCAAGCATTACCTTCTCCCTGTTAATATGGATTCGTATGCTTCTGCAGTTTCAAATTTTGCTTGGTTTCTCTCAACAACATGCGACAGATCTCTCTTCACGTCCATCAGTTGTTGGACGGTTGAGAACGATATTTTCAAATATCTTTTTTGTAAACCGGACAAATGGTTTTTCTGTCAATAATTAGATAAAGCAATCAGTAGATACAAACATACACCAAATAATGCAACAGGTGGAATATCAAAAGCACTGGAAGAATATCAATTCATGCTGACATTCAATAAAATTAGAGAAGCATTTTGTGGGCATTGGAGATTTAGAGGAGAGAAAACATCTAAGAGCCCAAACTTGAAAAAGGAAAAATTCCTCCAAGGCTCAAACGATACAACTAGAGGACTAAACCTAGTGAAAAACAAGATAAAGTGACTCACAAGATCTAGGTCCTCCTTCTCTACAATCTCAATATCTGCAATTTGACTTTCGAAGCGTCTACGCAAATAGGCCTCAACATCCATTTCCATTTTTTCCTGTATTAGGTACATCACGTAGGATTAGCAACTAAAAGAACTATGTGAAAAACAACAAATAGTTGCTCTACCTTTGTGGCGGCATAAAAATAAGGGCGGAATTTGAACTTCGACTTGAAAGCAGAACCATCCTGCAATTCAATTGAAACGACTCTTTTATAGTTAATTTGATATATCAATGCAATACAACCAAAACATACATTTTTTTACTAAGAGGAACTCACTTGAGAAACAAAATAGAGATCAACGCAACTATGCGATGTGCCTGTTTCTTGATCCTCCCAAGATGACTGCAATTTGACCCAAAAAAAACATAAATCAATTGGATTCCTCCGAGACTAAGAAACCAGATAAAACGCAAGAAATTCAAGATGAGCTCAACAAATTGGGGCTGTATCGGATATGCGAAAATGGATTCCACTTACGGGAGCATAACTAAGAAGCCAACCAAGGCGTTTTTCGCCCTCGGTGAAGAGATCAAAACCGAACTTAGCATCGAGCTCCTCTTCAGCGCTGCGAATCAGCTTCTGCTTCTTCGAACTCCGGCCAAAATCCTTGCGGCCCCATCTCCGGCCACCGGCGTTCATTGTGTGAGTTTCCGGTAGATTCTCACTTTAAGGGGCATAAAATATGAGAGAAAATGGCGAGGTGTGAGTAGGTTTAGGAAGAAGGGGAAGTGCAGAGAGACACGAGTCTTGTGATCTGATTCTGCTTGTACTTCCCCGCGCGACTAAGCAAATGGACGGAGTATTTTCCCGCCCAAATGATTTTTATCTATTTTATAAGGGAAACTTATACCCATAGCCCTAAACCTTTCCACTTAATTCACTATGGCTCCTAAACTTCAAAATCGAGCACCTCTAATAGCCATTTGAATATTGATTAAAATGTTAAGGTGAAAAATACCCCTAACGTTTTGGTTTATGAGAAATTTTACTTCTAACGTCTAAAATGGTGCAATTTTACCCCTAATATTGGAAACCAAAAGCAATTTTATGCCTAACGTTGATAAATTGGGTCAATTTGAAAAATAATTCATCAAATTGTCTTCTGATTCATGAACTTGTCATCTACACTTCTCACATGCGTCATTTTATCAATAAAAAATCACAAACATATGTTGATGTGAAAAAAATAAAAATAAATAGGGTTAAGGTGCAAAAATACCCCTAACGTTTTGGGTCAGGAGCAATTTTATCCCTAACGTCTAAAATGGTACAATTTTGTCCCTAATGTTGGAAGTCAAGAGCAATTTTACCCCTAACGTTGATAAATTTGGTCAATTTGAAAAATAATTCATCAAATTGTCTTCTAATTCATGAACTTGTCATCTACAATTCTCACATGCGTCATTTTATCAATAAAAAATCACAAACATATGTTGGGATGTGAAAAAATAAAAAAAATATAGTGTCTTTTGTACGAATTAGACAAAAAATTTCAAAAAAAATCACCGAATTTATAAATATTAATCTCCAATTCTATTATTAAATTGTAAAAAACATGAAATCTTTTTTATAATGAATTGATATACAATTGGTGCAAAATAAAAAACAAAAAAGATTGTATTTTATAATAGTGTCTGAAAATTGATCTAATTTATCACCGTTAGGAGTAAAATTGCTTTTGGCTTCCAAATTTATGGGTAAAATTGCACCATTTTAAATGTTGGGGTAAAATTACTTCTGGCCCAAAATATTAAATGTTTTTTTGCATCTTAACCAAAAAAATCCATAAAATTAAAAACAGTATTTCATGGTAAATATAATTTTAAACAACTTTAATTATTATTTTTTTTGAGATTGTCAAGTCATTTTAACTTGATAGAACAATAAAAAATATGTAAATTTGAAAGTTTAGAAGTTATAAGGCTCAATATATCATTTGTCCACTGAACTTATCTAAAAAACATGATTGGCTCTCTAAACTTTTAAAGTGCATTGATCCTTCTCAATTTGTATAAAATGTTCAGTTAGCTCCCTGAATTTACGTAAAATGTAATCAATTGATCACTTGGCCGCGAAAAAATAAGTTAAATGCGGAAGATGTATTCCACGAATCTTAGAATGTTATTACATAATTCAAAAATAGATTAAAAATGAAATTATTACTTGCTCAACTATATAACTTGTGTCTCTAATATTAGAACCATATATCCCGATTTTGGTCGTTTTACTTTTTCTAAGACTCGTGCAATACATCTTTCGCATTTAACTTACTTTTTCACAACCGAGTAATCAATTAACTATATTTTACGCAAGTTCAGGGAACTAACTGAATTTTTATTCAAATTGAAGGAGCTATCAGGATAATTTGAAAGTTTAGAGAGTCAATCAAACTTTTTGAATAAGTTCAGGGACAAATGATGTATTAAGCCAAGTTATAATGAAAGTAAGGTGTTGTTTGATAAAACTGAAAATTAAGTGCTGAAAAAATAAGTACTGCATTTTAAGTGCTGAATATTATAAATATCGGAAATATTGAATGATTTAATTTTTATAAAAATATTTGTTGATAATGTTTAACTTAAAATATTAAGTTAAATATTTTGACTTATCAAAGTAAGTGGTTTTTAACTTAATTAACTAATTTAAGTGGTGGAAAAACAACCGTTATCAAACGCACTTAAATTAAATAAGTGCTTAACATTTTAATTTAAGCAATTTAGGGTCCGTTTGGTATGACGTAATGCAATGTAATGTAATCAAACTTGTAATGTAATCAACCTTGTAATGTAATGGAATGGAATAATGATTCTATTACCATGTTTGGTTGACAAACTAAAAAAAAATGATGAAACTTAATTACCATTACAATACTTATATTTGCTTAGTTAAAATGTAATCATAAAATTTTATTTATACAATTAAAATCATCGAAAAACATAAAAACATGAAAAATGAGAAAAACAAAAAACATGAAAAATGCAATAAAAAAGACGAAAAACAAAAAAAAAAATCGTGACGGGCAATATTTGGTCACGTTTTTTGTTTTTTGATTTTTTTTTATGTTTTTCTAGTTTTTGTTTATCGTTTAATAAGAATTGTGCATAATATGTATTAATAATAAAATGCAAGAGTTAGTCATAATGGAAATTCATGTCTATTATTTATGTAATGCTCATTACATAAATTTGTAAAGAAAACTTGAGTGATGTATTTGTGATTCCATTACGACAAAAACAATATGACACATCCAAACATAGTAATGAGCCTCCATCGTAATGGGCATTCCATTACGACGCTCATTACGGCGTACCAAACGGGAAACAAGGCCTAATTATAAAGTTGAGGGTAATAATTTATTGTATTTTATAATCACAAAACCGCCCACAGTGATTCTAGAATAACCACTTTGATTTCCAACGAACTGTACCCAACTTATGCTTGGCCTGGGTCTAGTGCCACCTTCGGGCCATTTCTCTTGGAACTTGATCGGGAAATAGACATGTCCATGGACCGGGCTGGGCCGGGTTCAGGCTGGACCAACCGGGTTTTTATATAAAATTGTTTAGTCCAAGCCCAGTCCAGCCAGCTATTAATTTAGACGGGTTCGGTTCGGGTCGGGTTCGGGTTTAAAAATCAAATCCAAAGCCCAACCCGTATAAACCCACCTAAAATATATATATATATATATATAATTTTTAATTATAAAAAATAAAATTCATACTTAAAATTAAATATTTAATATGTAAATATATAAATTTATTAATTAATATTAATAGACGGACCGGGCAGGGTCGGTCCGTTCTATTTTTATTAATCCCAAGTCCGTCCAAAGAATACGCGGACTTGGACTGGGCTGAGCCTAACATCAATTTTCATTGTTCAAGCCCGGTCCAAGGGACACGGGCTTAGGCAAAATAAGCAATAAATGTTCTTTAATATAAAATTTACTAATTAAAGTGTAAAAGTTGGGTAGGTTTTTTATTTTATTTTTTTTATCAATAGATTTTCAAAAAAAAATTAAGTTGGGTATCACTATCAATATTAAAAAAAAAAATTAACGTTCATATATACATATAACAAAAAAAAATAGGCCCCCTTCAGCCTTGGGTCCTATGTCGGCGCACTTCGGGCCTAGGCCCAGAGCCGGCCCTAGTATTAATACACGAAAAATTGAAAGATGGAGGGCCTCAAAATATCTACTGCTTAAATGATTGAAGACAATGACTATATTTAATTTAAATATTTACCTATTTGAGAAACATTATTTTTCAAAATTCTCTTTTGAGAGTGAACTTCCATCAACTTGTTTTTCCGATTAATCCTTGCAATACGACTTTGTAATTTTTTAGTGTCATTGGATATGGGACGTTGATTACTTGATGTCATCTGATCATAACATATATCCTTGAAATCAATAATGAGTAGCATATGACTGATACTATGATTAAAATTCAAATTAAAGAAACAAAAGATTAAAAAGTATATGATTGATATTAAAGGGTCAAAAAAAACAAAATAAAAAATATAGACTTACCTTTTTTTATTGAAGTTGTGTTCCCTTGTTGTTATTGAAGCTTATGAAATCATGGGTTAGGCTATGCTTACTTTGTTTTTGACAAAGTAAGCATTACTTTGTTTTTACCACCATTGGATGAACTTACTTTGTTAAAGTTCACCATCATCCAATAGTGAAAAAAACAAAGTAAGTTTTACTTTGTCAAAAACAAAGTAACCATAGAATGCACCATCAATCATAATGGATTCGTATCATACTGAAACTAAAAATTAATTGGTAAAGTTAAGAAAAAATAATTGACATTAAATTTAAAAAATTTAAAAGGAATAAACCCATAAATATTTACCAAATATGAAGAAGTTCACCGAACAGTAGAAAGAAAGTGAGATGAATGGAAAAGTTTAGGAATAACTGAGTGATATAATTATGTATAGGCAAGAATTTGCTATTGTATTTATTTTAACACTCATATAAACCAATATATACTATAATATATAATTTTAACTTATGGTTTCCATCTAGAAAAACATATACGTTATTAAAGTGAGTTCAAACACATTCTTGGATAGATGTCTATTACAATGCTAGTACAACTATATTTAATAAACTATTTAATATATTTGAGATATATCTATTATATAGTACGACTAAAGTATTACATTTTTACAACTTTTTTTCTCTCTTATTTTTAAAGCTAAAGTACTACACATACGTTTGTTTTACCTAATCTTTTGAGGTAAAACTCTGAAAATAGTACTTTGAAAATAGTACTCGAGTACTTTACAATATGTAGAGATCTGAATATAATAAAACACTCTACTTATTCAACAATAACTCTACTTTTTCAAACACAATTTTATATCTTTAATATAGCATGAAATCTGTGCATAGCCTGTTAGGTAGAGTTTTGAAAAGTTTTAATAAGTTTAAAATAATGATGGATCATTATATGGACTTCCAAAAAGTTGTGATGTGATAACTCTATCACTATAATAAATAAAATAAAAATATTGTGCACAGACTATTAGGTAGGTGTTGGAAAACTTTAATAAGTTTAAAATAGTGATAACTATATACTCTTGAAAAGTTGTGATACCATAACTTTATCACTATAAACTATGCCCTTAGTTCGCAAACTACATCATTATTATAAATTATGCACTCATTTCAAAACTATATCATATGTAAATATTTTTATTTTATTTTTTATTTTTCCATCGAAATTTTCTTATTTACTTTTAGATTTTCTATTTTATATACTTAAATCATTATTTGGTATATAACTTATCTAAAATTTCATCATTTAACCTATAACATATTATTTGATCACATTTGACTACTGACTTATTTTAATTGATGAAATTTCTGTTAATTTGGATGAAGACTTCCTGAACTATTATCATATTGATAGGTGATAATATTTCAACAGTTAGACGTAATAAATTTTAGTTTAAAGATTTATTTATTTTAATTGTTGCTTTTAATCTAACTAATTATTGGATTAATTATAAAAAATACAATGTGGTTTGGCCGAGCCGATTTGCCGGTAACGACCTCAAAATGAAAAATTTCAAGAATTAAACTTGTTTGGTATCATATTTACTATGGAACCATATTCTTAATTTTTCAAAATCATCATTTTTTGAGTTTTCTCTCTCTAAACATTATCTTTCTCTCTCATAAAAAAACAACACCTAAATGACCTCAAACCTAAAAAGTTGAAGAATTAAAGTTGTTTAAAATATCATTTAACTCTTGAAATTTTTTATTTCGAAGTCGTTATCGATCAAATTCTGACAAAGTGAACTCAAATACAAAATTTTGCAAACCACAGGGTTGCGTTTGCAAAAAAAAATACCACAGATACCACATTGCAAATCGGCCAAACCACATGATACTTTTTTTGTAATTAATCCTTAATTATTTTCACATAAAAAATTTATATTTAAAATAAATTTTTAGAGGTGCGACATGTCAAGTCTATATTAAAATATCAATAAAATTAGAGGGATAACGATTTTGTGAAAATTCCATTCAAATTGGATAAAATTTCATCAATTTAGAAAGTTCAGTGGTTATATATGATCAAATAATAAATTGGGGACCAAATGAAATCTTCTGTAAGAGGCTCTTAAAAATATAAACTGCACACTTACTTTGAATTGTGTGATTATTTTGGAGCTCAATAAATATTATATATTTATAATAGTAGGATATAGAACAACTTCAAAAAAAAAACAATAGTAGGATATAGAGCATGTATCTAAAATAATAGTCATGGGATTAAAAACTAAAATAGTGTTGATTGACTGTTTTTAAAAACAATCTCAAAGATGTAATTTTACTTACCTCCTTACGGCACCTAAAGTGTCGTAATGGGGTAAAGTTGCAGGAATCCAGGGATTCCTGCAATGTCACATCTCCTCCCTTAGGGAGGATATAACTTTTTTTTTTAGATTAAAATTTTTTATTTTTTTATTTTTTAATAAAAGGATAAAGATAAAGTTTAATCTTAATATTAAGACCTACATTTGGAAGTAATAGAATAAAAATTCTTAATTTCTTTAAAAAAAATCATAAATAATAAAAATAATAATTCTATAACATATATATTTAATATAATAAATATTATATATATAAATAATTAGAAATAATTAAAAAAATACCCATGGAACACAATCTATTATATAACTAGTTTTTGGCCCGTGCGATGCACAGATTCATCTTAAAATTCAAAAATATAATATAATAATTATAATTAATGATATAAAGATGCTATATAAATTAAATATTATTATTTTATTTTCACATTTACTTTAAATAATCTTTTTATAGATAAATATAATAATATAATTAAAAATTAATATATTATATATTATATTATATATTTTTATCAGTAAAAAATGAGGAAGTGACAACTCCATCGATACTGTTTTATATTATATATAGATATGCAGAGAATTAGAGAGATTTTAAGGATTAATTTAAATTCTGTAAAACTCTTAGATGTAGTACGGATAAAATCTATCTTTTTATAGATAAATATAATAATATAATTAAAAATTAATATATTATATATTATATTATATATTTTTATCAGTAAAAATAGAGGAAGTGACACATCATCTCCATTGTTACTGTTTTATATTATATAGATATATAGATATACAGAGAATTAGAGAGATTTTAGGGATTAATTTAAATTTTGTAAAACTCTTAAATGTAGTACGGATTATATTTATCTTTTTATAGATAAATATAATAATATTATTAAAATTAATATGTTATATTTTATCAGTAAAAAAGGAGGAAGTGACACCTCAGCTCCATCGTTACTGTTTTATATTATATATAGATATAGATATTCAGAGAATTGGAGAGATTTTAGGGATTAATTTAAATTCTGTAAAACTCAGAGAGATTTTAGGGATTAATTTAAATTCTGTAAAACTTTTAGATGTAGTATGGATAAAATCTATCTTTTTATAGATAAATACAATAATATAATTAAAAATTAATATATTATATATTATATTATATATTTTTATCAGTAAAAATGGAGGAAGTGACACCTCAGCTCTATCGTTACTGTTTTATATTATATATTTTATCAGTAAAAATGGAGAAAGTGACACCTCAGCTCTATCGTTACTGTTTATATTATATATAGATATGCAGAGAATTAGAGAGGTTTTAGGGATTAATTTAAATTCTGTAAAACTATTAAATGCAGTACAGATAAAATCTATCTTTTTATAGATAAATATAATAATATAATTAAAATTAATATATTATATTTTATATTATATTTTATCAGTAAAAAAGGAGAAAGTGACACATCAGCTCCATCGTTACTGTTTTATATTATATATAGATTAAAAAAAATATTCAAATATAAATATCAAATTCAATAACATATCCAAATTAAAAACTTCAACATAAACGGAAGCTACCAAAAAATAATAATGTATTTACAACGGAATGAAAATTCTGAGAAAATAATCCATTAATATTGTTTTTCAATTTTAATCTTTTTAAGGAAGCTTTTGGATGTTGAATATTCGTCATTTGCAAAACTACTTTCATCTGAATCTTCACCTTGTGTCCGTTTTCCCTTTGAACTCATATGTGTGGAAAAATCATCTTGCTTTTGAAGGTCATCAACACGACCAACTGATTCTTGTGTTGCAAATAATATTTTTCAATGAGTATATAAATCATTGCAAATGTTTTCACATGACTTAATTGAAATTGTTATTTTTAAAACCATACCTGATTTTCTTCTCCATGTTTAATACATTTTGCAATCAAATCGACATCATTAGTTATCTTCACTACGGTATAAGGGGATAAGTCATATTGTAAGTTGAATTTAGTTATTTGAATTTTTTTCCAATCAATTGTTTAAGCTCAATTATATAATCTTCCAAGTTACCTTCCTTTTTTTTCACAAAAATAAAATAAAGTAAATAAAGTTGGACACTCGATTAGATCATGTAGAGTTTTTAATATGGTAAAATAAATTTATAATTATATGGTTATCTAACCTCATCGTGCATTTCTTTCAGATAAACAGCAGTTTTACCGATTAATTGCAAAGCCGGACGATCGAAAACAGTAAGCGAAGCATTTGACGTTTCATCACTCACACGCATTTGAATCTTATACCTAATATGTTTTTAAATTTTATTTTTCACAAATTAAATTTTACATCAAGTACCACAATTCACAACAATGTAGTTAGTAACATTACCTTATGACGAGGACATTCCACTCTTTATTACAGTTAAGAAAAAAATATTTATAATCCTCCTCAAAAACCTTTTTTGGGCACTTGCTACATGAGAAATAGTACCAATTGCTATTTGTTTCAATGCCCACTATCTTTGCAATCACTGCACACTCACTCTCCTGAAATTCAAATTAGCATAGGATGTTCAAAAAAAAAAAAAACACAACCAAATTTTTAAAAAAGAAATAATCTAGATGAAATAATAAAAAAAAATTATCACTTTGAACTTGTTCTAACAATTATAAAGTCATGCATATATTTATAATTATAATTTTTTTCAATGCAATAAAACCAAATACCTGTTTAAGTTCTTGTATTTCTTCTAAACTTTTTGTTGCAGAGTTTTGCAATTCATCCATTGTGCTTGATACACTTTTATTGGAAAAATGGTTTAACGACATCTTGTCATTACAAATCAACTTCAAGTTGTTCATTGGTTATTTAAATGAGTAATCAATCAAAATATGACATATAATTTCTAATTTCTAAGTGGTACCTTTCTTTATAGGTATCAATCTCTGGGTGATTATAGAAGAATCTCGAACTATATGAATTGGATAGTGTGGCGAACCCTTAAATACAAAGGATTAAAAAGATTGTGATTGAATTCGTAAAAAAAAAAATAAATCCTAAATACATAAGTAATCTATTATGTACCTTGAAATTCTTCTATTTTTGCATACTGGATGATGGTAATTATTGGCCAATCATTGGATTCAATGTGTTCTTCAAAATCTATAACAAATTGCTCCCAAAGTGTACATTTAATAATGTGTTTCCTGCGCATAAATATATATAATCTATTATTATTTTCCATTACATAGGTAAATACCAACAATTAAATATAACATGTTATAATTTCCAATACAAATTCAGCAAACATACTCTTGATCTTCTAAAGAAATTGTCACACGAGATTTCGCATCTTTGTTATCTTTGTTGATAAGTGGTCCTTTATCAACAACTTGTGTTATTACATCTATGAATAAAGTAAGAAGGAACTATTAATATAACTTAATACATTAAAATGGTACAACTTTAATTTTAATTTAGTTTTTGTGAGAACACTTACGAACTAAAAAACTCGGGTCTAATGTTTTGGATATAATGGTGTCTAATGATGTGAACTGAGAGATTTCATTCTTAATCTCTGACAATCTGTTTCTTGAACATAAGTCTTTCCCATAAACTTGAATTTGTATTTATGTGTCAACGTCTTGAATTTACCTTTATTTTCAACAACAAAGAAAAATTGAAAAGCATAAGCTTTGCCTTCTTTCAAGTCATGTCCAAACTTTTCAATCAAATTTCCTCCAATTATTGCTTCAATAGTGGAATCCTGAAAATCAGATAAAACATTTTAAATAAAACAATAGTTTAGATTATAGTGTAAATAAATGAAAAGTACATTTTCATCCGACAAAATCATATCAATAGTATAGAGTCCTCTCCATAATGTCAAAATTCTAGCTCTCATTCTCCAATTTTCTCTAGTTGTATTAATATCAGCTATGAAATCATATCTCAGTGACATGTTTTCCTACATAAAAACACTTTGAGAAAGTGAGTTTTGAATTAATATAAGTGAACATAATATCATATTTCTATAATAAGATTACAGGTGAACTAAAAATTTCACGTAAAAGTGTTAAAAATTCTTGATCACCTTAAAAAATATAGAGACAAATCGGTGTTGCAGTGTAAAATTTGGGTCGAATTTTCTCTAAAAACCAATTGCATCTATGCTATAAATAGAATAATAGTTAGATGGTTGTTTATAAATAAAATACAGATGATATAGAGTGGTACTATGTTTGAAAGTCTTAAAGATTTATTTAACAATAAACTCCAAAAAACTTTATGTGCATAGACTATTAGGTAAAGTTTTGGAAGGTTTTAATAACTTTAAAATAATGATTGATTGCGATGTGATAACTCTTACCACTATATATAATAATAAAATAAAATAAAAGCATTTGGCACAGATTATAATGTATAGTGTTGAAAGTCTTTTTAATAAGTTTAAAATAATAATCTATTGGCACAGAATATAAGGTAGAGTTTTGGAAGACTTTAAATCCTTTTATAACAATCTATTATATAGACTCTTGAAATTTAGAATGTAGACTTTAATAATAATCTATTATATAGATTTTAATAAGTTTTGAAATTTTATCAAAAGGCTTAATAATCTATTATATACTCACTACAGGAATTTTCACATGCACCTTAATGAGCAAGTGAATTTGCTCATTCACCGTTAGATCTAGGCTTATTAAATCTAAGCCTCAGGATGCTTTGAATCTCCACCTTACGATTCTAATAAGCCTAGATCTAATGGTGAATGAGCAAATTCTACATGCTCATTAAGGTGCATGTGATCAAGACTGATACTCACTATAATAAAATATAAAAAAGCATTCTGGTAATCTATTAAGTTAGAATATTAGATTTTAAAAAATTCAAAATTTTATTAAATTGACACGTAATCTTACTACATTTTTAGTGTGCCACCTCAAATTAGAAGCTTTAATATTATGACAAGTGTCAATTAGACTTCTCCTTTTATATATAATAATAATAGATTACTAACTTTTTTTTAATAAAAGAATAAATGTTATATCATGAAGAAAGAATCAATCGCCAAATAGGCTTACAAAGGATGGGGGAATAGAGTCGGTGATAACCAGACCCGAGGAGTACAAGCCCAATCTAACCGCTCCATCAGCCTCCCTGTTGGCAGACCGGCGAGCGAAGTTAAAGTAATAGCCCGAGATTATCTTAGATAAATCCCGGCAATCCGCCACTACAAGACCAAAACTAGAAAAATCCTCCCTTGGATCGTGAGTCAACGAGTTAATAACAGTTTGAGCATCTCCCTCCACACAAATCTGCGTCTCTCCATGCTCCTTTATCCAACTTAGTACCTCTCTGCATGATAGAGCTTCAGCGAGACTCGGATCATACAACCCTCCAATACATCTATATCGAGCAGCTACAAAGTTGCCTCTGAAATCTCTTATGACCGCTCCAATTTCGATAAAACCTTCTCTGGTTCTGACTGCAGCATTGAAATTCACTTTAAGGCCATCGGCTGGAGGTGTCCATCTATCTAACTGTGAAGTCGCCGCCGGTCTGCTGTCATTTGAATACAACGACTGTGCTATACGCCAATCCATGAGGATTGACTCCGCGCGATGTGCGATTATATTCGGAATAGCGGTTCTGTGGTTCCAAATCATCTGATTCCGCCAGTACCAAATATGCCACATTAAAGTGGCCCATTTTCCCGCCACTTCGGGATGGTCTTCATTTAACGCTCGAAACCACCATTATCTGAAATCAGCCCTATATTTCTCTCAAAGGTGAGTCAATGTTGAGGAGTTCCAAATTTAGGCTGTAACCGCGCAACGTAATAGTAGGTGTGTTAAAGTTTCATCGTTTGCGTGACAAAAAGGCAACAGAGATCAATATCAACTCGACGGTTGTAGAGGGCTACCTTTGTTGGGATTATGTTCCAAGCTGCTCGCCATAGGAAATTTTTCACCTTCGGGGGACAATCTAATTGCCATAGCTTTTTCCACAGGGCCCTACGTACCTCATCCGGAGGGTATGGTTGAGACTCCATTAACTGAAAATAAACTGTTTTGACACTGAACATACCTTTCTTGTTCATCGCCAACGTATTTGATCTTTTCTGTCACAAGAGGAGATTGGGATTTGCAATATATATTGTTGATCTTCTGATGTAAAGAAAGAATCAAGTAACTCTGTGTTCCACTGACCATCTGATATCAATCGATCCACCGTCCAGTCCATATCAAATGGAACCAACGGTTCAGCTGGGATACCCATGTCCGGCGCTAGCCACTTATCTTGCCAGACACGCGTTTCTTTTCCGTTTTCGATTCATGTAACCGCACCATCCCGTATTAACGGTTGTGCCTTCATAACACTCGACCATACTGAACTCGGGTTCGACCCCAAAACAGCCCTTGTAAAATTTGTACGTGGAAAATAACGGGCTTTAAAGAGTCTACTTACAAGTGAATCCGGGTTGGTGAGGAACTTCCAAGCCACTTTGCCTAGAAATGCAATGTTGAACTCGTGGAACTCTCAAAAATTTAACCCTCCCCAATCCTTCCGCTGACATAGGAACTTCCATGCTTTCCATTTGATGTCGCGCCCCCACCAGTAGGAATTTAATATAACTTCAAGTTTGTTGCATATCAATTTGGGGATTAGAAATACATGAAAGATGTAAGAGGGAATAGACTGAGCCACGACTTTTATTAATATCTCCTTGACACCTTGTGATAATCGTTTGCTCTGCCAACCTCTGATCCGTTTCTGCAATCTATCCACCACATACCAGAAAGTGGCCACACGACTGTGTCCTACTGCCGAAGGAAGTCCCAAATAGTTATCTTGATCATCTGCTACATGAACATTCAGAAAGTTAGAGATTGCATCTTGGTTTACCTAGGGAACTTTGCTGCTGAAAGAAATTTTGGACTTGGAAAAATTGATTTTCTGACCCGAAGCTCCTTCGTACTGATAAAAAAATCCTCTTGATGATTTCACAGTCAACTAATTTGGCTTTGAAGGAGAAATAGCTATCATCAGCAAATAGAAGATGTGAAATTGGTGGTGCCCCACGACTGACTCTGCACCCATGTATTTCATTCATCTCCTCAGCCTGTCGGAGAAGAGCAATTAGTCCCTCGGTGCATAGGATGAACAGATAAGGGGATAGGGGGTCTCTCTGTCTCAGCCCCCTGGTGGGTTTGAAGGTTGGGAAATCTGCATTTTTGTTTACAATCTGATATTCCATTGAGGAGACACATACCATCACAAGTTTAACAAAACTGTCTGGGAAGCCCATTCGTATTAGAACTGCTGACAAATAATCCCATTCCATTTTGTTGTATGCTTTTGACATATCCACTTTTAGAGCTGCATATCCATGTCTTCCCCTTTTTCCCATTCTGAGCGCATGTCCCACCTCATAAGCCACCAAAATGTTACCGGTGATAGAACGTTTCAGAATAAATGCACTTTGCGCTGGTGAGATGAGTGAATTCAGGATGATTTTCAGACGGTTTGATATAGCTTTTGTCATGATCTTCATCAGGACATTGCACAATGCGATAGGGCGGAGTTCAGAAATATTTTTTGGGGATGGAACTTTTGGGATAAGAATTAAATTGGTTTTATTGAGATGCTCAGGTATATTACCAGAATTCAGACAAGAGATGCAAAAAGCTGAAATATCCACTCCCAAGACATTCCAATATGCTGCTGAAAGAAGCCCGGGTTGAGCCTATCGGGGCCTGGTGATTTTTCTGGGTGCTTATCAAAAATAGCCTGCTTTATTTCCTCCCCTGTGTATCCTTAGGTTAGTTGTTGGCACTGGTTGGTCGATATTTTTGCCTGTATTGCATCTATGGCCTCAAGATCCGTCTGTCCCTGTGATTCATATATTGAACTAAAATGTGCCTGTATAGATTCTGCTAACCCCTCTCACCAGGTTCGATTTACCCTGCACTATCCCGCAAACTGCTGAAGTCATTCTTGCGTCTGCATGTTCTGACTGTAGAGTGGAAAAAATTTGAGTTTTTATCTCCCTCCCTCAGCCAGCAGATCTTTGCCCTTTGTTTCCAATAGAGTTTTTGATCCCTCCGAACTTTCTCAAGCTCCAAACTGACCCTTTGAATTTCTGTTACATTCCCTGATCCCCTGACTGCCTCCAATTGATTCCGTAGGGTCCTCGTTTTGCCCCTGAAGTGTGATCTGTATTGCCTTCCCCAGTCGCACACCCACCTCCGACACCTCCACAATCTATCACTGAACTGTAACTCCTCTGAGGATCTCTAGTTATCATGCACCGCTAGTCGATAGTAGACCTCGCCAAGGGCCGATGAGCCTGCCCGCCCGGCCCGAGCCTAGGCCCATTTAGCCGGGCATAGACACATAAAATTAGTGTCAGGCCTGGCCTGACCCAAGCCCAAATAAGCCCGCATAGAAAATGGATGGGCTTGGGCTATATAAATACCCGTCGGGCCTAGCCCGGCCTGGCCCGTTATCTATATATACATTTATAAATTTAATATTTATTTAAATGTCTTATATTAACTATTATGTTTATTATTTTTTATTAAAAAAAGTTAGTATTTTATTTTAATTGAATTTTTTTTAATATAGATATGGGGTTGGGCAGGCGGGCTTGGGATTCCTTTTTTAGGCCCGAGCCCGACTCTAATTAGTGTGGGCTTGAGCTGGGCTTGGGCTTATCAAGTTTTATCAAAAGCCCGACAGGCCCGGCCCGAGCCCGGTCCATGCCGAGATCTAATCGACAACTCTCCTCAAGTCCCCAAACATTCTCGTATCTGAACTGGAGGGTGGTAGCCATGAAACCGTCATTCAATTTGAGGATTAGTGCTGAGTGATCAGACCGTATCATCATGGTATTCAAGATGGTTGCCGATGGGTATCTGTCATGCCATTGTTGGTTAGGTAGACCTCTGTCTAATTTCTCTTAAAGAATTGGTTGCCCTTGTCTGTGTTTGTACCATGTAAAGGGGTACCCTTCCATCTGAATTTATGATAGTGCACGTTGATTTAAAGTTTCATTGAAACCAGTAAGAAACTGCGTTGGCTGTCTTCTCCCACCCTTCTTTTCAAACTCAAATAACATATCATTAAAATCTCCAACAACCAACCATTATTTGAGATACGATATAAATCCTTCAGGCACTGCCAAGACAGTCCACGTCTACTTCTCTCGGGGAAGCCATAGAACCTCGTTAGCCGCTGTTTGCACCAAAAATAAAGTTTTTTTATTGCATACCCTGGTTTACACTTTTCATGGGATAAACTTTTCCTTTTAGGAAACTTTTTCTTAAAAGACCTGTTTAAGAAACTTTTCATATTTTCCTAGTACATCATTCACTTAGAATTTCCTAGAGTGAACCCGAGTTTCCCCCGGGGAAAAAAAAAATCTCAAATAGTGTACCTTGAGGGAAACCATGTAGTGTACCTTAGGGGAAACCAAATTCCTATAGTGTACCTTAGGGGAAACCATAGTGTACCTTGGGGGAAACTATATTTCACCCTGGGGGAAACTATAGTTCACCTTAGGGGAAACCATAGTGTACCTTGGGGGAAACTATAGTTCACCTTAGGGGAAACCATAGTGTACCTTGGGGGAAACTATAGTTCACCTTAGGGGAAACCATAGTGTAGCTTAGGGGAAACTAACTTCCTAGAGTGGACATCAGGGGGACTTAAAATAAACTTAGAGGAACCAAAGAGTCAGTTAATATTTTAATGTGTTCTTTATGAGCCAATTAAAATCAGGAAAGTCAGAAAGTGTACATATCAATCCATCGTGGAAGTCAAAGTGAAGGTTACTCAATGTGGTGGAGAACGCGACTTAGTGGAAAGAAGCAGGAAGTTACCTCCAACGTTTATAAAATGAAGAAATCACGATGAGAACTCCCCAACCAACCAACTTAACAACTCAACACACACAAGCCAAAACTCTAGCAAATTATCTCCAGCCTTCAGCAATTTAATTTTCTCAGTCATTCCCTTAGTTCCAATTTTCAGATTTTAAGTTTCATTCATTTCCAGTACAATTTTTATTTCAATTGTTCATTCATCATTTTCTGTAAGGTCGGTATCGTTTTGATAATCAAATCTTTTAGGAATTTTCGGTCTCTTTAGTTCTTACAATTGTTTGTTACATAGAAGTTAGAAAGCGCACTCAATTTCACTCCATAGTTCGATAATACTATAATTCTCTGGCACGCCCGTAATTTCCCACGAAAGAGCCAAACAGCCGCTAATCCTCAAACGTGGGAGAAGATATTCTAACGTCGATAAAGTTGTTCCCGAATTTTAGTAAGTTTACTGAAACCTCATGTTTCCAAAGTAGAGCCAAACCTCCTCCTCTATGGATACAGTTTACTGCAAATTTTCTGTCAAAACCAATAGCCTGCATTACGTTTGTAATTCCAGTAGAGCCTATCATAGTCTCTATGAGGAAAACTATAACTGGCTTGTGGGTCTGCACGAGCTCTTTAAGTTCCTGAACTGACTCGAGGTTACCCATGCCTCGGTAGTTCTAGCTGAGGACGATCATTGTATCCGGTTGGATTGCTTAGCGGCGCCTGCCGATATCTCTTCTATGATTGATTGGACCTCCATATTATCGTCTTGGCCAACTATTTCGAATGTTCTTTTGCGTTTAGGATCAGTAATAATCTTAACAATTGATTCATTCTGAGCCACTTCCTCCATAGCTTATGTGTCGCTAGTTTGTGGTTTTATGAGAGTTGGTGTCGGGTGTAGCCATGGTGAGTTGTTTTGTGCAAAGCGACGTGGTGCAGCTCTGAGAAAAGCTCCATAAAGTGTTTGATGTTCGAGATTTTTGAGGGCGCGGAAGTTCGCGCAGTCGCGATCATTATGTCCTAGGAGTCCACAGAAAAAACAAAAGTGTGGTAGTCGCTCGTATTTGAAATTGACCCATAACCATTGTGTGGTGGAGATGCCAAGTTTCATTCTGCATTTCAATGGTTTACTGATGTTCATAAGAACCTGAACTCTTAGGTACCCAATATAGGCTTCTCCATAATCCCGAGGGTCAGTTCGTAGAACAATCCCGATATAATTACCACAAGTAATTGCTACCTTTTCTGATCGAAATCCTCCCAGTAGGTCGTGAAGCTGTATCCAGACTACGACTTCTAATAATGGAGTGGAGTAGATATTCTCTTGATTACAGACTCGTTTTATAACTATCAGTTTGTTGTCGAAAGACCAAAGGCCTCCGTTCAGGACAACATTCACGTCGAACACATGATTGAACTGGAATAAGAATTTATTGTCGTCCAAATCTATTATCGACATGCCACCCACAGGTTTCCACAGTTTGAAGAGAGTTACTTTCATACCTTCTATGTTGATAGCTTTGTCTGTAATAAATCATCCAACACAACTCCAGCGCAGGTCATACTCAGGGGCTATCTTGCGTTCAGGAACAATTATCGGGCCTTCATCTTCCTCTGCTAGCGAGAGTTGTAAGCAATTGTGTGTGATGGAGTCCATCAGTTTTGATCAGGTCGATTGTAGGGAGGAGCACCGCGATGGATATTCGGAGATCAAGGGTGAAGGATGTTCGGCGGGCAGGGAAGAACAACATAAGTAGCAGGCGTAAACCCCAAGTTAGGGTAAAAAACTATAAAACCCTAGCCGCATGGTAGAGGGAGCAAATTCCAATGTCCCTAAAAATAATATAGTTTAGGTTTTTTAACTTTTGTTTGTAATTACTAACTTTATTAAACTTTTAACTCATTTCTAATATAAATACAATTTAATTAAATTCTAATTTTCATATGTATACCCTAACCGACGGTGGTTTATCTGGCAATTCATAAATCCTTTGGGGTGCGTGTGCTGCACGTGCCATGAACTGAACCTCACTCTACTCACAAAACAAAATCGCAGTTAACTTCTGTTATTTTTCCCCATCTCATTTGAGCTCAAAGTTCAGTGTTTTTGCTATCTCCCTTAACTCTTCTCACAAAATTGCAGGTATATCAATCCTAACAAAATTTTGAAGGAAGAAAACTGAAATCAAATCAAATCTCAACTCAGGAATTGATTTCATTAAGGTAATTACTGATCTTTTTTTTCTTAATTGTTGTTTCTCAAATCAAAGAAGATAAAGATGTCAACCTACGGGTTTCAATGCCATAAGGAGAAAATTGAACCTGTATTTCCATTTTGCCAGGGGCGGAGCTAGGGAGGGTCGGTCAACCCTCCAGAAAACCCCACAGTAGGGGTATTCCGCCTCTGCTAAGAACAGAAACCGCCATGGCTGACAGTGGCGGGACCAGGAATTGACAGTTGGGGGGACTAATTTTAGTCCGATTATTGGGAGTAATTTTTCGAAGTCCAGCACGTTAGGGCTGGGCAAATTTTTTTAAGCTTCCAGCACACTGAAACTTTGTCGTTTTGGTATATTGACTAAAAATTATAATATTTTCACACTTTTTTTATTTTTAGCTATAATTCTTTTTATATTTTTCATAAAATTTAATTTAGAAATTAAGTTAATTGAGCCATAAAAGTAAGAAGTTTATATTTTTATAGATAATAATTTTTTTTAAAAAAAATAGATATAATAAAAATAAGTTCAAATAAAACAATAAAGAGTCCAATTGAAAAAATAAAGTTCAAATAAGACTCTTAAAATATACTACATAGGTTAAATATATACCAATATTAGGGGGGACTACACGAGATAAAACTAACGGTACTTAAGGGAGAAGTCGGTGCCCCCCGGGCTTTGGGCTGGCTCCGCCCCCCAGCCATGGCGATGTAGGAGATGGAGCCTCCATCTAGGGGTGTGCATCGGTGCGGTTTAAACCACATACCGAACTGATAGAATTCGGTTTTTCGGTTCGGTTTTTTCACACTTCGGTTCGGCGTCGGTTTTAATTTTAGGTGCATTTTGGTATTCGATTCGGTTTGACAAAAAAATGCACCGCACCGAATTACACATATTCTATATTATTATTATATATACACATATATTAGATGTTACAAGGTTAGTTTTAATAAATCAATATAAATATATGTTCAACGTATTTCAATTTTTTTTGTTGTTGAGATAAATTTAATAAGTAAATATAGTATTTTTCTATTTGTTGTTTTTTATTTTTTTAACTAATTCGGTTTAAAACCGAACCAAACCGAATATTTTGGTTCAGTTTTTTTTCGGTTTTACATACTATTCGGTTCAGTATTAGTGTCAAATATTTTAGTAATTTCGGTATTCGGTTATTTCGGTTCAGTTGGGTCGATTCGTTTTTCTACGAGTATTGCTATTCACCGCACCCAAATTCCGGTCCACCGCCCCCTTTTGACCATATTGCCCTTCTCATTTTATTTCATCCAAAACCTTAAAAGCTCTCTCTCCCTTTCTCTCCCGAGCAAAAATCCCGGATTTTACAAAAATGGACCCAAGCATTCCCGAAGATAATGATTTCGAACACAAGGTAATATTACGATTCTTAAATACGTGTCTGATTAATTTTTTAATTTTTTTTTCGGTTTTTGCCTGAACGGGTAGAGCGTACTCCCGTTTCGTAGGTCGAACGGATGAACTACTCGTTCGGCCTAGGGAACGGGCAATATGCGCCACCCGTTCCACCGATGGAACGGGTGGTACGCGCTGCCCGTTTCCACCCATGGTGAAACGGGCAGGCTGCCCGTTTCCACCCATGGTGAAACGGGCAGGCTGCCCGTTCAGGCAAAAAATGGGGAGAAATTGCCCCGAACTTTTTTTTTTTAATTTTTAATGTACATTATGATAACCTATTATGCATTTTTTGTATATTCAGGTACCGAGGATTTGAGAGCATTTGAATTTTAGCTCGGTTTTTTGAAAATCCTAAGAAGGTAGAGAGGATTTGAGAGAATTTGAATTTTTTGTTACAAAAAGTGAGGAGAGCAAATATGTCAAAAATGGGCGGTGGACCGGAATTTGGGTGCGGTATATAGCAGCCCACCCTACCTCCATCTGTATAATTTCAATTTTTTTTTGAAATGTCATAAGCAAAACGACCTAGTTTTAGGTGTATGTTAGGGTTTTTTAAAATTTGGCGAAATGACTTAATTGCCCTTAGTTAAATGTAAAACCTTGCAGCAAAATATTTTGCCTCCACACCAACTTTTTCGCGATTTGCTCCTGTGTGCGGGAGGAGGAGAGGTTGCTGCCGGCGCCGTTCATCCTGCTGCTGCCGCCGTTCATCCTGCTGCTGCCGCCGTTCGTTGCTGCGGGTGAGGGGGATTCCGCTGCCCCGCCGGAAGTTGGGGAAGAGAGATAGAGGTAAGTTTTTAATTTAAGGTTTTGATTTTAGGGATTTTCATTAAATTGAATTGATAATGTGATAGTTGGGTCTCTAATTGAATGGATGATATTTAGGGGTTTGGTTTAATTGAATTGATAATCTGATAGTTTAGGGTTTTAATGAAATTGATAATATGTTAAATTGTAGGGGTTTTGATTAATTTTGAATTGATAATGTGATGTGGTTTTAGTTCAATTGATGATATTTAGGTGTTTTGATTAAATTGAATTGATAATATGTTAAATTTTAGGGGTTTTCATTAAATTGAATTGATAATGTTATAGGGTTTTAGGGATTTTGATTATAAATTGAATTGGTGAATTACATTGGATTGAATTGGTCAATTGAATTGAATTGGTGATATTTAGGGATTTTGATTAAATTGAATTGGTGAATTGAGTTCAATAAGTGATATTTAGGGGTTTTAGGGATTTTGATTGAATTGAATTGGTCATGCTTAGTTATTTTTAGATTTTAGTTCATCAATTACTACTGAACAGTGAATATACCAAAAAAAATCCAAAACAACTTTTGTATATAAATACATTTGCAGTAGGAATCAAATTCTTGAGTTGTTGTACGAAAAAAAGATTTCTACATACAATAGAGCCTGCCGAGGTTTGAGTCCTGGCTCCGCCACTGCATTTTGCAAATGCTTGGTCTTCTTGTTAAGTTCTTTCACATCTCTTTGCTTGTGCATGTTCTTCCCCTCAATAGTAATTAGGATTGTTTGACTACGCCCAGCTTTAACTACAGAGTCTAGAGAAACTGGAACTCAAACGAAGATGAAAGGAAAGACGCGTAGCCAGATCCATGTCCAGATCCTCGTGAGCATGATCGGGATGTAGGCATTGGCTTACTTTCTTTATCCTATTCCTTATGATATCCGTACTTGCTTTTCCTTTGGTGTTTTTGGCTCTTCTATGCATAGTTATCATATCAAAGGCGCGGCTCAGGCTCTAGCCTCCAGGTGAGAAGCCAAAAGCCTGGCTTTGTTCAAGAGGCTCTTGCTTGAGTGCGCCATTTTGAGCCCAGAACCTTGCTAGAGGCGCGCCTAGGCTCAATTTAGAAGTTATACATTGTTTTTTAGGATTCCAAGTTAAACTTAGGATGTCTTAATCTCAGAACTTTTCTATCTATGTGATCTGCGATTGAAATTAATAGAATAAAAGAAATAAATACAAGAAAGACATAACTCACCATTTCCGTGAGAGATCCGATCTCAGTTGTTTTCAACTTCATCCCCTTCTCAATTGGCAGGGATCTTGGAGGAAATTGGATCCAGGTTGGTTTTCCAACCCAACGGGTCATAACCTTAGGGTAGGGCGACCTTCAATTCAGTAAGGTAGGTCACCCCCTCTCGATTCAAGTGGAAGGCAACTGCATTAACACCCTCGATTTATAGAAATACTATATATATAAATCCATTTTCTTTTAAATATATATGAATAGAAAGATAGACCCATCCATCTATCCCATCTTAGATTTACACAAATTGGGGTTTTTTTTTCCTAAGTTATTGTTTTACACAAATTGTATCTGAACCAAAGATTAAATTACTGAATAATATTATATCTATGCCATGTTTGCTGTAATATATCTCTGAATAATATATCTAAGCCATGTTTGCTGTACATGTTTACACAAATTAAATTGTTTGTTGCTTCACATGTACCTGTACATGTTTTACACTAATTTCTTTTGTTGCTTCACCTACATATATGATATATGCTTCACTGATATGGCTTAGAAAGAAACGTGTGACTGATACTTGGTTGTATGGATTGCTATAGTTAATTTATTATAATTATATATATATATATATATATATTATTTATGATGTCATCCGGTTCAACCCTCAGGTGCCTGGTATAGGTTTTACCTCCATTTCCTCCTCCTCCGCCATGGCCCGATCAAGAGGATACTCCACATCACGTCTCCTTTTCTCCTTTTACTCTTCCACCACCAAAGCGACAGCTCCGACTTCCAATTCTCCCTCCGCCGCCCTCCTTCTCGGCAACTTCCACCTCCATCAATTCTCCAACGTCGCTCGCGCCAAGGAAGACAAGGAACCATGGTGGAAGGAATCCATGGAACGTGTACGGAACATTGGAATCTCAGCTCATATCGATTCCGGCAAGACCACGCTCACAGAGCGCATCCTCTATTACACCGGTCGTATCCATGAGATCCATGAGGTCCGTGGTCGTGATGGAGTTGGAGCAAAGATGGATTCGATGGACCTCGAAAGAGAAAAGGGAATCACTATTCAGTCTGCTGCTACTTACTGCACTTGGAAGGATTATCAGGTGTTTAGGCATTTCTATAACTGTTTAATTAATTAGTCCTAGTTCATTGAAGGAATTGAATTTATTTGATCTTTGATGGTTTAGGTAAATATAATTGATACTCCAGGACACGTTGATTTTACCATAGAGGTGGAGAGGGCGCTGCGTGTGCTGGATGGAGCAATTCTTGTGCTGTGTAGTGTGGGTGGAGTTCAAAGTCAGTCTATAACTGTGGATAGGCAAATGAGGAGATATGAAGTCCCTAGAGTTGCTTTTATCAATAAACTTGATCGAATGGGAGCTGATCCATGGAAAGTTCTGAACCAAGTATGATATCTGCTGTGCAAGTTAATCAATTTGATTTATCATTTTTTCATTTATTCGGTTGTAGTTGTAGTTGTAGTCATGATTCAGAGAAAAATATCTATTGGAAGTTTGAATTGCCTTCTGATTTTATTGTGCAGAATTAGTAATGCTGTAAAGTTTTTGTTTTTCTTAAGAAATAGAAAAAAGAAGTTTCGTCTAATGGCATATTGCTTGTTCAGAATTTGAAGTTACCGATTGTGATGGTTTGATTCTGTATCTTAGGCAAGGTCTAAACTGAGGCATCATAGTGCAGCTGTGCAAGTTCCAATTGGGTTGGAGGAAGACTTTAAAGGCCTTATTGATCTTGTGAAGTTGAAAGCTTATTATTTCCATGGTTCTAGTGGGTGTGGGTTCACTCCATTGGTGTTGTTTATTTCCTTTAAAGCAGATCTTATATGACATTTTTGTTCTTATGATCTAACCTGTTGCAGTGAAAATATTGTGGCTGAAGAAGTTCCAGCTGATATGGAAGCCATAGTTGCAGAAAAACGACGGGAACTAATAGAAGCGATTTCTGAAGTTGATGATCAACTTGCTGATACTTTTCTTGCAGATGAGCCTATCTCATCAACTGATCTTGAGGTATGTTAAAACGCAAGGGGTAAAAGAGGTGTCTAATGGGGGCGATGATAGGGGAAGAAATTTAATGAAGTAATTTCATGAATATCTCTATCTGTTTTGGAATTAAACATTAATTTGATGGATTATAGCCATTATTTTATTGTATACGAATATGATAATGCTTACTTAGTACTTTTGCTTTTTGTTACCATTTGAGTCGTTTTTGTACTTGTTATGCTCTTATTTGCAACTGGTATTGACATTTAGAGCTCATTTGTCTTCTTGAGTAGGATGCTATTCGCAGGGCTACTATAGCACAGAAATTTATACCAGTATTCATGGGTAGTGCATTCAAAAACAAGGTACTAGTGTTATCTTGCTCCTTGAGTCGATTGATATTCCCCGTCTATTTATTGAAGTTTTGAGACTCAGTCATATGATATCTATCTACTATAGGGAGTGCAACCGCTTTTGGATGGTGTGCTTAGTTATTTGCCTTGTCCTATTGAAGTTAGTAACTATGCTCTTGACCAATCTAAAGATGAAGAGAAGGTATTCAGTTAGACAACTTTATCATGGTTCTCTTTTATGTATATATATATTTTCTTATGAAATTAAATGAAGTGTAGGTCTTGTTGACCGGATCTCCAGATGGACGACTAGTGGCCTTGGCTTTTAAATTAGAAGAGGGGCGTTTTGGTCAATTGACATACCTAAGGTACGATTTAGAGTCTACTTATTTTCATATGAACACTTCCGTTTTCTGGCTTAGATATATGCTGACATTATATTACTATTGCAATATATATATATGATTATTCACTTATAGTCTCATACTAACAATTTATTTATAATGAAGGATTTACGAAGGTATCATTCGCAAGGGTGATTTTATTGTTAACATTAACACAGGCAAGAAGATCAAGGTTGGTTGGAGCATTTACTATTTCTTTTAGTTTGGTGCTTTGTTAAAAAAAACAAGTTGTCCCCCCCCCCCCCAACTGATACAATTCTTTGATACATATGACATGAAGACTACGTTAGCATTAATTTCTAACTAATGGGTGGGTGGCTAAATTGGAATTAAGATGCATTCTGACTCGTGCATCAGGAAGTAATTCCTACAAAGCATAAAATTGCATATTAATGTAATTGCATAATTGAGGATATCATAGACTAGTAATTCTGTACATCATCTAGATTATATTGTCCTAAGTAGCAAGAATATATGCCTCTTATAGGGTTAAGCCAACGGTCAATATGGGAATATTACTTGGCATGATATTACCTAAGCCCCTGAAATACATGCGTTTTGTGCTATTGAGTCCCTCGATTTCAAATTTATTCTATCTGGACTTTATAACTATAATCTATTGAGCCTTTTTACTAGGGCTTCGGTAATGTGTCTTTCGCAACAATGTAATTTTTTCACGATTGTTTTCCGTGTTAGAAAAGGACTAAATTGGTTTGAGGTATGAAGTTTGGTAGCATAATAGATCAAATTTGAAATTAAGGGGAACAATAATATAAACATCAAATAAATGATCTCGTGCCATTTTTTTGCTCAATTGTTTGTTATATGGACTTTTTTTGTTTTTGTTTTTTAAATATCATTGCATGACTAGACATTCTAAACATGACCTAGTTAATCTTTCCTAGTTTCTTGATAATGTTTCCTTGACATTTTGATATAGATTCCTCGCTTGGTTCGGATGCATTCTAATGAAATGGAGGTCAGTTTCACTTGAAATATCTATTGGTAGTTTGATTGATGAAATTTTAGATCTTTATACCTATAAAGCATCTTAAGATGTTTTCATGCAGGCGTAATTGTTGTATGTTTATTTTTAGTTTTCCCTATCTGTTCTTAGATTTTTTTTTTTTGCTTTATTCTACAGGACATTCAAGAGGCACATGCTGGGCAAATTGTTGCTGTATTTGGTGTGGATTGTGCTTCAGGTCTAACTCTTCTTTTGACATGTGTGCACATTAAACAATACTTTTAATTTCATAGTTATGTGAGGTGAACCAGAGTAAAAATTTACTATTGAAAGTTTCTAAGGATAATGCAAAAATGTGACACTGGACTTGGTAGTGTCCCTCAAAAAATGGTTCAATGCAACTGTTAGGGTAGTGAAATAGTCAATGTTGATCTGCAGAGCAATTTTTACAAGGTTTCTCATTTTTTTTCACTATTTACTTATAATCACAGGAGATACTTTTACGGATGGTTCAATTAGATACACTATGACATCTATGAATGTACCTGAACCAGTTATGTCATTAGCTGTTCAACCAGTTTCAAAAGACTCAGGTGGACAAGTAAGTACACTCGAAAGGAATATACTTTTTCGTTGGTTTGTTTTGTTGGTCAACTAACTGATCCGTTTTATTTCATATTTTTGTCAGTTTTCAAAAGCTTTGAATCGTTTCCAGAGAGAGGATCCAACTTTCCGTGTTGGTTTGGATCCTGAGAGTGGGCAGGTTTGGCTCGTAGTTTTTCCATTGGTCCCTTTTTTTAAGTGTTATGTTAAACATTATAATGTCTTTGTGAGCAGACAATCATTTCTGGAATGGGAGAGTTGCATTTGGACATATATGTGGAACGCATCCGGAGAGAGTACAAGGTCTCTGCATTTTATTAAAGGAAATAGGCTATCTCCATCTACTATTTTTATGTAAGAGAACATTATTCACTTACTATTCCTCCATAATTTCACCTTCAACAGGTTGATGCAACTGTTGGGAAGCCTCGTGTGAACTTTAGAGAAACTGTTACTAAGCGTGCAGAATTTGATTATTTACATAAGAAGCAAAGTGGAGGACAAGGTCAATATGGACGAGTAATTGGGTAAGCAATGATGATATCTTGGGTTTATTATAGTTGAACTAATTAGAGAACAACTATAATCAGGTCAGGTATAGTTAAACTAGTTAGAGAACAACCATAATCAGGTTGCTGATGTCTTTTCATCTGCCCCTCTGAATTTTTTTCCACATTTTTGGTGCATCTTTTTATGCTGTACTATTATAAGCCAGCTGTATGAGACACGAATAGAGAAAGGACGTTCTAGTAATACCTTTCTTAGAAAATTCTCAAGATTAAATATATATTAGCTTGATGCGCCGGTTAGGAGGACTGAAGAGTGGCAAAGGGATGTAGTGGTGAGGGGTAGGGGAAGACCTAAGCAAACTTGGAGGAGGGTGATCGAGAGTGATATGAGTTTATTGGGGATTGAGGAAAATAAGGTAGTGGATAGGACAGAGTGGAGGGGGAGAATTTGTGTCGCTGATCCGACTTGATTTCACGGTTTTATATGATGGTTCATGTTAGCCGACCCCGAATCATTTCGGGACTAAGGCTTTGTTGTTGTTGTTGTTGTTGTATTGATTATTAAATAAATGACTTTGGGCAGAACGAACATCTTTTTTATGTGATAAGTATGCAGTTTATAGAGGGCGAGCCTTGGCGCAACGGTAAACGTTGTTGTCGTGTGACCAAGAGGTCACGGGTTCGAGTCTTAGGAGCGGCCTCTTGCCAAAATAAATTGGCAGGGGAAGGCTTGCCCCAGTACACCCTTGTGGTGGGACCCCTCCCCGGACCCTCGCTCAGCGGGGACGCGTAGTGCGACCGGGCCGCCCTTTTTTTTTTTTAAGTATGCAGTTTATGGATATGTTATAGTGTTATCTACGCACTCTCATTTGCCTTTTCCAACTTCAGACCTTCTACTTGTCCAGGTCTAGTTTTCAACTTGAGAAAGCTTTTAATCCCTTCTGACCAAATACTTTTCAAGATTTGATTGCTTTGATATGAGGGTTCTAAGTGCAATTTCTTTATTAAGATTTATTTGATGTCTCCACCCTTGATGTGTTTTGGTCATTTCGTAATGCACAGGTTCATTGAGCCACTTCCAGAAGGCTCGTCAACCAAATTTGAGTTCGACAATATGTTGGTTGGACAAGCTATACCATCAGGATATATTCCGGCAATTGAGAAGGGATTTAGAGAAGCTGCTAATTCGTGAGTGCTCTGCCTTTTTGCTGTTTTGGGAAAGTAAATATTGAAATTAATTTATTTCTTCACATAATCCGTCTGTCATCTTCTTGCATACTCATTTTTCATCCAAGTTCGGTTTGTGGGAATTTGACAATAAATATTTATGAGGGAAATTAGAAGAAATGCTCTTTTAAGGCAATAAGCATCTTATGCTGCAATACAAATAGAACAGTGGGGAGCAATTAGTATAACAAAATGTCAGATAGACCAAACAATGCATGCGAATTACTGCATTTATCGGAGTGACCCACAAACAACAATTTTTTTTTTTTTTTTTTTTTTTTTTCTGTCTCCCTATCCCAATGAGCCGAAACAATGCATTCAGTGAATGTTATATGTTCTGGTACTACAATATGTATAATGCCTTTGCACTGATATCGATGCTTATCAAATTGCAAATGTTATGATACTGGCTGGAGGTTTTTTTTGTGATTATGGATTTTGATGGGTGTTCAAAAATTGTCTAATGTATGATTCTGTCCGCTCTTCTGTGTGCAGGGGTTCTTTAATTGGGCATCCGGTTGAAAATATTCGCATTGCTTTAATAGATGGTGCTGCTCATACTGTTGATTCTAGTGAACTTGCATTTAAAATGGCATCAATTTATGCTTTTAGACAGGTCTTCCTCATAACCTGTATTTCAGGATAAAATCTGTTGATTGTTAACCATATTTTCGAGTTTATATACCTGAACTTTTTCTTTCATGTTATTTTAAATTTCTATAAAACAGTGCTACACAGCTGCAAAACCGACTATATTGGAACCCATCATGTTGGTGGAGCTGAAAGTACCAACAGAATTTCAGGGTACAGTTGCTGGCGATCTTAACAAGTGAGCGGCTTGCTTGATTATCTTTTTTCTTGTTTTCCTAAAATATGTTCCCATTCGGCTTCTCATTACTGTATCTTATATAGGAGGAAAGGAGTGATTGTTGGAAATGACCAGGAAGGGGATGACTCTGTAATTACTGCTCATGTAAGCATTCTTCTTCCCCCTCAAATTGGTCGTAAAAAGTCAAAATTCGTTCCTTTCATTCGTTTCAAAATCCCACTGGAAAATACACAATTGGAGAACACAGTTTCGACACTCCTTTTAACTGTTTGTTATATACTGTTAATAAAATCGCATGTGTCAAATTTTGAAAAAATTAAAGTACATCGACCAGAAAAAGTGTCAAATTCTAGCTTTTGCCCAAATTATAGTAGAATTTGACAGGTCTGCTATCATGAAACAATAGGAAAAGGACACATACCAACTAGGGCCGCCTATCAATTTTTGACTTGACAACATGATTTACAGAGACATCCCGCCTGACATTGACCTATTTGACGCTATTATCATTTTTGTTGCAGTCATATATATCATATATAATCAGGGTAAATTACATCCATGGCCACTAAACTTTATCCATTTAACATTATGGCCACCGAACTTCAATTCTTAACGGTATGGCCACTGAACTTTACACTTTTTAACACCGGTGGCCATCAATTCCTTAAACGGACCATTGATGGTCTCAAAATAAAAAATTCGAAGAGTTAATGATATTCTAAGGAACTTTAATTCTTGAAAATTTTCGTTTTGAGGTCATTTAGGTGGTGTTTGGTTAGGAGAGAGAGTGTGAATTTTTAGAGAGAGAAAACTCCAAAAAATGTGATTTTGGAAAATAAAAAATATGGTTTCATGGTAAATGTCGTTCTAAACAACTTTAATTCTTGAACATTTTCATTTTGAGGTCGTTAACGGTCATTTTGAGGAGTTCGTTAAAGTTGAGTGACCACCGGTGTTAAAAAAGTGTAAAGTTCAGTGGCCGTACCGGTAAGAATTGAAGTTCAGTGGCCACAATGTTAAAATGGATAAAGTTCAGTGGCCATGGATGTAATTTACTCTATATAATCACGTAAAGTATATAGATCACATAGCACAATTATAGTAGAATTTGACAGGTCTGCTATCATGAAACAAAAGGAAAAGGACACATACCAACTAGGGCCGCCTATCCCGCCAGACATTGACCTATTTGATGCTATCATTATCATTTTTGTTGCAGTCATATATATCATGTAAAGTATATATTACCTATTTGACGCTATTATCATTTTTGTTGCAGTCATATATATCATATATAATCACGTAAAGTATATAGATCACATAGCACAATATGATACGACAACACCTTTTGACACTCCAACTACCAACTATATCAATGAAATGAATGATCCAGTTTTTATTGCTTGTGCTCACTCTAGCTCTACAGAACTTTAATGCATTACTGTTTGTTATGACTTGCCTTACAGGTTCCTCTAAATAATATGTTCGGGTACTCGACTTCTCTCCGTTCAATGACACAGGTAAGAACTCGCACTCAATAGAAATTCCATTGACAGATACAAAATATTTGCTGCTGCTTCTTACGACTCTGACCTATGCGCGTATTTATGCAGGGGAAAGGCGAATTCACCATGGAATACAAAGAACATTTACCGGTTTCACAGGATGTGCAAAAGCAATTGGTAAACACCTACAACGCAAGCAAAGGTGTTGTTGAATAGATGGGGATTTTGTTCAAGCTCGGTCGGCCCCGGTATTCTTTATAGGTAACACTAGTCTTAAAAATTATAATTTTGTAGACTAAGTTTGATCATTCAATATACATTCATGTAAATTAATATTACTTGTCATTCATAAGGCTGGAGTTATATAGGGAAAATTGTTCAGCATAGTCAGGGGCGGAGACAGGGGGGCCCGGCCCCTCCGGCCGCCGGAACCACCATGGTCACGAGTAGTTTCGCCCCCTAATATTAGTCTATATAGACTCTATGTAATAATATTGCATTGTTTAAAGGTAGATGAGATGGTTTAAAACAAGGTCCTAGGTTCAATTTCTCCCAACCTCAATTTATTTTAGAAAGTCTTTATTTATTTAAATTTTATTTTTCAATAATTATAAAACTATGTTACCATTATTAATTAATTTATTTATTTTCATAACACTTTTGAACTCATTTTTATTATGTCTTTTCCATTAAAAAAATTAATTTCTTATTTTTGAGACTCAAATAATTTAATTTCTAAATTAAATTTTAAAACTAAAAATAAAAAAATGTAAAAATGTTATAATTTTTTTAGAAACCAGTATCGAATTAATAAAAAAAATTAAATATATCCCATTACGTGTTTGGCTTATCCAAAATTCAAAATTTCAATATTTTGGATCTATTAGGTACTCTTTAAATCCAAATTTCTAATTTTTTTAGGCTCGTTAAGTCTCTCTAAATCCAAATTTCTAATTTTTTTGGTCTGTTAGGTCTCTATAATTCTAAATTTCTATTTTTTTGGCCTTTTATGTCTTTCAAAGTCCAAATTTCTATTTTTTCTTTTGCATGTTAGACCGTCATAAATCCAAATTTCTATTTTTTTTTTGCCGCTTAGGCTTTCTAAAATCCAAATTATTAAATTTTTTGGTCTGGTAGGCCATCTGAAATCATTTTATTTAAATTTTTTTACATGTTCAGCCCTCTCTAAATCCAATTTTTTTACATGTTAGGACTATTAAACGAAATCTAGTTTAATTTTGAGAAATTGTACATTAATACTTAAAATTGGTTTTTGACCATTCAAATTATAACGCACATATATATAAAAAAATCAAGCAAGTTTGATTTAGCAATTTTTTTTTTTTTCTGAATACACATATAAAATTGATCCTTCAACTGAGTAATCATGTATTCGCCATTCAACTGAGTAATCATGTATTCGCCACTGAGCATAGTAACGGAATTCTAATTCCAGATTTACCACTTTATGTATACTCATTTTTTGATGCAGAGTGTAACTCATGTAATGGTTTTTCTCTAAGTGCTAAATTGTCTTCATGTTCTGACAAAATTGCATTAAAAACCGGGTAAATTACACTCATGACCCTTCAACTCTGGTCTTATTTTTTGTGGCTCCCGAACTTCAAAACTGGACATAAAATTTTTGAACTTTGCCTTTTACTAAGATTGCAAATGCGAGGGGATTGTCCATTCCCAACGGGGATGGGGAATCCCCATTTATTTTCCCGTGGGGTGGGGCTGGAGCGGGGACAAGCCTCTCCATCCCATGTAGTTTATATGGATTTTTATAGGTTAATTTTTTATATTCGTATATTTTTTTTATATATATATTTGATAGATTGATGTATGATTAATGTACTTTTCGTATGAACTATGCTAATATTTTGGCTCATGACCTATTCAAAATTTTGTCATTTGTATCGTGGATTACTAAACTTAGCCACAAATTCCTACACTTAGCCTCATGAAAAGACGAAACTGCCCTTTTAACAAATTTACTAATCCTCTCAAAAATCCAAAACTCTCTAAAATCTAATCCAGACTAATTTGGTAAAGAAAAACATGGGAAAGGACTAATGATACATGATTTCGTTCGAAAATATGTTTTATTTACGGTTGGTTATAGTAAAATCAAATAATTTTTTAAAAATCAATTTTTTGATGTCGGGATATATGAACAACATGCCTCCACCACAGGTGGGTGTATGAACATCATGCCCCACCACAGGTCATGTTTATACACCCCATTTGTGGTGGAGGCTAATATGCCTCACCACGTGATGAGGTGTGTTGCTTATATGCATCACCACGTGGTGAGGCGTATCAGCCATACGTCTCACCACGTGGTGAGACGTGATGTTCACACGCCGCGTTCCGTAGAGAGAAAAAAAATAGAATTTTGGTTCCCCAACACCCTTTGTATCTTGACTTGTTATTTAGTTATAATTGGCTATTGATCTATCTTAATTGTAAAAATTTCACCCAAGATGTAAACTTGACAGAACCGTTAATATTCCCCTAATGTGTGATATTTTGACACCTGAATTTGACATGTTTTAAAGTTTGTTTTACCACAAACTTTAATAGTTAATTAGATTAAATTAAAAAGTAAAAAACAAATTCTTGAACTAAAATTTATCAAGTTCAATTGTCAACGGTTCTGCTGGTGAAATTTTACCAATTGGAAAAGGTCAGGGATAATATGTGATCAAATAATGGATGAGTGGTTAAATGGACTTGAAGTTGTTTAAGTGTTTTTTTTTGTTAGGAGAGAATGGTTATTGAGAAAAAAAAGCTCCATGGTTTGGAAAATTGAAAATTGTAGTTCCGTAGAAAAATATGGTTCTAAACAATTTTATTTTTAAGACTTCTGAAACTGTTTGCTTTTTTTATTATGACCTTTATGTCATGGAGACAGGGGGCCCGACCCCTCATACGGAACCACCATGTCCATGAGTAGTTTCGACCTTTCTGTCTCCACAAAATTTGAGGTTGTGGTGGTTTCGGTCCACCTGTTTTCAAGAAATTTAGATCGGGTGTTAAATATTAGCATCCGAACTCTCTAAATCAAGAAAACCAAGAGTTGTCTTATTTCCTTAGTTGAAGTATGTATTGGTATGCTGTACCCTTTCTTTGATTTGGGATTGTTATTTGTTTCTTTAAACAAATGCCTAATACACAAATAATCTCTTGAACTTGTCCAAATGTTACAAATGTTGCAACTGCCTTTTCAACTTTCAATTTTAACAATTTACCCCTCAAATTTGTCCAAATGTTGCAACTGCCTTTCCAACTTTCAATTGTAGCAATTTACCCCTCAAACTTGTCCCATTGTCAAAACAGAACTCTAAATTGCTGACATGGACTGCAATTGAAGAAACACGTGAAATACAAAAGCTGCAACGCTCGTGGAATGTGATAATTAGATCTTTGGATCCAAAAAATCAGTATCTAAGCAATCAAAATTCTTCAACTTATTCTTCAATCTAAAGGTCTTCTTTTTGTTATTCCTATTCGTTTTTTAGTGATTTTTTGATTCAAAGTTTTGGGATATTATGGAGGTGAAAAAGTGTTTATGTGGAGAAGTAGCTCCATTGAAGATTTCATGGCGTGATACGAATATGGAGAAACGTTTTTACGGTTGCTTCAAGTAAGTGGTAAAAAAAATCTCAATTTGGGGTTATGCTTTACAATTGGACAAGTTTGAGGGGTTATGTTTTACAATTGGACAAGTTTGAGGGGTAAGTTGTTACAATTGAAAGTTGGGGGGACTGTTGCAATATTTGGACAAGTTTAAGGGATTATTTATGTATTAGGCCTTAAACAAATTATCTTTTTTTTTTTCTTTTCTATTGCCTCCAAATTTCTTTCCAAAAGATTCATTTCAGCCCTCACTGCTAAATGATCCTTCCTTGTTCCTTCTACTTCCTCTTCCTCTTCAATAATCTAAATTCAATTGAAAATATCAGTTACATCCAAATGAAAACCAAAACAAAAATAAATATATGCAGTTTCACACATTTGCAAGTAGAAACATATTATATTTTTTGATCTATTATACTTTGTTAACGTGCCAACATGTTATAAAAGATATAACTGTTTCATAATTTTTAAAAATAAGTAGTGAATTTAAAGATATTGGTTGATAATGTTCAAACAAGCTTAAAATTAATAAACACTTAGATTCCGTTTGGTACGCTGTAATGAATGTTGTAATGGAATGTTCATTACAATGGAGCTCATTATCATGTTTGGATTACCATATTATTCTGGGTAAATTTTAAATAAAACCCCTGTGGTTTCACTAATTTTCAAATAAAGAACTGTGGTTTACTTTTTGTCAAAACGTGGATTGAGGTTTCGCACTTTTAATAAAACAAGGACCTTTTGAATTAATGCTATTAAAACCATTTTTAACGACCTGAAAATGAAAAATTTCAAGAATTAAAGTTGTTCAATATCATATTTGCTATGGAACTACATTTTCGATTTTTGAAAATCATCTTTTTTGGAACTTTCTCTCTCTAAAAATTAACTTTCTCTCTCTTACCAAACATCATCTAAATAATCTCAAAATAAAAAAGTTGAAGAATTAAAGTTGCTTAGAATATTAGTAGTTCTTAAAATATGTCATTTTTGAAGTTGTTAAGGGTGATTTTAATAGTATCAATCGAAAAAGTCATTATTTTGCTAAAGTTGAAAACCCCACTCCTTACTTTGAAAAAAAAGTAAATCACATTTCTTTATCTGAAAATTAGTGAAACCACAAATGTTTTATTTGAAATTTACCCTATTATTTTTGTTGTAATGGAATCACAAATACACCATTCAATTTTTCTTTACAAATTGATGTAATGACCATTACATAAAGAATAAGTATGAATCCTCATTACGATTAACTCTTGTATTTTTAATATTAATATTTATTATGTACAATTCTTATTAAATAATAAAACAAAAACTAGAAAAAACATGAAAAATTGAAAAAAAGCACATTGTTTAGTTTCTGTATTTTCAAAAACACACGGTAAGGTCTCTAACCTTTTTCTCGATGAACTATTTAGTCTCTAACGTTTTTCTTGGTGAACTGTTTAGTCCCTACCATTAGACTTTCATAAAGATTTTGTTAGTCAATTTAGATTTGAGTCAAAATCTATTTAAAATAAAAAAAATGTAATGTCTTAATTACCCTTTATCACAAAATCAAATATACAACACAATTATCTTCATCAATCTCATTTTCCATCTGTAAATTGTATCACAAGAGTAAGTTAAAATTATAGTCATAACAGATCACAAACAATAACTATAATGCATATTCAAGCAAAAAGGTGACTTTGGTTGTTTAAGCGTTATTTATGTTAAAATCTAAACATATGAATGAGAGAAGTTTGATAAATCTCTTGACAAGCATCAAAAAGATGATTTTGGTTTTACCACACTTGGGCAACTTGATGAAGTCACAGAGCCCAGTCCAGCGGATGGCCCAATACCAGATGACACAAGCAAAGCCAAAAGTGTGTGCATCACCACATGAATATTAGTTGACAGCTGGCATTCTGTTATGCTTCCCTTTCCTTTGCTTTTTGCGTGTCCTGTTTTAGTATAAATAAGACTGTTGTACCTCCATTAAAAATATAAGAAGAAAGTTATTGATATTGTCAATCAAAGCTCGATTATGTCTTCTTCAATTTATTCTGTTTAGCTTTTTCATGGTATCAGAGCATTTTATTGCTCATTTCCGCTGATTATTCTCTCACTCTGTTCTTCTCTTTATTCCTTTCTTATATTCTTCTTCTCATGGCAAACACACCTGGAAATCCTTATTTTCTTTCAGCAAATGAAAATCCTGCATTATTGCTGTGTTCATCAGTTCTTGATGGCTCTAACTACCATCAATGGTCGAGGTCGTTGAAGATGGCCTTATTGTCAAAAAATAAATATGGGTTCGTAGATGGTTCTATCGCTGTACCCACAGATCCAGAAGACGTCAACTATATAGCATATCAAAGGTGCAATAACATGGTGTTATCATGGATAACCAGATCCGTTTCTGATTCGATTGCACAAAGTATTATGTGGATTGACTCTGCTACTGATGTGTGGACTGATCTCAAGGATAGGTTTTCTCAAGGGGATAATATCAGGATTTCTGAACTCCAGAAAGAAATGCAAGCTTTACGGCAAGGTAACATGACTGTTAATTCATATTTCACTCAGCTTAAAATATTGTGGGATGAATTAGCAAATTATAGACCCTTACCTAAATGTGCCTGTGATCCTGTGTGTAGTTGTGGTGCTATTAGGATTTTTAGAACATATCAAGAGTCAGATAGGGTCATTACCTTCTTGTAGGGTCTTAACCCAAATTTCTCCAATATATGCTCTCAAATCCTTCTCCAAGAACCCTTACCCACTTTAAATCGTGTATTTGCTCTTGCAATACAGCATGAAAGACATTTGAATATCAATTCTGTTCAAACTCAAACTGTTGAACCAACTGCCTTTGTAGCACAGGCCTTTGTACCGAAATATTCCACCACAAAACAGTCCACTCCCTATAAGAAAAACTATCAAGACAATTCTAAGCCTCCTATTTGTTCTTATTGTGGAAAAGAGGGTCACATGGAAGGTTCATGTTATCGGAAACATGGTTTTCCCCCCTAGCTATGGTTCTAAGAATGCTAATAAAAAGACATTTGCAAAAGCTAATCAGATCCAGCAGCCACAAGTTCAATCTCCAGATTGGTAGAATGAACATGAGGAGATTTCCCATGACACTCCCACATCAAATGATGAAGAACCTATCACACTTACTAGGAATCAATTCAATCACATCATGAGCATGATTCCTGCCTCTCAAAGTCAGTCTACTCAGGGAGGGAGTAGCAGCAATTCTCACACAGCTACGACCAATAGTAGTCACAAAGTCACATATACTGGTATTTCCCTTTTTACTCCAAATAGCACAGTAAATGCTGCATCTAGTTGGATTGTTGATACATGGGCCACAGATCATGTCATTTGTGATCTGGGATATTTTGAACAATATGAAGAAGTGACAGATTTCAGGGTCCAATTACCTAATGGGGTCACGGTGCCAGTCACTCACACTGGGACTGTGAGACTCAGTACGGATTTAGTATTGTCTAATGCTTTATATGTCCCTCAATTCCAGTATAATTTACTGTCTACAAGCAAGTTAACACGGGATTCTCAAATTTGTCTAATCTTCACATCACAACATTGTGTAATTCAGGATATGACTATGAACATGAGAATTGGATATGCTAAGTTAGAATGTGGCCTCTACCAGCTGGTTCAACCTCTTCCACAGTTCCGAATGACAGTTGCATCAGTCACAGTTCACCCTGAATTTCCACTATGGCATGCCAGGCTGGGACACCCCTCTTCTTTTAGAAGCAGCATTTTACAACAGTATTTACCTACAACTAGTTTACTTTGCAATAAACCATGTGATACATGTCACTTTGCAAAACAGAAAAAGAGAAGTTTCTCTTTAAGCTCATCTCGAGCACTATCCGTTTTTCATACTATTCATGTAGACATTTGGGGGCCTGTCAAACATTCAGTTACCGCCTTTCATTATTTTTTGACAATTGTAGATGATCACAGCCGTTTTGTGTGGTTATATTTGATGAAATATAAATCTGAGGCTAGGGATGCCATTGTTTCTTTTTGTTCTTATGTTCGTACTCAGTTTCAATTATCAATCAACATTATTCGTTCGGACAATGGACAGGAATTCAATATGGCCCAATTTTATGCAGAGCAGGGCATTACTCATCAGCTCAGTTGTGTTGAAACTCCACAACAGAATGGCATTGTGGAGCGCTGATAGGGGCGTTTCGTCCCTATCTTTTAGCGTGATTTACGGTTTAATTTTAGATGAAATAAATAAGTTTAATTGCAAAAATAGAATGTTTTAATAAAATAACGAAATAAAAATAAAATCCGTACTTTCGGTTAATTATCTTTATTTTTGATTAATTTAGAAAATAAAAACGTCAAGCTAACTCAGCTCTCGAGAATTGTATTTCAGGTACGAGCAAGGAGCAAAAATCCTCCGACATACATGGGGCGTATCACCCTCCACGCAGGGCGTGGAACACATTGTCAGAAATAATTGCCCAATCCGCAAGCACCACGTGGAACTTACCCACTGCCACGCGGGGCCTCCTACCTTCCACGCGGGGCGTATGAGCAATGATAAGCAATAATGTCTCAATCATGAATGTCAGACTGCAAGATCTTCTAAGTCAACTGACAATACGCGGGGCATACAACCATACACGCGGGGCGTGTATGGAAAGTTCTTCAGTCCAAAAAACCAGAGACTTACATACGTGAGGCGTGCTTCAGACTACGCGTGGCGTAAAAGACCCAATTCAAGCAATAAAATCTCAGAAGCTCAACCATGCGAGGCGTACCCCAGTCTACGCGGGGCGTGGTTGAGACAACAAGATCTGGATTTGGTCCACATGCAGGAGATTTCTGACGGAATGGGCAAATACGCGGGGCGTCCTCCGCCATACGCGGGGCGTGTCATGGGAAAACTGCAGAAATAATGTAGCTCCATACTTGTATCTTGTGAATTTACAATTCTACCCCTAGCTTGATGTGTATAAATAAGAGTGACTAGCACTCATTTTAGAAACATAGGCTATAATAGAGAATTTGATATATAGTTTTAGATTTTGTTTTTAGATTTTACATAGCAAAACTCCCTCACCTTGAGAGCTTGTTCGTTGATTCCGGCATTCCGTTAAAGTTCCATTCCATCTCCATTCACCAAGCTCGAGAGTTCCACCTCCAAGTCCTAAGAGACGGCCTTGAGTCCGGTTAGCTAGTTCCGAGGGTGGATTCTTCCCTTTTCATTTGCTAATTAGCTTGTACTCTTCCTATGTACTAGGCTTGGTTGTATTCCATATTTACATTTTCCATATTTATAATTTATGATTCACAATATCTTTTTCTATATATGTGTTGATGTTTGTTACTTGTTTTGATATTCGTAATTGATTATTGTGTAGGGGAACGCGATTTCCGACGCCATTCGGGCTATCTTTAGGGATTCATATAGGTGTTGCCTTACCGGAAGTGACGCTCCAGAAACCGTAGGAATTGACAAGCCACGGAACTTACGGGCCCTAATTTCTGATCCCAAGCATTAGACACGCCTTGACTAGGAACCACGTAGTCTAAGTACTTCACGGGTCGGTCACACTGCACGTAATCGTCATTGCAAGAGTAAATCATTAACCATATATATATTGGGAGTCATTGTTTATCGTATTTATAACTTATCACCATCCATATCACTTCGTAGAGTTTTTGTTATATAAATCTATCTCACCCGTAGTTAGGAGTAGTTTGTAGTTGTTTCCCGAATCAACTCAAAGTATTCGCCGCTTAGATAACGTATAAAACCGAGTCGTTTAATACTTATAGTTATAAATCCCGTGGA
Organism: Euphorbia lathyris; assembly: GCF_963576675.1. Lineage (NCBI taxonomy): Eukaryota > Viridiplantae > Streptophyta > Magnoliopsida > Malpighiales > Euphorbiaceae > Euphorbia > Euphorbia lathyris. The sequence goes on from NC_088912.1 coordinate 11,790,823, forward strand.
TTCGATACCCGGTCTTAACCGGATTATTACTTGATACGACAGGGTACACTTGCCCTTAAGTAGTAGCGTCTAGTAGAGATAGAGCATTTAGGAAGATCACATCCATAGTCAGAACGGACTTATCATAATATATATTTCATAAGCTCTACCTAGGCGTTACGCGCATCAAGTTTTTGGCGCCGTTGCCGGGGATTTATAATTTCTTGCAATATTAGACAAAAACGTTTTATTGTTAGTCTAAGCATTATCCTTGTATAAATTGTTTATATATACTTTTTACTAACAATATTCTTTCTTGTTTATACCTTATTTATTTATTTATTTTATGCACACCCGATCTCGGAATGATACTCTCGTTCCTATTGATCTTGAAATTGAACGTACTCTTTGTAGGATTCGGAGAGAGAAAATGGCAAACCTCAACAATGAAGCTAACCAACCCGAGGTCAACCAAAGGCCGCCGGTGCAACCCGTGAATAACAACCGCAATGGTGGAGGCAATGACATGCGCTCGATGATGGAGATTCTTGCTCCGCATCGCCTTCAAAATCGCAACGGAATCGTTGCCCCCACCATTCCGACCAACACATATGAAATCAAGACTAGCATGATCCAACTCATTCAACAACTTGGTCAATTCGGAGGGGAACCCCATGAAAACCCTAACGAACATCTCGATAAATTTCTTATGTGTGCTGAAACTTCTCGGCAAAACGGTGTTCCGGTTGAGGCCGTCCGACTAAAATTATTTCCTTTCTCTTTGACAGGACAAGCGTTGGAGTGGTTGCACTCGTTGGAGGCGGGTTCGATTACATCATGGGAGGAGCTTGAGAAGGAGTTCCTTTCTTACTACTTCCCGCCTTCCAAAACGGTTAAGTTGAGGAACGACATCACTACCTTTCGGCAGCTCGAGTACGAAGCCCTTTATGCGGCTTGGGCGAGATTCCGAAAGTTGCTTCGAAGCTGCCCGCACCATGATATCTCCAAGCACGATTTGGTAAGTACCTTTTATCACGGATTAATGCCTACTAACCGTGCTACCGTGGATTCCGCAGCAGGTGGGGACCTATTTAGGAAGTCGGCTAGTGAAGCATATGAGCTCATTCACGAGCTCGCAAGGAAAAGCGTACAGTGGCAAGAAGATCGGCTTGCCGGACCCTCGCGACATCAAACGTTCGCCGTGGAGAAAGAGGCTCCAAAAAGTTCCATGGCGAAAATGAATAAGAAACTGGACGCGTTGATAGCACAGTTGAGCCTCAACAAAGTTGCACAGGTCCTGATGTGTAATCATTATGGTGGAGATCATGACGGACTTGATTGCCAAGCCGGTAGCCCTTTCGCCGGTGGCACCGAAAATGTAAGTTACGTAGGAGGCAATCAAAGGTACAACCCTAACCCGAACTCCTACTCACACCACCACAATAATAATGACAGCGGATGGAGGCCTCGATACCAACACCCTCACTTGTCGTACGGCAATAATAATAATGTATTGAGGCCCCCACCCGACTTTCATCAAGAATATCGGGAAAATGGGCTAGGGCAATCACAAACCATGCCCGGTAGTCGGAACACTCCACCTCCCGACAACGTGCATGGCTAGTCAGTAACGTCCTTATTAAAGGATATCTTAACCCGTCTTGCCGATAGTGAGGTGTTTTGCAGGGACCTTAGCCGCCAGGTAGCCCACTTGAATCGTCAGCAACAGGAGAGGCCGTTAGGAACTCTCCCAGCAAACACCGAGCAAAACCCGCGGGGCAAAAATAAAGAGTCCGGACAAGCAATAACTCTCCTTAACGGTAGAAGTTCGGACCCATCACATTCCTCCAAACACCGTAAGCATCCACACATCACGAGAAAGTCGAGCTACTCCGACTCTAAACGTAGCCTTGGTTTGCATTCCTCAAACACTTTGTTTATATGTATCATATCCGTTTGTTCTTTTCTTCGTAGGCATTGTCTCTTTTTCCTTTCTATCTTCTTAAATTAAAATCAACGAAAAACCAAATCCCTTGCTAATCCAAATTGCTTACGCGAGGCGTAGAGACCATCACTCCCCGCGCAGCCAAGTCTCTAACACTGTTTTGTCAATTCACGCGAAGCATACACACCAGTGCGCCCCGCATAGCCAAGTTTCTGATCTTTTTAATAAGTTCAGATGAATGGCCACGCGGGGCGCCCCTCTACGTGCGTCCCACGTATCCGAGTCTCTGGCCCGAATTAGCTTAAAACGCATCTCCTACGCGGGGCATCCCCCTAGGTACGCCACGCGTAGGACCTGACCTTCAGGGCCATTTCATCATTTAAATTCCATCGTTATTTTTATTTTTGTTTTTGTTTTTCTTTTCTTTTGCGACGTCCTTGGAATAGACGTCATTTTAATAACGCGGAGGGCCGTGCAACCCCGCACTTACCATTTGTTTTGCACTAACAAAAAAAAATAAAAATCAAATAAACAACAAAATAATTAAACTAATTTATTGATTCTTAAATTTTTTCCGACACACTACCTCCCTCGGAAATTAATTAAAAGTTCTGTTATTTGTTCTTAAATGAAAAGACGTTAACACAAAGGATCGGTTTGATTAAGAAATTTTAGTCTTGATTCTGAAATTATAGAATTTATGCAAAGCCTAGGTTCATACTAAACAAAAACTTTGAGTCCTAACCCACAGGTCATCTCTATAATGAAATTTAAAAAGGCAATAAAAACGGGATAGTTGAAAATTTGACGAGAACTTAAACGTACACAATTTAACCCGAAATTTTTGTGAGGTATTTTTGAGCCTAAAAGAGTTCGTACGAGAACTCTATTTCTTTCACAATTTTTCGAGAGCTTTGACTTCACTCGATTCATAGAGTTTGCACCTAATACCGGGTTAAGTACACTTATTTTGGTAAAAATGGCAATAGATGATAAAACGAACCCACTTAGGCTAATTCTTTTCTTAACTTATTTTTCTTGTTTTCATTAACCTCTAGGAAACCCCCTCGAGCCTATTAACCGACTTTTTTGTTAATACCCTTTTAACATTTAACCCTTTTTCCTCTTGTTTAAATACCAACAAAATCAAATCGCACCAAAACTACCCGAAATAAGCCAAGGCCTTGATAAGTAAGCACCATAAGCTTTCGAAATCGTTTTTGTGCCGCTCTCAAAACAAAAAGAAAAAGAAAAACACAATAAAGAGCAAAAGGCATTCTCAAGCTCCACCCGAGCAATTTCGAGTTATATTTTACGAACTTACTAAGGCCAAAATAAAAACACGGTGCGATCATCAAAATGGTGTTTGAACTCGAGTTTCTAAAAGTTGACCACTAAAAAGCCACCCACATTACAACCCCCCTCCGGGTTCATTTTTAATATTGCCTAGACTATAACATAGGAGAAAAAACCCGGATGAAAATGCAAACTCAAAGTGACTTCGAGTAAGCGCAAAGGAGAGTGCACAAACACCGACCCACCAAAATTTGAGCGTAAGAGTGAAATCCCTTGGTGAGGTACTATCGGGTTCTCAAAAGATAATCGACCCCCGTTAATATTATCTATTAAATTTGATCATGGAGGTCTCAAACAAGTTTTGGTTACTCATTTGTTTGCGTAGGCACTTGCCGAACACTTTGCTTAAAACTTTAGCTTCGGAATCACGCACTTGGTAAAACCAACCGACGGTTTGTTTCTTAATGATCTCAATCCCTTGTCTTTCGATTTCTTTTACTTGAGGACAAGTAAAACTTTAAAGTCCGAGGAGGTTTGATAGGGGCGTTTCGTCCCTATCTTTTAGCGTGATTTACGGTTTAATTTTAGATGAAATAAATAAGTTTAATTGCAAAAATAGAATGTTTTAATAAAATAACGAAATAAAAATAAAATCCGTACTTTCGGTTAATTATCTTTATTTTTTATTAATTTAGAAAATAAAAACGTCAAGCTAACTCGGCTCTCGAGAATTGTATTTCAGGTACGAGCAAGGAGCAAAAATCCTTCGACATACGTGGGGTGGGGCGTATCACCCTCCACGCAGGGCGTGGAACACATTGTCAGAAATAATTGCTCAATCCGTAGGCACCACGTGGAACTTACCCACTGCCACGCGGGGCGTCCTACCTTCCACGCGGGGCATATGAGCAATGATAAGCAATCATGTCTCAATCATGAATGTCAGACTGCAAGATCTTCTAAGTCAACTGACAATACGCGGGGCGTACAACCATACACGCGGGGCGTGTATGGGAAGTTCTTCAGTCCAAAAAACCAGAGACTTACATACGCGAGGCGTGCTTCAGACTACGCGTGGCGTAAAAGACCCAATTCAAGCAATAAAATCTCAAAAGCTCAACCATGCAAGGCGTACCCCAGTCTACGCGGGGCGTGGTTGAGACAACAAGATCTGGATTTGGTCCACATGCAGGAGATTTCTGACGGAATGGGCAAATACGCGGGGCGTCCTCCGCCATACGCGGGGCGTGTCATGGGAAAACTGCAGAAATAATGTAGCTCCATACTTGTATCTTGTGAATTTACAATTCTACCCCTAGATTGATGTGTATAAATAAGAGTGACTAGCACTCATTTTAGAAACATAGGCTATAATAGAGAATTTGATATATAGTTTTAGATTTTGTTTTTAGATTTTACATAGCAAAACTCCCTCACCTTGAAAGCTTGTTCGTTGATTCCGGCATTCAGTCAAAGTTTCGTTCCATCTCCGTTCACCAAGCTCGAGAGTTCCACCTCCAAGTCCTAAGAGACGGCATTGAGTCCGGTTAGCTATTTCCGAGGGTGGATTCTTCCCTTTTCATTTGCTAATTAGCTTGTACTCTTCCTATGTACTAGGCTTGGTTGTATTCCATATTTACATTTTCCATATTTATAATTTATGATTCACAATCTCTTTTTCTATATATGTGTTGACATTTGTTACTTGTTTTGATATTCGTAATTGATTATTGTGTAGGGGAACGCGATTTCCGACGCCATTCGGGCTATCTTTAGGGATTCATATAGGTGTTGCCTTACCGGAAGTGACGCTCCAGAAACCGTAGGAATTGACAAGCCACGGAACTTACGGGCCCTAATTTCTGAGCCCAAGCATTAGACACGCCTTGACTAGGAACCACATAGTCTAAGTACTTCACGGGTCGGTCACACTGCACGTAATCGTCATTGCAAGAGTAAATCATTAACCATATATATATTGGGAGTCATTGTTTATCGTATTTATAACTTATCACCATCCATATCACTTCGTAGAGTTTTTGTTATATAAATTTGTCTCACCCGTAGTTAGGAGTAGTTTGTAGTTGTTCCCCGAATCAACTCAAAGTATTCGCCGCTTAGATAACGTATAAAACCGAGTCGTTTAATACTTGTAGTTATAAATCCCGTGGATTGGATACCCGGTCTTAACCAGATTATTACTTGATACGACGGGGTACACGCGTCTAGTAGAGATAGAGCATTTAGGAAGATCACATCCATAGTCAGAACGGACTTATCATAATATATATTTCATAAGCTCTACCTAGGCGTTACGCGCATCAAGCGCAAACACCAGGACATTATCAATGTGGCTAGGACACTTCTCTTTCAAAGCAATTTACCTGTTGCATATTGGACTGAAGCAGTTTCTCATGCTGTTTTTCTTATTAACAGGCTACCAACAAATGCTACAGGAAAGTCCATTCCTTATTTCCTTCTCTACAAACAAAACCCAAATTGGCACAATCTTAAAGTTTTTGGTTGTTTATGTTTTGCCTCCACCATTGACAGGGACAAAACAAAGTTCACTTCTAGAGCCAGCAGATGCATTTTTCTGGGTTTCAAGAATGGGATTAAAGGTTTTCAGGTTTTGGATCTTCATTCCAATCGCATCTTCATTTCTCGAGATGTCTACTTTTATGAAGATGTTTTTCCCTATTCTCTTCCTACCACAGATCAACAATCACCATCTCCTCTAATTCCTGAACCAGATCCTTTGGATGAATTAGAGGATACAATTCCTTCTCCCCCACCTTCACCACATCCTACATTACCACCTCCTATCATTCCCTCATCACCCACTGATAATATAACCCTTCCTCTTCGACGCTCCACTAGATCAACACATCCCCCTACCTACCTTAATGATTATCACCTTACAGCTTCAGTTGCCTCTGTCCATAGCAATCACACTCATCCTCATCATATTTCCAAATTTATCTCCTATGAAGCCCTCTCCGATGCCAAACGAACTTTTTCCCTTAACATTCTCAATAGTACAGAACCTTCCTCGCATAAAGAAATAGTCAAACATGCTCATTGGCAAGCTGCTATGAAGTTAGAGTTGGAAGCTCTTGAAACTAATCATACTTGGATCCTCACTCCATTACCCCCTAATAAAACAACAATTGGTTGTCGGTGGATCTTCAAAACAAAATATAATGCTGATGGCTCCCTGGATAAACACAAAGCACGATTGGTCGCCAAAGGATACACACAACAGGCTGGAATTGATTTTACAGATACGTTTGCACCTGTGGCAAAAATCACCACAATCCGTTTATTCCTAGCTCTTGCTGCCTCACAGAAGTGGATCCTTGAACAAATGGATATCAATAATGCCTACTTAAATGGTGACTTGGTCGAAAAAGTATATATGGATGTCCCACCAGGATGCTCTGTTCCTGTTTCTAACCCCCCTATGGTTTGCAGACTGCAAAAATCACTTTATGGTCTTCGTCAGGCGGGGCGGCAGTGGAATCTCAAACTCAAGGATGCCTTATTTCAATTTGGTATGAAACAATGTTTCTCAGACCCTTCCTTATTTATTCATGCTACCAATGATTCCTTCTTAGCTGTGTTAGTCTATGTTGATGACTTACTTGTTACAAGCAATTGTCAAAACACTATTACCCAAGTCAAAGCTCATCTTCATCAGTTATTCAAATTAAAGGACTTGGGACCCCTGCAATATTTCCTCGGTTTTGAAGTGGCTCGTAATACCCAGGGCATCCATCTCTGTTAACGAAAATATGTGCTTGAACTACTTGATCATAGTGGCTTCACACATTCCAAGCCTGTAGACACACCAGCATTGCCACATTTTAAGCCTGATCCTCATGCTCTCCCTCTTACAGATATTACTGGTTATAGACAAATCATTGGTAAACGTCTCTATCTCACTCACACCAGGCCAGAACTCTCTTATATTGTCGGACAATTATCACAACATCTTTCTCAGGCAACATCTGATGACTTAACCAAAGCATATAGAGTCCTGTGTTATATCAAAAAATCACCTGGACATGGACTCTTCTTTCCTACTCAAAACACACTACAATTGAAGGCATTTACAAATTCTGACTGGGCCACTTGCCCTGAAACACGAAGATCTATCACTGGATTCTGTGTATTCTTAGGGACTGCTTTGATAGTTTGGCGGTCTAAGAAACAATCTACCATCTCTCGCAGCTCTTCAGAGGCCGAGTACAGAGCAATGGCACATTGCACTTGTGAGCTTCAATGGCTACTTTACCTCCTCAATGACTTTGCAATTTCCCATCCACAGCCTGCCATGCTCTATTGTGACAATCAATCAGCGTTACACATAGCTCAGAACCTTATCTTCCACAGCGCACCAAACACATCGAAATTGATTGTCATCTCGTTCGTCAAAAGTTTGAAGAGAAAATCATTCATTTGCTTCCCATTCGCTCTGTCAACCAAATCGCTGACATCTTCACCAAAGCTCAGCATTTACCGGCACTTGAAGCTTTCATGTTCAAGCTTGGCATTTGCGATATATACAGGCCAACCTTGAGGGGGGGTGATAAGCATCAAAAAGATGATTTTGGTTTTACCACACTTGGGCAACTTGATGAAGTCACAGAGCCCAGTCCAGCGGATGGCCCAATACCAGATGACACAAGCAAAGCCAAAAGTGTGTGCATCACCACATGAATATTAGTTGACAGCTGGCATTCTGTTATGCTTCCCTTTCCTTTGCTTTTTGCGTGTCCTGTTTTAGTATAAATAAGACTGATGTACCTCCATTAAAAATCCAAGAAGAAAGTTATTGATATTGTCAATCAAAGCTCGATTATGTCTTCTTCAATTTATTCTGTTTAGCTTTTTCATCTCTTACGGGGTGTTTGTTAGAAGGGATATAGGAGGTGTGATAGGAATAAAAAAACACGAGATAAATTATCCCATGTTTGTTTGGGAGATAGAAGAGTGAGACAGATGAGGGATAACCCTTATCCCTCAAATCCTATACCTAGGGGGGGTGATATAATGAGGTGTGATAAGCTCCTGCGATTTTAATAGGATGAAAAAGTCAATCTTATCTCTCAAATTAATGTTATGTAGTTTAAATAAGGTTAAAATAGTAAAATGTATGATTTTATCCCTATCCCCACCCCACATACCAAACATTGAATAATAATTCTCGACTATCATATTTTTATCCTTAACTCAACCATTTATTTTTATTCCTATCCCACTTTTATCCCTATCTCTATCCCAATAGAATACCAAACGTCCCGTTAATGAATTAACGAAAGCAAGTGGCAGTGAAGTTTACAACAATAACAAAATTAGCAGAAACATCTTTCGTTATTACTGAAGCAGTTGGTAGTAAACATGAGTCGAGAATATGGAGGAAATTGAACTCACCATTGAGAGTAAGATGATTTCTACCTTCAATTCGAACAGGAAGAGTAAGCGAGAGAGATTTGAGTCGATTTCTACCTTCAATTTAAACAGGAAGAGTGAGCATGAATGATTCAATTATGGGTTACGGATTCAATCCTTTCTCCATTTTTTTTTTGTGAGCGTGAGTTGTGAGAGAAAGACATAGAGGTGTGAATTGCTTTTGACTGATAAATAGTAAAGGGTAATTTAGTCATTTCCGAATTCATAAACGACAGAAAATCTAACAAACAGACGGAAGGACTAAACAGTTCACCGAGAAAAATGTTAGGGACCTTACCGTATGTTTTTGAAAATACATGGACTAAACAGTGTGTTTTGTCAACATATAGGGACTAATAAATTAATTATCCTTTATTATTTTATCATTAAAGTTATTAATTATTGTTATATTTACCAATAGTGAGATGAGAGAGTGTTCAATAATAAATTATTAATAAAAAAAACGAAATAACGAGGCACTAACAGGTAGAAAGAAACTTTCTATTAATAGAGATGATGGAAATACTCTTAATGATTTGATGAGCCATTAAGAGGCTGTTGGAACTGATTTTTTACTGTCCCTTTTTAAATTTTAACTTAAGAGCTAAACTAAGATGCTGTTGGAGATGCTCCAAGCATCACTCTAAACATATCTTACTTTTACAATTAATATGATAGGCACATGACGTGCCATGTGGCATCTTTTAAGACATTTTTTTTGAAAAGAAGACAAATTCTTTTTAAAAAATAGGCTTAATACATTATTTGCCCCCTGAACTTGTCTAAAAAGGTTGATTGGCCTCCTGAACTTTCAAAGTGTCCCGATAGCTCCCTCAACTTGCATAAAATGTTCAGTTAGCCCCCTGAACTTGCGTAAAATGTAATCAATTGATCACTCGGCCGCGAAAAAGTAAGTTAAATGCGGAAGATGTATTGCACGAGTGTTAGAAAAAGTAAAACAACTAAAATCAGGGTATATGGTTCTAATATTAGAGACGACAAGTTGTATAGTTGAGCAAACAATAACTTCCTTTTTAATCTATTTTTGAATTATGTAATATCATTCTAAGATGCGTGGAATATATCTTCCTCATTTAACTTACTTTTTCACGACCGAGTGATCAATTGATTACATTTTATGCAAGTTCAGGAGGCTAACTGAACATTTTATGCAAGTTGAGGGGACTATCGAGACACTTTAAAAATTCAGGGGGCCAATCAACCTTTTTGGACAAGTTCAGGAGGCAAATGATGTATTAAGCCTAAAAAATATGTTTGCCCGACATGACATCTATATATAATATAAAACAGTAATGATGGATTTTTGTAATTATATAATATAATAAACTAAAGGCCATCGAGATTTATTTTCTTTTAATAAATTCGTTGAATTTACATTTATTTTTAATAAACTTAGTTCGGTCAATTCTTGCACAAAAATCCATCGAAATGTTCACGTGACACAAATACAATTACAATTGATTATATATCAATTAAACTAGTTTTTGGCCCGTGCGATGCACGGATTCATCTTAATATATAAATATTAATAAAAATACAATCTAATAATTACAATTAATGACATAAATGTGTTATATAAATTAAATATTATTATTTGATTTTCACATTTACTTTAAATAATATTTTTATAAATAAATATAATAATCACTTCCTCCTTTTTTACTGATAAAAAATATAATATAATATATAATATATTAGTTTTTATTTTATTATTATATTTATTTATAAAAATATTATTTAAAGTAAATGTGAAAATCAAATAATAATATTTAATTTATATAACACATTTATGTCATTAATTGTAATTATTAGATTGTATTTTTATTAATATTTATATATTAAGATGAATCCGTGCATCGCACGGGCCAAAAACTAGTTTAATTGATATATAATCAATTGTAATTGTATTTGTGTCACGTGAACATTTCGATGGATTTTTGTGCAAGAATTGACCGAACTAAGTTTATTAAAAATAAATGTAAATTCAACGAATTTATTAAAAGAAAATAAATCTCGATGGCCTTTAATTTATAAAACAAATCTTATACTTTGATAACCGCAGTTGCAATTTGTCTATATTTTTTTCCTTTTATTGAAAAGAGCGAATTTAGACTATGCAATATTAAATCTCACTTCCAATCACTTTGTGCAATTTGAAAACTAATTAACGAAAGATGATTTTTTTAAAAAAAAAAAAAACACAGAAGATATACAATTCCAAGGCTTTACATGAAAATCATAAAAAGATTTAGACCCTGTTTGGAAATTAGCTGTTAACTATTAGCTGATTACATTAGCTGTTAGCTGATTACATTAGCTGATTTGATTAGCTGTTTGTGTAGACCTGTTTGGTAAAAATTAGCTGATTGATAATAGCGGTTTGCGCAAAAAGACGAATAAGACGAATAAGGACATTAATTTTGGCGCAGGAGAAGAGAGAGTCTATCTATTAGAGTTAAAGAAGTCCATTAATTTTAATATTGCAAAACGCTAATTGAAAAAGCTCCTTTTAAGAGCTTTTTTTCTAAATTAGCGTTTTCATCCCAAAACTCTCTCTCAAACCTCTCTCCACCAAACACTCCAATTAGCGATTTCAGTGGTCAAACCTCTAAAGTTGGTCAAAACCGCTCTTTTTATCCCAAAACGCTCTTTACCAAACAGGGCCTTAATATTTACAAGTGTTCCATACTTGTCAAAAAAATTTCAACAATGCCAATAAAGAGTTTTTATATGAATAGACACATCTTTTCAAAATGAAATAAACTAACTATTTGATAAAATAATAATTAAAAACATGACTTTTTGATATTTTAAAATAAAAAGACCATATGATGATAAAATACAAAAATAGAAGGTAGTTATTTGTAAAAAGAATTTCAAACCTGTATTTCCATCTAATTTTTTAAGGGTCTGTTTGGTATGCCGTAATGCAATGTAATGTAATCAAGGTCGTAATGTAATCAAAATTGTAATGTAATGGAATGGAATAGTGATTCTAGTACCATGTTTGGTTGACAATTATGATGTAATGTAATAACAACCATTACAATACTTATATTTTCCTAATTATATGTAATCATAAAATTTTATTTACATAATTAAAATCAACGAAAAATGTGAAAAATCGAATCGAAATCAAATACAAAATTAGATTAACCGAAATCAATAGTATATAGTTTTTCGCTTTTTCATATTTTTTTTTTATATTTTTCTCATTTCTTTTAATTTTCATTTTCAACATTTTTTACCATTTTTCTATTTTCTCATTTTTCCAGTTTTTCATTTTTTTTTTCATTTTTCGCATTTTTTTGGTTTTTGGTTTTTTTTTTCATTTTTCTCGTTTTCAATTTTCATGTTTTTCTACTTTTTGCGTTTTTGACAAGAATTATAGGTCAGATTTGAGAAATGAGAGGTTAGATGACAATGTAATGAGAATTCAAAATATTTTTCTATGTAATGGGGATTACAAGATTTCTTCAATAAAATTTAACTCAATGTTTTCTCATTCCATTACAATGAAATTATAACATGCAACCAAACATGGTAATGAGCCTTCAATGTAATGGTCATTCCATTACGAAGGTCATTACATCTTACCAAACGACACCTAAAAGAAATTATTTTTCGTCAATTAGGCTTAAGATTGCACTGTTAAATATTAAGTTGGCCTAATACATCACCAGCTCTCTAAACTTGTCCAAAATAGTAGATTGACTTACTGAACTTTGTAAGTATCTCACCAACTCCCTAAACTTGCTTATTTCGTATCATCAGCTTTCTAAACTTGTCCGTAAAAGTAGATTAGCTCTTGAACTTTGTAAGTGTCTCTCAAACTCCCCAAACTTGCTTATTCTGTAACAACTAAATACAAAAACCATAATACTAACTCTCGATCCTAATCCATTCAATCTCTCAAACCTCCAACACTAACTCTTATAATAGGTTGAAAGGTAGGAGAAGCGAAAAAATTACCTCTCGAATAGATGAAGACGTATTTTTAGAATTTAGGTTTAATAAGTTTTTGTATTTAGTTGTTACAGAATAAGCAAGTTTATGGAGTTGATGAGACATTTGTAAAGTTTAGGGAGCTAATCTATTTTTATGGACAAATTCAGGGAGCTAGTGATACGAAATAAGCAAGTTTAGGGAGCTGGTGAGACACTTGCAAAGTTCAGGGAGTCAATCTACTATTTTGGACAAATTTAGGGAGCTGGTAATGCATTAGACCTATTAAGTTCAAGATTGCATTGTATTCTACATAGAAGCTAAATCGCTCTCCTCTAATAACCCTTTATCCATCAATGGATGAATTACATCCATGACCACTAAACTTTACTCATTTTCACGATATGATCATTGAACTTCAATACGTAACATAAAGGCTTAATACATCATTTGCCCCTTGAACTTGTCCAAAAAGCTTAAATGGCTCCCCGAACTTTTAAAGTGTCCCGATAGCTCCATCAATTTGCATAAAATGTTTAGTTAACCCCCTAAACTTGCACAAAATGTAATCAATTGATCACTCGGTTGCAAAAAGTAAGATAAATGCGGAAGATGTATCACACACGTCTTAAAAAAAGTAAAATGAAAAGATCAGAGGTATACGGTTTTAATATTAATTAGCGAATACAAGTTTTATAGTTGATTGAACAAGTAATAACTTCCTTTTTAGTCTATTTTTGAATTATGTAATAACATTCTAAGATGCGATTACATCTTCCGTATTTAATTTACTTTTTTGAACCGAGTGATCAATTGATTACATTTTATACAAGTTCAAGGGGCTAACTGAACATTTTATGCAAGTTGAGGGGGCTGTTGAGACAATTTGAAAGTTCAGGGAGTCAATCACGTTTTTTTTTGGAAGGGGACAAATGATGGATTAAGTCTTGTAAAAAAAAAGAATCCAAATATGATTTTTTTTTTTTTTGTAATTTCCTCTAAAAACTACACATGTTCATGGGTCGGACTCAACAGACTTTTGCCTAAAGATATCCCGTCGAAGCCCAGCTTAGTCCGTTGTTAATTTAGGCAAGCGCGGGCCGGACTGGACTCGGACTCAAAAATCAAATCCCAAGCCCCGCTCATATAAGGTCACCTAAATATATTGTATAATTTTCAATAATAAAAAATTAAATTTATACATAAAAATAAATATCAATATATAAAAATATAAATTTATTACTATTAATAGGTGGGCCGGACCGGGCTAGCTCGTGCTATTTTTATAAATTCCAAACCCGTCCAAAAAAGAGGCGGACTAAGTTTTCATATCCAAGTCCGGCTCAGGGGACATGGGTCTGAGCGGGTCAGACGGGTACCCGGACTCATGAATAGGTCTAATAAAAATCAATCTATTGAATGTACCGTACTCAACTAATTAGCTAATTAATTCAAATCAATTAATTACGATTAATCTTGTTTAAAAAAATAATGATCCATTTAATTAAGGTATAAAACTAGTTCTCCAAATTAAAGCTTCAAAGTTAATTAAGATTTTAAAATATTAAAATCCTCAACCAGGTCCTTGAAAACTAAACAAAAATCATCAATTGAGTCTTCATAGAAAATCATTCGGTTGAACAATTTTAGTCTTTTTTTTTCCAAACTCATTTTGAACCACAAAAATTATTACAATCCATGTCAAAGAATCACAGTTTCTGATTTTAGAATTTGATGAGGAATCAGTTAATGAGTTTTATTTAATTCAAGGACCTATTTGATAATTTTGATAGTTTAAAATCCGATTGACTTTCAAATTTTACTTTAGAGGTGAAATGAAATTTATGCGTTTAATTAATTAATTGGACAAGAAAATATTTTAATTGCAAACTCAATTCTAATTAATTACGGGTGAAACATAAATCAATATTTATTTGGTTTAATTTTTTTTTTTTTTTGAACATCAATGCTTGGGGGCAGGGCGGAGACGGGCCTCGCCCCTTCGGCCGCCGTAGTTTTGGCCCCATGTCTCTATAAAATTTGAGGTTATGGTGGTTTCGGTTTTCCTATTTTCAAGAAATTTAGATCGGAGTGCTAAATTAGCATTCCAAAATTGGCTCGGGTCAGTAAGGCCCTCTCTAAATCCAAATTTTAAATTTTTTTGACCTGTTAGTCCCTTTTTAAATCCAAAATTCTAATTTTTTTGAACATGTTAGACCCTCCTTAAATCCCAATTTCTAATTTTTTAGCCCGTTAGGCAATTTTTAAATCCAAATTTCTAAATTTTTTTGGCCTATTAGGCTCTCTAAATCCGATTTTTTTTCTATTAACACAGTTTTTTACATGTTAAAAATCTTAAACACAATATAGCTTAATTTTGAGAAGTTTTATAATGGTACTTACTTAAAAATCAACTCTTGACCACTCAAATTATGACACGTATATATACGAAAAAAATTTAAACAAGTTCAATTTAGCAAAAAATAAATAAATTACACACCACGTGTAAAATCGACCCAATTGAACAATCCTGTATTCGCCATTGCTTGGGGGATTTGCTAAGGGAGTGATTGATTAATTATGATTAATTATACAATTTCTAGTACTTAATCATACTCTGATCTAGCAAGGAATAAAGAAATTAATGAAGAATAAACAATAATCAAATCTAACAAAATGCTAATAATAACAATAAGATAAATATCAAATATTCTTAATATATATTGTGTGAATATTACATGAATAATCAATTATTATAGAAACTAAAAATTATTCAGAGACATGGTAATTTAGAAAAGGAAGCAACAGTATCAAAAATTGACCGGTGGTGGCGGTGAATTAATATTACGGGAAGGACCGGTAGGAGGAAGTGGTCCTTTCGGTAGCATTCTGAAATTCACTGGTGGTGGCGGAGGTCCGGTAGATGGACCCGATGGAGGAACCGGTCCTTTTGGTAATATTCCAAAATTCAATTTCGTGATTGATTGAATTGGAAGAGGAGGAGGAGGTCCAGTAGATGGACCCGATGGAGGAACCGGACCTTTTGGTAATATTCCAAAATTCAATTTCGTGCTTGATTGAATCGGAGGAAGAGGAGGTCCGGTAGATGGACCCGATGGAGGAACCGGACCTTTTGGTAATATTCCAAAATTCAATTTCGTGCTTGATTGAATCGGAGGAGGAGGAGGTCCGGTAGATGGACCCGATGGAGGAACCGGTCCTTTTGGTAGTACTCCAAAATTCAATTTCGTGCTTGATGGAGGAACCCGTGAATTGGGACCCGATGGAGGAGGTGTTGTCTCGATAACAATTCTGTCACCGAAACAGATGCTTAAAATCATCGAAAAAACCACCGCGAATATATTTATGCTAATCCTTGCCATTTTACTAATTCTCTCTTAATTTTTCAATTTGTTTGATTCTAAACTTGTTTAGTGAAACCTTTATATATACATAGGCATGTCTCTAATTGGAAATAAAATCTTCACATTTATTGTGTATATAATATATGGTAAATGTATATTTTATTTCCATTAACATAATATTTAAAAGAGTTAAGGTACAAAAATACCCCTAACGTTTTAGGTTGAGAGCAATTTTACCATTAACATCTAAAATAGTACAATTTTACCCTTAATATTAGTAGCCAAGAGCAATTTTACTCATAACGTTGATAATTTGGGTCGATTTCAGACACTATTACAAAACACAAATATTTATTCCTTATTCTACACTAATTACATATCAGTTAATTCTAAAAAAAGATTTCATGTTTTTCATAATTTAATAATAGAATTGAAGATTAATATTTATAAATTCGGTGAATTTTTGTCCAATTCGTACAAAAAACAGTATATTTTTTTTATTATTTTTTTCACATCTCAACATAGGTTTGTTATTTGTTAATGATAAAATAAAGCACATGTGAAGTAAGGATAACAAGATTCATGACCGAGAAGACAGTTTGATGAATTATTTTTCAAATATTTGTGTTTTATAATAGTGTCTAAAATTGACCCAATTTATTAACGTTTAGGGTAAAATTGTTCTTGGCTTCTAACGTTAGGGGTAAAACTGCACGATTTTAGACGTTAGGGGTAAAATTGCACCATTTTAGACGTTAGGGGTAAAATTGCTCATGACCCAAAACGTTAGGAGTATTTTTGCACCTTAACCCTATTTAAAATCTTCTATATATTAATTTAATTTATATTCTATATTTATATATTTATTTCCATTAACAAATTATTCAAAATTTGCTGTAAAAAAAGAATAATTAAAATATTGTATAAATGAATTTATTCATATTCTATATTTATATATTTTATTTCCATTAACAAAATATTCAAAAATCTTGTATAAATGAATTTCTATGTTTCTATATTTTATTTCCATTAGTAGAATATTCAAAAAAAATTGTAAAAAAAAAAAATTAAAATCTTGTATGAATGAATTTAATTCATATTCTATATTTATATATTTTAGGGATAAGGTGCAAAACAATACCCCCAACGTTTACTCTTAGGAGCAATTTTACCCTTAATATTTAAAATGATACAATTTTACCTCTAATGATGGCAGCCAAGAGCAATTTTATCCATAACGTTGGTAAGTTGGGTCAATTTTAGATATTATTATAAAACACGGATATTTTGTTCCTTATTAGGCACCAATTACACGTAAGGTGATTCTAAAAAAAGATTTTATATTTTTTGTAATTTAATAATAGAATCGAAGATTAATATTTTTAAATTCGGTGAAATATTTGAAGTTTTTTTATCCAATTCGTATAAAATATAATATATTTTTTTATTTTATTTTAAATTTTTAACGTTTAATCATATGTTTGTGATCTGTTATTAATGAGTGATGAAATGACGCACATGTGGAATGTAGATGATAAGATTCATGACCGAAAAGATAATTTAATCAATAATTTCTCCAATTAACCCAATTTGTTAATGTTAGAGGTAAAATTGCTCTTGGGTGCCAACATTAAGAGTAAAATTGTACCATTTTAAACGTTATGAGTAAAATTTCTCCTTTAAGTATTAGTAGTATTTTTTACCGTGGGAACAAAATTGAAAATATTCCCACTAACCTTATCTCTTATTTAATTGAAGGTTATAAATTAGAAAATAGGTATAAAAATACAAATTTAGTCCTAATCATTTCACAGTTACGTATCACGGTTTATGTTAACCGACTCCGAATCATTTCGGAACTAAAGGGTTGCATATAAAATTATTGAAAATTAAAAAAAAAACTGATTTTACAGTTAAACCAATTTTTTAAAATTTTAGGGTTAAAATTGATATTGCTTTCAAATATTAGAATCAAAATTGGACCATTTTAAAACTAAATCTACACTTCAACAAAAACGTTAGGATCAAATTTGGTAGCCAAGAGCAATTTTACCACTAACGTTGATATTTGGGTCAATATCATACACTATTATAAAACACAAATATTTTGTTCCTTATTCTTCACTAATTACATATCAGTTAATCTCTAAAAAAGATTTCATGTTTTTTATAATTTAATAATAGAATAGGAAATTAACATTTATAAATTCAGTAAAAAATTTGAAGTTTTTTGTCCAATTCGTACAAAAGACACTGTATTTTTTTTTCACATCTCAACATATGTTTGTGATTTGTTACTGATAAAATGACGCACGTGTGAAGTATAGATGCCAATATTCATAACCGAGAAGATAGTTTGATGAATTATTTTTCAAATTGACCCAATTTATCAACGTTAGGAGTAAAATTGCTCTTGCCTTCCAAGATTGGGGGTAAAATGACATCATTTTAGACGTTAGGAATAAAATTGCTCCTGACAAAAAAATTAGGGGTATTTTTGCACCTTAACCCTATATAAAATCTTGTATATATTAATATTCTATATTTATATATTTATTTCCATTAACAAATTATTCAAAATTTTCTGTAAAAAAATAATAATTAAAATATTGTATAAATGAATTTAGTTCATATTCTATATTTATATATTTTATTTCCATTAACAAAATATTAAAAATCTTGTATAAATGAATTTCTATGTTTCTATATTTTATTTCCATTAGTAGAATATTCAAAATTTTCTGTAAAAAAAAAAAATCAAAATCTTGTATAAATGAATTTAATTGATATTCTATATTTATATATTTTAGGGATAAGGTGCAAAATTGCCTCTAACATTTACTCTTAGGAATAATTTTATTCTTAATATTTAAAATGATGCAATTTTATCCCTAACGTTGACAGTTAAGAGTAATTTTACTCCTAATGTTGGTAAGATGGGTCAATTTTATATGTTATTATAAAACACGTCTATTTTGTTTATTATTATTATGCACCAATTGTATGCAAGTTGATTCTAAAAAAAAAGATTTCATATTTTTTGTAATTTAATAATAGAATTGAAGATTAATATTTTTAAATTCGGTGAAATATTTGAAGTTTTTTTTATCCAATTTGTACGAAATCCAATATATTTTTTAAATATTTTTAATTTTTTTAACATTTAATCATATGTTTGTGAACTGATATGAGTGATGAAATGACGCACATTTGGAATGTAGAAGATAAGATTCATGACCGAAAAGATAATTTGATCAATAATTTCTCCAATTGACCAAATTTGTTAATGTTATGGATAAAATTGCTCTTGGCTGCCAACGTTAAGAGTAAAATTGCACCATTTTAAACGTTAGAGGTAAAATTACTCCTAAGCGTAAACGTTAGAGGTATTTTTGCACCTTATCCTATATTTTATTTCCATTAACAAAATATTCAAAAATCTTGTATAAATGAATTTCTATATTTTATTTTTTTTTTAAAAAAATCTATATTTTTTTCCATTAATAGAATATTCAAATATTTTTCTAAAAAAAAAGAAAGAATATTCAAAATCTTCTATAAATGAATTTAATTTTAATTCATATTCTATATTTATAGATTTTATTTCCATCAACAAAATATTCAAAATCTTGTGCAAATGAATTCTATATTTACAGGGATAAGGTACCAAAATAGGCCTAAAATTTTTAGAGAAGTACCAATTTAGGCTTAACGTTCAAAATAGCATCAATATAGGCTTAACGTTTACAACATAATATCAATTTAGTCTTAACGTTTACAGTATAGCATCAATTTAGGCCTCACGTACAAAATAGCACCAATATAGGCTTAACGTTTACAAAATAATACGAATTTAAACTTAACGTTTACAAAAATATATACAATTTAAGCTAAATGTCATAATTAAATTAATCATATTATATTCTTTCCCTATTAACTATATATGTTATCTTTTTATTTAGTTCTATATTCCTATTTATTACTACCTCCGTTTCATATTACATGTCTTTCTAGAGATTTTTTTTGTTTCATATTACATGTCATTTTATATGATCAGTATACGTTAAGTCATCATTTTTTCAGCTATAAAACGTGGGTTTACGAAAATTAATTAGCATAATAGACTTATTATAGAATAAATAAATATTGGAATCAATAAATAAAAGATAACAATGTCTTTTTTCTAATATCCTTAATTTCTGTATAACTCTCTAAAAAGTCAATATTGAAATATTGTAGATATTCAATTACTTTTAGTTTGCATATATTACATGAGCCATAAAATTTAGGAGCATGAAATGATTGATGAAAAACAAATATAAGATCTTAATGTGCAAGAATACTAATTAATTGTATTATAATAAATAAGAAAATAGAACTAAATAAAAAGATAACATATATAGTTAATAGGGAAAGAATATAATATGATTAATTTAATTATAACGTTTAGCTTAAATTGGATATATTTTATAAACGTTAAGCTTAAATTCGTATTATTTTGTAAACGTTAAGCCTATATTGGTACTATTTTGTACGTGAGGCCTAAATTGATGCTGTATTATAAACGTTAAGACTAAATTGATATTATGTTGTAAACGTTAAGCCTATATTGATGCTATTTTGAACGTTGAACCTAAATTGGTACTTCCCTAAAAACCTTAGGCCTATTTTAGTACCTTATCCCATATCCCATATGTATATATTTTATTTACATTAATAGAATATTCAAAATCTTGTATAAATGAAATTCTATATTTATATTTTATTTCCATTAACAGAATACTCAAATTTTGGCCTAATGCTCTTCCAGTCCCTTTAACTTGTTCAAATTGGTCATTTTATCTCTCCAACTCATCGAATGTCCTATTTACCCCCCTAACTTCATAAAAAATAGTATTTCTCACCCCTTGTCTAAATTTGTCATTTTACCTCTCTTCAACTCATCGAATGTCCTATTTACCCCTTTAAATCTATAAAAATGATATTTCTCACCTCTTATGATCACATTTACTCCTTTAACTCCATAAAAGTGGTATTTCTTACCCATTTATAGTGTAAAATTAATAGGACTTATTCAAATGAGTTTAAAAATATTTTTTTTAATATTAACTTTTTATTTTGTTTTAATTTGATAATTATATTGATCTTTCACGTGTTTATTACAATAATATTGTATTACAATAATTAGATAATAAAAAATTTAACTAGCAAAAAAGTTGAAAAGAGAAAGAATTATTAAGATACAAATAACAAGAATATTAATATAAATAAGTTAAGGACATTATATGTAGGGATAAGGTACCAAAATAGGCTTATGATTTTTTGGGAAGTATCAATTTAGATTCCACGTACGAAATAGCACCAATATAGGTTTAACGTTTAAAAAGGTATCAAATTAGGCCTCGATAACAGATTATAAGGGGGTGAAAAATACCACTTTTATGGAAGTTAAGGAGGTAAATAGAAAATTATATGAGTTGAGGGGGTAAATGAACAAGTTGAAGGGGTGAGAAGTACCACTTTTATGGAGTTAAGGAAGTAAATAGGACATTCGATGAGTTGAGGGGATAAAGGACCGATTTGGATAATTTAAGGGGCTGGAGGAGCATTAGGCTCTCAAATTTTTTCTGTAAATCAAATTCAAACTCTTGTATAAATAAATTTAATTCATATTTTATTTCCATTAACAAAATATTCAAAATCTTCTCTAAATGAATTTCTATATATTTTATTTCCATTAGCAGAATATTCAAACATTTCTGTAAAAAAAAGTCTAATACTCCTCCAGCCCCTTTAACTTATCCAAATTGGTTATTTTACCCCTTCAACTTATCGAATATTCTATTTACCCCCTTAACTTTATAAAAGTGGTATTTTTCACCCCCTCAACTTGTCCATTTACCCCCTCTCCAACTCATAGAATGTCCTATTTACCCCCTTAACTCCATAAAAGTGGTATTTCTCACCCCTTACAATCCGTCATCGAGGCCTAAATTGATACATTTTTTAAACGTTAAACCTATGCTATTTTGTACGTGGAATCTAATTGATACTTTCCCAAAACCATAGGTCTATTTTGGTACATTTTCCCTGCATATAATGGGGTAAATTTCATCCATGGTGTACAACCTTTACCCTGAATCACATTTTGGTGTACAAACTTCAATTTGTCACACTAATATATACGTACTTAGGGGTAACGGTGTACAACAGGCAAAAATGACCGGTCAACGCTCAGTCAACGCGCCACCTCAGCTTTGACCGGTCAAAAAGTAAAAAAAAAAAAACTCACTTAATATAAAAAAAAAACTCACTTAATATAAAATTACTTTTATACCCTTCTTCTTCCTTTCTCTTTTCCCTTTTCCTATTTTCGACTCTAGCTTTCTCTCTCTTAAACCATCCTCACTCCTCTTACTATCTTTGCATTTCTCTCTTTAACTCCTCTCTCTCTACCTTAGTTAACAGAAATAAGAGAAAAAAAGGTTCTGCCACAATTTATTAACCTTCAATTTCTTGTCTCTTCTCCTCCGATGCTCTGTACAACCTTCAAATTTCAGCATCTCTTGCATTCTTAGACGATCTTAAACACTCTTTCTCTTTAACTCTCATCCACTTCTACCCCCTCGCCAGTCGTCTTGCAACCTCTGCTTTTTTCTGCAGTTCAAGGCTCTTGAAATTTCATTTCCAATACAACACTGATAAATAATACATCCCGATCAGACACTTATCGAATTCAAGTTGTTTATTCCACCGGTCGGGTCTCTTCCAAGCGATATTCTAACTTTCTCTCCCTTCTTTTCCAACCCATCCATTACCCATTCCCCAAAACCTTCCACAATGGCTTCTACCGTCGCCGGACTAAAATCCACCTTCCTGCCTTTCTCCCCTTCCAAGGCCACCCCTCGCAGATCCGGCCCGTTTTGCAGCCTTCTGATCTTGTCCATTTCTTCATCTATACCAACTTGATTGTACCATATGATTTCAAGCTTATGAATTTAACTGAATTCCATGAAAATGAATGTCTCGAATTTGGTTTTAATGATGATGGAAAAGTTATTGCATTGTTTTGCAGAGATATTAAAGATGTTGATTTGGAAACCATGGATGATTATTGTCAGTCAGTACCTCAACTTGCAGCTCTTAGTTTGTTATGCTGTTAGTTTGTTATGTCCTTGTTCATTTTGTATGCTTTTACACATGCTCAAATACAAATTTCAAAGGATGAACATTTACTATGTAATTACAATTTTGATTTTCTGTATGAAATTTTGGGTGATGGCTATCATTAAATATCAGCCTCTGCAGTTCCTTGTCCCATCTTCTGATATGTTTGAAATTTTACTCATTTGTGAAATAGAATTGATAAGAGTTTGATTGAAGAGAGAGAAAGAGGTTAAAGAGAGAAATTTGTAGAGAGGGAAAGAAATGGAGAGAAGAAGATTCATAGATGGAGAAATAGGGATATATAAGTAATTTTATATTAAGTGGTTGATTTTTTTTTACTTTTTGACCGGTCAAAGCTGAGGTGGCGCGTTGACTGAGCGTTGACCGGTCATTTTTACCTGATGTACACCATAGTGGGAGGTCACCCCTAAGTACGTATACATTAGAATGACAAATTGAAATTTGTACACCAAAGTGTGATTCAGGATAAAGGTTGTACACCACGTGTGAAATTTACCCACATATAATGTCTTTAACTTGTTTATATTAATGTTCTTGTTTTTTTATATAAAAAAAAAATGTTTTTGTCATTTGTATCTTTTATTCATTCTTTCTCTTTTCAACTTTTTTTGCTAGTTAAATTTTGATTATCTAATTATTGTAATACAATATTATTATAATAAACATATGAAGGATCGATATAATTATCAAATTAAAACAAAATAAAAAGTTGATATTAAAAATATATATTTTCAAACTCATTTGAATAAGTACTATTAATTTTGCACTATAAAGGGGTAAGAAATACCACTTTTATGGAGTTAATGGGGGTAAATATGATTATAAGGAGTGAGAAATACCACTTTTATGGAGTTAAGGTGGTAAATAGGACATTTGATGAGTTGAGGAGGGGTAAAATGACTAATTTGGACAAGTTAAGAGGGTGGGAAATACCATTTCTATGGAGTTAAGGGGGTAAATAAGACGTTCGATGAGTTGGAGGGGTAAAATGACGAATTTGAACAAATTAAGGGGGTTGGAGAAGCATTAGGCCAAAAAAAATTAAAATCGTGTATAAATGAATTTAATTCATATTCTGTATTTATATATTTTATTAATGTTCAAAATCTTTTGTAAAAATGAATTTAATTGATATTATATATTTCTTCTAAGCTTTAACACATCAGTTGCCTCTGAACTTGTCAAAAAGTTTGATTGCCTCATCGAACTTACATGATATCTCATATCTCCGTAAACTTGCTTAAAGTATTATGATTAAGTCTCTAAATCTATAAAAACATCATAAATATGTAGAAAACAGAAAGTTAATTTGTTTTAAAGTGTTAGAATCGCGAATTAGGCCTTTATTTTTTAAGTTGATTTAAAAAAAAAAAATTAGAAAAATTGAAATATATATCACTTTAAACAAGTTCAAGGGATAAATGAATCAGTGCAAGCAAGTTCATATGGTCAATAAATCACTTTAAACAAATTTAAGTGGCTAATAAGTTATTTTAAGTAAGTTAAAGGGGCTAATGAAAAAATTTGTAAATTTAAGAGGCCAGTCAAACTCTTAGAATTCGTTGAGAAGAGTCTTAATTGGGTTAAATACATGAATATCATACTCCACGAGCGTTGCGGATTTTGTATTTCACGTGTTTCTTCAATTGCAGTCCATGTCAGCAATTTGGGATTGTGTTTTACAATTGGACAAGTTTAAGGGGTAAGTTGTTACAATTGGACAAGTTTGAGGGGTAAGTTGTTACAATTGAAAGTTGGAGGGGGCAGTTGCAACATTTGGACAAGTTCAGGGGGTTATTTGTGTATTAGGCCTTACAACTAAGTCATATCACCAAACTTAATTCTTAATATGTCATTATTTTCTATATATTATGATTTTACATTCCAATTTAAAAATTCTAAATTTCAATTCATAAATCCTAAATCCTAGACAATATATTCTAGACCCTAATTTATAAACTCTAGTCCTTAAAATAGATTAAAAATAGTGATTTTATTAATTTGACATGATTCAAAATTATGATTTGACATAGTTGTAAATATTTTTTAAAAAATGAATTTCTGTGTAATTTTTCCAATGTATTAAGCCTTCAAATAACTTTGTTGTATTTCATACACGTCATATAGATTAGCAATGAATATTTCCATGCTCACCGTACCAAAATAATATCGGAATATCCTTAAATGTGCCTAATTGCTATTTCCAAAGACCTGAAAGATAGAAAACAGTTAGATAGAGAGCCGGAGACTGGCAAATCTTCTCTAATGCATAAGTCAGTTAAGAATATAGAGCTTAGGAAGAATGTAGTAGTATTCTAGTATTTAAAATTGTGTACCTGCCTTTTTATAGACATTTGAGTTTGTGCTTGGATACACGTGTCATCACTAGATTGGTTCGGAAACTAAATTCCTACAATAAATGATTTTGGCGTGTATTTTGAGATCCAAGGTCTTTTCTCCTTACTGCTTCCAGAAAAGTCTTTGGAATCCTAAATGGGACAGCTAATGATATGGGATAATGGGCTTTAACTTCCTTAAACCCAATTCATATTTTGTACCATATCACTTTGTTTATATTGATCCTTATTTATAATTTTCTTATGACACCAAGTTACAAAGCTTATTAATTACTCAAACTTTTTTCTTTATAAATTGTGTGGCTTAATATGCTATGCTTTCTAGTATCTTCCTGAACAATTTGAAAGAAAACAACAGTTAGTTAGAGAGGAGCCGACGTACGAGAAATACGCTTTGATATTTAAATTAGTAAAGATCGAAGGAAAGTTGAAAACAATATAAATATTAATGATTGTGATGTTTACATACCTTTTAAGGGGTGCTTACTTTATATATATATATATATATATATATATATATATTAGTTTCCAAGAGTGGTTGTTGTAATCTTGGAAATGTGTTCTAGTGACTCACTGGACAAGTGTCGTCGTTTGATTGTCATGAAGCCTTCGGAATCTTGAAAGGTGTTATCATCTCACTTGTCCGAGGGCAACCTTCGGCCCTTGGGCTCAGGTCCGACAAAATTTAGAAATAGATTTTAGGAAAAGGAATAAAATTGGTCAGTTCAAATGGTCTTATTTTGGTCTATTGAGAATAAAATGAGGAAAAACCGACTAAGGTGGTTTGGCCATGTAAGACGAAGAGCGCTTGATGCGCCGGTTAGGAGGACTGAAGAGTGGCAAAGGGATGTAGTGGTGAGAGGTAGGGGAAGACCTAAGCAAACTTGGAGGAGGGTGATCGAGAGTGATATGAGTGTATTGGAGATTGAGGAAAATATGGTAGTGGATAGGAAAGAGTGGAGGGAGAGAATTTGTGTCGCTGACACGACTTGATTTCACGGTTTTATATGATGGTTCATGTTAGTCGATCCCGAATCATTTCGGAAATAAGGCTTTGTTGTTGTTGTTGTATTCGCGTCACTCACGTCGTACGGGTGCGCCCCTATGAGAGAGTCTTTCCTCTAGTAGGTGGTTAAGGGCTTGTAAAGGCCATATGCTTATAAACTCTCTGACATTTTCATTTCTTTCATATGTGTGATTAGAAAAACCTATTTTTGTTCATTTTTCCTATTCCATCCATTTCAAGTGATCCACTTTGAGCATCAATTTCTCATTCGTCACTTGTCCGTTTTGGGCTTATAATATACCGTTGGAAAGATCTCACAACATAAAATGCGTTGACACAAGTCAACTTCTTCTAAACTTTATTTATCCGATATATATTTAAGCCTCGAATTACCAAAAAATAACAAACCAAAAGTGGTTTATAATTTATTTTGCACCTATCTAATTTATAAAAAATATTTTTACATTAATAAATATGATTTATTTATTCAGGACGTCATTTGATCCGATCAACCCGAGTCACCCATTTCGTCTAATTAACGCTTTTTGTTTATTTTCTTACCGATTTTCGTTCATTTAAATTGACTGATTTGGATTATTTATCGAAAGTTTTTTTCATAGGTCCTTCAACCCCAGTGTCTACAATAGGTTGAAACAAAGTCCTCAAGCATGGTTTGGATAATTTAACCACATAATTTTTTTATGTTTCTGGGTCGAGTTTTCCCAGAATTTATTTTTTACCTTGTGAGTAGTGTTTTGGTTTTTGGGTCGAGTTTTTCTAGAATTTATTATCTGTCTTATGAGCAGTGTTTTGGTTTTTTAGACCGAGTTTTCCCATTATTCATTATCTGGCTTGTGAGTAGTGTTTTGGTTTCTAGATCGATTTTTCTCAAAAATTATTATCTGCCTTGTTAGTAGTGTTTTGGTTTATCGGTCGAGTTTGTTAGAAAATGGCTTTGGTGTTGAATAAAATGGCTTTGAAGTGTGGGGTATATTTGTCTTTAGGGACTTTGCTCTCAAGAGCACTTTTACAATCCCACATATGAAACTTACAAACATTTGCGTGGGTATATATAGAATTGGGCTTTAGAAGCCTTTAAATTGTGTTAAGTGGTTTTTAGCAAATATACCACACACGCGCGGTCGCTCGTTCGTTCGAGCGACGCCCGTCCGTCTCGAATTTTATTTTTATTTTTATCCGTTTCAACCCTTTTGGATTTTTCTTCAACATTTTATTTAGTAAAAAATCGGAACCTTATTTTTCTCTTGGTCTTACTCCACGTTCTAACGTGTATATGAACGTTCTTATTTCTGAAACCTGTAAATACAACAAGTTTCCAGCTTTGAATACACAGTTTTTTTTAATCTTTTCAATCAAACTTTCTGGGCAATTAAAAAAAAACACTATTGCTGTTCCATCATCTTCGACTTTGAGTGCACAAGTTCGAAGGTTTCTGTGTTAACCTTGGGGAGCGACCGGAATTCCAGATTGCACATCGGTCTACCGAAATCGCTTTCAAGGCAGTGGCCTCTGCCACGGCACAGTTCGATTTCTGTTCTCAATTTCCAATCGGTTTTTTCTGTAACCCTAATCTGTTTCTTACAATTTGAAAGCGAGTTTTTATTTCGCAATCATGTTTGCCTTAATTGCGAAATCCCTTCCTGACCTCTCCAAACTTGAGCCTCTAGACGGTCTTAATTACAAAAGACGGTCACAGAAAATTTTGATATTCTTTGAACAACTCGAACTGGACTATGTTGTTGTCCAGGATCCACCCTATGACCCAAATAGTCCTGCCATGTCTCTGATTGTTCAGCAGTATGACACCCGATCTGCAAAATACAAAAAAGACAACAAAACAGTTAGGGGTCATCTCCTAAATCATATGTTGAACCCACTGTTCGATATTTTTGTCAATAAAAGGTCTGCCAAAGAAATTTGGGATACCCTGAAAGAAAAATACGGGTCTGATGATGCTGGTAAACGTAAATATGTGGTTGGAAGATGGCTCAATTATCAAATGGTTAATGAAAAACCCATCATTGACCAGATTCATGAATATGAGAATCTTGTTGCTGAACTTCTGGGTGACGGCATGACAATGTCTGATTTGCTGCAAGCCAATGTCCTCCTAGAAAAATTTCCACCCTCCTAGAGTGATTTCAGAAACCATTTGAAGCACAAGAAAAAAGACTTCAGTCTCCAAGAGCTTGTCAGCCACATGAGAACTGAAGAAGCAAATAGAATGAAAGATAAGCAACTTTCCTCAAAATCTATTTCAATTAATGCTAATATTGTTGAATCTGTTGTGGTGCCAAAAGACAGGGCCAAAGGACACTCAACCAAATTCCAAAAAGGCTCAAACCAGAACAAGGCATTTTAGTGCTACCAAAGGAAGAACCAACAGAACACCAATCAGAATCCAAACAACAGAGCTGCTCCACAATCCAATCTGGTGGAAAATGAAGAAATTATTGCTGCTATTGTGGTTGAAGCTAATCTGGTGGAAAACAAAACGGACTGGGTTCTAGATACTGGAGCTACAAGGCACTTATGCTCAAACAAGGACCTGTTTAATCACTTTGAGGACGCTACCGATGGGGAATGCATCTACATGGGAAACACCACTATTGCTGGTGTTGTCGGTAAAGGAACAGTTTTAATTAAGTTAACTTCTAGAAAAAGCTTGTCTTTAAATAATGTGATGTATGTGCCTGCTCTTCGTAGGAATCTTATTTCTGGTAGCTTGCTAAATAAGGCTGGTTTAAAAATTATTTTTGAGGCTGATAAGGTTATTCTCACTAGGAATGGGACTTTTGTGGGAAAAGGGTACCTAGCTGATGGCCTCTTTATTTTGAACACTGTCCATGTGAATTCTGTTGGAATTAATGCAACTACATCTGCTTCTGTTTACTTGAGTGAATCCATTGATTTGTGGCATGGTAGATTAGGACACGTAAATTTTGCTTCCATTAAAAAGTTGGAAAATATGCATGTTATAAATGTTACTAATTCTGAAATTAATTCCAAATGCTCTATATGTGTGGAAGAAAAATTTGCAAAGAAACCCTTCTTACCTGTTGAGAGTAGAAGTACAGAACTGCTTGGTTTAATTCACTCTGATTTGGCTGATTTTAAAAATTCTATTAGCAAAGGTGGCAAAAGGTATTACATTACTTTTGTTGATGACTTCTCTAGATATACCAAAGTGTATTTATTGAAATCAAAAGATGAGGCTGAGCATATGTTTATTAAGTTTAAATCAGAGGTAGAAAATCAATTAGATAAGAAAATAAAAAGGCTTAGGTCCGATAGGTGAGGAGAGTATGGAACTTTTTTCCTTAAGTCCTTTTGTGAGAATAATGGCATTGTACATGAGACTAGTGCACCATATACACCTCAACAAAACGGTATAGCTGAAAGGAAAAATAGAACTCTCAAAGAGATGATGAATGACATGTTAATTAGTTATGGGTTATATGATAATATGTGGGGGGAAGCTGTCTTATCTGCATGTTATATTCTGAATAGGGTTCCTCATAAAAAGTTAGATAAAACTCCTTATGAACTGTGGAAGGGGTTTGCACCCAATTTGAATTTTTTTAGAGTTTGGGGTTGTCTTGCTAAAGTTGCATTTCCATCCTTTAGAAAACCAAACATAGGACCCAAGACCTTTGATTGTGTTTTCATTGGTTATGCCTCAAATAGTGCCGCTTATAGGTTCATGAATCTGAACGACTATAGCATATGTGAATCTAGAGATGTAGTGTTTTTTGAAAACATCTTTCCCCTAAAGAAAGACAAACAGTGTGATGCAACTAGTGCTTCTACTTCATTACCCATTCCTACTCCAATTGTGTCTGCTTCATCTCTACCTCAGGATGAGAATGAAAATGATGTTGCTTTTGAACCTAGGAGAAGCAAAAGAAGAAGAATAGAAAATAGCTTTGGACCAGATTTCATTTCAGCCTTTTTATTAGAAAATCCAGATACCATTACTGATGAGATTATGTCTGCCTATCTAATAGAAGAAGACCCAAAAACATATAAAGAAGTTGTTACTTTCATAGATGCTGATTTTTGGAAAGAAGCTATTAAGAGTGAAATAGATTCCATTATGGCCAACCATACATGGGAACTAGTTGATTTGCCAAAAGGCTCTAGACCTATAAGGTGTAAATGGATATTTAAACGAAAATTGAGGCCAGACGGATCCATTGAAAGATTTAAGGCTAGATTAGTTGTAGTGGGTTATAGTCAAAAGAAAGGAATTGACTATTTTGATACTTATTCTCCTGTTACTAAAATCTCTACTATTAGAGTTCTGATTGCAATTGCAGCAATTCATAACCTTGTGATACATCAAATGGATGTAAAGACGGCTTTTCTAAATGGGGATTTAGAAGAGGAGATCTATGTACACCAACCAGAAGAACACGTCATACCTGGACACGAGGACAAAGTGTGCAAATTGACAAAGTCACTCTATGGGTTGAAACAAGCACCCAAGCAATGGTATGAAAAATTTAATAGTGTTTTACTTTCCAATGGGTATGTGGTTAATGGATCGGATACATGCGTCTATTCTAAGTCTTGTGATTCGAATTATGTGATTATATGCCTATATGTAGATGACATGCTTATCTTAGGGACAAGCTTAGATATGGTTAATGACACAAAATCCTTTCTATCTTCTCACTTTGACATGAAAGACATGGGAGAAGCGGATGTAATTCTTGGCATCAAAATTACTAAGACAGAAAATGGGTTCTCATTAGGACAGTCATATTATGTTGAAAAACTGTTGAAAAAGTTTAACAGTTTTGATGTAGTTCCAGCTAGAACTCCTTATGATCCTAGTGTATATTTAACAAGTAATAAGGGAGGAATTAGTGTCTCCCAAGAGGAATACGCTAAGATCACAGGTAGTGTAATGTTCCTAATGAACCATACTAGACCTGACATAGCCTATGTTGTTAGTAGATTGAGTAGATATACTCACTGTCCAAATAATGAACACTGGAGTGCACTTTATCGCTTACTGAAATTCTTAAAAGGTATCATGAATTATTGTTTGCACTTTACTAAATTTCCTACTGTTTTAGAAGGATATACTGATGCAAATTGGGTATCTAACAATGATAAGGTGAGTTCCACCAGTGGCTATGTGTTTGTTCTAGGTGGTGGTGTAGTGTCTTAGAAATCATCCAAGCAAATCTGTATTGCTCGATCAACCATGGAATCAGAATTTATAGCTCTTGAACTGGCTAGCCAAGAAGCAGAATGGTTGAGGTCTCTAGTAGCAGATGTTCCGTTGTGGGGGAATTCTTTTGCACCTATTTCAATGCATTGTGATTCACAGGCAGCTATCGGTACTACAAAGAATAATGTCTACAATGGAAAAAGAAGACCTATTCGTGTTAGACATGGAATTTTGAAACAACTCTTGAAGAATGGAGTAATTGCCTTAGACTATGTGAGGTCAAAAAAGAATCTAGCAGATCCTTTTATCAAAGGGTTACCTAGAAGAGTTGTACTTGAGTCATCGAGGGGAATGGGTCTAAAGCCCGTGGAGTAAAGTAAATATGGTGGACACCACTCATGGTCAAACGAAGCTATATTGTCCTCGGTATGCACTATACCTCTCCCATTCCTATGGCAAATAATAGTGCGCGTGTAATCCATAGCCCGTTAAGTGGTGGTTCATGATCATGGACTTGATGGATGTGTTTTGAAGGTTGAGTTACGAGAAACTCTTAATGATCTTATTTTGAGATCACCTATTTGAGTGTGGAGGTGGGCCGCCTTCTATGAAAGACTTGGGCAGTCTTTCTAGAGCACTCATGAGACCCAAGGTGTACGCATGGCCTTCAAAAGTGTTGTAATCTTTTTTCGCGGAACAACAAAAGTTTTTAAGGTTATTTACGTGTTGTGGGGGTCTCGAATGAAGTTTTAGAAGTTCAAGAGCAATTCACTTCTAAAACGTCACTCTGTTGCCTCATCTCACTATGTATCAATTCAATCGAAAGACATTGATACTTAAGTTTTTCATAACCTTATCCTACTCCTTTTATTTGCCTAGAAAATTATCTTCTTTGTACTATTTTAAAAATGTTTTTTATAAAGCCATTTGTGGGGGATTGTTAGAAAATGGCTTTGGTGTTGAATAAAATGGCTTTGAAGTGTGGGGTATATTTGTCTTTAGGGACTTTGCTCTCAAGAGCACTTTTACAATCCCACATAGGAAACTTACAAACCTTTGAGTGGGTATATATAGAATTGGGCTTTAGAATCCTTTAAATTGTGTTAAGTGGTTTTTAGCAAATATACTAGACGCGCACGCTCGCTCATTCGTTCGCGTGATGCCCGTCCGACAGGACTGGGCCCGAATTTTATTTTTATTTTTATCCGCTTCAACCCCTTTGAATTTTTCTTCAACATTTTATTTAGTCAAAAATCGAAACCTTATTTTTCTCCTGGTCTTACTCCACGTTCTAACGTGTATATGAACGTTCTAACGTTCTTATTTCTGAAGCCTATAAATACAACAAGTTTCCAGCTTTGAATACACAGTTTTTTTTAATCTTTTCAATCAAACTTTCTAGGCAATTAAAAAAAACACTCTTGTTGTTCCATCATCTTCGACTTTGAGTGCACAAGTTCAAAGGTTTCTGTGTTAACCTTGGGGAGCGACCGGAATTCCAGATTGCACCTCGGTCTGCCGAAATCGCTTTCAAGGTAGTGGCCTCCGCCACGGCACAGTTTGATTTATGTTCTCAATTTCCAATCGGTTTTTTCTGTAACCCTAATCTGTTTCTTACAGAGTTTTCCCACAATTTATTATGTTCGTGAGAAGATAGAAAATAACACCATTTTTGCAACCTATATTGAAACTGATGGGGAACTTCGAGAAATCATCGTTAAAGCCTTAAATGGGGTTTGGATAATCTATATTGACAAATTGGGCATGATAAAAATCAATGCTCCAGCTTGAGGGGAGTGTTAAAGTATGTGTCACACCCGACCCTAAACAACCTCAATCGGCATCGGGCGTGAAATAGAAAGATCACACTCAACACTTAGTAGTCTCCAAATTATCCAAATATCATAAATATCACTTTTATAGGCATTCTTCTTAAATGCATATTCTAAATAAATTAATATTCCAACTACATTAGTTGATGAGGAAGTTGGATCTTCAGAGTGGTTCGAGTACATGAGGCGAGGTTGTTGCCACTCCGGTCGTCGGACCTGCGTCGGGGGAGGCCCCAGGTGTACACTCCGATGCTAAAGTTAGTAGGAGTATATAAGTAGAGAGATAAAGTAGTGTGTAGCGAGAGAGATACCTTCACATTATAGGGGTATTTATAGTGAATATGGTGAGCTTATGGGCTTAGAGGGCCTTGGTTGTCTCGGATTTGATTGGTTTAGGCCTAGTGGGCCGTCTTTGATCCACATTCCTCATCAAGTAGTCCCCCCCCTTTCAAGGGTATTTCGAGTATTTATGCGAGGTTCGAAACATTCTAGGGGCGGTAATGAACGTAATTCCATCGTTAGGGACAACTTGTAAATAACTATTACGTCGCTTAAGACGGCTTATGAATAAGAATTGCGTCATTTGGGACAACTTATGAATAATTGCGTCGCTTGGGACGGCTTATGAATAATAATAGCGTCGTTTGAGATGACTTATGAATAATTGTGTCGCTTGGGACGGCTTATGAATAATAATGGTTTCGTTTGAGACGACTTATGAATAATTACGTCGCTTGGGACGACTTATGAGTAATAATGGCGTCGTTTGAGACGACTTATGAATAATTGCGTCGCTTAGGACGACTTATGAATAATAACGGTGTCGCTTGGGATAACTTATGAATAATTGCGTCGTTTGGGACGGCTTATGAATAATTGCGTAGCTTGGGACGGCTTATGAGTAATAATGGCGTCGTTTGAGATGACTTATGAATAATTACATCGCTTGGGACGGCTTATGAATAATAATGGTGTCGTTTGAGACGACTTATGAATAATTACGCCGCTTGGGACGGCTTATGAGTAATAATGACGTCATTTGAGATGACTTATGAATAATTGCGTCGCTTGGGACGACTTATGAATAATAATGGCGTCGTTTGAGATGACTTATGAATAATTGTGTCGCTTTGGACGGCTTATGAATAATAATGGTGTCGTTTGAGACGACTTATGAATAATTACGTCGCTTGGGACGGCTTATGAGTAATAATGGCGTCGTTTGAGACAACTTATGAATAATTGTGTCGCTTGGGACGGCTTATGAATAATAATGGTGCCGATTAGGACGACTTTATGAATAGTAATTGATGAATATATATATATATATATATATATATATATATATATATATGTCAAGGGACGGTCTTCGAGGAGTAGATAAATATTTACACGTCGAGGGACGGTCTTCAAGAAAGAAATGAATGACTATATACACGTCGAATGACGGTCTTCAAGAAATAAATGACAATATACGCATCGAATGATGGTCTTCGATGAATAGATAAATATAATTGCGTCAATTGAGACGGTTTATGAATATAGTTGCGTCAATTGAGACGGCTTATAAATATAATTGCATCAATTTATACGGCTTATGAATATAATTGCGTCAATGGAGACAGCTTATGAATATAGTTGCGTCAATTGAGACGGCTTATGAATATAATTGCGTCCATTAAGACGGCTTATAAATATAATTGCATCAATTGAGACAGCTTATGAATATAATTGCGTCAATGGAGACGGCTTATGAATATAGTTACGTCAATTGAGACGACTTATGAATAATTAAAATATACACGTTGATGGACGATCTTCGAGAAGTAGATGAATATATACACGTCGAGGGACGGCCTTTGAAAAATAGATGACTATGAATATACGCGTTCGGAGATGGCCTTCGAGAAATAAATAAATATATACACGTCCGGAGACGGCCTTCGAGAAATAAGTAAATATATATACGTCCGGAGACGGCCTTCGAGAAATAAATAAATATATACACGTCCAGAGATGGCCTTCGAGAAATAAGTAAATATATACACGTCCGGAGACGGCCTTCGAGAAATAAATAAATATATACACGTCCGGAGACGGCCTTCGAGAAATAAGTAAATATATACACGTTCGGAGACGGCCTTCGAGAAATAAGTAAAATAAATTGCTCGTCTACGATGGAGGGATAATATGTGCTAGTTCCAAATGAGGAATAAAGAATAATTGCATCAATATATTCAGAAGTATCGTGCTCTTGCTAAAAAAGTATTAGTGCTTGAAAAAATATTTTTCAAAGTGTTTGCTTCAAGATGTAAAGTGATGTAATTATGTATGAAATGGAAGTTTCATTGTGCAAAGATGAATGTAGGTCATCGCATAGAAAATGTCTCATCTATTATAATAAGTTAATAATCTCTTTAATTTGTGCAGTTTGTCCTTTGTGAAGACATATGTCCCCAAAATGTCAATTAATAAGCCATGCGTCATCAGGGAAATTGAAAGTGTGCCACATTACATTTATAGTAAAAAGAGAGTTAAATGAGATACCTCTCTAATTGGCTTGTATGCATTTTAATCCATCCGATGCCTTGTGAAAGTGCATGATAATAGGATGGGCTTGAATCAGGTAGCCATGCTCATGATAATCGGACAGCTTGAATCGAGGCAACAATGCCTATGATGAAAAATTGGATCTTCAATCGTGTTCGGAGGGTGAAAACAGTAGATCCGAAGAGGTCCGAGTTGGCTTTAGGTATCCGGATATTGTGAATCAACATTGGAAAGACATGAGATTGCAGGTGTTATCTGGATGCGAGGGTGCTCTCAGAAGTTGCGTGAGCCTGACACTTGGGGCCTTCGGTTGGGGAGCCTCGATTTTTTGAGTGACCAGAGAGAAGAGCTTCTCGAACTGAGCAGGGAGCTTCCGACTCTGGAAGTGATTTCGATGGGGGTTTCTGACTTGAGCAAAGAGCTTCCGACTTCCGAGGCAATTCCGGTTTTGGGAATGCTTGTCGCAGGTGATCCCAGATTTCAAATAGCTTTCAACTTTGATGGCGACTCGAACGGATTTGGATAGGGACCTTCAATAGTGGACTCCGATTTCATGAGGCCGACTTCGATGAAGCTTCTGATTTTTGGAGGAGGACTTCGATGAAGCTTCTGATTTTGGTAAGAGCCGGATCGAATTTCTAATTTCAGGTGGAAAGGTTCTTCCTTCAAACTTTGATTGAATTAGCGACCTCTATGTGAGTTGTGACCTCTAGATGTTGTCAAGAAACTTTGATTGGATTGGAGATCTATAGGGGTCTGAAGTTGTATTTCCTAAACCAACTGGAAGGGTGCCGATGTTGAGTTTCCTGAACCGATCGGAGGGGTGTCAGATATGGAGCTTTCTGAATCGATCGGAGAGTGCGTCCGATGTTGATTTTCTGGATGGCCGACAGGAACTTTTTATTTGTCGAGGGATAAGAGAGAGGGCCTTCTCGTAATAAGCAGGGAGCTTCCGATTCTGAGAGGGGTCTGAAGTTGTGTATCGTATCCGAAGGAAATCATCTCCGAAGTTGAGTATCATATCGGAAGGGTGTAGACGGGCTTTGACACATCTAGTCGATAGAGGCAGCTCAACTTGGGGTCGAGAAGGTGCATATCGCACAACCATCATGCTCAGACCTGTTTGGTGGTGATGGCACCATCTACTTCGGCGATGACCATAAATTGGTGACAACGAAGTGTGTGGAGTGAGATCTTCAACCTTCACTTACTTTCTATCAATGCCTGATATGGAGATGAAATTCCTTCTTGACAAATCTTGTGTTTGGGCGTGCCACCTGAACGCGTTGCACCTCTTTGCAAATGCTTTTGAACAAGTGTGTAAGTTGCTTCTAGTGTGGATCAACCTCAATACATTT
Organism: Euphorbia lathyris; assembly: GCF_963576675.1. Taxonomy (NCBI): domain Eukaryota; kingdom Viridiplantae; phylum Streptophyta; class Magnoliopsida; order Malpighiales; family Euphorbiaceae; genus Euphorbia; species Euphorbia lathyris. The sequence goes on from NC_088912.1 coordinate 11,828,322, forward strand.
GATATGTGCCTAGGTGATTTTAATGGATATTGGCTTGTGCAGATCAACCACGATGAACTCAGAGAGTGCTCTGCCAATGTAGAATTTTGTATGCAAATAAAATTCAGTTTTGATAAATCATCTATGTTTGGAGGTTGCGGACCGACTTTGATGAGGCCTAAATAGACCGAACTTGATGGGTCTCTCTGGTCAACTTCGACGGGTCCTGAGTGAACCGACCTTGATGGATTCGAAGAGGCTATAAGCTATAGCATAATCAACATGTCAGGAAAGTAGACCTGCGAAATTAAACAGCCAGCTTCCAACTCTGACTGAGTTCAATTTGTTGGGTGGTTTCCGCGCGATCCACGCTCGAGCAAAATTACACCAAGGTTGCTTGTATGTGCTCGGCATAATTATAGAACTATCATGTATATATAACTATCATATCCTAATAATGGATATGCATGTTGTTGAATCATATGTTGCCTTGTTTAGCCATGTGTCAATGGCATCTTTATTTGTGTCAAAAAAGAATGAAAGTGAGCTAGCATATTCTATGCATGCGAGATGGTTATGTTCTTGCACATGTGAATGTGAAGTATGTTAGTGATGCGAATACATAGAATCATATACAGGAGTATTCAAAACCTGAACAGCAAGAGGCTTCCAAGGCTTCTAGAAGAGTGTAAAACCAATGTATTTTGATTGTGGTTTTGACGGCATGTCTAGACGTACGGCTGTAGACACCGAGTCGGAGGACCTGTGATGAAAACCCATAATAAACAGCTAAAGCGGTTGATTCCATTAGTTTAAAAAATAAAAATCACGAGAAGGCCCCGGAGGTTGGGTGTCGGTTAGCAGGCAGCTAACGGCGCCCCCTGGCTGGTGGGCGCCCAACGTCGCTAGGCGTCGGGCGCGCGCCCAACAATTGCTGGGCGTCCGCCCAGCGCCAGTTGGGCGCGCACCCAACCAGTAGTTGGGCATCCGCCCAACAGAGGTTGGGCGTCGCCCAACGGAAGTTGGGCGCGCGTCCAACCTCGGGATCCGTGCCTATAAAAAGGCACGAATCCCCATGCATTTGGGTGGGGTCTTTGGGGAACTTCTCTTTGTCAGAAAACCCGAAGGGGTTTGGGATATGAGCTAGGAGGCCCATCCAACGAAGGCTGTAAGGGGAAAGTGGGCCTAAAGAAGTATTTTATGAATGAGAGCCACGGAAAAGTTTATTCCGGAACTCCTGAGTCATGGACTAGCACCAAGGGAAAGATTCTGCCAGGATTTGAGATCTTCAACGACGTCACCAGGTGGGGCAAAGGAAAGGCAAGCTGCTTCATAGAGGAGATCATGATGCTTGATGTGAATGCCGAGGAGCAGGTCATTACTACTGAGGCAACCGTGGGAGCAGTGGGTGAACCAAGCACCTCCAAGGCTTATCAGAAGCCTAAGAACCCCGATGATGACAATTGTATTACTGCTTTGTTTGAATCTGATGATGTGCTCGCCAATACTATCAATAAAATGAATTCTGATTTTGCTTACTTGCTTGATGTTGATTCTGATCATTCCATGCATTCTCATTCATATAACATGCCTACATTTGAAATCAATACAATAGAAATGTCAACTTTCAATCTTGGCACGGATGAAAATCCTAAACTTATACAAATTGCTCAAGAATTAACTATTGAAGAGAGGAAAGAATTTGAGAGAATAATTAAAAAATACGAAATAGTGTTTGCGTGGACGTGCGAAGACATGCCCGGAATCGATCAATCCATCGTAACTCATCGTATTCCGACCTACCCCGATGCTAAACCCGTAAAGCAAAAACTCCGACGCGTGAGGCCAGAATGGGCAGATAAGATCAGAGAAGAGGTGAAGAAACAGTTAGAGGCAGGTTTTATCGAAGTAATCGACTATCCTCCGTGGGTCACAAATGTAGTGCCAATCGCAAAGAAAGACGGGAAAGTGAGAATGTGTGTCGATTACAGAGATCTCAACAAGGCTTGCCCCAAAGATGAATTTGTGTTGCCTCACATCGACGTGTTGATTGACAGTGCAGCATCAAGCGTCTTGCACATGAACATGGATGGTTTCATGGGCTACATGCAGGTTCAGATGGCCGAGAAGCACAAAGAAAAGACCTCGTTCACTATTGAGTGGGGGAGCTACTGCTATAGAGTTATGCCGATTGGTTTGAAAAATGCCGGGGCAACTTATCAGCGAATGGCTACGGCACTGTTCCACGACATGATAAACAAAAAGGTGGAGGTCTATGTGGATGACATGATGGTCAAATCAGATATAAGAGAAGGGCATTTCGCGGCACTTGAGAAATTTTTGGCCCGAATTGCAAAGTTCAAGCTAAGGTTGAACCCGAAGAAGTGCTTCTTTGGCGTTTCATCGGGGAAAATCCTAGGCTATATAATCAGTAACAAGGGGATTGAGGTGGATCCTGACAAAGTGAAGGCCATACAGGAAATGCCGGCCCCGAAGAATGAGAAAGAAGTGAGAGGATTCCTGGGGCAGGTTCAGTATATCAGTCGGTTCATAGCACGACTCACCGCAATCTGCGAACCAATCTTTAAGCTGCTACTGAAAGATCAACCGACGGTTTGGAACGATAAATGCCAGCAAGCGTTGGAGAGCATCCAGGCCTATTTGACTAATCCACCGGTTTTGAGACCGCCTAAACTCGGAAAACCACTTCTCCTATATGTAGCGATCGAGGAGCGATCCATTGGAGCAATGTTGGCCCAGGAAGGGGACACCGGGGTGGAGCATCCGGTGTATTATCTGAGTAAAAAGTCCCTGGAATACGAGCTTAAGTATAATATGATCGAAAAGACGTGCGTGGCAGTGGTATGGCTAACGAAGAAGCTGCGGCACTATTTTCAGTCTTACAAAGTGATCATTATTTCCCAGATGGATCCCATGAAGTATCTGTACCGAACTCCATCTTTAACGGGGAAGCTGGCCCGATGGTTGTTGCTCTTGTCAGAATTCGACATCGAATATGTGACGAAGAAGGTTATCAAGGGGAGAGCCGTAGCGGAATTTCTGGCCAATCAGCCCCTAAGTGCGGAGGAAGAAGAGATAAACTATGATTTTCCCCACGAGCACATGAACGCAATAGAAGTTATACCGTGGAAAATGTTCTTTGATGGAGCGGTTAACTCGAATGGAGCCGAGGTATGAGTGTTACTTATCTCACCAGAAGGGGAAAGGATCCCTATGGAAAAGAAGTTGTCATTTCCTCTCACCAATAATATGGCCGAGTATGAAGCGTGCATCTATGGGTTGGAATCGTTAGCAGCACTTGGAGCATTGTATGTCGAAATCTGGGGCGATTCAAAGTTGATCATCGAACAAGCCCAGGGAAATTGGGAAGTAAGAGAAGAAAGGTTGCGCCCATACTTAGATCAGCTAGAGGGGTTGGCGCAGAGGTTCAGTGAATGCCGCTTTTATCATATTCCTCGAGCACAGAACCAAGCGGCGGATGCTTTGGCCACGTTGCTGTCGGTATGGGATAATCCACGGAACCTTGCCTCGAAGCCTCTAGTATTGAGGAGGTCTCACAAACCATGCTATAAAGATGTAATGTTATTAGGAGTGGATGGAAAGCCTTGGTATTTCGACATCGTGAACTTCATGAAACATGGGACTTACCCGGCAGAATCAGAACTTAGGGATCATGCCGTGATCAAAAGGTTAGCTCAGAAATTTGTCATCCACAATGATTTGCTTTATAAAAGGCACGCTGATGGGTTACAATTGAGATGTTTAGATGAGGAAGAAGCCCGTGAAGCGATGGAGTCAGTGCACTCGGGAATTTGTGGAGCCCATATGGGAGAAGTAGTGTTAGCAAAGAAAATCGTAAGACAAGGCTTCTATTGGCTCACCATGGAAAGAGATTGCAACGAATATGCGAAGAAATGCCATGGTTGTCAAATCCACGGGGATTATAATCACCTGCCAGCTATGGAATTGCACGTGTTGGCACCCGTTTGGCCGTTTGCAGCTTGGGGCATCGATATCATCGGCGAGGTGAGGCCTAATGCATCAAACGAACACAAGTTCATCACAGTTGCCATTGATTACTTCACCAAGTGGGTAGAGGTAGAATCGTTTAGTAAGTTGGGATCAAAGCAGATGAGGAAGTTTATCGAAAAGCATCTAATCACCAGGTTCGGGGTGCCTCATCACATGATCATGGATAACAGGGTCCAGTTTCAGGGAGAAGTGAAAAATCTCTTCCAAGAATATGGTATTGAGCATCACAGATCTTCCCCATACCGTCCACAAGCTAATGGGGCAGTAGAGGCAGCTAATAAGAACCTTAAGAGGATTCTCGTAAAGACCGTAGAGTCACATCGAAATTGGCACGAACAGCTTCCACTTGCTTTGTGGGCCTACCGCACGACTATTAGAACATCTACTGGGGCAACACCGTTCTCCTTGGTATATGGGGCAGAAGCAGTTCTGCCGATCGAGATTGAGAAGCGATCGCTGAAAGTCGCGATAGAAGTAGAGATTCCTGAAGCGGAATGGGTGAAGAAACGATATGAATAGTTGGCATTGGTCGACGAGAAAAGGATGGAGGCCCTTTACCACGTGCAACTATATCAAAGGAGGATGGCCCGAGCCTTCAACAAGAAGGTTAAGGCTAGTCCTATTAAGGAAGGGGACATGGTGCTGAAGCAGATTCGAATGACGCATACTGACCCTAGAGGCAAGTTTAGGCCAAACTGGGAAGGACCGTTTCTTGTGAAGAAGATGCTAAGCAAAGGGGCGGTGAAGCTAACTACTATGGATGGCATGGAGTTCTCCGAACCTACCAATCTGGATAGGCTTAAGAAATACTTTTCGTGAAAAAAAAGAAAAAAAGAGAAAATAAAAATTCCCGACAGATTGAAAACCCGCAAAGGGCGATCTATGCAACAATAAGGGACATCCCAATGAGTGAAAACCCGAGAGGGCACTCATTTGAAAATTCCGGGATAATAAAAGGAGAGTTGAAAAATCGCTGGGAACCGAAAAAAGGCGGGTCCTGGTAACAGTAGTTATGTCTTGAGCAATTACAAAAATAATGTATAATTGACTAAGTATTTCTGTTGTTTGTAAATAAATAAAGGCATGAATATACCTGAAGAGGATGATTGGAATAGTTATGATCGACTGAATGCATTGTATTATAAATCACGAGTTTTATCCCCTTTCATAAAGCAAGTTTTATTAAAACCCCACCCAAACCGAAAAGCCGCGATCAATCGACTTCATTAAAGAGTACAAACCCCACACGGGGATTATTGGAAAGCATAAAATGGTACAACAACTACCGCCAAATGGTCATCATAAGCCAAAACCCCAATCCTCCTAAGTTCTCTGGCTGGCCCCAGCCTTCAAAGCCAACACCCCCGCCTTATAGGAATCATCTGTGACAAAGGTGGTCCCAAACCTCGGGGTGAAGTGTGAGCAAGTCCACGAAGCAAGAACCTCAGGAGTATAATTAGGCCAAGAACAACAGCTATAGGTATCCGAGCGATTGTCCTAGTTCACCTCCAGGGTCGCCACGCCCCGGGCCGTCAAAGGATGGACCTCTATCGTCCCTAAGTCAGGGATAAATGCTTGGAACACATTGTATTGATGCGACACCCGTGGGGGATAATAGCAGGAGGATGAGCGAAGACCAGCGCAAAACATTCTCCTCATGCCAAAGCCGGTCGAAACCCTAGTCAAATGCCACCAGGGGCACATCCACATGATATCCTGATCAGAAACGCCCTTTAAGAAAATTCTCCATTGGTCAAAGGATAAGCCTCGCACCCTCAAAGTCCGATGGAGGTGCCACTTGGGTGAATATGATGAATAGGGTCCACTTAGGTCATACCGAGTCAAAGGGGGAGTCATCATTTGAAACTTCTCTTGAAGCCAAATATAAAAAGGAAAGGAAGAAGGAATGAACAAATGGAACTCAAGGAGATACATACTAAAGCATAAAGTATATCTGAAGTAGCAAAGGGTCCCGGACAGACGGGAGGATCGTCCAGTCATCCAACTTCTCTAGCAGTCATCCAGGCCTAACGGTGTCTCCATGATGATGGTGGGATAAACAGAGTGACCGTTTCCCAGCCAAGGAAGCAAAGTCAGAATATGATAATCCCCCTTTCCTGTAGAGGATACTAGGAGGTAATGGCTGAGAAGGAGAAACCTCACCGAGTTATTGAAACCAACAGTTGAGGGGGAGATGCTCAGTATATGAGAGAGGAGATCCGACAACTTGACAAAGTGGTGCTGGTCCGTCAGAGAATGGACCCTGGCCTTGGAAAGCTCGAGGAGGGAGCACATCAATCTTGGGTACAAGGGGTTAGGATCGGGAAAGGCTGGTCGAAAAGGGGTAACGAAGTGAGAATCCATAATGGCCTCAAACTCTTCTAAGAGGGGACACAGCTCCTGGGGACCGAAGCAGAACACATGGTAATCAGGGTCCCAGAATGTGATGGTAGCCCGGATTAAGAAGGGATCTATTTTGACTTCTCGCAAATATTTTAAGGCAGCTAGTTGTGGACAATCGAGAATGTCCCAATCTAGACGGCGCATAAAAGAGCGAAGAACATCAGAATTAGAATCAGCCATGATGAGAAGTGTGGGAGAAATGAAGAGAGGGAAGCCTTTTTATAAGCAAATGGAATGATGTCATGGGCGTAAGCGCAGGTGATGTCATGAGTACAAAGAATATTGGGGGAAATAAACGTAAAGGACATATTAAAAGGCAAAAAAGAGTCAGAAATACCGAGACGGGCGGAAGTCGGGTTCTACAGAAGGATACAGTGGGGATGCTAGTCGACGAGAGACAACCAGAAGGTTGAAATGGCGGTAAAACATCATTTGTGCGTATTCATTTCATACATACATGCATATACCACTACCCACATATAAAAAAAACAAACAAGTATAAAACGATCCCTCACCGTCGCATGGAGCGACGCGAACCGATAATGAATATCCTCGGTGGACCCAGACGTGGTGATACACTAAGAAAGAATAGTCCGAATTGGCGTAGGGTTTAACTTAATTCGTCATTTTTTAAGGTGCTATTCTCGCGCGCATTCACGTAGAATTTAGCTAAGTTTGTCATCCTTTAAAGTTCTATTTTCACGCGCATTCACGTAGAATTTAACCAAAATTCGTTATTCTTTAGGGTTATATTCTTCCGCACATTTGTGGTAAAATTAACCCAATTTAAGAATTATTGTGTTTATCTTTTGGAGGTTGTTTAATTCCATTCACACGTGCACAATTCACGTTTTTACTATTCACGTGCACTATTCGCATTTTTACTATTCGTGTACACTATTCACGTTTTTCTCACATGCATAAAATCCACGATTTCTAAAAAAAATAATTGGCCTTTCACATGCATAAAATTCACACATTCTAAAAAAAATCACTCGCTTTAGAGTCAACTTAGGGACCTAAACGAGACATATACCTGCGGTCGATTTAGAGACTAGGGTCGCTAGAAAGAGCTATATACCTGCGGTCGACGTAAAGACTAGGGTCGGTAGAAGGAGCTACATACCTGCGGTCGATGTAGAGACTAGGGTCGCTAGAAAGAGCTATATACCTGCGGTCGATGTAGATATTAGGGTCGCTAGGAAGAGCCATATAACCTGCGGTCGATTTAGAGACTAGGGTCGCTAGAAAGAGCTATATACCTGCGTTCGATGTAGAGACTAGGGTCGCTAGAAAGAGCTATATACATGCGGTCGATGCAGAGACTAGGGTCGCTAGAAAGAGCTATATACCTGCGGTCGATGTAGAGACTAGGGTCGCTAGAAAGAGCTATATACATGTGGTCGATGTAGAGACTAGGGTCGCTAGAAAGAGCTATATACCTGCGGTCGATGTAGAGATTAGGGTCGCTAGGAAGAGCCATATAACCTGCGGTCGATTTAGAGACTAGGGTCGCTAGAAAGAGCTAGGTACCGGCAAGACAAGGGTCATTGGGAGAAATATTCCCATACGGTCGATGTAGAGGCTAAGATTGGACGGTCCATATGGAGACTGAAGACAAGGTACGAGCTTGCGACATGGAGATCATGTATTTCCCCTCCCACTCTATATGTGTCTTTTACTTTAATATATTTCCCATTGCATGTGTCGCATTCACGAAAAAGTTTTTTTCAAAAAAGCACACACGTCACTGTCAAAATAAAAAAGTAGGGGCAACTGTAGACACCAAGTCGGAAGACATGTGACCAAAACCCACAATAAACGGCAAAAGCAGTTAATTCCATTAGTTTAAAAATAAAAATCATGAGAAGGTCCCAGAGGTCGGGTGTCGGTTAGCAGGCAGCTAACGGCTCTCCCTAGCAGGTGGGCGCCCAACGAGTGTCGGGTGCACGTCCGACAGCGTTGGGCGCGCGCCCAATAGCGCTGGGCGTGCGCCCAACGATCGTAGGACGAGCGCCCAACAATTGTTGGGCGCACGACCGTGTGCCCAACAATTACTGGACGTCCGCCCATTAGAGTTTGGGCGTCACCCAACCAGCGTTGGGCGCGCGCCCAATGCCAGTTGGGCGCACGCCCAACAGAGATTGGGCATCGCCCAACCAGCAGTTGGGCGTCCGCCCAACAGAGGTTGGGTGTCTCCCAACCAGCAGTTGGGCGTGCGCCCAACAATTGTTGGGCGTCCGCCCAGCGCCAGTTGGGCGCGCGCCCAACCTCGGGATCCGTGCCTATAAAAGGCACGGATCCCCATGCATTTGGGTGGGGTCTTTGGGGAACTTCTCTTTCTAAAAAAAATTATTTTTAGAGAGAGAAAGTAAATTTTTTGGGAAAAACATTTTTTCCTAAAAAATTGAAAATCTCCAAAAGTTAAATATTTTACAAAAAACACCGAAAAATCACAACTCGTGGAATCAACCGACTTCGACTGTCGATACCGATCTTGAGGTATTATCTGAGGACTAGACTCGTTTAATTTATTTATTTTGTTTATTTATTTTATTTATAGTTTTGTTCATTTATTTATTTTATTTATTTTATCACTTTTATTTATTCTTACGCATTCATTTAATTTTCATCTCGTATTAAATAAACGTTTGGTTTTGTTTTAAAATAAAAAACCTCGTTTTAAGTCCCCATACGAACCGTGACCCCTTTTGAGGGTAGTTCGGGACTAAAACGTTGTAAATATAGAATTTAAAAGTGTTCTTCCTAATTAACGTTTTGAAATAAAAACATCGTTTTGGGAAGCTCCCCTATAGACTATGACCCAATTTGAGTAGTTTGGGGACCAAAATGATAGAATAGAGTAGATCTAAAGCTTTTTAATAAATCTGGAATGTATAAGGACTGTTTCTGTAAGTCTGTCTTTTCTGTCACTAAAAGCAGTTTAGCGACGGATTTTCCGTCGGTAAAGCTGCTGGAATCCGAAAAATGCCATTTTAAGCCCTTTTTCTTAACTTTTTGACATTCATGCTTACATATATGTATATATGATTATGTAATATATTTATTAAAATTATTTTTTGGGGGGTATATAACTAATAATTACTTATTTTGTATATTTTGAGTATCATTTTCATTGGTTTGGTTTTGTAAAGATTATATGTATACATATATGTTTTCTTTAAAGGGATTTAAATCATGTCAATTTATTGTTTTGGGTGGGTTATTCTCTATATGTCTATTATGTAAAAAACTATTTTCGTTTAAATGTAGTTTTCTTATTTATCAACCTTATTCTTTATTTTTACATGTTTTTTTAAATTGAACTAAAAGTGTATCATATCTAGTATTATATTTATTACTATTTTTACTTGTTAATAACTATAGTATATATATTATTATTATTATTTTTCTTACCTTATTTTTTAATCTATAGGTATTATTACCGTTTTTACCATAACGTATATTTATATAAATATGTATATTTATCCTCCTTTTGAACTTTCTATATGTATATATTTCAAATGTATTTGGGTTGGGTGAATTTAGACTTAATTTATTAATTGTTGTAATTATGTTCAAGTAAAGATTAATTGAGTGAAAAAGGCACTACAAAAAAAGACTTTATTGTTACAAAAAAATTCGTCACAATATGTTCATATTTCGTCACAATATATTTGTAGTGACAAAAGAATTGGTCAGAAATTTCATTGCAATAAGCTCGTCTCAATAAATTTATTGTGACAAAATTATGGTTTGTCTCTGTTATTAAGATGATGTTGTGACAAAATTTCATTAGTCACCTTTGCGATATATGTTATGACTAATAGCTTGTTAGAATATGTATTATATTTGGTTGCTACAAGTTTATATTAGTCTCGATATGTAAGTTATTTTGACAAAACATTAGTACTTGTTGTGACAAATTAGTTAATATGACAAATAATATTTGTTACAAATAATTAAACCTGAAACAATATTTTGACAAACTAGATTCGTCACTATATATTTAATTTATTGTGACTAGTAAATCGTCATAAATCCATTGAATATCATTGCTAATGGTTATATTAATCCCAACAAATTAATTGGTTTATTCACAAATTGCTTTTAATTGTGACAATATGAATTGTTGCATTATATTTATCATAAATCAAAACTTAATTGTGCCGAAAGCATAAGAGAAAAAATTCATTAACTAATATTATTATCTCAATCTAATATTCCATCAATCCACATTAGAAATGTAAATTATTCTAAGAGTGGTAAAAATTAAACCGTTAATTTAATCACATTGAAAAACATAAAGAATCTATAAACAACATTAAATCTAAAAATAATATTCTACTTTGAGACTGTAGAACAAACTCCAAATCCACACAAGAAAAAAAGCTTCATCTGCATTTAAAAAATTAAAAGAATAAATTAGTATAAAAAATAAACACTAAATTCTACATAACATAATAATATTAAAGTGATAAATACCTTAAATCTTCAGAAAAGGAGATGAAGAAGTTTGGCCTCATCACAAACTAAACAATAATAGAAAATTAGAATAAGTAAGAATTATTTCTAAGTAGTATAACCACACTAAAAAAACACAAGGAAAAGTGTTTTGGTCTTCTTTAACTAGTTGTCATCAACCTATATGCAATATATAATACGTAAACCAAGCAACATAACACTTTGAGAACAGAGCAACATGACACTTTGAAAACAGAGTAATATTACCAAATTTATGACAGAACAAATGAACAAGAACATTTGAATGTAGAAATAGAATACAAGGTGTTTGAAATCAAATTAATTAGAGAAATTTGCAATTTCTTTCACATTTCACTAACTATGGAATTATACATTGCAAATTTTAAGAAGATGGAAGTACTGGAATTCTATAATTTACTTATTGCTATACTGAAATCTCAGAAAATCTCCTATAGAAAAGAAAATACAAGTTATTGAATTATGCTGATGGAAACAAAAACTAAAGTTAAACTTACAAATAAGTTAAAAAGGGGAAAAAAGGGTTAAGATATACCAAAATAGGTCTATGGTTTTTGGGAAGTATCAATTTGGACTCGACATACCAAATAGTACCAATATAGGTTTAACGTTAAAAAAGAGTACCAATTTAGACCTCGAGAAGGCCTAAATTGGTACCTTTTTTAAAGGTTAAGCCTATATTAGTACTATTTGGTACGTGAGGCCTAAATTGATACTTCCTCAAAAACCATAGACCTATTTTGATACCTTATCTCCGGAAAAAAAAGACAACCACATACATTTACGTGTAAGAATCATTTACCTTTTAAAACTGAATCGATGGTTACCTCGAAGAGAGAAGCCATTTTAGACCGACCATAGCAAGGATCTTGAACAGAGATTAGCCAAATATACAAATCTAAAACAAAAAATTCATGGGTTTAATTATGGGGAAAAAAACCTTCAATAATAGGAAAAAAGAAACCCCAATTATGAACTTATCTCTACAATGAAAAGCTAAAAAATCGAAGATACATACATGAGCAATACCATTGAAGGAGAATACTCCAGCAGAAATTTAGAGGGTTCTACATTGGAGACTTTTCTGAATAAGAAAGGGAGGCGGTGGTGCTTGAAGTCGGAGGTTCGACCGCGACCTTGCTCCTCGAACTCTATTCAACCCTTGTTGCCAACCACAAGATGCCGCTAGAGACTACAAACCATCGAAATTGATCTTATCCTCTGTTTCACAAAATAAAAACAGCAAAGCCAAATAAATGGAACATGGAAGGGCGGAAGCATGAATTTGGAGAAGGGGCGATTAACAAAACAGAAACATGAAAACTAAGAGACTTGAAAGAGCTAGAGACGTGGTAGATGAGAATAACCTAGATGTTTGTTAGTGAGGGTTGTTTTGTCTAGTTAGGATCTAGCCGTGATTACTGCTCCAACCAAACACAAATCAGATTCATTGGTTACCTGTGTTTCGCCTAATTCAGGAAATTCGAAGCCATCATCCACTATATTGAGTGATTGAAGTTGTTCCTCCATTCATGGCTCTCTCAGAAATGAAACCATGGGATCACCGTCTTCTTAGCTACGGCCTTTCTCCTTCCGGCCGCCGATTGGAACAGGACTCTCTCGACAACACCGGAGCAACCCCAAAAGACTCGCAGAGAAACTGAAATCATGATGCCTTGAGGTTCTCGCAGATCGCAAAACAACGGAACTGAAGATAAATTGAAGGCGAGAGGGAGTACAGGATGGGAAGTGTGGGTTAATGGTAGGGAAAACGGTGAAGAAGGCCTAGAAATCCTAGGAATCGCCCTCAACAGGGGAAACTGCGGCCCTCATAAGGGGGGAAACAAATCTTCTCATTTAATTTATTTAATTTTTTTTTGGTAGAAACAGGAAATAAAACAAACCAACACCGAGACAAAAGCTAACCTGGGATCAGCCTAGGAAAGCTAACCCCAACTCTGTCCTCTAAAAGGAGAGAAGAAAGATAGATAGGAGGATCAAAAAGGGTGGAAACACCTAACATCCCCTCGTGCCCAGCCGCCGCCAAGCGATCCGCAATTCAATTTTGTTCTCTGTAGATGTGGCTGAACTCTAAGGACTCAAAGGAGGAGCCAAGACTTCTTATTGCTTTGATAAGGTTCTGGCTACTAAGACAAAAAGCATGATTATTAGAGATCATACTAATAGCCTCCATATTATCAGACTCCACAGCAAGCCTTTTAATACCCAGATTTCTGGCAAGCTTGACTCCAGAAAGAATACCCCAAAGTTCCGCTGAAAAGGATGAGCCCAAACCCAGGTTATGGGTGAATCCAGACAACCAGGCACCTCCCGCGTCCCTGAGCACGCTCCAGCCGCGATCTTTCCATTGTTGAGACATGAGCCATCTGTGTTCAACTTAACCACCCCATCCTTCGGCCTACACCACCCAACGAGTTGAACTTCTTTATTCTGGGTAGAATTGGCAGGGGGTCCCCTTTGAAGCTCCCCGTAATGGTAAGGATCTTTTTAGAGAAGAACTCGGGTAAGTTCTGAATAAAAACAGTTTTCTCACCAAAGATCTCCTCGTTTCTCCACTTCCAAAGGTGGTGGCAGATAATAGCAAATAAAATGTCTCCCTGCTCCATGCTAGCCATTAACCTACCTTTAACCCCATTGGAGAACCAGTCATTCTCAGGGTAGGCAAAGAAGGAGGGGAGAATGTGGTGCGGAAGAACTTTCTGCCAAACCTCCTTACTCTTAGGGCAGTCCCTAAGGGCATGGCACAAAGATTCAACTTGGCCTCTGCATCTACTGCAAGCACCTGAATCCGCCAAGTGACGTCTATATAATTTTACCTTTCTTAAGAATAATATGCTCCTTCAAAAAAAAAGAATAATATGCTAATTACTTTAAAAATAACAATACGCTAATTTTAAAAAATTAAAAAAATAGTTTAATTAATTATCAATTTATGGAAATAAATTTTTTTATAATATGGAAATAATATTTTGTACCTATAATGAATATGGGAAAAGTTAAAGAAAACGTAGAGGTAGAAAAAAAAAACTTTTCCCAATATTCATTAGATAAATTTATATAAATGAATAATTAATTTAATTATTTTTTTTATTTTTTTAAATTGACAAAGGTTATAATTAATATATATATTTACACGTTGCTATCAAAAATTTTTAACTCCTAAATTTTGTATTAGCATTAAAACTCCTTTAAATTATAATATTGAGAAATTAAAACAAAATAAATTTTTGTCACAATAATAAATCTTTGTAATGACAAACCGTGGTCATAATTATAATTTTGATATCTATTATGACGAAACACCAGTTTTTCCATAGTTACAAATATTGTGACATAACAAAATTTTGTTGAAGTATGCTATTTTGACAAAATTATTGGTTACAAGAAAACTATATTTTTTTAGACAAAATATTTGTCTCCATATGTTTGCAATTTTTCTCCAAAAGTTTCCGGTATATATATAGCTACGAACAATGGAGACAAATTTATTTTGTCTATATATATATATATAATGTGACAAAATTTTGTCAAAATAAGTATTTCATCATAACCTTCTATTTTTAATATACTATTGTGACAAATATTTCATTTGGTCACAATAACCATATTTATTGCGACAAAATAAATTTCGTCACAACAGAATTAGTCACAATATCAGGAATTTTTTGTAGTGAGGGGAAAAACAAATCACAAAAAGAGATTCCAATTTGGTTATTTAAACTAAGGGTTTTTAGAGGTTCCTAATGTAAATAAAAGGTTTTTGGTTCTTTATCATTTCCAAACGACTTCCTAAAATATCACGTTTTGAAACATTAATCCGTTCCAACGACGGATTAAGCGAGCCTTGTAATTAAAATCGTTTTTCTTGTAAATAATAGAGTTTTGAATCGTTTTCCTATCTAAACGATTTTGTACGAAAATAAATGGACTTGTATGCTTAATCACGTTTTTGGGTTAAAACTTCTTATTTCACGTTTTCAAACGCTCGAGTTGTTCCAACGACGATTCGAGTGAAAAGCATGTAAATTAACGGGGTTTTGAAATGTATCTAAATCGTTCCAACGGCGATTAAGGTACGAACCATGTAAATAAATCTTCTTTCGGGGAGTGAAATTAATTTAGATTTAATGTACAACTTAAAGCATAATTCATGTTGTAAATAAACCAATTCTCCCTTCTATCTCCCTCTTTCTTCTACATGTTCTAATTCATGTAAATGGGTGATTCTTTACTAAGATGGCTTTCCATAATATATGCTTAAAACGGTTTTCAAAACGAGAAATAAAAGGTTTCAAATGAATTTTAAACTTAAAGAAATATGCGATTAGTCCGTTAGCGCCTAACATGCTAAGTAGGAGGCCGATGGTTCAGAACCGGGCGATGTCGGGGTGCCTAGTAGCCTTTCTCCGGAAAGGAGCTAGCCTTTTCGGCTCGTACCCAAATTTTCCGAACCCTCATCGGTCTCCCGCAAGGGATCGGTGTTCATTTTCCATTCGTGGGTGGCGACTCTTCCATACTCCGAGCTCCGGCCCTGCCGAGCAGCTTGATTCCGTGATTGGTTACTTTCGACGCCAATCACAGCATCTGTCGTCAACGGTGTCCACCCCCCGGGTCTTCCGGGCGAGGCCGCGGCACCTACAAGTGGCGACTCTGCTGGGGAAGCGAGAAATTTAATTCTGGAAGGCGTGTATTAAGCCCATAACGGGGACAGATCGTATTATTTCTTTTCGTATGCATTCATAAGCATTATTGCAAACCTTTTGGGTAATTTCCATGAAACCTCTAGCGAGAGTCCATTCATCGCTCGAAAGAGGCTAGTGTAAGTTCCCCCTCACAGTAAGGCGCCGAAGGGTCCCCATCCATTCATTAGGGGCGAATTCGTGCGGTCCTGTGAGATCTCGCGATCAGCCGTGTCAGCATATAGTAGCCTTAGAAGTTGCCATAGGATTACCCGTTACTATTTTTGGTATGATGAATGAATCAATTCGTGTTTTTAAATTTCCATGATACGTGTCTAATCCTAAAATATGTAAGGAAAATGAAACGATATGTTAATATATACTCTTAAACCGATGTATAAACTATCCCAAAACATCGAAACGATTTGACCTAAAGACGACTTAATCACCTCGTATGAATGAACTTGTGCAACCTACCTAGTCCCTTTTCGTGTCCCGAAGAAGGCACAGGTTCAGGAAATACGTTGTGACGTAAGCACGTATTAGTACAAGCCGGTTCGGTATTAAGGATAGTTATATCTCGATTCAAAGGACTATATTAATGGTAGCCGTTATTCACATTCTTTAAATACGTTGGGATAAAGCGAGATTATGACAAAACGAAAACGAAGAACATTTCTATTTTGAACGACCCCGTTGTAACGTAAAGAGTTTCGTGAACATGACCCGTCCCTTCCGAATTAAAACGAGCTCTTACGTTACACCTTGCGTTGTTCTGAGGAGAAATGGACGTATCCGCAAAAGTAACTAAGAAAATAAAAAAAATAAAAATAAAATGACCAAAATCATTCCGTATCTACGATATATGTCGACCCCAATGGTAGTTAAAGAAAATGAACCAATGTCGTCAAATACGTGCCTCGAACTGGTATATACGCCGCTTAAAAATCACGAAGTCGAATTAAGCTAAACCGCATAATTGCACCATATGGACGAGACTGTGGGTTTGACTAATGGCTCGATCATTTCGTCCGTTACCAAAACTACAAGAAATATGGCCCAATCTGCGTGTTTGCTTAACTCGTGCCTAAATGAAAAGAACGGTAATATCCCTGCTTCGAATAAGCATGCGATTAAACGAAACGTTGATTTTCTATAACCACACTGAGATGATATATCCCGTGAATTGGAAGAAATAAAGACTTGTTACTAGCTAAAGATTATCGCGCGCTCAAATAAGACTCGCCGTCTTTTCACTTAGCCAAAATGAGCAAGCGGATTTTTGACTCTAGAAACAAACACGTTACGCGATGAGTCCGTTCCCTAAAATAAAATCCAAAAGTGATATCATCACTAAACAAACACGTGGTTGCGTCTCTCGATAGATCCAAAAGATCCCGTCGTAATCCAAAAATCGAGACACGAACCCACGCGAATAAAAGGGGACGAAGCATTATCGATAACGAACGATTGAACCAAAAGAATAACTTGTACCTCGTTTAAATCCGAGATACGCTCGAAAGGGAGTCAAAACCCGAACTAATGCGTCTCGCAAAATAACAAAAGACGAGTTATTCGAAAGGACAATCCAATTTGGTCAATATCTTAGTCACTGAACGCTGATGCGTCAGAACGAATTGTATTGTTTGATGAATGGTTTATTTTTCCGCAATAATCGACGGCATCACGCATCCCCTGGACTGCAATGTGGGCCCCAAACCAAAATCCTAGGAGAGAGACTGGGACCATCGAGTGTGTGGAGGAATAAGGGTGGAAGAGAGATGTTGTGATACGTGTAATTAGACTAACGTTTGTTCTTCTTATCTTATATATCTGTAAATAATAAACGCACACACCACGAATCATGCATATAAAATCATGCATACATACTAATGGGTACCGCTCGCGCAGACGTCATCATTAAGAGGTCGTGGTTTCGTGAGAGTAGTTGGCTAGTCAGACAGTTCGACCAGTTACAGATTGTCAATTCCGAACCATCACAATCGGCAGTTGTGGCTTCTGAATCATCTTCGTCCGAGTCCACTCAATCTTCGGTCAGTATGTCTGCAACCAACGAAAAGGTGGCCGAGTTGGAGAATTCTGTAAACAACATTAACGATCAGTTAGCCGCAATTCTGGTCCAGCTAGCTGAGCTGGCATTGAAGGATAATAAGAGTGGTAGTAAGCATGCTGAGAATGATGTGAACACTGGCCCCCGCTTTGGGAATGAGGATGATTATCAAGATTACATCCGGAAATAGCTTGAGAAAGAGAAAGCTAGAGAAGAGGAATGGAAGCAGCACATCACTCAGGAGATGCAGGATCTGCGCGGGGGGAAGCTCTGGGAGTCAGGACTTTTATAATTTGAAGAACTTCTTATTGGCAACTGCTTTGACTTTGAAATTCCGGCTCCCGAACATAAAGAAGTTCGATGGAACTGGGGATCCCACGACTCACATGAACCAGTATGTTGCGGTGATGAAACACACGATCCTAACTGAGGAACAAGTTCTCGGACTATTCAATACTTACCTGGAGGGGGCTGCCCTCATATGGTTTCATGTGTTGCCGCTGGTGACGAAGAGAGATTGGAAAGAGTTGGCGAAGTCATTTATCGCCCAATATAGCTTCAACACTATGCTTGAGGTTACTCTGAAGGAGCTAGAGAGTACTAAGCAGCAGGCTGGGGAATCCTTGTCCGACTTTGTGAGGAGGTGGAGAGCAAAGGCGGAAGTTATGAAGCAGAAACCGCTGGAGCAGGATCAGATCCGTATGGTAGTTGGCAACACTTTGCCGTATATTAAGAATGAGCTGCGGTATATGCCTTTTACCGATTTCAATCAGATGTATAGCTGCGCCTTGACAATTGAGGGGGACGGTGAGCCGAAGAAAGCTTATACTAAATGGACGAAGTCTGGGTATAGTGCCGGAGGGCCAAGCGCAAGTACAGAACCTGCCGCAGTGAAAGTGCTTGAACTTAACACTATCGAGAAGAGGCAGTTCGCCAAGTTTGATCAAACCTATGCAAAAAATTTTGAACGATTGCAGAAAAAGGGATTGTTGAAAGCCCTCACTCCTTATAACAAGGCGCAGCCTACCCCGCAGATGCGAGCTAGAGGGTATTGCAAGTTCCATAGTAATTACGGGCACGCTATTGAGAATTGTGAGAGGTTGAAGCATGAGATCCAAGATTTGATTGAGGAAAAGAAAATAGCTGATCCTTCGTCAGCGAACCCTCCCACTAAGCGTAATCCATTTCCTAATCATAGGGTGAGCATGATCGGATCTGGTCTTGAAGAGAGTATGGTTGTAGAATCCTTCGAGGAGGATGAAGAGGAGCTGTTGGACTCCGATGAGAAAATGATGATAGGAAGCGGAGTGTATGTGTCATTTCTGGGAGAAGAACCAGTGGATGAGAGGATGGATGAAGAATTGGGCGATGGAGCACCGTATGATGAAGACAACACCGAAGAGACCGGGCAGGGGTCATCTCGGAGGATTATTCCCGAGTTAAAGATGTTCAGTGGGGTGGAAGACCCTGAGGTCCATCTGTATGAGTACATGTATGCTATGTTTGTTGAACCGTTTGGGATTAACGAGATCACTCAGTGGTTTCACCATTCGTTGATAGGCGAGCCTTTGAGGTGGTTCCGATCTTTGCCCGATTCCATCGAGGGTGATTGGTCGCAATTGGCAAGCTTATTCTTGGAGAAGTATAAGAAGGCTAAGGAGAGAGCGGCAGAAAGTAGCGCGATGCAAATTGGGCCCATCAAACGCCCGTTGCCGGCAGTTAGTAAGTATAACGGCAACAAAGACCCTATGGAGCATTTGCACTTCTACTTGTCAGCGATGGGGCCGTTGGGCTTTAGCGAATAAGATATCACCAGTTTGTTTTGTAATTCACTAATGGGTGAACCGCTGATGTGGTATATGTCACTCCCGATGTACGTCAAGGGAAATTGGGCCGCAATGACGAAGAAGTTTATCAAGGAATACACGGTATGGATGCTGGCAGAGCAAACACCGGATTCGCCCTCCTATTAGACCCCTGAAGCGGTATTGGCAATGCCCAAGTATGGTGGATATCGGAATCCTACTGAGCATGCAACCTTATTTCGCAATCACATGTATAATGTCGGGTTCCCTTAAAGTGAGTTACACGAGCATTTTCCGGAAACTCTTACGGGGGAAGCTCTGTTGTGGCACCAAGGGTTGTTAGAGGAAGAAATGGGTCATTGGATTCCCTTTCACGATGCGTTCGTGTCGAGATATGAGATGTATATTCCATGGATGGGGTCCCTAGAGGATCTGGATAGGATCAGGCAATTCCCCGAGGAACCATTCATGGATTACGCTAGGAGGTGGAGGTACCACTATGAATTATGTCGAGAAACTTTGAGTGATAAAGTGCAGCTCATGTACATACAAAGAGGTGCTATTCCGATAGTGGCAAGAAGGATGAACAGGGTGTTCCTCAAGAATTATGACGAGCTGATAGGTTGGGCGTTGTATGGATCGTCAGACCCCTCCTATATTAATCTGAATGTCCCTCATGTGATGGACCTAATGGTTGTGGATATTTGGGGAAGTTCCTCGGATGAGGAGGATGCTGATCGGGGAACTCCTATCGATATTTGGGATGAATCTGATGACGAGACGGAAATTGCCGTTATGACAAGATCGGGTCATGTGGCCGAGGGGAAGGCACCCATGGTTGAGACAGAGGTAGGAAAAGGATCGGCTCCCAAGTCGGATGATCAAGTCCTCGAGCAGTTGAAGAAGACACAAGCTAAGTCTACAGTGTGGGAGGTTTTGTGCCATTCCAAATACCACCGCGAGAATTTGATGAAGGAGCTACAGAGCTTAGTCATTGCTACTGATACTGAGCCGGCAGCACTAGTAGGGGCAATCATGGCCCGGAAGAGGACTGAAATCACTTTCACCGATGAGGATCTCCCGGAAGAGGGCAAGGCTCACAACAAGCCTTTGTACATCCGCGCTGAAATTAATGGAAAGAAGACTAGCTGTGTGATGGTCGATGATGGATCGACTATCAATGGATGCCCGCTGAAGCTCTTGTCTAAGCTGGGAGTGGAAAGAGGATATTTGACTGCCTCAGAAACCATGATCAGGGCCTATGATGATAGTCGTAGGCACATTGAAGGAGTCTTCAAAGCTAAGCTGAAAGTGGGGCCTCATGAGGAGGAAACTGAGTTCACCGTCCTAGATATCCCCATAACTTTTGCTGTGTTATTGGGACGCCCATGGTTCCACAAGCTCGGAGGTGTGCCCTCCACGCTCCACCAAATGATCAAATTCCCCTACGGGGAGGAGATAGTGACGATCAGAGCTGAGAAATTGAGTTCAGTGGCTGCATTGGGGATTGAGCCTCAACTTTTCTTCGGATTTCAAGTTTCCGGGATCTATGAGTCTAGCATGACCACCGATGTGATAAAGATGATGAAAGGGGGTTTCATCCCCGACATGGGCTTGGGCGCGCACCATCAGGGATTGCCAGAATCAACGAACTTCAAGAGTTAGAAAACCCGAAGGGGTTTGGGATATGAGCTAGGAGGCCCATCCAACGAAGGCTGTAAGGGGAAAGTGGGCCTAAAGAAGTATTTTATAAATGAGAGCCACGGAAAAGTTTATTCCGGAACTCCTGAGTCATGGACTAGCACCAAGGGAAAGATTCTGCCAGGATTTGAGATCTTCAACGACGTCACCAGGTGGGGCAAAGGAAAGGCAAGCTGCTTCATAGAGGAGATCATGATGCTTGATGTGAATGCCGAGGAGCAGGTCATTACTACTGAGGCAACCGTGGGAGCAGTGGGTGAACCAAGCACCTCCAAGGCTTATCAGAAGCCTAAGAACCCCGATGATGACAATTGTATTACTGCTTTGTTTGAATCTGATGATGTGCTCGCCAATACTATCAATAAAATGAATTCTGATTTTGCTTACTTGCTTGATGTTGATTCTGATCATTCCATGCATTCTCATTCATATAACATGCCTACATTTGAAATCAATACAATAGAAATGTCAACTTTCAATCTTGGCACGGATGAAAATCCTAAACTTATACAAATTGCTCAAGAATTAACTATTGAAGAGAGGAAAGAATTTGAGAGAATAATTAAAAAATACGAAATAGTGTTTGCGTGGACGTGCGAAGACATGCCCGGAATCGATCAATCCATCGTAACTCATCGTATTCCGACCTACCCCGATGCTAAACCCGTAAAGCAAAAACTCCGACGCGTGAGGCCAGAATGGGCAGATAAGATCAGAGAAGAGGTGAAGAAACAGTTAGAGGCAGGTTTTATCGAAGTAATCGACTATCCTCCGTGGGTCACAAATGTAGTGCCAATCGCAAAGAAAGACGGGAAAGTGAGAATGTGTGTCGATTACAGAGATCTCAACAAGGCTTGCCCCAAAGATGAATTTGTGTTGCCTCACATCGACGTGTTGATTGACAGTGCAGCATCAAGCGTCTTGCACATGAACATGGATGGTTTCATGGGCTACATGCAGGTTCAGATGGCCGAGAAGCACAAAGAAAAGACCTCGTTCACTATTGAGTGGGGGAGCTACTGCTATAGAGTTATGCCGATTGGTTTGAAAAATGCCGGGGCAACTTATCAGCGAATGGCTACGGCACTGTTCCACGACATGATAAACAAAAAGGTGGAGGTCTATGTGGATGACATGATGGTCAAATCAGATATAAGAGAAGGGCATTTCGCGGCACTTGAGAAATTTTTGGCCCGAATTGCAAAGTTCAAGCTAAGGTTGAACCCGAAGAAGTGCTTCTTTGGCGTTT
Organism: Euphorbia lathyris; assembly: GCF_963576675.1. Lineage (NCBI taxonomy): Eukaryota > Viridiplantae > Streptophyta > Magnoliopsida > Malpighiales > Euphorbiaceae > Euphorbia > Euphorbia lathyris. The sequence goes on from NC_088912.1 coordinate 11,850,786, forward strand.
CATCGGGGAAAATCCTAGGCTATATAATCAGTAACAAGGGGATTGAGGTGGATCCTGACAAAGTGAAGGCCATACAGGAAATGCCGGCCCCGAAGAATGAGAAAGAAGTGAGAGGATTCCTGGGGCAGGTTCAGTATATCAGTCGGTTCATAGCACGACTCACCGCAATCTGCGAACCAATCTTTAAGCTGCTACTGAAAGATCAACCGACGGTTTGGAACGATAAATGCCAGCAAGCGTTGGAGAGCATCCAGGCCTATTTGACTAATCCACCGGTTTTGAGACCGCCTAAACTCGGAAAACCACTTCTCCTATATGTAGCGATCGAGGAGCGATCCATTGGAGCAATGTTGGCCCAGGAAGGGGACACCGGGGTGGAGCATCCGATGTATTATCTGAGTAAAAAGTCCCTGGAATACGAGCTTAAGTATAATATGATCGAAAAGACGTGCGTGGCAGTGGTATGGCTAACGAAGAAGCTGCGGCACTATTTTCAGTCTTACAAAGTGATCATTATTTCCCAGATGGATCCCGTGAAGTATCTGTACCAAACTCCATCCTTAACGGGGAAGCTGGCCCGATGGTTGTTGCTCTTGTCAGAATTCGACATCGAATATGTGACGAAGAAGGTTATCAAGGGGAGAGTCGTAGCGGAATTTCTGGCCAATAAGCCCCTAAGTGCGGAGGAAGAAGAGATAAACTATGATTTTCCCGACGAGCACCTGAACGCAATAGAAGTTATACCGTGGAAAATGTTCTTTGATGGAGCGGTTAACTCGAATGGAGCCGAGGTATGAGTGTTACTTATCTCACCAGAAGGGGAAAGGATCCCTATGGCAAAGAAGTTGTCATTTCCTCTCACCAATAATATGGCCGAGTATGAAGCGTGCATCTATGGGTTGGAATCGTTAGCAGCACTTGGAGCATTGTATGTCGAAATCTGGGGCGATTCAAAGTTGATCATCGAACAAGCCCAGGGAAATTGGCAAGTAAGAGAAGAAAGGTTGCGCCCATACTTAGATCAGATAGAGGGGTTGGCGCAGAGGTTCAGTGAATGTCGCTTTTATCATATTCCTCGAGCACAGAACCAAGCGGCAGATGCTTTGGCCACGTTGCTGTCGGTATGGGATAATCCACGGAACCTTGCCTCGAAGCCTCTAGTATTGAGGAGGTCTCACAAACCATGCTATGAAGATGTAATGTTATTAGGAGTGGATGGAAAGCCTTGGTATTTCGACATCGTGAACTTCATGAAACATGGGACTTACCTGGCAGAATCAGAACTTAGGGATCAGGCCGTGATCAAAAGGTTAGCTCAGAAATTTGTCATCCACAAAGATTTGCTTTATAAAAGGCACGCTGATGGGTTACAATTGAGATGTTTAGATGAGGAAGAAGCCCGTGAAGCGATGGAGTCAGTGCACTCGGGAATTTATGGAGCCCATATGGGAGAAGTAGTGTTAGCAAAGAAAATCGTAAGACAATGCTTCTATTGGCTCACCATGGAAAGAGATTGCAATAAATATGCGAAGAAATGCCATGGTTGTCAAATCCACGGGGATTATAATCACCTGCCAGCTATGGAGTTGCACGTGTTGGCACCCGTTTGGCCGTTTGCAGCTTGGGGCATCGATATCATCGGCGAGGTGAGGCCTAATGCATCAAACGGACACAAGTTCATCGCAGTTGCCATTGATTACTTCACCAAGTGGGCAGAGGCAGAATCGTTTAGTAAGTTGGGATCAAAGCAGATGAGGAAGTTTATCGAAAAGCATCTAATCACCAGGTTCGGGGTGCCTCATCACATGATCATGGATAACGGGGTCCAGTTTCAGGGAGAAGTGAAAAATCTCTTCCAAGAATATGGTATTGAGCATCACAGATCTTCCCCATACCGTCCACAAGCTAATGGGGCAGTAGAGGCAGCTAATAAGAACCTTAAGAGGATTCTCGTAAAGACCGTAGAGTCACATCGGAATTGGCACGAACAGCTTCCACTTGCTTTGTGGGCCTACCGCACGACTATTAGAACATCTACTGGGGCAACACCGTTCTCCTTGGTATATGGGGCAGAAGCAGTTCTGCCGATCGAGATTAAGAAGCGATCGCTGAAAGTCGCGATAGAAGTAGAGATTCCTGAAGCGGAATGGGTGAAAAAACGATATGAACAGTTGGCATTGGTCGACGAGAAAAGGATGGAGGCCCTTTACCACGTGCAACTATATCAAAGGAGGATGGCCCGAGCCTTCAACAAAAAGGTTAAGAGTCCTATTAAGGAAGGGGACATGGTGCTGAAGCAGATTCGAATGACGCATACTGACCCTAGAGGCAAGTTTAGGCCAAACTGGGAAGGACCGTTTCTTGTGAAGAAGATGCTAAGCAAAGGGGCGGTGAAGCTAACTACTATGGATGGCATGGAGTTCTCCGAACCTACCAATCTGGATAGGCTTAAGAAATACTTTTCATGAAAAAAAAGAAAAAAAAGAGAAAATAAAAATTCCCGACAGATTGAAAACCCGCAAAGGGCGATCTATGCAACAATAAGGGACATCCCAATGAGTGAAAACCCGAGAGGGCACTCATTTGAAAATTTCGGGATAATAAAAGGAGAGTTGAAAAATCGCTGGGAACCGAAAAAAGGTGGGTCCTGGTAACAGTAGTTATGTCTTGAGCAATTACAAAAATAATGTATAATTGACTAAGTATTTCTGTTGTTTGTAAATAAATAAAGGCATGAATATACCTGAAGAGGATGATTGGAATAGTTATGATCGACTGAATGCATTGTATTATAAATCACGAGTTTTATCCCCTTTCATAAAGCAAGTTTTATTAAAACCCCACCCAAACCGAAAAGCCGCAATCAATCGACTTCATTAAAGAGTACAAACCCCACACGGGGATTATTGGAAAGCATAAAATGGTACAACAACTACCGCCAAATGGTCATCATAAGCCAAAACCCCAATCCTCCTAAGTTCTCTGGCTGGCCCCAACCTTCAAAGCCAACACCCCCGCCTTATAGGAATCATCTGTGACAAAGGTGGTCCCAAACCTCGGGGTGAAGTGTGAGCAAGTCCACGAAGCAAGAACCTCAGGAGTATAATTGGGCCAAGAACAACAGCTATAGGTATCCGAGCGATTGTCCTAGTTCACCTCCAGGGTCGCCACGCCCCGGGCCGTCAAAGGATGGACCTCTATCGTCCCTAAGTCAGGGATAAATGCTTGGAACACATTGTATTGATGCGAAACCCGTGGGGGATAATAGCAGGAGGATGAGCGAAGACCAGCGCAAAACATTCTCCTCCTGCCAAAGCCGGTCGAAACCCTAGTCAAATGCCACCAGGGGCACATCCACATGATATCCTGATCAGAAATGCCCTTTAAGAAAATTCTCCATTGGTCAAAGGACATGCCTCGCACCCTCAAAGTCCGATGGAGGTGCCACTTGGGTGAATACGACGAATAGGGTCCACTGAGGTCATACTGAGTCAAAGGGGGAGTCATCATTTGAAACTTCTCTTGAAGCCAAATATAAAAAGGAAAGGAAGAAGGAATGAACAAATGGAACTCAAGGAGATACATACTGAAGCATAAAGTATACCTGAAGTAGCAAAGGGCTCCCGGACAGACGGGAGGATCGTCCAGTCATCCAACTTCTCTGGCAGTCATCCAGGCCTAACGGTGTCTCCATGAGGATGGTGGGATAAACAGAGTGACCGTTTCCCAGCCAGGGAAGCAAAGTCAGAATATGATAATCCCCCTTTCCTGTAGAGGATACTAGGAGGTAATGGCTGAGAAGGAGAAACCTCACCGAGATATTGAAACCAACAGTTGAGGGGGAGATGCTCAGTATATGAGAGAGGAGATCCGACAACTTGACAAAGTGGTGCTGGTCCGTCAGAGAATGGACCCTGGCCTTGGAAAGCTCGAGGAGGGAGCACATCAATCTTGGGTACGAGGGGTTAGGATCGGGAAAGGCTGGTCGAAAAGGGGTAACGAAGTGAGAATCCATAATGGCCTCAAACTCTTCTAAGAGGGGACACAGCTCCTGGGGACCGAAGCAGAACATATGGTAATCAGGGTCCCAGAATGTGATGGTAGCCCGGATTAAGAAGGGATCTATTTTGACTTCTCGCAAATATTTTAAGGCAGCTAGTTGTGGACAATCGAGAATGTCCCAATCTAGACGGCGCATAAAAGAGCGAAGAACATCAGAATTGGAATCAGCCATGATGAGAAGTGTGGGAGAAATGAAGAGAGGGAAGCCTTTTTATAAGCAAATGGAATGATGTCATGGGCGTAAGGACAGGTGATGTCATGGGCGTAAGCGCAGGTGATTCATGAGTACAAAGAATATTGGGGGAAATAAACGTAAAGGACATATTAAAAGGCAAAAAAGAGTCAGAAATACCGAGACGGGCGGAAGTCGGGTTTTGCAGAAGGATACAGCGGGGATGCTAGTCGACGAGAGACAACCAGAAGGTTGAAATGGCGGTAAAACGTCATTTGTGCGTATTCATTTCATACATACATGCATATACCACTACCCACATATAAAAAAAACAAACAAGTATAAAACGATCCCTCACCGTCGCATGGAGCGACGCGAACCGATAATGAATATCCTCGGTGGACCCAGACATGGTGATACACTAAGAAAGAATAGTCCGAATTGGCGTAGGGTTTAACTTAATCCGTCATTTTTTAAGGTGCTGTTCTCGCGCGCATTCACGTAGAATTTAGCTAAGTTTGTCATCCTTTAAAGTTCTATTTTCACGCGCATTCACGTAGAATTTAACCAAAATTCGTTATTCTTTAGGGTTATATTCTTCCGCGCATTTGCGTTAAAATTAACCCAATTTAAGAATTATTGTGTTTATCTTTTGGAGGTTGTTTAATTCCATTCACACGTGCACAATTCACGTTTTTACTATTCACGTGCACTATTCGCATTTTTACTATTCGTGTACACTATTCATGTTTTTCTCACATGCATAAAATCCACGATTTCTAAAAAAAATAATTGGCCTTTCACATGCATAAAATTCACACATTCTAAAAAAAATCACTCGCTTTAGAGTCAACTTAGGGACCTAAACGAGACATATACCTGCGGTCGATTTAGAGACTAGGGTCGCTAGAAAGAGCTATATACCTGCGGTCGACGTAAAGACTAGGGTCGGTAGAAGAAGCTACATACCTACGGTCGATGTAGAGACTAGGGTCGCTAGAAAGAGCTATATACATGCGGTCGACGTAAAGACTAGGGTCGCTAGAAAGAGCTATATACCTGCGGTCGATTTAGAGACTAGGGTCGCTAGAAAGAGCTACATGCCTGCGGTCGATTTAGAGACTAGGGTCGCTAGAAAGAGCTATATACCTGCGTTCGATGTAGAGACTAGGGTCGCTAGAAAGAGCTATATACATGCGGTCGATGCAGAGACTAGGGTCGCTAGAAAGAGCTATATACATGCAGTCGATGTAGAGACTAGGGTCGCTAGAAAGAGCTATATACCTGCGGTCGATGTAGAGACTAGGGTCGCTAGAAAGAGCTATATACCTGCGGTCGATGTAGAGATTAGGGTCGCTAGGAAGAACCATATAACCTGCGGTCGATTTAGAGACTAGGGTCGCTAGAAAGAGCTAGGTACCGGCGAGACAAGGGTCGTTGGGAGAAATATTCCCATACGGTCGATGTAGAGGCTAAGATTGGACGGTCCATATGGAGACTGAAGACAAGGTACGATCTTGCGACATGGAGATCAGGTATTTCCCCTCCCACTCTATATGTGTCCTTTACTTTAATATATTTCCCATTGCATGTGTCGCATTCACGAAAATTTTTTTTTCGAAAAAACACACACGTCACTGTCAAAATAAAAAAGTAGGGGCAACTGTAGACACCGAGTCGGAGGACATGTGACCAAAACCCACAATAAACGGCAAAAGCAGTTGATTCCATTAGTTTAAAAATAAAAATCACGAGAAGGTCCCAGAAGTCGGGTGTCAGTTAGCAGGCAGCTAACGGCGCTCCCTGGCAGGTGGGCGCCCAACGAGTGTCGGGTGCACGCCCGACAGCGTTGGGCGCGCGCCTAACAGTGTTGGGTGTGCGCCCAACGATCGTAGGGCGCACGCCCAATAATTGTTGGGCGCACGACCGTGTGCCCAACAATTGCTGGGCGTCCGCCCAATAGAGTTTGGGCGTCACCCAACCAGCGTTGGGCGTCCGCCCAACAGAGGTTGGGCGTCCGCCCAATGCCAGTTGGGCGCGCGCCCAACAGAGTTTGGGCATCGCCCAACCAGCAGTTGGGCGTCTGCCCAACCAGCAGTTGGGCGTGCGCCCAACAATTGTTGGGCGTCCGCCCAGCACCAGTTGGGCGCTTGCCCAACAGAGGTTGGGCATCGCCCAACCAGCGTCGGGCGTCGCCCAACCTCGGGATCCGTGCCTATAAAAGGCACGAATCCCCATGCATTTGGGTGGGGTCTTTGGGGGAACTTCTCTTTCTTAAAAAAATTATTTTTAGAGAGAGAAAGTAAATTTTTTGGGAAAAATATTTTTTCCTAAAAAATTGAAAATCTCCAAAAGTTAAATATTTTACAAAAAACACCGAAAAATCACAACTCGTGGAATCAACCGACTTCGACTGTCGATACCGATCTTGAGGTATTATCTGAGGACTAGACTCGTTTAATTTATTTATTTTGTTTATTTATTTTATTTATAGTTTTGTTCATTTATTTATTTTATTTATTTTATCACTTTTATTTATTCTTCCGCATTCATTTAATTTCCATCTCGTATTAAATAAACGTTTGGTTTTGTTTTGAAATAAAAAACCTCGTTTTAAGTCCCCATACGAACCGTGACCCCCTTTGAGGGTAGTTCGGGACTAAAACGTTGTAAATATAGAATTTAAAAGTGTTCTTCCTAATTAACGTTTTGAAATAAAAACATCGTTTTGGGAAGCTCCGCTATAGACTATGACCCGATTTGGGTAGTTTGGGGACCAAAATGATAGAATAGAGTAGATCTAAAGCTTTTTAATAAATCTGGAAAGTATAAGGACTGTTTCTGTAAATCTGTCTTTTCTGTCACTAAAAGCAGTTTAGCGACGGATTTTCCGTCGGTAAAGCTGCTGGAATCCGAAAAATGCCATTTTAAGCCATTTTTCTTAACTTTTTGACATTCATGCTTATATATATGTATATATGATTATGTAATATATTTATTAAAATTATTTTTTTGGGAGTATATAACTAATAATTACTTATTTTGTATATTTTGAGTATCATTTTCATTTGTTTGGTTTTGTAAAGATTATATGTATACATATATGTTTTCTTTAAAGGCATTTAAATCATATCAATTTATTGTTTTGGGTGGGTTATTCTCTATATGTCTATTATGTAAAAAAACTATTTTCGTTTAAATGTAGTTTTCTTATTTATGAATCTTATTCATTATTTTTACATGTTTTTTTAAATTGAACTAAAAGTATATCATATCTAGTATTATATTTATTACTATTTTTACTTGTTAATAACTATAGTATATATATATTATTATTATTATTATTCTTACCTTATTTTTTAATCTATAGGTATTATTACCATTTTTACCATAACGTATATTTATATAAATATGTATATTTATCCTCCTTTTGAACTTTCTATATGTATATATTTCAAATGTATTTGGGTTGGGTGAATTTAGACTTAATTTATTAATTGTTGTAATTATGTTCAAGTAAAGATTAATCGAGTGAAAAAGGGAAAAAACAAATCACAAAAAGAGATTCCAGTTTGGTTATTTAAACTAAGGGTTGTTAGAGGTTCCTAATGTAAATAAAAGGTTTTTGGTTCTTTATCATTTCCAAACGACTTCCTAAAATATCACGTTTTGAAACCTTAATCCGTTCCAACGACGGATTAAGCGAGCCTTGTAATTAAAATCGTTTTTCTTGTAAATAGTAGAGTTTTGAATCGTTTTCCTATCTAAACGATTTTGTACGAAAATAAATGGACTTGTATGCTTAATCACGTTTTTGGGTTAAAACTTCTTATTTCACGTTTTCAGACGCTCGAGTCGTTCCAACGGCGATTCGAGTGAAAAGCATGTAAATTAATGGGGTTTTGAAATGTAGCTAAATCGTTCCAACGGCGATTAAGGTACGAACCATGTAAATAAATCTTCTTTCGGGGAGTGAGATTAATTTAGATTTAATGTACAGCTTAAAGCATAATTCACGTTGTAAATAAACCAATTCTCCCTTCTATCTCCCTCTTTCTTCTACATATTCTAATTCATGTAAATGGGTGATTCTTTACTAAGATGGCTTTCCATAATATATGCTTAAAACGGTTTTCAAAACGAGAAAGAAAAGGTTTCAAATGAATTTTAAACTTAAAGAAATATGCGATTAGTCCGTTAACGCCTAACATGCTAAGTAGGAGGCCGGTGGTTCAGAACCGGGCGATGTCGGGTGCCTAGTAGCCTTTCTCCGGAAAGGAGCTAGCCTTCTCGGCTCGTACCTAAATTTTTCGAACCCTCACCGGTCTCCCGCAAGGGATCGGTGTTCATTTCCCATTCGTGGGTGGCGACTCTTCCATACTCCGAGCTCCGGCCTTGCCGAGCAGCTTGATTCCGCGATTGGTTGCTTTCGATGCCAATCACAACATCTGTCGTCAACGGTGTCCACCCCCCGGGTTTTCCGGACGAGGCCGCGGCACCTACAACGGCTCTCCTAATGCGCCTTGTGAGCAGTTGTGGATCTGAAGATCGCTTGTTCTCCACGATCACCGCACCAATTGATGAGGACGTTGGATCTTCATAGTGGTTCGAGTACATGAGGCGAGGTTGTTGCCACTCCGGTCGCCGGACCTGCGTCGGGGGAGGCCCCCGGTGTACAATCCGATGCTAAAGTTAGTAGGAGTATATAAGTAGAGAGATAAAATAGTGTGTAGCAAGAGAGATACCTTCACATTGTAGGGGTATTTATAGTGAATGTGGTGAGCTTATGGGCTTAGAGGGCCTTGGTTGTCTCGGATCTGATTGATTTAGGCCTAGTGGGCCGTCTTTGATCCACATTCCTCATCAAATAAGTTAGTAGGAGTTTTCCCACAATTTATTATGTTCGTGAGAAGATAGAAAATAACACCATTTTTGCAACCTATATTGAAACTAATGGGGAACTTCGAGAAATCATCGTTAAAGCCTTAAATGGGGTTTGGATAATCTATATTGACAAATTGGGCATGATACATATCAATGCTCGAGCATCGGGCGTGAAATAGAAAGATCACACTCAACACTTAGTAGTCTCCAAATTATCCAAATATCATAAATATCACTTTTATAGGCCTTCTTCTTAAATGCATATTCTAAATAAATTAATATTCCAACTACATTAGTTATTCAAGAACCTCAACATATTTACCAACTCCATCATATCACATCTGAAATACTAAGGTTCTAATGATAATTCTATCAATAAGTAATAGCTTCCAATCCTCGCCTAATCGGTCGGTAATCTTCTCTATATCTTACACTTTCTCACCTAAAAACATTAAAACATTTAAAAATGTAAGACAAAAAGCTTTAATTATCAACTACATAAAATACTTATACTCAAAATAACTATATATATATATTTTAATTTCCAAAATACATCATATAAAATTCATATTCTTCAAAATGAACATTTTATAGATTAAACCATAATAAAATAGTCAAATGGTACTTTTAACAAAATTTGCAACTTAAAATATCAAGTTTGCTATCATTTCTCAAAATACCAAACATAGTCAAAATGTAAATCAATGTATTAAATTACTTAAGATAAAACTCGTGTTCAAAATACCTATATACATTTATTTGGTTAAAATCTCAACTATATAAAATAAGTACCTTTGCAATTAACCATTTACTAAAATCAACCGTAAATCAATAGACACTTCATAAACCGTATTTCGATAAATATTTCATAAACTGTATTTCGATAAATACCTCATAAACTGTATCTCATTAAATATTTCATAAACCGTATATCAATAAACTGTATTTTAATAAAATACTTCATTAACTGTGTATCAATAAATTCATCACAAATCGTATATCAATAAATACTTCATAAATCATATCTCGATAAATACTTCATAAATCGTATCTCAATAAATACGTCACAAACCGTATCCATCCGAGAGATAATCCCCGTATGTATCAATCCCCACAATATAATAGAATCGAGATATCTCATAATTTGCCTATCCCGCATGGTCTTACTCAACACTTTTTTGCCATACCCGATAGGTCTTTCAACTGTGTACACAGGCCGTATTTCTCACTAAATACGGACTTTAATTAAAGCCACATATCCGGATTACTCTTGATGGATACTAAAAATATTATAATTTCATAATGTAACTTAAAATCGGAAATATATATATGTAAATATATATATATATATATATATATATATATATATATATATATAACTCATAAATCAACATCATAAAATTTCACAAGTATCTTTACTCAATCCATTTCCAAAATATTAAATTATAATTCATTATTGAACTAAAATCACCAATGAATAATGTATTGATATACTTATCAATACTAATTTTTAATTTCTTCAAACTAAAGAAATTAATCATCATATATATACTTTATGTCAATAAATCATAAATTCATCAAAATTACTATTTTAATAATCTTTAATTAAAACTAAAATTTACTTTGAGAAATAAACTTATAGAAAATCACTTAATATATACATGTACCTTTGTTCACAAATCAATTTCAATAAATTTTCTCAATACACTTTTCTTTAATTTTATTCTTCAAAATCTCAAATCTTACACAACTATTAATCAAATATACCAAGTTTATCAAAACAAAACTTAAAATATGTATATATAATTATATCTCATAGGTTGAAATTGGCATGCAAATACATTTATAATTACTTGAACTTAGCTTTAAACTCATGTTAAAAACTAAATCATAAAAACTCCAATTAATCAAATGCATGTCAAAAATCACCACAAAAATTCAATTTTCTGGAAAATATAGAGTTATATATACATATATATACATAAAAACTCAAAAGGGTAGTTGATAGTTACTTACTTTAGCACTAATTGAGAGAAAAATGCATTAAAACCTCAAATCCACCACCATAATCTGCCTAGGTCGAACCCCATGTAGGAATATCCAAATCAAAATCACACTGACCACAATGTGTATTAGGATGTCTAGAAGCTACTGTAAAAAATCAGCTCGATCCGACGGTTCAATCTCTAGATATCAAGGTATGATCAAAGCTTGGTGGATTTGAATGCTCAAAGAAGAAGAATGAGAGAAAATGGATACATTTTGGGGGGGTGGGGGGGTGGGGGGGGATTAATTCAATCTTTGGTTTTGTGAATATAGAACTACGGAAAATGCAGGGCTCAAATTGTGGGATTTGTGTTCCCAATAAGGGATATTTTCCCTTTTGGTCCCTCTAAACTTTAACGTCTTTTAAAACTTACCCTAAACTTTTAATTTTACACTTAAAACATGAAATTAGCCTCCAAACTATATCCATAATACCCAATTAACTCACCAATCAATAAATAAATATAATGTAACCTAATATTAGGGTATAATAATTAAAATTAAGGACACGGATGTGACAGTATGGATAAATGTAAATAGTCAATATTCGTATTCAAATAGTCATAGTCAATAGTCAAAATATGTAAATTTATTAGCTTTTATTAACTTTCCTTATTTAGCTTTTTACCACTTGTATAAATACCTATAGCTAATTAGTAATAATATAGAAGAACATTTTCATTCTCTCTATTATTTTTTTATATGGTATCAAAGCTTATTTAGATTCTCGGTATGTGTTTTTGTTCTTTTGGGTTGTATTTCCCAGACGAACAAAAACATGAGAGAAAAGAGTTATGCAATGGTTTTTTCTTCTCACATTATGTGTTGAGTTTCTTAGAGGGGTGAAATTCTTTCTAACTTAAAGACTAGTGTATAGTAGAATTTCTCCATTTCTTTGGACAAATTCGTGATAGTATTTTGTTAATTGGTTGAATATTAAAACATTCTTTCTTACATAGGGACGTTTCAGAAAATTTACATGGAGCAACCACATGAGTTTGTTGCTCAGGGAAGTATGGAAAAGTTTGTCGTCTTCATATGGGTTGGAACAAAGTCCTCAGGCATGGTTTGGGAAGTTCAACCACATGATTTTTTTTTTGTTTTTGGGTCGGGTTTTCCCTTCCCGAAATTCATTATCTACCTTATGACCAATGTTTTGGTTTTGGTTGAGTTTTCTCAGAATTTATTATTTGTCTTATGAGCAGTATTTTGTTTTCTGGGTCGAACTTTCCTAGAATTTACCATAAGTGAGCAGTGTTTTGGTTTCCATGTTGAGATTTCCCAGAATTTATTATCTATCTTATGAGCAGTGTTTTGGTTTTCGGGTCGAGATTTCTGAGAATTTAATATCTGTCTTGTGAGCCGTGTTTTGGTTCCTGCGTTAAGTTTTCCCATAATTTATTATGTTCCTTGTTAGAAGTGTTTTAGTTTTGGATTGAGTTTTCCTATAATTTATTATGTTCATGAGAAGATAGAAAAGAACACAATTTCCACAGCCTATATCGGGGCTTATAGGCAACTTTGATAAACCTTCATTAATGCCTTAAATGGATGTAAACTATATCTATAACAAGTTGGGCATGAAAAATATATGTGCTACAGGCTCGTGGGGAGTGTTAAAAATGTAAATAGTCAATAGTCATAGTCAAATATTGATAGTTAATAGTCAAAAGTGTAAATTTATTAGCTTTTATTAGTTTTCCTTATTTAGATTCTTACCACTTGTATAAATACCTAGCTAATCAGTAATAATATAGAAGAACATTTTACAATCTCTCTATTATTCTATATAGTTTCTTAATCCATTTTACAATTTATGTGTTCCATTATTTATTAGGTTTTGGATTTTCTATCTTGTTGAACATGTGCGAACGAATAAACTTCTGGAAATCTTAGGTGTTTCTCGTGCGATATTAGTGTGCCCTTACAAAGGGAAGTTTAAGTATCGGTGTCATATCAGCTTCTTTGTAAAACCCATAAATGTTCATCCCAACTTTGATCATTCAATATTACACTATGTTGAAATAGTTAACTATGGTGCATGGCAATTGCAATTATATGGATGGTCTATTACCAGTCGATGTATGCCTCGTTCATATATATCATGATTTGCATTTTTGTTTATGCAATTTGTGCCTGCAAAAAATTCTAAATTGCTTCCACTAAATTATTGCAATCAACTCATCTGCCTTTTATTAGTTGGTAAAGAAACAACGTTCTTTTGTATGGCCACATTCTCCTTCGTAGCAACTTCCTGATTAAAATAGAAATAAAACAGTGTTAACAAAATTCGAAAAGAAATAAAGGTTAATGCTATGATTTACCTCAATTTGTTAGATATGTAATTATCTTGTTTAGGAAATATATTATTTGATTGATTTGTAACTATCACATTAGCATAATTATAGGCATAATTATAGGGCTTGTCTTTTTTTTTGTAAACTCTTAGGTATTTATACTCCCCTTGATCAATAGAAATCCTCAAGGGTTCTAACACAATTATCTTATTGTCTTCTGGTGCAACGGTTGCAGTCATGTCATAGTTCTGAACATTATCAAGCTGATTCGAGCAATCTACCTGAATAAGTTTCTCCACCTATTCTTTTTCTTCTATTACCTCTCATGCTATTTCCATCATTGCATTAGAAGTATTATCAATTGTAGCATTTGGTTGCTCAGGCAAGGCTGGTACTTTCCTGACATCTCTATTCTTGTAGCGAGCTTCAAAGAAAGCTATCTTTTGAGCAGCAAAACTAGGCGTAAAAGTTTGCTCAACTTCTTCCAAGTAACAATTGTGAGAGAAAATTGACCACTTTTCCCAAACTAAAGAGTCAGACATGAATCTTTCAAAAGAGATTAATTCGTTGAGGGCTTGAAAATACCGTTATTTTCGTTAATCTCTGAGAAGAACCATTTTTTCATTTGGAATAAAGCAATGATTAATGAAAAAAGGTTCTTATCGAAGATTAATGGAAAGAACTGTATTTTCGAGCCCTAATAGAATGAATCTCCTTTAGAAGATTTATGTCTGAATCTTTAGCTTAGAAAAAGTGATCAAATTTCTCTCACAATCACTCTACTCGAAAGAAGTTGAGGAATTTTTTTACGCCTGGTTTTGTAGCTCAAAAGAATACTTTCTTTGAAGATCTCTACAAGAAGAGAGCTTCATGAAAGCATTAGCCTTGCCTAACCAACCAACCAGATGCTATAGTTGAGAATACTTTTGATCAACAGAGGTAATAAAAGAAAAGTAAGAGGTGGAGAAACTTATTTTGGTAGAACACTCGAAGAAGCTTGATAATGTTGAGAACTATAACATGACGGCAACTGTAGGGGCGTATACAGGGGGCCAGACTCGTTTGGCCACCGGAACCACCACCGTGACCAGGGGTGGTTCTGGCCCCTGTCTCTGAAAAATATTGATGGGGTGCTGAATTAGCACCTCCAAAATTAGTCCAGCCTTTTAGGTTTTCTCTAAATCCAAATTTCTAATTTTTTTTAGTCTGTTAGGCTGTCTTTATATCCAAATTTCTATTTTTTTGGCATGTTACGCCCTCTAAATCTAAATTTCTAAATTTTTTATCATGTTAGCCTCTATGTAAGTCCAATTTTTTTGAGAAGTTTTACATTGATACTTAAAAATTGGTTTTTGACCACTTAGATTATAACATGTATAAATACAAAAAATATTTGAACAAATTCGATTTAAAATTTTTATTTAATTTTACATACGCACATGTAAAATCGGACTCCAACCGATCAATCCTGTATTCATCACTGGACAACCATACCAAAGGGTACTGAGGATTGCCTCACATATTTAAGGAGCCATATAAATTCCTCATTTAGCAATGTAGGATGTCTAACACGCCCCCCTCATGCCCAATTCATTTGGTGCGTGACGCTAATATCAGCGGGAGTCCCAACATTGAACAATGACTCTGATATCATGTAAACAAAGGTCTAACTCGCCTCAAAAGGTACCTCAAAGGGTAAGGATTGCCTCATATATTTAAGAAGTCATATAGTTTCCTCGTTTAGTAACATGGGATGTCTAACAGTATTAACCTTTATTTCTCTGTGAATTCCGTTAACATTTTAAATCAAGAAGCTGTTGTGGAGGAGAATTTGGCCATACAAAAGAACATCGATTCTATGCCAATTAATAAAAGGCAGATAAGTTCATTATCGAAATCATCAAGTTAAAAGTAGAGCTTCCAACACATTTCCTTTTTGCATATATCTTGCTACTGCTTAATTGGATAATATTTTATTCTCCATAATTTCCCACAACAAATAGTTTATATATATATATGATAAGGTGTAAAAATACCTTGACATTTATCTTCAGGAGCAATTTTACACTTAACATAAATACGTCTTAATGACCAATGGTTAACGATGGCTCTGATGGGTGGTTTTGCTAGGATAGGCAATAATGAAGGAGGGTAGACTCCTTACACTTTTCTTTTAAAATGATGCAATTTTACCCATAACATTGATAGCCAAGATCGATTTTACTCTTAATGTTGGTAAGTTGGGTCAATTTCAGACAACATTATAAAACACGAATGTTTAGTTCCTTATTTTGCACCAATTGCAAGTAAGTTGACTAAAAAAAAATCATATTTTTTTGTGATTTAATAATACATTTTGAGATTAATATTTTTAAACTTGGCGAAATATTTGAATTTTTTTTGTCCAACTCGTACAAAATACAGTAAATTTTTTTTTAAAAAAGATTTAAAAAATAATTCACGTTTAGTCATATGTTTGTGACCTGTTACTAGTGATCTCTTATGTTGATAGAAGGAAGTGTGCCCAGATATTAGTGCCTTATATCCCTTAAACTTGTTAGGCACATGATTCTCGAGATTAGACGTGATTATGACAACGAATGAATCCTTACCTTGGCCTAGGGAGACTTTATGAATCAAGCTCCTCGATACATAGTCTGAATGGAAATTAGACAAGCCTAGGCATATCAGTACTATAAAATTTTATCTATTTTCCTTTTCCCAAGATCCGTCAATCGTTATTTCATATAAAGAGGGATTAAACATATGTACATTGGTTGACGAACTATCTACTGTTATAAACGAAGTGCCCACCTGGATATCGTGTTAATCACGAACACAAACAAAAACAAAACTAAAACGTTAGTAATCAACTAAGATAACAACCAAGTGTAGATTGCCTCTAACGGTATCCACACGAATTAAGAAACGAATGAAAGGAAAATATAATTTTGTCGAATGAGAGACGAGAAGAAAATCTTATTCTTCAATTGTATTGGTCGAATTCTATAGGCTAGGGGGTCTATTTATAGTCTTTAATTTATTGAATCCTAATCCAATTAGGTTTATTTAATTAGATTTCTAATCACATTAGGTTTTCTAATTAGATAATAAAATGCATTTATCAAATATTATCCATATCAAATATAATTATATTTAATAAATACTATCCTAATCTCATTAGAATATTCGATTAGGTTAGGATAATAATATAGATGTATAATCACATTATACTATCTAATTAATATTATCCCTTTAATTGATTTAACCATCAATATAACTTAATTATATTCATTTAAATAAATCAATTAATTCATCTAATTAGTTTACTATTTTATTTATTTCTCTCTCTTTAAATTACTATTCAGTCCTCCGCTCTTAATTTTGGATGTGACTCATTAGGTTCTTACCGTAGCCAGCCGTATATGTTTATTTAAATTAATTTAACCGAACTAATTTAATCCTAAACATATTACGGAATGAGTGTGCAGACTGTTTTATCATAATCGTCACATTCCCCTAGAGCGATAAGAAGTCAGGTTGATTCCAACGTTTAGCTTTCAGTATTAGGTCCAGTATAATATGATCTTTCATCAGCTATATCCTTAGACGAATCTGTAACTATGGAATATGTCAAGTTACATATAATGAGACGTCTGTTTTACTTGTTCAGATATAATTAACTTTGAATAGATAGGTTAAGTGAAATCTTCATTTCTGCTCTTTAACTCTATCACCTTGCAAGGATTTCAGTTAATTCTTCCACAAGAGGCTCATGGATATATCTTATATCTATCAGAAGTGACGAATGCTCAATCTAATATTAACTATCTTGCAATTACTTTATGTGATACCTAACCCTGCTCTCACACACCCTAGGGCCCCCTGTAACAGATCGTGCTTGTACAAAATCAAAGCATCACACTCCATAATCCAGAATCACTAATTAATGTTTATTTGAGTATGAGGATTACTTATACCTACTAATACCATTTGAGATGAAACAGGTGACGTTAGATAAATCCATCCATCCTGTTATCTCAAGTCGAGTCCCCAATCCTAATTAACTCATTTACAAGATCCGTGTACCTATCTAGATATCTCCATATCCAAAGCTTGTGAGATCAACTCTCTAATCACAACAGAAGATATTATTACATGCAAGTCTCAGCAGTATTATGTTAATCCCATAAACACATTACTTGACTTGGGGTTGTTTTAAGTTTATCGGTTTATTATAAAATTCAGTCTCACTTCGTGCTTGTATGAACGCTTTATGATCACTTAAATAAACTTTGAGATTTTTTTATTTAACTTAATTAGTTCTGATAAAAGATGAATGCATTTATATAGTTAAACGTACTATACCTTATAAAACAAACGATAACGAACGATTCATTTACAACTAGTTTATATCATACAACAATTGACTATAGGACATTAAACCTTAACATAGTCGTATTGTTGTATTTTGCTAATGAGATACCACACACTTCAGCTTAAAGGGATTGTTAAAGTGTGAATAGATGTAAATTGTCAATAGTCATACTTGATAGTCAAAATGTGTAAATTTATTAGCTTTCTTAATTTAGCTGTTTACTACCTGTATAAATACCTATAACTAATTAGTAATAACATAGAAGAACAATTTTCAATCTCTCTATTGGTTTTTATATATATGGTATCAAAGCCTAGTTGGATTCTCGACATGTGTTTTTGTTCTTTTGGGTTGCATTTCCCAAAAGAATAAAAACATGAGAGGAAAGAGTTAAACGCTGATTTCTCATATCACATAAGAGCCTATCATTTGTTATCTAAGATTTTTTTATTGGAGTTGAGTTTTTTAAAGTGATGGAATTTTTTATAACTTGAAGGCTAGTGTAGAGTAGAATTTCTCCATTTCTTTGGATAGAATTGTGCTAATATTCCATTGATTAGTTGGATATTAAAACATGCTTTCTTACATAGGGACCTTCAAGAAGAAATTTACATAGAGAAACCATGTGGGTTCGTTGCTTAAGAGGAGTATGGAAAAGTTTGGTATCTCCATATGGGTTGAAACAAAGTCCTCAAGCATGGTTTGGGAAGTTTAACCACCCGATTTTTTTTGTTTTTGTTTTTAGGTCGAGTTTTCCCAGAATTTATTATCTGCCTTTTGAGCAGTGTTTTGGTTTATGGGTTGAGTTTTCCCAAAATTTATTCTCTGTCTTATGAGTAGTTGGTTTCTGGATTGAGTTTTCCCATAATTTATTATAAGTGAGCAGTGTTTTGGTTTCTAGGTCGAGATTGCTTGGAATTTATTGTCTACATTGCGAGCAGTGTTTTGGTTCTTGCGTCAAGTTTTCCCATAATTTATGATATTCCTTGTCTGAAGTGTTTTAGTTTCGGGTCTAGCTTTTCTAGAATTTATTATGTTCGTGAGAAGATAGAAAAGAACAAAATTTCTGCAAACTATATCGGAGCTGATGGGCAACATTTGAGAATTCTTCATTAAAACCTTAAATGAGGTTGCGGTAAACTATATTTGTAACAAGTTGGGTATGAAAAATATATGTGTTCTATGCTTGAGGGGAGTGTTAAATGTGAATAAATGTAAATTGTTCTCTAGTCATAGTCAAATAGTCATAACAGTTAAAAAGTGTAAATTAGCTTTTATTAATTTTCCTTGTTTAGATTTTTACCATTTATATAAATACTTAGCTAATCAGTAATATAGAGAATAACATTTTCCAATCCATCTATTATTCTTTATAGTTTCTTACTCCATTTTACAATTCATGTGTTCCATTGTTTATTAGGTTTTAGATTTTCTATCTTGTTGAACATATGTGAACGAGTAAACTTCTGGAAACCTTGGGTACTTCTCGTGGGATATTAGTGTGCCCTTACACATGGAAGTTTAGAGATCGGTGTCATGTCAGCTTCTTTGTAAACGCATAATTATTGTTCACCCCAACTTTCATCATCCAATATTACACTATGTTGAACTAGTTGTCCACAGGTCCGTGCACACGTCCGACCCGCCCGTGTCCATTGGGATGGATTTGGATAATGAAAATTGATCATAGGCCTAGTCCAGTCCAGACCTACGAAAGCCCATTATTTTTTAAGCGGGCTTGTGATTGATAAAAATAGCACGGACTGGTCCAGTCCGGCATGCGTATTAATATTAATTATTAATTTATATATTAAATATTTAATTTTAAGTATGAATTTTATTTTTTATAATTAAAAATTATGTATATATATTTAGGTGGTTTATATAGATTGAGTTTGAGATTTGATTTTTAAACCTGAACCCAGTCCGATTCGAACCTGTCTAAATTAATAATAGATTGAGCTTGAATTGAGCATTTGTACATAAAAACTCAATAGATCCGATCCGAACACAGTCCAACCCAACCCATGGACAGGTTTAGGCATCCTAGTGATTGAATACATGTGATTTTTACAAGTTCAACATGTTAAATTGACTTTAACCGAAATCAACTAATGGAGGACAATAATGGAATCTGAAAATGGACGGTCACGATTTAATCACAACTTAACAAAAAAAAAATTATCTCGTCCTCATAATCATCCATTTCCGGGGCTCTTGGGTTGTAACTCATCAATTATTTTTAGAATTTCAGTTTTGATCGGAAAAGAAAAACCATTCAGAGATTTTGAAAGAAAAATATGAAAATAGCAAAAAAAAAAAAAAAAAAAAAAAAAAAAAAAAAAAAGTTAATATGGGGACGGTAACCAATAAAATAGGAACAATATTTCATTTTACTCTCTCAAGAAAATCTCCCATTCATCTGTGTATTAGATAATATATCTGAACTAAAAATATGCATAATTATCAGTTAGCATAATAATGGGTAAATTACACCCATGACCATTGAACTTTACATATTTTAATATTATTGCCACTGAACTTTAATTCTTAATGGTATGACCACTGAACTTTACACTTTTTAATATCAGTGACCACTCAACGCCTCAAAACGACCGTTGACAGCTTCAAAATAAAAAAATTCGAAGAGTTAAGGATAATCTAAGGAACTTTAATTCTTGAAAATTTTCGTTTTGAGGTCATTTAGATATTGTTTGGTTAGGAGAAACTGTAAATTTTTAGAGAGAGAAAGATCCAAAAAAAATGTGATTTTGGAAAATAACAAATTCCGATTCATGGTAAATGTCTTTCTGAACAACTTTAATTATTGAATATTTTCGTTAACGGTCATTTTGAGAAGTTAGTTAAAGTTGAGCGGTCATCGGTGTTAAAAAGTGTAAAATATAACCCCAAAGTATCTCTTACCCATCATAACTCTTTTATATATTGAAAAATATTATTGTTTTTCAGATATAAAGTGTGAGATTTGAACTCAATCTTTAATTTTTCAACCATTGAACTACTTTATTCTTATTGATTACAGTTCAATTTATTCAATTTTTAGACATGTGATTTATTAAATTTATACTTTATTAAATTTGTATTAATTTTGTTTTATGTATTGATTCTTAAAGGGTAAGGGTACACGAGTATCGCGAATTAAATGGAACGGGTATGTGATGCAAAAAGTCTACACGTTAGGATAACGGGAGCGATATAGATAATTAAAAAATAAACGGGTAATGGTTTGTAATTAGCACTACCCATGAGTATCATACTCATTGCCATCCCTAGACATGTCCACGAGGCTGAGTACATGTCCGATCCGTCCAGGCCCGTGTCCCTTGGAGCGAGCTTGGACAATGATAATTGATCATAAGCCCATGCCCACTAAAGTCAGTCTATTTTTTTGGGCGGGCTTCAGATTGATAAAAACAGCACAGGTCGGTCCAATCCGGTCCGTCTATTAATATTAATTATTAATTTATATATTTAATATTTAATTTTAAGTATAAATTTTATTTTTTATAATTAAAAATTATGTATATTTTTTAGGTGAGTTTATATAGGTTGGGTTTGATATTTGATTTTTAAACCCAAACCCGCCTAAATTAACAGTGGATTGGGCTTGGACTGAGTATTTGCACATGAAAACTCAATAAATTTGATCCGATCGGAACCCGGCCCAACCCAACCCATAGACATGTTTAGATATCCCTAGTGATTGAATACATGTGATTTTAATCTAAAGATTGAAGTCTACAAAAATTTATGGCGTAAACTATACGTAACCCCCTGAACTTGTCACTTTTAGTCATTTTGCCCTCTGAATTTACAGGACGATCCATTTGCCCCTTCAACTATTTAAAAGTGGTATTAGCAACCCCCTATTTTCATTATAACGGAAACAATTATGACATTTCTCATTGCAAGCACCAAGGTCATAATAAAAAGAGTTGTACACTACTAAAATAAGCTGCAAATGAGGTTAGTATAGATAATACACAAGTTTTTTTTGTAAAAATTACATATATGGTTATGCACTACTAAAACAAGCTGCAAATGAGGTTATATATATGCAGACTGGTTCCAATACTTCCATAAACACTTGTACTAATGTTGGAATTTCATTTTGTTTCCGTTATAATGAAAACAGGGGGTTGCTAATATCACTTTTAAATAGTTGAAGAGGCAAATAGATCGTCCCATAAATTCAAGGGGCAAAATGACCAAAATTGACAAGTTCAGGGGGCTGCATATGGTTTACGCCAAAATTTATTTTTACAAGTTCAACATGTTAAATTGACTTTAACCGAAATCAACTAATGGAGGACAATAATGGAATCTGAAAATGGATGGTCACGATTTAATCACAACTTAACAGAAACCTCAATCCAAAACCCTAGTCATATATATACGTAACATCCCCATTTCTCAGGTGCCTCTCTTGCTCAGAACCCTAATTGCAGCTTCGCCTCTTCACTCCATTCCTTCCTTACTCCGCCGATTCTAAATCTGAAAGTAATCTCTCTCAATCGCTCTCTAACCATTTAATTTAATTTCTCTCTTATCCGTATATGCATTGTAGAGATACTTATACTGTTGATTTTTATTGTTTGAGCACAGAAATGAAGGTTGTCGCCGCATATTTGCTCGCCGTCTTGGGAGGAAACACCAGTCCTTCAGCCGAGAACTTGAAGGATATCCTCGGATCTGGTACTTTTTATGCAGCTTCTCCGATTGAATGCATAGTCTTTTTTAATTATAGTCTCCTAATCGATGTGACGATTATTGAATGCTGAATCGTTATCATTTATTTGTTTTTATTTGTGTTTTGATTCTTTTGTTTGTTTGTTAAAACGTGAAGTTGGGGCTTTTGAGCTTATATTACCATTGACGCGAAGCTTAAGCTGTATTATGGTGTTTGGTGTGGTCAACTAATATTTATTCTTTTGGGAATTAGTGTTGGGGTTTTTTTTAGTATATTTGTCTTGTATTGATTGTTCAAAATTTCATGCCATTTATGATTTAGAACAATTTCTTCAAAAAATTATCTGTGAAGCGGAAGTTCTGAACTTGTTTGTGTTTATAGCTCATGATAATTAGTTTGTGACCTTGCTAGGAAGTGTTTTTTTTGTTGAATAGCTTCATTCTTAAACTCGGTTTGCATTCGGCTATGTGGAGATGCCAGAACGGTCTATTGTTTATCACACTTTTCACTGCCAGTCCGCAAGGGTGAATGATACCCAACATTCTTGTGCTTGATTTTAGGCATAGAACCCATGATCTTGTTACACTGTTTTTTTTGTCAAATTGCCTTTTCATAGCTCATGATAATGAGTTTGTGACCTTGCTAGGAAGTGTTTTTTTTGTCGAATAGCTTCATTCTTAAACTCGGTTTGCATTCGGTTATGTGGAGATGCCAGAACGGTCTATTGTTTATAACACTTTTCACTGCCAGTCCGCAAGGGTGAATGATACCCAACATTCTTGTGCTTGATTTTAGGCATAGAACCCATGATCTGTAGTCAATTTGATTTCGTGCTTGATTTTTTGTTCAAGATAGCATTTCTCTATAATGTGTAGAGCTTAGCCAATTATTGGAGTCCATGTCAGAAAGCCATATAATTCAAGTTTCAGTTTCTGTTATGAATTGAGTAACAAAATGTTTGCCTCATTCATTCTAGTACTCTTCCAGCACGTATGCCCCTATGTATTTAGTGTATTCTTCTGCTCTATGATCATGATCAATCATATGAAAACACAGAATGACATTATTAGTGTTGTACAAGAAAAGGTTATTAGAAATTAATGATCGTTTTTTACTTGGAATTGCAGTTGGATGTGATGCTGATGAAGACAAGATTGAGTTATTGTTGTCTCAAGTTAAAGGAAAGGATATCACCGAATTGGTTGCTGCTGGTAGGGAGAAATTAGCTTCAGTACCATCAGGTGGTGGTGGTGTTGCAGTTTCTGCCGCAGCAGCCCCTGCTGCTGGTGGAGGTGCTGCCCCAGCTGCTGAGGCCAAAAAGGAAGAGAAGGTTGAAGAGAAAGAAGAGTCCGACGATGTAAGCTATTGCTTGCAAAATTATTCCGTTTCTGTTGAGTTTGCTTTCATCAAATTAAGTATTTTTCGCTTACTTGAATCTGAATTTCT
Source organism: Euphorbia lathyris (assembly GCF_963576675.1). NCBI lineage: Eukaryota > Viridiplantae > Streptophyta > Magnoliopsida > Malpighiales > Euphorbiaceae > Euphorbia > Euphorbia lathyris. Next base: position 11,874,782 of record NC_088912.1, read on the forward strand.
CTGCAGGATATGGGATTCAGCCTTTTCGACTAAGAGATTTGGCAATTGTTTACGTTTGTATCAAGATGTTATTTTATCTTTTTTATTAGCTCTTTTTTAGTTTGAAATTACAAGTTTTTGGATGTGATTCTTGAAACTTATTGAATTTTGGATTAGATAATGAAGATTGAGATCTAAATTATAATTTCTACTATTTAATCTGCCTGTTGGAATGTTTGCCCCTATTATATTCTCTCTTGTAAGTCCTATTCAGAACCCCAAATGGGTTTTTGGTTGGGATTGAGATGGGAGTTAAAAATTTGTCTCTGCTTCGGGTTTAAATCCTCGTTTAACATTTTCGGTGAAGTGCAGATCTCTAACCTGTATAATAGTACGAATCTGATCTCTCATGCGGGGTTAGAGTTTTGCGAAGAGATAACAACCCAATTTAGTTGAAATGCCGGCCTCAATGCAAAACTCTAAATTGGGTCGCCTTCTCTAACCCGTAAGAAGGCAAGGTCAAGGTGGCATCTAACTAGTGTGTACGTTTAGTCATCTAAAATTTCACATTTAAGCTCAAACAGTAAACATCTGCTCTATCTGTGTAATAGTCACAGTTCAAAATGAAGGTTGCTTGAACTAGGTCCTATCTAGACGCTTGAAATCGAGAATCCGTCTTGTTTTTCTACAATTAGTTCTTAAGGCGTTTTATAGACTTTTAAGTGATTTTTAGGAGTTTTTATATTAATTACCCGATCTTTCATGTCACTCGGAGGACCTCCAATTCACATTTGGACAAGTGTATGGTGATTTCACGTAATAATTAGAATAGTGGAGTCTTTTATAATAATTGTGGATCTATATTACACGTGTCAAAATACGTATGGGAGGTCCTCTATTTGACATGGACAACTGAGTGCTTCTAATAATTTGCCGATTTTCAGCTGCTTGGGTTCTGCATCGGGACCGCTTAGACCGTTTAGGTACCTGCTTTATTATAATTCACTTTTAAGTTGTTTCAGTGATATTGTAGTTAAAACGTTGATTTTTTTACAATTTTAAAGATATATGTTACAAATATACGTGTTTTTCTATATTAAATGATTTTATATCATTATTTTTAGATAGTATAATACATATTTTAATTGAATTATACAATAATTTATTGATTAATAAATAAAAAAATATAAAAATTAAAATCTGACTAATCCCCGACTAGCACCTAGTGTTTTTTACAACCTTGGAACTAATAGTTGAACAAGTAATAACTTCATTTTTAATCTATTTTTGAATTATCTAATAACATTCTAAGATGTGTGGAACATATCTTTTGCATTTAATTTACTTTTTTGCAACCGAGTGATCAATTGATTACATTTTATACAAGCTCAAGGAGAAAATTGAACATTTTATGCAAGTTGTGGGGCTATCAGAACATTTTGAAAGTTCAGGTGCCAATCAGGCTTTTTGGACAAGTTCAAGAGGCAAATAATGTATTAAGCCTTTTGCTCTTGCTTCTCAAATCGAGTCATTAGTTATTGACATCGTCACTGTCACTTTCTCAGGTCTACTTTCCTTCTTCCTTGTTTTAGTTTTCGTTTTTAACTCCAGATTTTTACTTTTTCTTGTTAGTTTGAAATCTATATACCTTCTTAAACTTTTTTTTCTATTTTTTTATTTGATTTACTCCTGTTAGCTACATTTCTTTATTTTATTCTTTTTTTCGCTCTTTGCAAGAGCCAAAATATTTCATCTACTCCGTATACATGTACGTGGTTGCAAAAACAGAAATGATTCAGATCCAAATGTCCGGAATAGCCTAAATGATGAAAGATAGATTACATCGGTTTTTTCTTCAATGGGATTCGACTTATGAGAGTGATATGATTTCTATATTTGTTGTATTTGTACTTTTTATGGTTTTTATTACTTTCTGTAGTATTTTCTTCCATTTATGGATTTGTACTGGTTATAACCTATATGGATGAGAGTCTTCATTCCTCTTTATTTTTGTACTATAGTACTGTTAAGTTAATGAAATGATATATAGCATTTTTATAATAAAAATAACTTATTATCTATTAAAAAAAAGCATATATACTTTATAAATATAAAATAAATAATTTGTCTAATATAAAAATAAATATTTGGAAATTCAGAGTATATTATCAATGGAATTATATGAATATATAAAATTTATTAGAAAAAATACATGTATTTTATGATTATATAAGGCTTAATACATCATCAGCTCCCCGAACTTGTCCATAATAGTAGATTTGCTCCCTGAACTTTCCAAATGTCTCACCAGCTCCCTAAACTTGCTTATTCTGTAACAACTAAATACAAAAACCATAATACTAATTCGGGTTAAGGTGCAAAAATATCCATAAAGTTTTGGGGCCAGAGTAATTTTACCCCCAACGTCTAAAATGGTGCAATTTTACCTCTAACGTTAATAGCCAAGTTAGTATTATGGACAAGTTCAGAAAGTTGGCGATGTATTAAGCCATTATATAACTATTTTTCTTTTTAATTCCTTGTGCGGTGGGAATAAAGTCCAAATTAGTTTTTAAACGTTGTTTTAGTGCAAATATCCTCATATTTAAAAAATAATTAAATTTATTTTTCAATATTTCCACACTAAAACTATATCGGGTTCAAATAATTAATTTTAGATCCAAGTAACGAAATCCATAAAATGACTTGATGCGAACAAAGAATCCCCACATGGCGAGAATAAGGATTGTTTCGTCCCCCGCAAGCAAGACAGAGATATGAGTATCTCTGCCTCTAGAGAATCTCGACACGTATTCCTGATATGCCCTCACAAAGATCCTCACACATTCCTAGATTAATTATCAATTGCATTCTTTCTTTTTGCCGCTCAACTGAAATTTAATGTTATTATTTGTCATAATACTATTCGAAATGCCAAAATGGAAAAAAATAAAATAGCTATTTTATACATATTAGAAAAGCAATGAAACGAGAAATATGGATCCTCATCAGAGTCCCTGCTGGACAAGAAAAAAAAATTGTTCCCACTTAAGTTTCAGAGACAAGGATAGAATACAAGTCGGGGAGCAGAGATGGGGAATGTAATCCCCCCTCGCTCCATTTACATTCCTAACAGAGACATTGATCTTGTATAACTATAACTTATAAATATGGCAAAAAGCATCATTAGGCTCCTGGTTTTTCATTTTTTGGTTCGTTAAGTCCTTCATTTTTTATTTAGATACATTAACGATGTGATCATTTATTTTTGGTCTCATTAAGCCCTTGATGACCAAAAAATAATAATTTTGAACATAAAATTCGGTTAACAGACTGTTATTCATTGTACCTGCATTTAGTATTTGTATTTTTAACTGTTTGAAAGCAGTTTTGGATGTGCAACGTGTCTATAAGAAAACTGTACAAACCTTAGTTCAAACTGTAATTTTTTTTTAATAATTTCAAATACAGATAAAGTTAATAACGTATTTTTAACATAATTAGATGTTCATAACTTACTAATTTTCTCATCAAGGGCTTAATGAGCAAAAAATAAATGATCAGAGACTTAATGTATCCAAATAAAAGATGAAGGGCTTAATGAACCAAAAAATAAAAGATCAAAGGCCTAATGATGCTTTTTGCCTATAAATATTATACTTATTAATAGAAATAAAAAAATTCTGGCGATAAGTTAGTATTTAATGACATTTTTAACGATCTAAAAAAACTTCATATACACATATTAGCTATTAATACAGAGCATCTCCAACAGTCTCTTAAGTTGGCTCATAAGTTAAAATTTAAGGAGGGAGAATGAAAAATCAACTCCAACAGCCTCTTAGTATCTCCTCAAATCACTAAGAGCCTCACCATCCTCTCTATTAATAGGGAGCCTCTCTCTCCACCTCTTACCTCTAAATTTATTTATTTTTTATTAATAATTTATTATTAAGGAGTCTCTCTCCTCACACTATTGGTAAATATATAAAAATAATAATAATTTTAATGATAAAATAATAAATATCGAGTGGATACAAAGAGTATTGTTGGAGATGATATAGCTTAATCACTCTTAAATCACTAAGAGTCAATTATTTATAATATTTTTAGAGAGTGCTTTAGAAATCTCCTGAAGATGCTCTAAGAATATAAACAATGAAAAATATTCTTTAAATCTTTATTAATACAAAAAAAAAAATAGTAATTAGAGACAAAGTAGTCTTTTTAATATAGATATTTCAATCCTCTATTTCAAACCAAATCTCTAAAAAATGGTAAAAACCTCTAATTTATCTAAAATAATCTCTCTAGTTTTATCTAAAACGTTAGTTTTTGCCCATCGACAAATATATCTCCTATTTATCCAAAATGTAACTACCTCCATTTCATATTACATGTCTATTTAGAGATTCTTTTTTGTTTCATATTACATGTCATTTTATATAACCAGTACATGTTAAGTCATTTTTTCTCCGTTATAAAACGCGAGTTTACAAAAATTGATTAGAATAATAGACTTATTATAGAATACATAAATATTGGAATCAATAAATAAGAGACAACAATGTCTTTTTTTCAATATCCTTAATTTCTATAAAACTCTTTTTATGAAACGGATGGAGTAATATTTATCTCCGAACTAATATTTGGTAACATTTACATTTTGGTGTATCAAAATTGGTGAAATGCATCTCAATTACTGTAGATAGTAAGTTACGACTATTGTTAAATTCTTAGGGATCGGATTTTGGGTAAATTACACCCATGGCCACTAAACTTTATCCATTTTAACATTGTGGCTATTAAACTTCAATTTTTAACGATATAACCACTAAACTTTATACTTTTTTAACCACTGAACTTTATACTTTTTTAACATCAATGGCCACTCAACTTTAACTAACTCCTCAAAATGACATCTAATGACCTCAAAATGAAAATATTCAAGAACTAAAATTGTTCAGAACAACATTTACCACAAAACCACATTTTTTATTTTCTAAAATCACTTTTTTTGGACTCGAAACAAGCTCAAAGCTCGGCTCGAACTCAAGCTCTGTAGCAAGTTCGGCTCGGTTCGGGCTCAAGCTCGTTAATTTTATAGCGAGCCGAACTTGAGTAGGTCAAAGATCGACTCGGCTCGGCTCGATTACAGCCCTAACCCTACACAGGCAAAATTAGCATTACATTAATATTTTTTTGGATAAATAATTCATTAGTCCTTATATTTTTAAATAGCACTATATAATCCTTGTATTTTAATAAAACATTACAAGATTAGCTTTTATTTTAGAGATAAAATAAAACCAGAATAGACCTATGATTTTTGAAATAATATCAATTTAGACTCCACGTACAAAATAACACAAATATAGGCTTAACGTTTAAAAAATGATACCAATTTAGGCCTCGATAACAGAACATGACACGTCATTCATATTACTCCATTAAGTTCTTGATAAAACTTATCCCTTTAGTCCTTGTAAAACAAAAGTTAATAATATATTGTTTAGTCGTCGTATTTTAATAATACATTATAAGGTCCTAAATTGTTTAATAATTCAAATATTTGAGAAACTAAAATGTTAAATAGAACAAAAATTAAAGATTTTATAATGTTCTATTAAAATACGAGGATTAAAGACTAATAAATTAGGGTTAAGATGCAAAAATACCCCTAACGTTTTGGATCAAGAGCAATTTTATCCCTAAAGTCTAAAATGGTGCAATTTTAACGTTGAAAGCCAAGAGCAATTCTACCCTATAAATTGGATCAATCTAAAAAATAAATCATCAAACTGTCTTCTCCGTCATGAATCTTGTCATCTACGTTTTACACATACATTATTTTATATGTTGGGATGTGAAAAATAATAAAAAAAAATATACTATCTTTTGTACGAATTGGACAAAAAAATTCAAAAAATTCACTGCATTTATAAATATTAATCTCCAATTCTATTATTAAATTATAAAAACATGAAATCCTTTTTTAGAAGGAATTGATATGTAATTGGTGCAAAGTAAGGAACAAAAATATCCATGTTTTGTAATATTGTCTAAAATTGATCCAAATTATCAACATTAGAGGTAAAATTGTTCTAGACTACCAACGTTAGGGGGTAAAATTGTATCATTTTAGACGTTAGGGGTAAAATTGCTCCTGACCAAAACCGTTAGATCTAAGCTTATTAAATTTAAATCTTAGGATGCTTTGCATCTCCACTACATGATCCTAATAAACTTGGATCTAACGGTGAATGACCAAATTCAAATTTGGTCATCCAGGTCCAGGTGAACACTACTGTGTTTTTCTAATCTCTCTATCTTTAAGCATGATAATATTTCCTACATTCTCCCTAAACCCATGTAGAAAATCAATTGAAAAGGGAAAAAATGCAGCAAATTTCGGGAATACGAGAAGAAACTCATAAACAAGAGAAATTCTACGGTGTACCAGATGCAATAAACCGACGGATGCAATAAACCGACGAATGCAATAAACCAATACCACTTCAACGGAAAATGATTGATGTACAGGAAAAAAATTGTACAATTGTCACATTACGACATTAAGGGATCATGATAGATTTTCTCAAACAAAAAAAGGTTCGATGACAACGGACTTACTTGAAACACGATCTTCATCAACACGACCAAAAGACATTAAGATTGTATTACCAGTGACAGTACGCACCTCGGCTAAGATTTGGGAACAGTTACATTCAGAATTTTTACATCTTGGTACGGTTTGTCTCCCTTGTCGGTCTTTACCTTCTCAATCAACTGCCAACAGTAATATCAATTCTTAATGTAGATTAGTATATTGATTGAGTTATTGGCAAACAAGCTATTTTGCATGATAAAAACGATGGATGGCCGTGATATCGGGCTATGTAATATGTTTCATGTTGGATAAAATTTGAGATATACCCCAAATAACGACATCCATGGCCCGTGAACTATAGTAGTTATGGCCGCTAAACTTTATGTCTAGATATAGAAAGACTTGAACTTTATATTATGGCTTAATACATCATTTGCCCCCTGAACTTGTCCAAAAAGCTGATTGGCTCCCTGAACTTTCAAAGTGTTCCGATAGCCCCATTAACTTGTATAAAATGTTCAGTTAACCTCCTGAACTTGCGCAAAATGTAATGACTTGATCACTCGGTTGCAAAAAAGTAAGTTAACTGCGGAAGATGTATTGCTCGAGTCTTAAAAAAAGTAAAACGACCAAAATCGGAGTATGCAGTTCTAATATTAGAGGAGACAAGTTGTATAGTTGAGCAAATAATATCTGCATTTTTAATTTATTTTTGAATTATGTAATAACATTCTAAGATGCGTGTAATACATCTTCCACATTTAACTTACTTTTTTGCAACCGAGTGATCAATTGATTACATTTTATGCAAGTTCAGGGGGTTAACTGAACATTTTATGCAAGTTCAGGGGGCTATGGGGACACTTTGAAAGTTCAGGGGCCAATCAAGCTTTTTGGACAAGTTCAGGGGGCAAATGATGTATTAAGCCTTAGTTGAAGTGTAGATATACCCAATTTTGGGCCCAAATAATAGTACATGGAGAAATTTTGAATCCATGTAACAAATTCCATAAAATGGGATTCTTACATGGGCCCAAAGGCTGGGAACACGGGTGTCACCTCTATAGGGTGATTTCACCTCTACGTATCCTTCCATCATCCACAAGGTGTTGATTGCACCCCAACAGATGAATGGTTGTGCATCTTATGATTTTTTTCGCCCCAACCTATGTCTTTTTGGCCTGGGTAGGAGCAAAAAAAAAAAAAAAAAAAAAAAAAACCTAGCCCATATAGCTAGGTTTATTTTTAGCACGGGAAACAGTCAGACTAAACTTCGCCACAACTTGGGCCCAAAATTGCTCCATGCTGGAAACATTATTCCTAGAATTTGGACCTTATCCCTAGAATTACCGAAATGATGAACTAGGCTAGTTTGTCTATATTATTGACTCTTTTCGTCTATGTAACAATAAATTATCATCGAACATGTTCGACCCTCATCATTTCGTTAATTTTTTTAATGGCTTTTTGTTGATTTGGACTTAATGTTACAATAATATAAAGCTCAAGGATTTCTATACCAAGAAATGAAGTTTAGAGACCATAATGTTAGTGGCTACAATTCAGGAGCCATGAATGCAATTCACCCACCAAGTAACAATGCTATGCAGTCCCCCCTGAGAACCTAAAAGCTCAGATTTGCCGCCTCAATATACAGATGCGGCTAATCATCTCTTACTTGAAAATAGAATTTTAACTCTCTCTCTCTCTCTATATATATATATATACACACACACATATATATATATATACACACGCGCGCTCATAGAGACACAGAGACACATGCAAGAGCACATTGCAGAGAGGAATAATAACCGATAGACAAAAGCATACAAATAATAAGCCTTTAACTTTTACCTGTACGACATCCATTCCCTTCACAACTCTACCAAAAACAGTGTGCTTATTGTCCAGCCATGGTGTAGCCACCGTGGTGATAAAAAACTGAGAGCCATTTGAGTTTTGGCCTGCATTTGCCATTGACACTGTGAATGGTCTGTCGTGTCGCAAGCTGTAGAGACGGACATTTCACTCGGTTACAGTTGTACATAGTAAAAATATGATGCAACATATTAGGAAGAACTAAGTAACACATATAGTATTAACTAGCTAGGTGATGAATAACTCCGTAAAAAGAATAACCAGAAACTGAACTATGCTATCAATTATTTCAGTCATAGTCCGACATCGAAATGCAACTTATCAAGGTACATTGCATGTCAGGAAGATTGATGTCATCATGGGAAGTATTCAGTCTAGAGGCGGTTCAAGGGGAGGATAACAGTTCAGCTTAAGACATTTACGAAATGTGCACTTTTGCTTTTGCCCATGTAGTGGAAAAGACATTACCAGATAATGTTAGGGTCTGTTTGTTATCAGTTCTATTTTTTATTATGTCTTGTAAGAAAGAAAAACAAGAGAATTTAAAGAAACAGGAAGAAACCACTTTATTTAAGATTTTTTTTTTGCAACTTGCATATTCCGAGTCGTTAAGCAAAAATAAGCATATCAGTTATAGGGTATTAGAGAAACAGAAATCATACTAAACAACCCGTTTACAAATCAGTCATCTATCTATTACATTTGGGTCATACATACGTCTGTTTATTATCTTAATTTCATTGAAATATCAGTAACAAGTTTATCCAAAATAAAAAGGGTGAATAACTTATTACTATTAGTCCCTACATTTTTATAGAACACATTGTTTAGTCCTTGTATTTTAATAATACATTGTAGGGTCCTTAACTTTTGTTTTATTCAAAAGTTTAGTCCCCCTTATAGAGGGAATAAACTGTTTAATAATTCAAATAATTGAGGGACTAAACTGTTGAATAGAACAAAAGCTAAGGACTTTATAATGTATTATTACAATACGAGGACTAAATAATGTGTTTACATAAGAATGTAGGGATTAATAAATTATTTATTTACCCTAAAAAGAATCAAGATATAATATGGAACTGTAAAACTTACCTTTTGTGAAACTCATCCTCAAACTCTCTTCCCCAAATGGACTGCCCACCGGTGCCATCCCCTAAAGGATCTCCAGTCTGTATCATGAAACCTTTGATGACACGATGAAAAATAAGATTATCATAATAGCCATTCCGACAGTGTGTTGTAAAATTCTCCACAGTTTTTGGGCATTCTTCAGGGTACAATTTCATGTGAATGTCACCCATCGTGGTATGCATAATCTGACAGAAAGCAGCAGGGATTAGATAATATGGCGAGAACAAGAAGACACTGCAAATCAAAAGGATATACAGAACAGCATAGCAGCTAAAATGACATGTTAATGAGAACTGTTCACAAAAGTAGAGAAGCAGAAAAAGTGCAGTTAAAAAAAACTAAGAAAACAGTAAGAGATTCCAGACAATGATACACTGGTAAAACATGATTAAATCTAATCAAAACAGCAGCACTGAAGGCAATGTATATAACACCAAGAAATTAATGCTGCCCTTCATACAGAAAAGAGGGGTGGTGTTAAGCAAGGCCTTTCAAAGGCTCAAAACCTATGACTGATGGCTATTTAAGAAAAGAAAAAACTACAAAATGACAAGAGTTTGATAATAAGGTAGCAATAAAAACAAAAATCTTTTGACACGATAGATGTTGAGAAAGAGAGTTCCATTTCTCCATATGCTATCGAACTTAAGAAAGGCCGAAGGGAGCAACCCAAAAACAGGTCACATCACAGTTGAAAAGCCAAAGTTGACCTTAAGAATGTACAACGAAAAAAGACTATAATATTCAGTAATAGCTCTTACAAGGGCTTGACCACCAGAAAATTAGGGATAATTACTACATACTACTAAAATAGAATTGCCAGAATTACCAAACTAGGAATTTCAAGAATGTCTTCTGTAAAGCTCTAAACAACTAGCATTTTTCTATGAATGACCTGCAAACTTGTTCCTTTGATTCAGCACCCTAGAACAAGCTATATGGTCTCTCCAACTATCTAAACACTTTTGAAAGCTAACTCAACTAGTACTAGGACTTCAAATTATCATTTTTCTTTAAGAAGTAAATCGGAGGGAAAAAAGGAATGTTCCCTGAGTATATCTAACCAAAACAAAAGCATTTGAAACGGATCCCAGTAATGGACACAAAACACAATTTACAGCAGAAAAGAAATAGATATTTAACCAAACAAAAACATTTATTCGCATTTCATATGTTCTGCTACACAATGATAAAAGAAATTTGATTGCTCTAATCACCAAGTTCAATGAAACGCATGGTGCAAACAATAAAGCTTACCACAATGTCAGGGAGTGATGTAGTGACTGATTTTCCTATATCTGATACAGACAATAGTTCATCTGCTGGAGGTTTTTCATTGAATACATCCCTTCCCTTGGTTGCATCTTCAGGTTCCTCAGGTTCTCTCCGGCTGATTTGACAGAAGACAAACACCAAAACATGTCATGCTTGATAACTAAGACAGCTCTGAAACCAAAATACCTCTATTCATGCGTTGAAATAACAACATAGCACAAAATAACAAGTCAAATTGACACATGTAAATGCTTGGACATCCATTTTAACTACTTCCTCGAAAAGGTTCTGAAAAGTATTGGACACATCCATTTTAATTACTTCCTCGAAAAGGTTCTGAAAAGTATTTTCACATTTCACTAACTACTAATGGTAAGTTTTTTTTACTATCAGCCAGTATACCATTTTATTTCAGAAGCAAGAGTTCAAGTAGTATATAATATGACCCGCTTTCAGGGTAAATGTATATTTTACCTAATTAATCAAATACAGCAAGAGAAATATATCATAAGAAAGCATACACTTTTAGCAGTAAACACTAGAAACATTTGTTTTTAATGTCTCTAACTATAAATTGGCCTAGATCAACCAAGTACAAAATGAAATAAGCTCATGCCACCTGTAGCAGAATCAACAGAGAATACTGATATGAAATGCTAACTGAGGCATAATTTAACATAATGGGCAATTTTGTGGAGTACTGGTACCTCAACATCCGTGCTGTTACACAATGCAAACTTAAGGCATATAATATAATGGACAGTTTAAAAGTACCTGAACAAATAAATCCTATGCTTCTTGAAAGCACAACACAAGAGAGTGGGATCTGTTAAAGGCTCTTTACTCTCATTGGCATTTGCTGCTGCTGCAGGAATTTTTCTTACTTTTTTACTGCTTCGGTCACCTTGATACAACGCGATCTGTAAGAATCTGTCATTGTTCTCTACCTTCCCAAGAATTCGAGCAACTTTATTGGTCTGCATATTTACAACCTACAAGTACAAAGATTCCTACAAATGAGCAACTTTCAAGGCAACAATACTTAAACAGTAACATATATGTTCACTGCAATGAATAGAAATATGACACAAGAAGCAGAGCTCAGCCCCCAAAGAAAAAGAAGTAAGGAGGGATACACATAAATGCAAAGACCACAAGAGTATGCTAATTCCAGTAAGAAGTAAAGAAAATAAATAAATAAATACATCGTAGTCAAAGTAACGCATATGTTCTATAATTAATTTGTTGTAGAACCTGATATCAACATACTTTTATCCCAAGGAGCGTTGCATATATCAGAAAATTGGAACTTTCATCAAAAACAGCATTTGGCTGAGCAGCAGTTTCTGTTTTTTCAATTTCTTTCTCAACAGCCATTCTTCGCCCAAAATCAATAGCTTCCAGCCGGTACAAGGGAGCATCACTTCGCTGAAGATCTTGAGCCACCTAAAAAAAGGTGCTTAGATTTTGCAAGAAACTGACCCCCGGAAGCAATTCACTTCTAAAATGGAACTGCAATCAGAATTGTAATTACCTCCAGAGATTCATCATAAACTCGTCTTAATTTACCGGTTCTGAACCAAAATACACGTATCCTACGATCAGGTGATGTAATAGAGAATTGTCTGCCATCTGGACTCACCTGGTACCAACATTGTAATGCTAACTGTCAATATTTTTCCTTTTTAAGAATCAAACACTTCCATTATAGCAATCCTATAGGTAGATCATCAGAAACCATATTGATGAGAAGCAACAATGTCAAACATAATTCACAGCCACCATCTATACCTCCATTGTAGAAACACTTGTCTTGCATTTCAGAATTTCAAATAAATTGGTGTCACTTTTCAGTTTGAAATTCACCCTGCACGTATCAAATATAAGAACCCACTGTTAGGCATGAATTGCAACAGGATGCCACCCTAGAAATACACCCATTAAGAAATAAATTCCTTGACATGATAACATCCACAACATTCCTGCTATGATCCAAACCATACATAAGTGGTCAAACAAAGATTAAGTATGACATTCAAGGGGTAAAGGGAACATAAATGCATTAGGATCTCAACATCCGAAACTTCTCCCACTTGAGAAGTTCAAACAACAGAATTTTTTTAGCAGTGTCTAAAACTTTAGTTTTAGTTATTTGAATAATCAAACCAATATATTTGCTACCATAAGAAACAAAAACAGCCCAGATATGACCAGATTGATGTAGTAGACAACACATGTTTGCTTATTTTGAGAAAAGATTAGGTAGCATTAGATTTAGGTCATTACGAGGCATATTATATGTATACAAGGTCTCCACCAACAGAAAACATGCCCATACCTCAGTAATACCTCTGATGAATGTAGCTATTAATTTTCATAGTGCACATATAGCAAACTCAATAAAGGGTAAAGCTCGAACTATTGACTATGTATAGACAATTAATTAGATAAAAGCGCTTTAACACATACACGCTCTCCGGGAATTGAAGTGTAGCAGGACTCCAATATTCAATAATTCCCTTTATATCAGCAGATATCACGGTGTCAAATACAGGGTTGTACTTCATAACTTTAATTGGACCCATATGTACCTATAGAAGGGCAAGTTAACAGGGGAAAAATTGATCATCGTTACATTGAAAAGAAAAAAGAAAAAGAAAGAAAAGGGGAAAAAGCATTGGGCAATAATGCTACTACTGAAGTGACTTATTACCTCTCTTGAGATGATAGGTTCATTTGTACCTGCTTTTGCATCATATATGTGCACAAACGAGGAGTTTCGATCACTAATGGCAACCTTAGCTTTTACATCCCCTTGTTTGTAAACCCATTCAACACTACCAGGTATAAAAGGTATGCGAATCATGACCATCATGTCATAATTTACAACATCGTACACCTTAACAGATTGATCATTTGAAATTGTACAGCAAAGTAGACCATCCATGCTAACCTGCATAGCTGAACAAAGTCATGGTTGACGACTGCACTATAATTGAGAGAAGAGAAAACAATTAAAACATGTAAGGATGGAGAGCTGACTGGAAACGTAATTGGCCTATGACCAAGTAAAGGAGGTTTAATATCCAAACTCTCCAACAAAAGTATTTGAACACAATGCTCAATTTTTCCAATTGAGGTACAAATTGCAAACTAGGAAGATTACATAATTCAAAGACTGTGACAAATAACCTTAATATATTGATTCAAATATGTTCAAGGTTCAAAATGTACATCGAATCAAGTACCATTCAAAGTTATGATACATAGGATATGCCTGTAATCAAGTAAAGAGGAAGAATTTACCGCTAAACCTTCTATGGGCCCAAGATGGGATCTAAAATGTTTTGCAAACTCAATACCAACTGATTTTTTCTTCCAAAATTTCAAATGCCCTGATTAAGATTAGTGAAAAGAAAATCGTCAGAAGTGTCAAATAAACAGCCAAGTAAATAAGTAGCCTAATTCAAACTATAACTGAGAAAAGAAGTGTAATTATGAAGATTTCTAGAGTACAAATAGAATATATCCAAAAAATCAATTAACAAACTTGTATCTTTGATTGTCATTTTAAAATCTATCAAGCACGCCATACACAATACTAAAACATTCCACTTTCTAGATAGCTAAAGTCCACATAATTCTCAAATTCCCTAGTCAAAGAACAAACTATGTGAAGAACTACAAGTTAACTTGTTTACAAGAAAAAAGGTTAAGAGCAATGAATAAACATGATCAGAGAACCATCTGCATCCAATAAGAGATAGCATACCATCAATACTTCCAGTAATGAAAAAATCTGCTCCTGACACTGCAACATGAGAAACCACGTCTCTGTGCATATAACTTTTCTCATACCTGAGCAAATAAATTGCAACATTAGAAACTGTCTTCTATATTTACAACCTTTAATCCATTTATTAACAAGCCCTACTAATAAAAACCAATGACATAATCAAACACTTGCTCTAGATGAACAGCAAAAGGCAAGCATGTTTAGGAGCAATAAAATTATGGGACAATGAGATAAGTTGATTAAATCACTCCTTCCCTAGAAGGAGAAAGACAAAAACCCTTCATACTATATCACCATAATAGAAGAAAAAAATTGTAAGCACCAGAAAAAAAAAAAAAAACCAGCGTGGACCAACTGAAGCTAAAACTTATAATTCATAAAACCCTAAACAAAAGGTTTAAAACCTTCAGAGGAAAAAAAAATAGAACACGAAAAAACTGAAGCTCAGCAATGACAGAGAGTTCAATTACATACATATTCGCAGATGGAAGAGAGTCGAGGTACGCATGCTCGAACTGGAGAGGACGCTTTGCACGAGCCTTAGGAGCGGGGCCGGGACCAATCGCGGTCTCCTCCTCGCTTTCCGGTGGTGCAGAGGTTTCACTCGCTTTACCGTTGCCGTTTTGGGGATCCTCCGTCATCGTCGATTGCTAGGGTTTAAGGTCAGAGAAAGAAAAAGAGGGAAGTTTATCACTTGTTACTGCAGACTACAGGTCGGTATGGGTTCAGATGCACAAACTTGAAAATTTGAGGTGCAATTTTATAAATAACTAAGAATTTTGTACATTGCTCTGAACTTGTTCAGAAAGTTTGATTGGTCCTCTAAATTTATGAGATGTCTTATTAGCTCTCTAAATATTAGCCCTCTAAACTTACATAAAATGTTATAATTAAGTCCATAAATCTATAATTTTTTTTATAAAATTATATAAAACATAATTTGTTTTGAAGACTTAGAATCACGAATTAAATAGGGATGAGCATGGTTCGATTCGGTTCGGTTCAAAAACCAAACCAAATACTCTGTGAATAGGATCCTTACTTGGGTTAGATTCCCAGGTTTACCCATTGAATACTATAACGAAAGATTTCTGAATAAGATTGGTGGCCTGGTTGGGAAAGTTCACCATGTTGACAAAACTACCGTTGGGGCAGTGAGAGGCAAGTTTGCCAGGGTTTGTATTGACATTGATCTTGCTAAGCCTCTTCTGTCTAAATTCTCCGTTCAGAATAAGGTCTTTCATATCGAATACGAAGGTATTCACAATATCTGCTATGAATGCGGTATGTTTGGCCATACCTATGATGGCTGCCCTAAAAGAAGGAAAGTGGTCGAGGAGGTGGTGGTGCCTATCATAGGCAGAGCTGAAGAGAACCAAGGTGAAGGGAAGAATTTTGGTCCCTGGATGCTGGCCAAAAGGTCAGTCAGAAGGAAGCCACGAGCTAATGCTACTCGGAATCAATTGCCAGATATCAGTAAGGAGATGAATTCTCTCCAAATTGCTCCTGAGATCAAGGCTAGGCCACCTGATATTAAGATTGGTGTTGGTGTTAACTCAGCTTCCGGTTCAGGATCTAGATTCGGAGTCCTATCTCTTGAGGATGGACAGGATTCGGATTTATCTAATGAGCATATGGAGTTAAGCATGCCAGGCCTTGAGTCTGCCGAACCAGCTACCATCCTAGGTGACTCTATTAATCCTCTTTTCGACCCCAAAGCTTATGCTAAGGGGAAATCCCAGATCATTGGCTCAACAGGGAAAGCAAAGCTCAATGAGGTTAGTAATTTGCAAACTCTTGTTGATGTCCCAATTGGAAAGTCTATGGGAGTGAATAAGTTGAATATGAAGAAACCCAAAGCTAACCCTAAAAAGAACCATAGTGTTTTGGATTCTTGGGATAAAAGGGGGCCTTCTGGCACCTCTTCTAGGCTCTCCGGAGCCCCGAATAAATACCTGATCTAGGGTGTGGGCTTGTGTCAGTAGTCTTCCTTTCTGATGGACTTTTTTGTTTGGAATGTTAGAGGTGCGGCGAGCAAGGCGACCCGCATCCATGTTAATGATCTTATTAAGCAATTTAATCCTTCTTGTTTTGCTCTTCTGGAGACCAAGGTTAGTGGTTCCAAAGCAGATGAGGTGGTTAGAAAGTTTAAGAATTGGAGTTGTGTCAGATCGGAGGCTACTGGTCGGGCGGGAGGGGGGGGGGGGTTGGCTTTTTTGGAAGCCAGGTCAAGTTAATATTGACATTATTAGTATGGACAATCAATTCATTCATAGTAAGGTGTGTTACCCTGGTAATAAACCTTTCTTTGTCACCTTTGTTTATGTCGATCCTGTTTTGTCTAACCGGAGAAGGCTGTGGGAGATCCTGTACTCTATTAGTACTAGCATGGTGGATGCTTGGTTGGTGGCTGGGGACTTTAATGACATTGCCCTTATGAGTGATCAAAGAGAGGGGGGGTAATCATTATGTGAACTGATGCCTTAATCACAAGCAGAGTATGGATTTATGCGGGTTGTCGGACCTGGGAGCCGCTGGTCACAAGTTTACCTGGAAAAGGAATAACGTGTTTGTTCGTTTGGACAAAGTTTACGCAAATGTTGCTGCGATTTATAGATTTCCCGAGGTGAACGTGATTAATCTCCCTTTCCGTCATTCTGACCATTGCCCTATCCTCGTTAAGCTGGTTAAATGTAATCGGCTTAAAGGGAATAGACCTTTTAGGTATCTTGTTGCTTGGGATTCACATCCTGAGTTTAAAAATTTTGTTAAAAACAATTCGCAACCTCACTCTAATGTTCTCCTTGCCGCTGAGGGGTTCAGGAGGAATGTGGTGGGATGGAATAAAAACATCTTTGGCCACATTATCAGAAGGAAAAATAAACTTTTAAGAAGAATTGAAGGCATTCAACTTTGTTTGGAGATCCGCTTCGATCACAGTCTGAATTGTCATCTTAGATCTCTCCAAAACGAGTTGGAAGCAGTGCTTAAACAAGAAGAGCTTCTTTGGTTCTAGAAATCTAGGAAGGCTTGGATTAAGGACGGGGACCGGAATACCAGGTTTTTCCACCTTTCGACGATTATTAGGAGGCAGAGGAATCAGATCGATGCTATCAAAGACTCCAATGGTGATTGGGCCTTTGAGGAAGAAGATATTCGTCGCCTTGCCCTTGATTTCTATAAAGACCTTTTTAAAGAGGAAGAGGTGGACCTGAATAGTGCCCACTCTGGGATTTCCTTTCCTAGGTTGGGGGAGGATGCTATTAAGGAAGCATTCCATCCTATTGACCAGAAAGAAATTGATCTGGCTTTCTCCAGTATTGGAGCTACTAAGGAGGGCATTTACAGTTTTGTTATAGGTGTTTTTGGTGGTTCCAACGATATTAGGCTGGTTAATAAAACCCTCCTGGTTCTGATCCCAAAAGTTGAAAAACCTTCCTCCTTTCTTCAGATGAGGCCGATCAGTCTTTGCAATGTGTTATATAAAGCTATCACTAAGATTGTGGCTAATAGAATCCGGCGTATCCTTCCGGAGATTATAAGCCAGAATCAAGGGAGTTTTGTTCCTGGCAGGCAAATGATGGACAATGTGGTTATTGCCCAGGAGGTGGTCCATTCCATGAAGATGAAGAAAGGTAGGAAAGGGATCGTGGCTCTCAAGCTGGATCTGGAGAAAGCTTATGACCGATTAAACTGGAGTTTTCTTCTGGATAGTTTGAAGAGAGCTGGTATCCCGGAGAGCTGGAGGAAATTGATTGAGGATTGCATTTCCTCTCCTGTTTTCCAGGTTATGATCAATGGAGATATGTCTGATGAGTTCTCTCCCTCCAGGGGAATCCGTCAAGGAGATCCTATGAGCCCCTTCCTTTTTGTTATTGCTATGGAAAGATTGTTGCACCTGATCCAAGAGGCTGTGAGCAAGGGGATTATCCATCCTGTGTCCATCAACAAATATTGCCCTCCTATTACCCATTTGTTCTTCGCTGATGATGTGATGCTCTTTGTGGAAGGGAATGAGGAGCAAATTAGTGTGGTGATGGATATCCTTAATTGTTTCTGTGCTGCTTCTGGCCAGAAGATTAATATCCAAAAGTCTCGGATGCTTTGCTCTAAGAACATGGACAAAGGCATTTGTAGAAGGCTGAGTGATCTTTCCGGCATTCCCCTTACTCACTCTTTGGGTAAGTATCTTGGGGTCCCTCTCCACAGCGACAGAGTCTCCAAAGCCTCTTTTAAAGAAACTTTGGACAAAACTAATGGTTTGTGTGCTAGTTGGAAAGCTAATTCTCTTTCCCTAGCAGGCCGTCTAACCTTAATCCAGTCTGTCAATTGCGCGGCTCCTAATCATATCATGTAAGCCTGTAGACTGCCTGAGCCGGTCCTCAACGAGCTTGACAAAATTAACCGGCATTTCCTTTGGGGAGAGTCTGGAGAAGGGAAAAAGATTCACCTGGTCCCTTGGAAGGAGGTCTGCCAGCCGAAAAGCAGGGGGGGTCTTGGTATTAGACAAGCTAAGGACAACAACAAAGTCCTTTTAATGAAGCTTCTCTGGAGAATGTGGCAATGCCCATCCTGTCTTTGGGTTCGTCTTCTCTGTGGTAAGTATCAGAAAGACAAAATCTTTGGTGGCCCTAAGGAGAGAGTTGTCAGTTGTTCCTTCCTCTAGAAAGGACTTAGCGCTGTGTTTGCAGAGTTCTGCTCGGAGGTTGGCCTGGAGGTGGGTAATGGTAAGTCCATCAGTTTCTGGTATAATACATGGATTGGTGATAAACCGCTTTTAGAGGTGTGTAGCTCCCCCTCGCCTAGTAACATCCGTAACTGGAGAATTGCCGATGTGGTGGATTCTGAGGGGGACTGGATCTGGTCAAAGTTTGATACCTTCTTTAGTCTGGAGACTCTCCTTAGAATTAGGGGAGTTAAGATTAGTAATCATGAGGAAGACAATGATAGGCATTGCTGGGCCCTGACTAACAATGGCGCTTATTCTTGCAAGTCAGCCTTTGAAGCTTTTACCCCTAACAGGGCCGATCCTCTCTCGGATACTTGGAAATCCATTTGGGCCCTTAAAGTCCCTTACCGTATTAGGAGTTTCCTGTGGCTGGGAGTCAAGGACAGGTTGCTTACTAATTCGGATAGGCACAGACGGCACTTGGCGGATTCAGGAGCTTGCAGTAGATGCAGAGGCCATGATGAAACTTTGTGCCATGCTCTGAGGGATTGCTCTAAGAGTAAAGAGGTGTGGAAGAAAATTCTCCCTCACCACATTCTTCCTTCCTTCATGCCCACTCTGAGTATGACTGGTTCTCTGATGGTGTTAGTGGGAAATTAATGGCTAACATGGAGCATGGTGACATTTTCTTTGCTATCATCTGTCACCAAATTTGGAAGTGGAGGAATGAGGAGATTTTTGCTGATAAAACTGTCTTTATTCCTGACTTACTTGATTTCTTCTCGAAAAAACTCTCTATTATTACTGAGAGCTTCAAAGGGGATCTCCTTACCAGGTCTACCCAGAAAAGAGAGGTCCACCTCGTTGGATGGAGCAGGCCAAGAGAAGGGGTGGTGAAGCTGAATACGGATGGCTCCTGCCTTAGCAATGGCAAGATTGCTGCCAGAGGAGTTCTTCATGATGCGGGTGGCGCCTGGCTGTCTGGGTTTACCCAGAATCTGGGGATGGGTTCTTCATTTTCGGCGGAACTTTGGGGTATTCTCTCGGGTATCAAGCTTGCCATTAGCCTGGGTGTTAAAAGGTTATATGTGGAGTCTGATAACATGGAGGCAATCAACAGGATTTTTGATAACCAGGCTATTTGTCTTAACAGCCAAAATCTTATCAAAGCTATTTTAAGGCTTCGTCCTTCCTTTGAGTTCTTAAAGTTCAGCCACATTTACAGGGAACAGAACCGGGTTGCGGATCGCTTGGCGGCAGCTGGGCATGAGGGGATGTTAGGTGTTTCTACCCTTTCTGATCCTCCCATCTTTCTTTCGTCTCTTCTTTTAGAGGATAGGGTTGGGGTTAGCCTTCCTAGGCTGATCCCGGGTTAGTTTTCTTAGTTTGTTTGTTTTCCTTTCCTGTTTCTACCCAAAAAAAAAATTATATATCGTTTAATAAAAAAAAATTAAAACTAAAGTATGCATCCATATTTAAAAATTAAGAATTGCATCCATATTATGAATTATTTCTCAAATTTACCGAATTTATCAATGTTAGGGATAAAATTACACCATTTTAAACGTTAGAGGTAAAATTACTCCTGACCCAAAACGTTATTTTTGCACTTTAACCCTTAATTAAAATAAAAAGTTAAGAGTTTGTATTCATATGAAGATTTGTATTTAATTTCCTAGGCTTTAAATTATATGTAAATTTGTGTTTGTATGTAATTTGTATTTTTAATTTAAATTAGACTCATTTTTATTTAATTTTATAGGCTTTTATCGAGCCAAGATTTTATCAACCCGGGCTTTTATTTGATATTCAATTTAGTTTTATCTTTAATAATAGATTTATTTATTATTAATATTATTAAATTTATTAGAACCATTATTATTATTATAAGTTCATTAATGTCCAATATTATCATGAAAATTATTTTAAAGTCTAATATCATTGTTATTGTTAAGTTCGGTTAAGTTCAGTAGCATTCAGTTCAGTTTAGTTCAGTATTCAGTAGCATTCAGTTCAGTTCAATTCAGTTCAATTCAGTTCAATTCAATTCAGTTCAGTTCAGGTCAGTTCAGTTTTTTTCAGCGATAAAGAACAGAGCCTTAGTTTATAAATTATAAAAAATCTCAAACAAATGTTTTTTATTATAATTCTAAATAATTCATTTAAAATAATAAAAATCTCATAATAACATTTCATTCCAAATCATAATAAACGAAAATAATAATCCAATTTCCCAAATAAATTAAAATAATAATCCATGTAAATTAATTAAAATATCCCATTAATCGTTGTTATGATGCTGTTGATGTGCTTGAGCCTCTAGTAACGGATGACATGAATAGCTTGTTAACTTCCCCTTTTTACTCATGATGAATTTAAAATTGTCATGTTCCAAATGCACCGTGATAAATCACCGAGCCCTGATGGGTTGAATCTGGGTTTCTTTCAATTTTTCTGGGATATTATTGGGTCGGAGGTTGTTAGTGCTTGTATTGGGTATTTGGAACGTGGAGAGTTCCCGGCAAACCTGAATGACACAATCATTCTTTTAATTCCTAAGATTGATAATCCTGAGAAATTGAAGGATTTTAGGCCTATATCCCTTTGTAATGTCCTTTACAAGCTGATCGCTAAAGTGTTAGCTAATAGATTGAAAAGTGTGTTGCCCTGCCTAGTTTCAGAGAACCAATCTACTTTTGTCCCTAGAAGGTGAATAACTGATAGTATCATGATAGCCTTTGGATCCTTACATTATATGAAGAGGAAATCTAAAGGAAATGTAGGGGAGATTGCATTAAAGTTGGATATTAGTAATGCATATGATAGGGTCGATTGGACCTTTCTCCGTCGGGTTATGGTCAAATTAGGCTTCGCTGTGGGTTGGGTGGAATGGATAATGTTGTGTGTCACTACTGTGGAGTACTCGGTATCGGTTAATGGCAGGTTTGTGGGACCTATAAAACCGGATAGAGGCTTAAGGTAAGGAGATCCGCTTTCGCCTTACCTTTTTATTCTGTGTGCTGAGGTCCTTTCCAAGCTGATTAGTAAGGTGGCAACTGAGGAAGCGGTTCATGGTTGCCAAATTGTGAGGGGAGCTCCTATCATAACCCACTTATTCTTTGCAAATGACAATTTTCTGTTTTTTAGGGCTTCTATGAAGAATGTAATAAGGTGGGGGCATTTTTAACCGAGTATGAGTTAGCTTCTGGGCACGCTGTTAATTTGTAGAAATCGGGTATATTCTTCATCCCCAATCTCAGTGTTGAGTTGAGTAGGGAGGTGTGCTCCTCGATTCAGGTGTCCGAACCTGTTGATACTGGTCGTTATCTTGGTCTTCCGTCCCTGATTGGGAAATCAAAAGTGGCTATTTTTAGCTTCCTAAAAGATAGGCTGAGGAAAAGGTTCAGTACTTAGAGCTTTCGGTTCCTATCAGCGGCAGGTAAAGAGGTGTTAATTAAAGTAGTGGCTCAGTCTTTACCCACTTTTTGCATGAGTGTGTTTATGTTGCCTAAATCTTTATGCCTGGAGTTGGAGAGGATTATGAACTCCTTTTGGTAGGGTATGAAAGCAGGGGGTAGGAGGTCGATTCACTGGCACGGTTGAGTCGGGATAAAAAAAAGATGGGGGCCTAGGGTTTAGGGACCTGCAGAACTTTAACCTACCTTTGCTAGGTAAACAGGGATGGAAACTTGTGAGTAGTCCAAACACATTAGTGGGTAAGCTTTTCAAAGCTAAATATTTCCCTAAGGCACCTTTCCTTTCTTCCAAATTGGGCAATAATCCTAGTTTTGTTTGGGGAAGTGTTTGGAGATCCATTAAAGTTTTAAAGTTAGGTGTGAGGTGGAGGGTTGAGGATGGCCAATCTATATCAGTCTCGAAGGACCCTTGGTTAGACACGGTCACTCCGTTTATGGTCCAAGAAGTCGTTAGGAGGCCCTAAAGGGATATTAAGGTCGCTGATCTTTTTATTCATGGTAGAAAAGTCTGAGATAGGGGTAAAATTGAGTCATTATTCTCTAAGTCGGATGCTAGGGAAGTTTGTAGGATAACTCTGGCATATAGAGATGTGGATGATGGATTGTTGTGGAATTTCACGAATTATGGAATCTATACCAGCATATCTGGATATATGGCTTTGACTTTGGAGGTTAGGAGGGAGGCAGGACATGTGGGATGGGAGAGGTTATGGAAGTTACAGATTCCTCCGAGGGTCAAATTGTTTTTGTGGAAGTTGACTGCAGGTTTCTTGGCAATTAGGAATAGATTGGAAGCTCGGGGTGTATCAATCTCTATTCATTGCCCGTTATGCCATGAGGATGTTGAACATGATTACCATCTCTTTGTGGGTTGTGTTTATGCGCAGGAATGCTGGAATATAACCGGGATCCGCATGGATATATTCCAGTATGATTATCTAACGGGTGCTATTTTGCAGATACTTTCCTCTATGAGCCATGAGACTTCATGTTCGATTGCTATGACTTTGTGGGCAATTTGGAGCCAACAGAATCAGATGGTATGGGAGAGAAAATTACAACTACCAAACCAAGCCGTCTCAGTCACTGTTCGGGTCCTATCGGAGTGGTGGTTATCTTAGTCGGTTGGGACTGGAAGTGTTAATCAGCCGCGCGTTGGCTTGGGCCCTACTGTTTCGTGTGCTGTAAGGTCTGGCAGAGCGGCTCCCGCCCGTGCAACATCCTTACAGTGGCCTGCACCGCTTGTTATAACCATTCCTCTTGTTGCTCTGTTTGTTGTCAATAATGTCAACGCCGATGTCCTTGATAGGTCGGTTTTTGGCAGTATTATTCAGGATTGTAAAGTTATTTTAGATCATAGGCACGATTTTAAAGTGTCTTTCGTCTCGAGATCAGCGAACAGGGGAGCATATATCGTTGCACGGCATGCTCTGTCCAATGCTAGTGTCTTTGAGTCTTTTTCTGCTCCACATTGGCTGCAGGATACTCTTTCTTTCGATTCGGTTATTTAATCTATTGATTTCCTTTAAAAAAATAATCCATATAAATTCATTTAAGTTTTCTTTTTAATATCCAAATATTAATAGTCTATTTGTAGTGGGCTAGACAATAGTAAGACTAAGTAGTGGGTTGAGTTTTTTTTAATAACCAAAATGATACTCTAATTTGTTTTTTTGGTTTTTCGGTTTATATCCAAACCAAACCGAACCAAACTGAAATTGCTTAAAAATGAGAACCGAACCAAATCGAATTGCAATTTGGTTCGATTTTTCTCACCCCAAAAATTAAGCTTTTATTTCTTAAGTTTTGATTTGTTTTTATAGATTTACTTAAATTGAAATGTAGATCAATTTAAACAAGTTCATGGGCAAATGGATCACTTTCAGAAAGTTTAAGGGGCTAATAGGTCAGTTTAAAACCACTGTTCAGAACACACTGGCTTCAAAACCGTCGTTCCCCACGCGGGCATGCTACCAGTTATTATTGGAGTAAATTGCATACGTGGTATACAAGTTCTAGTTTGTTTCACACTTTGGTGGAGTAAATTACATCTATGACCACTGAACTTTACCCATTTCAATATTGTGGCCACCGAACTTCAATTCTTAACGGTATGACCATTGAATTTTACACTTTTTAACATCCGTGACCACTAAACACCTCAAAACGATCGTTGACGGTCTCAAAATAAATTTTTTGAATAGTTATGAGAGAGTGTGAATTTTTAGAGAGAGAAAGGTCTAAAGAGGTTTATTTTGGAAAAAAATGTGGTTTTATGGTAAATATTGTTCTGAACAACTTTAATTCTTGAATATTTTTATTTTGAGGTCGTTAACAGTCATTTTGAGGAGTTAGTTAAAGTTGAGTGGCCACTGGTGTTAAAAAGTGTACAGTTCAGTTGCCACACCGTTAAGAATTGAAGTTTAGTGGCCACAATATTAAAATGGGTAAAGTTCAGTGGCCATGGGTGTAACCGGTGTTAAAACGTGTAAAGTTCAGTGGTTTCACTGTTAATAATTGAAGTTCAGTGACCACAATATTAAAATGGGTAAAGTTCAGTGGTCATGAGTGTAATTTACCCCACTTTGGTATACAACTTTTACAGGTAAATTACACCCATGGCCACTTAACTATTTATATTTTCACATTATGGCCACTAAACTTTAATTCTTCCTGGTATGGCCATTGAACTTTACACTTTGTTACACCGGTGGCCACACTCACCGTTGGCCATCAATTTTCCACCGTTGACCTATCTTTTAACCTGATATCTCTCTCCTTCCCCCTTTCTCAATTATTTTAAACCCATTTTACCGTAATTTATTTTTTTATATATATAGAGAGAGAGAAGAGATCAGATGTGACAAATTTCTTATGGTATAACAAGCCTTATGGTGTGACAATGAAGGGAGGTTGTGGCAATTTTGTAAATATGGGTGAAATTTGTCACACCTGATCTCTTCTCTATATAGGGGTGTGGCAATTTCGTAAATAAATGGAAATTTTAAAAAACACGCGGAGCATCATGGTAATTTCACGGGCTTGTAGAAATATCCATCTGGAACAAATGGTACATTCACTTGGAACAAATGGTACATTTAGTTGGAACAAATAATACAGTTAACAAATAGTACATTCATATCTAATTCTCTCCAGAAAAATCGCGAATGCGGTGGCGACGGTGACAATCAACCCTAGCCTGTGAGAGTGTCTCTTCCCCGTTCGGTGGTGAGAGTATCGGCGGCGCCGGTGCTCCTTTTGCGGCGGTCGACGGTCAGTTCTAGTAAGTGAGCTCCTTCCTATCTTGGACTGGTTCTTTTCCGTTTGCCCTTTTCGATTCCGTCTATTGCCGAAGTGCATTTTGCCTGCGATTTGGTTTCTGTATTGGTGCGAATTATTGTGTGTGTTGGTTTTGCCTGTGCTCTCACTTTTATCGGAATAGTGTGTTTCTTGATTCATTATGGTTCCTGTGTTGTTGTTGGGTTCCGTGTTGGGTTTTTTCTCCGGTGATTGTTGGAAATTAGGCTAAGGTATAGCAGCGGAAATATAAAAATTTTAACCTATTTCCATTAACCCTAGGATCCGTTAATCGTTATTTCATATAAAGAGGGATAAGAAGAATTACCTTTTGATGATCAATCTACCGTTGTTAATGAAGTGCCCATAACTCTTCTCCGAGTTCCCAAGCACGAAATAAAACACGGGAAGATTAAGTTAGAATCAACCGTTGAATAGCAACCAAAATAGATTGCCTCTAATTAATCAACACAAGATCAAGGATAAAAGAAATAGATGAAATCAATTGATCGGAAGGAAGCCGTAGAAAATCTCGTCCTCGAACTGGGGGTCGAAAATTCTCTTTCTTTCTTTAGGGTAGGTTTCGAAAATCACTAGCCTTGGATGAGGGTGAAGGATTTCAAAAATCACATAGTGGGGGGGGGGGGGTATTTATAATCTCTTGTATCTAATCCCTAGTTAGATAGAATTAGGTTAATGAATAGGAATTCAATTCGGAATAGAATTCCTAATTATTATCTCATTATATATCTAACATATTAAGGATAATAATAATAACCTTATTGGATAATAATAGGAGTATTATAATCTAATTAAAACTCCTAACTTATTTATCTCTTGATTAATTTAATTCATAATCCTAATCTAATTATGATTGATTAAAATCAAATTAATTATTCATGTACCATACATGAATTTCGACCCCCCTATGGTCCATGGGCCTCATTGGGCTCAATTGGGCTTCCATCAATTAATTAACATCTATCTCTCTTTTAGGTTCCAAGTCTTATGTGTGACCCATTAGGTTCCTATTACTAATGGCCGTATGTAACTATTAAATTAATTTTCAAAGAATTATATTTAATCTTTGCATAACGGAATGATGTACAGAGTATGTGATTAGCAAGTCCATAATCATTCCCCCAGAGCCATAAGAAGACAGGTTGATTCTGTCGTTAACCTTTCCGTATTAGTTACAGTATAATTCGATCCTTTGTCAACTACATCCTTGAACTGAATCTTATGACTATGGATGATGTCAAGTCACATATAGCGAGACATTCGTTTTACTTGTACAGGCCGAGTCAACTCAAATAGATAGGTTAAGTGAAATCTGTATTTCAAGTCTTAAGCTATCACCTTGCAAGGAATTAGAGTCGAGTCTTCCACAAGCGATCCTTGGATGTATCTCCCATTTATCGGGAGTGATAAATGCTCAATCCAATATATAATGATCCTGCAATCACTTCCTGTGATACCCAACGTCTACTGTTCACACCCCAGAGTCATCTCTGTTAAGGATCGTGTTACACCAGAGTCAAAGCGTCATATTCCGTAATCCAGAATACCAATTAATATTCCTTTGAGTCCGAGGATTAGTTATACCTATTAATACCAATGAGATGAACAGGTGACAAGGATGAATCTACCCATCCTATTATCTCAAATCGGATCCCCAATCCTAATGAACTACTTTTCATCGGATCCATGTAACTGTCTAGATATCTGTATATATGAAGCTTGTGAGATCAGCTTTCTGTCGGACAGAAGACATTGTTACATGCAAGTCTCAACAGTGATATATCAATCCTAAACATATCACTTGACTTGGGGTGGTTTTAAGTTTATTAGTTTATTATAAAGTTTTGTCTCACTTCATGCTTGTATGAACACTTTATAATCACTTTAAAACAAACTTACGGATTTTCTTTTATTAGACTTTATTTAGTGCTTAAAAGGGATTGCCTTTATATAGTTATAAAACATATATCTCATTAAAACAAATGATATAAAGAACAATTCATTTATATTAAGTTTGTATCCTAGAACAATTGTCTATAGGACACTAAACCCCAACATACTCCCACTTGGACTAAAGCCAATTGTTTCTAAAACTTATCACAGTAGAAGTTAGATGACGATCATGTACTCTCTGGGTTAAGGGCTTTGTCAACGGATCTGCAACGTTGTCCTCTGTAGGTACTCTTTCTATTCTCACATCTCCTCTAGCCACAATCTCTCTTATGAGGTGGTATCGCTTAAGGTAATGCTTGGACGCATTATGAGACCGTGGTTCCTTTGCTTGCGCAATGGCTCCATTGTTATCACAATACAGTGTGATGGGATTTACAATATCAGGCACCACACCAAGTTCTGTAATGAACTTTCTAATCCAAACCGCTTCCTTTGCTGCTTCCGCAGCTGCGATATACTCTGACTCGGTCGTAGAGAAAGCTACGCTTCCCTGCTTGGAACTCTTCCAACTGACCGCGCCCCCATTCAAGATAAACAGGTATCCTGATTGGGATTTAAAATCATTCTCATCTGTGAGATGACTTGCGTCTAAAAATCCTTCTATTTTCAGATCACCTTATCCGTACACTAGGAACATATCTTTAGTTCTTCTCAAGTACTTAAGAATGTTCTTGACGGCAATCCAATGCTCATCTCCTGGATTTCCTTGGTAGCGACTCGTTACAGATAACGCGAACGCTACGTCAGGTCTAGTGCATAGCATAGCATACATAATTGAACCGATTGCGCTGGCGTACGGGACTACAGCCATGCGTCTTTTGTCATCATCGGTTTTAGGACATTGATGATTGTTTAACTTTACTCCATGTAGCATGGGTAAGTTACCTCATTTCGATTCAAGCATGCTAAACCGATTTAGCACCTTTTCAATGTATGTAGCCTGTGAAAGACTAAGCAGTCTTCTCGATCTATCTCTGTAGATCTTTATACCAAGTATATAAGCTGCTTCACCAAGGTCTTTCATTGAGAAGTTACCAGATAACCATACTTTTACCGACTGTAGTAGAGCAATGTCATTTCCCATTAATAATATATCGTCCACATATAGTATGAGAAATGCTATAGAGCTCCCACTTGCTTTCTTGTAAATGCAAGCTTCTTCGCAATTTTGTTCGAAACCAAATTGTTTTATGGTTTCGTCAAAACGCTTATTCCAGCTTCTCGATGCTTATTTGAGTCCATAAATGGATCTCTGAAGTTTGCAAACTTTGTTTGCATCCTTTCATATGAAACCTTCAGGTTGCATCATATATACATCCTCAAGCAGGTTTCCGTTTAGGAAAGTTGTTTTCACATCCATTTGCCAAATCTCATAATCGTAGTGAGCGGCAATTGCAAGCATGATTCTGATTGATTTGGACATAGCCACAGGAGAGAAAGTTTCATCATAATCAATTCCTTGTTTTTGACGATATCCTTTCGCTACTAACCTAGCTTTGTAGGTGCTAAACTTTCCATCCATGTCAGTCTTCTTTTTGAAGATCCACCTGCACCCAATGGGTATTATCCCTTCGGGTGGATCAACCAAAGTCCACACTTGGTTAGTATACATGGAATCCATTTCAGAATCCATGGCCTCAAGCCATGCTTTAGAATCTAGACTAGTAAGAGCCTCTTCGTAGTTTTCGGGTTCGTCGTCTAACACGGGAACCTCATTATCATCTCCCACTAGAAAACCATACCTAACTGGGAGTTCACGAACTCTTTGTGATCTATGAATAGGTGGCACTAGAGTCTCATCTAATGGGACTACTTTGGGTACCTCAACCGCCTCTGTTGTTTCAGTCGGTGTTTCTTCTTCTTGAACTTCGTCAAGTTCAATCATGCTTCCCTTTTGTGTTTCTTCGAGAAACTCTTTCTCTAAGAAGGTTGCAAGCCTGGATACTATTACTTTCTGATCATCTGGATGATAGAAGTAATATCCCTTAGTTTTCTTAGGGTATCCAATGATGAAACATTTATCAGATTTTGAATCTAGTTTGTCGGACGCAATGCGTTTGACAAATGCTGAACAACCCCATACTCTCATAAATGAAAACACGGGTTTCCTACCAACGAACAATTCATATGGTGTGGAACTAGCGGATTTAGTTGGTACTCGGTTTAGGGTGAAGAGGGCAGTTTCTAAGGCATAGCCCCAGAACGTCTTTGGAAGTAAGGTCATGCTCATCATGGATCGTACCATATCTAGTAGGGTACGGTTTCTCCTCTCGGATACACCATTGTGTTGTGGTGTATAGGGAGGTGTCCATTGTGAGCATATCCCACATTCAGTTAGATAATTCAGAAAATCATCTGAAAGATATTCGCCACCTCGATCAGATCGAAGCGTCTTTATTTTCTTTCCTAATTGATTTTCTACTTCATTCTTGAAGCATTTGAATTTCTCAAAAGCTTCTGATTTGTGCTTCATCAAGTAGATGTAAGCATATCGGGTATGGTCATCTATGAAGCTTATGAAGAATTTGAATCCTCCTCTTGCTTGGACTGACATAGGACCGCATACATCTGAATGAATAAGTCCTAGAGTGTCTGATACACGCTCACCTTTATCGCTAAAGGGTGTCTTTGTCATTTTACCTTTTAAACATGATTCACATGTTTCCATTGATTCGGGATCGATTGGATCTATAAGCCCATCCGAATGTAGCTTTAGCATGCGTCTCTTGTTTATATGGCCTAAACGACAATGCCACAAGTAAGTTGAATTATCTAGCTTATGTCTTTTGGTATCAATTGCGAAAACAGAAATCTTGTCATCTAACACATAAATCCCATTTTGTGATATTCCTGAAAAATAAAAGATCGAATCTTTATAAAAATCGCAATGTTTGTCTTTTATTGAAATATAAAAATCGTCGTCAACAAGACGGCTAATAGAAATAATGTTGCGAGACATTTGAGGAACGTATAAACAATTCCTTAATTGTATTACAAGCCCAGAGGGCAAATTCAAAACATAATCTCCAATTGCGAGGGCGGCAACTCTTGCTCCATTTCCCACTCGCAAGTTTATGCTTCCTTTCTTTAGTTCCTTAGTCTGTTTTAGCTCCTGCATATTTATACAAATATGAGATACACATCCGGTATCAAGTACCTAAGATTCAGACTGTGAAACTGTATTTATTTCAATATAAAACATACCAGATGTTGAAGCACCGCCATTTCCCTTCTTGAGGGAGGCTAGGTACTCCTTGCAGTTCCTCTTCCAATGCCCGTCTTTACCACAGAAGTGGCACTCTCCTTTGGGCTTCTTCACTTCCTTTCCCTTAGTTTGGTTGGGCACGGCTTTCTTACCTTTCTTGGGATGCTTAGGATTGGGAGAATTCCCTTTCCTCTTTTTTGATCCCTCTATGACAAGAGCCGGTATGGCTTTGTCTTTCTTTATATTGGGCTCAACTGACTTGAGCATATTTGCAAGCTCTTCAAGAGAGGTTTGCAAGTCATTCATCTGATAGTTCATAATGAACTGTGAATAACTCTCTAGGAGGGATTGAAGAATTAAGTCTATGCTTAATTCGTTATCCATCACAAATCCAATACTAGAAAGTTTGGTAATGTAGCCAATCATCTTGACACAATGTGTCATGACAGATGTGTCCTCTTGCATCCTGCAATGATATAGCAACTTGGATATCTCGTAGCGTTCGCACCTGGTCTGTTTCCCAAACAATTCCTTTAGGTGCATGATGATGGAATAAGCATCCATTTCCTCATGTTGCCTTTGTAATTCCGGTGTCATCGATGCAAGTATGATGCATCCGGCATGATCATCATCAGCCTTGTGCTTCTGGTAAGCATCAATTTCCTCAATGGGAGCATCATCAGCATGGAGAGGGGGTATCGATGTATCAAGTACATACCCTATTTTATCGAACTTCAAAACGATTTTGAGGCTACGAAACCAGTCGGTGAAGTTTGAACCATTCAATTTGTTATCGGTAAGAATGTTTTGCAGATTGGTTTTAGTCATGATTTTAAGAGTGTGTTTAATTAAACCTGAGAGTGAGAAAGAGTAAACGTATGTCATTCATTTGCTTAAAGTATATCAATCTAAAATTATAGGCCTTTTAGTTTATTTTAGATTGCTCCCACTATTTTGCCAAATTAATAGCCCTCCATATTAATTCGAAGAATTTCACAAATCCTTTAGTGAGCTAGGATCCTAACTCCTGAGATTTCGCCTTGAGTTTGCTCAACAAGCCAGTCTCATTCGTTAGGTAGATTCATGTAATCAATCACATCTTTAATGTGATTCCTAGGTTATTGGGTTACTAACCACATTAGTAACTAATATGCTATTCACATTAATCCCAACCATATTGCCCATTAGTTTATGACAACATGAGTTTGCTCATCCAACTATCATAATCTAATTTAAATATTACCCCATATTCATGAAAAGTAATTTTCGATAATTCAGGTGTTACCGTAAGACCTCGAGCTTGAGTTTGCTCAACAACCCAAAGGCCCCCAGTACTGCCGGCTGAATTATAATATTAAGGAGGGGCAACCGATTTTAATAACTTGTTTATTTACTTAACTTTTAAATGAGGGATTTTATTTTAGGTCTCATAATCTAACTTAGTCTTGATTTGCTTTAGCATACATCAGACACATACATTCACATACATTGGCGTTATGGACATATCATCTAAATTATTCCGTCGAGCCAGAGATGGAATAAAATGGCAAACCTAAGGAAATACTAACTATTACATATTTCTCTTTAGGTCCTCCGTCTTCTCCATGGCGCCTTGAAATTACATATTAATTTCTATACTACTAAAGAAAACTTCAATTGAATTGAAGGGAATTAGATGAGAGGAGAAATTACAATAGATAGTAGAAAGGCAGGACTCGCAAGCCCTATTTCAAAAATACCAAAAGACTAAAAGAGGGTCCAAATATGTCCATAACTCCAAACATGCATAGACTCAATTAAATAAATTTAATTGATTGATTACATAACTATTTTATGTAATATTTAGGTTAATCACATTAACTTATTAAATTAACTTTCATCCAATTTTACTTCTAATAGTTTCGTATCTTTATATTAATCCTTAGATTAATATAACTATACAAAACGTCCATTATGCACGTCCCAATTATTTTGATTTCAATTCATTTAACATTTTGATTTACAAATTGGTAAAACAAACTTTTAAACAAATTTTTCATTCGATAATCAAAACAGAAAACTATCAATTTCTGAAACATATATATTCAAATATATATAAAAACCGATTTTAAACAATTTAAAATTCAAGTGGGTCTCGGGCCGGGCCCGAGGGTGGGCTGCTGCCGATTGGCAGCAGCCCTAGGACGGCTGGACCGCCGCTGCCTTGCGGCAGCGGCGACCAGGCGCCGCACGCGGCTGCTGCCGCGAGGCAGCAGCCGTGCGACAGCGGCCAGTCGCGCCGCGAGGCGCGACTCGAGCTGCTGTCGTAATTTTTTTTTTCTTTTTTTTATAATAATTTTAAATATATATATATATCAGTTCTAAAACGGTTTTAAATCGATTTTCAGAAAATAGGAAAAACTTTTCCGTTTTATCTTTAGAATTAATAAAACTGATTTTATCAATCTAACTATAAAACTAATAGATTTTGTTATGATGATTATCAACCAAAATAATTAGGAACATACGCATAATCTATTTTAATTAACAATTAATTAAAACTTATTTATCTTTAGAATTAATTAATCAAAACAATTTGTTAATTAATCCTAACTATAAATATTTATTCAATCCTATTGAAAAACTTCTAAATTTTCATATATGAAATAACGAATTTAACGATGGCTCTGATACCACTGTTGGAAATTAGGCTAAGGTATAGCAGCGGAAATATAAAATTTTTAACCTATTTCCATTAACCCTAGGATCCGTTAATCGTTATTTCATATAAAGAGGGATAAGAAGAATTACCTTTTGATGATCAATCTACCGTTGTTAATGAAGTGCCCACAACTCTTCTCCGAGTTCCCAAGCACGAAATAAAACACGGGAAGATTAAGTTAGAATCAACCGTTGAATAGCAACCAAAATAGATTGCCTCTAATTAATCAACACAAGATCAAGGATAAAAGAAATAGATGAAATCAATTGGTCGGAAGGAAGCCGTAGAAAATCTCGTCCTCGAACTGGGGGTCGAAAATTCTCTTTCTTTCTTTAAGGTAGGTTTCGAAAATCACTAGCCTTGGATTAGGGTGAAGGATTTCGAAAATCACATAGTGATAGAATTAGGTTACTGAATAGGAATTCAATTCGGAATAGAATTCCTAATTATTATCTCATTATATATCTAACATATTAAGGATAATAATAATAACCTTATTGGATAATAATAGGAGTATTATAATCTAATTAAAACTCCTAACTTATTTATCTCTTGATTAATTTAATTCATAATCCTAATCTAATTATGATTGATTAAAATCAAATTAATTATTCATGTACCATACATGAATTTCGACCCCCCTATGGTCCATGGGCCTCATTGGGCTCAATTGGGCTTCCATCAATTAATTAACATCTATCTCTCTTTTAGGTTCCAAGTCTTATGTGTGACCCATTAGGTTCCTATTACTAATGGCCGTATGTAACTATTAAATTAATTTTCAAAGAATTATATTTAATCTTTGCATAACGGAATGATGTACAGAGTATGTGATTAGCAAGTCCATAATCATTCCCCCAGAGCCATAAGAAGACAGGTTGATTCTGTCGTTAACCTTTCCGTATTAGTTACAGTATAATTCGATCCTTTGTCAACTACATCCTTGAACTGAATCTTATGACTATGGATGATGTCAAGTCACATATAGCGAGACATTCGTTTTACTTGTACAGGCCGAGTCAACTCAAATAGATAGGTTAAGTGAAATCTGTATTTCAAGTCTTAAGCTATCACCTTGCAAGGAATTAGAGTCGAGTCTTCCACAAGCGATCCTTGGATGTATCTCCCATTTATCGGGAGTGATAAATGCTCAATCCAATATATAATGATCCTGCAATCACTTCCTGTGATACCCAACGTCTACTGTTCACACCCCAGAGTCATCTCTGTTAAGGATCGTGTTACACCAGAGTCAAAGCGTCATATTCCGTAATCCAGAATACCAATTAATATTCCTTTGAGTCCGAGGATTAGTTATACCTATTAATACCAATGAGATGAACAGGTGACAAGGATGAATCTACCCATCCTATTATCTCAAATCGGATCCCCAATCCTAATGAACTACTTTTCATCGGATCCATGTAACTGTCTAGATATCTGTATATATGAAGCTTGTGAGATCAGCTTTCTGTCGGACAGAAGACATTGTTACATGCAAGTCTCAACAGTGATATATCAATCCTAAACATATCACTTGACTTGGGGTGGTTTTAAGTTTATTATAAAGTTTTGTCTCACTTCATGCTTGTATGAACACTTTATAATCACTTTAAAACAAACTTACGGATTTCCTTTTATTAGACTTTATTTAGTGCTTAAAAGGGATTGCCTTTATATAGTTATAAAACATATATCTCATTAAAACAAATGATATAAAGAACAATTCATTTATATTAAGTTTGTATCCTAGAATAATTGTCTATAGGACACTAAACCCCAACAGTGATCCCCTGGGGTTTTTTTGATATTCATGTCTTAGAGTGTGATTGATCAGGGCTGGTGTAAGGATGTGTGATCGGGTTGTGTTGTGCAATTTCTGATTGGGGATAGAGTCTGCGGTCTCTTTCTGCTGTTCTAGTGAGTGTGGCTCGGGTATGTTGAGGTTTTTTCAGAATGGAGAAAGCTTTTGAGGGATTGAATCTGGTAGGAGACGAGGGAGATTCCTTTGACTGGTCTACAACTGCCCAGGAAGGACCACCTATTGTAGAGGAAGGGTTGGTCATGGTAGGGCGCTTCTTGACTGATAAATCGGTCAATTTCAATGCTATGAAAGTTAAGCTCGCGGACGTCTGGAGACCGGGGCGTGGGATTGCTATATCTGAGGTCCAGGAAAACTTGTTCCTTTTTTAGTTCTTTCACAGGGTGGATAAAGAACGCATCCTCGCAGGGGGGCCGTGGTCGTTTGACAACAACATGTTGGTACTTGTGAATTGGAAGCCAATGGAAAGACTGGAACAGCTAGAACTTAACTCTGTGGCCATCTGGGTCCAAATTTATGAGTTACCGATCGGATGTATGTCAGAGGGTATTGGTAAGCAGGTTGGCAACTATATAGGGAAGTTTCTTGAGTATGATCCCAATAATAACAGTAGCATCAGGTGGCAATTTATGCGCATTAGGGTGGCGATCGATACTCGCATCCCGCTCAAACGATGCAAGAAAATTAAAAGGTCTGAGATAGAATGGTCATTGATCAAGTTCATGTATGAGCGTCTTTGTAATTTCTGCAACATTTGCGGCCACCTGGGCCACACTGACAGATTTTGTGAGAAGCTATTCCGACTGGCACCACAGGATATCACTAGAGAATGGGGAGAGTGGCTTCGTGCTCCAATACGACGAGGGGCTGAGGCCAATAGCTCGAGATGGTTAAGAGAACCTAGTGGAAGCAAATTGACTGGCGAGGTTGGTAACCAAAATAGTAGATGGGATATCAGGAGGGGAAGGAGATGGTGGGGGCCCTTAGAGCAGAGCAATCTAGGGAATGCGAATGAGAAACAAAAGGGGGTCAACACAGCTCTGAATGAAGATGTAGAAATGGAGCTATTGGAGGCAAAAAAGAGGAGGAGAGAGGAGGAAGGCTCGACTAATGTTCTCAATGAGATTGACCCTAACATCATGAGCAATACAGAGGCCAATTCTTCCACACAAGGTGTGGATAAATCAGCCCCTTCAGATCTGGAATCGGTGAGACCTGGGATGCAGGTCCGTCGGGGAGAATGAGTTGCCTAAGTTGGAACTGTCGGGGTCTGGGCAACCCCTGGGCAGTTCAGGCTCTAGGTGAGCTGATGAAAGCTCACCGTCCAAGTTTTGTTTTTCTAATTGAAACGCTTGTAAATAAGATGAGGATGGAAGTGATTAGGCAGAAGTTTAAATTTGAGGGGTGTTTTGTGGTTGAAGCTAGAGGGCATAGTGGAGGCCTTGCAATGATGTGGAAGCACTCTCAAAGCATGGAGATTAAATCGTTTTCTGATCATCGTGTTGAGGCTATTGTCAAAGATGCAGTTTTGAGAGATTGGAGACTAATTGGGTTCTATGGGTATGCTAATAGACGTAGACAGAAAGAATCTTGGGACCTGCTAGGCAGTCTGACTGGAGATTCTCGGATAACATGGGCTATCATTGGAGATTTCAATTGCATTCTCGCGCAGGGTGAGAAGCTGGGGGGTCCACAGTATCCGCAAGCCCTAATTACACAGTTCATGGATACTATTGCTTCAGTTGCTCTGGTTGATTTGCAAATGAAGGGTAGTTTATTTACCTGGGAAAGATGTAGGGGTTCTGACACTTGGGTGCGCGAGAAGTTGGATAGGGCGTTTGGGTCACTCAGTTGGTGTTCGCGGTTTGAACAGTATGAGGTAACGAATCTGGTTACAGTATACTCCGACCACTCACCAATTCTCTTGAAGCCCTCGGGCTCAGTTCAGAAGAGAACCAGCCACCGATTTAGATTTGATCGGGCTTGGATAAAGGAGGTGGAATATTCCTACATTACACCCAAACAATTTCTTTCTTTTATCCTATCATTTCCTTAACCACCTACATATATATCTCTAAGAAATAGCCGATCAACTTTTATCAGACAGATACATTAGAAAGTAGGAATAGGGAATACAGTCCTTGAAATTATCTTATCCGCCAGGAATGAATTGTCGACTTTTACCATAGTTTCAATAGTTTCAGTTCATGCACGTAGTTCTTGTTCATGCGCAGAACCAGAAGTTCGGGCATTCAACCGGAATCAGTAGATCCTTAAATTGAGAAAACGTAAAAAATATATATTCTTTTTTCCAGGTAAGTAAAACTGGACATGACCATATTTAAATCTGGTCCACATAATTGATTTGTCTAAAATTTAGATTCTCCTTGAGAATTCTTAAGGATTATCACATTTTTAGTTTTTAGTTTTTCGTATTTTAATCTTTACATTTCATTTTAGTATTAATCTTTAGTTTAGAAAATAATAGCCTGATTAAAAATAAATAAAATTTCTCATTGAAAGAGATTCAAAATATGCTATGTATCTTAAATATTTGTAATTAATGAGAAAAGTGTCTTTAGA
The DNA here is from genome assembly GCF_963576675.1 of Euphorbia lathyris. Classification (NCBI taxonomy): domain Eukaryota; kingdom Viridiplantae; phylum Streptophyta; class Magnoliopsida; order Malpighiales; family Euphorbiaceae; genus Euphorbia; species Euphorbia lathyris. The sequence continues at coordinate 11,913,184 of NC_088912.1, forward strand.
TTTAAAAAAAATCTCAATTGAATTAAAATCACACATAATTTAAGTTTCTATTTGTATAGAGATTTTTTTTTAAATCTTTACAGTGATTTTTGTTTGAAGTTTTATAAAATTCTGCTCATGCAGAGATTAATAAATCTCAATTGAGATTCTTGATTTAAAAATCTTTAGGAATTTCTGCTCATACTGAGATAATTATAATCTCAACTGAGATTTTTGATTTTTTTTAGCCTTGTAGAAGTTTCTGTTTGTGTAGAGATTTGATAATCTCAACTGAGATCTTTACTTTCAATGCCTTATAAAATTTCTGCTCCTACTGAGATTTTTAAATCTCAACTGAGATTTTAAAAAAATCTCTATAGAAATTAGGGAGGACCAATGCAAAGCATTCATTGCAAAGGGGCAAGACGTGTCACGATCGATATTCCAATTTCTAGACCACGACACGCATATTTTGAAAAAAAAAATTAAAAAAAAAATAATTTTCCTCTTTATGTATTTAATTTCTAATTTTAGATTTTATTCACCAAGAGGCACAAAAGACACCTTTTCATTTTTCATAAGTCATGATTTTTGGTTTGAAACCAACAAATTAAAATCTTCACATATTTTTCAACATTACAATTTTTTATTCTTAAAATTTCTGAAATCTTTATTTGTTTTAATTCATCCGTTTAAAAGTAACAAATTTCTTTTACGATAAAGTTGTGGATTTACTATGCCATTTTCCCTTTCACATGACACAAGATACATGACAGACATTTATTTTCGTGTCGTCTGAATATTTTTCGTGACAGTATTTTAACTGTATGTCATCTTAAGGTGAAATAAAAAATGCGCTCGATTCTCAGATGACATAACGATTACAGAATCATGTCATCCAAAGAAAACGCGAGTTTTCGTTAAATTTGATGCGCTCAACAGATGACACTTCTAATAAATGAATGTCATTGTATGCCGAAAACAAAAAAGCGGCAAATGAAATTTCACTTACGCGGCCATACCAAATTTTAGGCGCTCTATATCATTTGACTGAAATTTCAGCTGATATATAAACCCTCTCTCAATCCTAAACCCCAGTTTAGGTTACGCAACCTTCATCCCTCTCATCCCGCTATATCTCCATGGTTGATTTGAACATGCAATCACTGGGTGAGCTCGAAACATGGTACTGGTAAGCCATATTTTCTTCGTTCCTAGCTGTATTAGAGTATCATTGTTCCTTACTCTATCTTTTCCTCATTCGATTTACTTTGGTGTATGTCGATTTCAGCAGCTGGTATAATGATTTTGTGATTTTCAAACCTATCGTTGAAAGGTTTAGATCTCTCGCTTAGCTACACTGATTTTATTGTATTTAGATTCACTGCTGTAAAGCTTGGGTCTTTATCTTTTTTAATCTAGGGCAAGACAGTGCCTGATACAGTAGATGGTATGAACTCATCTATTTGCTTTTTATTTGAACACTATTTGCAGGGATAGTAAGAATGCTTCAGTACATGGGAAGGCTGAATGAAGAGATTGTCAATCGGTTCATGCCTTTAGCATATGGGAAGATTTCTTTAACTTACTGAATATATATTAATGTTATGTTGGTTTGAACTGATTGGTCATGCCTTTAGAAGTGATTGTGTATGTTTGATGTACTGTTTTGGAACCTAGAACTCATTTATTTAGGTAACTAGCCTGATTTAGTATATATATTGTTATGCGGGTTTGAACTGAATGATTACATATATGTATGATGTTGTAGGTGATGATGAGATGATTGGTATGAACTGATTGGTTAGATATAACTGTTTAACTGTTTAGGAAGCTAGGACTCATAGAGTTTATGTATGAATGATCATTAAGCATGTGGCTGATTATGCATACTCTAAAGCTTTGAATGTTCATTGAGATTGGCACTACTCTTACACCTATGAGTTATACTGCTAGAAGTGATTGAATATGTGTATGTGTATGAAACATGTTTATGTATGATGTTCTGTTGATGTTTATGTTTGAGGTTTTGTATGAGTATGTGTGCAATTGTTCATTTGGGCATGTAGCTTATTCACCATGCATCAAGTATTAGAGGAACATTGTAAAAGGGTCATTGAGCATGTGGCTGATTAGGCATACTCTAAAGCTTTGAATGTTCATTGAGATTGGCACTACTCTTACACTTATGAGTTATACTGCTAGAGGTGATTGAGTATGTGTATGTGTATGAAACATGTTTATGTATGATGTTCTGTTGATGTTTATATTTGAGGTTCTGTATGAGTATGTGTACGATTGTTCATTTGGGCACGTAGCTTATTCATCATGCATCAAGTATTAGAGGAACATTGTAAAAGGGTCATTGAGCATGTGGCTGATTAGACATACTCTAAAGCTTTGAATGTTCATTGAGATTGACACTACTCTTACACCTATGAGTTATATTGCTAGAAGTGATTGAGTATGTGTATGTGTATGAAACATGTTTATGTATGATGTTCTGTTGATGTTTATGTTTGAGGTTCTGTATGAGTATGTGTACGATTGTTCATTTAGGCATGTAGCTTATTCATCATGCATCAAGTATTAGAGGAACATTGTAAAAGGGTCATTGAGCATGTATGAAGCATGTATTAAAGGGTAAATTTAGGCTAATTGCATGTACTGATATGGCTTGCAAATGATAAGATATCACCATACTCTTTTTTATTTGAACATGACCTATGATGATAAGTAAGGAATAAGTTGTCTTGAATAAGTAAGGAATAGACATGCACGAATAAGTTGTTTACTTGTTATACCATGTTCACTTGAATATACATGTCTACTTGAATAAGTTGTCTACTTGTTATAGCATGTTAGACATACTCTTAAAGCTGAAAAAGTTATGAACTCAACTGGCTCATTTTTATTTGAACATGACCTATGATGATAAGTAAGGATTCTGAATGCAATTCGTTTATGAAGCATGTATGAAGCATGTATTAAAGGGTAAATTTAGGCTAATTGCATGTACTGATATGGCTTGCAAATGATAAGATATATTTTGATTAGATAGAATATACATATATATACGAACTGAATAACAATCTCTACATAAAGGGTTATGTATGTGCATTGGCCATACTCTTACTATGTTCTTTTCCACTCGGTTTGATATCGTAACAACAACATTAAACATGGTGATAGGTTTATGATGCATTCAACACAAACAGAGTCCCTTTTTTGACAGCATCATAAACCTCATTACCAAGTTTAGAGTACCACGAGTACAACCCAATGGGTCACACATAAGACTTAGAACCAAAAAGAGGAATGGATAGTAATTAATAGATGGAAGATCAAAGTAATTTTTTTAAGGCCCAATAACTAAGGGGGGCGAAAATTACATGTGTTTGACACATGCGGGGATTAATTTATTTAGACAATTATGATTAGATTATAATTGTGGTTAAATTAATTATAGGATAATTAAATTAGAAGGTTTAATGTGATTATGTTTCTTCTAATTATTATTCTATGAAACAAATAAATATTATCTTTATATTTAGATATAATTATAGATTATATTTATAGAGTATTATTTAGAATAAAACTCTAATTAAATAACCTAATTCTATCTAACTAGGGTTTAGATACAAGAGACTATTTATACCCCCTTAACTGTAAAATTCGGCTAACCCTAATACCAGAGGAGAGAGAAATTTTGACCACTACAGTAGAGGAAGAAATTTGCTCCGCTTGCTTCCGTCTGATTAATTCTATCTCTTCTTTTTTCTCTTTAATCTTGTGTTGATTTGTTAGAGACAATCTTTATTGATTGTTTTCTTTTGGTTGAGATTTTGACTGATTTGATCTTCTGTTTTTCTTTGTGCTCGTGAACTCGGAACTAGAGTTGAGGACACTACGTTAGCAATAGTAGATAGTACGTCACATAAGGTATTTTCTTCTATCATTCTTTGTATGAAATAACGATTAACGAATCTTGGTTTAAGGAAATAGGTAAAAAAATTTGTATTTCCGCTGTCCTATGATTTGCCTATTTTCCTTCATTTTGATATTTAACGAAGATATATATATTTTCATAAAAAAATATCCATTGGGATAAATAATTATCAGATCCTTCTGTTTTTACTTAATTCGCTAGTAGGTCCATAATGTTATTATGAGGTCATTAGGTTTTACTTTAATCAACTATTTAATCTTTTTATTTATTTTTATATATGAAAGTATAAAATTACCTCTAATTATTCAAATAAAATAACTTATCTTCTACTTTTCAAATTTAATCAAAATAGTTTTAATGAAGTTTGTGTACCACTCCATTTCATATTAGATGTCTTTTTGGAGAGTTGAACAGAAATTAAGAATATTAGGAAAAAGACTTTGTTATCCTTTATTTATTGATTCCATTATTTATTTAATATATAATAAGTCCATTATTTTAATTAATCTCTATAAATCCACATTTTATAGCACACAGAATGTGACTTAATGTGTATTGATCATATAATATGACATGCAATATGAACTAAAAAAATCTTTAGAAAGACATATAATATGAAACGGAAGGAGTAGTATATATACATCGAAATTCTTATTTTTTTTGGTAGGAAAGGAAAGAAAAAACAAAACAAAGTCGCTTAGCCCGGGATCAGTATGGGGAAACTGACCCCCACAACATCATCCAAGACCAGAGAAGAAATGAACGACGGAGGAGAAGAGAAGGTTGAGAGACCCAACATCCTTGAATGCCCTTCAACCGCAAAACAGTCCGCTACTCGATTTTGCTCCCTATAAATATGAGCAAAGCTAAGACAATCAAAGGAGGCTCCAATCCTTCTAATACCTTTGATTAAATTTTGGCTATTCAGGCAAATTGCATTGTTATCTGAAATCATATTGACCGCTTCAAGGTTATCAGACTCCACCAGAAGCTTCTTCACCCTCAGACTTTTTGCTAGCTTAAGGCCAGAAAAAATCCCCCAAAGCTCAGCAGAGAAAGGTGAACCAATTCCCAAATTCTGAGAGAAACCAGAGACCCACCTGCCACCATCATCTCTCAGAACCCCTCCTGCGGAAACTCTCCCGTCCTTTAGACAAGAGCCATCAGTATTAAGCTTAACCACGCCTTCCTTCGGCTTACACCAGCCTAAGAGTTGGATCTCCTTCCTCTTAAATGCCCTAGCCAAGGGGTCCTCAACGTAGCTATCAACCAAGGTACTAACCTTTTTGGAGAAGAAATCCAAGACATTAAGCAAAACAACCGTTTCCCCTCCAAAAATCTCCTCATTCCTCCATCTCCAAATCTGATGGCAAACCACCACAAATAAGATAACTCCCTGATTCAACTCGGTCAAAAGATTCCCCTTAATCCCATCCATAAACCAATCATTCTTAGGGTGGGCTAAAAAGGAAGAAAGTACATTTAAAGGGAGAACTTTCCTCCAAACCTCTTTACTTTTCTCACAGTCTTTGAGAGCATGGCACAAAGTTTCTTCATGACCTCTGCATCTGCCACAAGCTCCAGACTCCACCAAATGCCTCCTTTTCCTATCAGAATTAGTAAGCAACCTATTTTTAACCCCTAACCATAGGAAGCTTCTAATACGGTATGACACTTTTAAGGCCCAAATCATCTTCCACACCCCTGGGTGCGACGTATCCAAATCCTGATAGAAAGCCTGAAACGCCGATTTACAAGAATAGGTCCCGTTGTTCGTCAAAGACCAACAGTAACTATCCCTGTCTTCAATTTTACTACTAATCTGAACTCCTCTAATTCTAAGGAGCGATTCCAGACTGAGAAAAGAATCAAATTTTGACCAAATCCACTCACCCTCAGAATCCACCACATCTGCAATCCTCCAGTTCTGAATTTCTAAAGGCGGTAAAGATTCACAGACTTCTAAAAGAGGCTTTTTACCAATCCAAATATCCTTCCAAAAGCTTATGGATCTACCATTCCCGACATTCCATCCAATCCCTGAACAAAATTCAGCAAAAACCGCACTAATGCCTTTCCAAAGAAAGGAACAATTCACCACTCTATCCTTGGGACCCCCAAAAATCTTATCCTTTCGGTACTTTTCGCAAAGAAGTTTAACCCAAAGAGCTGAAGGAAGCTGTCACATTCGCCACAGAAGCTTCATTAATAAGACCTTATTATTATCTCTAGCTTTCCTAATGCCCAGACCACCCATATCCTTAGGTTGACACACCTCATTCCAAGGAACAAGGTGGATCTTCCTCCCCTCCTCAGCTTCTCCCCACAGGAACCGACGATTAATTTTATCAAGGTCCTTGAGAACAGGCTCAGGAAGCCGACAAGCCTGCATAATGTGATTAGGAGTCGCACAATTGACAGATTGAACCAAAGTAAGACGGCCGGCGAGAGAGAGAGTTTTAGCTTTCCAGGTGGCACACTTCTTATTGGCTTTATCCAAAGTATCCTTAAAAGACACTTTCGACACTCTCTCACTATGGAGGGGAATACCCAGATACTTCCCAAGAGAACTAGTCAGAGGAATCCCAGACAAGTCACTCATCCTTTCCGAAATTCTTATAATTGTGTATATTAATTATAAAAATAAAATTATATTTCTTATTCTCTTACAAAAATCACTTTTATAATTTTATATGTTCTACTCTAATTTGAATAATTTTTACAATGTTTATCATTCATTTTTAATGAATAAATTCTATAATATTAAATTAAAATTTACAATTATATGAAAATTAATATAATAATTAACTAATATTGGAGAGATTATTATTACAAAGGAAAAAATATAAAATAGAAAAAATAGATATTTTATTATTAAAACATATAGTAAAGGGTAATTTTGTGTATCCTTGAGGAGGGATCAAACCCTGAGGAGGGATCAGACCCTCCACTCGTCATGTCTTATAATGTGAACGAAACCCTTATTTGGTTAGGGTTCCACGCTCACCGCACCAATTGATGACTAGTGGGGAATTTCCGATTAGCTTCCGTCCCTATGGGGGCGTCGTTGGGTTCGACGGGGGAAAGCTCCGATACCAAAGTCAGTATAGAGAATGGAGGAATAAACAGAATTGACGAAGTAGGGTAGCTAGGGTTGTGAGAATGTGTACCTTGATAGCTTGAGATGCAAGCTATATATAGTAATGAAGTTATAACCTTTAGTAACTAGAAAGTCTCCATTAATGCTTCATTAATGACGGTTACTGGTTTCCTTTAAGTATGTCCGTTAGCTCATTAATAGCTCATTAATAGCCTTTATTGAGGAATCGGCTCAGCTGTTCAACTGGCGGATCGAAGGGTGATGGCGAATCTAACGTAGGTTTGACTACGGATCTCGTGTGGCGGAGTCTTGGTGATCCGCCCATCGGATGTCCTTGCCTGATACGCCATGGCCTTCTTTGACCGGTTCGATACGCGGTCGTTTGCGTAAATATCTCCTTTGATCCCTTGGATAATATCCGGATGTTATCATTTTGGTATTTTAAATTTTATTTAGTCTAATTTGACCATTCACTTAAATATATAAGGATTAAAGAGTTGGCGTAAATAAAAGATAAAAGACTATATAATTATTTCTAAAAACACAAAGATTATCTAATATATTAGGTAAAAATATAAGGATCTTATAATTATTTACCTTATCTATTATAATCATTGGTCTCCCTCTTTTTGCCAATGATTTGGGATTTAAAACAAACTCTTGGGGATTTTATAGAGGGGTCCCGGACTTCCAACTCAATAAAGCACCTTCCATACAAAGAATGACACGTGTATCACATTTAATTAAAAAAAATCATTTTATTTAATTAGAGTCCTTCTTCTTCCTTATTTCTTTAGACACAACCCCTCTCACCAGTCCGTCCTTCTCCATGCTATCTCCGGCAGTGATCTCCGACCCCAATTTCCACCGCTGATTTATGATAACACAACATATTGCTATTATACATCTTTTTCATTAATAATCTTTACTCCTTAATTAACAAAGCTAATAATCTCAGATGCACTTCTTTCCCTTTCTCATTTGATTGGAGAAATTCATCAGGTATAAATCAATTTAACATCCAATTTATCTAATTTTAGTTTTGTAGATATTAAACTTCCACAATATGTAGCCTCTGGATTCACTTCGGGCAAGGGAAATTGGTACACAAAAACGCAAATCCCATTTGCCAATTGAACCATATAGATTTCATTGCCAATTCTTACAGGTTTGGGATAATATTTTAACTGAAACAAATGAAGAGAGATTCTACAACTCCAATACAGTTAATTCACAACATCTCTTCTTTTTTGTTTATTTCAAATAGTAATACAATATAATTTCACAGTGAATGTTCAGATGTAGTTCCAAGATGGAAGATTTGTAGTCGGAATCGGTGTCGAAGATTGGCGTCGGAGATTGAATTGAGAATGGCGACAGGAGATGATCGGTGGAAGGTACTGGAGAAGAAGAGACCTGTTATTTTTACTCTGCAATTAAATAAAAGGCTTTTAATTAATAATTATTTGTACTAAGTGGGATACATGTCATTCTTTGTATGGAAGGTGTTTTATCTGAGTTGGAAGTCCGGGACCCCTCTATAAAATCCCCAAACTCTTGTGGATTATTTGATTTTAATAGTTATTTTCTAGATAGTTTAAACTTTTATTTTTATTCAGTTTGGTCTTTTTTTTTCTTTAATATATGTTTAATTAACAAGTTACTACTAATAATAAACGTTAGTATTATATCCATATTTGTGAGTCAATCCTGTCTTTGGGTAGTTTAATTTTAATAGTTTATAACTTTTAGTTTTGTTCAATTTAGTCAATCGTTTGATTACTTTATTTTGCCATTTTTACACCTATTTATTACATGTAATCAATTTGCCATTTTTACACCTATTTGTTCAATTAGTTGGATTAGGATCATGGGTTCCTAGTTGGATTAGGATCATGGGTTCCTAGTTGGATTGGGATCATGGGTTCCTAGTGGGATTGAGATCATGGGTTCCTAGTAGGGTTATGTTAGATTGGGTATTATAAATACCCCATTATGTAAACCTAATCATTGTAATCTGATTTTCGCCTCCTAATAATACTATTCTCCTTCTGCCTGTGGACTAGCCAACACAACGTTGGTGAACCACGTAAATCTGTGTTTTTCGATTGTTTATTATTTTATCTTTCATTAATTCCGCACAACAAACTGGTATCAGAGCTTTCGGTTTTCGATCGGTGTTTTGTTTTCTGGAGAGAAAGATGTCTGCGATGAACCTAAAAATCGAAAAGTTTACTGGGAGAAATAGTTTCAGTTTACGGCAGATCAAGATGCGGGCTTTGTTAAAACAACAAGGTCTATGGACTTCGTTGAAGAAGGCAACGGGAGAAGTTACTGCTGAGATGGCGATTCTGGAAGAAAAGGCACATTCGATAATTATGTTATGCCTCGCAGATGATGTCATCACTGAGGTCTCAGACGAAGAGACTGCTGCCGGTCTGTGGATGAAGTTAGAAAGCTTATACATGATGAAATCTCTAACGAACAAACTTCTTCTGAAACAATGTCTGTTTGGCCTGCGAATGCAGGAAGGTACGCAACTCAGGGATCATTTAGATCAATTGAACACATTATTACTAGAATTACGTAATATTGATGTGAAAATTGAAGATGAAGATGTTGCTTTGATTCTGTTGGTGTCTTTACCACTTTCATATGAGAATTTTGTTCAATCATTTATTGTTGGTAAAGACTCTGTGACTCTGGAAGAAGTTAGGTCATCTCTTCATAGCAGGGAGTTGCGCCATAAGGCGAGCAATACATGTACAGATAATCAGGCCTCTGGACTATTTGCCACTGGTAGTAAGGGAAAGGGAAACTGTGGAAAGAAAAAGTCTAAGAAGCCATTCTCAAAAGGTCCCAAGCCAGATGACACCTATAATTATTGTAAAGAGAAAGGACATTGGAAAACTGATTGTCCAAAGAAGAAGAAGAAGAAATCAGAAAATCAACCAGGTTCTGCTGCTGTAGCAAATGGTGACACCAGCTCTGAAAACGATATTGCTCTAGTTGCTGATGGACACACTCATCACTCTGATGTGTGGGTTCTTAATTCACGAGCATCTTATCATATTTGTCCAATGAGAGAGTGGTTTTCAAATTATAAGTAGGTAGATGGAGGTAGCATTTCAATGGCTAATAGTCATGTCTGCAAAGCAATTGGAATAGGCTCGATCAAGTTGAGGACACATGATGGTAAGTTCTGCACGTTGAACGAAGTCAGGCATGTTCCGTTGATGATGAAGAATCTGATATCTCTAAGTCTGTTAGACAGCAAGGGTCTCAGCTGGTCAGGAAAAGATGGAGTTCTACATGTCTGTAAAGGTTCTGATGTGATTTTGAAAGGTGTGAAGCATGGTACTTTGTATTTCCTACAAGGTTCCACTATTACAGGTTCGGCTAATGCTGCATTATCATAGATTGACCAGGAGGATATGACAAAGATATGGCATATGAGACTTGGTCATATGGGCGAAAGAGGGATGCAGATTCTATCAAAGGATGATCTTTTTGATGGTCATAAGGTCAAGAGTCTAGAGTTTTGTCAACATTGTGTCTTTGGGAAACTACATCGCAGCAAGTTTCCCAAAGCTATTCACATAACAAAAGGCACACTTGATTACATCCACTCTGATTGTTGGGGTCCATCTCGAGTTGAGTCTTTGGGAGGCCATGGATATTTTATGTCTCTGATTGATGATTATTCAAGGATGACTTGGGTCATCATGATGAAGCATAAAAGTGAAGCTTTCAAGAATTTCAAGCAGTTGAAAGCATTGGTGGAAAACCAAACAGGAAAGAAGATAAAGAGGCTGCGAACTGATAATGGTCTAGAATTCTACTCGTTTGAGTTTGATCAGTTCTGTAAGGATGAAGGGATTGCTCGGCATCACACAGTCAGGAATACACCGCAACAGAATGGTGTAGCTGAACGAATGAACCAGACATTACTGGAGAGGGCGAGGTTCATGCTCTCTAACGCTGGGTTAGATAGAAGATTCTGGGCTGAAACGATGAACACAACATGTTATCTGATTAACCGCGGACCACACACTGGCATACAGCTCAAGACGCCTACAGAAATGTGGTCAGGAAAGGTTGCTGATTACTCAAATTTGAAAGCTTTTGGGTGCACAGTTTACTATCATGTTAATGGGGGTAAGCTAGAGCCAAGAGCCAAGAGCCAAGAAGGGAGTGTTCGTAGGCTATGGAGATGGAGTTAAAGGCCTCAGGATCTGGTCTCCATCAGAGAAAAGGGTCATTTTGAGCAGAAATGTAGTCTTTGACGAAAAATCTGTGCTTTGTGAAGCCTACAACTGCAATAGAAACTGATAGCATTTATAAACAGGTGGAGTTTCAGGTCATACAGAGTGAGAGTGGCTTGAAGGAACAAGAGTTAGAAGCAGAAATAGAGCTACAAAATCTACACCATCAGTTTCTCAACCATCTGAAGCTACACATCGTAGCTTAGCTCAAGATCGACCAATGAGGGTTGGAGTTAGGCCACCTAAGAGGTATGAGGACATGGTGGGCTATGCACTACAGGTTGCTGAAGAGGTGGACACTCGTGAACCATCAACTTACCAAGAAGCTGTTTCAGGCACCGATTTTGAGAAATGGCTTGCTGTTATGGGAGATGAGATGGAGTCCCTTCATAAGAATCAAACATGGGATTTAGTTATACCACCTCTAGGGAGAAAGATTATTACTTGCAAGTGGGTTCTCAAGATGAAGGAAGGGATATCACCTTCATAAGGCTAGAGTTGTTGCTAGAGGTTTCAATCAAAGAGAGGGAGTGGATTATAATGAGATATTCTCACCAATAGTCAGACACACCTCTATTAGAGTGTTGCTAGCTATAGTTACACATCAGGATTTGGAGCTTGAGCAACTTGATGTAAAGACAGCCTTTCTGCATGGAGATTTAGAGGAAGAGATCTAGATGACCCAACCAGATGGTTTCCAGATTCCTGGGAAGGAGAATTATGTTTGCAAGTTGAAGTATGGACTTAAGCAGTCTCCCAGGAAGCGGTATAAGAGGTTTGACAGCTATATGATGCAGCTGGGCTACACCAGGAGCCCATATGATTGTTGTGTTTATTACAATAAACTAGAAGATGAGTCTTTTATCTATCTGGTGTTGTATGTAGATGACATGTTAATAGCTGCAAGGAAGAAGCACGACATTCAGAAGTTGAAGGGTCTTCTCAGCCCAGAGTTCGAGATAAAGGATTTGGGTGCAGCTCGAAAAATTCTGGGAATAGAGATTTACAAGGATAGAAGCAAAAGGAAGCTTTTTCTATCACAGAAGGCCTATATTCAGAAGATTTTGTCAAGATTTGGCATGTCTACCGCAAAGCCCATAGATACTCCTAGTGCTGCAACTGCACACCTATCTATTGCTTTTGCACCTAAGTCGGCTGAAGAGAAGGAGTACATGTCTCGAGTTCCCTATGCTAGTGCAGTAGGAAGCTTGATGTATGCAATGGTCTGCACTAGACCTAATCTTGCACAGTCTGTTAGTGTTGTTAGCAAGTTTATGGGTGAACCTGGCAAGGAGCATTGGCAAGCTGTGAAGAGGATCTTTCGGTACCTAAAAGGTACATCTGACGTTGGTCTCATTTATGGAGCTGATACAGAGTGTTTGGTGACAATTTTTTCAGATTCTGATTATGCAGGAGATGTTGACAGTAGAAGATCTATGACTGGTTATGTTTTCACTATTGGCGGTTCAGTTGTCAGTTGGAAAGCTACTTTGCAGCATACAGTGACTTTGTCTACTACGGAAGCAGAGTATATGGCACTGACTGAAGCTGCTAAGGAGGGGATTTGGCTTAAAGGACTGGTTAGTGACCTTGGTCTACATCATGATCAGGCTAAAGTGTATTGTGACAGCTCGAGTGCAATCTGTTTAGCCAAGGATCAGGTTCATCATGAGAGGACCAAGCATATAGATGTAAGGTATCATTTTCTAAAGTGAGAAGAGGGTCAAGGTGAAGAAGATAGGCACTGCTGACAATTCGACCGACATGTTTACCAAGCTCGTTCCACAGAGCAAGTTTCAACAATGTTTGGACTTGCTAAACATCAGAGATTACTAGTTGTCTGTGGGCAACTCTGAGGCAGAGGGAGAAGTTGTTATCTAGCACTGTCATGGGTGCATCTGTTATGTTTTCAGGAGGATTCAAGTCAAGGTGGAGATTTGTCATAATGCCTTGAATCAGTATATCATGTTTCCTATTCGGAGTAGTATTGAGTTTCAGATTCCTAGTTGGATTAGGATCATGGGTTCCTAGTTGGATTGGGATCATGGGTTCCTAGTGGGATTGGGATCATGGGTTCCTAGTGGGATTAGGTTAGATTGGGTATTATAAATACCCCATTATGTAAACCTAATCATTGTAATCTGATTTTCGCCTCCTAATAATACTATTCTCCTTCTACCCGTGGACTAGCCAGAGTAAATTATACCAATGGTACCTAAACTATACTCCATTTCACACTTTGGTACCTGAATTACATTTTGTCTCAAAAATATACCTCAAGTAAAAGTGACTGGACAATTTAATGCCATTAACCGGTTAATACCGGTCAAAACCAATTTTTAACAAATAATTGGCGCCCAATATGCACTAACTAACATAAAATTACTAGATTACCCTCTAATAATTCCAAAAATGTTAAACTTATCTCTCTTCCAATCTGTTTATCTCTCCAACTTTCTCTCTCTTCCGATCTCTCTCTTTCTGTCTCTTCGAAGAATTAAGATGGAGAGTCTGTTCCATTTCATCTTGGCTATTATTTCATTTCTCTAACTCAATCCATGTCTTTTATGCTTTTCTTTAACCAGTGATTGGAACAATTAATTGGTTAAAGGTTTGCATCTAAAGATTTTTTTTATCAAAATCTTTCTATTGCTTTAAGTTGTTATGATGAAGCTACAGATGCACTGGTTGGACTTCCATGAGGCTCAGCAGAAGTGGAGTCAATAATTAAAAAGATATGGTGGGTTTGCAATGAACTGCATTTAGAGAAGTTTCTGATCACTACAACTTAATACCAATCAATTACAAAATTACGGACAAAAATCTCATCTTTCGTTTCCAATCCTTCAACCTTATTTTCCTCTTCATCCTCTTCTCTCTACTGCAATGCCTTCTTCTCCTCCAACATTCCCGCTCGTTCCCTTCGTTTTCACTTTTTCGGCAAGCCTTTCTCCATCTAATCCCAATCTGCTCCAGTTCTCACCCAAGACGATCTCAAGAAACTCGTCGTAGACAAAGTCGTCTATTATGTCAAATCCGGCATGGTTCTGGGTCTCCGAATTGGCTCCACTTCAAAGCGCACCAAAGATGATAGAGAGATAAACAAAAGAGAGAGAAACGGAAGAGGGAGGGAGAGAGAGAAAGATATTTATGGTCTGTAGTTATTTTTTAACTTTTGTGCAATTTAGAGAAATAATTAAGGGTATTTAGGTATTTTAAACTTTTGGGTATTAGGTGGATCCCACTCTTTTTTATTAGAAATGGCCAAACATTCGTTGACTGGACATAAACCGGAAAAACGTACTAAAATGTCCAGTCACCTTTATTTGGAGTATATTTTTGTGACAAAATGTAATTCAGGTACTAAAGTGTGAAATGAGGTATAGTTCAGGTATCATTGATGTAATTTACTCCGACTAGCCAACACAACGTTGGTGAACCACGTAAATCTGTGTTTTTCGATTGTTTATTATTTTATCTTTCATTAATTCCGCACAACACAATTGTATGTTTATTTTTGGACTTGTATTTTTGGGACATAAAAATGAACTAAAACAACCCTTATATTAAAATAACGTTGTGTCTAACCGTGTACACATGGTTACTATATCTAGAACTTTTTTTATGTGTACTTTGTCTCATCTTAATTTGTTTAATTGCAATTAACGTTATTATGCATTTTTTTTTTGTAAATTAACCCAGAGGCTTAGAGCGTTGGTTAAAAGGCTTAGGAATGCCCGTAAATACTTGTATATGTAAGTACTGATTTAATAATAAAAGCTATTATGCGTTGGTATGATAAGATTCATAGATGGAATTACAACACATGATTTAATAATAAAAGGTATTTATTAAAAGGAATTATAACACATACTAAGACTGGTCACTTTTCAAGCTTAGGTGGAATTCGTGTGTGGTGGTTTGCTAGAGATTATAAAAAACTAAAAATATATTATTGAACATTAACTATAAATTTATACTTTTGGATACACAGATAAAAAGGTCAAATTCCTTGAAATACAAAATTAACTAGAATGTATGGTAATGAAATGAGTGCATTGACAAGGTTATAGTAAGCATCAATGAACTTGATTTATTCTTATTACATATAGTACAATATGATAATATTACGAGATAACAATAAGCATAGTACAATAATGATAAATTAAAAGATAACAACACACACTCACGACCATAAACTTTAAAAGGAAAAAGGCTTACGAAATTATTACACCATGATAAAAAAAAACACTTAGACAATTTGATGATTTGCCGATAATTATGTAAGGTCCAAATTTTCCCAAAGCATATTTTAGAAAGTGGAGATATACCTCTAACATAAGAAATAGCATAAAAGCAGTTTAATTTAATTTCTTATATTAAAAGTAGTTTTTCAAAAAGATGTTAAGGTTAAATTTGGAGCTGATAAGTTTTTAAGAATTAATTAAGAAGGAGAGGAGGAGGAGAAACGTAGTTATTTATCTTCCAAAATCCATTCTCCATCTGAACCAAACCCTTGTTGATAACTTGGTTCCACCAAATAGGAGGCACTTTGTAAAAATCTTTCAAGAGATCGCCATTCTTGTTGACCAGTGCAACATCGAAATCAAAGCCCAACTTGAACTCCTTTTCTTCTCCTTGGTAAGCAGCAATTCCATATAAATGAAGGTTGAGATCATGTGACTGTAGGCGGTCGTGTCCTTTTATATCTGCGGAATGATGGGTGTTAATGTAAAGCTTTACACCAACTTCTCTATAATTAATGGCGAGAGGAAAATTAGGAACCATATCCTTAGCATTTATAATGCGCAACAGATGAAGATTAGGGAGAGAATTGAACAATTCCAGAAATGTTTTGTCTCCAACGCGAGGGGAAGCATAAGCAAAAGCAGTGACCGGATATACGACGGAAGTAGACCCAGTTGACTTGTTATATCCATTGAAAACTATGTCCATTGAATTCAGAGTTGCAAGTGCTGCACCCGAACTGTGACCTGCTACCGTTATGCTCACATCTTCCTTTAATGCTGAGTATTTGTCCACAAGTCTCCGAACAACGGCTAGAACCTGCATCCAATAGTCAGTCTTTGATCTATAGATTAGTTTTATATTTATTTACGTGAAAGTGAAAGATATTATACATACCTGTTCTCTGGCACTGGTTTTACTGTAAACTGAATTTGCACTTTTGTTAGTGTAGATTTCTAGAAAACCGGTATGTACCTTGGCATGATTATTAGGAAAAACCTCTGGAGATGAAGTCAGGAAAAACTTGATATCTTCTAACCATTCCGTGGACAATGCTGTTCCCCTCCAACATATCAGGATGTCTCTCCTGCCTAAAACAACCTTTCCTTCATCAGTGGCAACAGCAACATACCCCATATATGCAGATTGTTTGGGTCCCCAATCTCCAATACCGAATTCTGATCTTGCATAAATGTAGTCAATTACTTTGTATTTGAATGGATTCCCAACTTCTAGTCCTGTGCGAATGAACAGTTCCTCCGGTGGAAATAGGCATAGTCCATATCCATCACATTCTTTCACGTGATTGAAAGAATCACCGACTGCTCCAATTCTTTCACCGTACTGAACAAGATATTGCCGGAGGTTATCGTCGATAGGATCTAAAAGACCATTCCAGTTGTCTTCAATGCCGCTAAGTGCCTTCCAATTTGATGCTATGGACGCCATTCTGATAGTCTGTAATAGTATATCTGCTTTTTAATTTGTTTTTCTCTGATCTCCTCACTATCTTGTTATATATATACACTAGTTCTTCTTAATACACGTTTAAGGCATTGCACGTTTAAGCCATTTTTCTTGTATAATATCTTTTACAGATGCATTCCACGTTTTTCTGTTTTTCATCTTGATAATCACTTTCCACTTCTTTATCATCATAGGCAGCTAGGGTCCAAATTACATTTATGAAATAATACAATATATTGATTATCTTTGGCTTAATACATTATTTGATCTCTGGACTTTGTCCAAAATCTTTGAATGGCGGCTTAACTTTTAAAATGTCTGGATAGATTCCTGAACTTGTATACAATGTTGAGTTAGCCCCCTCAACTTGTGTAAAATTTAATCAATTAATTACTCGGTTGTAAAAAAAAGTAATTTAAATGCGGAAGATATATTGTACATTTAACTTATTTTTTTTATTTTATTTTATTTTTTGTAACAGAGAGATTAATTGATTACATTTTACGCAAGTTCATGAGACTAACTGAACATTTTATACAAGTTCAAAGGGCTATCGAGACACTTTGAATGTTCAGGGGCCAATCAAAATTTTTGGACAAAATAGGAACCTGAGAGAATAAAATAAAAAGTTCGTCGAGGACTAAACTAAAAGAAAAAAAGTTCCAAATAACGGACCAACGTGTATAAAATAAAAAAAAATCATCGAAGGACTAAAATTATGAAAGGAACGGAAGTTGCAAAATCAGGGACCAAAGTGAATAAAACAGAAAAGCTTCTAGAGAAATTAAATTAAAATAAACAAAAAGGGACCAAATGAAGGACCAAAATAAACAAAATAAAAAAAGCTTCATCGGGGAACTAAAATAATGAAAGAAGTGTAAAATCACACGTTAAGAATCAAAGTGAATAAAATAAAAGTTTATTCAGAGATTAAATTGAAAGAAAAAAAAAATCCAAATCGGAGACCAAAGTGAATAAAATAAAAAAGTTAAATGGTCGACTTTTTATTGCGAATGTGTAGTAAAGGTTATCCTTATAATAATGTTATTTTTGGGAAGCTTGATTACTTTCTTGGTATTGAAGCGAAATGGGGCTCCAAAGCACTTCACTTAAATCAATAGAAATATATTCGTGATCTTCTTTCACGAGCTCAAATGTTAGGAACTAAATCGATTTCCACCCTGACATGTGTTGGGATTTTTGAGAAGAATACAGAAGAAATTGATAAGAAAATGGTGCTAACAATTTTATTCAATTTGTCAATGTTCTGCACTGTAACCACACAAGGGTTATTTGAAAGAATGTTTTTTTTATCTTAACTCAAAGGCATTACAAGTATTTATATACAAACCAAGCAATTAATTCCCAACTACTTTATTCCCAACTACTTCCTTAAATGCTAATTACTAACTACATCTAATTATTACTGTAACACTCCCCCTCAAGCTGGAGCATAGATATTTATCATGCCCAGCTTGTTACAAATATAATTGACTCGAGTTCCTGGTAAAGCCTTGGTGAATACATCTGCTAATTGACTTCCGGTTCTGACATGTGCAGTTGTGATTTTACCATCCTCCAACTTCTCTCGAGTAAAATGACAGTCAACTTCTATATGCTTTGTTCTTTCATTAAACACATAGTTATTTGCAATATAGATAGCTGCTTTATTATCACAATATAACTTCATTGGTTTTATCTGGTCAAACCCAATTTCGCCAAGTAGACGATGTAACCACACAAGTTCACATGTAGCCTGTGCCATAGCTTGGTATTCAGATTCTGCACTGGATCTAGAAACTACACTTTGCTTCTTACTCTTCCATGAAACAAGATTTCCCCCAACAAATACACAGTACCCAGTAGTAGAGCGTCTGTCTAACAGATCTCCAGCATAGTCTGCATCGGTGAAGCCTTCTGCGATGTGATGTCCATGATTTTGATATAACAAGCCTCGTCCAGGAGCTCCCTTTAGATACCTCAGGATGTGAGTAATTGCATCCCAATGCGTTGTCCTAGGTGAGGACATGAATTGACTTACCACACTCACAGGAAATGAAATGTCAGGACGAGTAATTGTGAGATAATTCAGTTTGCCAACAATTCTCCTGTATTTCTCAAGCTCTTTGAGTAGATCACCATCATCAGACTTCAACTTCACATTGGGCATCATTGGAGCATCACAAGTCTTTCCCTCAATTAGACCTGCATCTTTCAACATATCTAAACAATATTTTCTCTGATTTAAACAAATCCCTTTCCTACTGTGAGATACCACTATTCCCAAGAAGTATTTCAAAGGACCAAGATCCTTTGTCTGGAAGCGAGTACCAAGGAACTCCTTCAACTCCTTAATCCGAGCAATAGCACTTCCTATAATTATGATATCATCAACATACACAACCAGTAGAATGCATCCAGAGCTAGAACTGAAGTAGAAAACAGAGGGATCATAAGCACTTCTATGTAAGCCGAATTCCATTACAGCGGCACTGAATTTACCAAACCATGCACGGGGAGATTGCTTCAAACCATACAAAGACTTTCTTAATCTGCACACCTTTCCAGACTCCCCCCCTGAGCAACAAATCCAGGAGGTTGCTCCATATAAACCTCTTCATTCAGGTCACCATGCAAGAAAGCATTTTTAACGTCCAGTTGATGAAGCTCCCAATTGTAAGTGGCAGCTAAAGAAATGAACAGACGGACAGAAGTGAGTTTGGCAACAGGAGAGAAAGTATCGAAGTAATCAATACCATAAGTCTGAGCATAGCCTTTAGCAACCAAGCGAGCCTTCACCCGAGCAACAGTACCATCAGGATTCATTTTAACAGTCCAGATCCACCGAGCACCAATCTTCTTCCTATCTGTTGGTAAGTCCACAAGATCCCAAGTGTGATTTTGTTCGAGTGCTTTCAGTTCTTCTTTCATTGCCTTTAGCCAATCAGGATGAGCCATAGCCTCTGAAACGGATTTTGGAACCGCAATGGAATCTAAGGTAGCTACAAAACACTTGGAACGGGGTGATAAGGCATTATAAGAAACAAAGGAGGAGATAGGGTAAGTGCAAGACCTTGTTGTTGGTCCCTTGTAAGGTTGCAAGTATAGTTCCAAGGGGGGGGTTAGGAACTATTTAAACTTTTTCACAATTAGGGCAGACTTCTTTTTCTAAAGAAAAAGGTTTGAACAGCGGCGCTGAGTAAACAGCAAGATACTGGCTTAGTCAACAGGTGACTAAGTCAGTTTCTTAGCTTGAGTCAGGAGATAGCACTTAGAGTCTATTCCTGAGCTCAGACGTTCAACGCGCACAACTCAACTTGACCTCTTTACTTGGTCAGTTTTTGGTTATTTTAAGCAAGCAATATAAATAAGGAGTTAAAGGTAAGAAATACTTCACTCAGCAGATTTATCCAGGTTCGGCTTCTTCTAAGCCTACGTCCTGTCCCCGAAACACGTTCCGAGATTTCAAATCCTCTACTGAGCTCTTTAAAGGTAGAGCCTCAAACCTTTTACAATATCAGCAACTAAGTATGACAAGAGTACCTTCCTCTATACTTCTACTTAATCCTAATCTCTCGCTGAGTACTAAAACCGAGTACTCAACCTCTCCTTTCTATCTCTAGAAATGATAAGTGTTTTGTCCTATACAAAGATTTGCTAAGACACTTTAGACGATTGAAACAATCACTCTAGACTTTTACACAGATATAAGAAATGTAGTGTAAGAATTTGCTTTGCTTCCAGAACTTGTAGAAATTTGGTCAGCGTAACTGCTTGATCAAGTTTTGTGTGGAATGAAGCTTGTGATGACACTATTTATAGAGACGTCTGGGCATCGGTCATTTCGAATTTCGAAATAACCGTTGGAGAGAAACGGCTATATGTCGTTGTCATCCTGACTTGCTCAGAGCTCTCGGCCAATCAGAATGGTGTATCTTCTGTTCTCGATCAGCTCAGCAGACTGTCTCTCCTTTTATGGTAAAGTCAACTGGACAGCATACTGTGTCGTCTGAACTTTGCCCAAAGAGGAAATACTTTGTCTGGAAGTTTTCCTTTGCCAGCTGCTGTCTTGTACGCTTTGTCGAGACTACTCAGCAGCTTCATCTTGAAGTTGTTCCCGAAGGTCTTCTAGATCCTTCCGTTTGCTGAGTTGCGTTTTGTTCAAAATGGCAACGTCTTAACATACGCGGGTCGAGTGTACTGAGTTGTTTGACTTGGGCCTTGGCTTCCGTATTGGGCTTGGACCTTTTTATCCTTATGTCTTATAACAGTTTTAACTCAACATTGAACAAACACATTAGTAGAATAAATCAAAGCATTTAAACTTAGTGTGTTTAGAATATGTATTTTAAGTTATACTTAAACAATTTTATCAAATCAAAATTATGTGGAAAGGTGTTTCAACAAACTCCCCCATTTTGATGTTGGCAAAACTATTCAGCAAGGAACTCAGTATGAGCTCCTCTATGATAGTTGACCTAATATAATTTAGCAAACTCCCCCGTAAGGGTTGAGCTACTGACTTAGTTTTACTTAAAACATTTAAGGG
The DNA here is from genome assembly GCF_963576675.1 of Euphorbia lathyris. Lineage (NCBI taxonomy): Eukaryota > Viridiplantae > Streptophyta > Magnoliopsida > Malpighiales > Euphorbiaceae > Euphorbia > Euphorbia lathyris. The sequence continues at coordinate 11,934,741 of NC_088912.1, forward strand.
TTTAAATGAGTAAGTCTAAGGTCAGTTTTCAGATATAGGTCAGCTATTTCAACATATTCTATTTACTCAGTATAAAGCGGAAGGTTTAGTCATATAGAGTGCGCTGAGTAATTTATTGTTCAATGAGTTCTTATCAGAATGTTTTATAAACACATAGGTCAATGTCAAACATGTTATCAGCATTTGATTTAGTCAAATAATTTTTACAAGTGTTAAACATGGCTGATTTTAATTGAAGATACTTAATAACTCAGTATATAGGAACATATATCATAACTCAGGATTTGAATAAGAAATGCAGATATGATATATATGATAGAAGTCAGTAATTACATATAAAGACATTATATAGATACGGCAACAAAAAGATTACAACTGTTTTGGCCTATACTGAGCTAGCCTATCTATTTCTTTTTTTTGCCTTGTGACTGACTTCGCTCGTACTGACGTCGCTCATGCTGAGCTCTAGCTGCTTGCACTTTCTCCCCCGTTTTGTCAACTTCGGGGAGCTTGAATGCATCGGTTAGGACAGCACGAGTCAGTTCCTGAGAAAGCTCCTTTAGCTTCTTAGCGCTTTCATTTACGCCATCAAAAATGGCAACTCCATCTGCTGAGACCTCTACGGGTATTCGGAGATCAGCATCACTGAGCATATTTACACTGTAAGCTTGAGCTTTGGCTTTCCAGATAAGAGCTTCAGCAAGGCCAGCAAAGATTTGGTGGAATGTCTTCAAGAGAGCTGAGTCATAATGATGACGTTGGATATTGTTATGACGGATGTGGTTGAAAGATTGTTGTGCGAGAGACAGCAACTCATTTTGCTTCAACGCGTCAGTATCCATCTCTTGCTTATTTAGATTAAGCAGCCTTATAGCCTCACCGATTTGCTCTACTGAGCACTGACTGTATGACACCATTTGCTCGTTGGTCTTCAATTGCTCAGTGTGAAGCTGAGCAAAGAGCATTTTGAGTTCAGAGGAAGTGGCGTAGTCAGTGTTCACAGCGGACAACTTCTGGACTTGGTGATGGAGAGAGTTCAGATGTTGAACTGTTGTCAGCTGTATCTCTGCCAACTTGGCAATTGAATCCTGCTTAGCTTGTTGGGCTTGAAAGGATAAGACGACATTCAGCAGATCCTTAAGTCCCTTAACTTCGTTTAGAAGCTGAGTGACCTGGGAGAGCTGGGTGGTCTCAAGAATTGAAGATCCAGCAGCAGGAGAAGTGGAATGTTGAAGGTCTCTAATTAAGGCTTGCACTGAGTCAATGATCTTTTTGCCGGACTCAGTGGCATTCAGATGGCTTTGCGAGCCTTCAGGGACATCAGTATGACCGGAAGTAAGTGGAGTGAAGGGTGTAACCTGGTCAGTGACTGGAATAGAAGTCTCAATCTGCACTTGAGTTGAAGGAATAGTTGATTGATCGGCAGAGAGTTGAGGTTGAGAAGTTGTAATGCGAATACTGTCTGTGCTGACGGCAGAAGGATGGGGAGTCAGCACCATGCTTGAGGAAACAGCATGAACAGTAGATGGCTCAACCTGACTGGTTGATGTTGCTGAGGCATTGGGGTCGGCATGTTCCTATTGAGAAGAAACAGAGGCTTGTTTTTCCAATTGCGCCGATGTAGTGGAAGTGGATTGGCGATTGAAGAATTTAAGTTGGACGGTAGAAGGGTCCTTAGTTGTCTTAGAGAGGACAATGTTAGGAAGAGTTGGAAGTTGCACAGGAAGTTCAATGACTGGCTTTTCACTGGCCTTGACCAACTTTCGCCTTCTACGAGGTGGAGTGTCAGTAGGAGCAGGTTCTTCTGAGTGAGTAGGAGAGGATTCCTGTTGCTCAGTATGAATCTGGTCAGCTTGCTCTTTAACTTGATCAACAGTGTGTTGGTCAAGTACTTGCTCAACTCCCGCAGCCAACTCAGTGTCGACATGCACATCTCCACCAGCTAACCCAGTGTTAGCATCCTCAGCTTCATGTTCGCTGGCAGTTTCCTCAGAATCCTCAGCGTCATCCTGACCTCTGGCTTCTTCTTCTTCCTCAGTACTATCTCCATCAAGTTCTTCCTCAACTTGAGAGATGAAGTGATCATCTAGTTGGACCTCAGGCTCCTCAGACTCAGCACCTGTACCTTGACACTGGGTGAAGTGAGAGTCACCCGGTACAATGAAGTCGGTCGGTATGGCTTCCAGAGGAGTCAAAGTTGAAGTCTTCTGCTTCTTCTGAGGTTGCTCAGCAGCTTCCTTAGTTCCAGGCTCACCTTGCCTGGTTCTCTTCTCAGCTGACTTACCAGCTGACCTTTGCCTCTTCGCTGGAGACTTAACGTTTTTAGAAGGAGTCTCAGCAGATTTCCTCTTGCGAGAAGATGGGGCCTTAGTTCTTCGCCCTTTCTTGGGCTCAGCAGCTTCCTCAGCTTGGCCAGCAGCAGCAGCTTTGCCTTTCTTCAACGGCTGTCCAAATTTCAGTGCCCTCAGCGAGGATGCTGTTATTTCAGTCCCTTTATTTTTCTCCTCACCTTCGAGGTCAATCTTGTGGTCAATGAGGATTCTTGTTATGATTGACCCGAGCCTCATTGTACCCGTGCTGCGTAGGAACCCAGCAACGAGAAAGACAGGCATGTTGATGGGGGTGTACATCAGCATGTGCCATATGAAGCACTGTTCAAAGTTTGTTGCTGATGTAGTGCAATTTATCTTTGGGTAAATAAAATAACTCAGCAGGTAGTGAGCCATCTTCTGGTGCTGACCCATTGAAGAAGCTGACACTTCTCCTCAGTAGCCATCGGGTTTGCAGAAGTTGTGTACATAATTAGTCTTGTCCTGATCTCCTGATCTTCTCAGCCTTGCTCCCTCAGTTTTTAGCTGGAGAAGATTTCCTATGTAGAGAGGGTTGACGAAGATGGTTTTGCCTTTTACCTCAGTGCACAGGTAGTCAGCGTTGTCATTGGCAACCTTGAGGTTGTGGTAAAACTCTCTCACGAGGTCAGGATAGGTTTCATCCCTGACCGAGAACAGCCCAGTCCATCCATTCTGTGAAATCCATTCGCAGAACGACTGTTCATTTTGTACGAAATGTTCTGAAACCCATCTGGAGGGTTCAACTTTCCATTCTCGCACATTCTCAAAGACTTTGGAGTAGGTACGAATTTTCACAGTCTTTCCTTGACCAGAGTTTGAGTTTTGGCCAGTTTTTCCCTTGCTCGGCGTAGGGGGATTTCCAGTAGGTTCATCGGAGCTGGTCTTTTGGTGGCCGGCACCGGAGACATTGAAGGATAGCTTAGTCATTCTTCGAAGATGGGAGGGTTTAGAGGAATTTTAGAGAGAAGGAGTTCAAAGCAGTTTCTTTGCCTTTAGAATTGATTAAGCGTAAAAAATAAAAAATGGGGAAATTCCCATAATTTATAGACGGAATGAACGGTGTGGATCTTAATCGAATCCATGTGTCAGTTTTGCCTTGGGATTGTGTACCGACAAAGATCCTGGCATTTATGACACATACGACGAATACGTCATCCTAGGGCTATACGCGTGCTTTGCATTTATGCTAACGGATCTAACACTCAGCATTTAGAATGTCAAGCGTTTGATATTCTGAGTGGTCAGTAATGCACTTACGGATGATTTTAAAGTTTAAGTTTAAACTAATTTACTCAGTGTTTGATGTTCAGTCAGTTTTGATGAGTTACTCAGCAAACAATCAATCATTCAGCATAGTAATTCACTCAGCATTCATATTCATTTAGTACAGGAATTTACTGAAGAGGATTAAACATACCAATTGCTTCTCTCAGTATGCTGAACTGCTCACGGGCCAGTGGCTTAGTGAAGATATCCGCAAGCTGTTCGTCCGTTGGGACAAAGGTCAGCTTGATCTCCCCTTTGAGTACATGGTCTCTAATGAAGTGATGTCTGATGCTGACATGCTTCATTCTGCTGTGTTGAATTGGGTTCTTAGAAAGATCAATTGCACTTTTGTTGTCACATTTGACTTCAATTGTCTTCGTTTGAACACCATAGTCTTCAAGCTATTGCTTAATCCATAGGACTTGAGCAACACAATGACCAGCAGCAATGTACTCAGCTTCAGTGGTAGACAAGGCTACTGATGCCTGCTTTTTGCTGAACCAGGATACAAGACAGCTTCCTAAGAAGTGGCATCCTCCAGAGGTGCTTTTACATTCTAGCTTATCCCATCCATAGTCAGCGTCAGTGTATCCGATGAGTGTAAAATCATGAGTATTTGGATACCACAGACCTGCGTTCACTAAGCTTTGCAAGTATCTAAGGATTCTTTTTACAGCAATATAATGAGATTCCTTAGGGTTAGATTGATATCTAGCACAGTAGCATACTGAAAACTGAATGTCCGGTCTACTGGCTGTTAAGTAAAGTAGAGAGCCTATCATACCTCGATATAATTTGCTGTCTACTGACTTACCATTCTCGTCAGCGCAGAGGACAGTGTCAGTGCCCATAGGAGTGGATATTGGCTTGCAATTCTCCAAGTCATATTTTTTTAATATCTCCTTGGCATATTTGGCTTGACTGATGAAGATGCCATTCTTTCCTTGTTTAATTTGAAGACCAAGGAAGAAGTTGAGTTCTCCCATCATGGACATTTCAAACTCAGTCTGCATTTGTTTGCTAAACTCCTTGCACATTGATTCGTTAGTTGCACCAAATATTATATCATCAACATAAATTTGGGCCATCAGGGTATCTTTACCCTTTTTCTTAATGAATAAGGTTGTATCAGCTTTACCCCTGACGTAATTTCTAGTCAGCAGGAAACTGGTCAGCCTCTCATACCAAGCACATGGTGCTTGCTTGAGGCCGTACAGAGCCTTTTTGAGTTTGTAAACATGGTTTGGAAACTTAGGGTCCTCAAAACCTGGAGGTTGATTTACATAAACCTCCTCGTTTATAACTCCATTGAGAAATGCACTTTTGACATCCATTTGGAATAATTTAAAATTCATGTAAGATGCATATGCACATAGAATTCTAATTGCCTCTAGCCTTGCCACTGGGGCAAAGGTCTCACCGTAGTCAATACCTTCTTGCTGACTGTAGCCCTAAGCTACAAGCCTTGCTTTGTTCCTGACTACGTTTCCTTGTTCATCCATCTTGTTCCTGAAGACCCATCTTGTTCCGATGGTCTTTTGACTCTTTGGATGAGGCACTAGCTCCCATACATCGTTTCTTTTGAATTGATCGAGCTCCTCTTGCATTGCGTTCATCCAGAATTCATCGTACTCAGCTTCAGCGAAATTCTTCGGTTCTTGTACTGAGACGAAGGCAACATTGCTGAGGTACTTCCTGAGTTGATTCCTCGTCATCAGGGTATTCCCAGCAGAATCAAGGATCGCACTCTCTGAGTGCCCTCTTGGGATCCTTATCTCTTTAGGTAGATTTATGTCTTGTGCTGTTTCTATTTCAACAATCTCTGCAGAAGTAGATGGGTCAGTAAAAGTAATCTTAGGTTCACTCTTACTCTTGGTCAGCCTTTGCGTGAATGACTCAGTAGCTGGTTCTTGGTCAGCGGTGGTTACTGAGTGAGGATCATCTTCGGTCAGCGGCTGGTATCTACCTGCAGGGTCAGTTTCGTCGAACTCTACATGTACTGACTCTTCTAAAACTTGAGTTCGCTTATTAAAAACTCTGTATGCTTTGTTGTTTGTTGAGTAGCCCAAAAAGATAGCCTCATCAGCTTTTGAATCAAACTTTGCTAAGCTATCTTTGGTATTTAAAATAAAACATCTACAGCCAAAGGCACGAAAGTATCCAATATTGGGCTTTCGTCCTTTCCAAAGTTTATAGGGGGTTTTCTTTAATATAGGTCTAACTAGAGCCCTATTAAGAATATAGCATGCTGTGTTAACAACCTCTCCCCAAAAATACTTTGGAAGCCTATGCTCGTCCAGCATTGTCCTGGCTATTTCAACCAAAGTTCTGTTCTTCCTTTCCACAACCCCATTTTGCTGAGGTGTTCTAGGAGCAGAAAAATTGTGGTCAATGTCGCTGGCTTCACAGAATTCAACAAACTTTTGGTTTTTGAATTCTCCACCGTTATCACTACGGATATGAGCTAATTTTAGGTCTTTTTCATTTTCAATTTTTCTAACCAAATTTGAAAATGTCTCAAAGGTCTCATCCTTGCTGGTCAGTAAGATAACCCACGTATACCGAGAGAAGTCATCTACAATGATCAAGGAAAATCTTCTTCCACCCAGACTCAGCGGCTGGACTGGACCAAAGAGATCCAAGTGTAGCAACTCTAACGGACGTTTAGTTGAGACAATATTTTTGCTATGAAAAGATTGCTTGGTTTGTTTTCCAGCTTGGCAAGCGTGGCATAACTGATCTTTTTGAAATTTAAGTTTAGGCAGTCCCTCAACCAATTGCTTTCTTGCTAGTTTGGCCAGGAGGTCCATGCTTACATGACCAAGTCTCCTGTGCCATAGCCAGGAATTTTCTTCCTTTGATACTAAGCACACAGTTTTTGAAAACTTTTTTTCTAAATCTAGCATAAAGACATTATCTATCCGAGGGGCAGTTAAAATTAACTCATTTGTTTTACCCTCGTATATTTTACATCCAGTAGCATTAAATATAACTTTTCTCCCATTATCACATAGCTGAGCTATGCTGAGTAAGTTATATTTGAGTCCGCTGACTAGGGAGACAGATTCAATAGTAGGATTACCTCCGATGGTTCCTGACCCTACTATCTTACCCTTCTTGTTGTCTCCAAAACTTACGCTTCCTTCTCGTTTACGCTCAAACGTGATGAACTGAGTTTCATCACCCGTCATATGCCTTGAGCATGCGCTGTCAATATACCACATCTTTGACTTCTCGGCACATCTCAGGCTTACCTGCATTGTAACTAGTTACTTTTAGGTACCCAATTCTTTTTGGGTCCTTGCTTGTTAGATGCAACAGGTAAAGCATCATATTTTATTTTATGGTGACATACATGGTCGGTATGGCCATTCTTTCCACAGAAGTCACAACTGACCTTCTGTTTAGGATGTTTCACTGACTTGTCAGCACCCCAGTGCTGAGCGTGCCAGCACACCTTAGTGGTGTGTCCTAACTTCCCACAAAAGTCACATTGAACTTTTCGCTGGGGATTCCATCTCTGCTTAGTACCTTGGTACTGAGTTCTCAGAGGAATGTTATTTTTCTTAGGAATCTTTAGTTGGTTCTGGATGGTTGTGACGTCCTTCCTCAGTTTCTTTGAAACTGACTGGACTTCAGAGACATACTCATGCATGATCTTCATGTTATCATGCAGAGTTGAATTGTCCTGAAGAAGGAATCTGAGGTCACTCAGTTTGACCTCTTCCACTTCGTCACAGCGCCTGCTGAGTGCTCTAACTTTCTTATTACACTTCTTGACAAGTGTATAGAGATCACTCAGGGCATTAACCATATCGTTTCTGAGCTGGGGAAGAGAAATTACCTCATTTGATTGCTCCTCATCATCTGATGCGATGGATGGGTCAGCACGCTCAGAGACGCATGGCTCAGCAAGTTCGTCAGCCATGAAGCATATCTTCGCTGACTCGGTGGCCTCAGTTTCTGTGGATGAAGACTCATCGCTGTCGCTCCAGGTAGACACCATTGCTTTCTTCCCACTTTTCTTGTCTTTCCTCAGCGTGGTGCAGTTTGACTTAATATGGCCAGTTTGATGGCACTCAAAGCATGTAATGAGCTTTGAGCTGTCCTTTCTGTATTTGCTGTCACTTGAGTCAGCCTTATACTTATCAAACTTTCTGTAAGGCTTTTTAGAGTATTTATCACTCTTCTTGAATAGCCTTTTCATCTTCCTTGTGAACATAGCCATCTCCTCATCATCAGTTGAACTCCCGTCAGTGGAGTCAGCTTTCATGACAAGTGACTTCTGCTTCTTGTCTTCAGATTTTTCCTTCACCTCAAAGTTTTTCATGGATATCTCATGGGTCAGCAATGAACCGATGAGTTCGTCATATTTGTAGGTGGTTAAATCCTGAGCTTCCTCAACTGCTGTCTTCTTTGCTTGCCAGTCTTTAGGAAGACTCCTGAGTATCTTTTTGACTTGTTCTTCCTTAGTGAAGATTTTCCCAAGTCTCTTGAGCTCATTAATGATGTTGGTGAACCTTGCGTTCATATCTGAAATGCCCTCATCATTGTTCATCTCGAACAGCTCGTACAGTCTCATCTGCTGATTCACCTTGGATTCTTTTACTTTGTTTGTTCCCTCGTAGGTGACTTCCAGCTTTTTCCAGATCTCTTGCGCCGACTCACAACCTGAGATTTTGTTATATTCTGCAGCATCGAGCGCACAGTGAAGCATATTGATAGCCGAAGCATGGTTTTGAAGCTTCTTAAGATCAACCTCTGTCCATTTGGCCTCAGCTTTTACAACTGTTTGGCCAGCCACAACCTCGACAGGTACAAATGGGCCTTGGACTATAGATAGCCAGGCACTCATGTTTGTAGCCTGAATGAAGTTTTTCATCCTATTCTTCCAGAAGGTATAGTTTGACCCGAAGAATAGGGGAGGCCTAGTAATGGACAGCCCCTCGGGCAGTATTTGAGTTGTTTGGTTTCCAGGGAGAAACCGAGTGCTATTTTCGCCCATGGTAGGGATCAACTCAAGGTTGCTAGACCTTTTAGAGTGAGCTTGAGAGCTCTGATACCACTTGTTGGTCCCTTGTAAGGTTGCAAGTATAGTTCCAAGGGGGGGGGTTAGGAACTATTTAAACTTTTTCACAATTAGGGCAGACTTCTTTTTCTAAAGAAAAAGGTTTGAACAGCGGCGCTGAGTAAACAGCAAGATACTGGCTTAGTCAACAGGTGACTAGGTCAGTTTCTTAGCTTGAGTCAGGAGATAGCACTTAGAGTCTATTCCTGAGCTCAGACGTTCAACGCGCACAACTCAACTTGACCTCTTTACTTGGTCAGTTTTTGGTTATTTTAAGCAAGCAATGTAAATAAGGAGTTAAAGGTAAGAAATACTTCACTCAGCAGATTTATCCAGGTTCGGCTTCTTCTAAGCCTACATCCTGTCCCCGGAACACGTTCCGAGATTTCAAATCCTCTACTGAGCTCTTTAAAGGTAGAGCCTCAAACCTTTTACAATATCAGCAACTGAGTATGACAAGAGTACCTTCCTCTATACTTCTACTCAATCCTAATCTCTCGCTGAGTACTATAACCGAGTACTCAGCCTCTCATTTCTATCTCTAGAAATGATAAGTGTTTTGTCCTATACAAAGATTTGCTAAGACACTTTAGACGATTGAAACAATCACTCTAGACTTTTACACAGATATAAGAAATGTAGTGTAAGAATTTGCTTTGCTTCTTTGCTTGCAGAACTTGTAGAAATTTGGTCAGCGTAACTGCTTGATCAAGTTCTGTGTGGAATGAAGCTTGTGATGGCACTATTTATAGAGACGTCTGGGCATCGGTCATTTCGAATTTCGAAATAACCATTGGAGAGAAACGGCTATATGTCGTTGTCATCCTGACTTGCTCAGAGCTCTCGGCCAATCAGAATGGTGTATCTTCTGTTCTCGGTCAGCTCAGCAGACTGTCTCTCCTTTTATGGTAAAGTCAACTGGACAGCATACTGTGTCGTCTGAACTTTGCCCAAAGAGGAAATACTTTGTCTGGAAGTTTTCCTTTGCCAGCTGATGTCTTGTACGCTTTGTCGAGACTACTCAGCAGCTTCATCTTGAAGTTGTTCCCGAAGGTCTTCTAGATCATTCTGTTTGCTGAGTTGCGTTTTGTTCAAAACGGCAACGTCTTGACATACGCGGGCCGAGTGTACTGAGTTGTTTGACTTGGGCCTTGGCTTCCGTATTGGACTTGGGCCTTTTTATCCTTATATCTTATAACAGTTTTAACTCAACATTGAATAAACACATTAGTAGAATAAATCAAAGCATTTAAACTTAGTGTGTTTAGAATATGTATTTTAAGTTATACTTAAACAATTTTGTCAAATCAAAATTATGTGGAAAGGTGTTTCAACACTTGTACCTTTCCGAAGGGTAATAGGGAGATCAAGACTAGGTTCAGATGAAGGTGGAGGATCTGGAGCCGAAACAGATGAGGTATCATTGGTGACTGGTCCTGGAGCAGGTGCCATAATCGCAGGCTGTACACGCCTAGAATAAACATGACGAATAAGAGGACGAGAGACAACCTGTTCACTTACAGTATAGATCAAAAAATCATCATCAGATGTATCAGCAAGAAAAGAGGGTGAAGGGGAAGATGGACGGAAGAAAGGCGTATTCTCAAAGAACGTGACATCGGCTGACACAAGATAGTGCCCCAAGGATGGAGAGTAACAACGGTACCCTTTCTGACTTCGAGAATATCCCAAAAAGACACACTTGAGAGATTTGGGGTCAAGTTTGGAGACTTGAGGATGAATATCGTGTACAAAACAAGTACACCCAAAAATACGAGGGGCAAGAGAAAATAAAGATTGAGAAGGAAACAGGATAGAGTATGGAATCTGACCCTGCAGAACAGCGGAAGGCATACGATTGATGAGGTAACAGGCAGTGGAAACAACATCTGCCCAAAAAACTTTCGGGACTTGCATTTGGAACATGATAGCCCGAGTGACTTCAAATAAATGACGATTCTTCCTTTCATCTACACCATTCTGTTGTGGGGTAATAACACATGACGTTTGATGAATAATACCATGTTGTGAAAGGTACGACTGAAAAGTACTGGATAAGTATTCTTTGGCATTGTCACTTCGCAAAATACAGATATTTTTATTAAATTGAGTTTTAATCTCAGCATGAAAAGCACAAAAAATAGTAAATAAATCTGAACGGTGCTTCAAATGATAAAGCCATGTAACTCGAGAAAAATCATCCACAAAAGTCACAAAATAACGATAACCAAGTTTAGAAACAATAGGGCAAGGACCCCACACATCAGTGTGAACTAAATGAAAGACAGACTCAACACGTTTATTTATTCGAGGAGAATATGGGACTCGATGGTGTTTAGCAAACTGACATGCTTCACACTCCAAAATAGAGTTCCTTGGAAGACTCGGACACATTTTCTACAAGACAGGAAGAGATGGATGACCAAACTGACAATGAAGCTGCAACAAAGAGGAGCTTGTACAGGTAATTGGTCTTGGCACCGCTTCAGTGGAGTCAAGAACATACAACCCATTCACCAGTTTCCCTCTACCAATATTCTGTTTCGTCCCAAGATCCTGAAAAAGGCAATAATTTGGAAAGAAAACAACACAACAATTAAGGGCTTTGGTGAGTTGACTAACAGATAACAGATTAAAAGGGAATTGAGAAAGACATAAGACAGAGGATAAAGAGATTTTGGAGGTAGGTTGAGCAGTTCCATGACCATTTACAGGAGCGGTGGCTCCATTAGCTAAAGTAACAGATGGCAGATTGACATTAGTATCAAAAGAAGAAAGAATACCTGTGTTACCAGTCATGTGATCGGTAGCACCAGAATCAATAACCCAACTACGGGATGAGGTGGAGAGACAAGCAGCCCGATTACCTGTATCAGCCAATGCAGTAGTAATGGACTGGGAGGCACCATGATCAAGAGACAGCTGCTGAAGTCGAGCATATTCATCAACAGAGATAGTGACAGTAGGAGTAGAAGACGAAGATTGAGGGGATGGTAGGATACCATCACCAGCAGCAATGTGAGCAAACTTCCGATTGTTACTTTTCTAAGGCCGACCATGAAGCTTCCAATAATTCTTCTTAATGTGTCCTTCTTTGCCGCAATGATGGCATACTTGAGGACCACTTTGAGAGATACGGTGAGTAGTGGAATTCTGAGGACCATTTTGAACTCCATATGTCGCATTGCTCACCAGAGCCATTGTCTCTTGAGACACAACATCAGACGTCTTTTTAATATCCCTACACACGGGAAGAAGTCGACCATAGAGGTCAGCAAAGGAGGGAAGTGTCCCACTGGTCAATATCTGGCTGCGTGCTATCTCAAATTCAGGACCAAGACCCTCCAGAAATCCAAGAAAAAATATACGATCATCATCCTCTTGCATCTGCTTAATATCGGCTGTCATAGGAAAACGAGTTCGCTTCTCCTCACAAATCTGCTTACATTCATTATAATACTGAAAGAAGGTGCGACCCTTTCTCTGAGGACGATAATATGAAGACAGCAAGTTATGAATATGAGTCAAGTCTTGTTTACTAGCATACATAGACTCTAAGAATTCCCACATTTTCTTTGACAGTATCACAATGAGTCACAATGTCATCAATAGTAGAGTCCAAAGTATTCTGAATCAGATTAAAAAGTTTATAGTCTACCATCATCCATTTCTTCCTACTTCCCTGCTCATCTCTAGGTGGAGGATTATTACTCAAATGATCCCCCAAATCGACACTATTAATGTACCGAGTAATAGTACGTTTCCACTGAGTGTAATCCTTAACTCCAGTCAATTTTTTATCCGTAATTCGAGTGGTACCAACAGTAATTTCAGTCATGACTTTCTTATTATTTTCCTCAGTCGTTGTCAATCCAAGCAAATGACAATTACCACAAAAATTCAATTAACAGTAAATGCACTACTGTTAACCAAGATAAAGATAAAGTAGAGCAAATATTGTCAACCTTAATTGAAAAGAAAAGATATCAGATCAGAAATATGGGTCTAACCGAACACAAGCCGGAGTTACCACAAGGAAGGAGACTGACCGGAATTACCACAACCAGAAACTGACCACACAGACTGATCGGAATTTCAGAGGCGAGGCTGGGAGAGGAAGAACGGCGGCGAACGGAGCAGCCACGCGCCCTCACGCGCCGACGAGTGGGCGGCGCGTCGGAAGACGAGGCGACGCGTGAGCCCTACGCGCGACTCTTCTGGCTGCCGAAAAGTTGCGACTCGGCAGATCGACGGCAGGGGAATCCGATGGAGGGGGCGGTGAGATAAACGGAGATGTTGGAAAACTCGACTTCCAACCCGGACCACTGTTAACCAGTTCAAACTCAGAGACCTGATTTACTAAAGCCAAAAATGCTCTGATACCATGTAACCACACAAGGGTTATTTGAAAGAATGTTTTTTTTATCTTAACTCAAAGGTATTACAAGTATTTATATACAAACCAAGCAATTAATTCCCAACTACTTTATTCCCAACTACTTCCTTAAATGCTAACTACTAACTACATCTAATTATTACTGTAACATGCACAAAATGAAAGATACAGATTTATGCCTTTTATAGACTTATAATGCAACAAAGAAGGCAGATTTTTAAGGAACAGTAAAATCCCCAATAACAAATTAAAGACTCAGTAAACTAGACTTAGTAAAAAAAAAAAAAAACTTTGAATCAAAAACTAAAAATCTTAACATTTCCTCCTGATTCAAAGTTTTTTTTAACATATGATGTACTTCCCATCATCGTCTTCTAATCGGAGTACTTCTCCCCGCAAATTGCTTCTCGGTGCACTTCTCACCGTAAATGGTTTCTGGGTGCACTTCTCACCCAACTTCAATTATTGGAGCACTTCTCTCCAATATTAAAATGCTAATTCTTCATCAAAATCATATGCCAAATTGACATGTTCATCTGTTTTATTATTTCTGCAATTCCTTTGGATATGCCCAAATTTTTTGCATTTGAAACACTGAAGCTTGCCCTTATGCCAACAGTCTTTTTCTTCATGAACATGTTTCTCACAACGACCACATTGAGAAATTTTCATTTTTCCTTTTGAAGTTTTGGCAAAAAAAGCTTCTTCAACCACTTTTTCATTTTCTCCATTTCTCATTGCCCTTCTTTGTTCTTGAGCCTGCAAAGAATTAATTAATTTGGATAAAGATAATTTACTCAAGAGATGACAGTTTTGCCTCAAACCTTTCAGGCAAGCTCACAAATAATTTCTCTACAATTCTACTGTCTGGTAGATCTTCTCCCATCAGTCGAATCTTGTTCACCACCGCCATCAATTTGTCATAATACTCATGAATCGACTCTTTTTCTTTCATACTTAGAGTCTCGAAATCCCTTTTGAGATTCAAGACTTGCATCCTCATTGTTCTTTCATTGCCTTGGTAAAGCTCTTGGAGCCTTTGTTAATTCACCTTCATGAGCTTTGATTTGATTTAGTGTTGGATTGTTTCCAAGGGGTGGTATTTCCCTTGATTGGTGGTTGGAAGCCATGGTTGGGTTTTCTTTCAAAAAAAGAAAAAAACTCACAGATCCCTTGAAGATCACTAAGGCTCTGATACCATTGTTGGGATTTTTGAAAAGAATACAGAAGAAATTGATAAGAAAATGGTGCTAACAATTTTATTCAATTTGTCAATGTTCTGCACAAAATGAAAGATACAGATTTATGCCTTTTATAGGCTTATAATGCAACAAAGAAAGCAGATTTTTAAGAAACAATAAAATCCCCAATAACAAATTAAAGACTCAGTAAACTAGACTTAAAAAAAAAACTTTCAATCAAAAACTAAAAATCTTAACAACATGCTCATCTACAAAGTTGGCAGTTGATAGTGGTGGTCCATTTGAGGATCCCTTTTTGTATCGCAGTATTATGAGTGTGTTACAATATATCACTATCACCCGATCAGATGTTAGTTTCTCTATCAATAAGGTTACTTAATATATGCATTGTCCGATGTTGGAACACTGGAAGGCAGTAAAAAGGATAATGTGATATCTCCACTCTACCCCTACACACGGTCTGATTTTTTATAAAGGTGTCACACTTGACCTTATCGGTCACTAATTAATGTTGACTAGGGAGGGGACCATGATGACCGGAAATCAATATCTGGATTTGCTATTTTTCTAGGTCCGATTTTGGTCTCCTCGCGCTCACGCAAATAACAAATTGTCTCAATATCATCGATGGAGGTAGCATATTGGGCACTGACCTGCATCGTGTCTGAAACTCTCTTATTACATCAACTATTACGGAAAATTGGTTAACTTCTTCGACAAACCACCATTACTATCATGTGATAATTTAAGGACAACATACTTAACTACTAATCCAATATTCCATGAGCGTTCTAAGTATTTGGAAATAGATTTCCACCTTGTGCGTGACAAGGTTGCAAACCAGGAACTTAAGGTTTCATACCTTCCAACCGTTGATCAAACCGCAGACATATTCACAAAACCTCTATCCAAGGCGCAATTACTTGCTTTAATGGATATGTTCAAGGTCATCCTTCCCTTCGCTTGACAGGGGTAATAGCGGTCGGCATGGCCAATTCATTTGAATTAGTCTCCAACTGATTCAAATTATACAGATACTTTTCAAATAATATCTCTTATCCTTTAGATAATATTTGTTATTACTTAGCTAATATCTGTATTTTAAATAGCTAGCATATTATTTATTTTCTGTTGTAATAAATACCTTTGTAATCCTTTACTGTCTTCAATGAAAATCACGTTGAATCATAAGCTTTCGCTTGTTCTTATTGTTAAGCGCACTACATGTTTTGAAGTTTTCAAAATAAATTAATTTATCTACTAGCAAATTAACATGACTTTAGGTAAAAGAAGTGAAATTTATACTTGTTGACTACTCCATGACAAGTTATGTTGACTTTTCCGACGTCCTTTGATCACCTGATAAGCTCTAAATGGCCTAGACAAAACAATAGTATGTTGGTTAGAATATCATTCAGTGGCCATAATGTTAAAAAGAATAAAGTTTAATGGCCATGAGTGTAATTTATCCTTTCAAAAATATAAGAGGGTTAAGGTGCAAAAATACCCCTAACGTTTTGGGTCAGGAGTAATTTTACCCCTAATGTTGGTAGCCAAGAACAATTTTACGCCTAATGTTGATAATTTGGGTCAATTTCTAACACTAATATAAAACACAGATATTTTGTTCCTTATTTTGCACCAATGACATATCAGTTAGTTCTAAAAAAAGATTTCATATTTTTTATAATTTAATAATAGAATTGGAGATTAATATTTATAAATTCGGTAAATCTTTTGAATTTTTGTCTCCAATTCGTACAGAGATAGTATATTTTTTTTATTTCTTTTCATATCTCAACATATGTTTGTGATTTGTTACTAATGAAATGACGTATATGTGAATTGTAGATAACAAGATTAATGATCGATAAGACAGTTTATTGAATTATTTCTCAAATTGACCAAATTTATTAATATTAAGAAGATAAAATTGTTCTTGACTTTTAATATTATGATAAAATTATTATTTTAGATGTTAGAAGTGAAATTGATCCTGATCTACAACGTTAGCATATTTTTATATCATAACCCATTTTTTAAACAAATAGAAAAGAAGCT
This sequence comes from Euphorbia lathyris, assembly GCF_963576675.1. Taxonomy (NCBI): domain Eukaryota; kingdom Viridiplantae; phylum Streptophyta; class Magnoliopsida; order Malpighiales; family Euphorbiaceae; genus Euphorbia; species Euphorbia lathyris. The sequence continues at coordinate 11,951,085 of NC_088912.1, forward strand.
AAGGATTTATTAGAAAAAAGAACGGTCCCATGCTCACTAGGCCCCCACGCGATCGGTGCATACTGCAAATCACGCGGCACCACTATTGTTTGTTTGTTTTCTTTTGCATTTTCGTGATCTAATGTCCCATGTCCATGTACGACCATTGGCAATGAAACAATATATATTGGGCCGGTCTTGTCCGTTTCTAGGTCCGAGGTGATATAATGACATGTGGATAATTAAGTTTGATAATCTGATTTAGTTGTAAATTTATGACTTAATATATCATTTGCCCTTTGAATTTGTCTAAAATAGTTAATTGGCCCCCTGAACTTGCATAAAATGTTCAGTTAGCTCCCTGAACTTGCGTAAAATGTAATCAATTAATCATTCGGTTGTAAAAAAAGTAAGTCAAATGCGGAAAATATGTTCCACGTGCCTTAAAATATTATTACATACTTCACAAAATAAATTAAAACATATTAAAAAAGAATTTATTACTTATTCAACTATAAAACATTTTCTTCTCTAATATTATAATCGCATATCCCGATCTTGGTCGTTTTACTTTTTTAAAATGTGTGCAATATATCTTCCGCATTTAACTTACTTTTTACAACCGAGTGATTAATTGATTACATTTTATGCAAGTTCAGGGGGTTAACTGAATATTTTATGCAAGTTCAGAGGGCTATGGAGACACTTTGAAAGTTCAGGGGGCTAATCAACCATTTTGGATAAGTTCAGGGGGCAAATGATGTACTAAGCCTAAATTTATAGTTAAATATGATATTCATGTAGGAAGCCCTTGGGAAAATTATACAGAAATTCACCTTTTAACAACTATTTACAACTATATCAAGTTATAATTTTGAATTATATCAACCTAATAAAATCACTATTTTTAATCTATTTTAATAACTATAGTTTATAGATTATGGGTCTAGAATATATTGTGGAGGGTTTAAGATATATGAATTGGAATTTAGAATTTTTAAACTAGGATATAAAATCATACTTTATTTGTTATATATAGAAAATAATGACATGTGCATAATTAAGTTTGATAATCTAGTTAAATATGATATTTATGTAGGAAGCCCGCTTAATTTTGGGCCCTTTATACAAATATTTTATAGGGATAAAGTAAAAAAATACCCCTAACGTTTACAGTGAGGAGTAATTTAACCCTTAACATTTAAAATGGTGCAATTTTACCTCTAACGTTGGTACCCGGGCATCGAGATCAAATCCCGAGCTCAAACAGTCAAGAGGAAATTTACCCCCAACTTTCAAAAATTATATCAATTTGAGAAATAATTCTTCAAATTGTCTTCTTGGTCATGAATTTTGTCATCTATAATTCACATGTGCGTCATTTTATCACTCATCAGTAACAGATAACAAATATGTGATTAGATGTGAAAAAAATTAATTTTTTAAAGAAAAACATATTGCCTTTTGTACGAGTTGGACAAAAAAAATCATATATTTCACCGAATTTATAAATATTAATCTTTAATATTATTATTAAATCATAAAAAAATATGATTTTTTTAAGAACTAACGGATACGTAAATGGTGCATAATAAGAAATAAAATATCTGTATCTTATAATAATGTCTGAAATTGACCCAACTTGCAACGATATGGGTAAAATAGCTCTTTGCTGTCAATGCTAAGGGTAAAATTGCGTCATTTTAGACATTAGAAGTAAAATTGCTCATGGTTGTAAATATTATGAGTACTTTTGCATTTTATCCCTATTTTATATTAAAAGTTGAAAGCGTTTAGATGAAATAAAGGTTGTTGGACATTCCAATTAGGTTGGTAACACTAACAAATCCCTCAAAACATATGTTTGCTGATTTTATTAGGAGACAATGAAAAAGAACAAATCAGAGTAGAGAGAGGCTCTTCCTTCTCTACTTTTTTTTCGCATTTACTATTTCTTTTTCTCACATCATGTCAATGTCGTCACCGTCACCGTTACTTTCGCATGTCTATTTAGAGGCATTTATTTTTTTAGTCTCCGTTTTTAGTTTCAGATTTTCTTTTTCTTGTTAGTTTGAAGTTCACATACCTTCTTGAACTTCTTTTTCCGTCAGATCTACATCTGTTAGCTATACTTCTTTCTTTTATTATTTTTTTATTCTTAGCAAGAGCGGAAAAGGTTCATCTTCTTCGTAGATCTATAGATCTGCGTGATTACAAAAACAGAAAGGACTCGGATTCGAATGTCCGGAAGAGCCTAAAAGATGAAGCATGGATTACAACGATTTTTTAATGGGATTCGACTTACGAGGAAGATATAATTTCTATATTTATTGTATTTGTACTTTTATTTGTGAATCTTGTACTGGTTGTTGCTCGTATGTTGTATTTATTTAAGTTAATAGAATATGGTACTAAAAATAAGTACAACCCTAAAATGGCTAAACAAATGAAAAATTACTCTAAACAATGTCATCATTTAGTTAAATAAAAATATTTATTGATTTGGACTTTCATATTATAGTAATGTATTTTAAAAATGTTTTATAAAGAAATAACGTTTAGAAATATCATTAATAGAAGGTTTTAATACATCATTTCCCCCAGAACTTTTCCAAAAACATTGATTGGTTCTCTAAACTTTCAAAATAGCCCAATAGCCCTTTAATTTGCATAAAATGTTCAATTAGTCCCTTAAACTTGTATAAAATGCAATCAATTGATTACTCGGTTGTAAAAAAAATAAATTAACTGTGGAAGATATATTCTACCCATCTTAGAATGTTATTGCATAACCCAAAAATATATTAAAAATGAAGTTATTACTTGTTCAACTATAAAACTTGTCTTCGCTAATATTAAAATCTTGTACCCCCGATCTTGGTCGTTTTACTTTTATTAAGACGCATGGAATATATATTCCGTATTTTATTTACTTTTTTGCAACCGAGTGATCAATTGATTACATTTTGCACAACTTCAGGAGGCTAATTGAAGATTTTATGCAAGTTGAGGAGGCTATTGGAACACTTTGAAAGTTTAGGGGATCAATCAACCTTTTTGGACAAGTTCAGAGGTAAAAGATGTATTAAGCCTTAATAAAACTATAATTCAAGATTTATAGTTGTATAATTTTTCTTATCCAAAATAGCAATGTTATCAAAATCGGACTGGACCGATCGATCCGACCGATTAAACTGGGAACTGGGGAAGGTTTGGTCCGAGCAACACTAGTTTGTTGGACCTCCAATAAACCAGTGGGAACTAGGGTTGAATCAGCGATCGGTGGTCGAATTGGGAATCGGTGCAATCCCGTTTTTTTTTTTTTTTGCAGTTTGCTTGAAAAAAATTGTAATAAAAATAAAAATAATCTATCCTTAATTAAAATCTTCATTTATAAAATAATTTTAGTAAGAGTAGGCTGGTCTAAAGGGCCTCATTTCGGTATGACATTCAACGTTATCCACATCTTGCGGGTACGCCTCTAATCGGATGGTGCTTCGACTGCACCACCCTTGTAATTGGTTAAGGATCTGTAAAGACTATTTACTTATAAACTAGTTAAGATTCTTATTTCTTTTCTACGTAGGATGAAAATACTTAATTTCTTTTTATCTTCTTCCAAACCATTTGGTTCACTTTGAGCATTAATTTCTCATTTATCACTTGTCCGTTTTGAGTTTATAATATACCGTTAAAAAGATCTCATGGCATAGACTACGTTGACATATTTGAAGTTATTCTAAACTATATTTATCCGTTATATATTTAAGCCTCAAATTGATAAAAAAAAAACAAATCAAAAGTTGTTTATAATTTATATATATATATATAATTTGTAAAAGCAATTTAAATTAATTATATATATTTAATTTATATAAATATTATTTATTTATCTATTACATCATCCGGTCCAACCAATATGAGCCATCTAATCTAACCAAATGATCTGTAAACCATCTATAAATTCAATTTAATATCCGGTCCGATTCTAATAACATTGCAAAATAGTGAATTCTCACACGGTTTTTGGAAGGAAAATCTATTTATGAATTTTAGGCTTACATTTTTTAGAAAATCTATCTACTTTCTGGAATTATAATTTTACTAATATTATACTCCCTCTATTTCATAATCTTTGTCTTTCTAGAGAAAGTTTTTTGTTCCATAATATCTGACGTTTTGATTCAATTTATGTACATTAATTGATGTTTTACTAAATATACCCATATAAAAATTATTTAATGGATGCAATTAATATAAAGGCAGCAAAATCTTTTAATTAACATTAGTTACATTTTCTAATTTTTATGCTTTAACCTTAAAAAGATAAATATTATAGAACAGGTGGAGTAATTCATAAATTTCATTTTACATTATACTAATATTAGATCTAAATTAACTAAAATCAGTAAAAAAAAAATAACAAATGGATGGGTTGAAAAAGTTTGGTTAAAACCAATTAAGATTATTGGAGTGGTTAAAGACCTTGTATCTTAAGTTAGAGATCCCGAGTTTCGATCTTAGCATATGTAAAAAATTTAATTGGGAAAAAATTTCACCTAAAATTTTTCTGACGAGCCTAAACTGGGTAATCGAACATATTATAAAAAAAAAATTGATTATATTGACAATTTTTCTATCCATATAGTAATAAATTGTTGTCAAATACTCATTCAGGTTATAATTTCTCTATTTTAACATGTTTTCTTTGATGTGGATTTTAATATTAGGATAAGGTACAAATTTATCTCCATGTTTATTGGGAATAACGAATTTAAACTTCACATACAAAATAATACAATATAAAACCTAACGTCTACCAAAAGGTGTAATTTCAAATCTTATTAACGAAAGATGAGTTTTTTCATTAAAAGAAAACGTGCAATTTCAAATCTTATTAGGTCACCATAACATAGGTTGAGAGTAGCCAAAACATGAAATTACACATTAAATAAAGTGGGCGACTATATACCGCCCCTAAATTCCGGTTCACCGCACCCTATTGACCATTTTGCCCTTCTCATTATTTCAAACAAGAATTTTAAAAATTCCAAATCCTCTCTACTTCTTTTCCGTTTTCAAAAAACCGACCTAAAACGAGATGGCACGAAAAGTAGGCATCGGCAAAGGATACATGGGTATTACGGTAAGTTTTTCCGTTCAAACATTTAACGAATTAGTGATTTTAAGGGCTGAAAATCGGGATTAAAATCCCAGATTTTCAACCAGGCGGGTGCGACGCACATGTTCCACCTACAGTGGAACGCATGAACTATGCGTTCCACCGTAGGTGGAACATGTGCGCGACGAGCGATCCACCGTATGGTGGATCGCACGGCGCACGCGCTCCACCGTAAGGTGGATCGCGCGGCGCACGCGCTCCACCATATGGTGGATCGCTCGTCGTACGCGTTCCACCTAAGGTGGAACGCGTACAAGACGTGCGCTCCACCTTGTGGTGGAGCGCACGTCGCGCCCGTTTGGACTACGGGCCAAACGTTTGCGGCGCACTAGTCGGCCCTAAGGCCGACTGGTGCGCCGCACCCGTTTGGGCCTTAGGGCAGGTGGTGTAAGCCACCCGCCCAGGTCAAAAAGGGCCAAATTTTGAATTTTTTTTTTAAATTTGTACGGACCGGGCGTAGGCAGACCCGAACATATATAAAAAAAATATGGTAAATTGAATATAATAAATAAATAATATTACAGGATCAGGAGGGATCTGACCCCAGACACACGTCTTCACGTCCTGTTACTGCATCTGCTCGGCGGGAGCGGACGGAGCAGCAGCGGTTCATGGCGGACGCCCGGAGGGCACATGCAGCACAGGCAGAGCGTGCTGAGGGACAGGATGAGGCGACTGATATAGACATGGACGGGGATGCCTCTATGCATCGTCTTAGTTCTGATACTATCCCCATACATCGTGGCGTCGTGACGAGGGGTCGAGACAGACGATTTTCTTCTACCGCAGCATCTTCTTCTGGTAAGAGAAATTTAAAAATGTGTTTATTTGTATTTGTTTTAATCGTGATTATTGAAAAATATACCAAAAATTTAATGTAAACCGTTTGCTGTAATTTCAGGTAGCAGCAAGCGATCGAGGAGTGTAGAGGATGACTGGGTTGTGAAGGACCCCGTACCCGGGGGTCCATTTGATGGTTCTGGGACATATTGCATGTGCTATCTGGGCCGGTCAGGATAGGGGCGTCCTTAGGTGTCATACCAGATCAGGGTATTGCTCGAAGCTGAGATCATGGTACAGTGGTTCTTCTAGGATGATTCAGTCGCGTATCGAGTCATCTGGCATGTTCCATTTACCTGGTATTATGCACAGTCACATAGATGCTGCTCTGATCACGGCATTTGTAGAGCGGTGGCAGCCAGACACGTCATCATTTCACATGCCATTTGGCGAGATGACCATTTTGATGCATGATGTGTGGGAGATATTGCGCATCCCCGTAAATGGTGCCATGGTGACTGCTGATGCGACTATTGATGAGCTTAAGGAGTGCGTGATGGATTTGTTTGGGATGACTCAGGTTCAGTTAGATGCCCGTCATTATTCTTCTGGTGGTATACGAGCCGCTTCCGTCATGGAGCACTGTGGAGGTGATCGGATTCCTAAGACCCAGGCTATAGCTTGGACGTGGCTGATGCTCGGTTCCACCTTGTTCGTAGATAAGAGTGGTGACCGCATCCGACCTTCTTGTCTGTTAGAGGTGCAGGACTCGGCGGCTGGAGCCGTTGGACTTTCTTGGGGATCAGCTGCACTAGCATATCTATACCGTCATCTTGGTATTGCTACCAGAGGAGATTGCGGGCAGATGACGGGTTGTATGACATTGCTCCAGTCCTGGATTTACGAGTATTTTCCTTGCTTCAGGCTACATCGAGAGGCAGTTACAGTTGACCCGGATCTTCCTAGGGCTTCGTTGTGGCCATCTATATCGATGGAGAAGAGCGATGAGCGGCTGAGAGCATTTCGTACCCGGCTTGATGTGTTGACAGCAGATGAGGTATACTTGCTATATAATTATAAATACTGTTCAATTAAAACAAATTTGTATTACTGGTATGTGTTAATGTAATTTTATACATCTGTAGGTCATGTGGATGCCGTATGGCCCTGATGCCATTACGGAGACCCCGAGGACTCTATACGCTGGATGGATACGGTATCGGGATGTGATCGAGCCGTACATGCCGGGGCGATGCCTTCGAAAATTTGGACATGTGCAGACCATTCCTAGACCGATATTGCAGCCTTCTAAGGCTGTTCGCTCGTGGACGAGTTTGAAGTATCGTGTAGAGGTGCCAGCTGTGATGGTGCAGGGTATTTGGGACTCTTTTCCCCAGTCGCCCGTCCTTATATTGTCTGTATTCACTCCAGCACATACTCCATCAGATTGTGAGGATCAGTACATGCATTGGTACACCCGTCACTCACACCCTCGTCTACTTCCGGAGATTGTTGCACCCGGACCGACTGTTTATACTCACTCGAACAGTGAGATTGTAAGTTATTTTTGGTTTTTCTTTACTGGTCTACTAATGTGAAATGATATTTACTGAAATGTGAAGTGATATTAACTTTGTTTTTTGTTCCTTACTTTTTACAGTGGGTTAGTCAATTAGCTGGCTGGGGTGAAACTGTGTTGGATCACATGAGTCATCTGGACGAGGATGCTGCGATTGTATATAGGCAGTCGTTAGAGCAGATTATGGGTGCTTGGCATTTGGCCAAGTGAGTTATGACTGTATTTCAAAGTATTTTAGTACTATTATGACTGAATTTGGTATTTTGATATTATCGTTTTTTTTGTGGTACGTTTTGTTATTATTGCAAATTTAAGAATACATTAGAACGACATAAACGGCATAAACTGGAAAAATACATTACAACGACATAAACTGAAAAAATACATTACAACGACATAAACGGAAAAAAAATACATTAGTCACTATCTTCTTCGTACTCGTCAATGTTTGGTGAAGATGTCGCTGGTACACCTGACTGTATTGCAAGGTATATCTCTTTCTCCTCTGCAATATTCGTCTCATATTCCACAGGAAAAATGTTCCATGGAGCATTTCCTCTATTTCTTGGCCAAGCTCGTCCTGGAAGGTAATCGTTCTTTGAAGCGCTGATACTCTGTAGTACTCGAACCTCTAATTTATAGCGATCCCAATTTTTCACGATCGAGTAAGGATAAGTTCGATGAACCACATGAGAAATTTCAGACTCTGTCCATCTTAAAAAGATGATGGAGTTGAAATTTTTTTTAGGGATAATTCCCCTCTGATTATCATGCAGTAGTCTGGCGAACATAGCTTTCCAGTCATCAATAGGCATAAACCACTTCAAAAATGTTTGAATATGACTAGGAATATTTCCTTCATTCAAAGTGTTCAACCATTCCTCTAGAGCAAATTCAAAAGGCATGTAATACATATAACATAAGAACCATAGCATGTGTAGTGAGTATATTGGAAACTCACCAACAGACGGAAGCTTGAAGCAAAACATAAATGGAGTTTCAGGATGGAACATTGCTGGACTCACAAATGTCTCTCCATATACACGGATTGCGTAGTATTGGTAATCAAGCATCTTCGTCGTGCAATCAGACTTATTCAAAGTTGACACTATGCTTTTCTCGGGAGGAAAATTAGGGAACTCATTGGTAAAATTAGATGAAGCCATTTATGTTTGAGAGTTTTCGTTGAAATGAATTTAAAGAGTAAATGTGGATAACTGAAGTAGAAAAATTGTTTAATTTTATAGATGGAGAATATAGCCGTTGGAATATAGCCGTTGTAATATAGCCGTTGGAATACTATGCTGTTCGAATATATTAATCAGAATTAACCTGTAACATTACAGAACAACACAGAATTAATCAGAATTCACCTGTAACATTACAGAACCACACAAAATTAATCAGAATTAACCTGTAACATTACAGAACCACACAGAATTAATCAAAATTCACCTGTAACATTACAGAACCACACAGAATTAATCAAAATTCAACCTGTAACATTACAGAACCACACAGAATTAATCAAAATTCAACCTGTAACATTACAGAACCACACAGAATTAATCAGAATTCAACCTGTAACATTACAGAACCACACAGAATTAATCAGAATTCAACCTGTAATATGACAGAACCACACAGAATTAATCAGAATTCAACCTGTAACATTACAGAACCACACAGAATTAATCAGAATTCAACCTGTAATATTACAGAACCACACAGAATTAATCAGAATTCAACCTGTAACATTACAGAACACACAGAATTAATCAGAATTCAACCTGTAACATTACAGAACCACACAGAATTAATCAGAATTCACTTGTAACATTATAGAACCACACAATATCAAATACTAATATCCCCTAAGTTTGGCCAATCTGGTCCACTGTGTCACCCTATCCTGATAGAAGCGCTCCCATCCTATAACGCTTTGGCCTCGGTGCACAAACCACCAGTGTACTATAGGGGGCACCGAAAAGTTAGGCGATAAATTTAAACGTATGTAGTGCTGGCAGTGATTCCCTAAATGAGCTATACAAATCTCACGTGATGGTCTTGTAGCAGTGGATGCGGCATACAATGGTAAGATAGTACCACACAACGCTAATGTGTCCCCACCTGAGAAACCAAATAACATGATAGCAGAATTGTACATTGTAGCAACCGGCCACAAGTCATCCCAAACGATCATCCAATAATCCGGCATACAACCTGCACCGTCCCAACTTACTCTACGAAGAGCTGCATCAACAGTATCAACAAACACTCTTTGATACAGACAACGGTTAGCAATTACTTTATTTCGAATGTGATGCCTAACTGTCTGCCACGCTTCTTCGTCACTAAAAATGTAAGTTGCTACCGTACGGAAACCACAATTTCCATCACCTACAACGTCGTAGTATGATTCGACGTATGGTTTAATTATGCCAACTATTTTATCAGAATGTACGAAGTCAGAACCATAATACGTTTTTCCATCTGCATTCATGTATATTAGTGTAAAACAACTCTATATTGCAAAATAGTTATAAAAAAAAGTTAGGTTTATCAGATAAACATTACCTGATGAGGCAGCATTATGTACCGAGGATGACGAGCTAATTCTGCCACTTCTACCACGACTCCGAGATGAACTAGTAGAACGAGCCCGTCCACGATGAGTTTCATTGTATTCCCAAGAACTCGGCATACGTTTTGTGGATTTGCTCACCTTAGGTCGCCCTCGCACATTAATTTTGACATCGGGTTCGGTGTACTGAGCTTGATCAGGGTGTAGTTGATCATGGATAAACATTGAAATATTACGCATTAAGGATGGGTCGGCTTTAGAGACTTGGTCCACTAAGGACTTAAAATATCGCTGCTCCTCGTTCAGATCATTACGCCCGTCATTTTCATCAGTGTGACCATGATTGATTAAAAGTGTTCTCCAAAACACGTGAACACTCTCAGTACTAATCATTTGTTCCAGATCACAAGCTCGTTTCAGCTCACATGCACATTGTATCTGATGTGATGTTCTCAATACACAACCGCAACGCACGTACACTTCATGGCTCAACCCTCTCATGCGCTCTAACTCTTGATTCAACAACTGCAGACAGTAGTGAGAGACTTTGAATACAAGTTGGCTTAATGGGCGTCCGGCGAAAGTGACTGCTTGACGAAGCTGGGACTGCTCAAGCATGTACCTGATACGAAGACAAAATTATTATTAGTTAGTGAAATGATACAACCATAAATGCAAATTCCAAAATTGCAGTAGAAGAAATTGCAAATACCTTATATTGGTTGCTTGTGATTCAATCTGCTTGTGAACCTTCTGCCATACCGTGTCAAGGGACCCAGTTGCCATATTGAGCCATTGCTTTAGACTAGCATGTTCGCTCTCCACTCGACAAGTAGTTGTGTTGCCAAAATGTAGGAACTCCTTTGTCCAAGCAACAACAAACTTTTCCTTATGCACCAACCACGTCTCCTCAACATACGAGATAACTCCTTTGAACCTGCTCATCTTTTCCTTCATCATCATAAGATTGGTCTCGTACTCCTCAATGGTTAATGATTCTAATATTGTTCTCCATTTGCCATTCTTGAATTTAGAGGCAAGGCCTTTATCTCCAATGATTCTATACACACGATCTTCCACATCCTTATTTATATGCCAAGTGCATAGCAAGTGCGCTGCTTGTGGAAAAACTTCTTGGATCGGCTTTAATAACCCAAGCTCCCTGTCACTAACAACAACGGTCGGGTTAAGATCATCCCCAAGCAAAATCTTCAGCCTTTGCAAAATCCAACGATAGCTCCCTTCGGTCTCGTCTTTAACAATAGCATACGCTATCTTGAAGTTATTATTGCATGGCGTCATCCCAACAATCTCAACAAACGGCATTTTGTACTTGTTTGTTTTGTACGTTGAATCAATGCCGATGTACCAGTGGTAAGTCCTGAACATATCAACTGACTCTGGATGTGCCATGAACACATGCGTTATCACACCTGAATCAGTCTGTGTGTAATTGACATATTTGTTCTCCACAGCAATATGGTAGAATTGACTAGCCAGGTCTCTACCTTCAAACGCGTCCCTCCTCATTTTGTCCCTGTAATTATATATGTATTTAATTACTGAGTTGTCCTCTGGGTGTTTTTCTTTAACTGCTGCTAAAATAGCACAAGGCTTTGCTTGAGCTGAAGTCATATCACGCACAATTTGTTTAGATGCGATACTGAGTCCGCTCATTTGCCGACTTCCCTCTGGATACATACGCATTGTATGGTTATGCATTCCAGTTAACCCAGCCTTAGCCTTTATCCCCCATCCAGAAAGGTCTGCATGTTGATAGGCTTTAATCTGAAATTTACAGCGGCACGCTTTAGGTTTACTTTTCCTAATTGCAGGATCTTCATCAATTTTCACAACACCTCTACATCGTTCACCCCGTGAACATCGCAACAACTTCTGTTTTCCCCCATGTTTGTGCGAAGATATTAAAATCTCAAACCCATTCTGAATAGCTATCTTTTTTGCCCAATCAATAGCATCCTGACTTGAGGGGAAAACGGTATCCGTTATGAAACGCGAACTATAATCAATGTTATCGGGGTTCCAATCTTCTATCGGTACCTGAATATACGAAAAATTGACATTAAAATTAAAAAAAAAATACTTCGGGGCTATTTCTCCCGTTCAAAATTAATTCGGGGCAATTTCTGCCCATTTTGGCCTGAACGGGCAGGCTGCCCGTTTCACCATAGGTGGAAACGGGCAGCGCGTACTGCCCGTTCCAAAGGTGGAGCGGGTGGCGCGTACCACCCGTTCCATGGGTGGAGCGGGTGGCGCGTACCACCCGTTCCATGGGTCGAGCGGGTGGCGATTACCACCCGTTCCTTAGGCCGAACGGGTAGTTCATCCGTTCGGCCTAAGGAAAGGGTGGTATGCGCCACCCGCCCAGGCAAAAATCGAATTAAAAAAAAATACCTAAATAACGTTTTTAATAATCGTAATATTACCTCGTGTTCGAACTCATTGTCTTCGGGAATGCTTTGATCCATTTTTGTCAAATCCGGGATTTGTGCTCGGGAGAGAAAAGTAGAGAGAGTTTTGAAGGTTTTGGGGAAAAAAATGAGAAGGGTAAAATGGTCAAAACGGTGCGGTGAACCGGAATTTAGGGGCGGTATATAGCAATACCCTAAATAAACATATTTTTAGTTAATGATATTTGAAATTACATGATCTTATAAATACTCTCTCTGTTCCATAATATTTGTTTTTAGCACACGAATTAAGAAATATAATTAATGTTAACTAAAAGACAGACTTTATTATTCTTGTATTAATTGCATTAATCGACTAATTTTTATCTATTCTTAAAATAAAAACAATTTAAATAATAGTATATTTGGTAAAAATCAATTAAGGTACATGGATTGAATTAAAACGTCAAACATTATGGAACAAAAAAAAATTCTCTAAAAAGACAAATATTATGGAACGGATGGAGTACTAGAATATTTCTAATGGGTGACATGGCTCTATTATCAAATTTAACTAGTCATCTATTTTGAAAAACATGTTATAAAGGTCTCTATCATTTGTCTCTATTAACCCTTTGGTCTTTTTATCTGTTTTTTTTTAAGATTTTTAACCGTTATATTTAACATAAATAGACAGACAGGAAATAACAGAGTAAAATGGACATTTTGTATCGTATTATGACTGTTCCGAAGTCTAAGATATATTCGGTTGAAAATCTAAAAAAATAGACATAAAGATCAAAAGGTTAAAATTGATAAAAGATAAAAACCTTATAATATATTTTTTAAAATAAAAATAACTAAACAATATGTTATATTAAAAAAGTAGGACTAATAAATTATTTACCGTTTAAAAAATGAGATACTCTAACAGAGTAACATAACTCTTCAAAATATTTAATTAGCCACCCACGCTAGCTAATTTAATTAGTTTCTCTCGATATTTATATTTTCCATTAATTCATTCTTTTTTTCTATTTTTAATAATAAAATTATTAAATATAAAGTCGAATAGCTAATATTTTTGGAGCAAAACATAATTTCGACTAGTTAATATTCTATATTATTTCAGAAAGTTAAATTGTTAGAGTATCTTCAAGAGACCATTAGTTCATTTTTTAAAAATAATACAAACAATTGACTCTTAGTGAATTGATGGGTGATTAAAACATATCATTTCCAACAATATTCATTGTATTTACTCTTTATTTATTATTTTATCATTAAAAACACTAAATATTATTATATTTATCAATAATGAGAGGAGAAAGGCTACTTGATAGTAAATTATTAATAAAAATTGAAAAAGGAAACGTAAAGGCTCCTCAATAATAGAGAGGATGGAGACACGCTTAGTGATTGTTAACATGTAAAAAAATTGTCTAATAGAAAAAATCAGATTTAGGAAGGTCTAATAGAAAAAATCGGATTTAGGGAGGTCTAATAGGCCAAAAAAAATAAGATATCAAGGAATGTCTAATAAAAAAAATTAGAATTTTACATTTAGAGAGACCTAACATGCAAAATATATATATATATATATATATATATATATATATATATATATATATATATATGGGTGAGATCCAGTGTGACAATGGCTTAAGTTGTGACAATGAGCTTATTGTGTGACATAACAAAACTACGTAGTTTTGATGATAATTAAAAAGGGCAAGGTGGCAAATTGGTAAATAAAATGAAAGAGAGGATATAGAAAATTGTTTTTCCCGACATCTCTAACATCGTTTTTCGAAAATTTTTATACTATTAGACTCGTCTAAATTAAACGGTCATTTTAAGATCCCTGAAGCTCAAGTAAAAAAAATTCCGGTGAACGGAATCCGGGTGGGCGTTTTTTTGGCGAGAAACAAAGTGCCCAGAAAATTCTCAAAAAATTCCAGAAAATGTAAAACATTATTCTAAGAAACTTTAATTCTTGAGTCGAAATAGGATTTCTTACGGTTTAGTTCCAATAAAACTTTTTCCTTAATTTTATCCATTTTGCATGCTTCAACAATTTGTTGGGACTATACCGTAAGAAATCCCGCTTCGACCCAAGAATTAAAGTTTCTTAGAATAATATTTTACATTTTCTGGAATATTTTGAGAATTTTCTGGGCAATTTGGTTCTCGACAGAAAACGCCCACCCGAATTCCGTTCACCGGAATTTTTTTTACTTGAGCTTCAGGGATCTTAAAATGACCGTCTAATTTAGACGAGTCTAATAGTATAAAATTTTTCGAAAATCAAGGTTAGAAATGTCGGGAAAATGTATTTTAAAGAAAAGAAATAAAACATTTTTCTGTTGGAACAATACAAGTATTATGTTGGAACAAATGGTACACTGATTTGGAAAAAAATGGTATACTGATTTGGAACAATGTAAGTAGGACAAAAAAACGTGCCCAGAAAATTATCAAAAAATTCGAAAACATGTAAAACATCATTTTAAGAAACTTTAATTCTTGGCTCAAAGCGAAATTCCTTACAGTTTTGACCCAATAAATTGTTGAAGCATGTAAAATGGATAAAATTAAGGAACAAGTTTTATTGGGACTAAACCGTAAGAAATCCCGCTTCGACCCAATAATTAAAGTTTCTTAGAATAATGTTTTACATTTTTTGGAATTTTTTTAGAATTTTCTGGGCACTTTTTTTCTTGCCAGAAAACGCCCACTCGAATTCCGTTCACCGGAATTTTTTTTACTTGAGCTTTAGGGATCTTAAAATGACTGTCTAATTTAGATGAGTCTAATAGTATAAAATTTTTCAAAAAACGAGGTTAGAAATGTCAGAAAAATCTATTTTAAAGAAAAGAAATAAAACAATTTTCTGTTGGAACAATATAAGTATTATGTTGAACAAATGGTACATTGATTTGGAACAACGTAAGTAGGACAAAAAAAACGTGTCCAGAAAATTATCAAAAAATTTCAAAACATGTAAAACATTATTTTAAGAAACTTTAATTCTTGGCTTAAAGCAAGATTCCTTACAGTTTTTACCTAACAAATTGTTGAAGCATGTAAAATGGATAAAATTAAGGAAAACGTTTTATTGGGACTAAACCGTAAGAAATCTCGCTTCGACCCAAGAATTAAAGTTTCTTAGAATAATATTTTACATTTTCTGGAATTTTTTGAGAATTTTCTGGACACTTTTGTGCTTACCGGAAAACACCACCCGGATTCTGTTCACCGGAATTTTTTTTACTTGAGCTTCATGGATCTTTAACCAACAAGGCTTGTCACACCATAAGAAATGTGTCACACCTGATCTCATATATATATATATATATATATTGGAATTTTATTTAGCAATGATTTAACAGATTTGGACCAATTTTAAGGTGCTAATTCAGCATCCGATCATTGTTTTTTGGAAACAGATGACCGGAACCACCACAGCCTCAAATTTCGAAAAAACAAAGAGGATCAAAACTACTCGTGGACATGATGGTTTCAGCGATCAGCGGAGCCAGGCCCCAGTCTCCACCCCTATCCGTATTAGAAATGTTGTTATTGGCTCCATCAACCTACTTTATCAGTTTAATATATAAACTTATCTAAAGTGATTCATGCTTTCAGCTTACATCACTTTAACAGATTAACGTGGCTAATACTAGGTAGCATCTAGATGAACTTTAAATTTAACACGAAAAATATGAAAATTGAAGCAAAAGATCATTTTTATATTAATTCTAGTGTAATTAGATAATAGATAGTAATAATATTAATAATAATTAAAATACCTTTACGAAATTATTATTTAATTACCCTTTTTTAATAAAATAAATAAATAACCTGTACTAAAAATATTCAACTGGTGTTTCAGGACAACTTTCATCTGAAACTTCTTCTTTACTATACGGAGGAGGAACATAAGGTGGACGAGTACATCTCAACAATGCCCAACTTACCCCTTGAAAGAAAGGATGATGCTTAATAGCAGAAGCACCCATGGTAGAACCCAATCTCCTTACAGGGTCCTTAACCAACAGCTGAGAAATCAGGTCCTTAGCCATGGCTGGCACCCCCGGTTCTTTCGGAAACTCGAGGGCTCTAGCCACGATATTAGCTAAGGTTAGTTCGTGGTCCATGCCTCTAAATGGCGTGACCCCGTAAAACATTTCGAACATAAAGATACCTAAAGTCCACCAGTCTACAGGACTGCCATGCCCTTCCCCGGAGACTATTTCGGGTGCTAGGTACTCATGTGTACCGACGAAGGACATGGATCGGACGTCCATGGGCTCGGCTACGAACTCGGGGGCACCGCGGTTGGTGGTCTTTTTCTTGCGTCTACGTATTGGGTGGAAGCAGGATACGGCGGGGACTATGCAGTTGGGGAGAATGCAGGAGGATGGGGCGTAATTTGGGGGGTGTCTATCGATGGGGTAGTTGTGTTTTGGGGGTGTGGCTTGGGGGGTTTGGTTAGAGATTATTTGTGGGGTTGTTGTTGAATCGTCGCATTTTAATGAGAGGTCGAAATCGGTGAGCATTATATGTCCGTCGGATCGGACGAGTACGTTCTCCGGCTTGAGATCACGGTAAACGATACCCATCATGTGAAGATATTCGAAAGCTACGATTACCTCTGAGGCGTAAAACCTGTAAAAAAGTATCAGGAGACCAAGCAATATTAGATATCATTTTTTCAACCTCAAGAGTCCTCTAAAATAAATAAATAAATAAATAAATAAATAATCAATTTAATTTGGCTCTGAAATAAAGACATAAGGTCATTAATCCGTAATTTTCAAAATTATTCTAACTCAACCATTAACTCATTCAGTGGCAGAGGAAGGAAGTGCTCGGATCATTAAAAAATTGACGAGCTCGTGTGCTGTTTATTTATTTATTCACGAGCTCGAGCTTAATGAATTGTTTATGAACTTTGCTCGCAAACAATTCACTAATTATTTATATTCATTTATAATTTCACTAACACAAAAGTACATGGTTTTGAAATTTATAAAACTAAAGTTCAATACAAAACTATTTAATTTTAGAGTTTTTCTTTTTTTTTCCTAAAGGAGAATTCTATTTTTCTAGAAATACTATTATTTAAAAGAATGATGGAACCAAACTTGATCATGAACCAGTTCATTAACATTATAATCAAGCTTGTTTATAAAGCTATAACCGAGCTTTCGAGCCGAGTTTCACCGTGCTCAAACTTAGATCATTTATAAATCGAACAGAACATAATCAAGTTTTTATAAAACCAAACCGATTATGAACGGCTCAATTCATTTATAAATTGAATAGAACATAATTAAGCTTTTATAGAACCGAACATAAACCGTTTATGAACAACTCAACTCATTTACACTCATACTCCAGTTTAAAACCACATTAAACTCGTTGATTTCTAACTTCATCTTTCACACAATTTGACTCCCTATTGTACTTTAGGTGACAAATTAACCTTGTGTTATCATTTCAAGGATTAAAATGAATCAATGATGTAGATCTATTTGTGATACATCTACATTTTTTACTCTTCACATCGATTATTTTTAATGAAATAATATCTATCTGGTTAATAAAATTAGGTGAAATTTTACTATGATCTAGATCTAATATTGAACCTTACTACTAAGGATGTCACACATATACATTTTTTATTCTTAACTCTAATCATTTCCTATATTATCTATATATCTCTGTTTTGATTGGTTAGAGGAATTGTACTCTGAATCTAGCCTTTCTCTCCACTTTAAAAGCCAAATTAAGAAAAAAAATCAGAACCTCAAATAGATCGGTGCAAAAATGCAATAATGTAGTTGAGCAAGAAAATAATTGAGATGCTACAAAACATTGGACAAAGGGACCTACTATACATCGTTATTTGTTTGCTGGCAACCTGGATTTTTGGGGGGCTTTTTTATGATTCGGATGATTAAATAGCCAATGATTTTTTGAGTGGTAGGAAGGAAGGAGGGAGTCACCAATTTATTAAATGAATAATGATTAGGGCCAACAACCCCAAATATCAATATAATCTATAAGAGGAAACGCATGGAGAAAAAGATATCTTGACATGAGAGGTGGAGAAAAAAATAGAAATAAAGGACTATTTTGGGCCTCTAAAATGATTAGTATAATCAATTTAGTTGAAAACTAAGTTTTTTTTATCAATTTAGTCGTTTGATTAACATCTAGATTCAAATCGAGGTTTTTTTAGAGAGGAACCGGTCCTCTCAAGACCCCCTTTAGAATTGCGCCATAATTGTTAATGGCGACCCCATGGCACAAGGCAATGTGCCTTAGTGTCACGGGTGGAGATTTACCGTAGGTAAAGTCGTCTGACCGCAGGCAAATCTCAGCTTGTGGCCTGAGCCAAAGCATTGACAGAGGCGTTAGCAAGGCATTGGGGAAGAATTGTGGCAGAATCAAGCCAGGTTGGCATTGAATATCCGATTTTTCTTTTGGATCCGACCTTTGGAAAGGGAGGCGGATATTTCCGTCGGGTGGAATCTCGGCGGACACTTAGGGTGGATCCAAAGTGCGGGTCCTTTAGGAAGCGAGGTTTAACCACGGGAATCCCCTCCAGGACGGACTATGGATATACGAACTGACGGAACCCTTAAGACTTAAAGGGAATAGACCCCTTCGGATGGTGTTGGCTGACCGAGGATTCGGAGAGTTCTCGGCGCCACACGGGACTTTGGCCCGGGATCGGACCTGGTCCCGTGACACTTAGCACCCGCTAAGACGGATGATGTTGGTCTACTGACGCCAAGGTGCGCCTTTTGTCACAGATTTTTTTTTAGAGTTTTATAATATTGATCTACGTGTTCAATCTCCACTGTTGGATCCAACATCTAGTGTTGAAAAATAAACAAAAACAAAAGAAAGAAGACAAACTCTCAAATTGAAAAATCATAAAAGATAAAATAGAGAGAGGTGATGCATAATGCAAAACAAAGGGAAAGAAGAAGCACACAACAACAGTAAAACACCAGAGAAAAAACAAACAAACAAGGACATAACTTAGAAACTTTTTGATGAAAGCGGCTATTAATCAACTTAAGATTTACTAATTCACTATTTAGTTGAATATTTTACTTTAAAATACTGTTAGAAGTTATTATTAAAAATATTACCATGATTTCTTATTGTTTTGAGTTTTGATTTTAATTACAATTTTTTATATTTTAAATATTAACCATGTATAATTTTGTTCTTTTAATGTGTCTTGTGTTATTCAGATGCAGACCTCTTATGCTTTAGTATGCTTTATGCCTTTAATAATCATGGACAGGGGCAGAGACAATGGAGTCCTGGAGGGGCCGGCTTCCCCCCGACCAGAGGAACCATCTCTACCATGGAAGGTTTTCACCTCCCGACCGTTGTAACTATTCCTATTATGGACGATTTTAGCCTCCGTTTCCAACAAATAAAGTTTAGAGTGGTTAACTGACTGATTGAGTTTGTATTTAATTATAAAATCCAATTTGATTAATATATGATATGCGATAAATTTCTCTAAGTTTGTTCAAAACGACTCAACCTTACTAGGTTAATTTTGAGAAGCTTTAAATTGATACGTAAAAACTGATACTAATAACCATATATTCGATTTAGCAAACGAAAATTTACACACAAATATAAAATTAACCTTCCAATAAACTAATCATGTACTCGCAACTAATGAGGAAGAACCTCCTCCTTTCTAAAATTTCCCGTCAAAGTCAGCCTAAAGTGGCAATGTGTCATTATATAATTAATAGTGATTTAACATGTGTCTTTTGGACTAATTTGATTTGTTTCCTCTCTATATGTGCTTTTTCTTTTTGTCCTAATATTTTAGTTAAATCTGATGAGGAATTTAGAATTAAAAAAAGTGTCCAAAATCATGCAAGGAATGATGTAAAAGTATTCATTAACTATTTGAACCAACATATATATTGCCTACTTTAATCATTATCCCAAAACTTTAACTACTTGCCAGTCTCTCGTGCGTCTACTTTATATTCATTATTACTGATAAAGGAAAAAGTACCAGGAAGAAGCAGAAAAATTGTCCATGTATGAACCAGGCAGGATAAAATAATAGGGGAAATGAAAAAAAAATAACATTGTGGTTACAAATTTTTTTTTTTTTGTGAATTGCATGTTTATAGTTTTTTCTTCAAAAGAGGACTGAAGTTTTGATTTGTGAAAAGATGATTGAGCTTTTTTCACTTTGTTAAAAATAATAATTTTTTAAAAAGCTGTTGACGATTTTAAAATTAAAAAATTCTGAAAATTGATGATATTCCAAACAGGTGATAAGAGAAAATGCCAAAAAAAAATAATGATTTTGAAAAATAAAAAACGATGATTCTATAGTAAATGTCATATTTAACATTTTTTTTTTTGACAATTCATACTTAACAATTTTAATTGTTACAAAATTTCATTTTAAGATCTGGTAGTCAAATTAAATTATTCTCATTTTTAAGTATAACATCAGTCACAATTTAGATTAGAAAAAAAAACAACAGATAAGCGATCTAAGAAAAAAAAAAAATATAACCACGTAAACGTTTTTTAGAATTTATCTAAAATAACGTAAACAACATAAAAATAATAATGTAAATTATATTATCATGTCGAAAATTGAAAATTAAAAAAAAAAAAAAAAAAAAAAAAAAGGCCATTCTTGTGTCTGTTAAGAAGCCTATATAAAAGGCCTAACCCCTTCCCAGCCCCTTAAACTTGTAACTTTTTTTCATTTAGCCACCTAAACTTAGAGTGTTCCCATTTAGCCACTTAAACTCAACAAATGAGACACATTTAGCCCTTATAAGCCTACATGGCACTTACGTGTCACTTGTTGCCTTCCCAGCCCCTTAAACTTGTAACTTTTTTTCATTTAGCCACTATAACGGTAAAATTTCACCACTTAAAGTATCACAAAAACCCTCAAATCCGGGAAGATTGTTTTATGGATGTCCAAATTATGGGATTAGTTGTTTAATAACTTAATTGGTTATGATAAATTAATAACTGCATTTAACGAATTGCTAATTTTTTAAAATTTTGATTTGGAAAAAGAGGCCAAAAGAGTTACAATATTTGAGTTTAAGTGGCTAAATGGGAAGACCTAAAGTAAAAGTGGCTAAATGAAAAAAAATTACAAGTTTAAGGGGCTGGGAAGGGGTTAGGTCTTGAGTTTAAGTGGCTAAATGGGAAGACCTAAAGTTAAAGTGGCTAAATGAAAAAAAGTTACAAGTTTAAGGGTCTGTGAAGGGGTTAGGCCTATATAAAACTAAGGATGGATCATCTTGCTTTCTAACTTATTTATATAAAATTCAATACTCGAAAATGTATCTAAACCTTAAAAATAAACTTTAAACCCTAAATTATATATCCTGAACTCTAAATATATAACGTGACTTTACTATTTCATCCTCTTAACTAAAAATTTGTTTTCTTTCTTTTTTTTTTTTTTTTTTTTTTAAAAAAATCCTAAAATAAGCATTCGGTTCTCCATGTCATTTGGAAAACCTTTCATACATATTTTATCACATATAGCATGAACCCACGCATACTATAAGAGGTTCCACTATTTTAATTATTTAGTAATATCATAATACACGTGTCCAAATATGAACTGGAGTCCTCCAAATAATATGGACAACCGGATGCTTAATATAAGAACTCTCACGAATGATACATGTCCTAAACCAAAAATTTACACATGTTCAAAAACAGCAAATTACATACTGACACGTCATTTTTGAACTGGTTTGACCATATTACTAAATTGAAGGACTAATTTTATACACAAAGTTCCTTTTGTATAGTTGTTGAAGTTGCTTATACTTTATCCTAAAACTATGGACAAGGACTTTGGGGGCCACAATTCACAGGCACAGCCAAAATCTCCACAAAAAGGGCAGAAAAAATTTACAAAATAACGGAAATCCTGAAAGCAGGAATTTCGGTTTCCTTGATCCTTGCAGATATTTGATTCATTCTACATGGAAGAAGAACTTCTCTGACTGCATTTTGTTTGGTTTATATATATATAGGCTGAGGCATCTAGAAAACTTTTCACAAATATATGCTTTTATTTAATAAAGTTATTCAGAAATCAAATTACATATATTAGTGTTTGTATGCAAATGGTCGAAAATTACTTCATTAAAATCAAATGAGAATTTCAGTATTTTAATTTGTGATAGGTACTACAAACTTCAGTCACTAGAGTTGGAACCTAAGACTGCTTTTACTATTCATTCACCTAAAAGAAATCCACTTTGTTGTTATTAGAGTTGTAAATGAGCCAAACCGTTCATGAGCGGCTCGACTTGTAGACAAGCTGAACTTGAACATGGCGAAGCTCGATTCAATTATATATTCATGAGCAAGCTCAATATAATGTTCATGAACATACTTGTGAGTATGCTTGGTTCGATTATTTTTTCAATAATAATATTTTTTAAAGAAAAAATGTAAAACAACTTAGTTTTATGTAAATTTTAGTTTTATTGATTTCAAAACTACATATTTTTATATTAAAAAAAATTCAAATCAATATAATTAATGAGTTGTTAGCGAGCGAAATTTATAAACTGAAGTAATAAGCTGCTCGCGAGTAAAACTCGTAAACATACTCATAAACAAGCTTGTAAACAGTTTGTGAGCTACTCACGAATATAATGTTGAGTTCTAGTTCAAGTTCGTCAATTTTCTAACGAGCTGAGTTTAAACAGACAACGCTCTATTACAGGCTAGTTGTTACTGGTTCAAATTTCAAATCCCAGACAAATATGCTCCATATAATATGGAGAAATTAAATATCCACCTATAATTAAAGCTCTCTGACCCTGGACTTGCTGAGACACAAACTTGTAATTTAAGAAAACAGGAACCCTTACGGCAAAGAATTAATTACTTTTTGGATGACGAGCAGGCTAAAATTTAAATTTTCCTAATCTAACATATGGGCCCATTTTAGAGAATTATATAAAGGGCATCCAACTAGCAACTCCGACATCTTTATACTGAATACACATACCAATTTCTCATAAAAGATAAATAAAATAAAATTATAGACTGGTGTTTGTTTTTTTCCTATATATGCACAATTAGTCTCATTATTCAATTTGACAATGACTGAACACCATATATTAGTATCTGATGACAACCCTAACCACCCTTTTTCTATACATGCATTTTATTAAGATGGGCTCCAAAATTATTTATATACTGCCACTGTAAGAAACTAAATATAGCCGGTATCAATTACTAAATATCAGAACCAACAATTGCAGATGTTGCAGGAAACATTTATCCCTAAGAAATACCAGTGCATTACACTTTTTTTTAATTTGGTAGAAAAATAAAATCTCTCTGCCCACTATTAATTAGGGTAAATTACACCTATGACCACTGAACTTTACCCATTTTAACATTGTGGCCACTAAACTTCAATTCTTAATAGTATGGCCACTGAATTTTATACTTTTTAACACCGGTGGTCACTCAACTTTAACTAACTCCTCAAAATTACCGTTAACGACCTCAAAATGAAAATATTCAAGAATTAAAGTTGCTCAGAACGACATTTACTATGAAACCATATTTTTTATTTTCCAAAAGCACCTTTTTGGAGCTTTCTCTCTCTAAAAATTCATTTTCTCTCTCCTAACCAAACAACACCTAAATTACCTCAAAACGAAAATTTTCAAGAACTAAAGTTTCTTAGAATATCATTGACTCTTCAAAAAAATTATTTGAGACCGTCAATGGTCGTTTTGAGGTATTGAGCGGCCACCGGTGTTAAAAAGTGTAAAGTTTAGTGGTCATTCTATTAAGAATTGAAGTCCAGTGGCCACAATGTTAAATGGGTAAAGTTCAGTGGCCATGGCTGTAATTTACCCCTATTAATTAATAAAATGTCGCAATTAAGTAAGATTTGAGTAATCTAGCCTATCTCACTTCCTCTTTCACGTGCTTCGATCAATTTATTTGCCCTTTTTAAGTAATGCGACGAAATTTAGCAATGTAATTGCTTAAAAAAAAAAAAATTGAGTTAAAATTTAACTCATGGACCAAAATTAAGCCTCTTTGAACTATGGGGGGACAAAATTAGGGATGTCATTTGACGCAAATAATAAGTCGTGTGATATTATTATCCATTTTGTGGCATTTATATTGTAGATTAAATAACACGACGATCTATTTTTACACCCTTAGAAAAATTACACTTAAACAGTAAAAAAAATTAACAAGATTTACAGAAACTTATCACTATTATAATATTTGCTAGATTATCATATAATACGCTTATAAGGTGTCAAACCATTTTGACGACCCCTTTCCCGGTAATTTTAGGTGTAAAATTAGAAAAATTATTAGAAGCATCCGGTTCTTCATGTCAAATGGAGGACCTCCCATACATATTTTGTCATGTGTAATATGGACTACACACAGGGGAGTAGGAGAAGGGTGTACAAGGAGTTCTCCCGCACAGTGCCTCAACTTTAAAGGGTCTAATTTTTTTTATTATATAAATCTAAATAAATTATTGTTATTGAGTATTATGTGAAAAATCAAGTGAATGTTAACTTATCCAGAAAATTAACGCTCTAAGAGTCTTAAGGGCCCCAAATTTTTTTTTTATTATACAATATCTAATTTAATTATTTTTATTATATTTATTACGTTAAAAATCAAGCTAAAGTATTTTGGTGTTTCATTTGTAGAAGCATTATATGAAAGCATTAAATTTTTTAATGAACAGGGTCCAATTTTTCATTTAGCACAGGGCCCCGAAAATGTTTAAGACGGCCCTGACTACACATATTATAAGAAGTTTCACTATTTTAATTATTAAATGAGACCACAATACACATATCCAAATGTGAAATTGAAGATCCTCCAAATAATATAGAAGACCGGATGGTTAATACAAAAACTCCTAAAATTGACGGTTATCCCTTTAATTTAAAATGGAAAATATGGTATTCTACAACAAATTTTAGAATTGTGTATTGCACCAAATACTTCTTAAGATATAATAATGCCCGTATATGTGAATCCTACCTTGATATATCTTGAAAATCACATGGTTGATTAAGACACAAATGTGTATTTTATTTAACACACTCGTAGTCTAAGACTATTCACGTGAAACATAATTGACACTGCTAGTAGAATATGATCAAAATTAAAAACTCTCTACACAAGAAAAAAATAAATATAGAAATGAAAGTCAAACACAAAAAACGTGGACTTCGCCGCACGAGATCGTCCCCCAAGGGAAACGATCCAGTGGACGGCAGACTCACGGTAAATCCTATTAACTCGGCGGAGCAAGTAAACACTAAAACCAGTAGAAAGAAAGTACTTACGACGACAGTGACTGATCCGGTGGGCCCCACACCTGACAGGCACCGTGGCCTCGCCAGGTGGAGGGTCCCACCTCCGATCTGTCTCTCTCGTCGTCGGTGTTTTTGCTAACTGTTCAATGCTAGGCATATCATCATCCCAAATATTATAAAGAATTTACCGGTAAAAAAACGAAACGATATTAAAAAAAAATAGAAGTCCGTTTGTTTTCAAATTAAAGTGTACAAGTGGCTAACGGGCGTACCTGACGGCGGTTTCCTCGAAACGCTTAAGCGGCTGACGCTGACGGAGTACGTGGAGGTCGCCGCCGGGACAGAACTCCGTCAACAAACAGAGCCATCTCTGAGAGTCTATACTAGCATAAAGCGTCGGCAAGAAAGGATGATCGAGCATTTCCAATATTTCCTTCTCCGTCTTCGCCCTGCCTTCCTTACTTCTACTCGCTAATTCCTTCTTATCCATAACCTTCGCCGCGAAAAGCGGGAGCGAGTCAGTCTCAGTACCGGATTCAGATTTCTTTAACTCCGCTAGGTAGACGGAGCCTATGTCGCCTGAGCCGAGACGGACGGAGAATCGGAGATCGGACAGAGACAAACACTGTTCAAGCTTACCGGACTTGGAGGAAAATGAAACATGAGTGGAGGAAGCAGGAGTGAGTGTGGCGGAGGAGGAGCCAGAGCTCGTACTACGGTAGAGAGTGGCGGTTGTGATGGTGGTGGTCGCCGTGGATGCGAAGCTCAAGCTCTGAAGGTCGTCGGCTAAATCGTCCGCCCATGGCTCCATTAGAGAGAAAACTAGAGAGAAAGTGAGAGTGAGAGGGAGGAGCAGTCAGTGAAGTCAGACAGGTGTGATTTAATTTTTGAAGGGGGAGATATGCACGGGTTAATGGGCCGGGCCGGGTTTGTAAGTAAAAATTGCGGGTCGGATCCGAGGATATTGGAGAGAGAAAGCTCCTAATTATAAGGAGATTATGGTATCTAATCAAGGGGATTATGTCTATATTTGGTTTCTGTTTGATTATGTTATTCAGGAAAAATAAGGGGGTTTGGTTGCTACTTTTTGATTTTCTATCTGCCTTTTTATTTTGAAAAAAAGAATTTTAAGCGTTTGGGCGTTTGGTTAGACATTTAATGTTTACATTTATAGTTGAAAAGTAGCTTTTTTATAAAATGAGCGAATCTCTACTTTTTAGAAAAAGCAGTTTTTTCAAACAGGAAACTGTAACATGAAACAGCAAACAGCAGATAAAACAAACGGTCCCTAAAAATATTAGAGTAAACAATTATAAATTCTTTATATTTTAAATTTTATATTAATTAAATTTTCAATCTTTTTATTTGTTTTTTATATGGAAAGTATATTTTTTATATGATAGATTGAACTGGAGCTTTCTTCTGGATAGTTTAGCCAAAGCTGGCATCCCGGAGAACTGGAGGATTTTGATTGAGAAGTGTATCTCCTCTCCTGTTTTCCAGGTCATGATCAATGGGGACATGTCGGATGAGTTTTCTCCCTCCAGAGGAATTCGTCAAGGAGATCCTATGAGTCCCTTCCTCTTTGTTATTGCCATGGAAAGACTGTCTCACCTGATCCAAGAGGCGGTGTGCAAAGGGACTCCCCACCCTGTTTCTATCAACAGACATTGCCCCCCTATTACCCATTTACTCTTTGCTGATGACGTCATGCTTTTCGTTGAGGGTAATGAGGAGCAAATTAAAACAGTTATGGATATCCTTGATTGTTTTTGCGAGGCTTCTGGCCAGAAGGTTAACATCCAAAAGTCCCGTATGCTTTGTTCCAAAAATATGGACAATAGCTTGTGCAGAAGACTGAGTGAGCTCTCTGGCATACCTCTGACGAACTCTTTGGGGAAGTATCTTGGGGTTCCTCTTCACAGTGACAGGGTTTCCAAAGCCTCTTTCAAGGATATTTTGGACAAAACTAATGGTTTGTGTGCTAGCTGGAAAGCTAATTCTCTTTCCCTTGCAGGTCGCCTTACATTGATCCAGTCAGTTAACTGCGCTGCTCCGAACCACATCATGCAGGCCTGTAAGCTTCCTGAGCCTGTCCTTAGTGACCTGGATAAGATAAATCGGCGTTTCCTGTGGGGTGAGTCTGGAGATGGGAGAAAGGTTCACCTGGTCCCGTGGAAGGAAGCTTGCCAGCCTAAAAACAGGGGGGGTCTTGGTATTAGGCAGGCAAAGGACAATAATAAAGTCCTGTTAATGAAACTTCTTTGGAGAATGTGGCAATGCCCCTCCTCCCTTTGGGTCCGTCTCTTGTGCGGGAAGTATCGGAAAGATAGAATCTTTGGTGGCCCGAAGGAGAGGGTTGTTAGCTGTTCCTTCCTCTGGAAAGGGCTCAGTGCCGTGTTTGCTGAATTCTGTACGGGGATTGGCCTGGAGGTGGGTAATGGTAGATCTATTAGCTTTTGGTATGACACCTGGATTGGTGATAAACCGCTGATTGATGTGTGTAATGCCCCTCCGTCGGCTGATCTCCTTTCCTGGAAAATTGCTGATGTGGTGGACTCGGAGGGAGACTGGATCTGGTCAAAGTTCGACTCTTTCTTTAGTCTGGAGACCCTTCTTAACATTAGAGGAGTGAAGATTAGCAATCAAGAGGAGGATAAGGATAGACATTGCTGGGCCTTGACGAATAATGGTACTTATTCTTGTAAATCGGCCTATGAAGCTTTTACCCCTAATAGGGCTGATCCTCCCTTGGAGATTTGGAAGTCCATATGGTCCCTCAAGATCCCTTACCGTATCAGGAGCTTCCTTTGGCTGGGTATCAAAGACAGGCTCCTTACGAATGCGGATAGGCACAGAAGGCACTTGACTGAGTCTAATGCCTGTAGTAGATGCAGAGGCAATGTGGAAACCTTGTGCCATGCCTTGAGGGATTGCCCAAATAGTAAGAAGATCTAGGAAGGGATCCTCCCTCATCACATCCTCCCTTCCTTCATGGCCTTTTCTGAAGGGGACTAGTTCTCTCAAGGAGCCAAGGGGAACTTGCTGGCCAACATGGAGCACGGTGCCATCCTCTTTGCTATTACTTGTCACCAAATCTGGAAGTGGAGGAATGAAGAATTATTTGCGGGTAAGGCTGTCCTTATTCCTGATTTACTGTTTTTCTTCTCGAAGAAGCTTTTTGTTATTACTAAAAGCTTTGAAAGAGATTCCCTTGTTCGCCCCTCCCCGGATAAAGAGATCCTGCTAGTTGGCTGGAGTAAGCCTAGAGAAGGGTTTGCTAAGTTGAATACTGATGGCTCATGCCTTAGCAATGGCAGAATTGCTGCTGGAGGAGTTCTTCGGGATGCTGGTGGCAATTGGATGGCGGGGTTTACCCATAACTTGGGGACGGGCTCCTCCTTTTCTGCGGAGCTCTGGGGTATCTTGTCAGGTATTAAACTCGCCATTCGCATGGGTGTTAAAAAGCTCTCGGTGGAATCTGATAATCTGGAGGCTATTAACAGGATTTCAGATAGCCAGGCTGTTTGTCTGAAGAGCCAGAATCTCATCAAAGCTATTTTAAGGCTTCGTCCTGCCTTTGAGTATCTTAATTTCTCCCATATTTTTAGGGAGCAAAACCGCGTGGCGGATCGCTTAGCAGCTGCTGGGCATGGGAGAATGTTAGGTGTTTCTACCCTCTTTGTTCCTCCTTCTTTTCTTTTGCCTTCTCTCCTAGAGGATAGGATTGGGGTCAGCCTTCCTAGACTGATCCCGGTGTAGGTTTTTTGTTGGTTTTGTTTTTTTCCTTTCCTTTCTTACCAAAAAAAATATGGAAAGTATATAATTATCTCTAGTTATATAAATAAAAACCTATCTTTTATATTCCAATTTAATTAAAAATATATATACAAAAAAAATTCTATATTTTAAATATTAATTATATATAAAAAATTATTCTTTACTCTCTTTTTTAAGAAATATTATTTACTCCCTTAACTTTTTATTATCATTTGTGTTTATTTTTTAATATAATATATTTAAACTAGCATCACATATTGTTATGAATTTTTTATTATTTTTTGAAAATCATGTATTTTATTCATGAAATTTATTAAAGATAAAAAAATCACATTTTACAATTTTATATAATTCTATTCTTATTTTGGTAATTTTTAAAGTATATTTTATTTATTTTTAATGAATCAATTTTACATTAGAAAATTAAAATTCTATAATTCTATAAAATAAATAAATAAATTACTTTTTTTAAATAATAAATAAATTAATTAATATTAGAAAAGTTATAATCATGTAAGAAAAGAATTATAAAATTGAAAATGTAGTTAAAAGGTAAAGTAAAAGGTAATATTGGGGTTGTAAAAAAAAGGTAATATTGGGATTTTAAATCTGTTTTGACCATTGACTTTTTACAAAGTAAGGCTTATTTTGTAAAAAAACAAAGTAACCATAGCCTTTACCATTTTGTAAAATCCAAAATTCACAGTTTCAATTTGATTGGACCGGTTTCGGTCACCCTTTGACCTCCCGCATTTAAAAACATTCATTTCGCACGTTTCATAACAAATAAATAATTAAAATTTAGGGTTAAGGTGCAAAAATACCCCTAACGTTTTGGGTCAGGAGCAGTTTTACCCCTAACGTCTAAAATGGTACAATTTTGCCCCTAACGTTTGTAGCCAAGAGCAATTTTACCCCTAACGTTTGTAATTTGGATCAATTTCAGACACTATTATAAAACACAGATATTTTTGTTCATTATTTTGCACCAATTGCATGTCAGTTCACTCTAAAAAATAGGATTTCATATTTTTTGTAATTTAATAATAGAATTGAAGATTAATATTTATAAATTCGGTGATTTTTTTGAATTTTTTTTGTCTAATTCGTACAAAAGACAGTATATATTTTTTTCACATCCCAACATATGTTTATGATTTGTTACTGATAAAATGACGCACATATGAAGGGTAGATGATAAGATTCATGACCGAAAAGACAGTTTGATGAATTATTTCTGAAATTGACCCAATTTATCAACGTTAGGGGTAAAATTGCTCTTGGCTACAAACGTTAGGGGTAAAATTGCACCATTTTAGACGTTAGGGGTAAAATTGCTCCTGACCCAAAACGTTAAGGGTATTTTTACACCTTAACCCTAAAATTTATAATTATATCTCGTTCTTAATAAAGAATCCATAATTTTTTCATTTTGAACAGTAGAATATACAATTTGAAATATATATGAAAACGGTTTGTTAAACGAGTTTTATATTCATAAATAATTAATTTAGCAAATATGAAGCTAATATATTAAATTGAAAAATTAAGGACTTAATACAAAAAAAATTGAATATTCAGGACCTCGTAATATTTTGTGTTAATAATTAAAAGGTCCTTATATTTTTACTTAACATACTATTTAGTCCCTATATTTTTAGAAATAGTAATAAAGTCTTTTAGTTTTTGTTTCGTCAATTCCTTAATCCTTATATCTGAATCAGTATAAAATTAATCCAATGGTAAAAACACACAAAGTAAGACTTACTTTGTCAAAAACAAAATAATCTGGGAATGTAAATACAGTGATCCTCGCCTTTGGTGATGATATCTGGCTCTCCGATTGCTCGTCCCTGCGCCGGGAAAGGTCCCTGCGGATACTCCGACGAGCAAGACAATTAGTAGCTCAAGAGCGTTGTAGACACCGAGTCGGAGGACCTGTGACGAAAACCTGAAACAAGACGGTTGAAGCGGTTGGTTCCGGGAGTTTTAACGCAAAAAAAAAAACGAGAGGTCAGTAGGAGTCGCGATCGCCGAGTGGACGGCTCGCGAGTGCTCAGCAACGTGGTGCGAGCGCCTAGCGGCAGTCGTCGCGTGCCCGACGACAGTTGGACGCGCGCCCGACAGCGCGGGGTGCACGCCTGACGGCCGCTGGGCACGCGCGCCCGACAGCGCAGAGCGTACGCCCGACGGCCGCTGGGCGCGCGCGCCCGGCAGCCTCTGGGCGAGCGCCCCACGACGTTGGGCGAACGCCCAACGGGCGTTGGACGAACGCCGAACTGCGGTGGGCGGACGCCCAACGTGGTTGGGCGAACGCCCAACGCATGTTGGGCGACGCCCAACTTTAGCCGGGCGTCGCCCAAAAATTCCCCGATCCGTGCCTATATAAGGCACGGATCCCCATGCATTTGGAGGGGGAGAAAATTTTTGGAGCTTTCTCACTCTAGACATTTTTAGAGAGAGAAAGTCAATTTTTTGGAGAAAATATTTTTTTTCCAAAAAAATCCAAATTTTCCAAAGTTGAATATTTTATCGAAAACACAAAAAACACTAGAAAATCACGATTCGCGGAATCAACCGACTTCGACTGTCAGATACCGATTTTGAGGTATTATCCGAGGACTAGACTCGTTTCATTTTATTTAATTTATTTCCTTTATTTATTTATTTTTATGTTATAATTTTATTTATTTATTTATCACGCTTTATTTAATTTTTCGTATTTATTTAATTTTCGCCTCGTATTAAATAAACATTCGGTTTTGTTTTGAAATAAAAACCTCTTTTTAATATCCCAATACGAACCGTGATCCGATTCAAAGGTAGTTCGGGATTAAAAAACGTTGTAATTATAAGTTTTCAAATTTTTTCTAAATAACGTTTTAAAAAAAAACATCGTTTAGGAACCTCCGCTATAGATTATGATCCATTTTTGGTAGTTCGGAGGTCCAAAACGATAGAATAGATCTAATCCAAAGTGTTTGAATAAATCTGGAAAGTTGTGGACTGTTTCTGTAATTCTCCCTTTTCTGTCACTAACAGCAGATTGGCGACGGATGTTCCGTCGGTAATCTGCTGGAAACCGAAAATCACCCTTTTAAACCATTTTCTCAACTTTTTGGCATTTTAATCCTTTATATATATACGTATAATTATGTAACATGTTGGTAGAAATTATTTTTGAGGTATTTACTTAATAACTACCTATATACTTACTTATTTTGTATTTTTGATTATGATTTTCATTGATTTGGTTTTGGTATATATGTATATATGTTCTTGGGTTATCAAATGATGGTTTAGCTATTATTTAGGGAAGGGTATTTTCTATGTACTTATTATATCAAACTTATTTTTAAACTTGTATAGTTTTAGTTATTTTTACATAGTTATAATTAGGATAAAAATGTATTTTGTTTAGTACTCTTTTTCTCATTTTCTTTATTATATCATATAGTATTTCTTATTCATTTTCATCTATAAATACATCCTTATTTTTAGATAAAACTATGTATATATATATTCCTATCTTATTTTTGTATATATATGTTTATATTTCAAATATGTTTGATTGGGTAAAATTGGACCTTGATTTGTTAATTGTTGTAATTATGTTCAAGTAAGGTTTAATTGAGTGAAAAAATGGTAAAATAAAAGACAAAAGAGAATTTAATTTGTTTGTTTAAATTAAAGATTTTCTAGATATTCCTAAAGTGTAAATAACGTTTTCTTGTCATTTTTAAACCATTTCCAAAATATCACGTGTTGAAACCTTAATTCGTTCCAACGACGGATTAAGCGAACCTTGTAATTAAAATCGTGTTGTTGTAAATAATAGAGTTTTGAATCGTCTTCTTACTCAAATGGATTTGTACAAAAATAATTGGACTTGTATGCCTAATCACGTTTTTGGAGTTAAAGTTTTTATTCCACATTTTCAAACATTCGAGTCGTTCCAACGGCGATTCGAGTCGATGTCATGTAAAGTAACGGGGTTTTAAAACGTACCTAAATCGTTCCAACGGCGATTAAGGTACGAACCATGTAAATAAACTCGTTTTGGGGAATGAGATTAGCTTAGAGTTAGTGTATAAAGCGTAAATCACCTTGTGAATAAATCAATTCTTCCTTCTCCCCCTCTCTCTCCTATGTATTTTTAATTCATGTAAATGGGTGATTCTTTACTAAAGTGGCTTTTAATGACATGCTCAAAACGGTTTTCAAAGCGAGAAAGAAAAGGTTTCAAATGAATTTTAAACTTGAAGAAATATGCGATTAGTCCGTTATCGCCTAACACGCTGAGTAGGAGGCCGGTGGTTCATAACCGGGCGATGTCGGGGTGCCTAGTAGCCTTTCTCCGGAAAGGAGCTAGCCTTCTCGGCTCGTACCTAAGTTTCCCGAACCCTCACTGGTCTTCCGCAAGGGATCGATGTTCATTTTCCCATTCGTGGGTGGCGACTCTTCCATACTCCGAGCTCCGGTCCTGCCGAGCAGCTTGATTCCATGATTGGTTGCTTTCGGTGCCAATCACCGCTTACGTCGCCATGAGGTGTCCACCCCCCGATCCGCCCGGGAGATTAGGCCGCGGCACCTTGTCTAACAAGCGTTTATTAATCAATTGTGTAAGAGATAGAAAGAGTTACCCGTCCGGATTCCCAAGATGAGCTGTGTATTTATAGAGGGTGCTTGGGCTTTGGACCCTCCTGGGCCTTCAGGCCCTGATTCATATCCCGAATCAAGTAGTCCCCCCCGCCGAAGAGCTAAGCCGAGTATTTAATGCGAGAAGATACGGGACTGCATTTGTTTCTCGCCCAGATAAATGGCGGACAATTATAAGAAGAGCTCTTCGGACTAATCTGGAAGAAACCTTTGGGATTACTGCATGCGCTTTTTGTTTGTAGCGCTGCATTAATTACGTTTGTAATTAAATCCCCCGCATGCGCCGTAAGAATTTATTGAAAAAATGAGCTGTGCCGGCGCCTTTTACCCCCCCCCCCCCAAGCTATAAATACCAGAAGAGGTAAGATGAAATCTCTTTATTTCATCTTCCAATTTTTTCTGAGAAAAATTTTCTCTGTCTGCTTTTGCTTCCTGTGGGTTCTTCTGCGATCGTGTCGGCCTGCCCTGATTTGCCCTTGCACTGAATATTTGACGGTCATCCGAAAATTGTTGTTCTTTGGGAGATTCCTCGTGTCAGAGTTTGTCGTAACTTTTACTAAGGTTAGTCGTATAATCTCTTGGCCTTGGCTTTGCATTTTTCTTTGTTTTATTTCGACTTTTCTGGGGAGGGGTATTATGTCAGAGGGTTCTTCACGGGGAGCCCTAAGCAGACTGCCGCCGGTTGCCCCTGGTGACTTCACGCTTCGAGACGCTTCGCGGACGCGAACGGTATCGCGAAAAAGGCGAGCGGAAAAGGATAGTGAAAATAGCGCAGTGGCCGGTGCGGCGAAGAAAAGAAAGAAATCCATTGTTCGTCCGCCGCCTACCGTCGATCGTCCTGCCGGCGTCCTAGAGGTTGTAGAGGTTGTGCCGGAGGGTCTGATTACTGCGGAGCGGCCCCTTGCCGCGATTTACGAGGAAATGCGCGAGAGGGTGTGGACTCGATCTCTTGGGACTTCTAGTATCGAGGGTAAGCGCTTTGAGAGAGCCGAGCGTCCTAAGAGGCCGGAATCCCTTTCGATCGAAGATGCCTATAGTATAATCGTCTCAGCAGTCCTGCCAGCGATATCTGCGGTGTACCGACTCGGGGAGCCTTACGAATTGGTTGCGCTGGGCGAAGAAAATAGAGCCCATTCTGCGGGTAGCACAAATGAGCTCATCGTTTACGAGGAGCAGTTAGAATCGGGGATGCGGCTGCCGCTCCTACCCTTTTTTGTAGAAGTGCTGAAGGAATACGATCTGTGCCTGGGCAAATACATCCGAACGGCTGGAGAATGATGGTCGCCTTCTACTCCCTATGCTGATCTGCCGGGTATCGAGCAACATGTCTAGTCTTTCGCGAGTTTTTTAAACCAAGCAAGGGGCAACGATCTCAACATGTCACGTTCTCACACCAGAAGTTCAAAGTGATAGGTGGATTGAAAGATAAATTATCCGAATACCGCCACCGCTACTTCTTGGTGAGGAAGCTCGACGGGGACTTTCCTTTTAGGGTGGTATGGAACGATGACCCCATGGACTCCAGTCGATGGCTGAAAACCCGCCCGAAGCTGCCTTTCAAGGAGAATTTGGTGAAGTATTTGAAAGGTCTCCCGTCGGATAAGGATCATAAGCAGGATATAGATGAGTTAGTTCGTCATTTCCTGGCCGTCGGTTACTACATTTGGAATCAATGGCGGATGGCTCAACTTAGAGGGTGGTCGGCTGAGGATTTTGAGAAATGGAAACGGGGATATAACTTCAAAGCTAGAGAATTGGCGGAATTGGAGGCAATCTCCGTAAATGTTGCCGTTGTAGGTGAGGGGCTGGGATTTTATTTTGCCTTGTGAATTATGTCGCACGTAATATGTTGTTGTGTATTCGGAATGTCTTAGTGTTCTTTCTCCCTTCTGTATTTTGCAGGTCCAGGAGATACCCGTGTCAGCATTGATTTTGACCCTAATGAATTCAGTGTTGGTCTGGAGACCGCTGATGAGGCGTTCGGAGGTGCTTCGGGTTCGTTGGCTTAGTTTTCCTCACTCGAGGATGCGAACCAAGTGGTGCAAAGTATGGGAGGGGTTATTGATGTGCGAGAAGATGCTGACAGATTAGTTGATGTTCCGCAAGGAAAGCCCGTGAATGATCCAGTTGCCAAGGAGCTTGAGGGCGATGTGGGGATGATTGTCCTTGAAGAAGAAAAAGGCGGCAGTCCGAATCATGGGGTGCTTGCTTGGAAGCGAAAAAGGGATACGGGAAAAACTGCTGATGAATATATGGCCGGGGAAGAGCCTGATGGTGAAAATGCAGCTGGTGCTAGCGAGGGTGCCAAGAAGCCCTGCTCTGACAGCAGGACCGAGCTGTCTGCTGACGTGCCGGATCGAGTAGGAGATCATCCGGAAATGGTTAAGAGGATGGAAACGAAAATCTCCAAGTTCAGGGACTATGTTATGAACTTGTCGGTGCACTCGGATATGATGACTTTCGATCTAGCTCGCGCGATGGCTCGCGTTGCCAGGGTCCCCGGGGAGCATCAGCAGATGGAGGGGGCTTCAAAAATGAACCTGGGCCTGGAGACCTTATCGGCCCTTGGTGTGGTGGGTTCTCCTATCCGCACTGTTAGCCTTGGTTTGCTTTTCATGATTTTCGTCTTTTAACTTGTGTTATCTTATGTAGGCTATCCAGAATGCAACCAGGGTTTTCGACATGTGCGTTAATGATGATCAAGTTTTTCGTGATATGGAAAACGGTCTGTGGAAATCTGTCGGCGATCTCGAGGAGGCAAATAAGAAATTGGTAGCTGCGCGGGAGCTTCTGGATCGTCGTGCGGTCGAGATTACCGTTTTGTCCGAGAAGCTGAAAGTAGAGACGGTCGGTCGAGTGGAGCTCTCCCAGAGGTTGAAACAAGATGTCGAGGAGATTTGTGCGTACAGGGTGTTGCTCAGGATGGATGTTGGGTGGACTCGTCGAGTAGCGGAGACTTTGAAAGAGAAAACGGGATGGGCGGCAGTGCTGGTCGAGGAGAACGACTCTCTTAGGCAACAACTGGAAGCTGCGCGGAAAGAGGCTGTTGATCTTCGTGCTCTCGCTGGTCAGCGTGAGGAGAAACTCATAAAGCTGGATCGTATGATGCTGATCACCGCTGCTTATTCCGCCGGTTACGAAGTTCCTCCGGAGGTGATCTTTGCTCCGAATGTGTATGACAAAGCTGCCTAGGCGAAGGCTGTCGAATTTTGTGGTCGTTTCAAGAAGCAGTAGGCAGTTTGTACTTTGTCCATTTTGTTTTCAAAGATGTAATGATGATTCGTACAATCTGAATCTTTTTTTGTGATATTGTAGTGTTCTAATTATGTCCTGCAAGTTGATTTGATTGTAGTTCATTGTGATGTCTTTCATGTCTTTTCTCCGTTGTGCTATAAATAGGAGTCGGATTTTTCGTTGTGGACTTGTCATTTCTCTTTCGCCCTTTCCTTTTCTTCTTTAGCTAATTTTCTCAGGGAAATGTTGCTTCGGGACGTCGTCGATCCAGCCCGCGTGTTGGAGGTGCAGAAGGCAATATCAGCGATGCCACATCCCTATGTTTATTGTCCCCCATCTGAGGAGAACGATCTGGAAAGGAAAGTGAGGTATTCATCCCCTGTTTGGATGAACCGGGACTGGGCCTCTCAAAGGAGGAAAGTGGAGAGTGAGAATTGCGTTCCCTAAACCGGATCCATCACCGATTCCTGTGAGGTCATTGTTAGCGCGCTTTCTTCAACAGAAAAGAAAATATGGTCTCATGAGGGCATCGGGTATCTCCACCCCGATGAAACCGTCGCTCCGGTGCTCAATCCGCATCCTTCCTAGATAAAGAGGCTGCTAGCCGATGAGATGGAAAGGGTGATAAACTTGCCTCATGAGACGGAGTACCGACGAGTAGGGCGCCATGCCTCGCCAACGCGTCCATATGGACCGACGTTCGTCGATCCCATCAAACCTCGAAGTGTGGTTTTCTTAGAGTTTGCGAGGCAGGGAAGTCTTGGTCCCGTTCCTGCTAATCCTAATCATCATGTGACCCATGTGGACAAAGCCTGTTTGTATCATAGGCATAACGGCCATAATACCGATGAGTGCGTGGACTGGAAAGCGATGCATCAAGATTTGATGGATGAGGAGGCTATCCCGAACCCTGATCGTCCTCAATCTACCTAAATGTGTTAGGGTTGCTTATGCGTTTGCTGTAGCCATAGGAATGTTTGTAATGGCTCTTTGTAGCAGGAGTGACCTTGTTGTAGTTTGATATCGTAGTTGACCTTGTAGTTTGCGAGTTTATTTTAATCTATGCGCTTTTCACGTGATAAGACTTGAATGTTGTGGAGAGACTCGAACGATAACATTCGGATGTTATACTCGGATGCTCGAGGAGTTTTATTATTTTATTTATAAATTAAATGGAGTGAAGAAATGGGCGGAGTTCTGCGTACTCCAAATCGTTCATAATGTGGGATTGTGAGATGACGTAATAGGCGTTCGACATTTTCGAAGAGCCTGATGTTAACATTTGAATGTTTGTTTGGCGGAGAACGCGATAGAGTTCTGCTCGCTCAAGATCGTTAACAAAATGATAGTTAGACGATGTAGGAGGCGTTCGATATGATCGAAGAGCCTGATGCTAGCATTTGAATGCTTAGTTGGCGGAGAACGCGATAAAGTTCTGCTCGCTCAAAATCGTTAACAAAATGATAGTTAGATGATGTAGGAGGCGTTCGATATGATCGAAGAGCTTGATGCTAGCATTTGAATGCTTAGTTGGCGGAGAACGCGATAAAGTTCTGCTCGCTCAAAATCGTTAACAAAATGATAATTAGACGATGTAGGAGGCGTTCGATATGATCGAAGAGCCTGATGCTAGCATTTGAATGCTTAGTTGGCGGAGAACGCGATAAAGTTCTGCTCGCTCAAAATTGTTAACAAAATGATAGTTAGACGATGTAGGAGGCGTTCGATATGATCGAAGAGCCTGATGCTAGCATTTGAATGCTTAGTTGGCGGAGAACACGATAAAGTTCTGCTCACTCAAAATCGTTAACAAAATGATAGTTAGATGATGTAGGAGGCGTTCGATATGATCGAAGAGCCTGATGCTAGCATTTGAATGCTTAGTTGGCAGAGAACGCGATAAAGTTCTGCTTGCTCAAAATCGTTAACAAAATGATAGTTAGACGATATAGGAGGCGTTCGATATGATCGAAGAGCCTGATGCTAGCATTTGAATGCTTAGTTGGCGGAGAACGCGATAAAGTTCTGCTCGCTCAAAATCGTTAACAAAATGATAGTTAGACGATGTAGGAGGCGTTGAATGCTTAGTTGGCGGAGAACGCGATAAAGTTCTGCTCGCTCAAAATCGTTAACAAAATGATAGTTAGACGATGTAGGAGGCGTTTGATATGATCGAAGAGCCTGATGCTAGCATTTGAATGCTTAGTTGGCGGAGAACGCGATAAAGTTCTGCTCGCTCAAAATCGTTAACAAAATGATAGTTAGACGATGTAACCAAAACATCTCTATGAATCGTGATTCGTGTACAAGTTATTGATAATATCTCTTTAACGTTTGGATATTCCAGCTATTGTCGTAAACCATCCCGTCTAAAGAGGCGACCTTGTAAGCTCCATTGTGGAGAACAGTGTCGATCTCGTACGGTCCCTCCCATGATTGGCCGAGCTTTCCCTGAGCTAAAGGGGATTGCGCGGCCGCAGTGTCTCTGAGCATAAAGTCTCCGACCTGAAAAGTGCGGGGGCGAACTCTTCTATCATGATAGCGCGCGATGTTCTGCTTATGGGCCGTGATATGCAAAAGAGCATTAAGGCGCTCTTCCTCGAGTCGGTCGCTGGCTTCCCTGAGCTCCGCGCTGTTGTCGACCTCTTCGAAACTGGTCTGTCGGGGGGAGCGAAGAATGACTTCAGATGGTGCCATTGCTTCTGCCCCATAAGCAAGGAAAAAGGGGGTACGTCATGTTCCCGTATGAGGGGTGGTGCGGTATGACCATAAGATTGCCGCAATGTGATCGGGCCATGCCATGCCTTGGTCAGATAAACGTGCTTTGATCCCTCGAAGGAGCGTTCGGTTGCTTACCTCCGTGAGGCCGTTGCTCTGAGGGTGAGCTACCGACGTGTACCGTCCTCTGATACCCCAGTCT
The DNA here is from genome assembly GCF_963576675.1 of Euphorbia lathyris. Taxonomy (NCBI): domain Eukaryota; kingdom Viridiplantae; phylum Streptophyta; class Magnoliopsida; order Malpighiales; family Euphorbiaceae; genus Euphorbia; species Euphorbia lathyris. The sequence continues at coordinate 11,991,578 of NC_088912.1, forward strand.
GCGCAGAAATCGCGAAACTGACTGCAGTCGAACTGCTTCCCATTATCAGTGATAAAGGAGTGAGGGACCCCGAATCGCTAAATAAATGTTCGTTTGAGAAAACTGATAACGTTGTCAGCGGTTATCTTGGCAAGGGCTTCAGCTTCGATCCATTTGGTAAAGTGATCGACTGCCACGACCACGAAACGCTTTTGTGCTACAGCCATTGGGAAAGGGCCTAGCAGGTCGATGCCCCATACCGCGAATGGCCAGGGTGTGATGATACCTTTGAATGGAGCCGCCGGGGCATGATGGGTATTGGCGTGTAGTTGACATGCCTGACAACTGCGAACCAGACACGTTGCGTCGGAATCCATGGTCTGCCAGTAGAACCCCTGGAGCCGGGCCTTCTTTGCAATTGTTCGGGCGCCCTGATGTGAGCTACATACGCCCTGGTGAATTTCCTTAAGACAGTGATCTCCCTCTTCCTCGGATACACAGCGCAACCAGGGATACGTGGCAAATTTGCGATAAAGTAAGCCATCATGTAATGCATAACGCCAAGAACGCCGGACCACGAGGGATGCCGCTGTCCGATCTGCTGGGAGTGTCCCATCCTGAAGATATCTGATAATTGGGCTTCTCCATCCTCCTACCGCGGCGTCTGCTGAGTCGATCTGTAGCGAACTCTCGGTGCGAATAGCTGGGGCGCTTGCAATTTCGATTAAGGTGAGCGGGTCACTAGATCGTTCGCCTGCTGCAAGCGCGGCGATAGCGTCTGCTTCCTCGTTCTCCTCTCGTGGTACTAGTATCAGGTCAAAGGTTACTCCTTTTGTTTTGAGATCATTGAGTAGGGATGTGGCGAGGGCCAGGTATTGGCACATTGTCGGGTCCTTTGCCTGGTAAGTGCCACTGACATGGCTGACGACAAGCTTCGAGTCCGAGCATATTATCAGCCGTCCGCTCACTATTGTTTTTGATAGCCGAAGGGCGGCGATCAAGGCCTCATACTCGGCCTGATTATTAGTGGTCGGGAAATTTAGCCGGACGGCGTACCGCATGTGGAGATTGCCGGGTCCTTGAATAGCTATACCAGCGCCTGCCCGTCCTGGAGCGCAGGACCCGTCAATGCTCATAGTCCAGATGTCGTCAGTGCGAGCTGCCGTTGTCGTAGGCTTGGTGTTAGCGCAGCCAGTAAATTCGACAATAAAATCAGATAAGGCCTAAGCCTTGATCGTCGTGCGGGGCTCAAAACGGACATCAAACTGGGAGAGACAAACGAACCAGTTGGTGATACGCCCGGAAACCTCTGGTCTCTGGACGACCTTTTTTAGCAGATAATTGGTCCTGACCACAATCGTGTGTGCTTGGAAATATGGTCTCAGACGTTCTGAAGCTTGAGTGATGGCGAATAGGGCTTTTTCCACCTCGAAGTATCGGATTTTGGCTCCCTTCAGTACTTTGCTCAGAAAGTAGATTGGAAAAAGCTCCGTCCCCTCTTCTTGAGTTAAAACGACCCCTACTGTTTCATCCGTGATGGTGAAATATAAGTGAATGTCCTGCTCTGGTTTTGGCACCGACAGCAGAGGGGGTGTTGCGAGGAAAGTTTTTATGGCGTTGAACGCGGCCTGGCAATCTGTAGACCACCTAAAGGGGTGCTCCTTCTTGATTGCTTTATAGAAGGGGAGACATCGCTGCGCCGAGCAGGAGATGAAACGTCCCAGAGCGATGATTCTTCCATTGAGCCTTTGTACCCCTTGGAGATCGCGCGGTGGTTCCATTGCTAGAATTGCTTCGATTTTTGCGGGGTTAGGCTCGATGCCCTTTTCTGATACCACGCAACCCAGGAATTTGCCACTGCGAATTCCGAAGAAACATTTTTCCGGATTCAGCTTGAGGTTATAGGCTCTGAAGATTTTAAATACTTCTGCTAAGTCTTGCGAATGGTCGCCCTCTTCGGTGCTTAGGACCACCATGTCGTCGATATACACCTGTACTGTCTTACCAATGAGATGGGCGAACATCTTATCTACCAAACGCTGGTACGTGGCCCCTGCATTCTTTAACCCGAAAGGCATGACATTGTAACAATATGTGCCTTCGTGTGTAATGAAAGAGGTTTTCTCGGCCTCGGCCGGGTCCAAAGGGATCTGCTGGAAACCGGCGATGGCGTCAAACTGAGACAAGATCTTGCGACCGGCAGTTTGATCGAGGAGTTGATCTATGTTAGGCAGCGGATAAGAATCCTTGGGGCAAGCTTTATTGACATTCGTGAAATCTACACACATGCGGTACTTTCCGCTGGCTTTCTTTACAAGTACAACGTTAGAAAGCCAGTCCGGATAGTTGACCTCGCGGATAAATTTTACAGCTAGGAGTTTGTCGATCTCTGCTTTTACTGCTGCCTGCTTGTCTTTCGCCTGCACTCGCATCCTTTGCTTCGCTGGTTCGACAGAGGGGTCGATATTCAGCTTGTGCATTGCTTTCTCAGGTGCGACCCCCATGATGTCCCCGGTGCACCAGGTGAACACATCCGAATGCTCTGTTAGGACAGCCTTGATCTCTTCGGCCAGCGGGGAAGCGAGTTTCGTTCCCATTTTCACTATCTTGTTGTCCCCGAGGATACAGTCATCAACTGGTTCAATGGGCACGGGATCGTAACCCCTCATGTCCATCAGACCGTCCTCTAGGTAGAGTGCTGTTCGAGGCTGAGTCGCCTCCCATTGCAATTTTTTGGCCAGCATACGATCTCCCTGGATGGTAATCTTTTCACGCGGAAGGGGCAAAGTTAAGCATAGTCCGGAGATATCCACCGTGGCCCTCAGGGCGGCCAGAAGAGGCCTTCCGATAATAGCATTGTAAGCCAGGGGGATATTGACCACCACCCACTCTGCGGTATCCTCGAGTTCCTCGACCCCTTCGACGAAGATAGTCGGTAGTGTAATAACTCCTTTTACCGGCACTTCGATTTCTGAGAGGCCAACCAAAGGGAAAGTCCCGGCCCAGAGGGCAGTGCGAGTATTCTTCATTGCGCGGAGTGCTGCCCAGGTGAGCAAGTTCACCGAACTTCCTGTGTCCACAAGCACTCGGTGTGTTTTAAAACCTGCGATGCTAATGGTGACAACAAGGGCCTCCGAGTGGCTGGTACGGAGTGGAGGTTGCACCGTTAGTGTCTGCCCGATCGCCTTTCTCTTACGGGAGCACTCGGGCGGTGCGGAAAGTGCTGGTGCTCCTTCCCTTATGACGTGTATTTCCCCATGGTACTTTGGCCTCTTTGGCTCCTCTGCTCGCCCCGCTTCCCTCTGCTTCGGGCTTTGCTCCCTTTGCCTGCTCGCCTTTGGTGGCGCTCCCTGCTCCGTGATCCGCTCGATCTCCTTTTATAGTTGATAGCAGTTCTCCGTGGAATGTCCGGAGGATCTGTGATATTTACAGTATTCCTTTTCTGCCCGGGTTTTGCCCTTGTCTCCGGCTGGAACCTGCTGTGTGAATCGGCGAGGTTGACTCTGAATAGCGTAATGCACTTCCTTGCCCCGGGATCGATCTCCCCTTCGCTCTGGGTTGGCGCGCTCAGTTCGGGCCGGAAAGGGCATCGGAGCCTCCTTGCGGACTCGGGCCTCCTCACGTGATTCTGGGACCGTCCTGCCTCTAGCCTGCTTGTGCGTGTCGCCTTTGGCCTTGTCCCTTTCTGTTTCCTCGTAGCCGGCGGGACGGTCACAATCATCGTATCGGACAAACGTCTGTGCCATGGTCATCAGCTCTTCGAAAGATCTCGGCATCTTTCGGAAACACTTCTGCTTTAGAGGCTCGTAAGTGGTCCCTTTCGCTAAGGCGTCGTAGGCCACCTCCAGGTTGAGGCCTTTAACTTGCGAGGCCATGTGATGAAACCTTGAGAGGAAATTGAGCAGAGGCTCGGTTGTTCGCTGCTTGAGCCCGTTGAGGTCCGAACTGATTTTCCTGACCTTTGCCGCTGCGGCAAAGCGGGAGAGGAAAAGATCCTTTAGGAGATCAAAAGAATCAATGGATTATGAGGCAAGTCCCCGATACCATTCCTGCGCACTGGATGAGAGAGTGGTGGGGAAGACCTTGCACATGATGTCCTCATCCTTTGAGTATAAATTGATGGTGCTCATGAACGATGCCACATGGTCGTTGGGATCCTCGGTCCCTGAATATTGGGTTAGTCGAGGAGCTTTCCAGTTGCGCGGGAACCTCTTCTCGATGATCCTTTGCACCAGTGGTGTTTTACTGGAGGTGATGCTTCCTCCCATCACGCCCCCGAGGGCCCTTTTGTCAAGAAAACGCTGAATCTTCAGCTCCAACAACTCTTCGCTATTCGCGACTGTAGTCCCCTCTCGCCGCTCCTCGCCCTCTCTGGTCGCAACGGCCCCGGCTCCTCTTCCCGCGATGACCACCGCTTCTGGGGCTTGCTCTGGCAAGGCTCCCTCCTTCTGTATCTCTGCCGCCTCTTTAAGGTATTGCCAAATTTTGGCGTTCTCCTCCTGCAGGCTTCTCTGCTGGTTTATGATCTTCATCTGAGTCGCCATGTGTACGGCCTGGGTCGTTTGAAAACCTTGGATTGCGCTGAGGAGTTGAGTGGTGTTAAAGGTCTCCTCCTCTTCAGGGATTACCTCCTCCATCAAAGGCCCAAGGTTTCTAGGGGAGATCGGAAGGTTTGGGATCATGCCTCCGGCGTGCGTCATGGAGCTGGTTGCTCCAGCTTCAGGTACTACAGTTGGTGCCGAGTCATTAGGGGTTTGCATCTTGTTTGAAGCTCTGGAGTCACTTGTAGTCCACCTTCACCGCACCAAATAATCTGGGAATGTGAATACAGTGATTCTGGCATTCGGTGATGATATCTGGCTCTCCGATTGCTCGTCCCTGCGCCGGGAAAGGTCCCTGCGGATACTCCGACGAGCAAGACAATTAGTAGCTCAAGAGCGTTTATTAATCAATTGTGTAAGAGATAGAAAGAGTTACCCGTCCGGATTCCCAAGATGAGCTGTGTATTTATAGAAGGTGCTTGGGCTTTGGGCCTTCCTGGGCCTTCAGGCCCTGATTCATATCCCGAATCACAAAGTAACCATAGAAGGCACCCTATATATCTGATTTAAGGAAGTAATTAATTTGGAAGGGCAGAATTGATGGAAATTATTTTTTATGGTATTTTTAATTTGGATTTCTTTTGATTTTGGAGGTTACGGGAATTTCTATTCTTTCTTTTTTTTTGGTAGAAAAGGAAAAGAAAAACGAATAACAACAAACTACCCATGAATTAGCCTAGGGAAGCTAACCCCAATCCTATCTTCTAAGAGAAGATGAGAGATGAAACTAGGGGAAACAGGAAGGGTAGTAACGCCTAACGTCCCTTCATGGCCCGCCGCCGCCAAGCGATCAGCAACACGATTCTGCTCTCTAAAAATGTGTCTGAACTCTACGAACTCAAAGGAGGAGCAAAGCCTTATAATAGCTTTGATGAGGTTGCGACTGTTAAGACCCATAGAATGATTCTCAGAAATCATTTTGATTGCTTCCAAATTATCAGACTCCACAGAGAGCCTCTTAACACCCAGCCTTTTAGCAAGATTGATTCCAGTAAGAATAGCCCAGAGCTCCGCAGAAAAGGAAGAACCCAACCCTAAATTCTGGGAGAACCCAGAAAGCCAGACGCCCCCTACATCTCTAAGCACACCTCCAGCCGCAATCTTACCGTTACTGAGGAATTTCTATTCTTTCAATTAATTGTTTTCTTTTAATTGGATTTTTTCAAGGAAAGTTTATTTTCCTCTTTCAAAAAAAAAAAGGAAAGTTTATTTTCCTTTTTATCACGGTTTATCGGTTGCATAGTTGCTCATTAAATTTATTCCAATAAAATCATTTAAATTTAAATTTTTATCTTAATTAAGTCATTTCAATGACTTCAATAAAAGAACGATAAAAAATGACATGCCTACTACATTAATAGCAGTTAATTTTCACCATTCATCAAAACAAGTGGTTACCACCTAACTGGCCGAAACGACATGTGGCTGCTACCTAACTGCAACGTATTGTTAAGGCAATCACGTCACGTTTTCAGTGTCTTTTTGTTTTTGAAGTCGTCGGAATGATTTAATTGAGACAAAATTTAAAATTGAATAATTTTATTAAAACAAATTTAAGTTAAGTGATAATTTTAACACAACCATTAAAATTTAGTGACTAATTATATATTTAACCCGTAGTTTATGGAATAGTTTAGGGTATTAATTAGTTTGTTTTAATTTACCTTTTTAGCCCTAGTTATTAGTTTAGTTTATTAATTTTGTAAGGCTATGAAAGGATTTTACTAACTAGTTAGGTATCTAAGGGTATTTTTTTAAGCAAAAACAAAATTTCATTAATGAAAGTAAAAATATAATATATATAACAAATAAAATCGGGAGGTCTTAAGGACCATTCCATCAGTTCTGATATAAAGTAGGCAGTTTGAGCAAGCTCATGGACTACACTATTTGTAGAACGGCTAACGAAATTAACATTAACGTTATTTAAAGAACTTAACAGAGATTTGCATTTTTCTAATATAAAACCATAAATAGACCTAAAAGATCATTCCCTAAGATGATTAACTACCATAACAGCATCCGATTCAATCTCACATCTTCACAAATCTTTATTTTTTAACCGACTCAGCGCTTCCCTTATACCCCTGTTTTTCCATCTCTTACTTGATAGTTGTCTAAGAGAAGTTTAGAAAACGCACCACAGAACCTGCTTTTACTATTGCGAAACACCGTCCCAGTGTTAAATGTATGGGGGGGAGTTTGGCCATAAGCAAACTCAACCCTAAGCAGTGGCAAACTATGACAAGGCTTCGACATGAGTTGGCGAATGGGACATATCAACGTACGTTGATATAAGAGGCGGAGTCAGTATAAGCAAAACTATAGGGGGACAGAGACTACCCAGACGTATGGATCTCCACCACCCCCTGGGTCAATAGTCGGTACTGGCTTAAGTGATCCACCCTAGTCTACTAGAGACTAGGAGAGTCAGGCATACGTCCTTCGTGAAGGGAGGCGGATGTCTCCATAGAGTGGGAACTCTATGGGCATTGTGGGCGAACGGAGCCCACAGTACGAGCCCATCATAGGGTGAGGTTGCCCTGCAAGGAGACCCTTCAGGACGAAATACCGAAATAGGCATTGACGGGACCCTTCAGTAGGAGTTGGTTGGCCGAAACTTGGAAAAAGTCGAAGCGCCACATGGGGTTTTGCTTGGCCTAGAATTGCCCCGTGACATTAAACACCTGTTAAAAATTAATTTTATACTTTTAAAAATAAAAATTCTGAATGAAGATAAAATAAATAACACTGTACTAATTGATTTTTTAAAAAAATCGAATTTTATGCTGATTTTTCTATTTATTAATAGTTTAATATGATTAAAAATATGCATAAAAAATCAAGGCTTAATGTATATATACACATCTAAACTTGGCAAATTTTGCTTAATGGCACCCTGAACTTTTAAAATAACCTATCATACACATATAGTTGTCTTTAAAAACCTATCGCACACCTATAGGTACCTTTAAAAACCTATCACACACCTATAGTTGGCTCATTCGGACCTTCTACATACAAAATCGTTGATTTTTCATCTTTTATGGATGAGGTGGCATACCGAACGAACTCCCGCACTTTTTTTTTCTATAAGACGCATACCACTTCATTCATTAAAGACGAAAGATCAACGATTTTGTGTGCAGGAGGTCCAGATGAGACAACTATAGGTATGTAATAGATTTTTCAAACCAACTATAGGTGTGCAATAGGTTTTTAAAGCCAACTATATATATGTGATAGGTTATTTTAAAATTTCAGGATGCCAATAGATAAAACATGCTAAGTTCAAGGGTGTAAATATGCATTAAGTCAAAAATCAATGTTTAATATGTTGAAATAAAAGATTGGGCTTAATTGAGCAAAATTAGCAAAATAAGAGGCCATTCTTTTTCACCTTTTATTTATTTAATTATTTATATTTTTCTTTTTCTTTTTCTTTTTTTATTTTTTGCCATGTGCCTATGCTCTATAGTCTATAGTATAATATGATGAGATTTATTGAAAATTTAATCTAGGTTTCTTTTTTTTTTTAAGGTGAAGTGATGTGATTCGACAAATGTTCATTTATAAAAAAAAAATCAAGTTATTTTTTTAGAGTAATGTTTTTTTTAGGAAATTTTCTTTAAATAGGGCGGGGTTAAAAAAATATTGACTTAGTATGTTGTTTATTTGAATTTTCATATTAGGTATAAAATTAATGTTTAAAATATCAACTAGATCTCGAATTCGAGTCCTAGAGTATACAAAAAGTTATTTAAAAAGTGTCTGACGAGTTTCAAACAGAGAAATCAGACCAACTCTAAAAAAAAGTAAAGAACTTAATGGTTAAATTATAAAATTCAGATACATTAATTGTTTAATTAATTGATATTGATGTTTGAAATGTTGATATCAAATGATCAAATGTTGACATTTAGTATTTGTCATTAAATTCGATAATACAATTATCGGGTTGTTTACTTTTCAAATTCTTATTTTGAATATCGGGTTTTTTTCACACTTTGATAATTCAAATATGACTATTAAGGGGGTGTTTGTTTCCAATTTTTGGAGCAACGTTTAGTGTATTATTCCAAATCGCAGAAAATATGGTGTTTGATTAGGTTTATATAATAATTGTTTTTAGCTTCTTCTTTGTTTTTAAAAACATTAGTATTTTGGAGTTTTTCGTGAACAACTGTTTGTATTTATTTGATGTTGACAAAATTATCCAAACACAACATATTTTTTCTTTAATGGTATTTTATCTCTACAATACTATTACCGAAAGAATACGGTTTTAATCAGTTCAATTAATTATTTTTTTTATTTTTTTATTTTAATTGTTTTTATTAATTTGCGTATTGCAGTTTTTATTTTTATAATTTATTCGTTAATTAATTAAAACATGTCCATATTAAACATTTACGTATTAACAACAACAATAAACAGTTAACTACAACAACAAATGATACCGATCGATTTTGGACGAGTTAATTTTAATCCTAAATCAATAAAGAGGGTTCTTCTCTAGCTTAACTTGAAGGAGTTAATCCCAAATTTCACACACTAAATCTGTAGGAAATGAAAATTCTCCATTGTTGAAGGTTAGAAATCTTAACAAAGATTCAAAGAAGAAGACTATATTTTTTATTCAATGAAAAGTGAATATCCTTACAAAAAAGGAGGCTTATATAGCTCTCCAAAATAAAATGTAAAAGACCAAAAGCATTAGCTAGGGTTACAACACAATAGAGAGTGACAAGGGTAGAATGGGAAGAGAATATTCAAATGGTATGGCAAGACAGTAAATACATGAATGACAAAACAGTAATTTTCGGAAAGGAACAGAAAACTGACGGCATTGTCTCAAGGCTCATTTGTTCAAGAATTACCCCCACATGGCATGTGGACCACTCCACACGGTGTGTGGTGGGTCTTCTGCCTTCAATGTATGAATTAGTTCTCCTCAATTACCCTATGTTTATCCAAATTAATATTAGCGTGCTTTATAGAAATCCTACTTCCACTTCCACCAACCGTAGGAATTAACACCACATAAATATACGAATCCTTAATTTTTGAGTTTAGTGTCGACTATTCTCTAACGAGGCTAAAAGGATTAATTAGTACAAAAGGGACTTAGCGAAAACAAGTTAGGAATCACAAAATTACTTGCACTATGACTTTAGAATCGCCTTAGTTAGGTCAATTTCACCATACTTCAACTTGTTCATGCACTCGAATGCATGCTAAAATTATATCTCGCTTTAGTTATGAGTAGGACAAAGAGTACTTTAACTTAAGTACCAAATCTTTACTTTTATTACCGCCAAGCATTAAGTAAAGCTTAGTAGCACAATACTTGCTATATGTAGATTTCGTGGATTCGATAATCCGGTCTCAACCAGAATTTATTACTTTACTTGTCCTTAACTATAGGATATGAGAAGAAAGAAAAATCACTATTGATATCTCTTTACCTGATCTTGCTTACGTGTTCAAGTCGTAATGATAATCCAACATCGTAATGAGTCTACAAAATAGTAAGCAGTTCAGACGAGGGCGGAGTCCGGCAAACCCGCTTTCATGTCTAAGTAGGTTTATTATCAGGACCGAATGGAAGGGTATGAACTAGTTTGAGATAGTACTTAACGTACCGAACCTTGTGTCTATACCTGTCTATTTATAGTGTTCGATTAGGTTTAACGTTGTCACCTTCTTGGTAATCCTTATGGTGATAGGATTCCTAATCCCGTAAGGAGTCCGAATCCTAAGAAGAATCTTTTTTTTCCGTAGGATTCTAGAAGATCCATACACATCCGGAGGTTAGAACCTTATAGTCGCGACGGGCTACCGTCTGTTGGGCTTGGACCATGGTAAACATATTCGGGATATTGAAGTGGGTTATGGACTGTCTCGGGCGTTGTTTATTAGACTTTTATTACGTTTGGAATTGTGTCGCAATAAGAATGGTAATGACGTCACGCGTGTGACATCACTTAACCTCAATAAGTAAATAATTGTAATCAAATTTATTTAGATCATCGTTTGAAATTTAACATTATAGTAATATGAAGTTTACAGTAAAACCTCGATAAATGCATATCATTGGAACCGGAAAAAAATATTCATTAAGCGAGTTTATTTATTTATCGATAAATGAATAAATTATTCATTTATCGATAAATCAATATTTATTATTTTATAGATAATTTTTCATTGTAAAATGTATACAGATGAAGAAATTATCCAACCAATAATGAACAAAGATGATGGAAATGAATCCAGAGCTAGATGATAGTTGCGTTGTCGCAAATGTATCGTCAAAAGAGGTCTTTCAAGCAATGATCACCCTAAACAACTACTTGCTACAACATGAGCAAAATATACCAGAAGTTGTATTTGCACTATAAAAAGTTAAGGATGGTGTTTATTTTGGTTTAGGTGGAAAGAAAAAAACAATTAACTATAGATGCATTTTTTCAGAAGAAATGACTTCTAGTTGATTGATTGAAATGTTTTTGGTCTCTCTCTCTCTATATATATATATATATATATATATATGTGTAATTTACTAATTATTAATTTATATTTTCATTGGGCCCTTAAAGATTTAAACATTTTTATTACTTAATTCATTTAGCGAGTTTATTACTTTAGTCCATTGGCCCAAGTCGGGACCGAAAGAATTTATTATATAAACGAGGTTATTACTTTATCGAATATTCATTTATCGAGATTTAACTGTACTTCTTTTTTTATGTTAGGAATTAAAATTTATGAATGATAATGTTAAAATGGTATAATTCGGGGATTATATATATAATTTACTTTAGATATCATTATAAAACATAGATATTTTGTTGGTTTAAAAGAAAAACATAGATATTTTGTTTATTACTTTGTACTCGTTTCATATCAGTTAGTTCTAAAAAAAAGATTTCACAAATTTTGTGATTTACAAATAGAATTGGAAATTAATATTTTTAAATTCAATGAAATATTTACTTTTGTTTTTCCAACTCGTAGAAAATTCAATAATTTTTTTATTTTTTTCAAGTTTATTCATATATTTTTGATCTGTTTCTAATAAGAGATAAAAATAACGCAAACGTGTAGATGATAAGATTCGTGACTGAGAAAACAGTTTGATGAATTTTTTCTCAAATTGACCTAACATTAGGAATAAAAATTGCTCTTGACTGACAACATTAGAAATAAAATTGCATCATTTTAAACGTTATACTGTTACCTTCAGAAGTATTTTTACCCCATTATTCCTAATAAGAATAATAACCCTTTCAAATTAATTAATCATGGATTACATTACAAGGGTATGATTAGTCCATATCAAAAAAACAAGTTGGTTGCATATTGTCCATCAACTTGTTAATTTTCTTATGCTTTGAAACACTTGCTAAAATACATTACTCTTTGTCCCTTCTTATTTTATTCTATTTTTATTTAAACATTGAAAATGACATGCAACATAACAATCCATAAAATAGAGACATATACATATATGTCATATCAAATTTAATTTAATTAGGTGTACAATATATATGTATATATCAAATTATATCATTTTCAAATTTATTAAGGCCTGTTATCAAACAAAACTTCGGATAAAATTAGAGGTTTGAGCCACTTTAAAAAAATTGACTAGAGATTTAAAAGAGTTTATTGAGTCCAAAAAACTAATTTTGAAAAATCTGGTTTTAGAAACTTTTTCAATTAGTTTATTATTCAATCTCTTTTGATGGACATTTTTACCCCTAATTATTATCTTTTAATCTCAAATAAAGGTTTTAATATGTTTTTATTTGTCTTTTACACAAACCACTATTAGCAATCAGCTAAATTTTACCAAATAAGTTTATACAATCAACTAGTTAAACCAGTTAATTCTGTTCCTCGCCTCCTCTTCATTTTTAATTAAAAAAAACTAGTTAAATCAGTTAATAAAAAAATAATCACCTAATAGCTACCAGCTATTTGCCAATAGATTTTAGAAAATATTTAATTTTATATTATATTTTTTTTGTAGAAATTTTGTATTACATTTTTAAGTATTTATTTTGAATTAAACGGAACTTAAATTGTTGAAAATTACGTCTCATAATTCAACAATGTGTGATAAACCTAAGGAAACGAGCATAGATCGCTTAAAACCATCCCTTTAAGGTGAATTATGGGTGTGGGAAGTGCAACGAACTTCTTGTACAACTCTTCCGCCACTACTAATCAGGGGTAGATATAGGGAGGGGTCCAGGAGGTCCGAGCCTCTCCGGCCGCCGAAACCACTATGATTAGGGAAAGTTTCGGCTTCTCTGCCTCCAACCAATTTTGATGGAGTGCTGAATTAGTAGCTCCAAAATTGATCCAAGTCTGTTAGGCCCTCTCTAAATCCAAAAAAAATTCGCTTGTTAGGTCATTTTTAAATTCAAAATTCTAATTTTTTTTTTGCCTGTTAGGCATTATTTAAATCCAAAATTCTAATTTATTTGGCCTGTTGGGCCCTCGTTAAATTCAAATTTCTAATTTTTTTTTGCCTATGAAACCCTTTCTAAATCTCATTTTTTTCTATTAAACACAATTTTTTTACATATTAAAAATGTTAAACTTTTTAACCACTCAGATTATAATACATATATATACAAAAAAACAAGTTCGATTTAGAAAAAAAAAAAAAAAAAACATTTACACACGCATGTATAAATCGATCTCTCGATCGACCAATTTTGTATTCCCCAAAACTACCAACAATGACTAGTAACCAGAAAAGTTCACAAGGAATGGATATTAATATACTCGGATATTATGAAATTCAAGATATATACTTAGTTGGAAAAAAAATATGAAAGGAAGAAAAAGATTGCTGATTCTTTCTGAGTTGTATTTGTTTTGGGAAAAGTATAAAAATAAATCTTGTGGTTACACCTATTTTCGATCAACATCCATGTGGTTTAAATGTTTGTAAAATGGTATCTTGAGGTTCATTCCGTTAGCAAACACATGCCAAATTGACTAACGGTGTTAAAAGTTAAAGGAAAAAAATTTAACTTGATCCTTATATTTATTTATTTTATAAATTAACCCCTCTTATTACGTAATTATCACAAATAAACCTCAAAATGAAAAATAAAATTCAAATACACCTTCTAATCCATTTTTTTTTAATTTCTTATTTTTCTTTTTCACTCTCTTTTCTAATTATCTCTCTAGAATCAATTTGCCTCTCAAGATGATTTGTGAATTTCCTTCTTGAAATACTTCGGATTTTTCCTTAAAAAGGTGTTTATTTTGATAATAATTTTCAAAAGAAAGCTGGGTTAAAATAAAAGCCCACTGTAATGCTACTTTTAATCAGCAATAGTTAACTGACACTACCGGTGTCATTGTGGTGAGGAACCCAGTGTTTGAAACACCGGGTTCAAGGTGCTATGTTGCTGCAGCATTTAATGATGCAGCAGCAAAAAAAAAAAAAATGATTTTAGGTTATGTTGAGGTCTTATCGAAAATCATTCGGTTGAACAGTTTCAGACCATTTTCCTCAAACTCATACCCTTTTCCTCAAACTCATTTTGAACCAACACAAAAATGATTACAGTCTATATCAAATAGGCACAGTTTCTGATTTTAGGATATGATAGAGACTCAATTGATGATAGGGACTCAATTTTAGCCCTAACGCTGGCAGCTAAGAATAATTTTACTCCTAAAATTGACAAGTTAGGATAATTTGAGAAATAATTCATCAAATTGTCTTTCTCGGTCATGAATCTTGTCATCTACAGTTCACATGTGCATCATTTTATCACTAAGTAGCAATAGGTCACAAACATATGATTAAAACGAGAAAAAAAATTAAAATAAATATACTGTATTTTGTACGAGATGAACAAAAAAATTCAAATATTTTGTCCAAATTTAAGAATTTTAATTTTCAATTCTATTATTAAATCATAAAAAAATATGAAATCTTTTTTTTTAAAAAGCAACACACATGCAATTGGTACAGAATAAGGAACAAAATATCTATATTTTATAATAATATCTGATATATATAGACTGTAATCAGAAACTGTGACTATTTGATATAGACTGTAATTAGTTCAAAATGAGTTTGAGGAAAAGAGTCTGAAACTGTTCAAACGAATAATTTTCGATAAGGTCTCAATTAATGATTTTTGTTTAGAATTGGGACTCAATTGATTTTTGCTTAATTCAGAAATCTGATTGATGATTTTGATAATTTGAAATTCAAATTGACTTTGAAATCTTAGTTGAGATAGTTAAATGGATATTATACCAATAATTTATTCTTTATATTAAATAGTGTATAATTTATTGAGGCACCTATGTATAATTTATTTATTTTAAAGTAGGAGTATGTTTTACATATATAAACCTTTTCTAATATAAATATATATTAAAAAAATTAAAAAAAGTATATTAAAAAAAGTATTTTTTTTTTTTTTGCTGCTGCAGCAGCATAGCACCATGAACCCGGTGTTTGAAACACCGGGTTCCTCACAACAATTCACACCGGTAATTACTATACGAGAAATTTTATGTTACGCTCGGCATACCACATCAAATACTGATGTGGTATGTCCTAACCAATCAAAATCAAACACCTGTAAAAAAAATTAATTTAATTATTAATAAAAAAATACAACTTTTCAGAGCTGCTTTTTCCTGTCTTTTCCCCAGTTTCTTCCCCCGACCACCACACCTTCAGCCGCTCTCTTCCGCCGACCACCACCAACTCCGTTCGATTTCTAACATTTTTTTAATTATCCCTTAGATTAATGGAATTGAAGAAGCAGGTCTCTTGTTTTTTTCAATTGGCCAATTATTTTATCCATCCTTTCAACTGCCAATAACAATGACGTAAATCAAAACCCAGATTTGAACCAAAAAGAAAAAAAAATTCAAAACTTAGATGGCTTGAATTTGCAGAAAAATGAATGAGAGTTTAAGCATTTGGGTTCAAATCCAAATGACAAACTTAGTTGATTTCTTTGATTCCCTTCTATTCATAGGGCTTCTAGCAATTTCCTAGCTGATTTTGTCCATCCCAATCACTATATCTAACCGAACGCAGCAGACTCCGTCTCCGCCGTATTCGCCGCCGCCACCTTAACCTCCTCCTCCACTGCTCCGACCTGCATCATCCCCCTCCTTTTTAATATATCTGACTAAATTCAACCAAATTATAACTAACCCATACATGCAAATACAGTGGTGGTCGGGCGGAGGAAAAAGGTCTGAAGCGGTGGTGTCGGCACAGCGATTAGGTAAAGCTAAATGTTTTCTGGGGAAGTGAAAACAGAGGAAGGGCACGCGTGTCTTTTAGAGCTAAACCAAAATTAATTAATTTATTATTTATAATAATTTTTTTACAGATGTTTTAAAACTAGTGGCTGAGGCATACCACATCAGTATTTGATGTGGTATGCCGGGCGTAACATAAAATTTCTCTTAATATACCGGTGTCAGTTAACTATAGTAACTGAAAATAGCATTACAGTAGCAATTTATTTTAACCCAGCTTTCTTTGATGAAGGTTCTAATTTTTTTTGATGAAGGTTCTAATTTTTTTTTTAATTCATTGAGAAGACTATTGGTAAATTGATTTGAATTAAATAGAGAAATTAAGTTGATTTTAGAGAGAGAAACCACCAAAGAGGAGAGGCAAAAGAGAGAAAGAAGAAGAAAAATAAGAAATTAAAAAAGAGACGGAGGAGACGGTGGTTTTGAATTTTATTTTTTTATTTTGGGGTTTGTTTGTGATAATTAGATAATGAGAGGGGTTAATTTATAAAATAAATAAATATAAGGATTAAATTAACTTTTTTCCCTTTGACTTTTAACACCGTTAGTCAATTTGGCCTGTGTTTGCTAACGGAATGAACCTCAAGGTACCATTTTGCAAACTTTTAAACCACATGGATGTTGATCGAAAATAAGTGTAACCACAAGGTTTATTTTTGTACTTTTCCCTATTTTTTTTAAACAAAACTTTATTAAATTAAGTAGAGTCGTTGTCCCAATATCCTGTTTCCCGTGCCCGAATGATATTGAGTATGGGTGGCACTTGTTCTCTGGGTGTGAATTTGCGCAACAATGCCGGCTAGAGGCGGGGGTGGCGGCCCCGGGTGCGGAGTGGGAGAGAGTGGAAGATTGGGTACTGCACATCTGTGGAGGTATCCAGAAGAGTTTGACTGTACTCTGGTCAATATGGCAAGTGAGGAATGATATGCTCTGGAATCAGCATCCAGTGTAGGTTCCGCTGATCCGCTGCATGATGCCCAAGCTTCTTGCGGTGAGGCTGCTGTCTTCTCCGGATACACAGCTCCTGCTACTACTGCGCAAGACTTCGGTACGACAGCCTTGCTGCTCCTTGGGTTGCTACGGGTCAGCCTGCTGATAGGAACGTACAGGACACATGTTCAGATCTGTTAGTCCAAGCATCTCTAATCCGCAGACACCTAGCTCCACATTGGAAGAAGCCACCGATCGAAGTCCTGAAATGTAATGCTAACGCGGCAATGTTGACTGAAGACAACATGTTCGGCGTCACTGCGATTTTGCCAGATGATTCAAGTTCTTTTGTTGGTGGTTTTAGCACGTACACTATAGGAACAATATCCGCTAAATTAGCTGAAGCTCTAGCACTTAAAGCAAGTATTGAATGGGTAAAAGAGTCGATTCTCCAAGACGTCATTTTTGAAATTGATGCCAAAACTATTATCGATAGTATCTCCTCGTCATGGTGAGATATTACCGAGTTTGGCTTAGTTATCGGTGAGATTAGGCTTTTACTTCGTAACCACCATAGGTTCTCGATGGTCCATGTTTCAAGGTTAGTAAATGAGGCGGCTCATGCATTAGCACGCCATTCTCGTTTCTATGCTAATTCTTTCATTCATTTATTCATTCATGTATTCATTGAGGGCATCCTAATTCGGGACGTTACTCCTAATATCTGAATAAAAGGTTTTTTCTCTAAAAAAAACTTTAGTAAATTAAATTTGAAACCAATATATCGATAAGGAAAGTAGAAAGTCTCAACCGCAAAACTATCATCTTAGCTAAGTAATAGCTACAGAATTTGTTAAACACTTGACATAAGAGATTGACACGTTATCTAACTTTTTAATAAAATTAACACATTTCTCAGCCACATCAGCCAAATATAATAAATAATGAGCTGATTTTAATAGTTTGAACAACTAAAAGTCAATCCGATTGAACTACCACACTATTTGTACCTGACAATTTAATTCATGATAGTGATTTTGAGTAGTATATTTCGACATGATATATCTAAATACACTTCTCGACATAATGTCGAGATATATGCATCGAAATTCACCATTCATTTTATTTATACACGGGTTCTGTTTGGTAAAGAGTTTTTTTGGGATAAAATTAGATGTTTGAATCACTTTAAAAATTTTGACTAGTCCAATCTCTAATAGTGATGTTTGGTGAAGAAATGTTTGAAAGAGCTTATTAGATCCAACAAGCTAATTTAAAAAGAAGAATATGATTTTAGGAGTTTTTCAATTGGCTTATTGCTTCATCTCTTTTGAATGACATTTTTACCCCTTAATTATTACCATTTTAATCCCAAATAAAGGTTTTATCAAGTCCTTTTTTATCATTTTACACAAAGAGTTATTAGCAATCAGATAAGTTAAACCAAACAAGTTTACACAATCAGCTAGTCAAATCAGCTAACAGCTATTTGCCAAACAAGACCACAATATATTAAAGTATTTATCCGACCATTACAATTTTAAATATATTTATTTGTTATAGGTATTTTAATCGGAAGGCATAATACCTATTTGGCTTCCCAATCTAAGGATTCAAAATCAATTAAAACCTTAAACTATCAAAATCTTCAATCAGGTCCCTGAACTAAGTAAAAAAAATCAATTCAGTCCTCATCAAAAATTATTCGGTTGAACAGTTTCAGACCCTTTTTCTCAAACCCATTTTGAATCAACACAAAGATTATTATAGTCCATATCAAAAGTCACAATTTCTGATTTTAGAATAGAATGATGACTCAATTAATGATTTTTACTTAGTTCAGAAACCTAATTAATAATTTTGATAGTTTAATTAACTTTTATTCAGAATGTATTTATTAAAATATAATGAATATTAAATATTATTCTATTTCAGGAAAAATATGTAAACTAAATAAAATAATTTTATTTTAAGAAAAAACATGTACAACTTATTTAACGCGTAACTTATTACCTGGCTTTTAATCTATTCAAAATTTTATTATTTGTCCTTTAAACTATTATTTGGTCACATTTGGCGCCTACTTATCCTAATTAGTGAAATTTCACCCGATTTAAATGGAAACTTAATAAAACTGTTATCCTATTGACACGTGATGATATTTTGTCACTTAAACTTGATAAATTTTAATTGGCGGATTTGTTTTTATTTTTTTCTTTGTTTTAAATCTAATTAATTATGTTCACATAAGAAAATCTATGTGGCAATAAACTTTAAGACGTGCGGCGTGTAAACTCCATATGTCAAAATATCATCACATATTAGAGGTGTAACGGTTTTGGCACGTATTCATCCAAATTGGATGAAATTTCACCAATTGAGATTGTTCAGGATCAAATTACCTTAAAACGAAAATTTTCAAGAATTAAAATTCCTTAAAATATCATAAACTATTTGAATTTTTTATTTTAGACCGTCAACCGTTGTTTTGAGATGTTGAGTGACCACTTGTGTTAAAAAGTGTAAAGTTCAGTAGTTATACCGTTAACAATTGAAATTCAGTTGTGACAATGTTAAAATGGGTAAAGTTTAATGGCCATGGGTGTAATTTACCCATAAAAAAATGGGCTATTTACATGAAAATCATATATGATTACAAAATTACAATTAAATCATATTACAAAACTTAATTTTCAATATGTCATTATTTTCTCTATATCACAAATAAAATATGATTTTATGTCCTAATTTATAAATTTTAGACCTCAATTCATAAATCCTACACCATAAAAAAATATATCTTAGATCCTCAATCAATAAAACATTGTTATTAAAATATATGAAAACCACGGATTTTCTTAGTTTTATATTACTTAAATTAGTACTTGACATAGTTGTAAATAGTTTTTGAAATCTGAATTTCTGTGTAAATTTTCCTAAAAAAAAATGTAGTTAGCAATTGGAAGTGGCATGTGAAAAGCCCAAAATAGAGGAACTATTTGCACTCTTCTCTATAACTTAATTAGTTTTATGCAATTAGCCTATTACATCTTAATGGGCCCAGCCCAAAAGATGAAGTACTTAATGGGCCTAGCCCAAAAGATGAAGTACTAACACAAAGCAATTATGTCTTGTAATTTTATTTTTATTTATTATGCAGTAATCTTGATTTAACAAACAAATATTTTTTTTTAGAAAAAAAAATGTGTAAAAATAAATTTTGTGGTTTGACATATTTGAAAAGACAATTTTTCTCGTTAAAAATTTGCGAACAGACGTCTATTTTTTTGTGAAATTTTACAGTTAAAGAATTTGTAGGTCAATTTTTCGGTCAAATAATACTTGTAGTTTAGTTAATTTGCAAAGTTAAATCTTGTATTTTATATAATTTACAAAATCAGTGGCTTGAATTACTCCAAATCGCTCTTTTTGAGGTAAATGATCACGATAATAATTTACAACTCAGATATTAAAGTTTAGGGTAGATAACTAAATTTCATTTTATTTTAATTATGGGAAAAGTAAAAAAAAAAAAACCTGACTGATTTATAAAGACAATCATCTTGATTTATAAAGACAATCATTTGTGCTTTATGCAGTTTACAATCTCAGTCATTCCATCACACATAGTTGTTATGCCTATTTACCCTAAAAGGAACGATTTAGACTAATTAAAAATATTGACTTTACAAATTGCTTAAAGTATACGGTCTGATTTTACAAATTAACTAAACCATAAATATTATTTGATCGAAAAATTGAGTCATAAATCATTTAACTAAAAATTTCGTAAAGCACGGAACCCTTATTTACAAACTTTTAAACCACAATGACAGACTTTATAAAACGGTCAAACCACAAGACTTATGTTTATACTTTTTCTAAAATCATTAAACTTCGTATTTAACTTTCAGTGGTCAAGAGTATAAAAAATCATAGCAAGATTGACATGTCACAGAAGAAATTTGATTATAATGTTAGCTAAACATCATGTCAAATATGTCTAATTTGTATGATTTATGTATTAAGAGCTACTATATACCATGTGACACATCCTAAATCATAAAAAAAATCACATTTTTATCCAATATAACACTTAATTGTTGTTTTCATATAGTAAAAAAACTTGTATCACGTCGATATTTCGGTAATTTTTGATACATAAATTGTTCTGAATTATTTTATTAAAATCAAATATGAATTCTAATAATTTTATAGAAAAATAAAATAAAATTGAGTGACATTTTTTAAAAACAACATCAAACTCCACAAATTATCAGTGAAATTTACTCACACAGTTATCAATAAGTTATAAAAATAAAATTCTATTAAAAAATATTATTTATTTAAATTTATACTTTTAATACAGTAAAATCTCGATAAATGCATATTCTTGGGATCAGAAAAAAAATTCATTAAGCGAGATTATTTATTTATCGATAAATGAATAAATTATTCATTTATCGATAAATCAATATTTATTATTTTATAGATAATTTTCCATTGTAAAATGCATACATTGTATGTGATAAGAAAAATCAAAAGACATCAATAATGAACAATGATGATGGAAATAATCCAAAGCCATATGATAATTGCGTTGTCGCAAATATGTCGTCAAAAGAGGCCTTTCAAGCAAATGTACCGTCAAAAGATGCATTTCAAGCAATTGTCACCTTAAACAACTACTTGCTACAACATGAGCAAAATACACCAAAAGTTGTGTTTGCACTACAAAAAATTAAGGATAGTGTTCATTTTGGTTTAGGTGGAAAGAAAAAATAATCAACTATACATGCATTTTTTCAGAAGAAATCACTTCTAGTTGATTGATTGAAATATATATTGTATATAATTCAATAATTATTAATTTATATTTTTATTTGGCCCTTAAGGATTTAAATATTTTTATTACTTAATGCATTTAGCGAGGTTATTACTTTAGTCCATTGGCCCAAGTTGAGACCGAAAGAATTTATTATATAAACGAGGTTATTACTTTATCGAACATTCATTTATCGAGGTTTAACTGTATAGTCAACCTTTAAGTTAACTAAATTGCACAATACTTTTCTTATATAAAAAAATATAATTTTTGATGTAGGTAAAAAGAGTAACTCTTTTTTAAGTAAATTAAATATTTAATATGTAAAGATTATAATTAAAAAATAATTTAATGTGTCAAATTAAAAATTAAAAGGTGTAGTCAATAAAAAATGAAATCATAGGATAAGTTGATGTGATTTGATACTAATAGCATTTACATTTTCACTATTTTAAAATCATATCAATATCAAGCTCATTCTCTATATTACTATTCTTAAAAACATGTCATAAAACTACTAATCAATGTTTTAAATTTAAGGAAACATTTAATTTAAATAGAATAAATCCTTAATATTCATGATGATGGTAAAAAAAAGTAAAGGTAATAATTCACCTACCAAAGTAAAAAGCAAGAACATCATACTTATAATTTTTTAACCATAGTAAAAAAGGCACCACTTTAGAATTCTTGTGCTTGATTATATTGGGTAAATTACACCCATAACTTTACCCATTTTAGCATTGTGGCCACTAAACTTTACACTTTTTAACGTCAGTGATCACTCAATGCTCAAAACGACCGTTGACGGTCTCAAAATAAAAAATTCGAAGAGTTAATGACATTTTAAGAAACTTCATGTAAACAAAGGCCTAACTCACTCCAAAAGGTACTTCAAAGGGCGAGGATTGCCTCACATATTTAAGGAGCCATATAGTTTTCTCATTTAGCAATATGGGATGTTTAACACGCCCCCATCACGCCCAATTTATTTGGTGCGTGACGCTAATATCAGTGAGGCCCCAACATTGAATCATGGCTCTGATACCATGTAAACAAAGGCCTAATAATCATTTTTTCTATCTCAGTTACAATAGTTTTAATACTTTAATTCTTAGATTTTTTTTTTTGAGGTTATTTAGGTGTTGTTTGGTTGGGAGAGAGTAGGGCTGTAATCGAGCCGAGCCGAGCCGAGCTTTGGCCTGTTCAAGCTCGGTTCGCTATAAAATTAACGAGCTCGAGCCCAAGCCGAGCTTGCTATAAAATTAACGAACCGAACCCGAGCCGAGTTTTGGCTTGCTCAACGAGCTTGAGCCGAGCTTCGAGCTTGTTTCGAGCCCAAAATCTTCTTTTGGATTTGGTTCATTAAGAAAATTATCTAACCATGAATTGTTTGTGAGTAAATTGTTAATTATATTTGTAAAGTTTGCTCGCAAATAACTCTTTAATTGTGTATATAAACAAGCTCACAAGCAAAGTTCGTGAATAAATAAACAAGATGCTTACAAATAGTTCGTCTATTACTCATTTATTATGTTTGTGAACGAATTCATCTAATAGCAAATGAAATAATATTAAGTTTAGATATTTGTGAACTAACACAAAACTATATAGTTTTCTACAAAACTAAAATTTGTTTATAAATGTTCTAATCGAGCCTGCTCGCGAGCTTTCGAGCCGAGCTTTGGCCTGCTCAAGCTTGGCTCGTTTACGAACCGAGCCAGTAAATCATGTTCACGAACGGCTCGTTTACAAATCGAGCCGATCACCGAGCTGCTCATGAGCGGCTGTGTTCATTTACAGCCCTAGGAGAGAGAGTGAATTTTTAGAGAGATAAAGCTCCAAAAAATGTGATTTTGGAAAATAAAAGATGTGGTTTCATGGTAAATGTGAACAACTTTAATTCTTGAATATTTTCATTTTGGGGTCGTTAACGGTCATTTTGAGGAATTAATTGAAATTGAGAGGCCACCGGTGTTAAAAAGTGTAAAGCTCAGTAACCATATAATTAAGAATTGAAGTTCAGTGGCCATAATGTTAAAATTGGTAAAGTTCAGTCGCCATGAATGTAATTTATCCTGAATATATTTATAGGATTAGATATAAACCCTTTTTCATATTTAATTGAATTGAAACATTGAATTTCTCTATCTATCGGTGTTTCTATTCTTCTCATTCTGTTTGTCTTTTCACTTTAAAATAAAGAGTTTTAAGTGTTTGGTTAGACATCTCATATTTGCCTTTTATAGCTAAAAAGTAGCTTTTACAAAAGTAAAGAATTTTCGCTTTTTAGAAAAACAGTTCTTTTTAACAACAAACTTTAAAACTCTCATACTTATCTTTTATAGGTAAGAAATAGTTTTTACAAAAACAAAAAATTTCTGCTTTTTAAAAAAATAACAACAAATTTGTTGTAACAACAAATTACAGGTAAATTAAACGGACTCTTTATCTAATTTATCTCCGAAATGTAGGTTGAAAGGGAAGATTGTTTTAAACTTATAAATAACTCGTTATCTTGTAATTAAATAATGTTGAATATTTAATACATCCCCACTTTAGGGTTAATATATAGAATGTTAAATTTGAATTTTTATATTCGTGAAAATATTTTTCAGTTAAATCAATTGTTATCTATGTCTCTCGAATGAAGGTTGAGATCTAAATTTAAACGTTAAGAAACTCTCGTTTTTCTCATTAATTTTTTGAGGTTTACTTCCAGTTTTTAACCGGAAGATAAGCTTCTTTTTTGTTTTATTTTTCTTTTTTTTATTGAATAATTGTTTTAATCGATCTATTATGGTAGATTTAGTAATTTATTCTTTACTTGTAATTTTTCATAAAATATATTATTTTAATTAAGTAGAGACCATTTTTTATGAGAGAGACATGGAAGGGGACACTGAAATAGGGACAACAAATTTTCTTCCATCTCCCTATATGGGTGGTTATGATTTTTTTATATAAGTGTTTTTCTTGTTCTTCTCCACGAAAAAAACAGAAGAGTTTTGTACACCATCACATAAATCTAACTAATTGAAAGATTACGAAGTCATTCCTGAAAAAAAAGACTGTAAAGTCGATTTAGGTGGAGTTTGTTTCCTATTGTTATGTCAAAAACAGTTTCAAGCAATGTCTATCAATACTCTATCACGATTTATGATATTGAAGATGTAGATTCAAACTCCCCTGATGTACTTCTAGATTGTAATTTTTTTAATTACTTATGTCGAAATTTAGTATTTTCTATGAATTAAATAAGGGTAAATAATTTATTAGTCATCTAGTTTTTACCTAACACACTGTTTAGTCATCCTATTTTGAAAAACACATTTTAAGGTCCTTATCTTTTACCAATATTAACTTTGTGGTCCTTTTATCTATTTTTTTAGATTTTTAACCAAACATATCTTAGTTTTTAGGACAACCATAGTACAATACAAGTTGACCATATTACTCTGTTATTTTATATATATATCTGTTTATGCTAAAATATAACGATTACAAGTTTAAAAAAACTAGACAAAATGACCAAAAGGTTAATATTGGCAAAAGTTAGGAACCTCATAATGTGTTTTTGAAAATAAGGGGACTAAACAGTGTGTTAGGTAAAAAGTATGAGAGTAATAAATTATTTACCCATTAAATAATTACGTTAAAAAGGGGAAAAGTATAAAAATAAACCTTGTGGTTTAGTCAATTTGCAAATACAATCCATGTGATTTAAAAGTTGTAAACATGGGTCTGAACTTTGTGAATTTTACAGTTAAAAGATAAGTGAGCCAATTTTTTGACCAAACAATAGATGTGATTTAGTTCATTGCAAAGTTAGAACTTGAATTTTGGATAATTTACGAAAACAATCTTTTAAATTGCTCATTTTTTAGGGTAAATAGTCACGACATGAATAAATTTTTGAAAGAATAATTGAGTACAAACTCATATTTACAAACTTTTAAATTACGTAGATTGTCTTTACAAATCAATCAAACCACAATATTTGATTTTGTAATTTTGAAAAAAAAAATCATCTTAAAAATAGAAAATGTTCTCACAAATTATAAATAATTTAATACTAATGTATCAAAATCGTCAATTAGGTTACTGAACTAAGAAAAATCATCAATTAAGTCCTTATTCTAAATAAAAACCACGAATTAAGGTATCATCTAAATTCATTCGGTTGAACAGTTTCAAATCATCTTTTCCAAACCTTTTTTGAATAAATATATAGATTATTATAGTCTATATCAAATAATCACAATTTCTGAATTTTGGATACGATAGTGATTTAATTGATGATTTTTATTTAAATGAAGTTTTAATTTGGGACTCAGACAAGTGTAATGTCTTTTAAAAAATAATCATATTGACGTGCTTAATTAATTGGCTTCACTATGAGTGCAGTCACATGTCGTTAAAATATGAAAAATAGTTGATTCAAAAAATACAGGCCTAATGCTCTTTCAGCCCCCTTAACTTGTCTAAATTGATCATTTTATCCTTTCAACTTATTAAATATCCTATTTATACCTTAACTCCATAAAAATGGTATTTCTCACCCCTCTTAACTTATCCAAATTGACCATTTTACCCCTTCACAACTCATCAAATGTCTTATTTCCCTCCATAACTCCATAAAAGTGATATTTATCACCCCTTATGATCCTATTTACGCCATTAACTCCATAAAAATGGTATTTCTTATCCCTTTATAGTGTAAAATTAATAGAACTTATTCAAATGAGTTTGAAAATATTTTTTTAATATCAACTTTTTATTTTGTTAAACAAGTTAAAGACATTATATGTAGGGATAAGGTACCAAAATAGGCCCATGGTTTTTGGAGAAGTATCAATTTAGGTTCCACGTACAAAATAACACCAATATAGGTTTAACGTTTAAAAAATGGTATCAATTTAGGCATCGATAACAGATTGTAAGGGGTAAGAAATACCATTTTTATGGAGTTAATTAAGGGGTAAATAGGACATTCTATGAGTTGAGAGGCTAAATGGACAAGTTTAGGGGGTGAGAAATACCACTTTTATGGAGTTAAATGGGTAAATAAAATATTCGATAAGTTTAGGAGGTAAAATGATCAATTTGAACAAGGTAAGGAGGCTGTGAAAGCATTAGGCCAAAAAAAACCAAAAATATATATGAAAAACAGTAAATAATAATTTTTAATTAGTTCATTGACTAATAGGGTCCACTTAGGTAATAAGGAAAAGGTCAATTATGGATGGTGAGAAGTTCCATCTAAATCAAAATCAAAGTAGGTTATGCACTTGAAATCTTATCATTTTAATAAAAATTAGTTTGGTTTACTGTTGTTATTTTGCTATTGGAAAATACTGTTTTTTTTTAAAAATAGAGATTTTATATTTTTATAAAAAACTACTTTTTAGCTATAAAAGACAAACATGAAGTGTTTAATCAAACACTTAACATTCTTATTTTTAAAAGTGAAAAGACAAACACGAAAAGTAAAAGGAGTAACTAAACACCTCCTAAATCATTATTTGCCACTCAACCTTTCTAAAATGTTGCTATTTGCATTTTAATCTATTATTTATAAGATTGTAGTCGAGTCGAACTGAACCGAGTTTTGATTTGTTCATGTTTAGCTCAAATGAAAATAATGAGCTCAAAATCCTGTTTGTGAACAGTTCGTGAACAACTTGTTTATTTTGTTCACGAACTTTGCTCGTAAGCAATTCATTAATTATGTCCATAAATTTTGTTTGCGACTAACTCGTTAATTCTATTCATGAACTTTGTTCTTGAACAACTAATTAACTATGTTCATAAACAAGCTAACGAGTAAAGCTCATGAATAACTAAACAACCGTCTTGCAAATAGTTTATTCACTGCTCGTTTATTTTGTTCGCAAACGAGCTTACCTAATACAATAATAGAAATACTATGTGGTTTTGAAATCTACAAAACTAAAGTTTCATATGAAACTACGTAGTTTTATATTTCCGTCTTTAAAGAATGATAACAATCCTATTGTTAACAAATAATTAAACTCAACTTGCTTATGAACCTTATAATCCAATTTGTTCACGAACCTATAAACGAGTTTGCTCACGAGCTTTCGTGTCGAGAGACTGCTCATGAACCTTATAATCGAGTTTGTTCACAAACTTATAAACGAGCTTACTCGTAATTTTTCGACGAGTTTTGTCATGCTGAAGCTCGTCTGGTTTATAAATCAAGTCGAATATGATCGAACTTTTAACGAGCCGAACATCAAGCCATTCATGAGCGGCTTGACTCATTTACAACACTAATTATTCAGTAACATTTGCCATTTGGCCGATAGACTTCTACAATTTCGTAAGTCTTATAAGATTAGGATTTGCTAGTTTATATTAAACTCTTGTTCTTCTTGTATTCATTTTCCTATTATATCTATACTTCTTAGATTGTGTATATAACTTAATAAGTGTAAATCATCAGGTCCATCTTAAATATTTTTGGCCTATGTGTTAAATGCAAAAATTGAGTCATATTCATTAAAAAAAATTAATACTTTCATATAACAATAATATTTCTATAAAATGGTGGGTAAATTTCACCTATGGTGTACAACGTTTGCCCTATTTCACACTTTGGTGTATAACCTTCAATTTGTCTCACTAATATGTATGAACTTAGGGGTGACCTCCCACTGTGGTGTACAACTGGTGAAAATGACCGGTCAACGCCAGTCAACGCGTCACCTCACCATTTTTCAACTTTAATTAAACACACCCCATATAGAATTACCAAAATACCCTTTATCCCCAAAAAAATAAAAAAAATAAAAATACACTCTCTCCTTTCAACTCCCTCTCTTTCCCATGGCTCATTTCTCTCTTTAACTCTTCTCCCTGTCTAACTCCTCCTCTCTCTAATTCAGTAGCCATTTTTCTCTCTCTAGAACTGGTTGCAACCTCTCTCTCTCTAAAATTCAAACTGATGGCTCCTCCTTACACACATTCTCGGCACTAACACAATCAGACAGTTCCATGTTTCTGTTGTTAATATGTAGGTGTTAAAATTTTTATTAAAGGTCAGCAATTAAAATTGAAAATTGGAAAATATTAAATTTTTATTGAAGGTCCACGATTATATCTTCTAGATTCATCGATGCGCGACGAAACTCCATTTTCTCTCAAAGTGGAGCGTGAGAGATTCATCAGATCTAGCATATAGAGATAGTTCAAAAATATATAATCCCAAATCTAAGCTTGGAACCACTTAGGCTAGAAAAGAGAGGTATCTCTGGATTAATCTCTCTACTGGACCTGTCGATTACGGACCTGCTTTATCTGGAGATAGAGTTCTACCTAAAGGAGAGTTTTATAGAAGTCGCTGCTTGCAGATTTTTCTTCATTAATTTCGAGTGCTTATCATGTACAACTTGTGCCCTCCTTGAGAATTCCTATGACTTTTGAGAGTTATTTTTTTTATTAAGCTTTTGAGAGTTCTTTGATATTTGAGTGTATGGATTTTTGATAGTTGAGTTTAGGGAAGAGAGAGAGAGAGAGGAGGTAGATAGAGAAAGGATTTGCTAGAAAAAGAAGGAAAGAGAGAGAAATGATTGATATTCAATATGATGGACCAAATGATGGATTTTCCGGCATGCGGCAGTGGAGTGGGCGTAGGCGGTGGACGACGAGGGTGGGATGTGAAGGAAGACGAGAAGGCAGCGTATACAAAAATGGATATGCCTTGAGTAAGCAAAGAGGATGTATCAAAGTTTTAAGACATAATAAACAGTACACATGGAATTTTAACAAATTAGAACCTATTTCAAATTAGGTTGATTAAATATGAATGACATACAGTGAACTTGTTGAGAAATCAATGGTGGTTCATTATACGGGTTTTTGGAGAGAGGAAGTTAGAGCGTATAATGATAATTGAATATAATATGGGTCCCACATCTTGTAAGGAAAGAGTTGAAAAAATGTGAAATGGAAGGTTTGACCAGTATAACCGGTCATTTTTACCTGTTGTACACCATGTTGGAAGGTCACCTATAAGGTCATACCTATTAGTGAGACAAAATGAAGGTTGTACATCAAAGTTTTAAATATGGCAAAAGTTATACACCATTAATGAAATTTACCCATAAAATGGAACACCAAAATACTTTTAACTTGATTTTTGACATAATAAATATAATTTAATTAGATATTTATATTTATAATAATAATAATAATAAAAAATTGGATCCCTTAAGGCCTTAGAGCGTTAATTTTCTGGATAAGTTAACATTCACTTAATTTTTCACATAATAAATAATACTTCCTCCGTCCCATTATATAAGTCGTTTTAGAAAGTGAATATTTTTCCAAAATATAAGTCGTTTTGGTTTTCCAAGAACTTTTAGTTTAGTTTTTTTGTCCAAACATTGAATATTTTGTCTTGATCTATGTGTTTTTGAACATTTCAATGCTTATTGCCGAACCATTACATGAGAGGTGATTGTTTTTAAGTTAACCAATATAAATTCATTAATTTAACTCTACATTCATGGTATTTCTTAATTTGTGTGGAAATCTCTAGAATGACTTATATTATGGGACGGTGAGCTCTTTGTACACCCTTAAATTTGGGATCTTGTACGAGAGAGCTCTTTATACACCCTCTTTCTACTCATGCATGTAATCTCATTGTGAATAAATCGAATATACAAAATTTTCATGGTACCATAGCCTTATCTTAACTAAACATTATTTTTTCGCTACCTAAAAGAAAACCGTAAAAGTCTATCCGACCAATATACGAAAAATAAATTTGAACAACGTTCCTTACCTTGTGTTTTTGAGTTACAGTAACCAACATAAAGGTTATAAATACTTTCATATATCGACTTTTAAGATTTATATCTCACGTCATGTCTTATTTGATGAACGTGTGTTCCTATTCACTCATCGTATTTTCTCTTAATCAACACCCTAAGTATATATTCTTCCTCTTCCGTTCCTAAGATTAATTTTCTAGTACAAAATCCACGTAAGGTAATGTTGTCTGTGATAATTTTCTCCGTCTAGTCCAACTCTAAAATGAAAACAACTCTTGATTTTACCTTGACACCACAAACAGATCAGTCGTCAAACAGATCAGTCTCGTCGAGTCGCACTTGTATCAATGCATGACTTTGATGCTTCCCTGTAGGGATGTAAACAGCGCGGGACGGGAAATGCATTTCCCATCCCTGTTCCCCATCTCTATCCCTACGGGAAATGCATATTCCATTCTCTGTTTATCGATGTTCCAAAAAAAAAAATCCTCATTCCCTATGGGGAATCACTATTTATGTTGCAAAAGAAAATAGTAAAGTCTAAAACTTTTAAGAAGCAGTAGCTCATAATACCAAACATCAATAATCATTCTCAAATTTTTCAAACCATAAAAAACAAAAAATTGAAAACAACTAATCACGTAATTAAAATGTACTTAAATCATCCAAAAAATTAATTATCACAGTGAATAGTCGGAAATTCCCTATCAGGGATTAATGTGAAGGGGACGGGGATCCCCACAAGCGGGAATACCTTTCCTCATCCTCGTCCCATCCTCACCACAAAGGACAAAACTATCACACCCCTGTCTCATGGGGATTCTCATCCCCATTGAGATGTGTCACTAATGGAGACGAGAAATCTCCGCTCTATTTACATCCCTACTTCGTCTAAGTACTTGGCACACTTCTAGTGACTCTTCTACCTCTCCAGGATCCATCCAAACATCTCTAATTCCGAAATACCTCCAGGACTCCAACGCCCTCCCCATCATTAGTTGTTCATAAACAACACCTTATATTCAAAAAAATTTACAGTATTATGGGAATAATACATCTGGACGGGTTCGGATTGGACTGGACTCGGGTTTAAAAATCAAATCCCAAGCCCATACCATATAAACCCACCTAAAAAAATATAAATGATTTTTAATTATAAAAAATAAAATTTATACTTAAAAATAAATATTTAATTATAAATATATAATTTATTAATTAATTTTAATAAAACGGATTGGACTGGACCGGTCCGTGCTATTTTTATCAATCTCAAGTCCGTCCAAAAAATAAACGGACTTTAGCAGACCTGGATCGGGCTGCATCTAAAATCAATTTTCATTGTCCAAGTCCAGCTCAAAAGTCACGGGCTTGGGCGGATACCCGAGTATATAGACAAGTCTAACAAAATGTAAAGTTTAAGGTCTATAATAAAAATAAATGTAAAGTTCATGAACTACTAGTGTAATTTACCCCTTAAACAAAGAAAGAGGATAGAACAACATAGAAACTAATGTTTTGATGATAACATAGAAACGATGTAGGCAATCAAACCCCAACAACATAGTGTACCATATATATGAATAAAAGAATGAGACCTTCATCTTTAGATTTTTATTGATTAAACTATTAATTTATTAAATTTGACATGACAACCCGTCAAAGCTCTAGATTGTACATTCCAATCCATAAATATAATTTCATACCTTAACCTTTTAAATAAAAAATAAATATAATTTTTCCCATAAAAAAAAATAAATATAATTTTAAATTCATGTCATTTATTTTTACATACATTTTCGTATCTAATGAAGTTATAGATATTTTCATAAAAAAACTAAACCGTTAATATAGATTAATTTGTATCAAATTAAAGATCAACGACTTGTTCCTTAAAACGTTAAAATTCTAAAGCTTAATTATATGTTTTTTCGTATATTTATTTAATTATAATATTTTTTAATATTCAAAATTAATAAAATAATTTTTTTTAATTTTAAATATATATATATCTAAGGATTAAAAAAATTGAAATGGAAAATAAAAGATTCATAAGTATTTTACTTTAAGCAAATCGAATTTCAGCTTCAAACTAATATATAAAAATGATTATTAAAAAATCGATAAATTAAGTTAATTAACCGGCACCTATATGCAGTGATAAATTGATGGCCTCCAGTTCCTGCTTTTTGCCACATGTTTATCAATGATGACATTTGTAGTATTTCACAATTGTGTTTTTTTTTTACTTTTCCGATCTTTTCTCCTTCCCCTTTTTTGTTTGTTCTTCTTCATCTTCTCTTGTTCAAACACTCACTTTTTTCTTTTATTAATATATTGCGGATTTGACAGTTTTTGAACCATGGATGCTCACCCCGTTCAAGTTCTGTCTCGTCCCAATTTCTATAAAAAAAACTGACACCCTATACAAACATATTATATTAGCCAATTTATAATAAATTGACTATATTCAATTTATTCTCATTTTTTTAAATAAAAATCATATTAAACTTTTAATTTTTATAATTTTTATTAATTAAATCTCAAATCTTTAATTTTTACACGCATTAAACCCTTTACTAATGATTTATTTAACCGAACTGTTAGTGATAACGCTCAATAGGTGTGAAAACTAAAATTAAAGAGCTTAATTTGAAAAATAAATAATCAGGAATTTAATGTTTAAAACCAGGCATAATTATAAATTTAACCTTAATATTTCAAATCTCATTCGAGTTAGAATAAATTTAAGGCAAAAAACATCATTAGGTCTTTGATCTTTCATTTTTTAGTTCATTAAGCCGTTGCTCTTTTATTTGGATACATTAAGCCCTGATCATTTATTTTTGGTCTCATTAAGCCATTCATGATAAAAAAAAGTAATTTTGAACATAAAATTGGGTTAACATATTGTTATTCAGAGCACTTGCATTCGAAATTTGTATTTTTTACTGTTTGAAAGCAGTTTTGGATTTGTATGTGGCTATAGGAAACTATAAAAACCTTAATTCAAACTGTAAAAAATATATTTTTTAATAATTTCAAATACAAATGAAGTTAATAAAATATTTTTAACAGAATTAGATGTTCTTAACTTACTAATTTGGTCATAAAGGGCTTAATGAGATAAAAAATAAATGATCAGAATCTTAATATATCCAAATATCAATGGCTTAATCAACTAAAAAATGAAAGATCAAGAATATAATGATGTTTTTTTTGCCTAAATTTAACCAGTGGCAATCTAGAATAGTTT
Source organism: Euphorbia lathyris (assembly GCF_963576675.1). Taxonomy (NCBI): domain Eukaryota; kingdom Viridiplantae; phylum Streptophyta; class Magnoliopsida; order Malpighiales; family Euphorbiaceae; genus Euphorbia; species Euphorbia lathyris. The sequence goes on from NC_088912.1 coordinate 12,025,298, forward strand.
TATCCTTAACGTTAACAAATTAGATCAATTTTAACATTATTAAAAATTACTGATATTCTATTTCTGAATTTCGTATCAATTATATATTAGTTGGTTATAAAAAAATATTTTTTTTCTTAAAATTTCATAATAAAATTTGAGGGTAATATTTCTAAATTTGAAAAATATTTGTACTTATCAATTTTTTTTGTCCAACTTTTGTATGGAGCACAGTATATTATATATATTTTATGTGTATGCATGTATTTGTGATGTTTTACTAATTAATGATAAAATAGTGCACGTGAACATTAGAGATGACAAGATTCATGACTCGAAAGATAATTTAATGAATTATTTTTTCAATTGACACAACTTATCAACGTTAAATGTAAAATGTTTTTAGTTGTTAACGTTAGGGCAAAATTACTATTAAATGTCAATCGTTAATGATAACTTTGTACCTTCTCCCCATGTATAATTATAATTATAATTAATGATAACAAGGCTGTCTTGACCTCTTAGACGCTTGAAATCGAGGATTCGCTTTGGTTTTTTCCGATTAGCCTCTTTAGGCGTCTTTTGGCCTCTAGACGATTTTTAGCCGCTTGGACTCCGCCTAGGTTGTGACCATGCCGCCTAGACCGCGTAGGCACTACTTACGCAACGATGAATAAAAACATTTTTTTATTATGAAGTTTTTTTTTATAATTTACTTTTGAGTTGTTTCAATGACATGATTGTTGAAATGTTGATTTTTACACATTTTTAATGATATATGTTATAAATATACGTGTTTTTAACATTAAATATTTTAATATTATTATTTTTATATATTATAATACATATTTTAATTGAATTTATATAACAATTTATCGATTAACAAATGAAAAGTACAAAAATACAATTCCGATTAATCTTCAACTAATCTCCGATTAATCTTTAAAAGCCTTGTTCATCTGACTAGCACCTAACGTTTTTTACAACTTTAAGCTATTTTCCATTTTTTGTATCCAACCAATTCTATTGAAAAAAAGGATTATTGAATATAATTGGATAAAAATAGAAAGTTAGTTGGAACTTTTAAGTTCAGGAGCAGTTAAAGTTTTCGGCAAGGGTGCAATGAGTTTTAAAATTTCACGTTTAATCTATTGAAAAATTTCACGTTTAATCATACGTTTGTGATTTGTTACAAATGAGTTTTAAAATGACGTAGATGTGAATTTGTAGATGACAATATTCATGATCGATAAGACAATTTAAGAAATAACTTTTTCAATTGATCCAACTTGTCAACATTAAGGATAAAATTGCTCTTGACTGCTAATGTTAAAGGTAAAATTATACCATTTCAGATGTTAGAGGTAAAATTGCTCCTAGGTGTAAAATGTTGAGGGTATTTTTGCACATTCTCCCCGTAATTAATCAAGAATCAATGTATCAAATTGAAACATGAGTGCTCAATCAACAAAATCAATAAAACCAAAGGCTTAAAAATGTAATTTTCTTTTCTTCATAAAATACAAAAAGATTTTTTTAAGTATCAGAAAAAGTATACAGAAGTAGATAGTTTTCCTAATTTTTCCGCCATTACAGAGAAACAAACAGTAGCGGTGCGAGAAAGCAACAAAGAAGAAAGAAAGAAAGAAAGAAGAGAGACGATTTTGAGTGACACTTCTCGTGATTTGCATTTCCACCTTTCCTTTTTCCCCTTCTCTTTCTTCATTCACTCTCTCCCCCTCTTTCTCCTGTGCCTAAACCCTAACCTTTTTCCTCTCTTTCCTTGCTTTTTGATTTTTCTATCTTCTTCACCGCTCCTTTCCTTCTCTGCTGCTTATCTACTCCTTCTCGGGTTATTCATCTGGATTCAGGTAAAACTTTGTTTTTCTTTCTGAATAGTTGGATTTTCAGGTGTTCTTACGTTTTTTTTTGTTCTGTTTTAGATTTTTTGATTTTGATTTTGTTTATATTTATGATTATGCTATTTCGTGTTTGTTTGATTTTAGGGTTTGCGTGCAGTATTTTGGAATTGCTATAGTTAATTTTGTTCATAAATTCAAATTTTGAATTGCTGATTTAAAAAAAAATATAGTTATTGGAGATTAATAAAGCAAATCAGCTTAAACGAACTATGTTCTTAGCAATTTTGTTTGGATTTTAATATTATGGCATACTGTGATGGTTTGAGCTTTCAAAATAACGGCCCTTTTTGTATTGTTGCTGTTTTCCTTGGACGGAAGGGATTTGAGCCAAATTTAACTCTAACGGCTTAAGGGAAGTCCTGATTTAGCCATAATATTTTCAAGATCAATTTTAGGCCTAGATTGACTGTTATTTAAATTGGTATGGGACCTTCCAAACAAGCTCGTTGATAAATTGAAGCATTTTCGTATATTTTTGGTTGGTTATTTGTAACTATATTAGTAACAATAGATATTTTAGACATTTTGACAAAAAAGGAAAAAAGGATTGACTTATATATTGCGGCCTTAGTTGTTAGTGTTTTAACAGATTTTTTTTGTAATTGTGTTAGCAACACACTAAATATCTTAGACATAATTGATGTTTGGAAGGTTTGAAGTGACATTTAAATAAGTTAAATAACAGCAAACCAGTATTTTCAGATTTTCGATAACGTATGGCTAAAATTGATCTTACTTGAAAACGTTATGGTTAAATTTACATCATTTTTACGTTACGGCTAAACTGCACTTTCCGGTTAAATTTGGAATTTAATCTCTTGCACGGAAACTAAAAGTGAAATGGAAACGGATATCGACCCGGATGACCACATGAATTTGGTCATTCACCGTTTGATCTAAGCCGATTAAAATCCTAAGGTGGAGATTCAAAGCATCCTAAGGTTTAGATTTAATCAGCATCCATGTGAACACTACTCTATTGCTAGGAAACGGTAACAAAAACACTAATTAAAGAAGAGTTCCGTGCAATATAGTTCTTAACCACAGGTCCACAGAGATCTTGGGGGATTGTTCCTGTTTATGATTTGACCATTTGTGCTTTATCTTGGCCAATTAAAAGAGGGAGAGGACTTTTAATTGGCATCTTGTAAATATTATCTGGATGAATTTTTGTAGTTTTCTCATTGTCCAAATGCTTGATGTATTGGTTATGCCATCAGCATCAGTAGTCATGAGAATTCTAAGGGGTAAAATGCACTGTCACTGAAGTTCGGTCTGTTTCACAAATCTCATTGAACTTCATGTCCTTTCAATAAAATTGAAAATTACTGAACTTCATATCTGATTTCAATGAAGTTATTCCGATTGATTTGTGTACAAAAACTCATTGAAACGTTGATGTGGCCCATAATACCATCAATTAAGCCCATGTTGGACACGTATGACTCTATGGTGATGTGGCAGAAATGTAGCAACCACGTGCATGCCATGTGGCACATCTGAAGCCACACACACACCAAAAACAAAGATTAAAAAAACTCACATCCTTATCCGACGTGGCGCTTAGTTTGTATATAGTCAAATGTGTTATTGTGTCACATCAATATTTGAGTGAGTTTTTATGCACAAATTGGCTTGAATGGCTTCATTGAATTTATGACCTTTGTGAAACAAATTCCAAACTTCATTAACCTTCGATGTAATTTACCCGAATTCTAAGAGACCAAAGGATGCATAGTGCATAGCTAGACATTCTTTAATATAAATTTCAGTTGTGCCCTTGATGGTGTTTGAATTCAAAGTCCAATTTGAACTTTGGAACAAATTTAAAAATCCAATATGAAATTGTATGCAGATGAACACTGTTATGCTTATCTTTATTGCGTTGTGGATGAATTGTTTCGTCTTTATATCACTTTCCTTGTATTTATCCGAAACATATTGATTATGCAGGATTTGAGTCTTTCATTTATAGGTCAATTGGCTAAAGTAGCAGTATGGTTGAAGATATTCTTAAAGGATATGTGGTGTTTTTTCTGATTTCTGTGCTGGTTTACCTTAGGAATGCTTCTTCAGAAATTGGCTAATGTGTTATTGCGGGGAGATATAGGTTCGTTGTAGCATTTGAGTCAAATCTAATGGATTCCATGCCAAGTACCTCCGAAATTGTTGAGTCATTTGAAGAGTTAGAGTCGAATCCAAAAGTGGATGAGAAAGGTAGGAAGCATTTTGTTCTACAGTCAGGAAATAAATATTCAATCGAGGAGGACATCAATCGACTTTTCGAAGCAATCGAAATGAGAACTTCTTCTAAGGTTACTCGTCTATCTGAAAGCAGTAAAGATGGTTTACGAAAGAAAGCAATGAAAAGACCAATCAGAGTTGGTTCACCACAAATGTCAGGAATTGGAATTTCTGAGCCGGTGAGTTTGAAGCAAGCATTAAGGGGTTTGTGCATCTCTCAGGCATCGGAAATGGCTGCAATGAAGCGATTATCAAAACCGCCAAGTTCATCAGGGGCAGCCTTGGAAACAGGAGCTGTTAAAAGATTGTACAGAGCAGTTGTAGTTGAGGCAAATGGATCTGGCGCCCCCCAAGGGAACAGTAATTTGGTGGAAATTTCCCTTGTACCAGAAAGAGTTGCATCAAGTTCCACGGAGACTATGTGCGAATCCTCACTAACGGAAAAGACAGAGTTATCTGGTCAAATTGCTCATTCTTCAGAAGATCAATCTCTTATGGAGTGTAGTAGTGAAATGCGAAAAACGAAAATTGAAAAGCTCAAGGCCAAAGATTCTTTGTCAACCTGTCTAGCTAGTGAGACATTATCAGAGGTTGAAGAGAAAACGTCAGCCACTCTTGAAGTTCCCGGCAAACCTCCAATTCCAGAGGGACAGGAAAACCGATTAGAAACAACATCATTACCTCATAATTGCAGTACTGGTGGACGGATGAACAATCTCGCTTGTAATACTCCACGATTTATGAAGCCAATCTTCAGGAATAAGAGCTTTATTAAGAAGAAAGTAAAGCAGGACTCGTCTCCTGTCTCAAGCCATTCCACTCCGGAATGTGGCAAGATCAATACGGATGTGGATCCTAGCACAAGCAATTCAGGAAATTGTGATTATGCTCGAGAGACCGGGCAGGAAGAAAGGGTGAAAGCAACTCCGGCATCCAATGCTAGCAACTCGAACAATGAGGACACAAGTTCAAGCAAAGTCGGGTCGAGTAATTCCACTAAGGGAACTAAATCTATTCTGATAAAAATTGATGAAAGATCAATATCAAGAGAAAAGGGTGAGTTCTCCCAAAGTTCGAAAGGTAGCATTGGTGATTATAGTAGCAGTACAAGCATTAGTGATGAAAGCAATCTAAGCGGGTCTAGTCGATGCGGGAATAGGCCTCATATGTCTAGGGACACGAGGTGGGAAGCCATTCGTCTTGTTCAGAGGCAGCATGGAAGCCTAGGTTTGAAGCATTTCAGGCTAATTAAGAAGCTCGGCTGTGGGGATATTGGGTCCGTTTATCTCGCTGAGCTAACCAGTACCGGTTGTCTATTTGCTTTGAAAGTGATGGACAATGAGTTTTTGGCAAGCAGGAAGAAGATGTCTAGGGCCGAAACCGAGAGAGAGATTCTTCAGATGCTGGATCATCCCTTTCTCCCCACATTATATGCTCATTTTGTATCTGAAAGATTCTCATGCTTGGTTATGGAGTATTGTCCCGGTGGAGATCTACACGTGCTGCGGCAGAAGCAACCTAGCCGGAGCTTCTCTGAACAAGCGGCGAGGTCTTATATCTACGAAACTGGTTTTGTGATTTATCGTTTATAATTAACAATTGCCTTGTGTTATTTTGAATTAATTGATATCATTACTTGTGCAGGTTTTACGTAGTGGAAATCCTCCTTGCATTGGAGTACTTGCACATGCTTGGAGTTGTTTATCGTGATTTGAAACCCGAAAACATTTTGGTCCGTGAAGATGGACATATCATGCTCTCGGATTTTGACTTGTCACTTAAGTGTGCTGGTAATACAATTACAGTTCAATCATCTTCTCCGGTTACAGAACCTGCAAAAAAGATGTCAAGTCCGTGCTCTGAAGCTAGCTGCATAGACCCTTTCTGCCTCCACCCATCTTGGCAAGTTTCGTGTTTCACTCCTCGACTGCTATCTGTAGCTTCCAAGTCTCGGAAGTTGAAATCCGACCTAGCTGCTCAAGTGAGTCCATTGCCACAGCTAGTAGTGGAGCCAACTAACGCCCGATCCAACTCCTTTGTCGGAACTCATGAATACCTTGCTCCCGAAATCATCAAAGGCGAGGGTCATGGCAGCGCTGTTGATTGGTGGACGTTCGGCATCTTCCTATTCGAGCTTTTATACGGACGAACACCCTTTAAGGGGTCAGGAAACGAGGAAACATTGTCCAATGTAGTTTCGAGAAGCCTTAGGTTTCCGAGTACCCCTATAGTCAGTTTTCATGCTCGGGACTTGATTCGAGGTTTATTGATCAAGGAACCTGAAAACCGGTTAGGATCCACAAAAGGGGCTGCAGAGATCAAACAGCATGCTTTCTTTGAAGGCCTTAATTGGGCGTTAATACGGTGTGCGATGCCACCGGAGATGCCAAAGTTTTGGGATGCCGGAAATGGCAAACCGGCCACGTTTTCGCAGAATAAAGATACCACGAAATGTAAGGAATCCGAGGGTACAGAAGAGTATACAGAGTTTGAGATGTTTTAAGAGTGGGAAAGGAAGATGTTTTGATTTTTTCTTTTTCAAAAATGAGATTTCTCATCCTTGTTGTAACTGATATATGTATTTATAGAATATATAATATAGTGTAAATGTAATTGTGGAAATTGGTGGGCAACTTAAAATGAGTACAAGATATATGCATACTTTACGGGTTTCGTGTTATCTCGTATGTATTTATAAATGATATAAATGTTAGAAAAATGATAGTAGTGTCAATTGTGTCATTTTAGTTGGATTGTTTCTATAAATTTACTGTTTTGGTTGGATTGTTTATGTAAATTGTGTTGCCGTGTTTAGGGGTGTAAACGAGCCTTGGTAATTCGCAAACTATTTGAGTTCGGTTCGGTAAAAGCTCGATCAAAGCTCGGCTCGATAGTGCTTGATTCAAGTTTGGGATCGGCTCTAGTACTAACGAGCTGAGTCCGAGCTTCCTCAAGTTCGGCTCGAAAGCTCGCGAGCAGATTCGATTTTTTTTAATTACTATTTATATTTCATTATATATATATCATTGGTTATTATTAGTTTTCATCACAATTCATAACTCAAATAAGATTTAACCCATAAAAAAAATGACACAAAATACATTACAAACTTTAATATATATTTCTTTGTTTGAAAGTTTTTTCCGAGTTTGTGTTTTCCGACCACAAATACTATTCTGGAATCTCGACAATAACATAATTATTTTTCTTTATAAATATTTTAAACTCATATGGAGTATGTTATAAGACTTTTTTTGTTTTCTACGCTATTTATTCTATGCATGTATGATGAATTTGGTTAAAACTCGTTGGAAACTCGATAAAAGTTCGGCTCGATCGGTCAAAGCTCATCAAAGCTCGGTTTGAGAGAGCTCGGCTCGAGATATTAACGAGCCAATGCCGAGCCTACCTAGGGTTCGGCTCGACTCGGTTTGTTTACACCCCTAGTCATGTTAGAAATTGTCACCTCTACTTGGAAGTAAGAGAATGCAATTTTTGACATGAAAAACATGATTTATGCCATATGATACGATATTATTTTTGTTTCATTCATATTATATGTAATTGTATCTAATATATAGATGATATAATACGATTATTCCAATTGTCACTTCTCACTTCATACTTTGTTCAGCATTGAAGTTTCTCTACATATTAGTTCAGAGCATCTCCAACCCTCACCAACCAAATTTCTATACCAAAATGGCATAGAATTAAAAAATCAACCAATTTTGGTTGATTTTGGTTTCCACCAAAATTTATTTTGATGGAAATCAATATTTTAATATAAATATATTTATTTATTATTTTAATTTAAATCATATTTTATAAATTATTTAATTTAAATAAATATTATTTAAATGTTTTTTTCTTTTTATATTTCATAGTTAAATATATTATTAATGATTTAAAATTAAATAGCACTGTTTTTTTATTTTTTAATTAATTTTCGAATTAATTTTTTTATTATAGATTATTGATGATAATAATAATATATGTAAAAAATAATAAAATATTAATAAAAGTGTTACGTAAAATGGAATAAAATGGAGAGTATTATTTTTAGTGTAATAAATGGTGTAGTGGGTTGGAGAAAAAATAAGATTTGATGTTCAAAAAATAGAAAATGGAGATGGAGATAGCGTAATGGGTTGGAGATGGCCTTACTCATAGTTAGAGTCAGGAATAGATGTATGGGGAGAATCTCCGTTCCTGTGAATATATAGGGATGGCAACGGGTACTCTACCTGCGAGTACCCGGCACTACCCGATTCTAATGAGACTACTCGTACCCTGTATAAAAGGGTATGAGACGAGTATGAGATCAAAACCATGATGGGACATGTATGTGAAGACCCCCCAGGGTACCCGGTATCCGTCATAACATTTTTATATATTAAAAAACTATTGTGGTTTAGATGTAAGATGTGAGATTTGAACACCAACCTTTTGTTCTTCGACCATTAAGTGATACCACTAAACTATTTTATTTTTATTGATTATGGTTCAATTTTTAGATGGATGGTTTATTAAATTTATACTTTTTTAAATTTTGTAATATTTTTTGTTTTATTTATTGATTCTTAACGGGTAAGGGTATCCGTGGATATTTGTGAATTAAATGAGACGGGTATGGAATGCAAAACATATACCCGTTAGGGTAATTGGAAGAGTACAGGTAATTAAAAAATAAACGGGTAAGAATTTGGGATTGACATTACCCGCGGATATCCTACCCGTTGCCATCCTATCCATATATGAATTAGAGAGAATTTTCGCATGGACTCTCCGTGGGAGTTTGGGGGGTTTTTTGCTAGTTTTTGTTTTAAATGTTAATGAAATTAAACTTATACATTGAATTAATAATAATTAAATTGGTAAAAAATAATTATAATAATTTAACATTGAATTATTTATAAATAATATATTTTAATTGAATTATTTATAAATAATATATTTTAATTGAATTATTTATAAATAATATATTTTAATTTTTTAATTAATATTGTAATTAAATTTATTATAGATAAAAATTAATATTAATATATATAATCTTATTAATAATTACGAGTGTTTTATTTTCATACAAATATAGATTCTCACGGTGTAGGAGGACATTTCTTGTTCTTGTCCAACTTCAAAAATAAAAATTCTCCGAGGATTTCTTATTCCTATTCCTATCGGGTAAATGCTTGCGAGAGCAAGAAATTCCAATCCTATCCATAAACCACCCTAAGACTGAGTATGAATTTTGAAAATATTGAAATGAAAAAAAATCCAGAAACAAATTGAACCCTTGACTTTTTTTATAAAACCGAATCGAACTGTAACGTTGATTTACATTACGTATAATTCTCAAGATTTTCAAATTCTCACTATTAGAGATTCTTGAACCATACAGAATGTCTGAATAAAAACATTCAGAAACGGATAGAACTGTTAGGACCAAACCGAATTATACCGTTTACTCTCAGTAAGTATGTTCTCTCATTAAGTATGTTCGGGAGATTTTCAAATCCCGATTTGGACCGAACCGATCTCACCCCAACTCCACCCAACCCACACACTACCCTATCCAATATCAACCCTATTCTATTTCCAATCAGAGATAAATTACACTCATGGTCACTAAACTTTATCCATTTTAATATTATAGCCACTGAACTTCAATTCTTAACGATATGATTTACACTTTTTAACATCGGTAGCCATTCAAAACCTCAAAACGACTGTTGACAGCCTCAAAATAAAAAATTCGAAAAGTTAATGATATTACAATAAACTTTAATTCTTGAAATTTTTTGTTTTGAGGTTATTCAGATGTTGTTTGGTTATGAATAAGAGTGAATTTTTAAAGAGACAAAGCTCCAAAAAATGTGATTTTGAAAAATAAAAAATATGGTTTCATGGTAAATATCATTCTGAACAACTTTAATTTTTGAATATTTTCACTTTGATGTTGTTAACGGTCATTTTGAGGAGTTAGTCAAAGTTGAATGGACACCAATGTTAAAAAAATATAAAGTTCAGTGACCATATCATTAAGAATTGAAGTTCAGTGGCCACAATATTAAAAATATGTAAAGTTCATTGGCCATGGGTGTAATTTACCCATAGACAGATAAAATCCTCATAATTTCAGACCAAATTCTCAGTATTATATTTAATTTTATTATCACATCACTTCCAAATTCACGGGAGAGATGATGAAGGCATCATCAATATCTTCATTGTATAGTGCTAACCCATATATAAATTTACAATCTTACCACAAAACTTCCATAAATTTTCAATTTCTAAAACCCCCAATTCAATTTCAAACCTACCCACCACTTGTCAAAAACTTCACTTTCCCCAATTCCAAACCCCAAACCAGTTTTCAGTCTCTGGTGCTCAGAGCATCAGCAATGGCGTCTTCAACGTCCGAGAGCAAGCCATTCTCCGTTCTTTTTGTGTGTTTAGGTAACATTTGTAGAAGTCCTGCTGCTGAGGGTGTTTTTACAGACATTGTAAAGAAGAGAGGTCTCGATTCGAAATTCAAAATTGATTCTGCTGGCACCATTAATTACCATGAGGTATGAAATTCATTTTGTGCATTTGATTGTTTTTGAATGATTGTGATTGATTTTGTTTTTTTTTGTTGATTATGATTATGAAAGGGAAATCCAGCAGACTCGAGAATGAGAGCTGCCTCGAAGAAGCGTGGGATTGAGATTACATCCATATCTAGGCCGATACGAGCTTCTGATTTTAGGGATTTTGATTTTATTCTTGCTATGGACAAGCAAAATAGAGGTGAGTAACCATGACTTTTGCGGGGGTTTGGTATTTTATTGGGATAGAGATAAAAATATGATAATCGATAATTATTATTCAATCTTTGCTACGTGTGGTATGTGGTACAGGGATAGGATAAAACAATACATTTTACTGTTTTAACCTTATTTAAACTACATAACATTAATTTGAGGGATAAGATGGACTTTTCCATTCTATTAAAATCGTTTGAGCTTATCTCACCTCTTTATACCACCCCTTTTAGGTATAGGATTTGAGGGATAAGAGCTTATGCCTCATCTATCTTACTCTTCTATCTTCCAAACAAACACGGCATAACATATCTCGTGTTTTTTATAGTCAACTTTCACCTAAAACAAATGACACGACATGTGGTTGCCACCTACATGATATGTGGTTGCCACCTAGCTAGCTGAAATGACACGTATTAGCCAGCTAGGTGGCAACCACGTGTTGTTTTGTTCAGTGCGGAAAGTTAACTATGTGGCAAATTATTAGAAGCATCCGGTTCTCCATGTCAAATGGAGGACTTCCATACATATTTTGACACGTGTAATATGGACCCACGTATATTACAAGAGGTCCTACTATTTTAATTATTATGTAGGGTCACAATACACATCCAAATGTGAATTCGGGGTCCTCTACGTTCTTGACAGCCCATCTTTGTCTCAGTAGAGTCTTTCAGTGGCATGTTTCGGTCCTCTTCCCCATTATTTAGAAAAAGTGGGCCACCGGTTCAGGTACAAGTCCGAGTGACATGAAAGACCCGGTGCTTAATATAAGAACTCTAACTATGTTTGTGTCTTTTTACTCTTCAAGTCCACAGAGTGAATTTATTAGGATAAAATTCTAAGTTTGAATGATTTTAAAACACCATAAAAGTTCAATAACCAACTGTACATTTAACCATGTAACTCCTTGATGATGGCATTTTTAATTAGTTGTATTGGTTAGCTACGGTTTTGATCACATGGACCTTAATGATCATATAGTATTTGGTCATTCACCGTTAGATTTAGACTTATTAGAATCCTAGGGTAGAGATTCAAATCATCCTAAGGCTTAGATTTAATAATCCTAGATCTAATTTGATCATTAAGGGAACATTACTGTGGTTACCTATGCTTAAGATTAGAGTTGACACAAATTTCGGAGATTCTTGAACCGGATTGTCAAGTTAAATAAAAAGATCTAAAATTAGATTGAATTGTCAACTTTTTCTTTAGGATCAAACTGAATTCTACCATATGCTTAGACTAGGACTAAGTACGGATGATAGAGATTCTTGAACCATACCAAATACCAAAAGATATATAATTTAGATTGAAGCGTTGTTTTTTGGCCTAATACATCTCCAACCCTCTAAGTTGTCATAAATCTTTAACTAACCCCTGAACTTCAAAACGTTACAACTAACTCTCTCAACTTGTTTATTTGGAACAAATAACCTCTCAAATTCCATGTGGCAGCGTGCGATAGTAGGGGATTAATTGTAGCGTTTTGAAGTTCCAATCACGTGCTGCCAAATTGTCCCGTTAACTTCCATTGGTTACAACTCTGGAAGTTTGTTAATCTCCAGACAAGAACCAAAATGAAATCTATAGGTCCGAAAGAACCGAACCTTTTGTATGTATTTTTATATGCCTGAAAGTATCATTTGGCCTCCGACCGATAAAGAATATTTGTGTTTAGCTCCTGACCTATTATTTTGCGACGTGGCCCTGATGTATAGCAATGATATTTAGTCCAATTTAGATGAAAATTAGTGTGTATGCAAGAAGACCCATCAAACTGCGGGTGAGATGTTTGCTAATGGATTTTATTTTTTTTTTGTTGTCGTGTGACCAAGAGGTCACGGGTTCGAGTCTTAGGAGCGGCCTCTTGCCAAATAAATTGGCAGGGGAAGGCTTGCCCCTAGTACACCCTTGTAGTGGGACCCCTCCCCGGACCCTCGCTCAGCGGGGATGCGTAGTGCGACCGGGCCGCCTTTTTTTTTTTTACTCAATTTGTAAAAAAGTCACGGGTTCGAGTCTTAGGAGCGGCCTCTTGCCAAATAAATTGACAGGGGAAGGCTTGTCCCAGTACACCCTTGTGATGGGACCCCTCCCCGTAGCGGGGACGCGTAGTGCACCGGGCCGCCCTTTACTCAATTTGTAAAATCCCCACTCTAATACAGTTCCGGAAATTTTCTAAACTCTGGAGTGAACCGAACCGACCTCACCCCCACATAAGAACTTATGTTAATTCTATTCTGTTGCAATGGTGTTAATTTATATGTGAATGTTAATGTTGTATGCAGAGGATATACTGGAGGCCTTTAACAGGTGGAAATTTAGAGAAGAACTGCCTGAAGATGCACACAAGAAGGTAGGAATATTAAGAATCAATAGTGTGAATTTAGTGGTTTCTTTTCCGGGTTGAATCTAACGCAGCAACGTCAAAATGGGTTGTCGTGTCGTAATGGTGTTATATGATTATATATTCCTCATAATTATATATGATATAAATGCATAAAAAATTGATGATTGTGTTAAACCTATGAAGCACCGACTCGAGTGCGGACACGGATGCGGACATGGCAAACGACATTTTTAGAAAATATGAGACACGGGTGTGGCGGGACACGGCAAATTCTATATAATTATTTATATATATTAGATATAAAATATATAAAAAAAAATTGCTAAATCACAAAACAAATCGAAGAAGGAAAAGAAATAAGCTCTAAGCGTTTATAATCGCGATATACAGGTGAGAATTAGATGTAGTTTAGGTTTTTTTTTGTCAAATTTGTAATTGAACCATAGGTTTTAAAAGATTTTAAAAAAACCCTAAATTTTACATATTTTCACCATTAGCTGAGTCCCCGCCGTGTCCCCCCGAGTCCCTACCGTGTCCCATCCGTGTCCCATGTCACCGCCGAGTCCCGCCGTGTCCCCGGCGAGTCCCCGAGTCCGGCGAGTCCGACACGGCCATGGCGACCCCGGTAGGGATGGCAACGGGTACTGTATCCGCGGGTACCCGGCACTACCCGACCCTAATGGGACTACCCGTACCCTGTATAAAAGGGTATGGGATCAAAATCATTACCCGTTAGGGTAATGGGACGGGTATGGGAATACCCCCCAGGGTACCCGGTACCCGTTACCCGTTATAAATCTTTTATATATGAAAAAATATTATTGTTTCTTGTATGTAAAATGTGAGATTTGTACCCCAACCTTTTATTGTTCAACCGTTAAATGATAGAACTAAGTTACTTTATTCTTATTTATTAAGGTTTAATTTATTCAATCTTTAGATCTATGATTTATTAAATTTGTACTTTGTTAAATTTGTAATATTTTTTTGTTTTATTTATTGATTCTTAACGGGTAAGGGTACCCGTGAATTAAATGGGACGGGTATGGGCTGCAAAAAGTATACCCGTTAGGGTAATGGGACGGGTACGGGTAATTAAAAAATAAAAGGGTAAAGGTTTGGGATTGGCACTACCCGCGGGTACCCTACCCGTTGCCATCCCTAGACCCCGGGGAAGAGTCCGTGCTTCATAGTGTTAAACGGATGGTGTCAGGCGAATTATGTCCGTAAATCGTGTTGTCGTGCCAGAATTTTACAGCCTTATTCTAATATATGTGTTATTTATGCAGGTTAAACTAATGTGTTCTTATTGCAAGAAACATGATGAGACTGAAGTCCCAGATCCTTACTACGGTGGATCTCAGGGTTTTGAGAAGGTAATTTTTCTTTTTATGTGCATTCAAGTTTAGAGGGCGAGCCTTAACACAACGGTAATACGTTATCGTCGTATGATCGAGAAGTTATGAGTTCGAGTTTTAGCAGCGGTCTCTTACAAAAAAAATTAGCAAGGGAAGGCTTGCCCCCAATATACCTTTGTGGTGGGACCCCTCCCCGAACCCTCGCTTAGCAGGGACGCGTAGTGTACCGGGCCGCCCTTATGTACATTCAAGTTTAAATGAAAAAGAAGAATTCATGCTGTTCATAGTTGTTAAAAGCGCACCTAAAGCTTAAGGCGTATAAATGTGCGCCTAGTCGTGGTTATAACAGGCGTGTCTATTTGTTAGATTGGTTTTTTTTTTTTTAGGATTTTATGAGAGTTAGATATGTGTTTAATCTTTACAGTTGGATTAGACACATCTCGGGTCCAAAAAAAAGAAAAAAAAAAGAGACGGACTTGGAGAAACGTAGACACCACAACGGGTTAAAGAAGTAGAGAGAGTGATTGATGAATTTGGAGATTTTGATGAGAAGTAGCGATTAGTAAACTTAGGATTTACTATTTCGTTGAACACTTGAAACTTTAGAATATGGGGTTTATTCGGTAAATTACATTCATTGTCTCTCAACTTAGGTCGTACTTTCTTTATGTTCGCTTACCTTCAAAAGAAGAATGTATATTTTACGTAGTCATTAAAGACACACCTAAGGCACCAAGCGCACAATGCACTAGGCGGAGCACCTTAGCAAACGAAAGGTGGGCGTTGTCACTCAGGCGACCACCAAGGCGCGCCTAACCATAGTTAAAAAGGCGCGTCTATTTGTCACGTTTTTTTAGGGATTTTATGAGTTAGATTCATGTTTAATCTTTACATTTGGATTAGACATGTTTAGGGTTTAAAATAAACAAAAAAGAAAAGAAGACGACGGACTTGGAGAAACGTAAACACCACATCAGGAAAAAGAGAGAAAAAACGAGGTAACGTAAAAAGAAGAAAGAGAAAGACAATGACGAGAGTGATTGATGAATTTTGAGACTTTTGATATGAAGTAGCTATTAGTCAACTTAAGGTTGAAACTTTAGAACAGGGGTATTATTCGGTAAATTACATCTATCGTCCCTCAACTTAGGTCGTACTTTCTTTATGCCCATTTCCCTTCAAAACCGGACATAAAATCCATGAACTTTATCCTTTACTAACATAAAAGTCCCTTTTAAAAGTAAACAACCTCAAATGATCAATGCCGATCTCAAAATGGAAAAGTCCAAGAATTAAGGTTGTTTTAAAACCACACTAACCACCATTCGATTTTCCAAATCACCATTTTCGGACCATTCTCTCTCTAAACATCCATTTTATATCCCTCCTAACCAAACAACACCAAACAACCTCAAAACTCAAAAGTTCAAGAATTAAAGTTGCTTTAAGATATCATTTCATCAACTTTACGATGAAGAGTTATTTACTATTTGAAAGGTCAAAGGTTAAGAAACTTTTATGTTAGTAAAGGAAAAAGATTACCTACGGGGTTGTAGCTCAGTTGGCACTGCAGACTTAGTTTGTAGGAAGAGATCTAGGTTCCATTCCCACTAAATAAATGGTAAAATTTAGGGACTTATATGTCTAGTTTTAAAGGTAAAAGTCCATAAATAAAGTAAAACCTAAGTTGAGGGTAATATGTATAATTAAAAATATTTTCATGATTCAATATGGGATAAGGTGTAAAAATATCCCTAACTTTGACATCAAGAGCAATTTTTACGTATAATGTTGGCAGTCAAGAGCAATTTTATCCAATGTTGATAAGTTTGGTTAATTTCAGATATCATTGTAAATAATGATGTTTTGCTACTTATTCTGCTGCACCAGTTACATATCGGTTAGTTAAAAAAAAGATTTCATATTTTCTGTTATTTAATAATAGAATTGGATTTTAATATTTAGGTTAATTAATTTTGACAAAACACACTGTTTAGTCCTTGTATTTTCAAAAACACATGGTAAGGTCCCTAAACTTTTTCTCAGTGAACTGTTTAGTCCTTCTGTCCTTTTGTTAGATTTTTTACCGTTTATGACTTCGGAAATGACTAAATTACCCTTTACTATTTACCTTCAAACTTCAGAAGAGGAAATCCAATTTAGGAGAAGAAGCTATTTGTATGGAGAACAAGAAAAAGAACACAACCAATGCTTACGAATTTGAACGATTAAGAAGAAAATCAAGAAGAAGAACACTCAAAGTTGATTTCAGATGCATTAGAGTTTAAAGAAAAGGAAAATAAAGAAAAAGAAGAACGTAAATCCAAATTGACTAATAGAATCTTCATGAGAGTCTAACGGCAGGGGCTAAACAGTTCACCGAGAAAAACGTTAGAGACTTTATCGTGTGTTTTTTAAAATACAGGGACTAAACAGTGTGTTTTGTCAAAATATAGGGACTAATAAATTAATTACCTTAATATTTATAAATTCGGTGAAATATTTTGAAATTTTTTGTCCAAATCGTACTAAGACTTAAAAAAAAATTTCAAGTCTAATCATATGTTTATGATCTGTTACTAATGAGTGATAATATGACGCACATGTCAAGTGTAAGTGTAGATGACAGGCTTCATGACCGAGTATACAATTTAATGAATCATTTCTCAAATTGACAATGTTAAGGGCAAAATTGCTCTTAACTGCAACTTTAGGAGTAAAACCACTTCTGACTATAAACGTTAGAGGTATTTTTACACTTTATCCATGCATTTTTATTATTTTAGTGCGCTTTGCGTTACTCGGGCGTTCGTTCCCTCACGCCTTAGTTCGCCTTTCGGGTTTAATAACTATGATAATTAATCATATTATAAATTATCTTTATCACAGGTTCTGGATATACTTGAAGATGCTTGTGCATCATTATTGGACAGCATTGCAGCAGAGAACAGTTACATTCAAAGTTCATAACTTCCTGCATTCTGCCTTTTCTTTTTCACATTTTGTGTAAATGATATAAACAGATTGCATTGCATAATACACTGCCCAGATCGTTACGCGTTTCGTGCGGGTCGAAACTTACATGACAAGGAATTTCCCTACCTTAGAACCGTTATGGTTACAGCCGCCGCAGCCCGTTTTGTTGAAGATGTTTGATAGTCTCATTACCAATGTTTAGGGTAAATACATAATTAGTCACTAAACTTACATGGTTGTCTCAAAATAGTCACTCAATTTCAATTTGTCTCAATAAAATCACTTAATTTTGAGTTTTGTCTCAATTAGGTCATTCTATCGAACTCAGTGATTAAAAGACATCGAAATAATTACATGGGTGACACGTCAGACTGAGTTAACTTAGATCTCTGACCGAAACGAAATGTGACAACCAGTTATTTTTGTGAAAAAAACTAAATTGTATTTGTTTTTCATAACTCCGCCTGTGAGGGTCACTTGGTGGCCTTTACAGCCGGTCCCAAGCCCGGACAAAGGAGGAGGGTTGCGGTAGGTTTGTGGCGGCCAGCGTAAAACTTAGCCACATCTTATGACATGAACCATAATATAAATACCGTTGGGGCGTTCCCTACTCAGCGACGCGCTGCACTTCCTAGACCCGGGTGTAGTGATAAATGTGCAAGGGTTGCTAGGTCGTCGCCCCGAAGCGGCGCGCCACCCCAGGACCCGGGGGTGGTGTCAAATATGCAAGGGTTGCGGGTAAATAAGCTAGTCCACGGTAATGGTAGGGGTAGGGGTAAGGGTAGTAGGTTACGCTTTGGGACATGGAACATAGGTTCTTTGACAGGAAGATTAGCTGAAATTGTAGATGTTATGAAGAGGAGGAGAATAAATATATTATGCCTACAAGAAACCAAGTGGGTTGGAGCCAAGGCTAGAGAGATAGCTCCTTGGGGTTATAAGCTTTGGTACTCAGGAAAGGATAAGGGTAGAAATGGAGTAGGTATTCTTATTGATAGGGAGTATATTGATGAGGTAGTAGCGGTGTCTAGGAAGAGCGATAGAATTATGAGTGTTAAGCTAGTGATAGGGGATGAGGTTGTGAATGTCATTAGTGCATATGCGCCACAAATAGGATTAGATGTGTCTATAAGACAAGCTTTTTGGGATGACTTAGAGGAAGTGGTGCAACAGGTTCCTAGGGATGAAAAAATGGTACTAGGGGGTGATCTCAATGGACACGTGGGTTCTAGGCGAGATGGGTTTGAGAGTGTTCATGGAGGGTATGGCTTTGGAGATAAGAATGAAGCAGGAAATGATATTTTGGAATTCGCATCAGCCTATGACTTGAGTATCATGAACACATGGTTTATGAAGAGAACATCCCACTTAGTGACTTATCGGAGTGGCGGTAATGCGAGCCAAATTGACTTCTTCTTAGTAAGGAGTGCTTGGAGAAAGAGTTATATTGATTGTAAGGTGATCCCTGGTGAGAGTACGACAACCCAACATAGAGTAGTGGTGCTAGATTTTCGAAGTAGGAAATGTATAAGAAAACAAACACCTCAAGTAGAGACTAAGATTAAGTGGTGGAAATTGCAAGGGGAGAATCAACAAAAATTTGTGGATGAGATGACCAAAAAAGATATTTGGACTTGCAATATGGATTCAGATATAGATTCGATATGGAATAAGATGGAGCATAGTATAAGGGAAGTAGCGAAGGAAGTTCTAGGGGAATCTAAAGGTAGCATGCCACCGGGTAAGGACACATCTTGGTGGACAGAAGAAGTACGACAAGCAGTAAAGAGTAAGAGAGAATCCTATAAACTATTGGGGAAATGTAGGAGTGACGAGAACTACGAAAAATACAAAGAGGCTAAAAGGGAAGTAAAGAAGGTCATACGAGATGCTAGAGCAAAGGTGAATCGGGATCTGTATACAAGATTGGATACGAAAGAAGGGGAAAGAGACATATATAGAATTGCTCGGATGAGAGATAGGAAGACGCGAGATCTCGGAAAAGTTAAATGTGTGAAGGATGTGGACCAGAAAGTCCTAGTTGGAGATAAGGATATCAAGGAACGATGGAGGTCCTATTTTGATGACTTATTTAATGGAGATCGCCAACAAGATGTTGGAGATATAAGTATCCATCACGATATGATAAATCATGAATGCCTGCGGAGAATTCAAAAGGGTGAAGTCAAAATGACATTAAGTAAGATGAAGTTGAAGAAAGCAGTAGGACCTGATGGCATCCCTATTGAGATTTGGAGATGTTTGGGAGAAAGAGGAATCGAATGGTTGACGACGTTCTTCAACAAAATTTGGAGAAACAATAAGATGCCATCAGAATGGAGGAAAAGTACCTTAATCCCTTTGTATAAGAACAAAGGCGATGTCCAAGATTGTGCCAACTATCGGGGAATCAAATTAATGAGTCACACTATGAAACTTTGGGAGCGAGTGATTGAACAAAGGCTAAGGAGGACGGTGAAGATCTCGGAAAACCAGTTTGGCTTTATGCCGGGAAGATCAACTATGGAAGCCATCCATCTAATGAGACAATTAATGGAGCACTATCGAAATAAGAAGAAAGACTTGCATATGGTTTTCATTGACTTGGAGAAAGCATATGATAAGGTACCAATGGAAGTACTTTGGTGGGTCTTGACAAGGAAAGGCATTTCGCGGAAATATATTGACATCATAAAGGACATGTATGAGGGAGTATGCACGAGTGTACGTACTAGTGTTGGGAAGACTGAAGAGTTTCCTATTACGATTGGAGTGCATCAAGGTTCCGCACTAAGCCCATTTCTTTTTGCCATCGTTATGGATGAACTAACAAGTTCACTTCAAGATGGTATACCATGGTGCATGCTGTTTGCAGATGATATTGTGTTGGTTGATGAGACGAAAGGAGTGGAGATGAAGTTGGAACTATGGAGGCAAACTCTAGAATCTAGAGGCTTTAAGTTGAGTCGAAGTAAGACAGAATATTTGGAGTGTAAGTTTAGCGGCCGTAGGAGTAGGGAGGTAGGGACAATCACCCTAGATGGGAGAGTTGTTCAGGCCTCGGATTGCTTCCGGTATTTAGGATCTATTATCCAAACGGATGGAGAAGTAGATGGAGATGTTGCTCATAGGATTAAAGCTGGTTGGTCGAAGTGGAAGAGTGCTACGGGTTTCCTTTGTGATCCCGGCATGCCTAATAGATTGAAGGGAAAATTCTACCGGACGGCAATTAGACCAGCATTGTTATATGGTACGGAGTGTTGGGCAGTGAAACACTGCCACATCCATAAGATGTCGGTGGCGGAGATGCGTATGTTGAGATGGATGTGTGGTCACACGAGAAAGGACCGGGTGCGTAATGAAATAATTAGGACAAAAGTAGGGGTCACATCTATTGAGAATAAAATGAGAGAAAACCGACTAAGGTGGTTTGGCCATGTGAGACGTAGAGCGCTTGATGCGCCGGTTAGGAGAACCGAAGAGTGGCAAAGGGATGTAGTGGTGAGGGGAAGGGGAAGACCTAAGCAAACTTGGAGGAGGGTGATCGAGAGTGATATGAGTTTATTGGGAATTGAGGAAAATATGGTAGTGGATAGGACGGAGTGGAGGGAGCGAATCTGTGTCGCTGACACGACTTGATTTTCACGGTTTTATATGATGGTTCATGTTAGCCGACCCCGAATCATTTCGGGACTAAGGCTTTGTTGTTGTTGTATTTGTTTTTCATAAAAATAACCGACATGTGATAGCCGGGTGGCACTTACGTGGATCTCATGTGTCGTTTTGGTCAGAGATCGGAGTTGACTCAAGCCGACGTGTCACCTATGTCATCATTGCGATGCTTTTTAATAACTGAAATCGTCGGAGGGACCTAATTGAGACAAAATTCAAAGTTGAGTGATTTTATTGAGACAAATTGAGTGACTTTTTTGAAACAGCCATATAAGTTCAATGACCATTGGTGCATTTAATCCCCAATGTTTATCCATTGAAACGGACCAGGCTGCAAAATTCGGATTGAATCTATTTAGATTATAAAAATTTGAAATTTATTAGAGTGATGTTTTATGAGCTTGAATCAGCAGTGGAATACTATGTTGCCCGGACCTGGATACGGATAAGGAAAATATCTTTTCTATAAAACATAAGACACAGAAATGTGGAGAAACGTGTAAATCTTAAAAATATTGGGCACACTTATAAATATTAAAAATATATTTTTATAATTGAAATTTTGTAATGTAACTAAAAACCTATAAAAGAAATTGAAACACGAAAAAGAGATTAGAAGTAATTATTTATCTCTAACGAACGATTCCCATTAGGAGGATTTGAGTTTACAAAACACTTAAATTTCAAAGAAAGAGATTAGAACGTGGAAAGAGATTTTGGTTTGTGATTCGTGAAGAAGTACCGGAGATTAGAACATATTTATAGAGATTGAAAAGTTTCAGAGTCGGTTCCTATTAAGAGTCGCATCTTTTCGTCTCTTTGCAATTGTTTTTTATTTTTGGACAAATTATTAGAAGCATCCGGTTCTCCATATCAAATGAAGGACTTTTCATACATTTTTTGACACGTGTAATATGGATTCACATATATTATAAGAGATCTCACTATTTTAATTGTTACGTGGGGTCACAATACATGTGTCCACATGTGAATTGGGGGTCCTCCGAGTGACATGGAAGACCGGATGCTTAATATAAGAACTCCTGTTTTTATCTCTTCAAGGAAACTGCATTGTGTTTTTGTCTCAGAAACGCATTCCCATATGAAATCGCATATCCAAGTTTCCAATATTATAGATCGGCCTCGAAACGTATTGCACCCATTCTTGCCATTTCTGTATCAGAAACGAGTCGGAAACATGAAAAGCATGTAAGTTCATGTTTACGTGCTTCATAGGTGGGGTAAATTATACCTATAACCTTGAACTTTGCACTTTCTTTCATTATGGACTCTAAACTTCAAAATTGAATATTACCATTGATCAATATGACCGCTTCAATAACATGTAACTCTCTACTGTAGATTTGATGAAAACGATATTTTAAACAACTTTAATTTTTAAACTTTTTGTTTTTGAGATTATGTAGGTGTTGTTTGATTAGGAGAGAGAAAATGGTTGTTTTAGAGAGAGAAATATAAAAAAATAGTAATTTAAAAAATTGAAAATAGTGGTTTTAAACAACTTTAATTCTTGGATTTTGTCATTTTGAGGTCGTCATCAGTTATTTTGATTTGGTCAATGGTAAAATGGGTAATTATGTTAGTAAAGTGTAAAATTCATAAGCCAATATTCGATTTTAAAATTCAGTGACCATGATCAGAGTAAGTATAAGTGTAAATTACCCATCAGTATTGAGAATTAAATAAGAATCTGTTTGGTTCAATTGTTCATATCTACTGTTTGTTGTTGTCAGCGATTTACTGTTAGCTGGTAAAAGTTAATTGATTTTCCTTCTAAATTAACTAACAGTTGTTTCTCAATTCTAACCGAACACCCTTCTTCTAGTTAGAATGAAAATCCGAAAAACAAGAGAATCAAATAGACATTAATCAAATAATTTTGGATTATAATTACATTCTTAGATTGAATATTTCCAGTGTTTGGTTACCTGCTTGTCACCTTCTGTTTGCACTTTTACTTTAAAAATTGAGAGCTTCAGGGGTTTGGTTAGACACCTCATGTGGTTGCCTTTTATAGCTGAAAAGTAATTTTTTTACAAAAGCAGGGAATTCCTACTTTTTGGAAAAGCAATGTTTTTCAAAAACAAACTATAACAGCAAACAACAGTAAAGACGAATTGCTTAATACGATTTTTTTTTTAGTGTATTTATATTATATATAATCGAATAGAATATATAAACAATATAATGTGACGTAGCAACTCGAATGGCCCGATACTTTACTTAAATTGCAAGCTATCTTTTGGCATTTCAGAACGCTCTTTTAACCAATCTAACATGGTCCACACCAACCCGGTCCATACAACTACACGTAGATAGGCTAACCCATCAAACATCCTATAGAATAATGTTTCAAATTTGCCTTTGTCATTTTTAGGGAAATACAGATTTACTCCTAACATATAAAATGATACAGATTTATACTATTTCTTACAATAGAGAAAAATTTGCTCTAGTAACCTCTTAAAAGGACAAAATGGTCCTTACTTTCTATAACCAAATTTTTTTTTTATGGAACTCTAAAAGTAATATACCCAACAAATGAATTAATATCACATGTATACATCAATCATCTCCCATGCAGTGATATACAAAACATTTCATTGCTCAGATATATTACCTTTGAAGTACTGTAAAATTTATCGTCCATAACCAGGGGCGGATGTAGGGGGGTAAAAGGGGCCATTTGCCCCCCCCCCCCCCTTCATCCCATTAAAAAAAAAAAATTAGTACAAAAATAAGGGTTAAAGTGCAAAAATACCCTCTAATGTTTTGGGTCAGGAGCAATTTTATCCATAACGTCTAAAATGGCACAATTTTATCCCTAATGTTGGAAGCCAAGAGCAATTTTACCCCTAACGTTGATAAATTGGGTCAATTTGAGAAATAATTCATCAAACTGTCTTCTCGGTCATGAATAATAGTGTCTGAAATTGATCCAATTTGTCAACGTTAGGAGTAAAATTGGTGCAAAACAAAATTGATATGCAATTGGTGCAAAATAAAGAAAAAAGACTGTATTTTATAATAGTATCTGAAATTGATCCAATTTATCAACGTTAGGGATAAAATTGCTCTTGGCTACAAACATTAGGGGTAAAATTGCACAATTTTAGATGTTAAGGGTAAAATTGCACCTGACCCAAAACGTTAGGGATATTTGATGCGTAACAACCCGAGAATCCCGGAAATAGATGATTACGAGTCGGAAACATTATAATTTACGTTTTTTTTATTATCAAAAACACTCATGAAAATAATGCATGACAACTGAACGATTTTGCATTTTTCGTCACCAAAAATTGAACAATTTTGCATTTTTTGTCATAAAAAATTGAACAATTTTACATTTTTTGTCTAAATTTTTTTTTACGTAGAATTCCCCCTTCCCTCAAATCCTGGATTCGCCACTGTCCATAACCTACAAATACAGAAAGCTACTCTTTCGACCAATGAATCAATGTCACATGTATACATTTTTTACTCCAACTATCTCTCATATAATGGTTTCATTGGTCGAATGTATTTCTCCTGAAATACCATAAATCTCTCATCCATAACTCCATTGTTCACTCGTCTCATCCTCTTTATCTCTTTACTTTGTCTATAATCTCTATTCACATGTAACAAACTTTATCGTCGAAGTTTACACAAAACTGTCCCCAACACAGATTCCATATGATATGCAGGACTGGCCATGGACATAAGCAGGAGTGCGGCTGCCCTAGACCCAAGGTTAAAAAGGATCCATTTTTTTTTAATATATATAGTTCAAGTTTTCGAAGCGGCCTCTTATAAAAAAAATTAGCAGAGGAAGACTTACCCTTAATACTTCCTTATGATGGAACCCCTCCCCGGATAGCGGGAACGCGTATTTCACTGGACCGCCCTTTATATATTGTAAATTTTAGTTATAATACATATTTAGACCTAAAAAAGACCAAATAATATGCTATTTTAGATCTAAAATGGATCCAAATTTCCATTTTAAACTTGTAAGTACATTTTTCTTTTTATTATTAAAAACCCCTTATCTCTTATTTCGCCTAACGCTCATAAAATATCAGTACGGCCTCGATGATACGCCTAACAATCAATTTTTCAGTTAACTTTCTCACAACTATATCATTTTCTACTTACAAAATGGTGTTGTAATGTGTTACATACAAATAACATTCTCAGCTGCACAAATATTACAAAACATATTTCATTTGAAGCTCTATTGAATCTCCTGTAGTTTTGTAGACTGAGAAAGATCATATTATGAAGGGCTGTTTAGTTCCTATCCTACCGCCGCGTTTCCTCCTCGGATTGGCATTGATGATGCAAGAAAATGTGTTTTGAAGCTCTGAATCCTCTTCGTTTACGAGTATCTTTGCCGCGGTCGGGTCTCGAAGGAGAAGCTTTGCCACGAGATAACCAGCGATTGACCATGTTTGATATAACCGAGCCTGTTTTCCGATAAACCTTGCTTTCTGTGTATCGTAATATTCTGGCCATTTGTCTCTTGATATGCGTCCTCGCCCATTAGCAAAACCAAGGACTTTTAGGTTGATACTATCCATTTCACCATTAATGACCTTAAAATAGAAACTTTCAAGAATTGATGATGCTTTAAGCAACTTTAATTCTTCGACTTTTTAGTTTTGAGGTAAGAAAGAGAGTTAATTTCTAGAGAAATTTGTTTTTGAAAATGACGATTTTGAAAAATCGAATACGTGGTTCTATGGTAAGTGTGTTGCTAAACAAATTTAATTTTGGGAGTTCTCCATTTTGAGGTCATCAACTGTCAAACTGCGCGAGAACCTTAATCCTCTTTTTGCAACAAAAAAAAAAAAAAAAAAAGACAGTCACCCACCTAAGGTAAAATAAATCTGATTCCAAAAGTAAATTTATATCATTTCGTACGTTAGAAAAAAATTACTTTCTAAAAAAAAGACACATCCTATCTAGTAACCGCCTAAAAAGGAAAAATAGTAGTCCGCACCCTACAAGTACAGAAAACTTCTCTCCGAATCGTGCAAAGTTTTTCACTCGTTTCATCCTCTTTATCACTTTACTTTCTCTCTTTAAAGTCTCTATTCATATGTAACAAACTTTATCATTTAAGTTTACGCACGGAACGCAGATTCAACAACCAGAAAAACTTATGACAGTCAAATAACTGTCAAACCAACCCATTCAGATTTTCCCTTACAGGTAAAATAAATCTACTTGGAACCGTTAGAGTTAAATTTATACCATTTTATACGTTAGGAAAAATTTGCACTTTCTAAAAAAAAGACAAATTTAAACCGTTATCACAACATCCCATCTAATAACCGCCTAAAAGGGCAAAATAGTAGTCCGTACCCTACAAATACATAAAACCTCTCCCTGAACTCTCCGAATAGTACAAAGTTTTTCACTCGTCTCATCCTCTTTATCTCTTTACTTTCTCTTTCTAAAATCTCTATTCATATGTAACGAACTTTATCATCGAAGTTTACGTTCAACAACCAGAACAATCACCTTACCACGGTACTCTATCACAATCGATATGATACGCCTAACAATCAATTTTCTAGTTAACTTTCTCACAACTATATCATTTTCTACTTACAAAATGGTGTTGTAATGTGTTACATACAAATAACATTCTCAGCTGCACAAATATTACAAAACACATTTCATTTCAAGCTCTATTGAATCTCATGTAGTTTTATAGGCTGAGAAAGATCATATTATGAAGGGCTGTTTAGTTCCTATCCTACCCCCGCGTTTCCTCCTCGGATTGGCATTGATGATGCAAGAGAATGTGTTTTGAAGCTCTGAATCCTCTTCGTTTACGAGTATCTTTGCCGCGGTCGGGTCTCGAAGGAGAAGCTTTGCCACGAGATAACCAGCGATTGACCATGTTTGATATAGCCGAGCTTGTTTTCCGATAAACCTTGCTTTCTGCGTATCGTAATATTCTGGCCATTTGTCTCTTGATATGCGCTTCTCAGCAAGCTTCACAGCTTTTTCTGCAATTTCTGGTCTGTTCATCCTTATACATGCCACAGTGAGCTGAAAAAGAGAAATTTGTGAAGAAGGGCCAACAAAGCGGCTAATTGTACCGACAAGATCTCAGTTTGAGATTAGTTTCACAAAGATTACTGAACTTCATTTTCGATAAAATCACTGAACTTCATATTTGATTTCAACTATGTTGCAGGAAAACTTGTCCGTTCTTTTCTTGTTTCCATTATCGTTTCCTAGCTAATTTTGCTTAGAAATAACGTTTCACAGTAACCGTTTCCGTTTCGTTTCCCATTTCAGTTTCCATGCATCATAGGATTTCAATAGTCAATCTGGCCAATTTGAGTATAAATGTCGCCAGAATGTTGACGAAGCACTTAAGACAATTGAAACTAAGCGCCACGTAGGGATGTGGTTTCTTTTGTGTGGCTTAAGATATGCCACATGGCACATACGCGACGGCCATAAAAGTCAGACTTGTCCAGTAATGAAGCTTAAGAGTCAATTATCTTTGGTGTCACGTCAACATTCTACCGAGTTTTTGTACACTAATTTGCCAAAATGACTTGATTAAAATCAAATATGAAGTTCAATAATTTTATTGAAAGAAAATGAAATTTAGTGACCTTTGAGAAACGGACTCCAAACTTCAATACCAATAAGCGCATTTTACCCCAACA
The DNA here is from genome assembly GCF_963576675.1 of Euphorbia lathyris. Classification (NCBI taxonomy): domain Eukaryota; kingdom Viridiplantae; phylum Streptophyta; class Magnoliopsida; order Malpighiales; family Euphorbiaceae; genus Euphorbia; species Euphorbia lathyris. The sequence continues at coordinate 12,053,312 of NC_088912.1, forward strand.
AAAAGTGTATAGTGCATACAATCTCCCCGAAAACAATTTCTTTTTGTCTAATATGGCTATAAGAAAATTATAGAAAAAACTTATGCCGAACTGTAAAAGAATGCCGAACTGGATTTCGTTTGATGTACACAACTACCTTTTCTGGTAACAAAGGGATTAATGCATGGGCTTAATCAACAAAAATAAAAAAGATCAAGGATCTAAAAATGTTTTTTTTTTCTCTCTCCAACGATGTATTATAAGGATGCAATACATATATAACAGTTTGTGAAGAGTCAACAGAAAGTGTTGCACGGAGACGGACATAGATACAGAAATGGACACGGAACAGACACAGGTAAACATTATTTCTAAAACATAAACTTCATAACATAGCCTTCAAATAAAATCGGACACGGACACAGGCACGGAATGTAAAAATAAGGAGCATCCGTGCAACATAAGGTCCAATTTGTTATTTAATCCCTCAATTTCAGTTTTGGTATTTGGTCCTTTTTAACTTTTTAAAGTAGAAACGGACACAGACACGAAAGGTAGAAACGCTACTTTTTAACTTTTTTTTTTTTTTTTTGCAAAATTTGGCTCTTGACCATACACTTTCAACAGCATGTACAATAACACATTGCTAAAAATATCGTTTGTCAATAGTCAAATTTTGAGAAAAATCAAAATACGAGGATCAAATGTGCCAAAATCGAAGTATAGAGGCCAAACTGACAAATTGTGTCAAATTCAAGGGATAAAGTTTATATTTTGCCCAAAAATAATTTTTTTTAAAGCTTTCATGTATAATGTTGTACGGACACTCTCTTTAGTAGAGTTTCTGCATTTCGTGCTTGTGTCCATGTAGGTATCCGTATCCGTTGACGGGGATAAGGTGCAAAAATAACCTTAACGTTGATCGTCGGGAGTAATTTCTCCTTTAACATCTAAAATGGTGCAATTTTACACTTAACACATTATAAAATACAGATATTTTTGTTCTTTATTCCGTATCAGTTGGTTCTAAAAAAAAAATTCACATTTTTTGTGATTTAATAATAGAATTGAAGATTAATATTTTTAAATTAGACAAAATATTTGAATTTTTTTGTCCAACTTGTACAAGAAACAATATAAATTTTTAATTTTTTTCAGGTCTATTCATATATTTGTGTTCTGTTACTAATAATTGATAAAACGACGTACATATGAAGTCAAGATCACAAATTTATGGCTGAGAAGACAAAATTCATGGCTGAGAAGACAGTTTGATAAATTATTTCTCAAATTGACCCAACCTGCTAATATTAGTGGTAAATTTGGTCTTTGCTACCAACATTAGGGAAAATTTCACCATTTTAGACGTTAATGGTAAAATTGCTCCTTGACGTCAACATTAAGGGTATTTTTGCACCTTATTCCAAAAAGCTATGTTTTAGAAATAACATTTTCCATGTCCATTTTCGTATCCGTGCAAAACAAAGATAATGATCCAATATACGACCAATAATGAAACTTCTAGCAAGATTCAGAGATGAAAGACTAACCTGCCAAAGCAATGTTGGCCAAGAACCACCATTGTGGTAAGACCAAGGACTGCAGTAAAATATGATTTAACAGACATCAGCAATAGCCTAAGCAAGTCAATGTATTAAAACGAAGGTAAAATACATCCATGGCCGCGCTACTAACATTGTGGCCCCTAAACCTCATTTCTTGACGGGATAAGGGTCAAATTTGACCCTAAAGTTTTCGGAGAAGTGCAGATTTGGCCCTAATGGATGAAACGTACAATTTTAACACTAACCTTTCCAAGCAAGATTAAATTCTCCTTACGTTACCGAAATTTTGAAAAGACTAGTTTGAATTTTATTTACTGTCATATCGGACCTTCCAAACATCAACTATATCCAAGATATTTAGTGTGTTACTAACAAAGTTGCATAAAACTTGTTAAAATACTAACAACTGTGTTTAAATAATCAACAAAAAATGTACGAACATGTTTCAGTTTATCAACAAACTTGTTTGAAAAGTCCAATATGATAGTCCCGTAATTGTCAAATCAGTTCGTTCAAATTTTCCATTAGAAAGGGGTAAGATTAATCTTGCTTGGAAACGTTAAAGTTAAATTGGTGATATGTCATAATTTAAGGCCAAATTTGCACTTTCCAAAAACGTTAGGGTCAAATTTGGCCCTTATCCCTTTCTTGAAATATAAGTTTTTGAACTTTATATATTTTTTTATATTGAAATACGGACCTAGCCCAACGGGAATCCCAACCAGGTTGGCACCCCCGAAAAGGCAAAGAACCAAATATATAAATGAAGAGATGAAAAAAGTATGAAACCAGTACAAAGAATGTTTTAAGAAAAATAATTCAAAATAATGATTCGACAAGTTTGATTACATCATTGACTCTCTTTTTTTTGTCAAATACCTACTTTACACTCATCATTTCGTTATTTCTTTATCGGATTTTTGTTGTTTGGAATACTAATGTTACAGTAAGTGTAAAATATAACCTTAGTATCAGACTAACATGATAAACTGTGAACATCAAAACCGGACATAAAAGTCCATATGACCAATGTAAATACCATGTGAAATGCTGGTAAATCACATTCCTTTACTAATATGATGACTCCTAAACTTTGAGGTTATTGACATGATGACCCCCTCAAGGAGGGGGTTTACCATCATACATGTGGTCATCTAAACGGTCATTTTGAACTTTATGCTAGTATATATCAAAATTAAGGGACTTTTATCTCTGGCTTTGAAGTTCAGGAGCCATCATGTTAGAAATGCTAAGGTTGAGTAGTCATACGTATATTTTACTGGTCACAATAATGTAAAGTTCAAAGGTTTCTACTTTACACTTAAAATAAAGGCCTATTACATCTATTGCCCCTGTACTTGGCCCAAAACTTGAACAGTCCCCCAGAACTTTCAAAAGTTCTAAATGACCCTCTATTCTTGTCCTGTTGCATTCAATAACCCCATAATTCTCAGTAGAATTAGTTGGATACAGAAAATCGGAGACACGCTCCGCCATATGTCAAAGTGCTCGTGTCGAAAACAAAACGACAAATAAACAAATAATTAGGAACTTTTGAAAGTTCAGGAGGTTAGTTGAAGTTTTCGGTTATTGAATACAATTGGATAAGAATAGGGGTTATTAACGTCGATGGAATTTTTTGGGACAACAGACTGACACGACATGATTATCATTTTTCTGGCATTTATATCCTATATAATCATATGAAACATATAGATAACATAACACGATTTTGACACGATAACTCAAAATTCATAAGTATCGAGGTTAAGAAGCATTTACGTGTTCTTGGGATCACAGCCTGTTATAATTCTCCATTCCTGGCCATCTAGAGCAGGATAACATATTTTGAAAGGCATCTCTGAAACTAACTCTCCCCATTTTGCTTCTACAAGATCCAAAATAGCATGTGATTGTTCAACTGTTGCAAGATTACTCACAATAGACCATAAGTTCCCGAGCGAAAAGAATCTGAAGTCCATGTGAGCTGGCTGCAGATTTCCAATCAAATACCCTCCTTTTTGGGGCATAAATTCAACTAACCAAGAAGGAATCTGATCAGGGTAAATGTTAAATTTATTAACTGCATCATATGAATATTCCTCTGTCTTGTAACGGTAAATTTCATTTAGTTTTCTCATATCAACCCAGTAATATTCTCTGATGTGGAAAGATAGAGCAACTAGCCGATTATTCAGAGCTGTAATAAGGTCAGCTGAAGCTTCTTCAGGAGCAAGCATCTCTCGTGCACCAAGTAATGCTGAATAGAATAGTGCCTGCAAGAATATGCAACTTTATATGCAAATTATGCCAATTTATAATAAGTTTTATGCCTAACACATTTGTTGTACACTGTACTTGGCCAAAAACATCAACTGCCCCGTTGAACTTTCAGAAGTTCCAAATGACCCCTATTATTGTCCGATTGCATTCAATAACCCCCTATTTCTCAATAGAATTTGTTGGATGCAGAAAATGGGCGACACTCCACCACGTGTCAATGAAAATGCCAAATAGACAAATAATTAGGAACTTTTGAAAGTTCACGGGCCAGTTGAAGTTTTGGATTTATTGAATGCAATTGGACAAGAATATGGGGTTATTGAATGCAATTGGACAAGAATAGAGGGTTATTGAATGCAACTGGACAAGAATAAGGGGTCATTTGGAACTTTTGAAAGTTCAGAGGGCATTTGAAGTTCTGGACCAAGTATAGGGGGCAACATATGTATTAAGCCTAATTTTTAAACTTCCAAGAGATACATATGGATAGATGTGCCAATTATGTACACCACCCGATAACATGAATTTAGTAGGTTAGTGTTTTATCAAACAGGTAGATCATTTTTTAGTTGACAGGTAAACTTTTGGATTGGGTTAAGGTTGATCTGCTAACTTGAAAATGACACAAAGATCCATTTTTTTTGTTATATCCTCTTATGTTTTTCACGTCACTTTAATAAAAGTAATAAAATTAAAATTGTCACCCACAAACACGACTCAAACCACATCTTTTTATGTCATCCTTAAGAGAGATAACAAAATTAAACGTGACTTGTGAACATATTACGCGAACCCAAGATAATATTAGCGGATTTGGAATTTGTTAAATAGATTAATTGGATCAAGTTTATGGACGGTCAGAGTTAACCTACTAATCCAAAAACAATATAATTATTTAGAAGTATAACTATATCCTCCTATATTTGTAAATGTCGCCATTAAAAGATACGTATTAGTATATTACCCGCGAACACGACATGAAAACAACACTAACCTAATTGGGTTAACACAATTCTGACACAAAAGTATTGGAGTTGGGTTGGGATTGACTCATTTGATACTAACCCTATTGACTCCGCACGAAGACAGACTCACTTATACATGATGAAATAACATGATATAAGAGATAGAGTAACAAAATATATGTAGCAGCTAATTTGTGAGAAAGAAAATGAACTTCTTAATTAGAAAGCTAAATACATCACGACCTTGAATTTGGCCCAAAAAATCGATTGGCCCTGAACTTTGGAGGAGATGCCTCATTATCACCCTGAACTTACTTAAAGTGACTTGATCTCCTGAACTTTGGAGGAGATGCCTCATTATCACCCTGAACTTACTTAAAGTGACTTGATCTCCTGAACTTACTTAAAGAGACCTGTTACCTCCCCGAACTTGCTTAAAGTGGCATATTAATCCCTGAACTTGCTTAAAGTAATACGCACTTTAACTTGCCCAACTCTCCTCTTATATTGCCACGTAGCAATATGAGGTTAACCATGTTACATTAAGCAAATTCAGGGAATTGGAAAATACAGGATTGTCTCCGCCCCTGCTAATGAGACATTCTTAAAATTCAAGGGGCCGATCGGTTATTTGGGCCGGGCACTTAATGTATCAGGGCCAATTAGAATTAAAATTGAATAGTTTGGGAGAAAATCTATGAACCTGAATCTCCAATGGATGTCCATGAATTCCCATACGACGATCAATCATACAAGAGCCATCAGTCACTAGTAAAGTTGGAAACATGTCAAAACCATCAGCAAGACAGAGTTTCATAATCATTTTGATCCCAGTTTGCACATCAATCCTCTCTTGCACAGAGAGATCTCCAGAACATTTTCCATAAGCTCGTAACAATATGATCCACCACAATCCTGACAAATTAATCGATAGTTAACCAAAACCGAAAAATTAACCAATTGTCTATATGTACATATATAACTAATATATGTAGAATTTTAACCATCTCTCTCTCTCTCTCTCTTTATATATATATATATATATATATATACATATTTAGTTTTAGTTTTTAAGTTAAAGATATTTAAAAACTTCAAATTTATTTGTTCATAGTGTTTTTTTTTTTTAATTTTAATATTTTAATAATTATATATTAATTTTAAAGCGAATAATTATTATTATTATTTGCCTATGAGGGGTGGGCTCAACGGTAAGGAAGCGACTCTTGTGGCACCTCCACTCGGGTTTAATTCCCGCTGATGTTCTTGGAGTCCCCATTGTGGAGCAATATGTAAGCCCTTACCTTTGCAGCCTAGAGACTTTCCCTGACCTGGAGAAGCCCCACCCAGGGGCGGATACAGGGGGCCCGGGGGGCCGGGCCCCTCCGGCCGCCGGAACTTCCATGGTTACGAGTAGTTTCGGCCCCCCCTAATATTAGCAATAGTCTATATATACTCTATGTAGTAATATTTCATTGTTTAAAGGTAGATGGGATGGTTAAAAACACTTGTTTTTTTTAGAAGCTCCTAGGTTCAATTCCTCCCAACCTCAATTTATTTTAGAAAGTGTTTATTTATTTAAATTTTATTTTTCAATAATTATAAAACTATGTTACCATTATTAATTAATTTATTTATTTTCATAACACTTTTGAACTCATTTTTATTATGTCTTTTCAATTAAAAAAAATTATTTCTTATTTTTGAGACTCAAACAACTGAATTTCTAAATTAAATTTTAATATTTTAAAACTAAAAATAAAAAAAATGTAAAAATGTTATAATTTTTTTAGAAACTAGTATTGAACTAATAAAAAAAATTAAATATATCCCATTACGTGTTAAGTTTGTCCAAAATTCAAAATTTCAATATTTTGAATCTATTAGGTACTCCATAAATCCAAATTTCTATTTTTTTTAGGCCTTAGCCTGTCTAAATACAAATTTCTAATTTTTTTTGGCCTGTTAGGCCTTTCTAAATCTAAATTTCTATTTTTTTGGCCTCTTAGGCCTCCTTAAATCCAAATTATTAATTTTTTTACATGTTCAGCCCTCCCTACATCCAGTTTTTTTTTTTTTACTATTAGGACTATTAAACGAAATCTAGCTTAAGTTTGAGAAATTGTATATTAATACTTAAAATTGGTTCTTGACCATTCAAATTATAACACGCATATATACAAAAAAAATTAAGCAAGTTCGATTTAGCAAAAATTTTTTTTTTCCCCTTTTAACTTTTTGCAACAATTTTTTTTCTATGAAAAGTCACTAATGGTTGACCAACCGAAATATAGGTTAAACGACCGACGCAATAAGTTAACCGATATATGGTTAACCGGTTCTAAGGGACTGGTTAGTGAACCGATAAATTCGTTAATAGACTAGTTAACCGGCCATGTGCATCCCTATCAGAGAGCTAAAATTCATCAAAGAAAAACTTTACGAGATTCAACTTACATACCGGAATCAACTGGTGCAACTCGACCAATTGCTGCTTCGCCAAAATCTGCATCTAAAATGTCTTCAGTTGCAGAATCATCACCTTCAAGGGGAACGGTTCGCACCTTGAAACTAGCAGGCATAAGTCCTTGACCTGGACTATGACAATCCATGGTTTTCTCCCAACTCTGTCAATAGGGGCATTACTCAAGACTGATCAAACAAAATGTAAAATAGTACAAATTTGTTAATCCATACTTCTAAGGAAATTTAGCATAATGGAGCTTATTGGACATAATCATGAGAGAGCATTAAACTTCCACGCATAGTTATTAAAGGCGCACTAAGGCACAAGAGGGACCCGACGCCTTGGCTAAAGGCACAGGTACGCCTCATCAAAAGTCTCCAAATTCATCAATCATCACCTACGTCTCTATACTAGCATTTCGGAGTTCCGTGTCTGTCTCTGTATCTGTTTCATGTTCTTGTACATTTTAGTTTGAAGGCTATTTTATAAAAGTTATATTTTGGAAATAACGATCTGTGTCCATTTCTGTGTCCGTGCAACATAAATCATCATTCATCATCATCAAATTCTTCTCTCTCTTTTTTCTTTTTTTTTTTGTTATGGTGTCTATGTTTCTTTAAAGTCTGCCTCCTTTCTTTCTTTTGTGTAGTTTATTTGGACACTAGATGTGTCTAATCTTAACCGTGGAGATTAAATATGTAACTAACTCTTTTAAAACCCTAAAAAAAAACATGTGACAAATAGGCACGCCTCTTATAACCAAGACTAGGTGCACAAAGGCGCTACATGGTGGTCGCCTAAGTGACAACACCAGTCTTTGGGGTGCTAAGCCGCTCGGCCTAGTTCCTTGCACACCTGAGCCTTAGGTGCGCCTTCAACAACTATGCTCCCATGTATTTGCACATAAAAAGAAAAAGCCAAAATAATAAAAGCATATGATTAAGTCAAAGTTCTCAAATAACCAACCATGATAGATAGCTTCCGACAAACGTAGTTCAAGAATCAGCATGGCTGACGATTGACGGGTGACTACAAGCTTCCAAACTAACATAGGAATTTGGAAAAAGGACAATTTTTATGCAGGATCCGGAGACTTGAAAATCTCCAAAATTGTACATTATGAAAGTAACCAGTACAATTCGGTTCAGTACTACATAAAAAGTCAACAATTCAATCCAACTCTTTATCTTTTTATTCGGGTATTCGGTTTGGTTCAAAATATTCAAGATATGTGCTCATCCCTAGCTACTAACATACAATTGTTTATGAACATAGGAGTAATAGTAGCTTAATGTCTAAATACTTAAACCTAAGCTTAAGGCAGCGAAGAGATCACGAGTGGAACAATTTAAATATTTAAGTACCAAATCAATGGAGTGAACAGACATTACCTGCAACTGAAGGGTATAAAGGATGAAGTTCCGCACAATATCATACTCTCCCTTTAAAAGGAAAGCTATTCCAGAAGGAACGAAGTCCCGAATAAAAACCTGATCATAGTTCAGAATGCTCATATCAGATGGATCATTGGCAGCAATTGTCCCAATAGGATTACCACAATAATTTACAATGGATGCGCGAAGTAAATCCCACGCCTCTTCCTCAAGCAATGTCACATCTTTAACAGTTCCAGCCGCATTTATATTACCATTTTGTGTATGTTTTGATTGTTCATCCAATTCCAGACCTTGAACATTTGATACCACTCTGGTGCCATTTACAGGAAGAGATAAAGGTGTATCCTCATTCGCGGCTACCCCACCGATACTATCAGCTTTTTGGCATCTCAATCTCGTAGAATTCCGCCTCTTAGCCGAGTCAGTATTTGCATCAGAAGTGACATCCACAGCCTGATATGCATTAAGTTTTGTGTATTTCTGTGAAATTCTTGAACCATTCTTCGATCTTCGATGCACAAAACCGTTGTTTTTTCTGTTGTTTAAATTGGATTTGAAGGAAAGCAGGAAATTCCAGTTGTTGAAATATGAATCAGAGCAATAAGGGCGAGGTAAACCACCGGATAGAACTTGTAGGACCATTTTTGAAGTAGCCATGGTTGTAATTTAGACCTGATGGAAAAGCTATGGAGATGAGTTCTCCTATTATGATAAATTAAAATCTACAGGATTAAAAAAAAGAACTCATAAACATCAATAGTATGAAAAGGAAATACGACTTCGAATTCATCAAGCAAACTGATTTTCAGACAAATGTAATAGCTCTTGTATGACAGCATAATCCATAAAAGTAAAACACAAACAGATATTCAAGGAGGAGACCTAGAGAAACACTGAAAGAACAATCCCTGTGAAGAGTGGCTTCTAGGAAAATTGTTTGGATCCGGGGAGCTTTTGCCATTCGGGAGAAACTGAAATTTTGAGCCTTGTGAAGGAGTACACATATGGTTCGACACTACATCCGACCCAAACCCTTTAAAAAAGTAATGAGTTAATGGGTCCTTCTTGATTATATACCCTTCACGCAACTGATATTCTTCCAACATGAGATTTCCAATACTAACTCACACTTGCATCCCAACAATCTCTCTTTCAAGTGCGAGTCTCTTCTACATTTGGGTGGCCTTGCTCCCCTCGAGCAGAAATTCCTTTTTTTTTGGTAGTACTGCAGCACGGCCAAGAGTTAAACATCGACTCCAGTTATACTATAGTCACGTTATAACTCTTCTTTCTACATAGGAAGGCCAACCATAAAAGCATCACTTGTTGCATCATACTCATCCAAAGCCGAACCATCGGCTCTAATACCACTTGTTTAGATCCGGGGAGCTTTTGCCACTAGATAAAAACTCTTAGCCTTGTGAAGGAGTATACTTATGGGTGTGACACCGCATCCAAACCAACCAAAATCTTTAAGGTAATAAGTTAATGCGTCCTTCCCAATTATATATTTCTCACGCATCTCATATTCTTCTGATATAGGTGATATTTGTCGAATATAAACTCGCCACGTGGCACTTAAGAAACCTGAACCAGCACCTATGCAAAGGGAACGTGTGGCGCCTCCATAGCCAAACTCGATAATATGACTCCGTATTAGAGACCTCGACTCAGAAGTCTCAAAAGACCCAATCAAGGATCCATCTGTTACAACAATCACGCCCCATCCCGTGAATCTCGGGCCTAGTGGGCTTGAGGAATATCAGACCCCGATTTTTGGGCGCATGTTCACCTATCATTAGGTGACACATAGCACATCTCGCTCCTCAACTCATAACCGTCTTCTACCATCTGATCACATCACAGTAAGTTCAACTCAAAGTACACTACTTCATCCATTCATTAAGCTTTTGATTTAATGTTATGTTCATCTTCGAATTCTTCGAGTCCTACCTCAAACTGACTTAGGAGCAGTTTAGCCGGACAACAACGGACCCCTCTTACCTTATTTATGTCCAATTGCAAGTCTCCAAGTGGCCATCAGTGGGATTTCAAATACTAACTCCCGTTTGCATCCCAACACGATTCTTATCCTTATTCAATTACTAAAAACATTGTAAAAGAAGTGCCAGGAAGGGATCTTAGTACCTTCATAAGAACATTAGATACTTTGAAAGACATTGAAGTGTTGCTATTTTGAAAGAAAATACAAACTAAGAAATTGAGAAACAAATACTGCAGATACAATATTCTTTTATCGTTAGAGAAGGATTAATGTCTATTTACAGGCTTACAAGATGATTAATTAATCATATAAAATCAGGAACTAAAAGATAATAATTTAAATAACTCAAAATCTTATCTTATCTTTTCTAACCTCAAATCCATCAGCAACCAAACAAATCTCATATTCAATAGTTCTATCTCTTGTAAAACACAACAGTAATAGACTGAAATTAACACAATTTTGATGTCGACTTACGGACCGTTGAATCACTCTGTTAAAATCAAAGGTTGAAAAGAGGGGAAAGAAAAAACAAAAGAAGAATTGGAGAAACACCATAGGTAAGGAAGGAGAAGGAATATAACTGACCTATTTTGTTGTGAAGCTTCAGTAGGGAGACTAAATGCTTCCAGTAGTCTGTAGATTCTTTTCTCGAGAAAGAGGGAAGGGTTTTGGGCAGCAATGGAAAGTTTCCATTTTCTCTCCTGCCAAACAAGAATTCTGTACTTGATATTTCTATTGTAGCCAAACGACAACGTTTAATTGTTCGTTTATTAACAAGACAAAATACTGTAGTGGATTAGATTAGAGATACCAACGTGCATTTATATAAAGGATAAATAGGGATGGCAACCGCTAGGGCCACCCCACGAAACTCTTGTTTTAATGCCCACAGATACACTGAGTCACCCGTACAGTCCCGTTCAATTGGATCTTAGGGATCAAATTGTATTTGGACTTTCACCATCAGATTAAGCTATAACGTAATCAGACGGTGTTAAAATTAGCTAATTAAATATTATTTAACTGATTTTTTTTCTTTTTAATAATTAATCGTATTTCTAGAAATAAATATGTGTTTCCCTTTGAGACAGGAAAGAAGAAAGAACAATGGAGAGAGAAGAAGAATGCTTTTAAGAGAGAAACCACCATTTTTCATCGCTGATATGATTATTTTAAGCATTTTTTTTTTATGGAAGACATGGCTATTTCTTGAATTGTTTATGCTCAAATCAATTTTCGTTATTACACTTATCTCAAATAAATTAATATTGAGAAATTCCATTGCTTTTGGAAAAAAAGCTCACAGAAATTCCATTGAAGATTTAGATGTTTTTTCCATTGAAATTACATTGTTTTTTCTGAAAATAATTTCTCGAGCAGGACTGGTATTTTTGTTCAACAGATTGAACAATTATTTCCCTGCAATTTTTCGACAGAAAAATGTCTTGAAATTCTAGAGAAGTTTTCGAGAGAAACCAGAGACATAAGTGAGATTCGCTGGTTCGGAACAGGACTGCCATCCAAGCTATAAAAAATAGTGGTTTCTCTTTCTATCCATCGTTCTTTTTTTTTTTGTACGAGGGAAACATATCCTTATTTTTAGGAATACTTGATTATATTAATTATTAAAAAGAAAAAAAAATCAGTTAAATAATATTTAATTAGCTAATTTTGTCCCTAGGGTCCAATTGAACGAGACTGGTCAGCCGTATTTGTGGCTAGTGTGAATTCCAAATAGTTATTTTTTAGTTATTTATACCCGTTTTATTATCGTAATGGATATATTTTTATATCCTATATCCGTCCTATTAATTTGTGGATACCCATGAATACCCGTACCCATTAAGAATCATAAATAAAACAAAAAAATATTATAAATTTACTAAAGTATAAATTTAATAAATTTACTGAAGAGTGACACATGGATGTAGTGGTGAGGGGTAGGGAAAGACCTAAGCAAATTTGAAGGAGGGTGATCGAGAGTGATATGAGTTTTTTAGGGATTGAGGAGAATATGGTAGTGGATAGGACAGAGTGGGAGGAGATAATTTGTGTCGCTGACACAACTTGATTACACGGTTTTATATGATGGTTTATGTTAGCCGACCCCAAATCATTTCGGAACTAAGGCTTTGTTGTTGTTGTATCCATCTAGAAATTGAACAAATTGAACCTTAGTTATAATAAGAATAAAGTAGTTTAGTGGTATCACATTAGATAACAAAAGCTTTAGATTTAAATATCACATATTACATCTAAAAAACAATAATATTTTTCAATATATAAAAGTGTTATGAAAGGTAACGAGTACCATATACCCTGGAGGTATTTTCCATAACCGTCCCATTACTCTAACGAGTAGTGATTTTGGTATCATACCCGTCTCATACCCTTTTATACAGGGTACGAGTAGTCCCATTAGAGTCGGGTATCCGCAGATACAGTACCCGTTGCCATCCCTAGAGATAATATCTAAATTTGCCCCTAACAATTTTGGAGCAGTGAAGATTTATCTTTAATATATGAAATAATGTAATTTTTCGTTGTCAATCAAAATCAATTTTATCCTTAGCTAGCTAATAGAAAATTTAAACATACTGTTTTGATGTCATTTAACTCGTTATTTAATTATCACAACAGATCTTGCAACACATCAATTATATTTAAAATATTAATTCTGCAACTAAAATAATTAAAATTAACCTGCCGAAGTGATAATATTTAAGTCTGTCAGATACAAGTTAATCACAAAAAAAGATGCAGACACTTCCCTCGGAGCAAATCGTACATGTCCATCTCAACTACATAGGGGCGTAAACGAGCCTCAGTAGTTCGCAAACTATTCGAGCTCGACTCGGTGAAAGCTCGATCAAAGCTCGGCTCGATAGGGCTCGACTCAAATTCAGGATCGGCTCGAGCACTAACAAGATGAGTCCAAGCTTCCTCAAGTTTTCATTATATATATACATATTCGAAAGCTCGCGAGTAGGCTCGATTATTGTTAATTACTATATATATTTCATTATATATATACATATATATATATATGGGTGAGATCCAGTGTGACAAGGGGTTAGGATGTGACAAGGAACTTATTGTGTGACATAACAAAACTACGTAGTTTTGATCATAATTAAAAAAGGCAAGGTGTCAAATTTGTAAATAAAATGAAAAAGAGTATAGAGAAAATTGTTTTATTTCTTTTCTTTAAAATACATTTTCCCGACATCTCTAACATCGTTTTTTGAAAATTTTTATATTATAAGACTCGTCTAAATTAGACGGTCATTTTAAGATCCCTGAAGCTCAAGTAAAAAAATTTCCGGTGAACGGAATCCAGGTGGACGTTTTCCGGCGAGACAAAAAGTGCCCAGAAAATTCTCAAACAAATCCAGAAAATGTAAAACATTATTCTAAGAAATTTTAATTCTTGGGTCGAAGCGGGATTTCTTACGGTTTAGTCTCAATAAAACTGTTTCCTTAATTTTATCCATTTTACATGCTTCAACAATTTATTGGGTCAAAACTGTAAGGAATCTCGCTTTGAGCGAAGAATTAAAGTTTCTTAAAATGATGTTTTTAAATGTTTTAGAATTTTTTGATAATTTTTTGGGCACGTTTTTTTGTCCTACTTACATTGTTCCAAATCAGTGTACAATTTGTTCCAACATAATACTTATATTGTTCAAACAGAAAATTGTTTTATTTCTTTTCTTTAAAATACATTTTTCCGATATTTCTAACCTCGTTTTTCGAAATTTTTTATACTATTAGAGTCGTCTAAATTAGATGGTCATTTTAAGATCCATGAAATTCAAGTAAAAAAAATTCCGATGAACGGAATCTGGGTAGGCGTTTTCTAACGAGAAAAAAAGTGCCCAGAAATTTTTTAAAAAATTCCAGAAAATGTAAAACATTATTCTAAGAAATTTTAATTCTTAGGTCGAAGAGGTATTTCTTACGGTTTAATCCCAATAAAACGTTTTCCTTAATTTTATCCATTTTACACGCTTCAACAATTTATTGGGTCAAAACTATAAGGAATCTCGTTTTGAGCCAAGAATTAAAGTTTCTTAAAATTATGTTTTACATATTTTGGAATTTTTTGATAATTTTCTGGGCACGTTTTGTGTCCTACTTACATTGTTCCAAATCAGTGTACCATTTGTTTCAACATAATACTTATATTGTTCCAACAGAAAAATGTTTTATTTCTTTTTTTTAAAATACATTTTCCCGACATTTCTAACCTCGTTTTTCGAAAATTTTTACATTATTAGACTCGTCTAAATTGGACGGTCATTTTAAGATCCCTGAAGCTCAAGTAAAAAAAATTCCGGTGAACGAAATCCGGGTGGACGTTTTCTGGCGAGACAAAAAGTGACCAGAAAATTCTCAAACAATTCCATAAAATTTAAAACATTATTCTAAGAAACTTTAATTCTTGAGCCGAAGCGAGATTTCTTACGGTTTTGACCCAATAAATTGTTGAAGGATGTAAAATGGATAAAATTAAGGAAAAAGTTTTATTGGGACTAAAAAGTAAGAAATCCTATTTCGACTCAAGAATTAAAGTTTCTCCAAATAATGTTTTACATTTTTTGGAATTGTTTGAGAATTTTCTGGGTACTTTCGGGTTTTTTTTATCGGAAAACGCTCATCTAACCGCCAGATTCCGTTGATTTGGGACTAAACCGTAAGGAATCTCATTTTGAGTCAATAATTAAAGTTTATCAGAATAATGTTTTACATTTTCATGATTTTTTTGAGAATTTTCTGGACATTTTTTCTCACAGAAAAACAGATCGCCGGATTCCATTCACCGTAAATTTTTTTACCTGAGCTTCTGGGATCTTAAAATGACCGTCTAATTAAGACGAGTCCGACGGTATAAATTTTTTTGAAAAACAAGATTGGAAAAGTTGGAAAAATGCATTTTAAAGAAAAAAAATAAAACAATTTTCTCTTTCCTTTTATTTACAAATTTGTCACCTCCTTTTGGTTAATTACAAAATTGGTCATTGTCACATAATAAGGCTTGTCACACGATAAGAAATGCGTCACACCTGATCTATATATATATATATATATATATATATATATATATATGAGGAAGTCTTCAATGGTTTCAACCCATTCCATGGAACCAAAATAAAATAACCCCTCAATAAATTCATATCATATTTCTCTCTCCTCAATTAATTCTTAGACTTTCTCTCTCCATTTATCTTTACAATACATCATTTTTATAGAAAATCTCAGTCACAAGGTTGAAGTTTCCGGCGCACAATTTCCAGATTCCGGCCACAAGGTTCCAGATTCCGGCCACCACGAAAAAATGAATAAAAATTAAATAAATGCAATAAGAAAACGTTTTCTTCATGGACATATAAAACACAAGAAACTGAACAGCCACAAGGTTGATGTTTCCAGCGCAAGGGTCCAGTTTCCGGCCACCACGAAAAAATGAATAAAAATTAAATAAATGCAATAAGAAAATGTTTTCTTCATGGACATATAAAACACAAGAAACTGAACAGCCACAAGGTTGATGTTTTCAGCGCAAGGGTCCAGTTTCCGACCACCACGAAAAAATGAATAAAAATTAAATAAATGCAATAAGAAAACATTTTCTTCATTGACATATAAAAACAAGAAACTGAACAGCCAGAAGGTTGATGTTTCCGGTGCAATGTCCCTGGGAGGCGCCGTTGGGATCGGCCGGGGACACTTCGATGCCAAAGTCAGTAGAATATAGGGAGAATAAACTATATTGACGAAGCTTAGAGAATATAAAAGTAAGTGTACCTTGATAATATGAAAAGGTAGGCTATATATAGTTGAGAAATTCGTAACCCCTATGTAACTAGAAAGCCTCCATTAATGCTCATTTAATGGTGGTTACAAGTTACTATTTAATGATTCATTTAATAATCATTTATGACCGAGATGGCGGCCAGCCGTTACCTAGGTAAATGGAGAGATTCGCCTAAGAGATCCGCCGACGAATCTCTTAGAGCTGATCTAGGATGATCCGCCAGACGGCTTCCTTTGCTACGTGGCATATCTTAAGGTAATTATCCCTTTCGGTCCTTATGATAATATCCTAATGTTATCAGAAGCCCCCCCCAAAAATGCCTTTAAAGTCCTTTAGGGCTTTTGGACTTCTGCGCGCCGTCTTATGCTTCCGCATTTAATGTGCACTCTGTTCAACGTCCTTTGATGATTGACACGTGTAATAGCACACGACCCTAGGAACGTTTCAAAAACCATCTTTCATCTTCCGGAGTTTCTCTTCCTTTCTCATTTTCCATTTCCTCCCGTTTTCGAAGCTTTTCCTCAGAAACTTCAAAGATCCTACTCAAGCTTCTACATTTCCATGTAAGTGCTTTTTCTTTTACTCTGAATGTTTAGAAGTTCATCTTCATCCTCTGGGTCAACTTCCGAGCTCTTTAATTCGACGCCCTCCCAAGATCGAACTAGATTTTAGTTGGACCACATCCTCATCGGAAAACTCCCAATCTTCTGTCGGCGAGATTAATTCTGGTTTGACTGAGTTCAATAACTCGGCGCGTAACCCTTACCAGACTCGTTCCACCGGAAACCCATTTTCTTTTCCGGTTTTACCCCGGCCGGTGCCCGTAACCGGTTTCTGGGTTTAATGGCCTCTTCTTCTGTTCCTGTTAGAAAAAAGAATCCTCGAGCGGAGTCTACTTCGTCTCGTATGAGTGCCACGGATTTGGCGAGTCTATCGGATCGCTTTCCGTGGATCAAAAATTACGAAACCCAACTCCCAGCTTCTCATCAACGCCCCTCCAATCCGCCGGTGGGCTTCTTTACTGTATTTTGTAGTCATATTGAGAGAGGGTTTCGCCTTCCTCTTCCTCAGATGTTGGCGGATATCCTCTCGTATTTTGACATCGCTGTCAGCCAGCTACACCCCAACGGCTGGCTTGACATGGCGTTAGATTGTTATCTTGCGTCAAATTTAGGTGTAGTGTATAATGGCCGAATCTTTAGAGCTTTTCACAAACCCTCCAGGAGGAAGTCGGAGTCTTATCTTACATTTGCTAAATTTGGTGTTTATTCGCCCTTTTACGACGTTCATAGTTGGGACGAGAGTTTTTTCTACGTGAAGATAAAGGAGGATGACCCGTTAGGTTTTCCTTCTGTCTGGAATTCTCGTCCGCTACACATGGCGGGCGATATGCGAATCTTAACACACAGTGATGAAAAGGTGGCGGATCTCATGAAGCAAATTAAGGCGGATGCATGGACGTATGCGGATGCCTTAGCCTTCATGATGAGTGACATTCCTCTGATCCGCCGAGTGGAGGATCAATTCATTTATTCAAAAATTACTCAGTTTGATCAAGGTACTTTGTATAATTCAGGAGCTTTAATTATTCTGATATCTTCTTTGACAGAGGTGTGTCTAAGGCAAATCGTGCTCTTGCAGAGACGCGCAGGATGTTTCAAGAAGAGGAAGCCCGCAAGAAAAATCAGGCGGCTAACCCTCAACCTGATATGGGCAAACGCCCTATGGAGATGGCTATCGATCCGCCTCTGAAGAAGAGGCAGCCCAATAATGTTGGGAGTACCAAGATAATGGCGGACGCGATTAAATCCGCCAAACCTACTGAGAAAGTGGCTCAGGTAATTAGTCTCTTGATTTTGTTTCCTGCTCATCTGATTTTAAAGCGGCGTATGGTTTTTCCTGTTTAAGCGGATGGCGAAGCCTGATATCGGTGGATATTGGTCCGCCAAGTTTGGGGTTCAAGGAACTTTTGAGAATGAATCTCTTTTAAATGACCTGGACGAAGCTTTAGGACATGTGGGAGAAGTACAAAAGGATTATGACCAAATTCCTGAATCGATCCACGTCCATAAGGGAAAGTCTGAGCTTCTTTCGGTGAGTTTTTAAAAGAATGTGATGATTTGTTTCGTTCTTAGGCTAAATCCTTTTATTTTTTCTCAGCTGTATGCTCGTTTGCGCACTCTGGAGAATGGAGTTCTTCAGAATGTGGCGAATAGGGCAACTATTGAAAAGCTAGAGAAAGAGATAGCAAATGCCAATTCCACTATTGCCACTGCCAACGCGAACCTAGCCTCCGCTACCGCTGCTTTAGTCCTCCGAGACGAGGAGATACAAAACCTGAAGGCAAAAATAGCTTCTGATGCTAAGAGCCATGAAGATGCTCTTGGGGAAGCGGAATACACAGCGGGCGAACAAGCCTTCTTTTATGGAGAGATGCTTATGGCGTACTTCTCTTTATCCCATCCTAAAGTTGATTTCACAGATCATGAGTTCGCTGTCCCCGAACCGGAAGATGTGGCAAGGTTCAAGAAGATGCCCAATGCCAAGGAGTACCTTCGCAACTATGTGCGAAAATGGATGAAGGGAACCCTGCCGGATGTCAAACCTTCTACCACAGTTGCGTTGGATGACCTCCAGGAGATGCCGTCCAAAGCTGATTCCGAACAAAAAGGGGATAAGGAAGTATCTCTTGAAGGCGGATCCCTGACTGTGGAGAAGAAAGACCCTCAAGTGAGCGTTGGGGGCGAAGGAAGCACAAAAGAAGATGCCCCTATTATCATTTAGTTTAACAAGTTTTTGTAAAAACTTTTCAAGCATAATTCCAAACATTGCTATGTATAAACATTGTGCTACTTCTATCCTCGCGCAAGACAGTGTTTTTTAATGTGAGTATGTTTAGGACTTTTGTTTGAAGTAGGTGGCCAGCCATACTTCATTATATGAACCTTTGTGAAGGTTTGGAGCTGTTCTATTCCTTCTTTAGAGGAAGTAAAGCTGCCCAGGGGTTCAACTTGCTACCTATCTTTGAGGTGAAGTGAGCCGCCCGTAGGACTTGTGAATTCCTTTTTAAAAAGGATAAAAGAGTGTAAAGACCTTGCGTCCAAGGATCGTTTTAACTCTTATTGAAGATTGGGATCCGCCCAGAGACGGATCCGCCCATAAGATTGATCCTCTTATGTGCTTTAAGATAGCGATATATTGCGAATGTGGAGAACGTTGGGTGCCTCCCCTTTCTTTTTAAGACTGGAATATTGATATTGCAGCAGTAAATTATAAAAAGAACATGAATAATAAAACCAATGATATTTATTAATGGGATGAACACCTTATTACAACGGACAGGTCTTTTATAGATGAGCCTCGTCAAAACCTTTAACAAGAAAAACCCCATGGGAAAAAGCTTGTTAAAGGAAAAAGAGTACTCAAGACCACACTTTATTTTCTAACAAAGTATTTGCGGAGATTTTGGAGGTTCCAGGTGCGTGGCAAGGTGTTGCCCTCCGTATCTTGTATTTTGAATGTGGCTGGTCCCACCTTCTCCACTATCTGGTATGGACCTATCCAATTGATCCCCAACTTGCCCTTGCCTTCTCGGGATTGGACTTTATCAGCCTTGCGAAGCACAAGATCTCCTATCTTTAGATCCACAAGCTTGGCATTTTTATCATGATAGGATGCGATCCGCTGTTTATATGCTGCCATGCGTACATATGATTGATTCCTGCGATCCTCAACCTGATCCAGATGCTCCCTTAATCGCTTATCGTTGTCTTTTTCACAGTAAAAGGCCACTCGATCACTGGGGACTTGTATTTCAACGGGGATTACGGCTTCCACTCCATGAGAAAGGGCGAATGGCGTTTCTCCCGTAGCAGTTCTTGGGGTGGTGCGATAGGCCCACAAAACACTTGTAAGCTGGTCCGCCCATTTTTTGTCGTGTTCACCCAACCTCTTTTTTTTATCCCTTTTACAATCATTCGATTGGTCACTTCGGTCATTCCATTGGACTGGGGATAATAAACGGAGGTGAATCTGTTCAGGATGCCCAATCCCTCACAAAAAGCTTTGAATTTGCCACAATTAAACTATGTCCCGTTGTCAGTGATGATGGTATGTGGAATGCCATATCTTCCTACGATGTTATCCTTGACAAACTCCACTATCTGTTCTGCTGTAATGGAGGAAACGGCCTCGGCTTCTACCCATTTGGTGAAATGATCCACTGCTACTATTACATACCTCTTTTGCCGACGAGTTGGAGGAAACGGGCCAACGATGTCTATTCCCCAAAGGGCGAACGGACGGCCTTCAATAATTGGTCTCTGAATGTGCTTGATAGTGTGTGACTCATTCGCATGAATCTGACAACTGTGACAAGATTCCACCAAACTTTGGGCATCTAACTCAGCTGTGGGCCAGTAGAAACCTGCTATCCTGGATTTCCTCAAGATCGTGGCGGATGCTTCATGCGACCCACAAGATCCTTCATGCAGCTCCTTGAGGATCTGCTGCCCTTCTTCTGGTAGAATGCATCTTAGCCAAGGATGACTAAAGGATTTTCTGTAAAGACCATCATTGATCAAGGAGAAGTAAGCTGATCTCCTGACAATCCTCTTCGCCTCTTCCTTGTCTTCTGGTAATGTTCCATTTAGTAGATATTGGCGGATGACTGTCCTCCAATCATCTTCCACCGTTGTGAGTACGAACACTTCTTTAGTAGCGAATGCTGGAGCCATTTTTACCTCGAAGGGACAATCTGGATCCGCCCAGTTTACTTCACAAGAAGCCATTTTGGCCAATTGATCAGCCTCTGTATTGGATTACCTTGGTATGTGAACCAATTCCCACTTAGTTTCTTTAGCTTCAAGGTTATCTAGAATCTTTTTGACTTCTGCTACATAGTTGGCTAGAACCTCGTCCTTCACCTCGTAATTCTTGATCACCTGGTTGACCATTAGTTTAGAATCGCTGTATATCACGATCTGTTCCGGGGTGATTTCTTGAAGTAGGCGTAAGCCCAATATTAGAGCCTCGTACTCCGCAGCGTTATTAGTAGCATGGAAATTTAACTTTGCTGCGTATCGCAATCTTATATAGTGGGGACCTTTGATCACAACTCCTACACCAGCTCCATCTGCAGAGGAAGCTCCATCTGTATACATCGACCACTCTTCTAATGGAGGCTTGGGGTGAGATATCCCCTCGTCAGTGAATTCATTCACGAAGTCCGCCAGGACCTGACTTTTCAAAGATGACCTGCTTTCATACCTTACATCGAATTTGCCCAGGCGAATCGCCCATTCCATCAACCTTCCCGAAGTGTCCGGCTTCTGTAATACCTTTCTCATCGGTATATGGGTTCGAACTATCACGGTGTGCGCCTGAAAGTATGGCCTAAGGCGAATTGCCGTGGTTACGACAGCCAGTGCCATTTTGTCCAACTTCGAATATCTGGTTTCAGCATCTTTCAAAACCTTACTCACGTAATAAATGGGGAATTGTTGGCCATCTTCTTCTCGCACCATGACTGTGCATACGGCTTTATCCGTAACTGACACGTACATATATAGATCCTCCCCCTTCAAAGGTCGACTCATCATGGGTGGCTCTGTAAGGAACCGCTTGATCCCTTCGAATGCATTTTGGCAATCTTCATTCCACTCAAACGCCTTTTGTCCCTTGATAACTTCGAAAAAAGGCTGACATCTACGAGCTGAGCAAGAGATAAACCTGCCCAAGGCTATGATACGCCCATTGAGGCGTTGTACTTCTCTGATATTCCTAGGAGGTTGCATTTCTAGGACTGCTTTGACTTTGTCAGGATTTGGGCTAATTCCTCTTTCGCTAATCATGAACCCTAGAAATTTGCCATATGTTGCCCCGAAAGTGCATTTCTCTGGATTCAACTTGATGTTGTGGTGGCGAAGTACGTCCAGTACCCCCCTTATATCCTCTGCATGCTTCTCCACAGTTGTACTTTTAATGATCATGTCATCTACATAGACAGAATAATTATCAGTCTTACTGTCTGCAAATATCTTGTTCATCATCCTCTGATAGGTAGCTCCTGCGTTTTTGAGCCCGAAGGGCATGACTTTAAAACAATAAGTCGCTTGATGAGTTACGAACGAGGTCTTGATCCTATCTGAGGGCTCCATCAGGATTTGATGATAACTTGACTTTACGTCAGTAAATGAATACATTGCGTGACCAGCCGTTCCATCTACGAGCATGTCTATGCATGGCAAAGGATAATTATCCTTAGGGCAAGCTTTATTGAGATCCGTAAAGTCAATGCATATGCGGTAAGATCCGCCAGCTTTCTTGACTAGCACTACGTTCGCCAACCACTGAGTGTAAAGTACTTCCTCAATGGCATCCGCCTTTTGGAGCTTGGCGATTTCTTCTTCTATCGCTTTTTGCCTTTCTGGACCATGATTTCTTCGCTTCTGAGCCACAGGAACTGCATCTTTATCGATGTTAAGCTTGTGGGTGATCACATATGGGCTGATTCCCGGGAGAACTTCGTCCTTCCATGCAAAGACATCTTCAGCTTCACAAAGTACTTTGGTGATCGCATCCCGGATCTTGCCCTGTAGCCCCTTAGCTATTCGCACCTGCTTCTCTTCTGCCACAAAGTACATTTCGGTTTCACCTAGGGCCATTGTGACACGCTCTTCCTCATCTTCTTCTTTAGATTGAGGGCGAATCGTTAAGGATGCAGAATATGTTTCTTGGGCTACCTTTTGACAAACTTTGACCATCACACCTCCCTTGACCGTGGGAATGTAAAGTGTCAAATGGCGAATAGAGATAAGAGCTGCAACTTCGGAGATAAAAGGTCGTCCAAGGATAATGTTATAAGCTAACTGTCCATCCAAGATCGAGAACTCCAAATCTCCTCTCCAAACTTGATCATTATCAGCAAGCTCACAATCCAAAGTTACTTGGCCTTTCGTCTGAATGGTATGACCTGTCACTCCCAAAATGTCAACCACCGTTGGCTCCACCTGGACGGGATCAATCCGGAGTCTGGCGAATGCTCCTCGGGTAATGACATTACATGAACTTCCCATATCGATCATTACCCTCTTCATCTCCTAACCTTCGACCGTCATAGTGACGACCAGTGCGTCCGCATGGGGTAAAATCTCAGGACCCGCATCCGAGAAGGGGCGGTTTAGCGATGTCCTGTCAAGGGTGGTTGTCTTCGCCTTTTTCAATGCTGGCTGATAGCCAGGTCCGCCTGCTATGACATTGATGGTACCCTTTCCCTTCTTCTTTGGGTCCTCCTTGGATCTATCATCTTCCTTTCCTTCTGTTTGGATGAACCGATCCAACTTTCCTCTTTCAATGAGTCGCTCAATTTCTCGAGCTAACTCCCAGCAAGCGTCTGTATCATGGCCATTTTTCCTGTGATACTTGCAATAATTTTTAGGATTCTTTCCTTTATTGGTGTACTCCCCTCCTTTTGGCTCGGGGTATGAAATGCTCCGTTTGTGTTGACTATTCTCGATCCACATAAGAACCTCGCTTTTAGAAGCATTGAGAGGTGTGAAGGAAGTGACAAACGTCGATTTGTTCCTAGAATCCCTTCGTTTGCTCCGAGAAGAAGAATTTTGACGTTTGTCTCTGTCCCGATCTCGGGGACGAGATTCGCCTTTGTCTTTTTTTGGTGATGATGGAGAACCTCGGCGAATATCGTCAACCTCTATAAAGTCTTTGCAACGCTCCATCAATTCTGCCATGCTGGTAGGCTTTTTGCGGATGAGGTCCTCTTGTAAAATTTTACATGTAGTGTTTCTCACGAAACATTCCACAGCTACGGAGATATCGACATCAACTATTTGTATACACAACTGGTTGAAAGTGTCCACATAATCTCGGAGGGGCTCATTCGCCTTTTGCTTTAATTCGAAAAGCTTTCCGGATTTCACCACTGCAGGGATGCATCCAGCAAATTTTGCACAAAATTCCCTGCTCAATTGATCAAAGCTGTTTATTGAGCCTGGAGGTAAAGATTGAAACCACAAATAAGCTGGACCTCCTAGTGTGGTGACAAACATTTTGCAAAGCACGGGTTCAGTAGCTCTATTGAGTCTGGCTAAGATCCGATATTTTCGAATATGAGCCTCCGGATTATCTTTGCCTGTGTATATCGCAAGGTTGGGAATCTTGAAAGCTCTGTCGGTTTCCTCTGCCTCGATCCAAGCTGCAAAAGGCGAATCCCTATTGGCGAATGGATTATGCCTAGCATTTTCTTCGTTCATTTGGAGTACTAGGGCCCTCACCCTATCATCAAAATTCTTCGGATCCGCCTTAGGGCGACCTCTTCGTGGCGATCTACTTGGAGAAGAAGAAGAAGAAGAACTTGACTCAGACGATGGATCTGATGGCGAATGTCTTCCTGCATTACCACGTCCGTTCCCTCCCCCTCCTCCCCCATCTCCTCCACTACCTCCTCTTCCTGGTGGAGTTGGACCATTTCCTCCTTGCTGGCCTCCTGACGAGGTGTGTCCAACAGTTCCCGAAGATGGATGCGGCGGTGGTCCACCTATATGAGATGTTATTTCTGGCCTTTTACTTCTTCTACGACCAGTAGATGGAGGAGATCTGCCACGGCGTGGGGATCCTGCTCGCTTATTTTTATTCTTTTTATGCTTTTTACGCATGGGCTCCTTGAATCCGCCATGAGACAAATTTGTCCGTGGAAGCCTGGGTACATTTGGTCCACCGAGACTAAACCTTGGAACCCCCGATCCGCCAGGAGGGACCGTATCATTCCTTCGACTTCCCTCGCCAGGAAATAACTCCCTATTAACCTGTCGTCCGTCACCCGGTGCCGTAGTGGTTATTATGGAATCAATATTATGAGCTTGAAGGAATGAAGAGCCATGGGCACCCGGTCCCAGACCAAAGTTTAAAGGAGGTAAGGATGAGACAGATGTCGTAGATATTGTACTCCAACACGGAGGGATAGTCATGGATGCCCGTAGGCGGTTCCCTATCTCAACTCCATATCGTGCCTCAATATCCTGAACACACATATCGATGAAAGAGGCAGTGGGCATATTTCCATCAATATTAATTGTAGGAGCAGTTGTGCTTATGCGTCCAGCACTAGATGGTGTAATTATCGGTGATTCAATCCCAGAGGAGGGATTTGGTCCTTCATCGGTCATGATGTTTCACTGTGAACGAAAAAATCCTTTATTTGATCAAGGATTCCACGCTCACCGCACCAATTGATAACACAAGAGAAACTTCTGATCGGATCACGTCCCTGGGAGGCACCGTTGGGATCGGCCGGGGACACTCCGATGCCAAAGTCAGTAGAATATAGGGAGAATAAACTATATTGACGAAGCTTAGAGAATATAAAAGTAAGTGTACCTTGATAATATGGAAAGGTAGGCTATATATAGTTGAGGAATTCGTAACCCCTAGGTAACTAGAAAGCCTCCATTAATGCTCATTTAATGGTGGTTACAAGTTACTATTTAATGATTCATTTAATAATCATTTATGGCCGAGACGGCGGCCAGCCGTTACCTAGGTAAATGGAGAGATTCGCCTAAGAGATCCGCCGACGAATCTCTTAGAGCTGATCTAGGATGATCCGCCAGACGGCTTCCTTTGCTACGTGGCATATCTTAAGGTAATTACCCCTTTCGGTCCTTATGATAATATCCTAATGTTATCACCAGTTTCTGGCCACCGCGAAAAAATGAATAAAAATTTAATAAATGCAATAAGAAAATATGTTATTCATAGACATATAAAAACAAGAAAATGAAGAGTCACTTTGTTTACACCAAAAATAAAGTTTTTTTATTGCATACCCTGGTTTACTCTTTTTCATGGGATAAACTTTTCTTTTTAGGAAACTTTTTCTCAAAAGAACAGTTTAGGAAACTTTTTCTTAAAAGGCCTGTTTAGGAAACTTTTTATTTCGGGAAACTTTTCATATTTTCCATTGATTTAGGATTTCCTAGAGTGAACCTCAGTTTC
This sequence comes from Euphorbia lathyris, assembly GCF_963576675.1. NCBI lineage: Eukaryota > Viridiplantae > Streptophyta > Magnoliopsida > Malpighiales > Euphorbiaceae > Euphorbia > Euphorbia lathyris. The sequence goes on from NC_088912.1 coordinate 12,079,805, forward strand.
CTTTAGGGGAAACATCTAAAATAGTGTACCAACTTCCTATGTAGTGTACCTTAGGGGAAACCATGGTCTACCTTAGGGGAAACCATGTAGTGTACCTCATGGGAAATCATAGTGTACCTCGTGGGAAACCAACTTCCTATAGCGGACATCAGGGGGGACTTAAAGTAAACATATGGGAAATCATGTAGTGTACCTCATGGGAAATCATAGTGTACCTCATGGGAAATCAACTTCCTATAGTGGACATCAGGGGGGACTTAAAGTAAACATAGGGGAAATCATGTAGTGTATCTCATGGGAAATCATAGTGTACCTCATGGGAAATCAACTTCCTATAGTGGACATCAGGGGAACTTAAAGTAAACATAGGGGAACCAAGTGCCAGCTAATATTTTAACGTGTTTTCGCGAGCCAATTAAAAAGCAGGAACAATCAGAAAGTGTACGTATCAATCCATCATGGAAGTTAAAGTGGAGGTTACTCAATGTGGTGGAGAACGTGGATTAGTGGAAGCAAGCAGGAAGTTACCTCCAACATTTATAAATGGAAGGAATCACGATGAAATAAGCCCAATCAACCGATCAACCAACTCAACACAACTACCCAAAACTCTAGCAAATTATCTCTAGACTTTAGCAGTTTTACAATTCCTAGTTGTTCCCTTAGATTTAATTTTCAAGTGCAAAGTTCATTCAAGCTTTCACCACATTTTTATTTTATTTGTTGTTCAACCATTTTCTGTAAGGTCGGTATCGTTTTGATAATCGAATCTTAGGAATTTTACGGTCTCTTTATTCCTTACAATCATTTTGATAATTAGAAGTTAGCAAGCGCACTCAATTTCACTCCATAGTTTGATAATACTATAATTATCTGGCACGCCCGCAATTTCCCACAAAAGAGCCAAACAAAAATTGGCACGCCCAGTGGGACTCACAAAAGAGCCAAACAAAAATTGGCACGCCCGGTGGGACCCGAATCATAATACCGCCAAAGGAAAATGATAAGAAAAGCAAAGATCATGTAGCAGCCAACTCTAAAGAAGAGGAGATCATGGCAACATGCAATGTTCCACATATGGTGGGAGGAATTGAAGGGAAAAATAATGTTAACCCCAGAGGACACACTTGGATCTCTAGAGAGATCCAAAATTCACAATTCTTGCATAGACATTTCAATTCCTTTGAAAAGAATCTGGAAGCTCTAAGGAGCGATATGAATCAGAAGATGGATAAGATACTGCTGAAGCTATTGCAACCAGGGGGCATCAAGAGTGGAGGAAACCATGTTCCTCAAGGCTCCTTGGAGTCCAATGAAGGATGTGGTGTGTCCATCCCTGAGAACTATCAAATTCCACCTTTGAGGGAGGAAGTTGTCTCAAATAAGGCTGCTAGTTCTGCAGGCCAAGAAAATTCTAGTAAGTCACCTGCTCCTCAATGTTTTGAAAACACTAATCCTACCTCCCATACAGCTTCATATCACGAGGAGACAGGAGGCCACCATATCATTGGAGAGATGGGGGGCAACCATAGAGGAAATGGGAGAAACACTAGAATTCCTAATGTGCCTTATGTGCACCAACAGATTGGCAACTCTCAACAGATTCCCCTAGTTACTACGGAGATCATCCGAGAAGCTGCCCAAAAACTATATGAGTATGGCCTCCGTCAGGTTGGCCACTTTGAGTTTCACAAGCCAAGAAAAAAAAAACAGCGATGAGATGCTAAGTCAAGGGAGAAGTAGGAGGTGAAGTTGAGGCTGGTGAGAATTCCTCTAATTAAGGAAATGAGATATTAGTATGAAGGTGATACAAAGGCCGACTCCACAAAAGAGCCACTGGGCGTGCCAATTTTTGTTTGGCTCTTTTGTGGGAAATTACGGGCGTGCCAGATAATTATAGTATTATCAAACTATGGAGTGAAATTGAGTGCGCTTGCTAACTTCTAATTATCAAAACGATTGTAAGGAATAAAGAGATCGTAAAATTCCTAAGATTCGATTATCAAAACGATACCGACCTTACAGAAAATGGTTGAACAACAAATAAAATAAAAATGTGGTGAAAGCTTGAATGAACTTTGCACTTGAAAATTAAATCTAAGGGAACAACTAGGAATTGTAAAACTACTGAAGTCTAGAGATAATTTGCTAGAGTTTTGGGTAGTTGTGTTGAGTTGGTTGATCGGTTGATTGGGCTTATTTCATCGTGATTCCTTCCATTTATAAATGTTGGAGGTAACTTCCTGCTTGCTTCCACTAATCCACGTTCTCCACCACATTGAGTAACCTCCACTTTAACTTCCATGATGGATTGATACGTACACTTTCTGATTGTTCCTGCTTTTTAATTGGCTTACGAAAACACGTTAAAATATTAGCTGGCACTTGGTTCCCCTATGTTTACTTTAAGTTCCCCTGATGTCCACTATAGGAAGTTGATTTCCCATGAGGTCCACTATGATTTCCCATGAGGTACACTACATGATTTCCCCTATGTTTACTTTAAGTCCCCCCTGATGTCCACTATAGGAAGTTGATTTCCCATGAGGTACACTATGATTTCCCATGAGGTACACTACATGATTTCCCATATGTTTACTTTAAGTCCCCCCTGATGTCCGCTATAGGAAGTTGGTTTCCCACGAGGTACACTATGATTTCCCATGAGGTACACTACATGGTTTCCCCTAAGGTAGACCATGGTTTCCCCTAAAGTACACTACATAGGAAGTTGGTACACTATTTTAGATGTTTCCCCTAAGGGAAACTGAGGTTCACTCTAGGAAATCCTAAATCAATGGAAAATATGAAAAGTTTCCCGAAATAAAAAGTTTCATAAACAGGCCTTTTAAGAAAAAGTTTCCTAAAAAGAAAAGTTTATCCCATGAAAAAGAGTAAACCAGGGTATGCAATAAAAAAACTTTATTTTTGGTGTAAACAACTTCTACAAATACTACTTAGGAAATTGTTAGCCGTTTATATGAATTTTTTAAAGGGATAAAGTATCAAAATAGGCCTAAGGTTTTTGGGTAACTACCAATTTAGACTTAACGTTCAAAATAGCACCAATATAGGCTTAACGTTTACAACTTAATATCAATTGAGGCTTAACGTTTACAATATAGCATCAATTTAGGCCCCACATATAAAATAACAACAATATAGGCTTAACGTTTATAAAATAATATTCTTTTAGTTAAGGTTAAATTCGTATTATTTTGTAAACGTTAAGCTTATATATTAGTGCTATTTTGTACGTGAAGCCTAAATTAATGCTATATTGTAAACGTTAAGCCTAAATTGATATTAGATTGTAAACCTTAAGCCTATATTGGTGCTATTTTGAACGTTGGGCCTAAATTGGTACTTACCCAAAAACCTTAGACCTATTTTGGTACCTTATCCATTGTTTAAATTCATGGCATTAATTGTGTCACCTTTGGATTTTCAAAATTAATGCTAAGGATAAACATCTTCATTTGTTGTGATCAAGTTTATGCCTTTGGAAAATGATTTTTTTTGGATTACAATAGAACGCTTTCATTATGTTTTCAAATCGTATCGTAATTTATTTTTGAATAATTACAATACACTTTTAGCAAACTGTTTACTGTAATTGAAACAGAATACTGTAAATTTTGAGCGCGACAACAGTGGGAACTGAACAATCGGCATGAGCTTACAATACGTAACATAACATAATTCATTAACTTACCGTGACATAATATTTAGAATCGCGATTGTTTAACAATTGAACCACATACATTCTTTAAAATAAAAATTACTATATGTTTATCATTATTTGAAATAAAACCTTGTAATTTTATAGTTTGATTCTTTATTTCCAGTTAAAAATATAGTACTAGTATGATTTTGTTAAAACATGATTTAGTAGTGATGTAAGGACGAAATTATCAACAAAATAAATTTAAAAAAAAATCATTCACACAAATAATTTGGATGAAATGTTTTTTTCATTCTCTTTAAAATCATCAGGATACTTGTAGATCCCAATATGCATCAAATTTTGTGAAAAGGAAATAAAGGAAGTAATTTATTATATGAGATGTTAAGCTCGACAACACTGGGATCCGAACAATAGACATGAGCTTACAATACGTAATGTAACGTAATTCGTTAACTTATAGTACGTTTCTTAGCTCGAATCAAAAACAATATTAGATAGAATGCTTCTTGTATAATTGTACTTCTTCGGTTAGTGTGAAATTTTATGGAATGATACAACATGTCCAGTTGCTTCAAACACAAGTACGGTCTTGTCCAAGTTAGTCTTTTTTATTAGATTTTCAGATCGTATTGGACTTTTATCAAAATAAGTCCTAATGCTTTCAAATGGAATTCTTGTGAGATGTTAAACTCGACAACAGTGGGATCCGAACAATCGACATGAGCTTACAATAAGTAACGTAACGTAATTCGCTAACCTATAATACGTGTCTTAGATCGAATCAAATAATGTTAGATAGAATGCTTCTTGTATCAATGTTGAGTTGCTTCAAACACAAGTAAGGTACTGTCCAAGTCAGTCTTTTTTATTAGATTTTCAAATCGTATTTTAATTTATTTTTCGAATAAATACTTTGAACTTTTATCAAAATAAGTCATTGTGATTCAAATGGAATTCTTGTGAGATGTTAAGCTCGATAATAGTGGGATCCGAACAATCGACATGAGCTTACAATATGTAATGTAACGTAATTCGCTAACTTATCGTGACGTTTCTTAGCTCAAATCAAACAATTTTAGATAAAATGCTTCCTGTATCAATGTTGAGTTGCTTCAAACACAAGTGAGATCTTGTCCAAGTCAGTCTTTTTTATTAGATTCTCAAATCATGTTGTAATTTATTCTCGAATAAATACATTGGACATCTTAGAGCGAAATAAGTTATTGTGATTGAAACGGAATTCTTATGAGACGTTAAGCTCGACAACAGTGGGATCCGAACAATCGGCATGAGTTTGATTATTTATTTGAAATAAAACCTTATATTTTTATATTTTGATTATTTATTTTCAGTTAAAAATAGAGAATTAGTATGCTTTTGTTAAAACGTGATTTAGTAATGATATAAGGACAAAATTATCAACAAAATATTTTTTTTTAAGAAAAAGAAATCATATTTGGATGAAATACTTATTTTCATTTCCTTTAAAAGCATTAGGACACTTGTAGATCCCAATATGCATCAAATTTTGTGAAAAGGAAATAAAGGAACTCATTTATTAGCTGCAATAAATGCATGTGTTGACAAAAAAAATGGAGTGAGGAAGATGAAATTCGGATTGGGGTAGAGCAATTCGCACTGTATGTGTGGAAGGGAGGGGTTCATTACATAGTTAATAGTATTTTCGATTGAGAAGAGCAACAGAAGATGCTTGTAGCTAAATAGTTAGGTATGATGTGCATTGAGTAACTAGGACCAGGTTCAATACTTGGTTTCTCCATAAAAACATTTTATTTTTTGATTTTGCATTCAATATTTAGCAATAAACGTCTTCATATTTGAAATTCACTTTTTTTTTTCAAATCGTATTGTAATCTATTCTCGAATAAATACATTGGATTTTGAGCAAAATAAGTCATTGTGATTGGAACAGAATTCTTGTGAGACGTTAAGCTTAACAACGGTTGGATCCAAACAATTGGCATGAGCTTACAATACGTAACGTAATGTAATTGGTTAACTTACCGTGACGTTTCTTAGCTCGAATCAAACAATTTTAGATAGAATGCTTCTTGTGTCAATGTTGAGTTGCTTCAAACACAAGTAAGGTCTTGTCAAAGTCAGCATTTTTTATTAGATTCTCAAATCGTAATGTAATTTATTCTCGAATAAATACATTGGATATTTTGAGCGAAATAAGTCATTGTGATTGAAATGGAATTCTTGTAAGACGTTAAGCTCGACAACGGTTGGATCTGAACAATCGGCATGAGCTTACAATACGTAATGTAATGTAATTCGTTAACTTACAATACGAGTCTTAGCTCGAATCAAATAATGATAGACAGAATGCTTCTTATATCAATGTTAAGTTTCTTCAAACACAAGTAAGGTATTGTCCAAGTCAGTCTTTTTTATTAGATTTTCAAATCGTATTGTAATTTATTTTCGAATGAATACTTTGAACTTTTATCAAAATAAGTCATTGTGATTCAAACGGAATTCTTGTAAGATGTTAAGCTCGACAATAGTGGGATCCGAACAATCGATATGACCTTATAATACGTAATGTAACGTAATTCGTTAACTTGACGTAACGTAATATTTAGAATCTCGATTTAAGAATCAATAGGGATTTTTAGCATGTGTAATTTTTTTAGGTCTGAATTTTTTAAATAACAATTGAACCACATACATCGTATAAAATGAAAACTACTATATGCTACATACGTTTATCATTATTTGAAATAAAAACTTATTATATTTTTATAGTTTGATTATTTATTTTCAGTTAAAAATATAGTATTAGTATGCTTTTGTTAAAACGTGATTTAGTAGTGATATACGGACAAAATTATCAATAAAATAATTTTTTTTTTTAAAAAATGAAATCATTCAAACAAGTGATTTGGATGGAATACTTATTTTCATTTCCTTTAAAAGCATTAGGACACTTGTAGATCTCAATATGCATCAAATTTTGTGAAAAGTGAATAAAGGAACTCATTTATTAGCTGTAATAAATGCATGTGTTGACAAAAAAAAGGGAGTGAGGAAGATGAAATTCGGATTGTGGTAGAGCGATTCGCACTCTATGTGTGGTTCGTTACGTAGTTAATAGTATTTTCAATTGATAAAAGCAACAGAAAATGCTTGTAGCTAAATGGTTAGATATGATGTGGACTGAGTAACCAAGACCAGGTTTGATCTTTGGTTTCTCCATAAAAATGTTTTATTTTTCGATTTAGCATTCAATATTGAGCAATAAATATCTTCATATTTGAAATTAAAATTCAATTTTTTTTCCAATTTAATCCCTACATTGGAATCCAAAATGATATTAATATCTAAACCATCTAGAAAATTGAACAACTATTAAACCAAAGCAGGAAAATGGTTGTTGTTTTTCCTCCTTTTTATGACATTTGCATAAGAAATTCTCGGTTTAATATTATTATTTTTTAAATCAATAATAATCGGATTATAATGAGGCAGTATATATCCATGAACCATCTTAAAAAATAAAATTAATATAAAATGGATAAAAATTTAATAAATGCAATAAGAAAACGTTTTCTTCATGGACATATAGAAACACGAAACTGAACTACATTTTAATGAAACTTAAGAAATAAATCTATTATGAAGTAAAGAGGAACACAAACATCAATTCAGAAATGAACCGAGTAATATTAATGAAATCGAAACCAAATTGTTAGTCGAAATCAGCAAGAAAAATCCATTAACGATTGAGGGATAAAGATGAATTTTCGGGCCACCGTGATGAATTCTCCGATGAATTTTCCAGATTTAATAAATACAATAAGAAAACGTTTTCTTCATGGACATATACAAACACGAAACTGAAGGATGAATTTTCCGGCCACCGCGATGAATTTTCCGGCCATCGTGATGAATTTTCCGATGAATTTTCCAGATTAATCTGTTTAGAGATGAATACTAATGAAGAAAAATGAGTAATTACAAAGAGAGAGAAAAATGAAATTTACAAGATAAGTCATTTATTATGACTATTAATTACATTAAATGATCACACCATTGGATCAAAATCAATGGTTGAGATTTTGCATCAATTTAGGGGTCTGGATGGTTACTGATACCATTAAGACCAACCCTATATATATATATATATATATATATATATATATATATATATATATATATATATATATATATTTCAGTAATTCACAACTTAAATAAGATTTAACCCATAAAAAAATGACACAAAAAAGCTTAGACATGTAAGTTTTTTGCTAGACAATTAGGTTTTGTTTTGAACAAAATACATTACAAACTTTAATATATATTTCATTGTTTGAAATTTATCTCCGAGTTTGTGTTTTCCGACCACAAGTACCATCTACTATTATGGAATCTCGACAATAACATTATTGTTTTTCTTTATATATATTTTAAACTCATATGGAGTATGTGTTGGAGTTTAGTGTCCTAAAGACAATTGTTTTAGGATATTAATATTAATGAATAAATTGTTTATTTGATCATTTGTTTAATCAGATATATAGCATTAAAATGTAACTATATATAAAGGCACAAATCTTTCATAAAGAAAGTAACCCTAAGTTTATTTAAGTAGTTATAAAGTGTTCATACAAGCATGAAGTGTGACTGTACTTTATAATAGAACCAATAGACTTAAAGTAAACCCAAGTCAAGTAATATGTTATAGGGGTTGATATATTATTGTTTGAGACTTGCATGTAACAGTGTTTTCTATCGAGACAGAAAGCTGATCTCACAAGCTTTAGATATTCAGATATCTAGACAGTTACATGGATCCGGTGAAGGAGTTCATTAGGATTGGGACCCGACTTGAGATAACAGAATAGATTGATTTATCTAATGTGTCAACTGTTCATCTCATTGGTATTAGTAGGTATAACTAATCCTCAGACTCAAACATTCGTTAATTAGTGATTCTGGATTATGGAGTCTGATACTTTGATTCTGTGCGAGCACGATCCAACAGGTGAGAGCCTGGGGTGTGTGAGAGCAGGGTTGGGTATCACGCAAAGTAATTGCAGAATAGTTAATGTCAGATTGAGCATTCGTCACTCCCGATAAGTGGGAGATATATCCAAATGGCCGCTTGTGGTGAATTAACTGAAATCCTTGCAAGGTGATACAGTTAAGAGTAGAAATGAACATTTCACTTAACTTATCTTTTCAGAGTGAATTCAACCTGTACAAGTAAAACCGGACTCTTCGTTATATGTAACCTTGACACGTTCCATGGTTATAAGGAATTGACCGACAGGATATAGTTGATGAAGGATCGTATTATATTGTACCTAATGCAGAAAGGTTAACGTCAGTTATCAACCTGACTTCTTAATTGCTCTGGGGGAATATCATAGGTTCTGCTAGTAACAGCTCGCGACGGTATTCCGTTATATATATATTGGAATTAATCGTGATGAATAATTTCAAAGGATATATACGGCTAGTGGCAATAAAGAACCTAATGGATCGCATATGGGACTTGGAATCGGAGGACGAAAATGTAATTAGTGGAACATACATATATGGGCCGAAATTTGTATTAATTTAGGGATAAATTAATTTGATTAATAATTATAATTTGATTATGGTTATCAATTAAATTAAAAGATTATCTGATAATATTAATTAGAAGTTTTTATGTGATTGAAACTCTAATTAATTATCCCTAACATTAATTAATTATTAATTTGATTAATAATAATTATCTAGATATAATTAGTTATTATTTAGATAATAGTAAAATGTTTATTTAATTATCTAATTAGGAATCCTATTCTGAATAAGATTCCAATTATTTAATTACCTAACACAACTGGGATTAGGGTTTAGAGAAGTCTATAAATAGACTCCCTAACCCCATAAATTTCGACACACACAGAACAGGAGGAGAGGAATCGTTCCGTCTTTCGTCTCGGCTAATTTACTTTATTTCTTACTCCCTCTTTGATCTCGTATCGATTTCCGTTAGAGGCAATCATTGCGATTGCTATACTTTAAAGGTTGATTATTGATTAGTTTTGTTTTTCTGTGTTGAATAAAAACGTTCGTTGCTCACGAGTTGATAATAAGAAGTTGTGAGTACTTCGTTTGCAACGGTAGATAGTTCTTCACCAAAGGTATTACTTTCTATCCCTCTTTATATGAAATAACAATTAACAGATCTTGGAAAAGGGAAATAGATAAAAATAGATAAAATTTTATTATTCCGCTACGCCTAGGCTTGTCTATTTTCCTTCAGTATGTTATAAGGCTTTTTTTTTGTTTTTTACGCTACTTATTCTATGCATATATGATGAATTTGGTTAAAGCTCATTAGAAGCTCGATAAAAGTTCAGCTCGGTCAAATTCGGTCAAACCTCGTCAAAACTCGATTCGAGAGGGCTCGGCTCGAGATATTAATGAGCCAATACCGAACATACCTAGGGTTCAGCTCGATTCGGCTTGTTTACACCCCTACATCACATATAATCTCATCTTGGTAGGCCACAATAGAGATAGGAACTTTATACCAATGAGTGACATTGAGTTTCTCCCCATCTTTTGATCTAACCAACTCGATATTAGAGCTGCTAAATCCTGATCTGCCCGTCCCCCAAAGCCTGCTCTACGTCTCTTCATGTCGTCTGCCAACTCTAACCGACCATCATATTTTCTTTGTCCGTCCCTTTGGATATTTATGTCAGTTAGAATATCCTCTACTGGGGTCCCCGCCTTTCATGAATTCTTCACAAGGCCTTAAGAGTTTGCTACTGTAAGGATGTTCTCCTTGTCAGATTGCATTGGGTGCTTTCTTCACCAAAGGTATTATTTTCTATCCCTCTTTATATGAAATAACAATTAACAGATCTTGGAAAAGGGAAATAGATAAAATTTTATTATTCCGCTACGCCTAGGCTTGTCTATTTTCCTTCAGTATGTTATAAGGTTTTTTTTTACGCTACTTATTCTATGCATATACGATGAATTTGGTTAAAGCTCATTAGAAGCTCGATAAAAGTTCAGCTCGGTCAAATTCGATCAAACCTCGTCAAAACTCGATTCGAGAGGGCTCGGCTCGAGATATTAACGAGCCAATACCGAACATACCTAGGGTTCAGCTCAATTCGGCTTGTTTACACCCCTACATCACATATAATCTCATCTTGGTAGGCCACAATAGAGATAGGAACTTTACACCAATGAGTGATATTGAGTTTCTCCCCATCTTTTGATCTAACCAACTCGATATTAGAGCTGCTAAATCCTAATCTGCCCGTCCCCCAAAGCCTGCTCTACATCTCTTCATGTCGTCTGCCAACTCTAACCCACCATCATATTTTCTTTGTCCGTCCCTTTGGATATTTATGTCAGCTAGAATATCCTCTACTGGGGTCCCCGCCTTTCATGAATTCTTCACAAGGCCTTACGAGTTTGCTACTGCAAGGATGTTCTCCTTGTCAGATTGCATTGGGTGCTCGAAGAGGCGCTGATTACCCTGCATCCGATAATATTTATTCCGAGCCACTGGAGCCTGCCACTGCTGATGCTTCACTTGGATCTCGCAACCATTTCATTGTTGGAGCCTCCCCCATTCGCCTAAAAGGTGCTTTAAGCCAATCACCCAATTCCCGTTTCAATTCCTCTGACGACACAGTAAAAAACTTTTCACAAAATCTATTTGTATGTCCCAGTAGTCCACAACTATAGCAAAGGGTAGTCAGTTTTTCGTACTTGAAACTTATAAAGGACTAGTCATTTTGACCTTTTCTAATCTTCTTGCAGCTCTTTTGATGTTTCCATACATCAACCACAATTCTTATACGCATAAACTGTCTTCGATTTCCATCGTTATTATTCATATCATATTCTTAAAATCTGCCTATGAAATTGCCAATTTGCTTCACCACTCCTTCCGACATAAAGCCTATTGGCAAATCATAAATCTAGACCCAGAAAGCAACATCATGTAAAGGAACCAGCTCCGGAGATGGTTCATTCCTCCATCCATTCATTATCAAAAGATAATTGTCATAAGACCAAGGCCCAAAATTGTAAAATATTTTTTTATACTTCAATTCATTCATGTGTTGTGTAAAAATAAAAGAAAATAAGTTAATTCAATATTAAAAATAGAGGTTGCAATCACGAGCAAATTCAGGGGTTTAAGAGAGGGCTTAACACTCACTGACTGCTAGAAAACATTAAAAAATCTATAAAAGCTATGAATGGAGTATTAATTTTGTATGTAAAAACACTTAAAAAATATATTAATTTAGCATTTATAAATCACAATAAACACCCCTCTCAATAATTTATATACAAATTGCAGTTATATACAAAACCCTACGATACATCACAAGCCCGATACAAATTTAATAGGTTAAAATTTTATTAATTAATTAATGCATCATTTTTTTAAATTCTAACATAAATTTTAGGTTGAATAAATACATAAAATTATTATTATAATACTTCATATTTTTATATACTACCTTAATAAAAATAAAAGAAATTTGCATTTTTTTATCTACTTGAAGAGCTATTTGGTTCACATGTTATCGGTAGTGGATACTAGTTTAGAATTAAAAGAAAGAAAAAATAATTTCGAAAAATGGAACCAATCGGGCACTAACTCACCAACATGATATTAATAAGTTAAAAATAAACAGTCCACTTGCATAAATAAATTCTTTGACTCCCTCCCCATCCTCCAGACGCAACCCCAATAATCAAATCGGGGAGTAAAAGATTTAAAGAAACGAAAAAATAAGTTCATTATTCCGCGAGAGAAAGAACAAATTATCTATTTCGCGATCTCGATGCACATACTAATTTGAAGAAATAAATAGTAAACAAAAACCAGCTCCTAAAAGCAAAATTGGGGCTACCATTAGATCAAAAAATCTATAATTGTAAGCCTATAAATATCACATATATTACAGACACGAGAATAACGAGAACTTGTACAGCGGATATAATATACTCGACCAATGAAAAAGAAGATGCAGACACTTCCCCGGGAAATGACAGGTGTAAACGAAAAAGTGTACAATTATCACCTTTTCATTCCTAAGATCAAATGGACCGGGATCATAATTAAATTCCCCAAGAAGAACTAATCAGTAAATCTTTGAAATTTCATTGTACCTTCATCCAAAACAGCCATATTCTTCCTTTTCTTTGATAGCTTTGTTGGATTTTGATCTTCAGAAAATTGAGCAGCCGTTCGAGCCCGCAATTCTTCTAGGCTCTCTCCTTCCTTTGCTCTCTCCAAAATCTGAAAACCGTTTCAGCAGTTCGAGTAATCGAATCCGAATTCTTTCAGCAAAGTAAGAGGTACTAGAGTTTAGGGGAGTTACCAAGTGTCGACCGTAAAGATGGGTGCTCGAAAGTGCTTCAAGAGCGTTCTGTGTCTCTTGCTTCGTAACGTATTCCACGAATGCGAAACCTCTGTGGTTTCCGAATTTCATTGGCAACCTTAAGCGCTTGATCTGTGCATTTTACAGGAATTGGTCACAAACATTCAAGCTGAAGAATCCATGCATTATTATTATTTGGTAAGCATAAATCAGCGTGAATGATAGCATTCGAAGCTCGTAGCGATACTGATCAAAAGAGCGACATGCACAGACACGGGTACTGTACCCATGGTGCAGAAAACGGCATATTTTAAAAATATGAGACACGGGTAAGGCAGGGACATGCCAAATTTATATATATATATATATATATATATATATATATATATATATATTTTATATATATAAATAACATTCATAAGTCATTATAAATAATAAGTAACATCCAAAATAAGTCATCAGTTCATCAAAAAAAAAAAAGAATTAATACTTCAAACTATTTAAACTACCAAAAATAGGCGGCTGCTATATTCTTTTCTTTAGATTTTGATTTCTTCTTTTAATTAGGTTTTTTCTTTAATATATATCAACCCCTTTTGTGAAATTATAAAAAAGTAAACTCTATATTCTACTTAATTAACACAGAAGTCGTGTCCCCGAAAAAAAGAGGAGACACTTATTTTAGAGTGTTGGGTGCCTGTCCCTGAGTGTCCCTGGAGTGTCAGATTGTGCGACACTCGTACGTTAACCTCCTAGAAGTGTCGGTGTTTCCTAATATACAATCCATTTTATAATTTTACAAAATTTTCTAGACCTAATTTTAGCAAATTACACACCGGTTTCAATTTGTTAGTTGAAATTTTGACGGGTAAAATACATCTATGGCCCCTTAACTATAGGTCTATTCTACTAACGTTATGGTACCTAAACTTCATTTCTTGACATAAACATCTTTGAACTTTACGTTAATGAAACATTAAACTCGAATCAACAAAGATCCATTAAAAAATTATCAAAACGACAAGGTTAAAATAGGTAACTTCTGAGAAAATATACTTGCCTGGCCAAATGGACTAAATAGCTGTCTGAGATCTTTCTCTGTTGCCTCAAAAGCTACATTTCTCACAAGTAACTTTGTAGAACTTCTATCCTTGTCAACCTTTTTCTTCAATTGTTCATCCTTCTTGGCATGACATAATTGTAAGATGAGAGCATGCCCATCCAAAACAGTTCCCTGCAAAATTAAAAAGTTATGCAGGTGAAAAGCAGCAACAAATTCAAGAACCAACTAAGATGTAAATTAAGGATGACAATTCGTGTAAGTTGGTCGTGTTCGTGTTGCGTCAATTAGCGGGTTAGTGTCAAATTAGTCAAACTTAAACCAACCATAACATTTCGTGTCACAATTGTGTAAACCCAATCGGGTTAATGTTGGTTTCGTGTTGTTTTCGGGGGTCAAATGTAATTTTACTACCTCTGTTAATGACGACATTTAAAATATAAGAGGATATAGGAATACTTCTAAATATTTATGTCATTTTTGGATTAGCAAGTTAACTCTGACTGTTGAAAAGTTTGACCAAAAATTTATTTAACAAACCCCTAATTCATTTAGATTATGTTGGGTTCGTGTAATGTGTTATGATCTCTATTACAGATGACATGTAAAAGTATAGGAGGTTCAAGTCGTGTCTGTGGGTGAAAATTGTAATTTTATCACTTCTAGTAATGACATGTAAAAACATGTTTTACATTGAGAAGATATAATAATAATTTAAATATTTGTGTTAGCAAGTCAAATCTAACGCAATCCAAAAATGTGTCAATTTCACGTCAACCAAAAATGGCACATTACCTGTATAATAAAATAAAGGGTAAATAATTTATTAGTCCCTTACTTTTTACCTAACACACTGCTTAGTCCCCCTATTTTGAAAAACACATTATAAGGTCCCTAGCTTTTGCTAATATTAACCCTTTGGTACTTTTGTCTAATTTTTTAGACTTGTAATCGTTATATTTTAGCATAAACAGATAGATATAAAATAATAGAGTAACATGGTCAACTTGTATTGTACTGCGGTTGTCCTAAAAGCTAAGATATGTTCGGTTAAAAATCTAAAAAGATAGATAAAAGGACCACAAGGTTAATATTGGCAAAAGATAGGGACCTTAAAATGTGTTTTTCAAAATAGGGGGACTAAACAGTGTGTTAGGTAAAAACTAGGGGACTAATAAATTATTTACCCTAAAATAAAACCCACTAAATTCATGTTGGGTTTGCGTAGTGTACTGTGTACACAATTTGACACCTCTAATGTAAAAGCTATGTTCACAATTACCTGTAACACTGTACAAATAGATGCTGCTGTCTCCACAGAGTCAAACTCTAGAAAACCAAAACCCATCGAGACATTCTTCCCGTTTTTCAAGTGCTTCTTTATCTGCATTTGCAAAAAAATAAACCCTAACGTAAGAATTCATAGGATCTAAAAGTATTATTCGAGGTTTAAGGACAGAGAATATTACCCTAATACTTAAGATCTTCCCATCCTTCATTTGTTCACTGAAGTGCTTTTTCAAACTATCCTCAGACGTCTTGAAATTCAGATTCTTGACAAATAGTGATCGTGACTGTAGCACAGCAGGCAATGAAAAGAAAAATATCAGACAATAAAACTAAGCGGGGAGTCGAAGCAGTCAACAGTTAAATCAATCTATCAAAAAATTATTACTTTATTATTCAAATTTAAAAAATCATACATTAAGCAATATTAAATACTTTTCAAATTTATAGGTCCATTCATATTGTAATCATTAGTAAGCTGAAATGAAGAATAGAAAGCAGAAATGAAGAACACAAAGCAGAAAATAATCAATTAGTAATTGAAAGCAGAAATTTTTTATAGGTCCATTCATATCGTAATCAATTAGTAAGCTGAAATGAAGAATAGAAAGTAGAAAATAATCATCTATGGGAATGAATTTCACTTTTTTTTTTTTTTTCCTGAAAACAAAGGAAACACCCAAGGACTCGTCTGAAACAGCTAGCTCCATTTCGCTTAAATCTTTTTTCCCTTCCATCCAGAGACGTGATAAAAGGAGGGACGGAACTTATTTAGTATGAAAATATCTATGGTTTCACTTTTCTATATCTTTATTCCCTTCTCTAACTGTGTTTTTGGCTCACTCCTTTTATGAAATTTAATCATGCTGCACGAACATGAAAGAAAGCTAATCCCGTTTGTTCATAAATGCATGTAAATGGGTTGATAACAGCAGTTAAGAGTCAAAATAGTAGCCCAGACCAACCTTTGTATATCCTTCCATCCCAACCAACCGTCAATAAAACAGTTAACAATGAACCAAAATTGGCCAAGTTTCAGTAACCCAAAAAATTAGGATACAAATTTATGCCTGGGCCTATAAAAGGGGCCACACTGCTACCTAAAACAGAGCATAACCGTCTTATGCTCTACAAACAATGTGCGAACATGTTCATGTGAACCTATGGAGCATTTTCTTATCACTCTGGCCATTGAGAGAAACCCTCTTCCACAAAGGAGAAAATGCTGCATAAATTTTGATAATTTTAAAACCAAGGACCAAAATGTTGGGAAACTTAACAAGCTTTAGGAAATACATTTGATAATTTAAGCGACTAGAGTGTTTAAGGTCGTAATAGGAAACTGCATCTAGCGAAGTTAATTTCCTCCCTCCTTTCTACTCAACAAACAAACATGTATAGAACTACCAAATTATTCTACCCTGCCTTCTTGATAATCATGCCTATAATTCTCTTCTTTTTCTCAAGCAAACAAGGAGAGACAAATTAATAATTCAGGCAGAGTAAGACCTATTCTATGACGCGATTAAATTATGCAAAAAAAGAGAAGGAAAAAGAAGACTGGAAAAGTCCATTTATGCTCTACCTCAATTCTATCAGGATCAATATCAATTTCAGATATGCCTTCCACATTTTGCTCCAGCATCACTCTCTTGGCATCATGTTCTCCTACAGCATTACTACTATCTTCGTTGCTCTTTGATACTGGACTTTCACTAAGAACATTACTAGGAGCCCACTCCAAATATAATGGAGCATCCCTAAAATATTCACACAACAAAGCAAAAAGTTAATTTCCAACTAATATAGTTTTCAAAGTAGAAAAAAGCATTCATAGGATATTTCGATTCCAATAGAAGATGAACAGATACTATGAAGAAAAAGGGAAGAAAAAGGGAAGAAAAAAACTCACTTGTAACGCTTATAAGCCAGACCTTTAAAAGCAGAACGAGCTTCAGATGGTTCAAGAAAAACAACCTGAAATATCATGAATCGAAGATATAAATTATAAGCTGATACATGAAACATGACATCAACAATCAGCAATTCTATCTCACTTCTTCTACCTACAACTAACCATTTAATGAGAAAATAGCTTGAGAAACGAAAATAACCATCAAAATTACAGAATAATTTTCCGCAAACAAACAAGATGAAAATCAATTGAGATCGCATTTTAGATAAATGCCTATTTTAAATGATGAAACTGAAATTGGAATGTAGTTTCTGGTATTTATTATGTACACATGGTCTTCAAAATTTACCAATTTCATGAAAATATATTATGGAAGAGGAAAGCAAGCTTATCCTTATGGGGCAGAGGAGTGCTAAGATATAATACTTAAATTGCATAACTTGAAATTCAACCTCCATTATATATATACACATATATATTTGATAGAAATGATGTAAAATTGATAATAAATATTTACTTTCAAAAAGAAAATTTCGCTTCTATCAAAAGTTGGTGTAAGTTTAAATATTATCATACAGTTAATGACAACATGGTAGAAATCTAATCTGATAGATTAATTCTTTCAGGGATCAGATCAATGATCTGTTGTCCAATCGTCCCCAGACATCAAAAAGGTACATGACGTAATAGATGAGGTCATTTGAACTTTCTAGACAATCCTTTTCTACAGCCTCACATTTCATGTAATACAACTGATTTGCGTTCTACAGGATGGAAGACTTAAATTTTTGTAGAAAACTCGTTACAGGTTTACACTTACTTGGTTTCTATCTAAACGCAAACATTAACATAGCACCTAATATCGTCCAAAAAAAGATGGCTACTAATTGGATGCACCGAGTTTAATTCTTGAGTAGCCCAGTTTTTCTGAGTAAAGTATAACGAACAAAATGTCTACCCTGATTTACACAGTTTTAACTCTTTCTCCCTAATATAAGCAACCTCGTGTTATAACAGATCCCAAGTTATTGTACTTCGTGAGAACTGTAAAATCCAACTTCACAAAAAGGACAAAAAAAAAAAAAAAAAAAAAAGGTTAATTCGAATCACATACCAAGGCCAATGTTTTTGTTGGAGGGAGAATAATTTTTTCCAAGCTACCAAATTTCCCAAACATCTTAGAAAGTTCTCCTTCGGAAGAGCCATATGGCAAGTTCTTTACTAATAGAACATGGTTGCTTCTTTTCACAGCATCAGTTTTCCCAGCAGCAAATTCCTCTAGAGACTTAATGTTTACACCAGCACTTAGAAGAGCTTTTTTTGTCTCTGCAATCACTTGAGTTTCTCCCAAAGCAATACGTACAGCCAGATCATCAGCTTCACGGTCAAGCAAATCACTCTTACTTACACCATGTCTTCTAGCAATGTTCTCAGCCACCTAACAGTGCACAGAATGGAAGAATAGGACAAAATTTTAAATCGTAACTTGCAAAAGCACACAAAAGAAACACATCTTACAATATTAGGAAAATAAACTAGTTAAAAAATAATAATGAAAGAAATCTTACTGTATCAGGACGCATAAACAAGCTGTTCCATGCTTTTGTATCTCCACTAGCTTCTGATGCCTTTCTTTCTTCCTCTCGACGTTGCTTGAAGGTTTTTGGACCTTGCGTTAATGTGTCATCAATCCTACAGATCATAAGATATTGACTCACTCAAGAGAACTTGGAAGAGAACAGAGATCAATGCATGATAACACTACTTACTCTTGCTTGTTAGACGGATTTTTCTTTTTAGCTCGCATGACATGCAATAATCTTCCTTGGAAAATTGAATTGTCCAATTCTTCTAATGCCCTTTAGAAAAATTAATCAATTATTAAGTCAAAAAAAATTACTTGAGGAGAAAAAAGGCAGTGAGTAGAGAGAGAGTGAGAACCAACATAGTGTTCTTCACATAGTATAGTCAATTCTAAGAGCAACTACATGACCAAAATGGTCGAAAACAAGTAAATTAAGACTACATAGAAAAACATATCTTTGTGCATAATGGATAAGTATGTGCCTATCTATTTCATAATAGATGGTGAAAGAATTCAGCTCTCAAATTTATTTCAAGAAAAGTAGATTTGGCAGACAGTGCAACCAAGATATAAAGAACTGTAATGAAAGCAAAAATGTCCTTATATGTTTGGAGAAAAAGAAATAAACATCCAGATAAATAAAAATGAGTGTGAAGATCGAATTTTCATAAACATTCAAGTAGCACCACCAAATAAATGTAAAAGAAGTGTCACTAAACTCATCCAAGTATTATATTCAAAAGGAGTTTCAGCATATAGTTAAATACAATTAGAACTTCCATGTAGATGTACATAGAAAATGTGCAAAAAGGTATTTAAAGGCTATGTCTAGCAAGCCTTGGAGTTAAAAGCATATGATAAACAGGGGATTTCAGCCTGTACAGATTTCAGCACTAAGCCACAAAATACCTTGATGCAGATTCTGGAAGCGTGTAGCGAACATAGGCTATTCCCTTGGACCTCTTTGTATCTTTATCAACAACAAGATGGACCTCTGAGACGTTGCCAAATCTACCAAAGTGCTCTTCCAACTCATCCTCCCTGTTAAATTAGAAATAATGTTTGTGAAATATAAATGGTTGAGTATTAACTGCATGTTCAACAAATAATCAGCAACAGCACATGCAACTGGGAAACTAAAAATTCTTATCATGCTCTTGACAGCAAAAGAATTACAGAAGGCATAATCTAGAAGAAAGTAGACTAGTATGCATACATTGCTGTGTATGGCAGATTGCGGACGAAAAGTCGACCAGCCTCAAGAAATCCATCTTTCTCATCTTTTGAGTTAGATAATGTGTTATCAGGGTCAAGAATTTCACCATCTCCAACAGGCACTTCCTCTACAACCTCCACTTCAGCTATGCCCCTAATATTATTTTTCCCATTCTGATCTAATTTTTTAATTTGCTTGTGGCTAAGACCTTCTTCAAATTCACTTTCTGAGCTTGCAATATCATTTTCGTCAATATTTTCACTGCTTTCACTTTCTGAATCCGACCATTCTTTCTTCACTCTACTCTTGAAGTAATCCATATCTGAAACAGCTAATTCATCACTGGTCACATTCAATTTGGGAACTAACTTCTCTTTGTCTTCTCTCTTTGCTTTGATTTCCTTCTTACTGTCTTTAAGAGTGTGATCAGAAATTGGAGCAGGCACAGTGTCGTCATTCGCCCACAATTTTGACTTCACCCGTGGTTGCATGACCTGAAGAAATTCCTGTAATTGGGAATCATCATTCTCCATTACATCTTCATTAGTCTTCTTAACTTTTTGGGCCGGTTTGATGCTCGAATTTTTATCGATACTTTCTGTTGCTTTTTGATCCTTATTCTTAGAATGCCGACTCCATGGACGAGGAATATCTGGATCTCCAAATCTATACGCAATCTGGAAGAAAGCTGGCTTAATTTTTCTCATAATTCCAATTCAAAAATAGTCTTTCATATGCTCTGGGAATTAAGCATCCGACAATGACAATTTCATCACAAAAAACAGAAGTAGAAAAAGCACACACATACCTCACAAGAAATTCTACAAGTATCAAAGTAAGATTTATTGAAGTATTTGATAGCTTCTTCTGCTTCATGTTCAGTTCGAAACCCAATGAACGCAAATTGCCTACTCTTACCATCTCTTCAACCAACAAAAAATAGAACAAAACAAAAAACCAGTTAAGAAAATTCAATAGAACATCAAAGGATTCCCCTGAAGAAGAATAAGAAGAATATCGAGAAAGTACTTTGTTCGCATCAGCTTTACATCAGTAATTTCTCCTTTCTTAGAAAACATCTCTCGTAGGCGATCCTCGGCTGCATATTTTGGTAAACTCTTCACACAGATTCTAGACCTAAAACACAAAAACAACCATCGGGCATCCGAAAAAAATTGCAAGAGAAACTACTATTGAATTTGGGAGAGTAATAAGATACAAATATTCAGCTACTTACATGTTCTTCACTTTTGGACAGACCTTTCCCGACAAGTAGAAGACGGCAGGGGCAGGGCGGTGGATATGACGTGCGTTTTATTGTATAGAGCTCCTCACAATTCCTCTACAAGACAAGTGGGGGTGGGCATTCGGTTAACCGGTCCAATAGGTAAATAAATTAACCGAATAGAAACTATCGGTTTTTTAACCAATGGGACAGAAACCGGTCCAAACATATCGGTTAGCCATACAAACGGTTAACCAATAATTTCGGATAAGTTTTTTGGTTAACAGTTTTTAACCAGTTCTCAACGGTTAGCCATAATTTTTACCCAAACCTAAATTTTTAAATAATATTAAAACATAAATAAATTCAAATAAATTAATAACTAAAGTTCTTTCAATTTTTTAATTACACATCAATAGGGTAATATAATGGTCATTACATCACATGCATCAGTAAACATAATCTTAATGTGATGTTGATCTAACGTTGGGCTTCATTCATAGCATCCACAACTGAGCACATAAGAGCTCTGTAATATGAATGAATCAATGCAGCTGCTGCCACTAGGAGTATGAGAGAGGATGGTTGTAGGCCCATGAGAGAAAAATATCAATTATCAAAAGATTTGACCAATTTTTAAGTGCATGATTCGAATAACATTATTCTGAACACATATATATCATTGGAACACAACTAAGTGTAAAAAAATACTGCACCCCTACATTCCATAGCAACCTGGATAACAACACTACACAGGCATCATGTGAAGCTCCAACATGTACTCACTCAGCATACAAAATAAGATAAGCTGGCAAGGCATCATATTTTCATCTGTAAGAGATTAACAAAGAAACACACTGAACTGAACAAGCATGGATGTTGAAGATATAAAGATTTCGGGCTTGACAAATATAATTTTATGCCCTTCATTAAAATACATCTATTTAGTGGACTGCTTAACATTTTTGACATGGAACGAAATCAGTAATAACCACTACTTCACAACATACACTCTCAAGATCAACTAATTTTTCTTTTGGTACCTAATAAGCAAGCATAGAGTTCGTTAGATTAACTGCATCACCAATTCTCAACTATATGCATGGTTATTTGCATCCAAAATAAATAACCATTTATTTTGAAATAGTTTAACTTGAAGCAAGAGGGCGAGCCTTGGCGCAACGGTAAAACGTTGTTGCCGTGTGACCAGAGGTCACGGGTTCGAGTCTTAGGAGCGGCCTCTTGCCAATCAAATTGGTAAGGGAAGGCTTGCCCCCAATACACCCTTGTGGTGGGACCCCTCCCCGGACCCTCGCTCAGCGGGGACGCGTAATGCGACCGGGCCGCCCTTTAGTTTAACTTGAAGCACACCACAGCCATCAGAAATAACAAATTACTCAAAATTGATTTTCATCTAAACACATATAGACATAATGATAGCGACAAGAACGAATTTATACATTTTCTAATTAAAGAATTAAATGCTACTACATAGAACAAAAATAACATCTAAATCATAACTCATACAGGCAAGCAGCAATTCGAAAATCTGTGCAGCAGAACTGCAGGCTAAATTGCAAATAATTTTAGAATAGCAAAAAACATTTCAGATATACTTAATTGAAACAAGTTTGATAATAAACCATAAAAAAACTTTGCTTGAACAACAATATCCATGACATCAGAGCCAAAATCTAAAGGGTGATGAACGAACGCCGAAGTGTTGAAGGGAAACAAGGGGAAAGGAAAGGAATGACCCTCAATTCCCTTGTCTATTTGGATTTATTCCAGAAAGAGAATGCAATAACCCCTAATTCCCTTTGTAACCATTTGGTTCAAATGGAGAAATCGACCTGTGTAAATATCAACCACAGAAATTCAGTACAATTTTACCGTGTTATGTCACTGGTTGGGGAAAGATCAAAACGCACTTTCTATAACCAAATAGTTTTATCCATATATAAATAAACAATAAAAAGAGAAAAATAAAAGTGGACATACAGTGGAGAAATTGGATGAAGAAAGTTCAAAGCATATTAGATAGAACCCAAATTCAAAGCACGGGAATTCAAGTAATTTTGCCTATATATACTATTTTGTCTATATTCGTATCTTAGTTGCATTCTTTAATCCAAGTCTTCTAGGATATATGTATCCAGCAAGCTATGCAGGTAAAAATACAAAAGGGACTTTCTCGCTTAAGGATTTGTTATTCTTCTGCAATAAGCTTGCACGAACCGCAAACGACAAATTTTTTGCTATTTTTGAAGTGATTAATTCCTTGTAGTATGGGCGAAGATCGAATTAGGAAAATAGAGGGATTTTGCAGAAACAATCGATCTACTAAACAAGTAAAATTTAAACAGAACTCCAAAAGGAACGAGGAGAGAGAAAGTAATGGAGGAAGAGAGAGTGAGAACTTACCGATGGACGGTGGAAGAACCGGCGACCGACGTCGAAGGATGGCCGGGGAAGAGGAGGGCGCTGGAGACTGAACTGGGATAGGCTGAGCGGGAATGGGGAGGAGAGGGAATCTAAAACCCAAGGGTGGTTGGGTAATTAGCTCAAAGACACTTTGAAGACGTTAAATGTCATGGTTGTCTCAAAATGGTCACTTAATTTCAATTTGTCTTAATAAAATAATTCAATTTTAAGTTTTGTCAAAATTAGATCACTCCATCAATTTAAGTGATTAAAATGGACCAGAATAATAACATGAGTGACACATCAGCATGATTCAACTTAGATATATAGTTGAAACGACACATGACATCCATTAATGCGCTACCTGTCAGCCACGTGCCAATTATTTTTATGAAAAAAATTAGTTTTTTTCATAAAAATAACCAACATGTGGCTGTCACGTGTCGTTTCGATTAGACATCTGAGTTAACTCATGCTCACGTGTTAGCCATGCCACGATCCATTTTAACCAATGAAATTGCCGAAGTTATCTAATTGAGACAAAACACAAAGTTAAGTGATTTTATTCAGACAAATTGAAGTTGAGTAACCATTTTGAAACAATCATATAAGTTCATTGACCAACGGTACATTTAACCCCACTTTGGAGTCTACACAAACTAAAAGTGGGTAAAGAGATAACTAGTAAGGTTTGGACAGCCAATGAGGGTTGGTCCGAGTGGTAAGGCGTTGAACCTCTGCTTGACAGTGGGTAGATCTACCCTTACCTAAACTTTTTGTAACAAAAAAAAATAATAAAGTTTGGACAATATTCTCGAAAACGTTATACAAGTTTAAATTCTCTCAATAAAATCACTTTTTTTTTATAGAAATTGGGACGAGACAGAACTTGGGCGGGGTGAGCACATGTGGCCCAAGAACTGACAAACCCGCAATATATTAATAAACGAAAAATGAGTGTTTGAACAAGAGAAGAGGAATGAGAACAAAAAAAAGAAGGGGGAGGAGAAAAGTTTAGGAAAGTCAAGAAAAACGCAAGTGAGAAATACTACAAATGTCATCATTGATAAATCTGTGGCAAAAAGCAGGAGCTGAAGGCCACCAATTGATCACTGAGGAAGAGACTCCAAACTTTGCCAGTGTATCAGCAACTCTATTTCCTTCCCTAAAGATGTGTGAAAAAAGAATGTTCATCCTAGAGCAAATGCTGAGACAATGCAACCATTCTTGACGAATACTCCAAGGAACATCCATGGAACGATGTCTAAACAGATTAACAACGTACATTGAGTCTGACTCAACCCAAAGCTGATACCAATTTTTCTCCCAAGCAAGTTCAATTGCAAAAATAGCGGCTCTCAATTCAGCCATGTAAGCAAAAGAAGGAAGGGTAGAAAAAGCAAAACAGCCTTTGGAAAATCCACGATAGTTGCGAAAAATACTTCCCGCTCCTGCCTCGCCTGGAGTGCCAAAAGCAGAGCCGTCTTTGTGTCTATCCTAATAAAGCCACTTTGAATGTTTTTAAATCATCTTTTAATCGAAATTGCTGACATGGTATCTCAGCTTCACGTCAGTATTACCTTACATATTAAGAAAACTTAAGTACAAAACTGAAAATCCATCAGTCACGTGGATTAATTTGTGGTTAAAATTTCAATTTGACAACTTTTATTTATTTGAGTTAATTTGTGGTTAATCTCTTTTACCATGTCATATGGGTCGAGACATGTGATCAGATGTCACGTAATCAATTCCGATAAAAAAAATGACCGAAAAACGTCCAAAGTTACTTTATTATAACAAAAAACTAAGGCCCCGTTTGTTTGGGAAAAAATATTGTGTTCTGGAAAATTTTATGCAGGAAAAATATTGTCCGGGAAAATAAAATATTTATGTTAATCACATTAACTCATCAAATTAACTTTCACCCAATTTTAATTCTATCAGTTTCGTATCTTCTATATTAACCTATTAGATTAATACAACTATACAAAACTTTATTTATACATATTCCAATTATTTTGATTTTAATTCATTTAATACTTTTGATTTACAAATAGGTAAAACAAACTTTTAAATAAATTTTTCATTCGATAATCAAAACAGAAAATTGTTAATTTCTGAAACTTATATATATAAATATATTTAAAACTATTTTATTTTAAAACGGTTTTAAACAAAATAGAGTTTCACTCGTGTCGGGCCCACAAAGGGGGCCCGAGACCTAAGATACGCTGCTGCCGTTTGGCAGTAGCGCCGCGGCTGCCTTACGGCAGCGACGTCCAGTCGCCAGACGGTTGCTGCCGCGAGGCAGCAACCGTGAACAGTAGTTCGGGTTGCTGCCTCGCGGCGCAACCCGGACTACTGTTCCGTTTTATATATATATATATATATATGGATTATTTCTCAATGGGTATTACCCATCCGTGGGTACTCTTGAAAAATGTGTATATTTATTAGAAATGATTTATAATACAAGTTACAAAATATAGTGTAATTAATTACACTTTTACATTTCCTAGACTAATTAAAGTCTTAGTTGAACTCCATTGTCCGTAACCTAAGTAGCCTAAACCATTATATCCACTATCATGTTGGCTTAATATATTTTCCTAGATTTTTTTTTTTTTTTTGAGGAAAACATTTTCCTAGATTTAGATAATTAAAGTCTTAATAAAACCCCATTATCACGTTAGCTATTGTAGATTTAGATAATTTAATAGCATACATCATTGCGTACAAGGAAAAAAAAATTGATTGGCTCCTGAACTATTAAAGATAGTTCATTCAATTTACGTAAAATATTCTGATAGCCCCCGTAATTTACTTAAAATGTTATCAATTAATTATTCACTTACAAAAAAAAGTAAGTTGCATGACTTGAAAATGTAAAATAACTAAGGTCAGAGTATGAGGTTCCAATATTACAGAAGACAAATTTTACAGTTGAACAAGTAAAAATTTCTTCTTCAACATGCTTTAATCTATCATGTGAATTATGTAATAACATTTCAAGCCATGTCCAACACATCTTCCACGTGTAATTTACTTCCTTGCAACAGAGTGATTAATTGACTATATTTTAAACAATTTGAAGAAACTATCTGGACATTTTAAACAAGTTGAATGAGCCATCGAGACACTTTGCAAGTTCAGGAGTCAATCAAGCTTTTTGAGCAAGTTCAGGGGCCAATCAAGCTTTTTGAGCAAGTTCAGGAGCCAATCAAGTTTTTTGAACAAGTTCATGAGGGAAAATTATGTATTAAGCCTAATTTAATATTACATAGACTATAAGCACTAGATGAGCGGTTTGGCGTTCAACTCGATAAAAGCTTGATGGTGTTCGAGTCAATTTATAAATGAGTCGAGTTTGAGTATGATTTTGAGACTCGATTTATAAAGGAGTTGAGCTTGAGCATGGTGAAACTCGAATCAAAAGCTCACAAACATGCTCGGTTATAAGTTTATGAACAAGTTGATGAATAAACTCGATTATAATGTTCATGAACAGACTCGTGAGCAAGCTTAGTTTGACTTTTTTTTAATAATATTATTTTTATAAAGGGGAAAATATAAAGCTATGTAGTTTTGTATCAAACTTTTGTTTTGTAGGTTTCAAAACTATGTAGCTTGTGAACATAGTTAATGAATTATTCACGAGCAAAGTTTATGAACATAATTAACGAGGTACTTGTGAATAAAAACCGTGAACAAATAAATAAGGTGCTCGCAAGGAACTCAGAATCAAATAATTTTCTTAATGACCAAGCTCAAACTTGAGCTTGTCCATTTTCTGCCGAGCCGAGCTTGAGTATGCAAAAGCTCGACTTAGCTCAGTTCGTTATGTTACGTTACATTACGTTACATTGCGTCACGTTATTAGGGGGTTCAAACCTAGGACCTATTCATCTATACTCCATGTTATTTACCATTGAGTCAATTGTCTTTCTTGTGTACTATGTGTCGTGCTGCTTAATATATTACGACCCTTTTAGCTTCCATTGTTTAATATTCGATGCATGCACTTATTAATATCAATTAAATGTGCATAATAATAAATTATTAATAAAAAAAGAAATATGCATAATAATGAATTATTAATAGAAAAAAAATGCAAAAACATGCTCTAATTTCTTATTTATTTAATTCCTCTATATTTTTGTAATTTATATTTTAAAATGTTAAGGACGATGTTCTAAATATTGTTACATATATTCTAAACTTTATAATTTGTGTTCTAAAAATTAAGTATAATGTTTAAAAAAAATAGTAAATATATGGACCATTTTTACATTTGTTCTATAATATAATTTATAACACTCATATTCTAAATAACATAATGTATGTTCTAAAAAACATAACGCATGTTCTAAAGTTTATATTTTGTGTTCCAAAAATTAAGTATAATATTCTAAAAAATCAGTAGATATCTCGATCGATTTTTCATTTGTTCTATAATATAATTTATAACCCATGTTCGAAAAAACATAACACGTGTTCTAAAAAACATAACGTATGTTCTAAAAAATATGTCGTACGTTCTAAACTTCATAGTTCGTGTTTTAAAAGTTAAAATATATGTTCTAACGTTTGTTTTAAAAAATATATAGTTTGTGTTCTAAAAATTAAGTATAATGTTCTAAAAAAATCAGTAGATATTTCGATCGTTTTTTCACTTGTTCTATAATATAATTTATAACTCATGTTCGAAAAAACATAACACGTGTTCTAAAAAACATAACGTATGTTCTAAAAAATATGTCGTACGTTTTAACTTCATAGTTCGTGTTTTAAAAGTTAAAATATATGTTATAACGTATGTTTTAAAAAATATATAGTTTGTGTTCTAAAAATTAAGTATAATGTTCTAAAAAATCAGTAGATATCTGGATCGTTTTTTCATTTGTTCTATAATATAATTTATAACTCATGTTCGAAAAAACATAACATACATGTTCTAAAAAACATAACGTATGTTCTAAAAAATATATCGTACGTTCTAAACTTCATAGTTCGTGTTTTAAAAGTTAAAATATATGTCCTAACGTATGTTTTAAAAAATATATTTTCCTATGTAACATAAATTACAAAAATATAAAAGAATTAAATAAATAAGAAATTAGAGCATGTTCTTGGATTTTTTTATTAATAATTCATTATTATGCACATTTCTCTTTTTTTCTATTAATAATTCATTATTATGCACATTTCCTTTTTTCTATTAATAATTCATTATTATGCATATTTAATCGATATTAATAAGTGCGTGCGTCAAATATTAAACAAAAAAAACAATAGAATTTAAAAGGGAGATGGTATATTAATCAGCGCGCGAAATAATATACAAAAAGAGCAATTGGCTCAATGGTAAACAACATGGAATGTAGTTGAATAGGTCCTAGGTTCGAACACCCTAGTAAGCAATAGTGTTTTTTCTTAATTTTCCTACTCAAAACTACGTAGTTTTGGGTGGTTCTCACTTAGGGGAGGGTTCTCACTTGATCTTTAAATATCAGTATTAAAACGGTTTTAAAACGATTTTCAGAAAATAGGAAATCCTTTCAAAGATTTTCTGTTTTATCTTTAGGATTAATAAAACTAAATTTTATCAATCTAACTATAAAACTAATAGTTTTTGTTATAATGATTATCAACCAAAATAATGAGGAACATATGCATAACCTATTTTAATTAACAATTAATTAAAATTTATTTATCTTTGGAATTAATTAATCAAAACGGTTTCGTTAATTAACCTAACTATAAATATTTATTCAATCTGATTGAAAAACCTTTTAATTTTCATATATGAAATAACGGATTTAACGCAGGCTCTGATACCACTAAAGGAAAATAGGCAAACGTTTGGCAGCGAAAATATAAAAATTTTAACCTATTTCCATTAACCCAAGATCCGTTAATCGTTATTTCATATAAAGAGGGATAGAAGGAAATACCTTTTGATGTTCTATCTACCGTTGCAATCGAAGTGCCCACAACTCTTACTTCGAGTTCCCGAGCACAAGACAAAAACAGAATTCAAAACCAAGTTAGAATTCAACCGTATGAAAACAATCAAAAATAGATTGTCTCTAATTAATCAACACAAGATCAAGGAATAGAGAAAGAGATTAATAATCAATTGAAACGGAAGGAAGCGGTGAATGATCTCGTCCTCAATAAGGGGGTCGAAAATTCTTCTCTTCGGTAGACTATGTCATGGCCGAAATTTACATATAAGGGGTATATATACTCTCTTCTATCTAAACCCTAGCTAGATAGAATTAGGTTACTGAATAAGAATTTAATTCGGAATATAATTCTTATTTATTATCTATAATTATATCTAAATATAAAGATAATAATAATAACCTTAGGATAATAATAGGAGCAATTTAATCTCATTAAACCTACTAACTTATTTATCATTTAATTAATTTAATTCACAATCATAATCTAATTAAAATCGTTAAAAAATCAAATTAATTATTTATGTATTTACTATACATAAAATCGCCCCCTATTTACTGGGTCTTAGTGGACTCAGTTGGACTTCCATCAATTAATTAACATCTGTTTCTCTTTTGGGCTCCAAGTCTTATGTGTGACCCATTAGGTTCTTATTGCTTCTAGCCGTATGCAACCATTAAAATTAATTTTCTCAGAATTACATTTAATCTTTGCATAACGGAATGAGTACGCGAAATGTGATTAGCAAATCCGAAACATTCCCCCAGAGCTATAAGAAGACAGGTTGATTCTGTCGTTGACCTTTCCATATTAGTTACAGTATAATTCGATCCTTTATCAACTACATCCTTGAACTGAATCTTATGACTATGGATAATGTCAAGTCACATATAGCGAGACGTTCATTTTACTTGTACAGGCCGAGTTAACTCCAATTAGATAGGTTAAGTGAAATCTGCATTTCAAGTCTTAAGCTATCACCTTGCAAGGATTTAGAGTCAAGTCTTCCACAAGCGATCCTTGGACGTATCTCCCATTTATCGGGAGTGATAAATGCTCAATCCAATGTATAACTATCCTGTAATTACTTCATGTGATACCCAACGTCTGCCGTTCACACCCCAGAGTCATCTCTGTTATGGATCGTGTTACAACAGGATCAAAGTATCACATTCCATAATTCAGAATCACTAATTAACATTCCTTTGAGTCTGATGATTACTTATACCTATTAATACCAATGAGATGAACATGTGACAAGGATAAATCTACCCATCTTGTTATCTCAAGTCGGGTCCCCAATCCTAATGAACTCCCTTTCATCGGATCCATGTAACTGTCCAGATATCTGCATATCTGAAGCTTGTGAGATCAGCTCTCTGTCTCGACAGAAGACATTGTTACATGCAAGTCTCAGCAGTGATATGTCAATCCTGTTTCTAAACATATTACTTGACTTGGGGTGGTTTTAAGTTTATTAGTTTATTATAAAGTTTTGTCTCACTTCATGCTTGTATGAACACTTTATAATCACTTTAAACAAACTTAGGGATTTCCTTTTATTAGACTTTTTTTTTGATAAAAATGAGTACATCATTTCATTGATAAGAAAATTGCAAGTACAACAAGAAAAGTAAGGAATAAAACCTTACACAAGGCTATGCCTAATACAAAATCCATGTAGGTAAGAAAATGACTATAAAGAGCAAAACAAACCATTACAGGTACTATTACTAATAACACAAACAGATACATATACTTCTTGAAACTCCAAATTCGTAGAGAAGCATCTGGAATCCAATCTTCATCATTTAAACTCTTCCGAATTTTTGGATCGAAGTCCTTTCTTTTGCAACTACGTAGATGCAGTGATCTACATATAAGATCTATCATTTCTGCTCTTGCTAAATCAGAAAACATTACAAATGAAAAAGATAATAAACAACAGTTGCAATTCAAACGGATTAAAAGATTCGGTAAAATATATGAAATCCAAAAACAAAGAAATTATACAACAAAGAAAAAAAAAGAAAAAAACACAACGGTGTAAGGAGGAAAAAGGAAGACAAACTTCCTTCTTCCTCCTCAAATAAAAACTACAATTCGAAAGAGAAGAATATTCAATTAACAACAACAATCGATTGATGAATTTGGTGAAGAAACAAGGCCACGCAGCAAAATGGAAGAGAAGAGGAAGAAAGCAGTTATGATGAAGAACAAAGCAGTTTTCGGCAGAAGATAAAACAAATATCTTATTAAAACAAATGATATAAAGAACACTTCATTTACATTTAGTTCATATCCTAGAACAATTGTCTATAGGACACTAAACCCCAACAATATAACTATAACTATTAAGAGAAATATAACTACTAAGTATAATATAACTACATAACTAACTATTTTTTAAGAGAAATAGAACATAATATAGGTATAAATATAATATAAGTATTAAGTATATTATAATATAATATAATATTATGTATATAAGGCCTCGTTTGTTTGGAGGAAAATATTGTATTTTAAAAAATTTTATGCGGGGAAAATATTGTGCAGGAAAATAAATTATTTTCTTGTGTTTGGCAACAACACTGGAAAATATTTTCAGGTATTTGGCTACAACACTGGAAAATATTTTCCAACCACTAAATATTGATTTTTTTTTTTGTATTTTTTTATATTCAATTATATATATATATAACACAAAAAAGAGATTCACATGTATTAAGCACCAAAAACACATATAAGATGTAAGGTGTCGTTTGGTTCACGAAATGGAACGGAATGAAATAGAATTGCTATTCCAAAGGAATAGAATAGCAAAGAATGGAATAGAAATTCCTTAGTAATAACTATCCATATGCTTGGTTGGTGGAATAAGATAGAATATAATATATTTTTTTTTCATTCAAAAGACAACATTACCCTCAAATCTATTACTATAAATTTTACGTTTTCGTGTTTTCACGTTTAGTTTTTCGGTTTTTCTCTTTTTTTTTTTGCATTTTGTTACTTTTTCGTGCTATTCACGTTTTTTTCGTATTTTTCACATTTTTGTCTTTTTCTATGTTTTCATGTTTTGTTTGCATTTTTCGTCTTTTCACGTTTATTGCGTTTTTCATGTATTGTCACGTTTTTGTGTTTTAGCATTTTTTGCGTTTTCGTGTTTTTCGTATTTTTTCACGTTTTCTGTATTTTTCACGTTTTTGTATATTTCGTATTTTGTCACTTTTTCGAGTTGTTCATGTTTTGTGCCTTTTCAAGTGTTTGCTTTTTTTTGTGTGATTTTCGCGTTTGTTCACCTTTTCATATTTTTTGCGGTTTTTTTTCATATTCTCGTGTTTTGTAACGTTTTCACATTATTCATGTTTTCGTGTTTCATATGTTTACGTTTTTTAATGTTTTCCTCATTTTTCTCTAAATGCGTATGTTTTGGGGAAAATGTTTTACCCCTTTTGAAAAGAGTAAAACATTTTCCCTTATTTTTTCATTCATTTTCCATTGACTTACCACTTATTTTCCTTTGACTTATTTTCTTGCCCAAACAAACACTGAAAAATTGGGAAAATATTTTTCTGCAGAATATTTTCCCCCAAACAAACATGGCCTAAGTATTAATTTAAATATGTATTAATATAAATATGTAACGGTTTGGTTAATTGAAAACCGTGAGTTTTTAACACTTCAAACTGGAACCAAAATCATTCTATCTTTTCAACTCTAAACCAAAACCAACAGTTTGGTTCACCACTTTTTTCGATTTAGATTTTCGATTTTTTATTTTCGATTTGGTTACTGGTTAGACCGGTTTTTTCCCACCTCTAAAGACAACAGTCTAGGAGATGGTGGCGGGTAAAGCTGTTCATCGATCAAACATGGGCCAGGTTTATGAGTTACACCTAAAACCCATATCTTAATCGGATTAAGACTAGATCGAATTTGAATTTTAAAATTAAATTTTGACTTTAGCTCAAACAGATTTACTTATATAATTTTCAGGTAAATTCTACGGCTACTTTGTTGGGAAATAAAGTAATTCTACTTTGTTTTAGTATCCAATAGTAATTGAACATGTGTCAATAAAAATAAAATTAATTAAAATTAATAAAAAAATAACCTGATATAGCAGGTCATATTTAATTATGGAAAATTTAAAGATTATTAATTACAAGGTAAATGATATATGAGTCCCTATATTTTAATCTAATCATTATTTAGTCATTATATGTTAATATTACACTATTTAGTTCTTAAATTTAGCTCAATTCAACAGTTTAGTCCCTTATAGAGGGATTATTCTATTCAATAATTTAAAAATTAAGTGACAAAATTGTTGATCAAATAAAAAATAAGAACTAAATAATATATTATTAAAATACGAGAACTAAACAATATGTTAGATATTTAACGCAGGGACTGATAAAATAAAAGATTTACGTAAAATTCTATTTTCACAAATTTTTGAATTTTTTTCTCCTAAAATAAAAAGGTTATGTAAATTTAATCAACCCTTACGTAAATTATATCTAAAAATAAAATATTTACGTAAAGTTCAAAGGTTTTACGTAACACTATAATTTTCACATTGTTTGTGGATTTTTCTCCTAAAGTAAAAGGGTTACGTAAATTTAGTCAAACCTTACGTAAATTATGTCTAAAAATAAAAGATTTACATAAAATTTATAAGTTTTACGTAAAACTCTATTTTCACAAGGTTTGTGAATTTTTTTTCTCCTAAACTAAAAAGGTAACCTAAATTTAGCCAAGCTATACGTAAATTATGTCTAATAATAAAATATTTACGTAAAGTTCAAAGTTTTACAAAAAAAAACTCTAATTTTCATAAGGTTTGTGGATTTTTCTCTTAAAATAACAAGGTTACGTAAATTTAGTCAAACTTTACGTAAATTATGTCTAAAAATAAATGATTTACGTAAAATTCATAGGTTTTACGTAAAACTTTATTTTCACAAAGGTTTTTGAATTTTTTTTTCTCCTAAGATAAAAAGGTTACGTAAATTTAGTCAAACTATATATAAATTATATCTAAAAAAAATATTTACGTAAAGTTCAAAGGTTTTACGTAAAACTCTAATTTTCACAATGTTTGTGGATTTTTCTCCAAAAGTAAGAGGGTTACGTAAATTTCGCGAAACCTTACGTAAATTGTGTCTAAAAATAAAAAATTTACGTAAAATTCATAGGTTTTACGTAAAACTCTATTTTTCACAAGGTTTGTGGATTTTTTGTCCTAAAATAACAAGGTTACGTAAATTTGGTCAAACCTTACGTAAATTGTGTCTAAAAATAAAAGATTTACGTAAAATTCTTAGGTTTTACGTAAAACTCTATTTTTACAAGATTTTTGAATTTTTTTCTCCTAAAATAAAAAGGTTACGTAAATATAGTCAAACTATACGTAAATTATATCTAAAAATAAAATATTTACGTAAATTTCAAAGGTTTTACGTAACACTCTAATTTTCACAATGTTTGTGGATGTTTCTTCTAAAGTAAAAAGGGTTACGTAAATTTAATCAAACCTTACGTAAATTATGTCTAAAAAGAAAAGATTTGCGTAAAATTCATAGGTTTTACGTAAAACTCTATTTTCACAAGATTTTTGAATTTTTTTCTCCTAAAATAAAAATGTTACGTAAATTTAGTCAAATTATACGTAAATTATATCTAAAAATAAAATATTTACGTAAAGTTTAAAGGTTTTACGTAACTCTCTAATTTTCACAATATTTGTGGATTTTTCTCCTAAAGTAAAAAGAGTTACGTAAATTTAGTCAAACGTTACGTAAATTATGTCTAAAAATAAAAGATTTACGTAAAATTCATAAGTTTTACATAAAACTCTATTTTCACAAGGTTTTTGAATTTTTTCTCCTAAAATAAAAAGGTTACGTAAATTTAGTCAAACTATACGTAAATTATATCTAAAAATAAAATATTTACGTAAAGTTTAAAGGTTTTACGTAACACTCTAATTTTCACAATGTTCGTAGATTTTTCTCCTAAAGTAAAAAGAGTTGCGTAAATTATGTCTAAAAATAAAAGATTTGAGTAAAATTCATAGGTTTTACGTAAAACTCTATTTTCACAAGATTTTTGAATTCTTTTCTACTAAAATAAAAAGGTTACGTAAATTTAGTCAAACTATATGTAAATTATATCTAAAAATAAAATATTTGCGTAAAGTTTAAAGGTTTTACGCAACACTCTAATTTTCACAATATTTGTGGATTTTTCTCCTAAAGTAAAAAGAGTTACGTAAATTATGTCTAAAAATAAAAGTTTTACGTAAAATTCATAGGTTTTACGTAAAACTCCATTTTCACAAAGTTTTTTAATTTTTTTCTCCTAAAAAAAGGTTACGTAAATTTAGTCAAACTATACGTAAATTATATCTAAAAATAAAATATTTACGTAACGTTTAAAGGTTTTACGTAACACTCTAATTTTCACAATGTTTGTAGATTTTTCTCCTAAAGTAAAAAGGGTTACGCAAATTTAGTCAAACCTTACCTAAATTATGTATAAAAATAAAAGATTTGCGTAAAATTCATAGGTTTTACGTAAAACTCTATTTTCACAAGATTTTTGAATTTTTTTCTCCTAAAATAAAAAGGTTACGTAAATTTAGTCAAACTATACGTAAACTATATCTAAAAATAAAATATTTACGTAAAGTTGAAAGGTTTTAAGTAACACTCTAATTTTCACAA
Source organism: Euphorbia lathyris (assembly GCF_963576675.1). Lineage (NCBI taxonomy): Eukaryota > Viridiplantae > Streptophyta > Magnoliopsida > Malpighiales > Euphorbiaceae > Euphorbia > Euphorbia lathyris. Next base: position 12,116,292 of record NC_088912.1, read on the forward strand.
TGTTTGTGGATTTTTCTCCTAAAGTAAAAAGGGTTACGTAAATTTAGTCAAACCTTACCTAAATTATGTCTAAAAATAAAAGATTTGCATAAAATTCATAGATTTTACGTAAAACTCTATTTTCACAAGATTTTTGAATTTTTTCTCCTAAAATAAAAAGGTTACGTAAATTTAGTCAAATTATACGTAAATTATATCTAAAAATAAAATATTTACGTAAAGTTTAAAGGTTTTACGTAACACTCTAATTTTCATAATATTTGTGGATTTTTCTCCTAAAGTAAAAAGGGTTACGTAAATTTAGTCAAACCTTACGTAAATTATGTCTAAAAATAAAAGATTTATGCAAAATTAATACGTTTTACGTAAAACTCTATTTTCACAAGATTTTTGAATTTTTTTCTCCTAAAATAAAAAGGTTACGTAAATTTAGTCAAATTATACGTAAATTATATCTAAAAATAAAATATTTACGTAAAGTTTAAAGGTTTTACGTAACTCTCTAATTTTCACAATATTTGTGGATTTTTCTCCTAAAGTAAAAAGAGTTACGTAAATTTAGTCAAACCTTACGTAAATTATGTCTAAAAATAAAAGATTTACGTAAAATTCATAGGTTTTACGTAAAACTCTATTTTCACAATGTGTTTGAATTTTTTTCTCCTAAAATAAAAAGGTTACGTAAATTTAGTCAAACTATACGTAAATTATATCTAAAAATAAAATATTTACGTAAAGTTTAAAGGTTTTACGTAACACTCTAATTTTCACAATGTTCGTAGATTTTTCTCCTAAAGTAAAAAGGGTTACGTAAATTATGTCTAAAAATAAAAGATTTGCATAAAATTCATAGGTTTTACGTAAAAGTCTATTTTCACAAGATTTTTGAATTTTTTTCTTCTAAAATAAAAAGGTTACGTAAATTTAGTCAAACTATACGTAAATTATATCTAAAAATAAAATATTTACGTAAAGTTTAAAGGTTTTACGTAACACTCTAATTTTCACAATATTTGTGGATTTTTCTCCTAAAGTAAAAAGGGTTATGTAAATTTAGTCAAACCTTACGTAAATTATGTCTAAAAATAAAAGATTTACGTAAAATTCATAGGTTTTACTTAAAACTCTATTTTCACAAGGTGTTTGAATTTTTTTCTCCTAAAATAAAAAGGTTACGTAAATTTAGACAAACTATACGTAAATTATATCTAAAAATAAAATATTTACGTAAAGTTTAAAGGTTTTACGTAACACTCTAATTTTCACAATGTTCGTAGATTTTTCTCCTAAAGTAAAAAGGGTTACGTAAATTATGTCTAAAAATAAAAGATTTGCGTAAAATTCATAGGTTTTACGTAAAAGTCTATTTTCACAAGATTTTTGAATTTTTTTCTTCTAAAATAAAAAGGTTACGTAAATTTAGTCAAACTATACGTAAATTATATCTAAAAATAAAATATTTACGTAAAGTTTAAAGGTTTTACGTAACACTCTAATTTTCACAATATTTGTGGATTTTTCTCCTAAAGTAAAAAGGGTTATGTAAATTTAGTCAAACCTTACGTAAATTATGTCTAAAAATAAAAGATTTACGTAAAATTCATAGGTTTTACTTAAAACTCTATTTTCACAAGGTGTTTGAATTTTTTTCTCCTAAAATAAAAAGGTTACGTAAATTTAGACAAACTATACGTAAATTATATCTAAAAATAAAATATTTACGTAAAGTTTAAAGGTTTTACGTAACACTCTAATTTTCACAATGTTCGTAGATTTTTCTCCTAAAGTAAAAAGGGTTACGTAAATTATGTCTAAAAATAAAAGATTTGCGTAAAATTCATAGGTTTTACGTAAAAGTCTATTTTCACAAGATTTTTGAATTTTTTTCTTCTAAAATAAAAAGGTTACGTAAATTTAGTCAAACTATACGTAAATTATATCTAAAAATAAAATATTTACGTAAAGTTTAAAGGTTTTACGTAACACTCTAATTTTCACAATATTTGTGGATTTTTCTCCTAAAGTAAAAAGGGTTATGTAAATTTAGTCAAACCTTACGTAAATTATGTCTAAAAATAAAAGATTTACGTAAAATTCATAGGTTTTACTTAAAACTCTATTTTCACAAGGTGTTTGAATTTTTTTCTCCTAAAATAAAAAGGTTACGTAAATTTAGACAAACTATACGTAAATTATATCTAAAAATAAAATATTTACGTAAAGTTTAAAGGTTTTACGTAACACTCTAATTTTCACAATGTTCGTAGATTTTTCTCCTAAAGTAAAAAGGGTTACGTAAATTATGTCTAAAAATAAAAGATTTGCGTAAAATTCATAGGTTTTACGTAAAACTCTATTTTCACAAGATTTTTGAATTTTTTTCTTCTAAAATAAAAAGGTTACGTAAATTTAGTCAAACTATATGTAAATTATATCTAAAAATAAAATATTTACGTAAAGTTTAAAGGTTTTACGCAACACTCTAATTTTCATAATATTTGTGGATTTTTCTCCTAAAGTAAAAAGGGTTACGTAAATTTAGTCAAACTTTACGTAAATTATGTTTAAAAATAAAAGATTTACGTAAAATTCATAGGTTTTACATAAAACTTTATTTTCACAAGGTTTTTGATTTTTTTTCTCCTAAAATAAAAAGGTTACGTAAATTTAGTTAAACTATACGTAAATTATATCTAAAAATAAAATATTTACGTATAGTTCAAAGGTTATAGAAATGTTTTTTTATAAAGTAACAACTTTACGTAATTAAGTCTCAGTTTACGAAATGTTTGGGTAAGTTAGTAATTTACACCAGTTTCATCATCATATATAAACGAGAGAAATTCTATATATCTATTTGACTAATGATTCTGGATGTCTTTTCTGCTAAAAAATGAAAGCATACAAAATATATCAGTTCAATTGGCATGCTTCCACAAAATCAAATCTTAAACAACAATATGATGACTTGGAACTAAAAAAAATAGTATAATTGGTGCACCATAGTTTTGTATGCCAAAGAAGTTGAAGCCCAAAACACACATCAGAGATTTGTATCTTGTATTTGCCACATAACTCCAATGAAGAAACCTTTAAATCATTTGACTGGTTCCAACCATATAATTTAATTTGGCATTTTGAACCACAAATATAAATATAAGGATATGCATTTAGGCTCTCAAACAATTCATACCCAACAACAGCATAAAAACTCTATCATATTAAAACTTGTCAAAAATAAAATAACTCATTCCAAACTTGTCAAAAATAAAATAACTCATTCCAAACTTGTCAAAAATTATTATGTCTATTAGTAAAGTATTCAAGAAATGCAAGGTTGAAGATATGATATAAAGTAAACGATTTCTATTGGTAGAATGATTGTAAAAGTATGAAAAAAAATGCAGCTTCCACAACTTGATCCCAAATGAATAATTACACAGAGAACACCATCAGACTCTAAAATAAAATCAAATAATTGCTCTTGCAAATGCAGTGCAGCTAAATTTACTAACTTAATCAGACTCTAAAATAAATTAGGTGAAGGAATCGCTTCTGAACCGAAACAAGGAAGAGCTCATAACCACTGATGTGAGCATCTCTCCTTAACTGATCAAGTCTCTTTCATATCCAGTTTCAATCTGAAATTAACTTACTTTCGGAGCGGAAGAGAAATTCTTTAGAAAAAGCTCCTATCTTAAGAACCTGATTCAAAAATGAAAAGAAGACTGAGAAGAGACATCAGTTATGATTGGACTGCACTTTTTTTTTATATCCAGATTGGAACTGCATTTCAACGTTTTTGCATAACTTGGTAGTGACTGGACTTGGCGCTGGACTGGAGTGTAAAATAGGGAGGTACTGAATGTTGGAGATAGAGGTGTAGAGAGGAGACCAAGAAAGTGAAACTCAGTTGGAGAGAGAGAGAAAGTCGATGAGTGAGACAGAAAGGAGTGGCGTCGAAAACAGGAGAGACATGAAGAAAAGGTAGCCGGTTAAATTAACGCTTTAAGAATGAACCGTTTAGATTACTTTTAATTAAAATGAATGGTAAAACATGGAAAGTAATTTTCACTTTGTTTTGCAACAAAGTGACTGTAGCCAGCACCTAATTTTCATTTTAAAATAATATTTTATCATTTCATAAAAAATTATATTTCATTATATATATATATAAAATATTGTAATTTAATATTAATATAATATGGGTTAAGGTGCAAAAATACCCTTAACGTTTTGGGTCAGGAGCAATTTTACCCCTAACGTCTAAAATGGTACAATTTTGCCCCTAACGTTTGTAGCCAAGAGCAATTTTACCCCTGACGTTTGTAATTTGGGTCAATTTCAGACGCTATTGTAAAACACATATATTTTTGTTCATTATTTTGCACTAATTGCATATCAATTCATTCTAAAAAAAAGGATTTCATGTTTTTGTAATTTAATAATAGAATTGGAGATTAATATTTATAAATTCGGTGAATTTTTTGAATTTTTTTGTCTAATACGTACAAAAGACATTATATTTTTTTATTTTTTTTCATATCCCAACATATGTTTATGATTTGTTACTGATAAAATGACGCACATGTGAATTGTAGATTATAAGATTCATGACTGAAAAGACAGTTTGATGAATTATTTCTTAAATTGACCAAATTTATCAACGTTAGGGGTAAAATTGTTCTTGGCTACAAACGTTAGGGGTAAAATTGCACCATTTTAGACGTTAAGGGTAAAATTGCTCATGACCCAAAATGTTAGGGGTATTTTTGCACCTTAACCCATATATAATTAATATTAGTAGATCGGGTACTCGATACTATTTTTATAAGTCTTCAAATCCAATGTATGAACGAATTTAAAGTATTTCTATTGGTTTATGGGATAAGGGTCAAATTTGATCCTAAACATCAAGTAATAAAATAGGGATAAGGTACCAAAATAGGTTTAAGGTTTTTGGGGAAGTACCAATTTAGGCTCAACGTTCAAAATAGTACCAATATAGGCTTAACGTTTACAACATAATATCAATTTAGTCTTAACGTTTACAATATAGCATCAATTTAGTCCTCACGTACAAAATAACACCAATATAGGCTTAACGTTTACAAAATAATACGAATTTAAGCTTAACGTTTACAAAATATATTCAATTTAAGCTAAACGTCACAATTAAATTAATCATATTATATTATTTTCCTATTAACTTTATATGTTATTTTTTTATTTAGTTTTATTTTCTTATTTATTATAATACAATTTATTAGTTTTTTTGCCCATTAAAATCTTATATTTGTTTTTCATCAACCATTCCCTGACTCCTAAATTCCATGGCTCATGTAATATATGCAAACTAAAAGTAATTGAATATCCACAATATTTTGAACATGTCTATAAGGATAGGTCTATAAGGATAGAGCAATGCGATAAGAAATAGATAAACTTTTTATCCCTCAAACCTTATACCTAGAAGAAGGTGGTATAACAATGTTAAATGTACAACTTCTACTTGTTTCAATAAAATCATTCAACTTTGAGTTTTGTCTTAATTAGATCACTCAGCGACTCTAGTGATTAAAAAGCATCAGAATAATGACATGACTAAAATTGCCGGAGTGACCTAATTGAGACAAAACTCAAAGTTGAGTGATTTTATCAAGACAAATTGAAGTTGACTTACCATTTTGAGACAAGCATATAAGTTCAGTGACCAATGATATATTAACCTGGTATATGGTGGGATAAGATGGTGTAATTTTAATAGGATGGAAAAAACTACATTATCCCTCTCCAAAGATGTTATTTCCCTCTTCCATCCCAAATTGACAAGGTAAAAAGTATTATTAGGCCCATAATCTTTTCATTTTTTGGTTCATTAAATCTTTAATCTTTTGTTTAGGGTCCGTTTGGCTACTTGCTATTTTCTGTTTCTGTTTACTAGTTGCTGTTTCTGTTTGCTGGTAGCCTTTTTCAAAGGCTGCTTTTCTAAAAAGCTACTTTTCAGCTGTAAAAGACAAATGTGAGACGTCTAACCAAACAACTAATATTCTGTTTTTTAAAGTGAAAAGACAAACAAAAGATGAAAAGTAGGTAAACAAACACCCTTTTAAATACATTAAGCCCTTATTTGGGAGGAGGTTAATGTGAGTAAATGGAAGTAACGGAAGGTTAAGTATTGAGTTAACCTTGTTTGGAAGGTTAAGATTTAATGGGGTTAAATCTTTACTTCCTCTAACCTCCAAACTCTAACTTCCAAATTGGGGGTTAATGGAAGTAACGTAAACTTTTTAAAAATTTATTGTCTCTGCAGAGTAAATTTAATCTTCATTCCCCTCCAAATTTAATCTCACAAACGAAGTTAAACATTTAACCTCATTTACATCCTATAAACTCCCAAACAAGATTAATTTTTAACTTTCCTTTCCATCACTTCCCTTCCCTTTCCATTACCTCCTTTAACTCTCACCTCCATTAACCTCCAAACTCCCAAACAAAGGCTAAGCCGTGATGAATGACTTAATAATACCAAAAATAAATAATAAGGGGTTTAATGTATCCAAATAAAAATTAAGAGTTTAATAAATAAAAAATTGAAAGATCAGGGCCTAACGATGCTTTTTACCAGTTAACAATATCGATGATCAACCGTTCTTCGCCGTTTGTTTTCTCACTTGCGAAGCTTCATCTTCTACGCCGCTTCTCCTTGTCCTTCACCAGGTATATGTCTTCTTCTTGCTGCTGATCTCGATTTTTATTTACTAGCATGTTTATAGGAAAGCCCTGATTCTCTTCTCTCTCTTTGTTTCTCCATTTCTCCAGACTACATTTTCTCAACTCCCTGTTTAAGGTCAGTTTTGTTCTTCTGATTCATTATCTTTTTTCTTGCTTATTATTAATTAATTTGATGCTTAATTTCTCCGAATCCTAAATCTGTAAAACCTAATCTAACCTATTAAATGCTAAATCTGTAAAACCTAATCTAACCTATTGGTTGATTGTGATATTTTATGATGAGTTATTGTTATGTGAAATTGGTTTATTTTTTGTTATGATATTTTTTTTATGGATGAATGTTATATATATTTGCAATTATGTGAGTATTTAGTTGAATTTATAGTTCTGATGTCTGTCGATTTCTGATGTTTTAACTTTTTGCTTATATGTGTATCTATAATCATTCCTTTCTTAAGTTGTTGATTTTTTTTGAAGTGATTAACTCTGGATTTTGTTCGGCGGTTACTGGGATTGATCTGTATATGCTACGCTTGAGTCTGAGGTCTAGATAATAGGTTTTGAGATTTTAGTGATGATGGTTAACTGGTCCCGATTCCTAATTTAAGACCAATATAAAGGGCGGTCCGGTGCACTAAATGTCCCCGCTAAGCGAGGGTCCGGGTAGGGGTCCCACCACAAAGGTGTACTGGGGCAAGCCTTCCCCTGCCATTTTTTTTGGCAAGAGGCCGCTCCTAAGACTCGAACCCGTGACCTCTCGGTCACACGACAACAACGTTTACGGTTGCGCCAAGGCTCGCCCTCTAATTTAAGACCAATATAACTAAAAAAATTTAAATGAATAGCAGAAGATATATGAATAGCCTTTGGCTCTAAATTCATTTCAATTTTGCGGAAAGAATCACATCTTCTGAATATGGAAATTAATGTAATAGAAATATCCAATTTCAATCACGGGGAGCAAGTTTTAGATTGAGTCACAGGAAGATTGATGGTTTGGCCTGTGATTTTTTCAATGTATGAAACAATTTGTGCTTCTCTAGTTGAAGCAAGTGAGTGCTCATGTGCTCTGCTTATAGCTTTTCTATTGTAGTTTGCAGTTTGTTGGGGTCTCATTTCTTCTTCTCTCTCTGACCTCTCTTTTTCCAATTTTTCTATTACTTGCAACAACTTCTTATGCAACATTCCTTTTTGATCCCTCATTTACTTCACAAAACTTTCCATGAATCCAATCATTGTACTTAAATTTTCCTTCAATTTTCTCCTTTTCATCCTCATTTGCCTCTTCTTAAGTGTAGCACTGGAAATCTCTGACACATGATTAATGATAGCCGTATTTTCGCCATCTGAAACTCGAAATGGCATTAAAACACTCGCATTTTTGGGTGAGTACAGGCACAACCCGTTTGAATATCAGTAAGACTATAAATAACTTCAAGCTCACCGAAAAGTCTGTTTTTATTCTCCAAATCCTTGCTTTTGCTTACCTGAAAATGTTGCTCTTCGTCTTTTGTCAGTTTCTTTTTTATACAAGCTTAAGTTTCCATTGATACAAGGCACGATTATTGAAAAGGTATAAAATTTTTCGTAAGTTGATTAAGAGTAACATTCTAATAAGTTGAACAAGTAAGAACTTCCTTTTTAATTTATTCCGTGAATTTTGTAGTAACATTCTAAGACGCGTGCAATACATCTTCCGCATTTAACTCACTTTTTTCAACCGAGTGATCAATTGATTACATTTTACTCAAGTTTAGGGGGTTAAATGAACATTTTATGCAAGTTGAGAGGGCTATCTAGACATTTTGAAAGTTTAGGGGTCTAATCAAGCTTTTTGGACAAGTCCATGGGCAAATGATGTATTAAGGCTTTTTGAAATGTTATATTTTAGATATCTTTAATTCATATATAAAATGTCGGTAAAACATATGTGAAATATTGAGTTTTTAGAAATGTATATTTTAGTATTTTAAGGATTTTTTTGTGTTTTGACATCTTTTTTCTAGTATTTTTGTAAAAAATCCAAAATAATACAATGACATGATTTGTACTTGCAAGCCCACAAATCCATGGAAACCAGGCCAGTCCAATTCTAAGACTGACATAAAAGTCAGTCAACTTTACACTTTCTAATATTATGGCTACTGAACTTCAATTAACGCCTCAAAAATGACCGATGGTGATATCAAAATAGAAAATTCCAATAATTGATGATATTCTAATTAACTTTAATTCTTCAACCTTTTTGTTTTGAGAGATAAAGCTTTGGAATAGGTGATTTTGGAAAATAAAATTCGGGGTTTCATGGTAAATGTGGTTTTAAACAACTTTAATTCTTGTACATTTTCATTTTGAGCCCATCAACGGTCATTTTGAGGCGTTAATTGAAGTTCAGTGGCCGTAGTTTTAGAAAATTTAAAGTTGAGTGACTTTTATGGCATGTTTTGAAATTTGCTGGTCATACCGTGAAAATGAGTAAAGTCCAGTAGCCATGGGTGCAATTTACCCTAAATAGATATTTGATCACTTTCTCCATCTTAATCTCTACCTATATTGCTTAACTCAATATGAATTTTATGCATATTATATTGGGATAGTTATTATATTCCATTCCATAAAAAGAACACAGACAATTTAGTCATCTTTTTTCTAAAGAACAGAAATTTAAATTTAGTTTTGGCTCGTGAAGTAGTTTGCAAGTTCTCATGATACACTAGCAGATGGTATAAAATTGATTCTAATCGCCTATTTCATGAAGCGAGAGATCGAAGAAGTAAACTGTGAAATTCTGTTTTGGCTTGTGAAGTAGTTTACAAGTTTACTTTTCTTTTAATGTGAAGTAGTTTGCAAGTTGTCATGATACACTAGCAGATTGGAGAAATGTGTCAAGTTACTTACATTATGACTTCCTGTGCAGGATGCCAGTTGCTGAGGCACCGTTTCGACCACGGGAGAAGCTCCTTGAGAAGCAGAAGTATTTCCAAAATATTCACAAACACACATATTTGAAAGGCCGTTATGACAAGCTCACCTCTGTTGCCATTCCTCTAACTTTAGCAGGCACTGCATTATTCCTTATTGTGAGTCTTTTAGTTTACTTCTGAACTGTGAACTTTTTTCCCGGATCTACCTTATCGCTTAATTTTAGCGAGGTGGCCATTTAACATTACAAATTTTCAGGGTCGAGGAATCTACAACATGTCTCACGGGATTGGGAAGAAAGAATGAGGTGGCCTCCTGACCGATGACACCCAACATGTTAATTTGTTGTTTTAAGAGTTATTTTTGTTTCGGGCCTTTAATAATTGCAGAACTAAAGCTACAAAACTGAAATGTGATAATTCACTGTTGATGGCTTTTATTTTCAAGTTGTTAATATTGAATAATTGATTCTTTAGACTTCATTGCTTATATCAACTATGTTTCGCATCGATAGAACGATATAACATGAATCTGTTCATGGTTGACCTTTTTTGGCAATAGATCCATTTTTCATAGATATAACCTGAACGTGTTCATGCTTGACGTTTTCTTGCAATAGATCCATTTTTCATAGGATACAGTATTCAGGAGCATGTTTTTCACCCGTAAGGGGTGATTGCTTTTCTTTTCAAGTTGTTAATATTGTATGATTGAGTTTTTAGACTTCATTGCTTATATGAACTATGTTACGCATCTATAGAACGATATAACATGAACCTGTTCATGCTTGACGTTTTCTGGCAATAGTTCCATTTTTCATAGGATACAGGATTCAGGAGCATGTCTTTCACCCGTAAGAGGTGATTGCTTTTCTTTTCAAGTTGTTAATATTGCATCATTGAGTCTTTAGACTTCGTTGCTTATGTGAACTAACTATGTTAACCGTCGATAGAACTACGTAATCTGAACCTGTTCATGTTTGACGTTTTTTGGCAATAGATCCATTTTTTATAGGATACAGGATTCAGGAGCATGTTTTTCAAGTTGTTAATATTGTATCATTGAGTCTTTAGACTTCATTGCTTATGTGAACTAACTATGTTAACCATCCATAGAACTGCGTAATCTGAACCTGTTCATGCTTGACGTTTTCTGGCAATAGATCCACTTTTCATAGGGAGACAGAATTCAGGAGCATGTTTTTCACCCGTAAGAGGTGATGGCTTCTTTTCAAGTTGTTAATATTGCATCATTGAGTCTTTAGACTTCATTGTTTATGTGAACTAACTATGTTAACCGTCTATAGAACTACGTAATCTGAACCTGTTAATGCTTGACGTTTTTCTGGCAATAGTCCATTTTCATAGGGAGACAGGATTCGGTTCGGCTCAGTTCTCGTTTCTCAGCAATTTTGGTTTTCGGTTCTGTCCGGCTCTAAACCAAAAAACCCTGAACCGATTTACTCTAAACCTAGAAGAACCTCACTCATTCTTTCATTCCCTTTATTAGTTCTTCCGCTCTCTGCCATCATTTTGCTTCACATTTATTTCCTCTATTTCTTGACCAGTTCGCCTCATATCGACCTCTCTTGCCACTGCCCCTTTATGCTCTAAAGTTTCATTCTTTTCATCCGTACATCTTCGTGCCACCGATTGTTTCACCGGTTTCCATCGACTTACGAGGTAACTCGATTTTTCTTTACAATTTTATCTTTTTTTTTTTTTTTTTTTTTTTTTTTTATATAAAAGTAGTGTTAATTTGAGCTTTTAAATTGTAGCTTCTTCTTGTTTGACTACTAAGAAGCTGCACATAAGGAGATTAATGGAATTCTGTTTTGTTTTGTTGACTTTGAGCGTGTGTTTGTTGTTGAGTTAAGAATCGTTGATTTCGCGACTAAAATGAACTAGAATTTAGCAGACGAACAGTGAATTTAGGATGTGAAATTTATTGAGTGATGCTTTTAATCAGGTTGTTGGGTGAACTTGTCCAAATGTTGCAACTGCCCTTTCCAACCTTCAATTGTAACAACTTACTCCTCAAATTTATCTAATTGTAAACCATAACCCTTCAAACTTGTCCAATTATAAAACAGAATCCCAAATTGCTGACATAGACTACAATTGAAGAAATACGTGAAATACAAAAGCTGCAACGCTCGTGGAATGTGATAATCAGATCTTTAGACCCAAAAAAATCAGTATTTAAGTAACCAAATCCCCAATTCTTCAACCTAACGGTCTTCTTTTTGTTATTCCTATTCGTTTTTTAGTGATTTCTTGATTCAAAGTTTTGGGATATTATGGGGGCGAAAATGTGTTTATGTGGAGAAATAGCTCCATTGAAGATTTCATGGCGTGATACGAATCCGGAGAAACGTTTTTATGGTTGCTTCAAGAACAGGGTAAAAAAATCCTAATTTGGGGTTATGTTTTACAATTGGACAAGTTTGTAGGGTTATGTTTTACAATTGAACATGTTTGAGGGGTAAGTTGTTACAGTTGAAAGTTAGGGGACAGTTGCAATATTTGGACAAATTCAAGGAGTTATTTGTATATTAGACCTTTGATTTAAGAGCTTTAACTTAGTCAGTTGGATTTCTTCATTATTTGAGTGACTTAATTCAATGTGTAAGTTGCTATTAGCCTATTACATAGTTATCAAATCGTGAACCGAAATTCTCATTTTTTGAACCGTGACCCGTGAATCAAATAGAATCGTAATAACATTGGCCTGTTACATTTTTGTTTAGAAAACCGTGGCTTTCCTTAGGATTAGAAAATTTGATAATGCATTTAACTTGGCTTTTTACTGGTTAGGTGCTCAAGTCTTTTTTTTTTTTTCTTTCATAGTTTCATACTCTTTGATAACTAGAGCATCTCCAATAGAGGTTGCTCCAAAAAGTGTTAAAAATTAACACATCATACTAAAATATACTCCAGTAGTAATTTAGTAATCCACATCATTCTTGGTAACTTTTAGGGTCATTTACATGAAAATCATAAATAAAAATAATATTATTATTTTATCAATTTTATTAGTTTAATTCTTAATATATCAAAAGTATCTATTTTTATTTTATAAATGTCAGTTTAATTTTTTTAAAAAGTTAATTGGTGAAATAGGCAGAGTATGGATATTTCCGTTAACTGTCAATTGTCAATTTTTGTAGGCATGATATAATGAAAATAAATTATTGTCTAAACTGTAATTAAATTTTGGAATTTGAATTTCGGTGTAAATATCCCTAACTTTTATTGGTTAATCCCGATTCTTTACGGTTCAATATCTTTGACTCTAAATATGTCTAATCAGACGGTTGGTTCGGTTCGGTTTTAAAAACCATACCTAATATAACACCTCAAGTTCTCTATACTTGTCTAGAAAATTCAAGTGCCATCTGTACTTCAAAAATGTTCTATTTGTCTTTTGAACTTACTTAAATAAACTTAAATTGACTTATTGACCTTCTAAAATTCACATGACATAACAAAGAGATATTTTGATGAAGTTGAAACCGTACACTTTAAGCAAGTTCATGGGGTTAATAAATCACTAGAAACAAGTTTTGAAGCTGAACTGTTATTTTAAGAAAGTCTAAAAAAACTAACCTGTCATTTTAAGTAAATTTATGAAGGTAAATATGATATTTTAAAAGTACGCAGTTAAATTTTTGAACAAGTACAATGACTAAATATACATTAGACATTTTATTAGCCTTTTAAACTCGTATATGACACTTTTAACTTAATTAAAATTATTTATTAGCTATTAAATTTTTCTAAAATGATTGACCTCCGTGCTTCAACTTGCTCAAATCTCCTAATCTAATTCATGCTAAATTTGTATGTGCCTATCAAACTGAACTGAATCGTTTGAACCGTCCAGTAATAAGCATGTATACGTCACCACTAACCCAATTGCCAATAGTTGGATATTATTTAATATTATAAAATTAAAATCACTCAAATTTAAAAACTTGTATATTGATTTAATTTTTAATATTAAATTAATATTAGTAAAAAAATTAAAATAAATTATTAATAAATACTAAATGAATATTAAATAGAATATTTAAATTATTAATATATTTAACTAGTTTACATAAAAATTAACGGTTAGTAATAAAAGACCACCGACAAAGGTCATTAATAACCATCGTTAGTAAAAGATTTTTTTTTATTGATAATGGTTATTAAACAATTTATGTCAAAACTCATTCGAACTTTTGAAAGACCTTAATTATGTAAATAAAATAAATTTGAATTGTGAAAATAATTATTTAAACATAGTTTATTTATTAATACGCATTAAATAGAAATACTCAGACTGTTAATTTATTTATCTAATTTAAATATAAATTAAATAGAAAATGAAAGAAAAATATAAATTTTTAAATATACTTAGCTAATTGATTTTTTTTGTCCAGTTGATACAAAAGACAAAATATTTTTTATTTTTTTTAATTTTTTTTCATGTCTATTATATGTTTATGAACTATTACAATGAGTGATAAAATGACGCACATGTGAAGTGTAGATGGCAAAATTCATAACCAATGAGACAGTTTGATGAATTATTTCCCAAATTGATTCAATTTGTCAATTCTAAAGTAAAATTGCTTAAATTACATTATTTTAAATGATAAAGATAAAATTGCTATTAACTATAAACGTTAAAGTATTTTTATACTTAATCCTATTTAAATAAGTTCGGGATTAAATAGAATTTTTCGAAGTATTATTTTTTTACAAGTATAAAAGGTTAAAAATTTATGGGTTCCTTACATGAATCTCATAAATATGTAGAAAAAATACAAATATCTCAAAGTGGTGATACTTATTTCTTTTATGTCAAATACTTCAAATCCTCCCTTCATTCTGTCATTAACCCCATTTTCATCCAAAAAAAAAATTGTCATTAACGACAACCCTTCAAATTTAGTTGGTTTTTATTTTATTTTTTTTTTCTGGAAAAGTTGGTTTTATCTGTTAATAATTTTAGATAAATAAATATATATTCATATAAATAAATTCATCTATCACATTTCTCCGCTTCTTTATTGATATGGGTGGAAAATGATATAATATAATTTAAATTTGAATAATCCCATTTTTTAATTTTGATAATCATATTAATATCCAACAATTTTTTTATATGAAAATATCTAGGGAAAATTACACAGAAATTCATCCTTTAAAAATTATTTACAACTATATCAAGTCATAATTTTGGATTATATCAAACTAGTAAAATAGTACTTTTAATATATTTTAACGATTAGAATTTATAAATTAGAAGTCTAGAATATGTTTTCTAGGGTTTATGATTTATGAATTGGAGTCTAGATTTTTTAAATTACAGTGTAAAATTATAATATAAAGAGAATAATGACATATTAAGAATTAAGTTTGGTGATATGACTTAGTTGTAATTTTGTACTTAATTATGATATTCATGTATTTGACCCAAATATCTAACAGTTTTAACATTATTTAGGCTTATATATATATATATATACACATGAAATAACCAACAAAATCTCCAATCTACTTCTTGATTCCTCTTCCGATACCTCTAGTTCTGATTCTGAAAACCTTTCTTCAATATCCTCTGAAAACAACCAAGACCTTTAATTAGATGAAATCGTTGCAACTAGCTCTACGAGCTCTTTTGAAATTAATGTTTTAACTAGGGAACAAAGTACGATTTTAGATATCATTAACAACATAGGAGACCCAGAACTCAAAAGAGAATTTTTAAATAAACTTTTAAGATCCTTAGACAACCAAGAAGAGAGAAAAGAAGATAAAAAGGTAGAGAAAACTTCCATTTTACCCAATACCAGTAAAGGAGCCTACGATCTCACCAAAATTCTAAATAAAAGGAAAAAACCCATCTTAAATGAAAAAACAAGCATTCAAGAACTACAAAAGGAAATCAAGGAAATAAAATCTGAGCTTAGAGAACTTAAAGAAAAGCAAAGAAAGGATTCTGAATTAATTTCGAAACTTCTTCAAGATACCTTTGATTCTTCTGATTTTCCTGAAGAAACTGAGATTGGTCAAACCTCTTCCCATGAAATTCAAAATGTTCAAAATGTTGAAAAGATTCCAACTGATTTTCTCTTTGTTTTACGGGAAATCACTACCCGAAAATATGTTATCAAAATAACTCTTGTTTTTTCAAAAGATTTCCAAATCGATACCATCGCACTTTTTGACACTGGTGCTGATTTAAATTGTATAAAATCAGGAATTGTTCCAAAAGAGTTTTTAGAGAAAACAAATGAAAGGCTTTCTGCTGCAAATAATTCCAAATTGATTGTTGATTCAAAAACGGAAGCCTCGATTTTAAATAATGATATTCTCCTAAAAACTTGGTTCGTTTCTGTCAGTGCTATTCAACACAGTGTCATTTTGGGAACTCCTTTCATGAATCTGATTACTCCTTATAAGGTGAAAGCAGATTCAATTTCCTCAAGAACAGAAAATGGAAAATTAAATTTTGAATTTATCGAAAAACCTCAAACACGGAATCTCGATTTAATCAAAGCTTGTTCGATTCATGAAAATTCCTTAAATGTTTTAATCAAAGGGAAAACTTACCATCTTCAATCTCTCCAAAAAGATGTTGTTTTCAAACGGTTTGAAGAACAGATAAATAATCCTTCAATCCAACAGAAAATTTCTGAATTTCAAAACTTGATTGAAAAAGAAATTTGTTCTGATCTTCCAACTGCCTTTTGGGACAGAAAACAACATATTGTTGACTTGCCTTACGAAATTGATTTTGATGAGAAACAAATTCCAACCAAGGCTAGGCCAATTCAAATGAACCAAGAACTTGAGCAATACTGTAGAAAAGAAATTCAGGAATTAGAACAAAAGGGTCTAATTTCAAAATCAAGGTCCCCTTGGAGTTGTGCTGCATTTTATGTCAATAAAAATTCTGAAATAGAGAGAGGAACGCCTAGGTTAGTAATAAATTACAAACCTTTGAATAAGGCGTTGAGATGGATTAGGTACCCTATTCCAAATAAAAAAGATCTTTTGCAAAAACTTCATTCTGCTTATGTTTTTTCGAAATTTGACATGAAATCAGGATTTTGGCAAATTCAAATTTCAAAATCTCATAGGTACAAAACTGCTTTTACTGTTCCTTTTGGTCAGTATGAGTGGAATGTAATGCCTTTTGGTTTGAAAAATGCCCCTTCTGAATTCCAAAGAATTATGAATGACATTTTCAATGATTATTCAAAATTCTGTATTGTGTACATCGATGATGTTCTTATCTTTTCAAATTCTATTCAAGAACATTTCAAACACCTTAAAACCTTTTTCTATGTTGTTAAGAAAAATGGTTTGGTTGTGTCGAAATCGAAAATTTCCTTGTTCCAAACTCGCATCAGGTTCTTAGGACACTACATATCCAAAGGAACTATCACACCAATTGAAAGATCCCTTCAATTTGCACAAAAATTTCCCGATAGGATTCTTGATAAAAATCAATTACAGAGGTTTTTAGGAAGCCTTAATTATGTTCTTGATTTTTGTCCCAATATCAACAGAATGGCTAAGCCATTACATGATAGACTCAAGAAGAATCCTGTCCCATGGACTGAAGAGCATACTGCTCTTGTTAGAAAAATCAAACAACAGGTCTTAGAGATTCCTTGTCTTCATCTAGCTGATCCTTCCCTACCTAAGGTTGTAGAAACAGATGCCTCAGACCTAGGTTATGGTGGAATTCTTAAACAAGTTTCCGAGGGTAAAGAACACATAGTTCAATACACCTCTGGACATTGGAATGAATGCCAAAGAAATTACTCAACAATTAAAAAAGAAATTTTGAGTATTGTTTTATGTATAAACAAATTTCAAAGTGATTTACTAAATCAAAAATTTCTTTTAAGAATTGATTGCAAAAGTGCAAAAGAAGTTTTACAAAAGGATGTTAAAAACCTTGCATCAAAACAGATTTTTGCACGATGGCGAGCAATTTTAAGCATTTATGATTTTGATATTGAGTTTATAAAAGGAGATACAAATTCCATTCCTGACTTCCTAACCCGTGAATTCCTTCAAAATTCCAGCCATGCCGAAGAAAAATAAAGGAAAAGAAATCACTGGGAGAGATTCCACAATCACTGGGAGAGATTCCAACAAAAATTCTGATGAAGATTCAAAAATAAAAACATGGAGAGATGCCGCTCTAAAGAAAGAATCAACTCTTGAAGATACCAACCAATCAGGTTTGGACCCTAAAATCCAAAAATGGTTGGCAGAAACATTTGCAAAATCCTCGGAGCTTCAACAAGCTCTAGTCAAGTATCAGACTCCAAAAGAAGAGATTCCAATTGTTCAAAAACCTGAGAAAGGAGAATCTTCTTCAACAAAAGCCCTTTCTCATGAAATTTCTAAAAATGTTTTAAGTTCCCAAATCTCAACTTCCCAAAAATATTTTCATGATACCCAAAAAACAATCTCCAATTCCAATTTTCAAAATTCCCAAGTGGCTTTCACACATGTTGTCCCTTCTCCAATTCCTTCAACTTTTCCAAGTGATTTTATTGTCAAGAATTCATTTCAAAACGTTCTTTCTGTAGAAAAAGGCTTTTATCATGAAGATCCTCAAGTTTCAATTGAAAAAGCTTTTGGTAAAAATTGGTTTTTCAAATCATGGGACTTAAACAAGACTTCACGATATTATGAAATGATTCTTACTGTCACAAATTCTGCTTCTTTCAAACACTTTTACTGGAAATCTGAACACTCAGACCCAGCATATTCCACAGTAAAAATTCACAAGGTTATTTCTCCGATAGACTGGAAACACCCACTGTCTGAACCTGTGTATTTTCCTGTGGAATACAAAGAAGAAGAATTTTATGAGACTCCTTTTAATTATTGGGAATACCAACAGGCCTGGTGGAATGCCCTCCTGATTAATAATGTTGGGAGAAAACATTCTTGGCTTATCTTTTTTGATACCGCTTGTAATCCAGAAAAATTTCCTCTTTGGTTCCAACAATGGTGGGAACATTGGGGTTGCGTTGAGCAAATCCTCCAAGACAGAATTCTTACTTGTTATAAAAAATTTAAGGCGGGTTACAAACCCAGTGAGGAGGAAAAAAGGTTCTCTCCCTTGGCTTTATTTTGCATGAAATTTTACTTTGCTTGGGTAGGTGCTTCGAAGGTACAATATGCAGAAAATTATAGAAATTCACTGATTCAAAGGAGATTTCTAGTAAGATGGTGGGACAAATTCAAGATTCCTCCTAGTCTCACTGTTGAGAAAATGGATATATGGTTGAAAAATCCTACTAGAAAATCTGGAGAAATACAGTTCACTGAGAATCGATTCCTTCCACTTTCCAAACAAATACCTGAAAAAACCATTTCTTTGGGACAAGCACAATTTTTGGCCGAGAAATCTCACTTAGCCTCAAAATTAGCTGCAGCAAAAACCCCTGAAGAGATGACTGCTTTGTTCAGAAAATACCTTCCCCAATCCCAGTCAGACTCGGACCAGGATGAACCAGCAATTAACTTGAGTGATAATGATTCCGACTATGATCACTTTAGCATGTTTGGTAATTCTGGTTTCTAAAAAAAAATAAAATAATAAAAAAAAAAAATAAAAAAAAAAGATCCAGCTAAGTTACCTTAAATGGTACTTAGGCAAAACTTAAGGGACAATTACTCCCCAAAATCCAAATTTTGAAGATTGCAGATTTTTGAAGATTCCAGAAAACTGTGTTCCAATGAAATTATTTGAAGATTCCAACACGTGACCACTGACAATTTTGCAGACAGACATTGCAGCTGGCATGTGGATATACTGTACCAGTACTATTCACAAAGATAAAATTGCACTTGGTTACTATTCATGATTCCAAAAATACCCCTGGTTACTATTTATGATTCCAAAAATGCCCTTTGGTTTGCCTATATAAGGAGGTACCCTCCAACACTACATCCATCCATTTTTCATACATCCATTTTCAAGCATTCATTCTACTCTCCATACACCTTCTCTCTCCTTCCAACACTCTCTCTCTTCTCTCCATCATCTCTTCCACTTCCATCCCTACCTTCTACCTTCATCCATATACACCACCTTCCTCCTTCTTCCATATACACCACCTTCCTCTTTCATCCATATACACCACATTTTCCACCCCAAACCTTAAATTTCTCTCTTGTAATCAATTTCAAGAATAATTTGTAATTCCTTTTACGAAGGAAGTTGTATCTCCAGTTTTTGATTCCAAATTTGTAAGTTTTTGATGGTTGGCTACGCCACCTACTTTTAATAAATTTCATATTTCAAGTTTATTTATCTAGATCCTTTCAAATTTTGTGGGATCCCTTACAAAAGTATGCAAGCTTATGGTCTATGATCATAAGTAGACAGAAACTGGGGGACGCTCAAGTTTGAAAGTTACTATTTTGTTTATTTCATTTTCTTACCTATATATACATATATTATATTATATATGTATATATATATATATATATATATATATATATATATATATATATATTAGGCATAATATTCATTTCGCTTTTTAAATTAAGGCTTCAAAATTAATTAGGACCTTAAATTATTAAAATAACCAATCAGGTCCTTGCACTAAGTAAAAATTATCAATTGAGTCCGTATTCTAAACAAAAATCATTAGTTGAGGCCTCATCAAAATTCATTCGATTAAATAGTTTCAGACTCAGTACCTAATCCATAAACAGAAAATCTTTAAAAAAAAATCCATAAACAAGAAACAGATAATAATGGAAAAAAACTATAAAGAGAAAAATGGGGCATAACTGTTGTATTTGACAAAATCAAAATAAATTATGCAGTTTATGATAAAATAAATAAAATAATTTATTTAATGATATAATAAAAAAAAAGCACATACTTAATTGTAAAATTTATATCAAACATGATGTTTGGTGTAATTACCTCAAAAGGTATTAAGTTTAAACTAAATGCGTAAAAGGCCCAGCCCAAAAAGGGCTTCTGGATTTGCCCTAAAGATCGAAACTTTCTTCTATATTTCCTGCGACTTTGTTTAAATTCATCTCCAGCCGCCGCAGCGATCTCTTTCCCTGTGTTCTTAGGGTTACTTTGTTTCAAGCGTATAATCAGCAAATGAGTTGTGATTAGCAAGAGCTAGATCTCACCGATCAAAATCAATTTCGATACAGAATTTCCGAACAGTAAAAGGGCAAAGAAGGAGATATGCCGCCACTCACTGTGCTTGATGAGTAAGGCTTTGGCATCTCTAATTCGTTTTTCATTTACCTGTTTGCTTTCTCTTCTTTCTCGATTTGTGTATTCCAGGATGAGGCTTCTTCTAATTTTTACACTTGATATGAACACATAGGTTCAGTTTTTGTTTAATTTTGATTTGCATATGTTGATTGTATGAGGAAACAGTTATTCTCATCTGTTTTCTCGTTGAGCAACAATGCAGAAAAAGAAAGCCTAGTTTCTACCTATTTTATTCAAAGCAGAAAACTGTATTTGGGTAAATAGGAATGGAATTGGGCACCGGCCAGACAACCGTAGTGATGATTTCCACAGATGGCAGGTTTTTGATCCTGTTTGTCTACTAATTTCCATCGCACATTTTGTTATATTGCAAATGCCTTTAAGGTGTTTGTTGATATGCCTCAAAGACCTTCACCATAATGGTAGTATTGTATCATTTAAGTTGAATCTCATCATTGTATGCTAAGTTTTACTAACTGAATCCTAAATAGATTTACTAGATGTTATCTATAATGAATAATCCTTTTCATCAAATCTCAAAATAGAATTGTGCAAACGTTCTTTGTTAAATTAGCCGCTTATATTTGAGAATGGGTGCAGGAAAAATAATTGTGAAGAAACAGAAGTCAATATCTTCCGAAGTAAGAAAGGAGATATTCTAGAAGTGATTGCAGAATGTGGCCGGCGAAAACGATTCCTACTAACACCCGAGGATGATAAGAGGTTGCAGGTAAGTTTGAGGTTTAGAATTACTAAATTATTGATTAGTTCATTGTGTTTTCTGATCACCTTACAACCCTAAATTTATATATACCCTAGCATTTTAAAATTTATAAAGATTAGTATATAAATTTTTTATTATTTTTTCTGGTTCATTTTCAATTTTTTTTTTTTTATTAATTTTCATCTTTGCACCAAATTCTCATTTTATAGGTAAAAATGCTACTGTTATATACTTGTCTATGGTTTTTCTTTTGATTTTGGGTACTTTTCTATGCTATGGTGCTACATCAATCTACACTTCTGTTTTTGCTTGAATTTCCTTAGTCAGATTTCTAGTTATTCAGAATATGGCCTTTGATGATGGTCTTTTTCAAAAAGAACTGAAACAATGATGGTCTGATTTTTAGGATTGATTTCAAGAACGAACCAATGATGGTCTGATTTCAATTGGTACTTTTTTGAGTTTCTAGTTGAAGATAAGATTAATCTGGTAAGGTAGATAGCCCTCATACATTCATAAAAGGCCGAACTTGTTTCTGAAATAGATAGTTTTGTAATGAATTGAACTGCAAATCAGGAGTCACATTGTTAAGATAGCTTGTTGAAGATAAGATGAATCTGATAGGACCGTGATGAAAGGTTGGTTGATGAACTGAACTGCAAATTCAACAATGATCCTATTCATGGGCTAAACTGTATTCGTTCTGTGCTGTTTGAGGCTTGGTTTTCAAAAACTAAAAAGCTTAAAAAACTATCATATTGCAAAGTAGTACATATTGGTGTTGATTTTTCTTTAGGTAGTACATTATTGCAATTACGACAGCTGAACCTTGATGTGTAGCTCATGATCGCTCTTGTTTTCCTGGCTATGGTGCTTTCATTTTTGATTCTAAGACATTATGATATTATAATTTGGCAGAAGATGATGTGTGCTTATGTAGTTATAAATAAACTAAATGATTCTAATGCATGATGACTCCCATTGAAGCGCTTTACCTTTGTGAAACAGGACATGCAAACGACATTTTGAGTCGTTTAAATTCTTGTAAGAATCTTTCCATCTTACGAGACCCTAGAAGATATGCGCTTGCTTAAGGAGAAATTGACAGGAAAGGAACTTGTTCTTCCATGGCAGCATGGTTCAGGCTTTGATAAATTATCACTGATGCTGGTATTCTCTCTTCCCATCTTGAAGGAATTACAGAGAATCCAACTGTGGTGGTGTCTCAATGAGGAAACTATTATCCTTGGAATGTGGCATCCAGTTCGAAATCGACTAACTTAATCGCTCACAACAGGATGATGGTGTGGAACAACTCATGAGAAAATTGAGGAATGATGGAAGAGCTTGATTCTCTCTGGGTTGGTGTTCGCAAATTCGGGGAGGGAAATTTGAAAGAAATGGAAAGACTCGTTTTATTTCTCATAGCTAAAAAAGTTTGGGACAAAAGTGAAAGATTGAGACTCAAAATCCTCAACTCTGCAGAAACATCAGGTACTGAACTGAGGTTAAAATCTATGCCTTCTTTTCAGTATCAGCTGTCCTGGAACCCGGGAAAGCCAACAACCCAGCACCTTCTTCTCGGTGGGCTGATTGACATTTCCAAGCTGAAAATGGACTGGAAAGTCATTAAAATTTAAGAAGAGGCGTCATGAGAGCAGACCATTATTGAGTAGAAACTCGTAGCAATGGATGTTAGCTTATAGACTCTCTTTTTGACTTAATTTAGATTCATCACTTGCCAAATGTGTAGACTTTCAATTGTCCATGGTAGCAATAGATCATACCTATCTGGTTTTTGTTTTTTGTTTTCATTTCTGTTTCGTATTTAGACTAATTGGTAATGAACTCTGTATGCTTGCATTGATGCTATCTATTCTGTAGTTCTTTGAATATTGAGTTGTGATGTCTAAGCAGCTCCAGAGGATTTATTTATTTATTTTTCCCTAAATTGAAAGTACATTAATTTAATTTTATAATAATTTAAATATATTTATTGTATTAAAACTAAATAATTAGAATTGTTAAATCTAGAGTGCTAGTCAATTATTTTCAGGTTTGTAATATGACTGTCCAAATATATTTTAGCAAATATTCAGAAATCAAAAGATGCAAAACTTTGTATGTCTCCTACTCATTTCAGGTACTCGAGACATGCTTTAAAAAGTGGCATGTCCGCCTTCTAAGATTGCTCGTTCTTAAGGTATATTTCAATAGAATTATACCATCCAGTTTTAGAAAGCACAATAGTTTTTCCCACAGCTCACCAATTTAGTACTTGTTCTCTCATTCAATTCAATATTTATAAACTTGAATAGCATTTAATAATACTTTTATCAAATCATTTTTCAGACATCAAATTAGAAAAATAATAATATGAACCAACAAAAATCTTACCTCTCTAACAAATAATATGGACCTGAGAGAGTACTAATATTAGAGAAGAGACAATATTAAGATTTCCTTTTACTATTTTTTCTTTATTATTTTATGGGTAATTAATTTATTAGTCCCTATATTTTGACAAAACACACTGTTTTGTACCTATATTTTAAAAAACACACGGAAAGGTCCCTAATCTTTTTTCTTGGTGAACTATTTAATCCTTCCATCTGTTTGTTAGATTTTTTAGCGTTTATGAATTCGGAAATGACTAAATTACCCTTTACTATTTATCAGTAAAAAACAATTCACACCTCTATGTCTTTCTCTCACAACTCGCGCTCACAAACAAATGGAAAAAGGATTGAATCCTTAACCCATAATCGAGTCACTCATGCTCACTCTTCCTGTTTGAATTGAAGGTAGAAATCGACTCAAATCTAATCGACTCAAATCTCTCTCACTTTTAATGGTGAGTTTAATTTCCTCCCTATTCTCAACTCATGTTTACTGCCAACTGCTTCAGTAATGGCGAAAGATGTTTCTACTAATTTTGTTATTGTTATGGTAAAGGGTAGTTAAGATATTACATTTTTATTTTAAATAGATTTAGACTCAAATCCAAATTGACTAACAGAATCTTCATGAGAGTCTACTGGCAGGGACTAAATAGTTTACTGAGAAAAACGTTAGGGACTAAACAGTTCATCGAGAAAAAGGTTAGGGACCTTACAGTGTGTTTTTGAAAATACAAGGACTAAACAGTGTGTTTTATCAAAATATAGGGACTAATAAATTAATTACCCTTATTTTATTAACAGTCTAACACATAATTTCTTAAATTTTTTTTTATCTATTTATAAATATGTCAAACCACATTTTTTTTTACTTTCACCAACAAAATAATCAAAATGTAGTTAATTTCTTACTCCCCAATCCTTCACCTTGTGCATATGCCAATATCTAAAATAGGGGTATTAATTAATCAGTGTAGCTCACAAACATTTGAGTTCGGCTCGAGTCATCAATGAACCAAGTTGGAGATATCTTACGCTTCGTTCGAAAGCTCTAGATCAGACTTTGATTACTTTTTAATTACTATATGTATTTCATTAATTTTTAATTCAAAATAAATTGGTTGTAAACTATATATTAAATTTCTTTTTTTTTTGAATGAAGGTTGGGACGCGAAGGATGGCCAGAAATCCCAACTAGGTTGGCACTTTCGGCACAGTCAACAACCCGAGTATTATTAATAAAAAAGGAAAATAGTACAAAAGAATGGGAGAGGAGAAGAGAGATTAAAGAAATCTAAAATGAGCTATGTTACACAAATCATCAAAAACAAAAGCTTGGCAGAAATGAGTTGCGGAGTGCCACCACACAGCAGAAACCGCCGATTGGCCGAAGCTAGCAAGACTATCAGCAGCCTGGTTACCTTCTCTAAAAATATGCATGGCTCTCCAGTTCATGCTAGAGAGTATAGCAAGGCAGTTAATCCAATCCTTCCTGATTTTCCAAGACACGTTACTGGAGTTGTTCTTGAGAAGCTGAACTGCATATGAGGAATCCGATTTGATCCACAAGTTTCTCCAATTTCTTTCCCAGGCTCACTCAACCGCATAAATAATTGCTTTTAGCTCAGCAATGTGAGCTGGCAAGTCTTGTATAGGAAATGCTAAACAATAGATCAATAAAATAATATTTATAATAAAATGTGTCAAAATAAAATAAAATTAATATTTTTAAAAATAAATTTAATAGTTTAAGGTTTTTTTTTCAACTTTTTTGTTATTTAATATTTTTTTTAAATTAAAAAAATTGACATAAAATTTAAGGACCAATTTTTTCAAAAAGACCGCCAGGAAGCCGCCTAGGGCCGCCTGGAAGCCGTCTGGGACCGCCTAGGAGCCGCCTAGGACTGCCTGAGTCCGCCTAGGCGGCCAAAAATCGGTCAACTGATTTATACCGTCCGATTGGTGAAAATCGAGACGGTGTTCGAAAAATCCTCGCGTAAGTGAATATAGGGGTGTCAGTGAGCCTTGGTTAAAACTCAACTTGATAGGACTTGGCTAGAGTTCGGATCATCTCGAACACTAACGAGTCTGTGCTTTCTCAGGTTTGGCTCGAAAAGGTCGCAAACAATCTCGATTATTTTTAATTACTATATATATTTCATTATATATATATATATATATATATATAATATTTCATTGTTTTAAATTTTTCTTTCATTAATTATTATTAGTTTTCATCATAATTCACAATTTACTTAATATTTGTTGGAAAATTTTGAATAAAATTATATAATTAATTTATATACCAACAAATACCTCCTTTCGTGAACAGTTGTGTCTGTCGTTAACAGTCATGTTTGTACGTGAACAATCGTGTCTGTCCGTATACAGTCGTGTTCGTTCGTGAAAAGACATAACCTTTCGAGTTCTATTTATATTCTTTGAAAAATTCATAAGTGGTTAAAAAGTTGAAAAAGTTAATGATAAAATAAATATTCTCTGAACGTTTATGTTCTCTATCTGTTCACAGTGTTCTTGTTTTCCTACTCTGGTGATAACGATCCTACACATGGTTTGAGTTCGCTTGCGTAATCTGTTGTATCCTAAGAGACGATCGTCAATAGCGACGATATCGTCTTAAGACTGCTAATACAGGCCTCAGATTTGTCTAACTCTTTCCTTTTAATTTTTAGTTTTATTGTTCATATGTTTTTCCGTGTTCGATTTGTTTTTTGGTTAATCACTTTCAACATTCTTAAGACAGATGGTTTGTTTTCTTAATAGTCTAACATTCTTAAGACAGACGTAATTGTTTGTCCAATATTATTAAGACAAACGTAATTTGTTTGTCCAACAATATTTACCTATAAGAAAATAACATAGAAAAGCTTATTTCTTTGGCTTTTTAGCTAGAAAAATAAGCTTTGATAAGGAACAAAATACATTATAAAATTTAATATATATATTTTATTCTTTAATTTTTTTTTTTTGTGAGTTTATGTTCTCCGACCATGAATACCATCTACTATTCTTCAATCTCGGTCACCACATGTGGTTGTTTTTCTTTATAAATTTTTTAAACTCATATTGAGTTTGTTATAAGGCACTTGTTGTCTCATTTAATGGTGAGCATCGGTTCGATTCGATTACTAACCGAACTGAACTTTCGATTAACCGAACCGAAGTTTATGTTATTTTCATAACCGAACCGAACCGAATAAGATTGGTAACCGAATTTTATTTAACCGAAAAGTTTCGGTTCGGTTCGGTTACCGACAGAATAACCGAAAATTCATAATATATAATTTTTGTATATGTTTATTTAATTGGTTTTCAAATAAGGGAAAAGTACAAAAATAAACCTTGTGGTTACACCTATTTTCGATCGGCACCCTTGTGGTTTAAAAGTTTACAAACTAGTATTTTGAAGTTCATTCCGTTAGCAAACAGGGTCCAAAACCACTAACGGTGTTAAAAAAGCTGACTTGGCAATCAAAGTCAAATTAATAAAAGGGTACTTTTGTCCTATCATTTATTTTGTTTTTATTTTTTATACTTCAACCAATACATAAATTACACATCACTCTCCCACTCTCTCCTCAATCTCTGTCTTTCAAAGAACAGCCATCTCGTTTTCTGTAAAACGTCACCCTGTTGAGATCATAAACGCGATAAGAAAAACAGGCATCCTTCTTCATATCCATTTCGAAAGAATTTCGATTTTGAAAGACCAATAAACGTAGTCGTTTCGAATCATACTGATAATGTTTGAATTCGTGTTTTCATTAATGCTCTGTTTTCTTCCTTTAATCCCATGACTTCTCTTCTGCGACCTGAAATTGGAACTGGCGGAGCAGTAGTTTCCGATGCCGGCGATGCCTGAACAAGTAAGTATTATAGTCATGCTAAATGTAAACTTTCTGTGAGTAATTATAGTCTATTCATGGATTTTCACGGAGGACGGAATCATTTGGAAAACTCTGAAACATCAACTAATTTGGCTGCAAATTGTGAGTGTAATTAACGCGCTAATTAGGAAACTAGATTGAGATTGAAGAAGATAGTTATAAGCGCGCCAAAAAATAAACTAATCTTCTCAAATAATTCTCTGCATTTGAGATCCAACTTCTTCTTTTTGCTCCTTTATATACTCTTCTTCTCGCTTCTTCTGGAATTCATTCTCTCTTCGAAGCTTTTTTTTCTTTTCCTCTCTCGATCGACTGTTTCGTTTCTTGTAATTGGAAACCATTGACATCCATTATTGAAATTTAGGGGAAGGGGGAAGAAGAAGAACGAGGATGAAGAAGGGATATCCGGTCGACAAACTGATGGACACCAAACGATTTCATCTTGGAAGAGAGAGACTGAGCAAGGAGAGGGAGCGAATGATGTGTAATTTATGTATTGGTTGAAGCATAAAAAATTAAAATATAAAAAATTATAAAATATAATAATAATGGAAGGACAAAAATACCCCTCTATTAATTTGACTTTGACTGCCAACTCAGCTTTTTAACACCGTTAGTGGTTTTGGACCCTATTTGCTAACGGAATGAACCTCAAAGTACCAGTTTGCAAACTTTTAAACCACAAGGGTGCCGGTCGAAAATAGGTGTAACCACAAGGTTTATTTTTGTACTTTTCCCTTTAAATAATGCACTTGTATAAAAGTTACAATTGATGAAATTAAAGACTAATGAACCAAAATTTATATATATATAAAGATAAAAGTATATTTTTTAGGGGTTAGATTTTAGATTTTATAAGTTATTTATATATGTAAAAATAAAATTATATTTTTTTATATTTATATACCAAGTTCGGTTCGGTTATCGGTTATACCGATATATTTTTTCAGTAATCGAACCGATAACCGATTACCAAACTAAGCTAAAATTAAAACCGAACCGAACCAGAATGTTAAAATAACCGAACCAAACTAAAACTTCGGTTCGGTTATCGGTTTGGTAATCGGTTACCGGTTATTTTGCTCACCCCTAGTCTCATACGCTACTTATTCTATGCATATATGATGAATTTTGTTAAAGCTCTTTAGGACCTCCATAAAAGCTCGGCTCGGTCAAAGCTCGGTTCGAGAAAGCTCGACTCAAAATATTAACGAGCCAATACCGAGCCTACTTAGATTCGGCTCTGCTCGTTCTTGAGGGGTTATTCAGAGGGAACTCGTTCTGTTTAGAAATCCAATTATTTCGAGTACAAATCATGGGAAGCAAGCTTGTTTATCATGAGATTTTGATTCCTTATATCTTCAGGAGTTCAGGGAGTATTTACGGAGCACAAACAACTGGTATTGAAGGGGAAACAAGCATTTTACTTTGATTGTAGGGTAACAAAAACGTATCTATACAAAAACGTATAGGGTAACAAAAACGTATCTATACATAGCAACTTCTTTTAAGTCACTTACTTTCTTTTGACTTACCTTAAACTTTTCGAGCATGTTCATCCAACATTTGAGTTTTTAATTCAACTTTGATTGTAGTTTACATTACGAAATTTGTTGCTTTTTCAATTACATTTTCCAGCTTCGTTATTTGATTCCTGTAATCAATTTTTCAAACATCAATACAACAATAACAACAACAACAAAGCCTTAGTCCCGAAATGATTCGGGGTCGGCTAACATGAACCATCATATAAAACCGTGAAAATCAAGTCGTGTCAGCGACACAGATTCGCTCCCTCCACTCCGTCCTATCCACTACCATATTTTCCTCAATTCCCAATAAACTCATATCACTCTCGATCACCCTCCTCCAAGTTTGCTTAGGTCTTCCCCTACCCCTCACCACTACATCCCTTTGCCACTCTTCGGTTCTCCTAACCGGCGCATCAAGCGCTCTACGTCTCACATGGCCAAACCACCTTAGTCGGTTTTCTCTCATTTTATTCTCAATAGATGTGACCCCTACTTTTGTCCTAATTATTTCATTACGCACCCGATCCTTTCTCGTGTGACCACACATCCATCTCAACATACGCATCTCCGCCACCGACATCTTATGGATGTGGCAGTATTTCACTGCCCAACACTCCGTACCATATAACAATGCTGGTCTAATTACCGTCCGGTAGAATTTTCCCTTCAATCTATTAGGCATGCCGGGATCACAAAGGAAACCCGTAGCACTCTTCCACTTCGACCAACCAGCTTTAATCCTATGAGCAACATCTCCATCTACTTCTCCATCCGTTTGGATAATAGATCCTAAATACCAGAAGCAATCCGAGGCCTAAACAACTCTCCCATCTAGGGTGATTGTCCCTGCCTCCCTACTCCTACGGCCGCTAAACTTACACTCCAAATATTCTGTCTTACTTCGACTCAACTTAAAGCCTCTAGATTCTAGAGTTTGCCTCCATAGTTCCAACTTCATCTCCACTCCTTCTTTCGTCTCATCAACCAACACAATATCATCTGCAAACAGCATGCACCATGGTATACCATCTTGAAGTGAACTTGTTAGTTCATCCATAACGATGGCAAACAGAAATGGGCTTAGTGCGGAACCTTGATGCACTCCAATCGTAATAGGAAACTCTTCAGTCTTCCCAACACTAGTACGTACACTCGTGCATACTCCCTCATACATGTCCTTTATGATGTCAATATATTTCCGCGAAATGCCTTTCCTTATCAAGGCCCACCAAAGTACTCCCCTTGGTACCTTATCATATGCTTTCTCCAAGTCAATGAAAACCATATGCAAGTCTTTCTTCTTATTTCGATAGTGCTCCATTAATTGTCTCATTAGATGGATGGCTTCCATAGTTGATCTTTCCGGCATAAAGCCAAACTGGTTTTCCGAGATCTTCACCGTCCTCCTTATCCTTTGTTCAATCACTCGCTCCCAAAGTTTCATAGTGTGACTCATTAATTTGATTCCCCGATAGTTGGCACAATCTTGGACATCGCCTTTGTTCTTATACAAAGGGATTAAGGTACTTTTCCTCCATTCTGATGGCATCTTATTGTTTCTCCAAATTTTGTTGAAGAACGTCGTCAACCATTCGATTCCTCTTTCTCCCAAACATCTCCAAATCTCAATAGGAATGCCATCAGGTCCTACTGCTTTCTTCAACTTCATCTTACTTAATGCCATTTTGACTTCACCCTTTTGAATTCTCCGCAGGCATTCATGATTTATCATATCGTGATGGATACTTATATCTCCAACATCTTGTTGGCGATCTCCATTAAATAAGTCATCAAAATAGGACCTCCATCGTTCCTTGATATCCTTATCTCCAACTAGGACTTTCTGGTCCACATCCTTCACACATTTAACTTTTTCGAGATCTCGCGTCTTCCTATCTCTCATCCGAGCAATTCTATATATGTCTCTTTCCCCTTCTTTCGTATCCAATCTTGTATACAGATCCCGATTCACCTTTGCTCTAGCATCTCGTATGACCTTCTTTACTTCCCTTTTAGCCTCTTTGTATTTTTCGTAGTTCTCGTCACTCCTACATTTCCCCAATAGTTTATAGGATTCTCTCTTACTCTTTACTGCTTGTCGTACTTCTTCTGTCCACCAAGATGTGTCCTTACCCGGTGGCATGCTACCTTTAGATTCCCCTAGAACTTCCTTCGCTACTTCCCTTATACTATGCTCCATCTTATTCCATATCGAATCTATATCTGAATCCATATTGCAAGTCCAAATATCTTTTTTGGTCATCTCATCCACCAATTTTTGTTGATTCTCCCCTTGCAATTTCCACCACTTAATCTTAGTCTCTACTTGAGGTGTTTGTTTTCTTATACATTTCCTACTTCGAAAATCTAGCACCACTACTCTATGTTGGGTTGTCGTACTCTCACCAGGGATCACCTTACAATCAATATAACTCTTTCTCCAAGCACTCCTTACTAAGAAGAAGTCAATTTGGCTCGCATTACCGCCACTCCGATAAGTCACTAAGTGGGATGTTCTCTTCATAAACCATGTGTTCATGATACTCAAGTCATAGGCTGATGCGAATTCCAAAATATCATTTCCTGCTTCATTCTTATCTCCAAAACCATACCCTCCATGAACACTCTCAAACCCATCTCTCCTAGAACCCACATGTCCATTGAGATCACCCCCTAGTACCATTTTTTCATCCCTAGGAACCTGTTGCACCACTTCCTCTAAGTCATCCCAAAAAGCTTGTCTTATAGACACATCTAATCCTATTTGTGGCGCATATGCACTAATGACATTCACAACCTCATCCCCTATCACTAGCTTAACACTCATAATTCTATCGCTCTTCCTAGACACCGCTACTACCTCATCAATATACTCCCTATCAATAAGAATACCTACTCCATTTCTACCCTTATCCTTTCTTGAGTACCAAAGCTTATAACCCCAAGGAGCTATCTCTCTAGCCTTGGCTCCAACCCACTTGGTTTCTTGTAGGCATAATATATTTATTCTCCTCCTCTTCATAACATCTACAATTTCAGCTAATCTTCCTGTCAAAGAACCTATGTTCCATGTCCCAAAGCGTAACCTACTACCCTTACCCCTACCCCTACCATTACCGTGGACTAGCTTATTTACCCGCAACCCTTGCATATTTGACACCACCCCCGGGTCCTGGGGTGGCGCGCCGCTTCGGGGCGACGACCTAGCAACCCTTGCACATTTATCACTACACCCGGGTCTAGGAAGTGCAGCGCGTCGCTGAGTAGGGAACGCCCCAACGGTATTTATATTATGGTTCAATTCCTTAAGTTGATAAAATTTTCAAACATCAATAAAAAATAAAAATTATCAATTCCTTAAGTTGATAAATTTTTAATTGCAATTCCTTGCGCTAGTAAAGCTTTCTAAAGTAGAACTAGGAATACAAGAAAGATTTTTGCAGTCCTTGAATCTTTTCCCAGTAATTTGTTTTAAAACTCAGAAATCACAAAATCCAGAAAAATCAAATCTGATTCAACTTTTCTGGTACATTCGAACAAATCAATGCTGAAATTAGCATTTTTCACCTGTAAGAGGTGTTTGCTTTTCTTTTTGAGTTGTTAATATTGCATCATTGAGTCTTTTGATGCGGACATCCTAACTAGGGCCGCCGCCCAACGTGTCTTGGCGGATCCTCCGACGCCACATGCCACACAAGCAACGCAAGCACCTATCAGGGCGGATCCTAGGGATGCCCAAGTGGAGCGGAGCCAGGCGCATATGAGAGGGGCGGATCTCAGGTTATGAGAGAGGGCGTATCAACTTCTATTCCTAGGCGGATCCCCAGGCTTACTTCCTCACGAAGTAAATCACCAACCACCCTGACAGTCCATACATGCACCTCGGTACGGATTGTCCGGACGTATTACCTATTTTACCCTTTTGTCTACCGCTTTGTTGTAACCCTAGTAGGGGTAGCCCTGGTCTTTATTATCTTTAGGGGATGTATTTAAACCCCCACTTTTGTAAGGATATTTAACTTTTATCAATCTAAAATCATTCTCTTTGAGAACCAAAGGTTTATACCTTGTTATATTGGGATTCACTCCTTCTAGTTTAGCTAGAGAAGAACCTCTTTGTTGGTTTACGATTAAAACCTTCATTTATCGCTTTCAATCTGTTTCATCTTTAGACTTCAATTAACGTCTCAAAATGACAGTTTAAGACCTCAAATAAATATTTCAAGAATTATTAATCTTCTAAGCAACTTTAATTCTTCAACCTTTTGGTTTTGAGGTCATTTATGTATTGTTTATTTATGAGATTGAAAGTGAATGTTTAGAACATTTTGAAATTTAGTGACCACACCGTGAATATCAATAGAAGTCAGGTGCTAATTAAGGGTGTAATTTACCCCATATTCTATAGCATTTTAACACACTATTGCCCTGCAAACTATTGAAACTTAGCTTGTATTACTTGTTCTATTCAGGTTTTTAGTTCAATAGATTTCTTATTTAGGTTTCTGGAATTTGCATTTAATAACATTCTATTTTTATCCCATTGCATATAATAATTTTCTATTTTTCAACTTCCCCGTTAACTTTCAAAAGTTTCTAATGATTTGTCTATTTGAAATTTTGTTTTTGACATGTGGCTGAGTGTGTCTCCCATTTTATGCATTCAACAAATTTAATTGAGAAATAGAGAGTTGTTGAATGCAATTGGACAAAATCGGGAGGGCAGTTGATGTTTTTAGGTAAATTTTATACTTTGAATTGGTTGCTAACTACAAAAACATCCTGTTGGTAAGTGAATTTTATAAGAGATGGAAAATATAATATTTTTTATTTTTATTTTTGATTTTGGGGTTTATTTATGATAATTAGATAATTAGAGGGGTTAATTTATAAAATAAATAAATATAAATACCAAATTAACTATTTTCTCTTTGAATTTTAACACCGTTAGTCAATTTAGCCTTTGTTTGCTAACGACGTTTAACACATACCCCTGTTTGTAAAAAAAAAACCACAGGTTCGCGTTTGCAAAATAGATAAACCACATATATTTTTTTTGTACTTATCCCTATAAAATACATATGTTTCGCTACTTATTCTGGTTAGTTCTAAAAAAAGTTCACATTTTCTTTTTGTAATTTAGTAATAGAATTGAAGATTAATATTTTTAAATTTGACGAAATATTTAAATTTTTCTGTTCAATTCGTACAAAATATAGTATTTTTTATTTTTATTTTATTTTTTCCACGTCTATTCATATGTTTGTCATCTGACACTAATGAGTAATAAAATGGCGTACATGTAAAATGTAGATGATAAAATTTATGACTTTTGATGTATTATTTTTCAAATTGACCCAATTTGTCAATGTTGAAGGTAAAATGATATTGGTTGCCAACTTTAAGGGTAAAATTGCACAATTTTAGATGTTAGAGGTAAAATTGCTCCTAACTATTAATATTAGGAGTATTTTTTGCGCCTTATGCTGAATATAAATGGTGTTTCCTGATTTTATAACTTAGCATTTTTTTTTGAATCAACTAAGTTTAGCATTTTAAACGAATCATTTCCTGTGATTTTTATTTTTTTTCTAACTGCTAAGAGCATTTCCAAGAGACTCCTAGTACACTCTCTTATATCCAGTCCTTATTTATTATTTTATTATTAAAATGATTAATTATTGTTTTATCTACCAATAGTGAAATGAGAGAGACCTCTCAATAGTAAATTATTAATAAAAAATTAATTAAGAGTCATTAAGAGTTGGAGAGAAACTCTTTATTAATAGAGATGATGAAGAGACTCTTAGTGATTTGAGGAGCCACCAAGAGGCTGTTGGAGCTCATTTTTAATTCTCCCTCCTCAAATTTTAACTTAAGAGTCAAACTAAGAGGCTGTTGGAGATGCTCTAAGCCTTTTTCCCTTTTTCTTCACCATATAAATGGAATACAGGAGAGGTGCAACTAATAAATAAAGTAGAAATAAAATCAGAAACAATCATTAGTTGTTCGGTTCTGATATTAACCCATAGTTCGTGACCGTCGTGTGGTGGTTGGGGAGATGGAGGAGTTCAGTGATCTTCGATCCAGATTTCAGGATGCCCAGCAACATGCTTCAGTTTATCCAGGGTCAGACGGCTTCCTTTCTGGGAGCTTTTTCGATAGCTAAAGGATGAGACGTAGGAAATCAGATGGAGGTTAACGTAGGATGGAAGCCACCAGAGATGGAGTGGGTAAAAATTAATTCTGATGGGGCCAGCAACGGAAATCCGGGATTAGCGAGCACGAGAGGCCTTATTCGGGACAGCAATGGCCATTGGTGAGGGGGATTTTTGGCGAATTTAGGGATATGCACAACGGTTGTTACCGAACTATGGGGGTTATATTTTGGATTTGACTGTGCTTGGAAGCAGGGTTTCAGACGGATTGTAATGGAGCTTGATTCGCAAGTGGTGGTTAGGCTCATGCAGAAAGATGTGACCCGAGACAGATACGGTTGGTTACTGAAGCAATGCAAAAATCTATTGGCTAGAAATTGGACTGTAAGACTTCAGCACGTTTACAGGGAGATTAACCAAGCTGGATGGCAAACTTCACGGGCTCTTTAGCCTTGGATCATCACGAGTGTGGTATGCCGCCTGCAGACGTCCAAGATATTTTACTTAGAGATAGGATAGAGATCTCTTTTCCCAAATTAATTACTAGTTAGTTTTTCGGGTTCTCCCTCCATGTAACAAAAAAAAAAAAAATAATAATAAGAGTCAAAGTAACGAATTAACTTAATATCTCTAACGTTTATACTCAGAAGCAATTTTACTCCTACCGTCTAAAATTGTGCAATTTTATCTTTAATACAATCAATAGCAATTTTACTCATAACGTATTTAGACGTTAGGGGTAAAATTACTTCTGGCTGTAAACGTTAAGAGTATTTTTGCACTTTATCCCTAATCAAAATAACGACAGTTATCATGATAAGAAAACTAATTGATCTAGATTACTATAATTATTGTATTGATGATTACTTTATTTACCGTTGTTTAGCTAAATACAACAAGGACTCTCTACACTTGGTCCAAAAAACCGGTTGGGGCTTGGAGATATTTTATTAGGGCTTAGTTAATATATCCATAGTCCTCTATATTTGTTCAAAAATGAAAACAATTTATTTATCATTTGAACTTGCTTAAAGTGACTTATGTCTAAAATTTACATGGCATAGCAAAAAGAGATTGCGGTGAAGTTGAAATTCACACACTTTAAGCAAGATCAGTGGGTTAATAAATCAATGTAAGCTTTCTTAAGCAAGTTCAGGTGGTAAATATGATATTTCAAAAATACATGGACAGTTAAATTTTTTGGACGAGTACCTGAGGGTAAATATATATTAGGCATTTTTATTAGCCTTTTAAACTTATATAAATCCACCCATGGGTTAGTTATAAATATGGGCCAATTTGAAAGCTCATTTACATATAGTAAGCCTTGTTCTCTAACTTCTTACCAATCTCGACACTTTAATCTCATTTGGACAAAAATTCCCTCACCTTTAACGCGATATAGTTTAGCTTATGTTATATGTCGCGTTATATAAAACGCAGTACTGGGGAACACCCAAAATAGTGCGTGATGGATCATGAGAATGACCTAGCCGTTTGGGTGGTGAAATGAGATTTAGAGGTAAGTTTTCGGCTAAGTTAACGACGAATGTGACAGTGTGTAAGGTTGAAGATGGTGATGTTATAGTTATGAAGAAAGTGAGAGTATTTTGGTCCAAATCAAATGAAAGTGTCTAGATTGGTAAGAAATGAAAGTGTAATTAACCCATTTTTTTTTTTAACTTACTTAGTGGTATATGATTCAACTAGCTCAAATTTTCTAGTCCAATTCATGCTAAGTTTTTATGTGCCTATCCGGATTGAACCGTTTAAATTGCTCCATAGCAAGCATGTCTACGTCACTATCAAGTCGATTTCCATGTTATGTTTATTATAAATAGTATAAAAATATGTCTTATATTATGCTTAAATAGTTAAATATTAGTTAGTATTATAAATCTAAAATCACTTCAATGTTAAATTTTATATTGATTTAATTTTAATATTAAAATTTAAAAATAAATATTATTAAAAAATAAAATAAAAATTTATAATAAAATACTAAATGAATATTAAATATAATATTCAAATTATTAATATATCTAACTAGTTTAAATTCAAAATAAAATAAAAATAATATTGACAACGATCATTTACTAAAGTTACTGATCCTAATGATATCTTGTAAAAAATCGATGCAAAGCTTTTCCAAACTTTTAAGAGACCGTATCAAAAGATAATAATTTGAATTCTAAAAATTTATATTTAAAAATAAATTATTAATAAATATTAAATAAAAATATCATTGGTGGTCTTTAGTAAGGATGAATTTGTAAATATCAGAATACCAAATGTCTTCCTATTTAATTTTAGAAATGAATTTAGACCATTGATTTGTTTAGATCTAGCGGTCCACATTAACCCTACCATTAATTCTTACTATATATTCATCATATACCAAAACCTAACCCTAACACAAAAGAGCCACCTCTCTTCTGCTCCTCCTTCTCTTCCACAGAGAACCCTAAACTAAAAAGAGAAACATCATACCGAACCTTCTAGTCGTCACCGATGAGTCTTCCATCGGCCTCTCTTATTACGTGGCCGCCGACAGTCGAATCCGAGATGTATGGGTGGTGATCGGGGTCACTTTGGCTGAGATCATTGTGTTGACGGAGACGCGGAGGCGGAGGCGGAGGAAGAGTAACCAATCATTTCACTAATTAATTCTCAATAGGTTAGATATCTTCAAAAGCTGGAGTTGTTAATGAAGAGTTATTTGATCCTGAAGGTAACTTACGCAGTACGTGTTTCAATTTCATAAATCCTATCCCTTACTTGTAAGGGTTTGAGTTTTGACTTGTTCTGAAGACTTGCTTGTTTGTACAGACATTAGAAGAAGCAATTGAGATAATTAGTTTTAGTTGCCCGCTGGTTAAGGCATATGCAGGCAATTGTTGCCTGTACCGCTGGATCAGGTAAATGTTGCTATACGTTTTTTATTGCTATTATTTCAATTGAAAACTGGAAAATGTGTTTTAGGTTTTAGATACAAGGTAGTGATTTTGAGATAGAGTTGGTATTGATGCAGTTTAATTATATAATTTGGCATCCATTAACTGTGATGACATTTGCAGATATTTTGTTTCATTTCTTTGATATTTAGCTGCATATTGATAAAGAAAAATAAAGGAAAAGAAGAACACAAATCGAAATTGACTAACAGAATCCTCATGAGAATCTAACGGTACAGACTAAACAGTTCACCGAGAAAAACGTTAGAACTTTACCGTGTGTTTTTGAAAATACAGAGACTAAACAGTATGTTTTGTCAAAATATAGGGACTAATAAATTAATTATCCTATAAATAATATCTTTTCCTAGAAAGATCAAGAATATGAAAAGGAAATAATAAAAGAAAAGAATCCTTTTATGGACACATGGATGGAAAAGAATGGAGACTAGATACCAAAAACATATCTATATATATATAAACAGGCATTGTACCTAGCTATTTTAAATTGCAGCCACAGAAAAGAAAGAAAGAAAGAAGTTACAACATTTTATTTGAAAAATATGTCAAGAAATAATAATCCAGAGCCTCTTGTTGTTGGGAGAGTGATTGGGGATATTTTGGACCCTTTTACTGCCTCTATTCCCCTCATTATTCATTATAACAAAGAGATAAATAATAGCTGTGAGATCAAACCCTCGCAAGTTTCAATTCGTCCTAGAGTTGATATTGGTGGAGATGACTTAAGGAATTTCTACACTTTGGTAACTTATTTTTATCTTTTTTTTTTTTTTTTTTTTTACCAAAGATTAATATAAGATCTATGATTGGGTTTTAACTATCTGATTGAGTTTTTAGTTCAATTAGTTCCATAATATGGTATTCGAACCTTCAATCGTTTAGTCCAAGTGACTCTGATACCATGTCATGGAACCAATGCAACTAAAAGCTCGAGCTTATAGTTAAAAGTCCACTTCATATTAATATCTCACAAGTTCATCTTCTTTTATTTTCATCTTTTTTTATGTTTATGTTTATAGGTTATGGTTGCGGCCTCTTGCCAATTAAATTGGCAAGGGAAGGCTTGCCCCCAATACACCCTTGTGGTGGGACCCCTCCCCGGACCCTCGCTCAGCGGGGACGCGTAATGCGACCGGGCCGCCCTTTATGTTTATAGGTTATGGTTGATCCTGATGCTCCTAATCCAAGCAACCCACATTTGAGAATATTTGCATCCGTAGATATAGTCTTCTCTCTACTAAGTTCTTAGTTATGCTTATGTCACGTCTCATTAAATTATTGGTCCAACACACGGATGATATCACACCTATACTATATAATTGGGTAAATTAAACTCATGTCCACTGAACTTTATCTAATTCAATTGTTGATGGTATGACTACTAAATTTTACATTTTCAACACCTCTAAATGACAGGTGACTGAGTTTTGAAATTTTTTTGTTTTGAGGTTATTTAGGTGTTGTTTGGTTAGGAGAGAGTGTATTTTTAGAGAGAGAAAGCTCCAAAAAAGGTGATTTTGGAAAATAAAAATTAAGGTTTGATGGTAAATGTCGTTCTGAACAACTTTAATTCTGGAACATTTCCATTTTGAGATTGTTAACGGTTCATTTTGAGGAGTTAGTTAAAGTTGAGTGGCCACCGATATTTAAATATGTAAAGTTGAGTGGTCATACGGTTAAAAATTGAAGTTTAGTGGCCACAATGTTAAAAGGGTAAATAATTTATTAGTCCCCTAGTTTTTACCTAACACACTGTTAGTCCTCTTATTTTGAAAAACACATTTTAAGGTCCATATCTTTTACCAATATTAACCCTGTGATCCTTTTATCTATTTTTTTAGATTTTTAATCGAATATATCTTAGCTTTTAGGACAACCACAGTGCAATACAAGTTGACCATGTTACTCTGTTATTTTATATATGTCTATTTATGTTAAAATATAACGGTTACAAGTCTAAAAAAACTAGACAAAAGGACCAAAGGGTTAATATTGGCAAAATGTAGGGAACCTATAATGTGTTTTCAAAATAGGGAACTAAACAGTGTGTTAGGTAAAAACTAGGGGACTAATAAATTATTTACCCATGTTAAAATGAGTAAAGTTCAGTGGCCATTGATGTAATTTACCCTTATATAATTCAAAGATTGTTTTATGTTTACATTTATTACAATCTTTTATGTTTACATTTATTAAAACAAGTGTAGGATCAACTCACACGTATACTATATCACTGAGAAATATGTATAAAAAAGAGTATTGGACTAACATCGCTTGACACGTAATCTAGTCGATATGCCCGGCCAACAAAATTGAAAAACTCAAAGAACCATATGAAATAACCATATCAACAAGGCACATCAATGAATCCATAATGTCACCACATTACCATGAATTGATGTTTTTTTTGGGCTAAAGGTGTAAAATGTTTTTTTGGGTTAATTTCAAATAAAATTCTATGCTTTTTTTTTATCTGGTTGGAAAAATTTTCATTTTTCAAAATTTGCCCAATAACGATCTCAAATGAAAAGTTTTAAGAATTAAAGTTGTTTAGTATCATATTTATTATGGAATCATATTTTTTATTTTTTAAAATCATCAATTTTAAAGTTCTCTCTTTACAGTTGAAGAATTAAATTTGCTGAAAATATCATTTCATTTTTGAAAATTTCATTCTGTGGTCATTATTGGCCAAATTTAGAAACATGGAAATTTTAGTAACCATAATTACGGATCTGCAAAAAAAAAATGTAAAAGTACTGGCTTTTATTTATAATTAACCCTTATTTTTTTCCCACAAAACTACATAGTTTCTCTATACACAAAACAGTATGATTTTTATTTTTTCTTTGGCGCTAAATGTGTAAAACAATCAGAACTTTGTTTTTTCACCACAAAACTACATCATTTCTCTGTACACAAAATAGTATCATTCTAATGCTAAAATCAAACTATTTTCCAGAAACAATAACTAGTTATCCTTTCACTACATTTCTATTTGATTTTCAAAATGCTTCTCTAAAATATCAGTGTCAGACAATTTTTTTTTTCTGTAATTGCCACTGAAATATCACAAAACTTAATTCTTAATTTGTCATTATTCTCTATATATTATGATTTACACCATAATTTAAAAAATTTAGACACCAATTCATAAATCATAAACCCTAGAAAATATATTCTAGACTTTTAATTTATAAATTCCAATTCTTAAAATATATTAAAAATAATAATTTTACTAGTTTGACATAATCATAAAATTGTAAATAGTTGTTAAAATATGAATTTTTGTGCAATTTTCCCAAATTGGATTTTGTGGTCATTAACCCTTGTTTTTTTCACCACAAAACTACATAATTTGTCTGTACACAAAACAGTATGATTTTTATTTTTCCTTTGATTCTAAATGTGTAAAACAAACAGAACTTTGTTTTTTTGCCACAAAACTACACCATTTCTCTGTGCACAAAATAGTATCATTCTAATGCTAAAATCAAACTATTTTCCAGAAACAATAACTAGTTATCCTTTCACTACATTTCTATTTGATTTTCAAAATGCTTCTCTAAAATATCAGTGCCAGACAATTATTTTTGTCTGTACTTCCCACAGAAATATCTAGATATTTCTAAAGTGAAAACATTCATGATATTTCAAAGTTTGCAGGAATCATATCACATTGTACTGAAAGAAGAAAGTAGTGTACCGTGATGAAATAAATATCACTGACTACTTGAAAAAAGCCTCAACTTTTAATTTTGGAATTATTATTCACTTGGTAGTTTCATTGTAGAATTAATTATTATTTGGATTAGCTACAAAATAGATGTTCCGTGGTTGCATTATTTGCAAATTGTTTTTTTTACAAATGCAATTTTATGGTTGTAAAATTTTGCATTTTTTTACTTTATTAAATTTGGCCAATAACAATCTCAAAAATGAAAATTTTCAAGAATTAAAGTTGTTTACTAGGGTAAATAATTTACTAGTTCCCACCGTTTTACGTAATTTAGTCGTTCTATTTTTTAAAAACACATTTTAAGGTCCATATCTTTTCTCAACATTAACTCTTTCGTTATTTTGCCTATTTTTTTTAGATTTTTAAGAGAACATATCTTAACTTTCAGGACAACCATAGTACAATACATAATTACCAAGCTATTCTATTATTTTTTGTCTGTTTGTTTATGTCAAATATACCGGCTAAAATTCTAAAAAAATAGACAGAAGGACCAAAGGAATAATAACGATAAAAAGATGAGACTAATAATTTATTTACTCTATTTACTATATAAAACCATATTTTTTATTTTTCAAAATCATAATTTTTTGAGTTTTCTCTTTCTAAACATCAACTTTCTCTCTCATAAAAAACAACACTTAAATATCTGCAAATTGACGAAACTACATAACATATCTATATGTAATTAATCCTAGCATTTATTATTATTTTTACTTTTTTTATCATA
Source organism: Euphorbia lathyris (assembly GCF_963576675.1). Lineage (NCBI taxonomy): Eukaryota > Viridiplantae > Streptophyta > Magnoliopsida > Malpighiales > Euphorbiaceae > Euphorbia > Euphorbia lathyris. The sequence continues at coordinate 12,159,391 of NC_088912.1, forward strand.
TGGTTTTGTAGGTTGGTGACTGATATTCCAGCAACAACAGGGACAGATTTTGGTCAAGAAATAATGTTCTATGAGAGTCCAAGACCATTAACAGGAATACATAGATTTGTATTCATATTATATCGGCAATTAGGAAGACAAACAGTGTTTGCACCTGCTTACCGTCATAATTTCAGTTGTAGAAACTTTTCACAGGACTATAATCTTGGCTCTCCAGTTGCTGCTGTTTATTTTAATTGCCAGAGGGAAGGTGGCACTGGAGGAAGGAGACATTACAGGAATTAATAATTGGATTAGTTGCATATAGATGTAATGTGGTTTCGTCGATTTACTAATAAGTATTTGTGGTATTTTTTTGGGCAAACACAGTCTTGTGATTTACGGATAATGATCTCGAAATGAAAATTTTCAAGATTTAACACATATTTTAACCAACTTTAATTTTTGAACTTTTTTTTTAGGTTTGAGGTTTTTTTATGAGAGAGAAAATTAATGTTTACAGATAGAAAACTCAAAAATTGATGATTTTGAAAAATAAAAAATATGATTCGATAGTAAATATGATATTAAACAATTTTAATTTTTGAAAATTTCGATTTTGAAATTGTTATGTGTTAAATTTAGTAAAGTAAAAACCACTTACCAAAATTTTAGAACCACATGTTTGTGTTTGTAAATAAAATACTACAAATATCATCTGCAAATACCACAAGATATATATATAATTAACTCTTAATATTTTCTATGTTCTAGTGTTTTGTATTTATTCTGACATGCTCCAATATGTTTAATAAGGACAAATAAAAGTCACAACGACTACTCAAGTTTATCATAAAAAAGGTAATTAATTTATTAGTCTCTATATTTTAACAAAACACACTGTTTAGTCCCTGTATTTTCAAAAACACACGGTAAAGTCCCTAACGTTTTTCTCGGTGAACTGTTTAGTGCCTAACGTTTTTCTCGGTGAACTGTTTAGTCGCTGCTGTTAGATTGTCATGAAGATTCTGTTAGTCAATTTGGATTTGCGTTCTTCTTTTCCTTTATTTTCTTTTCCTTTAAACTCTAATGCATCTGAAATCAACTTTGAGTGTTATTCTTCTTGATTTTTTTTCTTAATCATTCAAATTCGTAAGCATTGGGTCTGTTCTTTTTCTTGTTCTCCATATAGTAAAGGGTAATTTAGTCATTTCCGAAGTCATAAACGGTAAAAAATCTAACAAACAGACAGAAGGACTAAACAGTTCACTGAGAAAAAGGTTAGAGACCTTACCATGTGTTTTTGAAAATAATATAGGGACTAATAAATTAATTACCCTAAAAAAAAAAAAAAGACTCTTTTGCTCCTGTCATTTTTATTTTCTCCCTTTTGCATATAATACAATTGATTATAATTGGTGCCCAGTGGCTGGTAGGGGTGGGCAAAAAAACCGATTAAACCGTTACCCGAACCGAAAATTAGAAAACCGAATCGAAAAACTGGTTAACCAAACCGATGGTTATGGTTTAGGTTTATGTAAATTGAATTTTTCGGTTTTTAGTTTCGGTTTCGGTTTCGGTTTTGAATATATAAAAACCGACGGTTTTTGGTTAACCGAACCGTTTATATTATTATATTATAAAATTAAAATATAGTTTTTTTTGAAAAATAAATAGTTGGAAACCCTAAAGTCTATCTCTTCCTGCTCCCATTTTTCCTAAACAGCCGCCCATTTTACTTTCTCTGCTTTCTCTGCTTTCTTTCAACCATCCCTATTCCCCATTTATTTTCTGTTCCGCCGCCCAGTAGACAACAGCCAGCACCGGTGGTTGGGTTTCAAGGATCGGAAAAACAAACTCCGATGCTGATAAATTTCTTCTCAGACAAACAGGAATCTCTCGTAATTTCATAGTTTCTAAGTTTAAGAAGGTCTGATAAAGTTATAAACATGGAGGAGAGAATTCGCATGGTGCCAGTTATTGATGATTAACGCATACATAGGCATAGCCGGTTTCATCTCTGCATCTCATGAGATTTTACTTACCTTATATGTCAGTTTTTTGAATTGATTTTTTTTGCTACCTGTTTTAGATTTCTGGATCTTTGTGGGTTCTGGTTATACTTTATCTGAACTCTCTCTTTCTTTTCCCACTACTTCTGCTTCAACTTTTCCTTATTTAGATTTAGATTTTAAGGATTTTGTCAATTTGAAAGCAGCTCATCGAACTCATAATCTGTCAACTAATACTCTTTTTTCTTTATAATTGAGAGTTTAGATGCATATTATTGATGTATCTTTAATTTTGGGACTAGATTTTGGTGTTTTAGATCAGATTTTTCAATTATATCCAAGGATTATTGTTCCACCATTTGGTTAACCACTTATTTGAGAAAGCATTGAAGCACTTGCAATATAAAATAGAAGTAGTGTTTAACAGATTAATTAATTTGGAAGATCTTGAATTACTTGTAAGCTATAATGAGTACTTATGATATTAATTTTGTAAACTGGCTTTGATAAAAAAAATTAATGGATCGGTTTTGGTTAACCATGTTCATAGGTTAACCGTTGTTTTTAGCTAATCAGATAAAAATGGTTAAAAACCGTTAACCGGGAAACCTAACCGAAAATATTAGTTAACCGTTCATATGGTTAACCGATGTTAATGGACCGGTTTCGGTTTATGTAATTTAAAAACCGATGATTTCGGTTCGGTTAACAAATTACCTTGATGGACTGGTTAACCGAACCGTGCCCACCCCTAGTGGCTGGCCTTTTTGTGATGTCTGTTTTGGGTAAATTACACCCTCAACTTCACTCATTTTTACATTATAACTCAACCTTTTTAATTGTATGAACACTGAACTTTACACTAATACTGATTGTCACTCAATTTTAAGTAACTCATGTTAACTGTCTCAAAATAAAAAATATTCAAGAATTAAACATGTACAATGAAATCACATTTTTTATTTCCCAAAACCATCTTTTGTGGAGTTTTCTCTTTCTAAAAATCCACTCCCGCTCTCCTAATCAAACGACAGCTAAATTGCATTAAAACGAAATTTTTCAAGAATTAATAAAATTTCTTAGAAAACAACATTATTAACAGATATAAACCATATGGGAGTTACTTGTAACAGATAGCTAAGCTTATTAAAATTATTATTTTTGTAACACGGGTTGACGACATGAGTGCGGTTATAGATATGAGTAGTGAATTTTATATGTATGAGTAGCATATACAATACTTTTATGCACAAATTAATGTAATTATAAAATCTACAAGTTATATATGCAAACGTATGTTAGAGCAAACTTTTGTTGTTGTATATACACTTGACATTTATTTTTGAAAGAATCTTCACATATTTAAATTGAAATAATAGATAACAGATCATATAAGATAAACTGAAATTTAATACTTTGCGATGTTTTTAATAATGAATAACATTTTGATCGGTCTTGCGATGACCTGAATCCTGAAGGAAAATAGGCAAACATTTGACAGCCGAAATATAAATTTTTTAACCTATTTCCTTTTCCCAAGACCCGTTAATCGTTATTTCATACAAGGATAGAAGATAATTTTACATCTAACGTTTAAAATGATGCAATTTTATCCCTAATATTGGCAGCTAAGAGAAATTCTACCCAAACGTTTTCAAGTTAGGTTAATTTGAGAAAAAATTCATCAAACTGTCTTCTTGATTGTGAGTCTTCTCATCTCCACTTCACATGTGAGTCATTTTATCATTCGTTAGTAACAGATCATAAAATATGATTAGACGGAATTTTTTAAAAAAAAATTAAAAAATATAATGTCTTTTGTACGACTTGGGTAAAAAGAATTCAAAATATTTCACTGAATTTATAAATATTAATTTCGGATTCTATTATTAAATCACAGGAAATATAAAATATTTTTTTATTAGAAATTGATATGCAATTGGCCAACCAATATGTCTTGAATTATAATATCTTTCTCTTAATGTGTAACAACTAATTTAGCGTTAATAAGACTTGAAATCGAACTATCTAGTAAATGTTGGACATAAGATTCCATTGTTTTTGTATGTGGGGGCTAAATTCATTCTTTTCAATAACCATAGAGTCAAACTTGTAACTTATTCCTTGGTACCAATCATCAACGTGCTATGTGCGATGTTGTAACAAATGCTAACAACTAGTTGATGGACTTGACCTTTGAAAATTAGTTGGAAACGAAACAAATTTGTATTTTTTATATTTTTTTAATGTATTACATAACTGCAACTAAAATATACGTCCTTTGTTGTTAAGGCAAATGAATTAATTTTAAATATTTTGTTACCCTTCCATTAATCGCATCCACTAATTATTTTTTATCTATCCCAAAGCAAAAAGTCAATTTAAATGGGGCTATATTTGGTAAATATCAATTAAAGTGTATGTTGTTTCAACAAATTTTAGATTAAGAAATTGAAACTACGTGCATTTCAAGATAACATAGTATATTATTTTTGTTATTTTATTGAAAATCCATGAAGAATTGAACGATTAGTCACTCAGCTACATAAATGTAGTAGAATTAACTTCTTTTCTTTACCATCTTTTTGACAATCTAGTCATTGTTATTTAACTGTTACATCAGACATTCCAAACAAGTTTATCAATAAATTAAAGCAATTTCAAATATTTTTAGTTAGTTTTTTTGTAACTATATTAATAACCACAATAAATGTTTTAGACATTTTGACAAAAAAAAACCTATGATTTACTTTTATATAGCATATTTAGTTTTTATCATTTTAAAAAAATCTTTATAATTTGGTTAGTAATACATGAAATATTTTAGATATAATTAATATTTGGAGGATGAGGATATTCGGCTCTTGGCCCTTAAGTTTTATAAAGACTTATTTAAAGAGGAAATTGTGGATCTGGATAAAGCTCGTTCTAATACTACATTTCCCAGGTTGGATGAGGATTTGATTCTGGATGCTTTCCATCCTATTGACCTTATAGAGATTGATCAAGCTTTCTCGAGTATTGGTGCTACCAAAGCTCCTGGGATTGATGGTATTCCTGTCGGTTTTTACCATAAGCATTGGGATACTGTGAAGGAAGGTGTTTATAGTTTTGTTAAAGGTGTTTTCAGTGGTTCCAAGGACATCTGTCTTGTGAACAAAACCCTTCTTGTCCTGATTCTGAAAGTGGAGAAACCTTATTCCTTTTTACAAATGAGACATATTAGTCTTTGTAATGTGTTGTATAAAGCTATTACCAAAATTGTGGGTAATAGAATCCGGATTATTCTTCCTGATATTATTAGTCAGAATCAAGGCAGTTTTGTTTCTGGAAGACAGATGATGGACAATGTGGTTATAGCTCTGGAGATGGTTCACTCTATGAAAATTAAAAAAGGTAGGAGGGGTATTGTGGCTCTTAAGCTGGATCTGGAGAAAGCTTATGACCGCCTCAACTGGAGTTTTCTTCTGGAGAGTCTAGAGAGAGCTGGTATCCCAGATAATTGGAGGAAGTTGATCGAGGTTTGCATTTCTTCTCCAATTTTTCAGGTTTTGGTGAATGGTGACATGTCTAAGGAGTTTACTCCCTCCCGGGGTATCCGTCAAGGGGATCCTATGAGCCTTTTCTTATTTGTGATTGGTACGGAAAGGTTGTCTCACCTTATCCAAGAGGCTGTTGGTAATGGGAAGTTCCATCCGGTTTCGATTAATAAATTTTGCCCTTCGATTACTCATTTGTTTTTCGCAGGTGATGTTATGATCTTTGTGGAAGGAAATGAGGAGCAAATAGGTGTGGTTATGGATATCCTTAACTGTTTCTGTGCTGCCTCTGGGCAAAAGATTAATATCCCCAAAGCTTCCTTTAAAGAGACCCTCGACAAAACAAATGGTAAATGTGCCATTTGGAAGGCTAAAACTATCTCTCTATCTGGCCGTCTTACTTTGATTCAATCTGTCAATTGCGCGGTTCCTAACCATATTATGCAAGCTTGTAAATTGCCGGAGCCGGTGCTTAATGACCTTGATAAAATCAATCGGCGGTTCCTTTGGGGGGACTCTAATGAGGAAAATAAGATCCACTTGGTTCCTTGGAAGGAGGTTTGTCAGCCTAAAAAGATGGGAGGACTAGGGATAAGACAGGCTAAGGACAATAACAAAGTGTTATTAATGAAACTGCTGTAGAGAATGTGGCAGTTCCCTTCGTCTTTTTAGGTTCGTTTCCTTTGTGGAAATTATAGAAAAGATAAGATTTTTGGAGGTCCCAAGGAGAGAGTGGTCAACTGTTCCTTTCTTTGGAAAGACCTTAGCTTTGTGTTCTCAGAGTTCTGCTCTGGGATAGGTTGGGCTGTGGGCAATGGGAAGTCTATCAGCTTCTGGAATGACACCTGGATTGGGGATAAAGCTTTGATTGAGTTGTGTATTTCCCAACCGCCTGCTGACATCCGTAATTGGAGGATTGCTGATGTGGTAGATTCTGAGGGGGAGTGGGTCTGGTCCAAATTTGACTCTTTTTTCTGTCTAGACACTCTCTTGAGGATTAGAGGGGTGAAGATTAATAACAAGGAGGATAATAGGGATAGTCATTGTTGGGCTTTGACGAATAATGGGGCTTACACCTGTAAATCCGCCTTTGAGGCCTTCAATGAAAATTTGGCAGGCCCTCATTCTGATGTTTGAAAGCTGATTTGGGCTTTAAAAGTTCCTTATCGTATTAGGAGCTTTCTGTGGCTTGGTATTAAAGGTAGATTGCTCACCAATTCTGAGAGGAATAGACGGCATTTGGTGGATTCAGGGGCTTGTAGCAGATGCAGAGGGCATATTGAGTCTATTTGCCATGCTTTTAGGGATTGTACTAGGAGTAAAGAGGTGTGGAAGAAAGTTCTCCCTCACCACCTGCTTTCTGCTTTCATGGACCACTCTGATATTGCCTGGTTTGTTGATGGTGTTAGGGGGAAGTTCTTGGCTCACCTGTAGCATGGTGATATTGTTTTTGTTATTATTTGTCATCAGATTTGGTGTTGGAGGAATGAAGAGATTTTTGAAAGGAAAACCGTTTTTATTCCTAATTTGGTTGAGTTTTTCTCAAGGAAATTATTTATTATTATTGATAGCTTTAAAGGAGACTCCCTGGATAGGTCTACCCTGAAGAAGATGGTCCACCTCTTGGGCTGGAGTAGGCCTAGGGCAGGGTTGGTTAAGTTAAATACGGATGGTTCGTGCCTTAAGGACGGTAAAATTATTGCAGGTGGTGTTTTGAGGGATGATGGTGGTGCCTGGGTGTCTGGGTTTACTCAGAATCTGGGGTTGGGTTCGTCCTTTTCGGTGGAGCTTTGGGGGATTTTTTCTGGCCTTAGACTTGCCAAAAGTCAGGGCTTGAAAAAATTACTTGTTGAATCTGACAACCTTGAAGCTATTAATATGATATCTGATAACAAAGCTATTTGTTTAAATAGCCAAAACTTAATCAAAGGTATTAGAAGGTTGTGCTCTGCCTTTGAATACATCAACTTCAGCCATGTTTTTAGAGAGCAAAGCCGTGTGGCGGATCGTTTGGCGGGTGCTGGACACGAGAGGATGCTGGGCGTCACTACCTTCTCTTATTCTCCTGATTTTCTTTCTTCTCTCCTCCTGGAAGATGTGGTGGGGTTAGCTTCCCTAGCTAATCCCGGGTTAGGTTTTTTTTCTGTTTGTTTTCTTTTCTGTTCCTACAAAAAAAAAAAATATTTGGAGGTTTGAAGTGGTAGTTAAAAATCAATCAAACCACTTTTTCTATTTTTTTGATAACGTATGACTAAATTTGACCCTACTTGGAAAACTTAAGGTTAATTTTGCCCCATTTAATACGTTAAAGCTAAATCTACCACTTTCTTAAATCGTAAGCACTAAATTTAGTTTTATCCATTAAGAAAATAGACTCGTGCTTTTTATTAAATTATTGTCAAAACAATATTATAAAGATTTTTTTAAAAAAGAATTTGAAGACTTTAACTTCACTAAAAAATTTATTAATTGGAATGTTCAAAATTTATATTGGAAGTCCAGCATTTTATATAATATACTACTTGATCTTTTTTTTTGAAACTCCGTGAAGAATTTAAGTAATAGTCACTCATCTACATAAATATAGCCGAATTGGTTTCTTTTCTTTACCACCCTCTTGGAAATCAAGTCATTTAATTGGTAGCTTGTTTAGCCGGTAACTATATACATTGATATTAATCTAGAAATTTAGTTTTTTTCTTATTAAAGTTCATGAATATCAATGTTGATTTGAAATGTCCACTGAAAAATACAAACACTAACTAATACCAATGTTTTGAAATATACACTGAATAATAACAAAAAAATATTGACATATTTTTCATATTTTAGCAGTATTTGTAAGAAGATCATATAGAATACAATATATATAGAAGTTAAGTAACAAAGAGATTTTGTTTCTCTTCTAGTAACAGAAGGATTTAGTTTCATTTTCTAAATAACTATAGTAGTATAAAAAGAAGGTAGGAGAAAAGAAATTGATATCAATGTGTTCATCTTATTTCAAACACATCTATCTCTCTCTAAACATAAACATTATGTCAACTACAAAACATATTGCAGTTCTAAGTTTTCCATTCAGCAGCCATCCAAGAACAATCATGACTCTTTTAGTTAAAATGGCAACCTCTACACCCACCATTCGTTTTTCTTTCTTCAACACAAAAACATCCAATCAGTCCTTGCTCTCATCTTCCTATCTGAAACTTCCTTCAAACATCGAAATCTGCAATGTCGAAGACGGTATTCCATTCGGTCACCAGTTCTCCGGCAGCAGTTGTGAGCTATTGGATCTATTCTTAAAAGTCGCCGGTGAAAATCTAACAAGGAAACTAAAAACAGTAGCTGCAGAAACTGGTGTCAATTTCACCTGTATTGTAACTGATGCTTTCTTGGCGCCGTTTGCTTGTCAGATTGCTGAGCAAATGAATATTTCATGGATTCCTGTCTGGACAGGCTTGCCTTGTTGCCTTGCTGCTCATAGTCAAATTCAGATTATTCGCGAAGCCGTGACTAATGGAGACTTAGATAATGATCAAAACTTGGATTTCATTCCAGGATTATCTATGATGCGTGTGAAGGACATACCAGGCGATATGCTTTCAGAGATTCCGGGGGAAGCTGTTTTCTTAAAAACACGTTTTTTAATTGGAGATACACTTTCGAAAGCTACTGCAGTTGCTGTAACTTCTTTTGAAGAACTAAATCCAGAGGCTCTCAACAAGGATTTAAAATCCAAGTTTGCAGATTTTTTGAATTTGGGGATTGTTGCAGAGTCTTTGACTACATCATCAGATTCGGATTCCGATCCAGCAGGTTGCCTGTCTTGGCTAGACAGGCAACAATCCAAATCCATAGCATACATTTGCTTCGGAACTGTGGCTACATTTCCTGATAAAGAGCTGCAGGAATTGGCTGAAGCTCTTGAATTCAGCAGGATTCCATTTCTTTGGGCTCTTAAAGACAGTTTAAAAGAACAATTACTAAATGGTTTCGTCGAGAGAACGAGGAAGCAAGGAAAAATTGTTGCGTGGACACCACAACGGCTTGTTTTAGACCATAATTCAGTAGCTGTGTTTATAAGCCATTCAGGTTATAATGCTGTTCGAGAGAGCATTTTTCACGGTGTGCCGATGATTTGTAGGCCGGTGTTCGGCGATCAAATGATGGCCGCACGACTAGTGGAGGACGGGTGGGGAATAGTTGTTACCATTGAAGATGGAGTTATTAGCAAAGATGGATTATTGAAGAGCTTGGATATATTCTTATCAGTTGATAATCAAAGAGGGAAAAAGATTAGAGAAAATATTCAAGAGTTGAAAAAGGTTGTTTTGATGGCTTCTCAGCCTGGTGGTAGTGCTACTAGAGATTTCAACAGATTGATACAAATTATTTCTAAGGTTTAATTTTTTTTTTAAAGTTTGCGAACTTACATTAAATAAGAAAAGAAAAATTCACACTCCATCCGGACGTGATTCAAATCTACGACCTCTCTAATCATATGTAAGCTCTCAACCACTAGACTAAGAGTTTCACCACATTTCTAAGGTTTAATTAAATTTGCAGAAACCAATTAATATATTTTCATGATCTTTCCCTTCTTAAGATAATGTTTTTGCCATACATGTCTCGTTTATATTGTTAATTAGCTATTGAATTTTTATTAATGTATTTTTTATTATTTATTTTTGATAAAAATGTGATGTATGATTCCATTAAATTACAAAGTACAAATACAACATTATAATTAACAAGAATAAAACCTCTCACCCAGGCTACAACCAATACAAGATCCTACAAATGCAAAAAAAGAGTACAAAGAGCCATAAAAACCATAAAAGGTACGTTAGGATTAAGTCAACACTTCCCCAAAACTCTTGAGGCTATTTTGTTACTTTAAACTTTTATACAACATCCTAAATTCGTTAAAATATTTACTCAAACACAATAAATAAATATATATTACCCAATGAATCTTTTATTTATTTTTATGTATATAAGCCATAGCCAAGCTTGCAAAGCTCCCGATTACAAAATTACTAGAGTAAATTACATTAATGCTACCCGAATGTATAAAATAACATCATTTTAGTTACAATATTTATAAAATTGTATAGTTGTAGCATTGAGTGACATAACTTTGCTTTAATATTTATGAAATGATATCAATTTAGCCCCAAGTTCCATTATCCAGTGCTATAATTACACAATTTCACAAAACATGGAGGCCAAAATTGTTATTTTACATGTTGGGATTAAATTCACACTCCCAAAAAAGTCCAAAATGTGAAGGATCATTTCAGTACTTCAACTTTATAAAATGTCCAAAATTCATTACAATTAAAAATTTAGGAGATCACCTCACGAGGATATCTATCACTAGTTATAAATTTCTACAGATATATGCTATTTATATTGTATTGAAGGACCAATTTTACATATGCATATATAGGTTTTGTTTTCCCACTATATCAACACCCCAAACTCCAATTTTCCAAAGACAAGAGGCAGAATCAGCCCTGATTGAAATGGTTTTGGCAGTCGAGAGCCGGGTCTCTCGAAACTCGCTTTGTCTTTGTCCCTTCTACGTAGAGCAAGTGTATATACATGTTGTTACTTTCTTGTTACAAAACAAGAAAAGTTACTTACAGTAGTAATTTAAAATTGGTTTTAAAATAAAATAGGGTAAAAAGGAGGTTGATTTTCACGCAGGCACTCTGGAACTATAAAAGGGGATGTTTTTTTTAGTATTCCTAATAGTGAGGTGGCACTCCTTTTTTGTTATATCCACTACACTTGCTCTTAGTAAATATTTTCGTGGACGCTTTTTCTTGTAGTTTGAATTGGATGATAGGATGAATGATTTCAAAGGAAATTTCAAATTCTGAAACTGAATTTAAAGAAAAAAAATAAAAAAAATATATATTGTAGAAGAATACCAAATAAATTGAAGAATTTATATCGCAATTGTATAATCAACACCACCTGAATTGAAAATGAGCTTACCCAGATCTCATCTAGCTGAAAGAGTAGAAGGCTTTGGATTAATGATTGTCAAGGAGAACTGAATCTTGAAATGATCTAACATGCTTTCATTGTGGAAATACATCTTCCCATTTTGATTAGTCTTTATTTGAAGATTTCACTTATTCGGACATTATGTTTTTCTATTTTGAGGTTTTTTTTTTTTTAAATCCAATAACCATTCAAGGTATGTAAACATATTATCCTTATGCCTAAATTCTTCGAGGTTCAAAATTGCAATTTTGTTGTGATTCAAACTGCTCATTATCAGGGGCGGAGCGAGCCCAGAGTCCGGGGGCGGAAGCCCCCGGGCCGCCGGTTTTGCCATTGAGTATGTTAGTTTTATCTCGGATAGCCCCCCTAATATTGGTATATATAACCTATGCAGTATTATTTCAATAGTTTAAAGTGGTTAAGTTGGTTAAGAGATAGAATTGATTAGCTATAAAAAAATCAACTTCTTACTTTTGAAATTCAATTAACTGAATTTCTAAATTAAATTTTACGAAAAATATAAACAAACTATAGCTGAAAAAAAAGTGTGAAAATATTATAATATTTAGCCAACATACCAAAACGATAAAGTTTCAGTGTGCTGGAAGTTTAAAAAAATTTACCCAGCCCTAATGGGCTGGATTTCCAAAAATTACTCCCAATAATCGGACTAAAATTAACCCCCCAACTATCAATTCGTGGCTCCCCCACTGCTCATTATCTAACTTAAGAAATGTATTTGTCTGTTTTTCTTGTAAATTTTGTTCAGGATAATGATATTGCCCTGATTTTGTAATGATCTTATTCTTCAAGAACTTTTTAGTATTTTGTGTTCACTTTTATTTTTGAATACGTACTGATGAGTTATAATCTCATATAACGTTATAACCATCTGCTTTCTATTTGATTAAGGACATTAAGTAGAATATTTTCTTTCTTCATTTATCAATTTGATATTTTGCAAATAGACAAGCGACATGTAAATGGTTGTTGTTTTACATGTATTCTTGTTATAACATTAGCATATTAATACATCTATTAATGGAGTGTTTATAAGCCAGTTTTGAGTACAATAAAGACAATGCAAATAATTTAGTAGTTCATAAAGTTCTTTGATAGACGATGTATATAGATCTATAAGTTCGGAGCACAAACCAAGAAACCTGATTAAAATTTAAAGGAAAGTGTTGTTTACTTGTGTAAATATGTTAATATGTGCATCAGGAAACAAATATATTGTAAAACAAATATATTGTTGTTTACATATATACCAATAAGCAGGAAGGAAGTGTCGTAATGCCTTGAATTACTTCCTATTCGGAGTAGTATTGGGTTTCGGATTCCTAGTTGGATTAGGATCATGGGTTCCTAGTGGAATTGGAATCATGGGTTCCTAGTGGGATTAGGTTAGATTGGGTATTATAAATACCCCATTATGTAAACCTAATCATAGTAATCTGTTTTTTCGCCTCCTAATAATACTATTCTTCTTCTGCCCGTGGACTAGCCAACACAACGTTGGTGAACCACGTAAATCTGTGTTTTTTGATTGCTTGTTTATTTATCTTTCATTAATTCCGCACAACAAACTGGTATCAGAGCTTTTGGTTTCTGATCGGGGTTTTGTTTTCTGGAGAGAAAGATGTCTGCGATGAACGTGAAAATCGAAAAGTTTACTGGGAGAAATAGTTTCACTCTATCGCAGATCAAGATGCGGGCTTTGTTAAAACAACAAGGTCTCTAGACGCCGTTGAAGAAGGCAACGAGAGAAGTCACTACTGAGATGACGATTCTGGAAGAAAAGGCACATTCGACAATTATGTTGTGCCTCGTAGATGACGTCATCACTGAGGTCTCAGGCGAAGAGACTGCTGCCGGTCTGTGGATGAAGTTAGAGAGCTTATACATGATGAAATCTCTAACGAACAAACTTCTTCTGAAACAACGTCGGTTTGGCCTGCGAATGCAGGAAGGTACGCAACTCAGGGATCATTTAGATCAATTGAACACATTATTATTAGAATTACGTAATATTGATGTGAAAATTGAAGATGAAGATGGTGCTTTGATTCTGTTGGTGTCTTTATCGCTTTCATATGAGAATTTTGTTCAATCATTTATTGTTGGTAAAGATTCTGTGACTCTGGAAGAAGTTAGGTCATCTCTTCATAGCAGAGAGTTGCGCCATAAGGCGAGCAATACATGTGCAGATAATCAGGCCTTTAGACTGTTTGCCAGCGGCAGTAAGGGAAAGGGAAACGGTGGAAAGAAGAAGTCTAAGAAGCCGTTCTCAAAGGGTCCCAAGCCAGACGACACCTGTAATTACTATAAGGAGAAAGGACATTGGAAAACCGATTGTCCAAAGAAGAAGAAGAAATTAGAAAATCAACCAGGTTTTGCTACTGTAGCAGATGGCGACAGCAACTCTGAAAACGATATTGCTCTTGTTGCTGATGGACACACTCATCACTCAGATATGTGGGTTCTTGATTCAGGAGCATCTTATCATATTTGTCCAAGGAGAGAGTGGTTTTCAACTTATAAGCAGGTAGATGGAGGTAACATTTCAATGGCTAATAGTCATGTCTGCAAAGCAGTTGGGATAGGCTCGATCAAGTTGAGGACACATGATGGTAAGTTCTGCACGTTGAACGAAGTCTGGCATGTTCCATTGATGACGAAGAATCTGATATCTCTGAGTCTGTTAGATAGAAGGGGTCTCAACTGGTCAGGAAAAGATGGAGTTCTACATGTCTGTAAAGGTTCTGATGTGATTCTGGAAGGTGTGAAGCATGATACTTTGTATTTCCTGCAAGGTTCCACTATTACAGGTTCAGCTAATGCTGCATCGTTAGAGATTGACCAGGAGGATATGAAAAAGATATGGCATATGAGACTTGGTCATATGGGCAAAAAAGGGATGCAGATTCTATCAAAGGATGATCTTCTTGATGGTCATAAGGTTAAGAGTCTAGAGCTTTGTGAACACCGTGTCTTTGGGAAACTACATCACAGCAAGTTGCCCAAAGCTATTCACATAACAAAAGACACACTTGATTACATCCACTTTGATTGTTGGGGTCCATCTCGATGATTATTTTATGTCTTTGGGAGGTCACAGATATTTTATGTCTCTAATTGATGATTATTCAAGGATGACTTGGGTCATCATGATGAAGCATAAAAGTGAAGCTTTCAAGAATTTCAAGCAGTGGAAAGCATTGGTGGAAAACCAAACAGGAAAGAAGATAAAGAGGCTGCGAACTGATAATGGTCTGGAATTCTGCTCGTCTGAGTTTAATCAATTCTGTAAGGATGAAGGGATTGCTCGGCATCACCAGACATTACTGGAGAGTATGAGGTGCATGCTCTCTAACGCTGGGTTAGAAAGAAGATTCTGGGCTGAAGCGGTGAACATAGCATGTTATCTGATTAACCGCGGACCACACACCGACATACAACTCAAGACGCCTACATAAATATGGTCATGAAAGGTTGCTGATTATTCAAATTTGAAAGCTTTTGGGTGCACAGCTTACTATCATATTAATGGGGGTAAGCTAGAGCCAAGAGCCAATAAGGGAGTGTTCGTAGGCTATTGAGATGGAGTTAAAGGCTTCAGGATCTGGTCTCCATTAGAGAAAAGGATCATTTTGAGCAGAAATGTAGTCTTTGACGAAAAATCTGTGCTTAGACCCATTGTGAAGCCTACAACTGCAACAGAAACTGATAACATTGATAAACAGGTGGAGTTTCAGGTCATACAGAGTGAGAGTGGCTTGAAGGAACAAGAGTTAGAAGCAGAAATAGAGCTACTAGAGTCTACACCATCAGTTTCTCAACCATCTGAAGCTACACATCGTAGCTTAGCTCAAGATCGACCAATGAGGGTTGGAGTTAGGCCACCTAAGAGGTATGAGGATATGGTGGGCTATGCACTACATGTTGCTGAAGAGGTGGCACTCGTGAACCATCAACTTACCAAGAAGCTGTTCCAAGCACCGATTCTAAGAAATGGCTTGCTGCTATGGGAGATGAGATGGAATCCCTTCATAAGAATCAAACATGGGATTTATTGATACCACCTCCAGGGAGAAAGATTATTACTTTCAAGTGGGTTCTCATGATAAAGGAAGGGATATCACCTGTAGAGGGAGTCAAGTATAAGGCTAGAGTTGTTGCTAGAGGTTTCAATCAAAGAGAAGGAGTGGATTATAATGAGATATTCTCACCAGTAGTCAGACACACCTCTATTAGAGTGTTGCTAGCTATAGTTACACATCAGGATTTGGAGCTTGAGCAACTTGATGTAAAGACAGCCTTTCTGCATGGAGATTTGGAGGAAGAGATCTACATGACCCAACCAGATGGTTTCCAGATTTCTGGGAAGGAGAATTATGTTTGCAAGTTGAAGAAGTCCTTGTATGGACTTAAGCAGTCTCCTAGGCAGTGGTATAAGAGGTTTAACAGCTACATGATGCAGCTGGGCTACACCAGGAGCCCATATGATTGTTGTGTCTATTACAATAAACTGGAAGATGAGTCTTTTATCTATCTATTGTTGTATGTAGATGACATGTTGATAGCTGCAAGGAAGAAGCACGACATTCAGAAGTTGAAGGGTCTTCATAGTGCAGAGTTCGAGATGAAGGATTTGGGTGCAGCTCGGAAAATTTTGGGAATAGAGATTTACAGGGACAGAAGCAAAAGGAAACTTTTTCTGTCACAGAAGGGCTATATTCAGATGATCTTGTCAAGATTTGGCATGTCTAACGCAAAGCCCATAGAAACTCCTAGTGCTGCAAGTGCACATCTGTCTATTGCTTTTGCACCTAAGTCTGCTGAAGAGAAGGAGTACATGTCTCGAGTTCCCTATGCTAGTGCAGTAGGAAGCTTGATGTATGCCATGGTCTGCACTAGACCTGATCTTGCACTGTCTGTTAGTGTTGTTAGCAGGTTTATGGGTGAACCTGGCAAGGAGCATTAGCAAGATGTGAAGAGGATCTTTCGGTACCTAAAAGGTACATCTGACATTGGTCTCATTTATGGAGGTGATGCAAAATGTTTGGTGACAGGTGTCGCACCATGGCTTCCGATTTTTTTACGCAGGTCGGGGTGCGTGGTCGGCTTGATCAGCCTTTCTCGTGTTTAAGGTTTCGAGTCGCCACTAATCATCACTTGGAGATATGTGTACGGGCGTGATTGGTCGCCCTATCTGTTTAGATTGACTTTGTGTGGTTTGGTTTTGGTAAGAACGGTCGTCGGAGAGATTCAAAGTTTGTTTTTCCGGGTACGTGTAGGGAAGAGATGTGATCTCACCCTACCCCGCCCGACGCATCGGTACTATTGTGATATCATGTGTTTGCTATTTGTTTTGCTTTGAATTGTCAATATAAACCAGGCACTCGTGCGTGCTTTTGGGTTATTGGGTTTAGGTTTGAATTCTAATGATGTTTTCATATCGATTAGAATTACTTTGGTTATAAATTCGAACGACGTTCTCACATCGATCTGAATTAATTTAGTTATGAATTCGAATGACGTTTTCACATCAATCCGAATTAATTTAGTTATGAATTCGGATGACGTTTTCACATCGATCCGAATTGATGTGGTTATGAATTCGAATGACGTTTTCACATCGATCCGAATTAATTTGTTTGTGAATTCGAATGACGTTTTCACATCGATCCGAATGCATTTGGTTTACAAATTCGAATGACGTTTTCACATCGATCCGAATTAATTAAGTTTAGAGTTCGAATGACGTTTTCACATCAATCCGAATGAATTTGGTTTTTTTTCTATTGATTCGAAATAACATTTCGAATCGGTTCATTTTTTTATTTTGGGACTACGTGTATGACGTACACGTAATTTGTATTTTACGAATTGAAATTCAATTTGTTATTTGCATATCACATATGTAATGAATAAAAAATATGAATTTCGGTACAAAATGTTATTATGGATTCAAGTGACATTTTCACATCAATTTGAATTAATTTGATAAATTTTATTGATTCGAGATAACATCTCGAATTGAATTAATTTTGATTTATACTTTTTCAAGAGATCCAAAATAACATTTTAAATCAACTTGTTATTATATAAATTTATGCATATCACGTGAGTACGAAATTGATTAAATCGATTATTTTCACGCATAAAATATATATACGTAGAAAAGCGGGATCATTTAATTACAAATAAAATTACGGGCATTGATGGCAATTTATTATAGAGATTCAATTAAATTAATCAGGATATACTAAACTATCCTAATAAAAAGTAAACTAATCAATCTAAAAGTCATTAATAAAATTAATCTAAACATAAAGACTAATTGAATCACCCTTAAATTAATTAAAACCATGAACAAACTAAGCCAATAATCACATAAATAAATTTTAAACTTAACACATCAATGATTAATTAAAGCATCAAAGTATAAGTTTAGTGGACCTAAGCAAAAATCGGATTGCCAGGTGTTATTAAGCCCAAAGATAGTAATTAAAGCATAAAAAGTCCAAAGTTAAAACAAGTTTCCATTTTAACTTAGAAATAAAGTCAGTCAAGGGTAACTCCGGGGTAAATTGTATATATATATATATATGTTTTGATGATTTTTCTGAATTAACTAGAAATGGAAATGCATAATATATATACAAGAATTGGATTTGATTTGCAGGAAATAGATGAATCCAGAATTAATGGATTATTATAAGAAAATCAGGAACTCAATTATGTTGATAAAGAAAGAACTTTGTATTGAAATGCCTGATAAATTACATATGATCTTTGTGAGAGAAGAGTTGATGTGCTTGTAGTCTATAAGAAATTTTGTGTGTTACATATCTCTTCTCCTATTAGAGTGATTTTGCTCTCCCCCTTACATTGTGTTCTCCTCCCCTACATTGTGTTATTTTTCCCCTATTTATAGTAAGAATTGAGTCTCTCAATTATTGAATTTGGTATTTTTCTTATTTCCTATTGTATCCTTCAGGGTTGATTTGTCAATTCGTCTCCCCCACTTGCACCTGTTCACTGTCAAGGAGCTTCTGATAAATTATTGAGTTTTTTGGCGAAAATGCCATTTGGTACCCGTAATTGTGATTTTTTGCGGACTCACGTTGCTGGACTAAATTCTGATCCGAATTTGACGTGGACCTGGATTGAATTATTTATGTTAACTTGAGGAAAAATCCTTGATCGGAGCACTTCCCTGTGAGGTGCCGTTGGGATCGGCCGGGGACACTCCGATGCCAAAGTCAGTAAGATGGATCAAGAAAACCAACGGAATTGACAAGAATGGTGAGAATGTGTGTGTACCTTGATAACCTAGGGGATCAGGCTATATATAGCTGGAAAGTTGTAACCTTCAGGTAACTAGAAAGTCTCCATTAATGCCTCATTAATGACGGTTACGGGTTATTCTGAACCTGACGGATTAGCTAATTAATAACTCATTAATGATCTTTTATGACCGAGTCAGCGGCCAGCCGTTATAGAGGCGAATGGAGAGATTCGCCCTATAGGTCCGCCAGCGGATCTCTCTGAGCTGATCTGGGGAGATCCGCCAACCAGCTTCCTTTTGGAGACCACTACGCGGCGTACTTTGAGGTGAATATCCCTTTTGGTCCTCAGGATAATATCCCAATGTTATCAATTTATGACCCGAACTTTAATGTGTACTCGGACTGAATTTAAAATATTTTTGACCCGAGCTTGATGTGGATCCGGCTTGAATTTGAATTATTTCTGACACGAGCAGACTCCGTTGGACTTGTACGGACAAAATCCCAAGCTTTGGAATTTATTGGACTTGAACTGACAATTACCGTGCTTTGGATTTTGTTGGACTCGTACGAATAATCCTCCGAACTTCCGATTTGTTGGGATTTATACCGCAATGAGATAATATGATTTGATCACTTTTTAGAATATTTTTGAACCGACTGTGTGTTCTGATCTTGCTTTTCGGGGACAACGAGAATTTCCGGGTATCTTAGACATTGACGAGCGGGTCTTTGGATTCGTCAAAATTACTGTAAAAAACAAAAATAATAAGAGAAGTATTTATATTAATAATGCAATATTTATTTATTACCAAAAATTCCATTTTTAAGCGTTCAATTCTCGTTAATTTATTGATTGTCATAATTCGTTATTTAGAAATCAACTATATTCTAAACGTTTAATTATAATATAAATCGTAACCAAAGTCAATATTAATTTTAACTTTAATATGCGATGTTACATCATAATTCGTAATTCAGACTATAGGCATTTCCAAATAAAGTGTACTACAAATAAATAAGCATTGAAATGTTAATTCGATTGATTGACATTTGAACCTTTATTAATAAATCATAACTCGAATTCAAGCAAATTCAATTTTATTCAAAATACGAGGAATATATATCGAATAAAATTTATAATACGTTAAAAATTGTACTTTAATTCTATTAAGTCATATTTTGAATATACTTCGGATTTTTTACCGATTTATACCGACATATGACAAATTAGCCTTAATAGCACAATTTTTCCCCAATTAATTATTTTGGAGATAATACCATATATTCTGGATAATTCATGAATTGTTCAAATTTTGAGTGAAATTTATTAAAAACTTAAAAACTGGCCCGGAAAAAAATGGGTATCTACAACAGGTTTTTCATACTCTGATTATGCTGGAGATGTTGACAGTAGAAGATCTATGACTTGTTATGTTTTCACTCTTGGCGGTTCAGGTGTCCGTTAGAAAGCTATTGTGACAGCTTGAGTGCAATCTGTTGAGCCAAGGATCAGGTTCATCATGAGAGGACCAAGCATATAGATGTGACGTATCATTTTCTAAGAAGTGAGAAAAGGGTCAAGGTGAAGAAGGTAGGCACTGGTGACAATCTGACGACATGTTTACCAAGCTTGTTCCGCAGAGCAAGTTCAACACTGTTCGGACTTGCTAAACATCAGAGATTACTAGTTGCCTATGGGCAACTCTGAGGTAGAGGGAGAAGTCTGTTCATCGGGCACTATCATGGGTGCATCTGTTATGTTTTCAGGAGGATTCAAGTCAAGGTGGAGATTTGTCATAATGCCTTGAATTAGTTCCTTGGTTTTCGGATTCCTAGTTGGATTAGGATCATGGGTTCCTAGTGGAATTAGAATAATGAGTTCCTAGTGGAATTGGAATCATGGGTTACTAATGGGATTAGGATCATGGGTTCCTAGTGGGATTAGGTTAGATTGTGTATTATAAATACCCCATTATGTAAACCTAATCATAGTAATCTGATTTTGCCTCCTAATAATACTATTCTCCTTCTGCCCGTGGACTAGCTAACACAAAGTTGGTGAACCACATCTGTGTGTTTTCGATTGCTTATTTATTTATCTTTCATTAATTCCGCACAACCGAAAGCTTTCCACCATACCCACATTTGAGGTCAACACTAGATTCTTCATTAATAGATGCTCCAGACACACCAATATCTGAACTACCCTTTTCTTTGATGGATAAAGCCCAATCATGCCAAGACCAAGTAATCTTTGACCATTTATTAAAGGTTGAATTTGGCCCAAACTAACCAATTGTCCTTCTAAATTTTGGATACGTTGCAATGAGTCACTTTAATCAAGTCATGAGCACTAATAGATAACTTTAAATAAGTTAATGGGCCAAATGGTCACTTTAGCTAAATTTAAAGGAGTAATAAGAAATTTCCAGAACTCAGGGGATCAATCGATTTATTGGCGAAATCTATTTATTGGCGAAGTTCAGGATAACACTTGAACTTTTGAGTACTTTCATGTGTATCAACACCATAAATATGAAAAAATTGGTGTTTATTTCATTGTAGATAACATGTAGTAGATCTATTTGTAATCATGTTAAGTAAAAGTCGGTATACTGTGATGTGATTCAAATTAAATTATACAATACCTGTTGGATCAAATAAATAAATTTTCAAAGCTAACAGAGTAAGAGTATAATTTACCTTACTGCTTGTATTCATATGTATTTATACATTACCGACATGACTATTGGTAAACACTCTTGGACAATACATTGTACCAAATTAAAGATTATTAATTAAGAGTTTATTATTTCAACAGTACCACATTCTTCAGTGATGGTTAAAGTCTTTGAGGCATATCAACAAAGCCACTTGAAGGCATTTGGAATCAAAAACATATGTGGAAATTAGTAGAGAAATAGGATCTAAAACAAGCTGCGCAAACCATCACTTCTGTTCTCTGACTGCTGCCCAATTCCATTCCTGCTTTCACAAATTCAGTTTGGTTCGAAGAAACTAAGTAGAAACCAGGCTTTCTAAACAGATGAGAAAAACTGGTTCCTCATGCAATCAATATATGAAAATCAAAATTAAACAAAGAAGAAAAAATTGTTATGGGTCCAGCCCATATTTATGGTCCATTTATTATTAATTTTAGCTTCTTTGAGAAGCTTAGCTTAAGATGTATTTTAGTGAATAGGTTGTCATTACAGTTAAAAGTGAAGGAAGAAGAAAAGACACACACAAAAAAAAGAAATTCATTTTGGCCTTTCTCTCATTAGGTAGTTCACGTTTTTGTGGATTCCTGGAGACTGAAGCGCCAGATCGTCACGATTTTTGAACATACCTTCTCTCCTGAATTTCTTATAGATGCAATCCTGAATTTTTTAAGAGTATTCTATTAACGCTCCAACTCCAAATCAAGACTTGCAGCTAAACCCAAAACAGTTATTATAAATGTCATCCTGAATTTTTTAAGAGTAGTCTATTAACGCTCATTAAGTTTAGCTGCAAGTCTTGATTTGGAGTTGAGGCAGCTTGATGTGAATTTTTACATAGTGATTTGCATGAGGAGATATATATGGAACAACTTGAAGGGTTTGAAAAGAATAGTCTTTATGGGCTCAAACATGCATCAAGGTAATGGTATCTTTTATGACAAAGAATGGTTATAATAGAACTTCAGCAGATCCTTGTGCGTCTTTTTAGAAATTTCCCTATGGGTAATTTCATCATCCTTCTTTTATATGGGGATGATTTGTTGATAGTTGGACAAGATGCAGACATGATTTCCAACTTGAAGAAAGATTTGTCCAAGTCATTTGACATGAAAGACTTGGATCCACCTAAACAGATCTTGGGAATGGAGATAGTTCCTGATGGAGTCGGAAGAGAAGTAATAGGTTCAATCCATTCTCTGTAGATAGATATGTATTACTATACTAGTGTTTTCAATCCGTTTGGTTCATTACACAAGTGTCACACATGATACAAATACTTAATTCCCTATTCTATTAGTTTGTGCTAATCTATAGAAACCAACATTAGTTATACCAAAAGAATGAAATGAACAACCCTCTTATGTCCTTCCAACTCTAATTGCTTTTCTCATTTTTATCCAAATGTGAGTGTGTTTAAATCCAATCCATCATTGCCACCCAAAAATAATAAGGCTGAAAGGAATGTCAATTATGATTTTCGAAGCTCTACCTTGTCTAATATTGATTTGGTTGTCAGAAGAAGATGTTGCTTGAAGAAGCTTTCTAGACTCAAATCTACCATACCACGGTAATCAATGGAAGTTTAAAAGTAAACCAAGTTTTTAGGCCAAGTTATTTAGCCAAACAACAATGATATTGAGAAAAAACCGAAAAGAACAATACTTTCATTTCCAATATCAGTGTTAAGCCTTAGTTGGTCAAGCATAAATTGAATCATGTGAAATGAATAATGCTTATCAAATATGGTCTGAAACGGTGGGCACTAACTCCTTAATTTCATTGGCTTAATACCAATTGAAAAAAAAGTTATAAACTTTATTCTTCTTCGGATCAAAACTAAAATAATTATGCTAAAATTGACGTTGAGGACTAATATAATAAAAATTAATGTTTAGATATAAATTCGAACATTAAACTTGGATTGATACCTAAACTTGGATTTGGACTAAATTAATTATGGCTGCCAACTTTATGGACCTTTTGACCCTTAATTCAATGCAAATATAGACTAGAGATGGGGATGGCTACTGTACCCGCACATACTTGGTACTATCTGATCCTAATGGAATTACCCGTACTATATATAAAAAGGATATATCATAAGTATGAACATAAATCCCTTAAATATGATTATTTGATTCAGATTGACCTGATTGAATAAGGAGAGTTACTAGTTAGTGTTTATGTCCCGTCTTCTTACCGTTTTTTGCCTTTTTGTATTCGTTACACATTGCTACGGGGAACCAACATTAGTCCTCAAAATAAATTTAATCAAGTCCTATTTATGGGAATATGTTCAGAAACAACATTAGTCTAGGAAAAAATACAATATCATGTAATATATAAGGTGACAAATAATTAATACTTTATATCCTCTTATAATCCTAAGTACAAGCTTATTTTTATTACAGAAAAATAAAAATGAAGGGAAACACTAGCTTAATTTTGACGAGGAGGGGGTGGAGGACTATGGCCAGGATTAGATCCTGTTGGTGGGTAATCATCCAACTCTAGTAAATTTTGCATCCAATCTTCCACCTTCAAAAAAAAAAAAGATAAAGATAATAAAATTGTAAGTTGAAACATCCAAAAAATTAAATATTAATAGGAAAATTTTAAGAAAGTGTATAACATAGATAACATAGAAGTACTTTATAACACATGTGAAAATGAATCCTGATTTTGGATCTGGACTAACTAGTGATCCAGACGAACCAGAAACCAATCAAATCCCGTCCAGTGAGAGGTAGTAAAGCAGAAAAAGTTAGGATCCACAACTACTATGCATTTAAACTTTTATCTAAGCCACTGCGTTAATCACTATTTCATTTATTTCTCCCAATCAACTTGGCTATTTCTGAAAAATATATATCTACATATATTGATACTAAAACTTAAAAGATTTAATAGCATATAATCAATAAAATCTAAAAAATATACCTGGAAGGCATTGTTGAAAGAAGAGACATCTTCAATACCAGAGGCTGTAATCATGAAGAGAAATGGATGATGATGCTAATTAACATAATCAACTTAATTATTAACATAAAATATAAATTAAAGAGTGAATTACTTGATGAAGGGGCAGAGTTGAGGGAGATCATAAGGTGAGAAAGAAATAGCAGAATTAGTAGTTGATGAAAAAAAATCTTGCTAGTCATATTCTGAACTGGTCCGGTCTGGTCTGTTCTAGTCTGGGACGATGAATTTATATTGCAGATGGCAGATCAAGTTGAAACAAAACAATTAAAAAGTCCACCAAACATATTTACAATACAATGTACAATTTACAATACAATGTACATTTCCTTTTTGGCAGATTATATTACCTAAAGTGTGCTTTCCTTTTTGGCTTTTTCCATGAACACATTTACGATACAATGTACAACTTACATTTTTGGCTTTCCTTTTTGGCAATTTCAATTTTTGGTGTTCATTATCTAATTGAATTTCAACTCAAATCGTCACCCATGTTAGAAGTAGTAAATATTTCCCATTGATTATTTTTACAATTCATAAAATTAGCATCAAAATCTTGCAATGATAGATTATATTTTTATGTAAAAATTAGATTCTAAATATCATCATAAGTGTATACATATAAAAAAAACATTCGAACCTTATGGACTAAAGAAAAAAAATTATATATATAAAGAAACCATCTTAATATTTTTTTTCCCAATTATCAATTGGAACGTTTAACATTTCAAAAAAACAAGTTTTATACGGGGTGTTGGACCCCATATTTACATACAATACAATCATATCAAATTCTAGACTTATTTGATGATAAAATGAGGAACAATAGGACATGAATTAGGAAAAGTGAAGAATTAATGATTTTTATAAAATATTATTTAGGATTAATTTGATAATTCAAAAAATCACTTAGTAGATTGTCAACCAGTTAAAATATTCAATTGAGTTAAAATCACTTATTTCGGTAAGTTAAAATATTTAATTTAATGTTTTAATTTAAATATTATTAATTAAATTTTTTATATTTAGTACTTTATATTTTTAATATTTATCAAACAGTTACATCATTTAATAGATTTTTCAAGTCATGTTTTTTTACCTCTAATATGCTCTAACAAAAATTCTAACTTCTTTCCTGATTTTCTGCTCTACAAAAAATTCACATTGCACGAGTCATTTTGCAATAATTTTTCCAGTCACCTTGATTTGGTTAAATCAAAAAATAATTTACATTGTTTCTATTCCTGCCAACTTCGATCGCAAACTTTCGTTTCACCTAAACTTTTACCCGAAACCCGATTTTTTAAGCCATTTCATATCCCCAAAACACCATTTATTGCTACCATTTATTTGCATATTACTTAGCTGAAAACAGAATGAATGTAAAAATGCTAGAAATGCACAAACAAAAAAAATTTGGAAAACAAGAAAAAGGTAAAAACCGAACAAAATGTGAAAAATAGAAAAAAAATGAAGAACCTGAAAAATAGTAAAACCGAGAAAACTGAAAAACAAAAAAAAAGCGATAAAGGTACCAAAATAAGCCTAAGGTTTTTGGGGAAGTAACAATTTAGGCTCAACGTTCAAAATAGCACCAATATAGGCTTAACGTTTACATCATAATATCAATTTAGGCTTAACGTTTACAATATAACATCAATTTAGACCTCACGTACAAAATAGCATCAATATAGGCTTTATAAAATAATACGAATTTAAGCTTAACGTTTACAAAATATATCCAATTTAAGCTAAACGTCACAATTAAATTAACCATATTATATTCTTTTCCTATTAACTTTATATGTTATCTTTTTATTTAGTTCTATTTTTTTATTTATTATAATACAATTAATTAGTTTTCTTGTCCATTAAAACCTT
This sequence comes from Euphorbia lathyris, assembly GCF_963576675.1. NCBI lineage: Eukaryota > Viridiplantae > Streptophyta > Magnoliopsida > Malpighiales > Euphorbiaceae > Euphorbia > Euphorbia lathyris. Next base: position 12,185,823 of record NC_088912.1, read on the forward strand.
ATATTTATTTTTCATCAACCATTCCATAACTCCAAAATTTTATGGCTCATGTAATATATGCAAACTAAAAGTAATTGAATATCCAATTTTATTTTTCGAACACTGAGATATTCAATTACTTTTAGTTTGCATATATTACATGAGCAATGGAATTTCGTAGTCATGGAATCATTTATGAAAAACAAATATAAGATTTTAATGGGCAAGAATACTAATTAATTGTATTATAATAAACAAGAATATAAAACTAAATAAAAAGACAACATATAAAGTTAATAGGGAAAGAATATAATATAATTAATTTAATAATAACGTTTAGCTTAAATTGTATATATTTTGTAAAACGTTAAGCTTAAATTCGTATTATTTTGTAAACGTTAAGCCTATATTGGTGTTATTTTGTACGTGATGCCTAAATTGATGCTATATTGTAAACGTTAACCCTAAATTGATATTATGTTCTAAACGTTAAGCCTATATTTGTGCTATTTTGAACGTTGAGCCTAAATTTGTACTTCCCCAAAAACCTTAGGCCTATTTTGGTACCTTATCCCAAAAAAAATTATGAAAATATGAAAGAATGTGAAAATGCTAGAAACGCGCAAACACAAAAAGAAACCTGGATAACGGTGAAAACCGAAAAAAATGTGAACAATGCGTATGACAAATATTAATTGTAAAAACAAAAAAAAAGGAAAAACTTGAGAAATGAGAAAACGGGAAAATAGTGAGTGAGAAAAATGCGAAAAATGTTAAACAGTGCAAAACAGTAAGAGCACGGAAAACATGAAAAAAACCCTAAAAACCAAAACAAAGACGCTTTTTCTTTTTTCGTTTTACATATTTGATGTTTTTACCATTTTTTTATGTGTTTTGTTCCTTTGAATTTGGGGTCATTTATGTATTGTTTGGTGGGGAAGAGGAAGTTAAAGGTTAGACTTTAGAGTGAGAAAGCGCCAAAAATGACATTAAAGAAATATGGTTTCATAGGGAATGTGATACGAAATAACTCTAATTCTTAAAAAAATTTATTTTGAGGTTGTTAACATTAAAATTTTACAATATTAACTCAAAAGTCATCCATTTCTAAATGTCAACCAACACGGTCTTCATTTTGACAAAAACAAAACCACAATCCTTCATCTACAAATCAATATAAGAAGTGTTTTTTTGTTTTTTAATTATAACTTCTAATGTTCCCTAGATGATATTTTAATATAAAAAAAATTACAATTGTTACCCGCAACACAACTTGAACATCTCATATGTCTTTATATGTCATCTTTCACAGATATAATATTAACTGGTTAAAATTTCGTTCCTTATGTTTAAAATAAAATTTTTTGCATAACCAGGTTAACTTGCCAACACAAAATGGCCTAATATACTTCTATATTTATAAATTGTACAATTAGCACAGTTTATATATTTACACATGATTTCGTATTTTATTGCAGACGCAACTTAAAAATCTCATATTTTTACATATCATTTTTTTTATAGATATAGTAAAATTGCAATTAATTTATGAAAACAATACACAAACCCAACATAATATTACTGGTGGGTTAAAATTTGGTTAAATAGATTTAGAATCAAATTTTTAGAAGACCCGATTAACTCAGCCTGATTTAAGTGAATGACCAAATTAAAGTCATCATCAAAGAGTCCATATGAACACTACTCCTAATACAAAAATGACATTGAAATTTTAAAAGTATTAGTATATTCTATATTTTTAAATTGCATCATTAAAAAAGTTTATAGATTTACATATGAATGAAAACAACATAGAGCTAATTATGTTTGACCATTTTTTTTAATTGGGTTTACTGATTTTTTTTTCAACCAAATGAAGCTACCTACCCACTAAACCTTATGAATATGATGGTTAGAAAACATGGAAACCAAATCCTGTCAAAGTGAGAATATTAGGTTGGTTCAATGGACCAAATCCCCTCTGCTCCAAGTTTCCATATATAAAAACCAAATTCTTCTGTATACTTGCAATTAAATATTTTTTATCAGATCCTGTAAGATGTTCAGTTTTACTATATATATATATAAATATCCCTCCAATTGGATAACTTAATGCAATACACTTATCTATGGCTATGATTTTATCAACATGTCTGTTCACATACAAACCCAGCATATACAAGTTAATTACAAAAATACCATTCCAAATCTCATATATAAACAGTTGATTCATGAACAGAAACCCTAGCCACCCAAATCTCACATATATATATATCTCTTCACCAACATTGTTTTCTTTTATTAAGAAAGTCTTTTATTATGTATCTCAGTAAATCACACTGATATTCAGTTGTATTTACTTAAAAAAATGAAGGATTTCTCCATCAAAGTCATCAAATGAACAGTTGCTTTCACTTCTACAGGAGTGGTCGCTTGCTTGTGCTTTTCCAAGAAAATGTAAGTATACTCTTTCTCATTGCTTGTATATTGTTCATTTGATGCATTCAAAACCGTGTCTACAATTCCTTGAACTGATTTTTAGTTTGTTTTTCTAATCTACCCAAAGCTCCTAAATTTAATATATATGTATGACTTTCCAATTTGAACTGTGGAATTTGTTCTTTTGCCTTCTGAAATTTGCATATTTGGGAGCAGTTGCAATATGGTAGAATTGGTGTGTGAGTACATCATTGGGGTTGTAAACTAGATTGTTTAAATTTGTATCATTCCTTATAGAGAGACATGGAGAGATATGTAACGATATGGCTATTGAATTTATTTATTTTTAAATCAAAAGCAATGGAGAAATTTGAATAGATCTACCTTGCAATACTTAAGAAATAAAAAGAAATTGGAACATATCTAGAATAATAGTGAAAAATCGGAATCAATCTCCAAAACACATAATTTTAACTTAGTTACTTTTGTGCAGCAAAAATGACATTGAAGAAACATGAAGAAAGTCCTTGTGAAGATATGAGTGCTTCAGCCAATCTAAGAAACAGGAAGAACGAAAAAGTATATTCTAGCACTGATTGCAGAATGTCGCCGGCGAAAACACTCCTTACAACGAATATGATAAGAGGTTTTGAATTATTTATTTTCTGTTTGTGTTAACTTGACCCCCTTACATTTAGATTTGCACTATTTAAATGAAAAATGATTAAGTTTATGTTTTAGAACATTTGGTTTTATTGATTGGTTCATTGTGTTGTTAAGTTGTATGAAGAAATCCCTTTGTAAAATGCTATTTATTTTCAAAAGTTGATCTATGGTGTGTGCTAAAGCTGTGGTTCTTGTTTCATATTGATGAAATAATAGAAGAACGTTGATATTTTGGTTTTGTTGATTTTTTTACGTGTGTTTCTTAAACTGTTTAAACTTGGGTTTGTTATGATTAGGTCAATAAGTTTTGTCCTTATCCTCTTTTCTAAATTATGGTTGTTTACTTGTCATCGGTCAACTTCATTTCTGATGGTCATATTTGCTAGCCTACAAAAGATTAATATTGTAAAAAAAATTAAGCACTTGAGGAAGTCATGTTTAGCTCTTGTCAGCAGCATTTAGTGTCTTTGATAGCCACAATATATATATATATATATATATATATATATATATATATATATAATTGTTTTATTTTGCTTAATATGTTCATCTTTCCCTTTTAAATTATGACACCATTAGTATTTTAGAATGACTTTTAAGTAGGGTACATAATTTGTGTGGATGGATGGATAATGTTTTTATGGTTTCAATTAACAATTTATTATTTTAAATTAGTTAATTCTAATCCAATTAAAAAAATCGCTTCATAATGTATCAATCAATCCAATCAGATTCTTGTGGTTTTTGTATTGCATTTATGGGTCCCATGTAATTTTACTACCTCTGTTAACGTGATATTTGAAATATACAACAATATATAATATATCTAAGGATTTATATAATTTTTGGATTAGAAAGGTTACGTGAGTATATGAAATTCAGGTTTCTGTATCTCATGGTTTTCGTTGGCATTGTTCTGTTGGTTGCAGGAGGAATGCAAAGATTTGCATCAAAGAATAAGAGATGGTTTACTTAATGGATAGCAGTAGATAGACTATAAACTATCTTAATGCCTCAATAAAGTACAGAACAGTTAAGGTGCTTAGGACTGGTGCTACTTCAGCCGTTGAAGATGAACAACTACTAGTATACTACTTGACCATATTGGTGTTTTAACTTTCAAATTAGATACAGAAATCAAGGGCTGGCAATGGTGACAGAGAGCACATATATATGCTTTCAGTTATTGGAATTCATTAAATAGGAAACGAGCCAACTTTCAGCAACTAAATAGGGCACAATACTTAAAAGGAATATCTTAGGTGGACATTTTTTTTTGTTGTAGCTCATGTAAAAGTTGAAGGCTTTTGACGTGGATTTGAAAATTTAACTAGGAGTTTGCAGACAATATCTTGTGTTCTGCAGGAGAAGTCCAATTCAGTTGCTTCAAAATTAGAGTTGTGGGCTATTGGGATGGATCCGGGAAACTAACTTCAGAGGTAATATTATATATGCAAACACAAACGTCCAAACTCACTCGATAATAGAGAAATGTCTTTCGGATTTGAAACCTATAAATTGTTTATTGGATAATAAGATATAAGCAAGCACATCTCAGAATGGAGGAAGAAAGAAGAAACATAAGAACAAATATTTGTGCTTCATGCCCTTCCTTATGGGAGAGAAGTTGAAGTGGTTAACAAGTATGTCAAGTCTAATAATCATTGGGATGGATCCAGGTTTGATGGTAACTTTATGATGGCTGTCACCAAGGAAGTTCAAGTTGATTATTTCCGGACAAGGCTTCTGCATTTGGTGGTAACTCAATTAGTCTTTCTTACTATTGTTTTTGCACTTGTCATTGAGGCAGTTTATTTGGAAATTTCATTCTATGGAAATTTCATGTTATAGGGCCAAATTTTGTAACAAACTATATGAGTTTCTGTATAATCCATATTCATATCCATATGTAGAAGCTGAGTTATAGAATTGTAACGTTCATTCAATTAATGAAGAAGCATTGTTTTAATCTTCTTGTTACTGCTCTCCTAAATTATATTAACAGCAAGATATTAAATGTGCTTGGACTGTGGGTTTCAAAGGGTTCCTAAAGGAAGGTTTTGGCTTAGAGGTTGCAATTATGTACACGATACCAACTTTAAAAAAGTTAGTTCAGATTCAAGATTTAATGACTTTTAGACTTAGCCTTCATGATGGGCTTGAGGGTTTCATCTGTTCGGATTCTTATACTCCAGCGGCTCCATGCGATTGGCATGTTGTTGGTTATATAAACAACCAAATCAGTAAGGTTGGACTTCCTCGTCTTCCACTCGCCGGTCTATTCAGGAACCACGGGAAGGATTTCTTTGCTGACCTGTGGAATCACGAAGACTCAACAGTGAAATGGAAGACGATGCAATATACCTGACAGCACGAACAGCTGAAGTGGAAAATGAATGTAAGGAGTTCTTTGTGGACCAGTGAATGGCCAATGGGGTTTGGGAAGTACTTTATGGTTTTGGGATAAATGGGGTACAAAAATAGTTAAGGTTACCACATTATAGACATAAGTAATTATTTTTTATTGTGCCACAGAGTCATTTTCGTATTGGTTCTTAGTGCCATGTCACTAACGGAATAAACACCAGTTAAGTCTCTATCTAATATAGGCGAGATTTTATATAATTGAATAGGTCAAAGACCAAATGTGATCAAATAATAGGTAATGAACCAAATGTGTAATTTTTGGATAGATCAAGAACCAAAAGCTACGTTGACCTTTTTGAAATTAGCACTGAAATAATCATTGGTGCAATTTACTCAATATAACATACCCATCAAATGAAAACCGATATATAAAATTAGGTTTATATAAGTTGGGCGGAGGATGTGATTTTTGAATTTTAGACCGATGGCTGAGAGCCATCCATGAACAAGTCTAATCACTTTAGGGAGATTATATATTAGACAATGTGTTCCACCTAGAAAAAAGACCTTCCATTTAAGTTTAGACATGTGTATCACTCATCAATTAAAAAACCTTTTCTTGATTTGCTGTTCTTCATAGGGAGATCATCACTGGCGACTCCACACCTTAACTCAATTCCATGAATTACACGAAGCAAATTCCATGATGAGATTTCACACATTATTTAATTAAAAAACATAAATTACTGCACTAGTTTTCTCTAAGATGTGAGATACTGTGGCCTTATGATGGTTTGGATAGGGTCACAGCTGAAGATGCTCAAGCTTTTCAATACTGGCAAATCAGTGGCACAATTCCCACTATAAAAACATTCAAGTTTAGGAGAAGATAAAACATTAATAACTCCTTAGATTTGGGAACACAACTGGAAATTAGAGTTAAATCACGCGAAAGTAACTTCAGTGTTAAAAACTAATAAGAAATCTTCAAAATTAAGTTGATTAATCATTTTTTAAAATCAAGTTTAGGGAGCTGGTCATATGAAATAAGCAAGGTTAGAGAGCTGGTGATACATAATAAGCCCGTTCAGGGAGCTGGTGATGTATTAGGCCATACAAATATGCATTTTTAGTTGCACTGATTCTTGAAGAATATCCATAATGCTTGTTATTATCACAACACATAACTTGGTACTAAAATAACAAATTTTTTTTTGTAAGACCATATTAATACTAAATCAAACATAAAGATCTTTTGAGACAAAAAAGTTGTTATTTTAGAATCCTTATGTTTGAGTTAGTATTAATATTATTTTATGATTCTACCACAACTATTGCTTATTCAAAATTCAATGGCTATTTCATCATATTATTCCTTTTCACCTTGTTGTTGTTGCACTTTATGTTGATTACAAATAAAAAAAATCTTCAAATGGTTTTGTGTTGGAAGGGCACAACAATTTCTTGATCAGTTGGACAAACTTCTTCAAAATAGCCTTAAAATTTGACAAAATTTTCATAAAAGCACAGTGATATATTGTTAATTATATACCATGATGCATAAATGTGAAATATGAGGGGAGATGGTGGAATGAAAATGGTCACACCATTTTGCTGTCATGCTAAAACAAGCAAAGTTAATGTCTTGGTGCTAATATAACTCAGCCTATGTATAATGCACAAAGTCATATAGTTTGTTACTATATTTGGCCCTATAACATGGAATTTCCATGGAATGAAGCAGCAGATTGATTGATTGCAGCCGCAACTTCTAGCCTTGTGAATTAATATGATAGAACCAAATAAACTGCCTCATTGACAGGTGAAAAAACAAAAGCAAGAAGAATTCATATGACAGATGCAGAAGCTTTGTCAGCAAATAATCAACTTGAACTTCCTTGGTGAGAGGCATCATAAAGTTACCACCAAACCTCAATCAACTTTGTACAATGCCTTTTTCTTCATCTTCCTATAGGTTTTCTTGGGTTTATCTCTACCCACTTTTAACTGTTTCCTCCACTCGGCTGATTATTAGAGTTCAGATACTTGTTATCCACTTCAACTTCTTTCCCATCAGACCTATCAGGAAGGGAATGAAGCACAGATATTTGTTCTTAAGTTTCTTCTTTCTGCCTGCATTCTAATATATGTCTGCTTCCTTGTGCATTGTTCAAATCTTGCTGATCACCAGGAAATAGAGGTAAGGAGGAATGAGTTCCAACAATCTCTCCACTTCCTGCTTTCGCTTTCATGCCAATAAAGGATCCTGTAATTTGCCTTGTTTATATCACTTTTTTTTAGCTGGAGATATTAAACCTGGAGTTTGTATCACTTTTTTTTAGCTGGAGATATTAAACTTGGAGTTTGTATCCTTGTGTACCAAGTCTTGGTTAATTTCAGACTCTACTGCTTTCAGCAAATCTAATGAGTCAAAACATTCATCTGATTACATAGTCACACTACTCAGAATTATCAGAACTTAAGAAGATGATCATCAAGATCTAGCAGTTCCAAGTAGTCGCCTGTGGAAAAATAATGTTATTTGGGGGCATTTTTATCAAGTAATTTCTCTGTTCTCCTCTCACTGCCATTTGATCATCCTTCTCCACCTACAACATCAAGTTAATGGACTTCAACCCACAAATAGAAAACAAGGTAAATGATGAAATTAGTTCAAGTATGCTCTCATTTTTTTTTCTCCGTTGAAAGTACACATTTTGTATCCTAGATTTCTTTACAAATGAATTGGATAGCCCTCTAGTGGCCAAAATAGACACCAAGAAAAGGAAAACTGCTGCAACAAACATTAACAAAAGAATCAATCATGCAGTTACAAACTAAAACAACTGTCAATAACAGAATCAATCACACTAATCCAACAACAAAAACTGAAGAAAGAATAGTCATAAGCCGCTAAAAGCCTTATTAAAATTTCTATAGAATTCCTAATAACATACCACTAACCCCAAAATGGACCTATATTATTTTGATAAGACTAATAGCATTGGTTAAAGGCATTTGATAATAATATTTAACACCATAATGAACCCAGTCAATAAAAACAATTGTTCCCAAACAAAAATTGGATCATTTTTTATTGGGGTAAGGTACCAAAATAGGTCTAAGGTTTTTTGGAGAAGTACCAATTTAGGCTCAACGTTCAAAATAGCACCAATATAGGCTTAACGTTCAACATAGCACCAATAACACTAAGTGTTCAAAATATTGTGTATATTCAATTACTTTTAGTTTGCATATATAACATGAGCCATGGAATTTAAGAGTGATGGAATTGTTGATGAAAAAACAAATATAAGGTTTTAATGGGCAAGAATACTAATTAATTGGATTGTAATAAATAAGAAAATAGAACTAAAATAAAAAAGATAACATATAAAGTTAATAGAAAAAGAATATAATATGGTTAATTTAATCGTGACGTTTATTATAAATTGGATATATTTTATAACTGTTAAGCTTAAATTCGTATTATTTTGTAAACGTTAAGCCTATATTGGTGATATTTTGTACGTGAAGCCTAAATTGATGCTATATTGTAAACGTTAAGCCTAAATTGATATTATGTTCTAAACGTTAAGCCTATATTAATGTTATTTTGAACGTTGAGCCTAAATTGGTACTTCCCAAAAACCTTAGGCATAGTTTGGTACCTTATCCCTTTTTTATTTAAATAATGCAAATTTAACAAATAGGAAGTAAATGTTAATATAAATAAAAAATTAGTAATTCTTAGCTTACTTGCAGCCTCTGACCATCTCAGTGCTATAATATGTGCAATAGCATCGATTTCGCCGGCTACGTTCTGCAATCAGTGATTGAATATCTTTTTTTCTTCTGATTTGGTATGACTGCCTATAAAATGATATGACGCACTAACATCTTGACATGGATTTTCTTTATGTTTCTTCACCATCATTTTTCCGTGCAGAAAATTCAATAACTCAAAATCACCCCTTCTCATTCTGGATTTGTTCAGATTTTTTTAATTCCTTAAACATTCAAAGATAGGCTTATTCTGATTTCGCCATCAGATTTGATTTCGAAAAAAAGAAGACAAAGTTTACAATTGTTTGTCCACCACAATCACCTTTTGTTATATGTTTGAAAAATTTTACTTTGTATTCCCAACATGAGTAACTATACATTCCAAAAGGTGTGTGCAATGGAACATGCTTGATTCTAACATGTCATCAATAAAAAATTATGTACAAATCTTAATGAAGAACTGCTAATTACACTACACAGACAAAAGTAGATGCAATACAAATTTGATCAAGTCAAATGTATTAATTAAAGTCGTTATAACTTATTTGCATCCGCAACTAAAAAAAATAAAATTAATTAATTAAATCCACCTATATGGATCCAGAAACACCTTATTTAGAAAGCATAACTTTCATAAAATAACCTTAAAAACACACACGCTGATACTAAATGTCTGTAAGACATAGAAGCTCACTACATACAAAATCTCTGGAACCAAAACAACAGACTTGCCATCCATCTCAAACCAATATTGCCAAGGATGGTTATCAAGGTCCACCAGAACTACATCAAGCATCAGGTGGTCATCATAACAGCCCACAGAAAAATAAATCCCTACTTGTTTATAAACTAAGACCTGATCTATCAATTTATATGGACTTCAGTGTTCTGTCAAGTCCAAACCTAATTGATTCAATAAAGTTGAGCTACTCCCACTACTAATCATTAAATCAAATGCTTTATCCTTGAAAGCATAGAAATCCCCAACAATAAAAGATGTTTAACAATTAACAAGCTAAATTATTATCTCCGCATACATAAAGTATGTCCTTTTTTTCCAATTATTAGTTCATTGTGCAAAAAAATCAGAAAATTCTTAGTTGACAATGCCTGAGATGAATTCACAACAAATTACATCATCTTTTATAACAGCCCTTCAAATTATCTCACTATACAAACAAATTGGATGATGTGGGTTGCTGTAGAAGTAAGACAAATGTAGGGTTTTGTTATATATAGTGTGAAATTAACAATTATCATGTAATATAATATTAAGTTATATATTTTCCAATTTTAATCAATAAGAATGATTGGTTGAGAGATAATAAGTTGTGGTTTTGACACTCATTTTTTCCATTTACAACTATTAATATGTTTTTTTATAGGTTTAATTACACGTAGATGCCCTATGGTTAAGTGAATTTACAGATTGGTATATGTGGAATTTGCACATGGCTACCTTTGTTATTTTTTTTACTTTGCCAAATTTAGCCAATAACCACCTGAAAATTAAAATTTTCAAAACTTAATATTTTAAGCAACTTTAACTCTTCAACTTTTTCGGTTTTCAGTTATTTAGGTATTGTTTTTTTTTTCATGATAAAGGGTAATCTTATCATTTTAAATTTTATTTAGTCTAAATTGACCATTAATCCTAATAGGACTAAAAATTTGACAAAACAATAACTTATTGTATAAATAATTTTTTATAAAAATATAAAAACTGATTAGTGTAATACTCCCTCCATTCCACTATATAAGTCATTCTAGGGTATTTACCCAAATTAAGAAATATATTGGTTAACTAAAAAAAATTCTATCTCCTGTCACTATTGGGTAATAAGCATTGGAATATTAAAAACACATGTACCAATACAAAAAAAAATATTAATATTTGGACAAAAAAAATTAAACTAAAAGTTATTGGAATCCTAGAATGACTTATATTTAGGGAAAAAAACTAATTTACTAGAATGACCTATATAATGGAATGGAGGGAGTATGATTTTGTAGGACACTTTTTTTTTGGTAGAACAAAAGAAAATAAAAACTAAACCACCTAGCTTCGAATTAATATGGTAAAACAAACCCCAAAATTATGATGCAAAATAAAGATAAGGGGTGTTCAGAATAGAAATGACCATCATAAAATCAGCATCAACTCTATTGTGCTCCTTGAAAATGAGCGTGCTGATCTCTCTGACAAGATTATCAGATCCAAGGACATTTAATTGGTACAATAGCTTTAGTATTCAGCTTCTAAAGCTCAATGTGGAAAGAAGACCCTTAATTTTTACTCCACAAAATTAATTATTAACCATGTTAAAATCATGTGTTCTATATATGGTTTAGGATTTTTCATTGTCATTTTAGATCTATTCAAATTTCTTTTGATTTCTTAAAATTTGGAGGTAGATATATTCACATTTATCCATTATTTTGATTTACATATATCTCTCTGTCTCTCTCTAAGCAAATTTAAACAATCTTGTTTACAACCTAAATGATCTACTGGAACACGAATTCTACCATTTGGCAACTGCGTTGCCCCTAATATCCAAACTTTAGAAGGATAAAGAACAAACTCAAAATCAATGCAAGGAATTTGTAGACACAGTTTTGAATCGCATCAAATAAACATATATACAAAAATTGAAAGAGAGTATACATACATTTCCCGGAAAAGCATCGGCCAAGAAACAACTTTTTTGGAAGTGAAAGATACCTCTTTAAGAAGACAATATGGGTGGAGAGTTGTTGCACATATATGATATATCAGATTTGAGAGACTAGGGTTTCATTTCATTTGTTTATATACCAGATTTTGGGAGGGTAATTTTGTAATTAACCTTTATCTACTAGGGTTTCTGTATATGAGGGCATTTTTGTAATTGGTGTAAAATATTACTAAATACCTTTTGTTAGGGTAAGTTGGTGTTTGAAATTTATATGAGTTATGAATGGGGTTTGACATAACCAAACTTATTCTAAAATATGGGCCCAATCAAGCACAACAAATAAAGAGCTCTACATTTGGCAAAAAGATTTATTTATATTAAGAGATGAGATACAGATATAGCTCTATGGTTATTGAATGAGAATAAATTTAGGATTTACTTATAAAATGCAATCTTAAATCTAACATTTATAAGAAAGCGATTTGTGGATAAGACTCATTATATTGTAGGGTTATCTGTTGGAGGTGATGAATAATTTGTGGATTTCCTTGAATAATAAGACTCATTATATTGTAGGGGTTATCTTCAGTAACATAATAAAAATAAGATTTATTATTATTATTTTTATGGCATAATTTATCAAAAGCTCTATAAACTTGTCTAAAAAGTTTCATTGGCCCATTTAGCTTACATGGCCTTCTATTAGTCCATAAACTTATTTAAAATAATTTATTACCACCTGAACTTATTCAAATGATCTACTCACCTCCTGAACTTGTATAGAGTGATAAATTTAACCCTGAACTTGTTTGATAACATAGAGATATTATCCCAATGACCAAAAGGATATTCACCTTGAGAACGCCGTGTATTAATCCCCAAAGGAGAGCCGGCAGGCGGATCTCCACGGTTCTACTCAGAGAGATCCGCTGGCGGACCTATGAGGCGAATCTCTTCTTTCACCTGATTCGCCACTGTAATGGCTGGCCGCCGACTCGGCCATAAAGATCATTAATGAGTTATCAATAGCTAAAGGTTAAAGATAACTTGTAACTGCCATTAATGGAGCATTAATGGAGGCTTTCTAGTTGCCTGAAGGTTACGACTTCTTAGCTATATACACATTCTCACAATCTTTGTCAATTCAGTTTGTTTCCTTGATTCACCTTACTGACTTTGGCATCGGAGCTTCCCCCGTCGAACCCAACGACGCCCCCACAGGGACGGACGTTGATCATAATTTCACTACTTGTTATCATTGTTTAAATGTAGTCTTAAATACCAAAATATAGACGATTTTTTTTATGGAAGAAGAGTTTTGTTTGCTTTGGCAATGATATAGTCTTACACGGTATACTAAACTTGTTTAAAGTTGAAATTTGTTTTTAAAAGGCACCTAGAATCTATCTTGAATCAAAACAAAGCTCCACAGTCCAATAGAAAAACCAAAGGAATTACTAAATGACAAATTTTATAATCTTAGTGACCGAAATTCAATTCCCCAATACATAATTAGCGAATCTTATTTGCCTTTGCTTCCATGGATATTAACTCCATATATTGGGTAAGATAGTTTAAATTCAGCAAAGAAGAAGTTCAATTGTTGTCATAAGAAAGCAGTGAAATGAAAGTGCATTTCTTAGAGTTAAAGCTCAGTGGAAGCTGCTGGCAAAGAGGAAGAGAAGATCAGAGATGTAGTTTCCAAAGTTTTGATAAACATTACTATTTTATGCTTTATCAAACCATTTGATGAACCCTAAGTGAATTGTGGAAATGTCTGGTTCCAATTTGAGGTACATGGTAGAAATAGTTGCTCTTAGTACTTGAAAATCATTTTTGTAATTCTATAACATACCATTGTAGATGATTATTAATCATGAAATTTCCCATTTGGAGCATGCATAAGACATATAAATTTGGGATAGCATCAACCTTGAGTCCAGGTACAAATCCAATCACCAAAACAATCCTGCGATCAAGTAGACTATCTCCGCATGAATCAGAATCGTCCCCTTCAACAATCTAAAATGCGCAGTCAAGCAGTCTGAAGGGTAAGAATGAAAAATATTGTAGGAGATGTAAGGCATTAGGATTCCCACAATAAATCACCTACTAGATAGGAGAATTTATCCTAAGGAAAATCTCCTACAAATTACTTTTTTTTAATTGAAAGTAGGCAGCTGATAGGACCGAACGAAGGACATCCCAACTAGGTTGGCACCCTCTAAAGGACTGCCCGAGACCAGTGCCGATTTTATTAAAGATAAAGCAAAAAGACCAAACTATTCAATAAATAAAACTAAACAAATCGGTGCACATGTTGTTCGATTAAGTTACAAAAGAAAACGGAAGATCAGAAATCTGGTAGTTCATCCCACCAGATCGGTCCATTAGCAGTTCTACCAAAGTTAGCTAACGAATCAACGACTTGATTTCCTTTCCTGTAAATGTGTGAAACCACAAGTGACATTGAATCCAGTTGTTGTAAACAATCTAACTATTCCTGTTTGAGAGTCCATGGAACTGCCATCAAGCGGCTCCGGATGACGTTAACCACGTAAACTGAATCACTCTCTACCCAAAGCTTAGTCCACACTTTTGATATGGCCTTTTTTATAGCAAAAATTGCATCTTGTAATTCAGCCATATAGGGGAAGGCCCGTGCAATGGAAAAAGCAAAAGCACCTATGAAAGATCCATTCAAGGCGCGAAATACTCCTCCACATCCCTGAAGGAAAATAGACAAACGTTTGGCAGGCGAAATATAAAATTTTTAACATTTTTCCATTAACCCAAGATCCGTTAATCTTTATTTCATATAAAAAGGGATAGAAGGAAATACCTTTTGATGTTCTATCTACTGGCAATCGAAGTGCCCACAAATCTTACTTCGAGTTCCCGAGCACAAGACAAAACACACAATCCAAAATCAAGTTAGATATCAACCGTATAAAACAATCAAGAATAGATTGTCTCTAATAAATCAAAAAAGATCAAGGAATAAGAGAAAGAGATGAAAATCAATTGAACGGAAGGAAGCGGTGGATAATCTCGTCCTCTAGTGTGGGTCAAAATTCTCTCGCACGGGTTGACTATGTGTTCTTCGAAAATCACATATAGGGGGTATTTATATTCTCTTGTATTGAACCTATTACTTCTCTTCCGACTCCATCAGGAACTATCTCCATTCCCAAGATCTGTTTAGCTGGATCCAAGTCTTTCATGTCAAATGACTTGGACAAATCTTTCTTCAAGTTGGAAATCATGTCTGCATCTGTCCAACTATCAACAAATCATCCCCATATAAAAGAAGGATGATGAAATTACCCATAGGGAAATTTCTAAAAAGACGCACAAGGATCTGCTGAAGTTCTATTATAACCATTCTTTGTCATAAAAGATACCATTACCTTGATGCCTGTTTGAGCCCATAAAGACTATTCTTTTCAAACCCTTCAAGTTGTTCCATATATATCTCCTCATGCAAATCACTATGTAAAAATTCACATCAAGCTGCCTCAACTCCAAATCAAGACTTGCAGCTAAACTTAATGAGCTAATAGACTACTCTTAAAAAATTCAGGATGACATTTATAATAACTGTTTTGGGTTTAGCTGCAAGTCTTGATTTGGAGTTGGAGCGTTAATAGAATACTCTTAAAAAATTCAGGATTGCATCTATAAGAAATTCAGGAGAGAAGGTATGTTCAAAACTCGTGACGATCTGGCGCTTCAGTCTCCAGGAATCCACAAAAACGTGAACTGACCTAATGAGAGAAAGGCCAAAATGAATTTCTTTTTTTTGTGTGTGTCTTTTCTTCTTCCTTCACTTTTAACTGTAATGACAACCTATTCACTAAAATACATCTTAAGCTAAGCTTCTCAAAGAAGCTAAAATTAATAATAAATGGACCATAAATATGGGCTGGACCCATAACAATTTTTTCTTCTTTGTTTAATTTTGATTTTCATATATTGATTGCATGAGGAACCAGTTTTTCTCATCTGTTTAGAAAGCCTGGTTTCTACTTAGTTTCTTCGAACCAAACTGAATTTGTGAAAGCAGGAATGGAATTGGGCAGCAGTCAGAGAACAGAAGTGATGGTTTGCGCAGCTTGTTTTAGATCCTATTTCTCTACTAATTTCCACATATGTTTTTGATTCCAAATGCCTTCAAGTGGCTTTGTTGATATGCCTCAAAGACTTTAACCATCACTGAAGAATGTGGTACTGTTGAAATAATAAACTTGTAATTAATAATCTTTAATTTGGTACAATGTATTGTCCAAGAGTGTTTACCAATAGTCATGTCGGTAATGTATAAATACATATGAATACAAGCAGTAAGGTAAATTATACTCTTACTCTGTTAGCTTTGAAAATTTATTTATTTGATCCAACAGGTATTGTATAATTTAATTTGAATCACATCACAGTATACCGACTTTTACTTAACATGATTAAAAATAGATCTACTACATGTTATCTACAATGAAATAAACACCAATTTTTTCATATTTATGGTGTTGATACACATGAAAGTACTCAAAAGTTCAAGTGTTATCCTGAACTTCGCCAATAAATAGATTTCGCCAATAAATCGATTGATCCCCTGAGTTCTGGAAATTTCTTATTAGTCCTTTAAATTTAGCTAAAGTGACCATTTGGCCCATGAACTTATTTAAAGTTATCTATTAGTGCTCATGACTTGATTAAAGTGACTCATTGCAACGTATCCAAAATTTAGAAGGACAATTGGTTAGTTTGGGCCAAATTCAACCTTTAATAAATGGTCAAAGATTACTTGGTCTTGGCATGATTGGGCTTTATCCATCAAAGAAAAGGGTAGTTCAGATATTGGTGTGTCTGGAGCATCTATTAATGAAGAATCTAGTGTTGACCTCAAATGTGGGTATGGTGGAAAGCTTTCTGTTGTGCGGAATTAATGAAAGATAAATAAATAAGCAATCGAAAACACACAGATTTATGTGGTTCACCAACGTTTTGTTAGCTAGTCCACGGGCAGAAGGAGAATAGTATTATTAGGAGGCCAAAATCAGATTACTATGATTAGGTTTACATAATGGGGTATTTATAATACACAATCTAACCTAATCCCACTAGGAACCCATGATCCTAATCCCATTAGTAACCCATGATTCCAATTCCACTAGGAACTCATGATTCTAATTCCACTAGGAACCCATGATCCTAATCCAACTAGGAATCTGAAAACCAAGGAACTAATTCAAGGCATTATGACAAATCTCCACCTTGACTTGAATCCTCCTGAAAACATAACAGATGCACCCATGATAGTGCCCGATGAACAGACTTCTCCCTCTTCCTCAGAGTTGCCCATAGGCAACTAGTAATCTGTGATGTTTAGCAAGTCCGAACAGTGTTGAACTTGCTCTGCGGAACAAGCTTGGTAAACATGTCGCCAGATTGTCACCAGTGCCTACCTTCTTCACCTTGACCCTTTTCTCACTTCTTAGAAAATGATACGTCACATCTATATGCTTGGTCCTCTCATGATGAACCTGATCCTTGGCTCAACAGATTGCACTCAAGCTGTCACAATATACTCTGCTTCTGTAGTAGACAAAGTCACTGTAGGCTGCAAAATAGCTTTCTAACTGACAACTGAACCGTCAAGAGTGAAAACATAACAAGTCATAGATCTTCTACTGTCAACATCTCCAGCATAATCAGAGTCTGAAAAACCTGTTGTAGATACCCATTTTTTTCCGGGCCCGTTTTTAAGTTTTTAATAAATTTCACTCAAAATTTGAACAATTCATGAATTATCCAGAATATATGGTATTATCTCCAAAATAATTAATTGGGGAAAAATTGTGCTATTAAGGCTAATTTGTCATATGTCGGTATAAATCGGTAAAAAATCCGAAGTATATTCAAAATATGACTTAATAGAATTAAAGTACAATTTTTAACGTATTATAAATTTTATTCGATATATATTCCTCGTATTTTGAATAAAATTGAATTTGCTTGAATTCGAGTTATGATTTATTAATAAAGGTTCAAATGTCAATCAATCGAATTAACATTTCAATGCTTATTTATTTGTAGTACACTTTATTTGGAAATGCCTATAGTCCGAATTGCGAATTATGATGTAACATCGCATATTAAAGTTAAAATTAATATTGACTTTGGTTACGATTTATATTATAATTAAACGTTTAGAATATAGTTGATTTCTAAATAACGAATTATGACAATCAATAAATTAACGAGAATTGAACGCTTAAAAATGGAATTTTTGGTAATAAATAAATATTGCATTATTAATATAAATACTTCTCTTATTATTTTTGTTTTTTACAGTAATTTTGACGAATCCAAAGACCCGCTCGTCAATGTCTAAGATACCCGGAAATTCTCGTTGTCCCCGAAAAGCAAGATCAGAACACACAGTCGGTTCAAAAATATTCTAAAAAGTGATCAAATCATATTATCTCATTGCGGTATAAATCCCAACAAATTGGAAGTTCGGAGGATTATTCGTACGAGTCCAACAAAATCCAAAGCACGGTAATTATCAGTTCAAGTCCAATAAATTCCAAAGCTTGGGATTTTGTCCGTACAAGTCCAACGGAGTCTGCTCGTGTCAGAAATAATTCAAATTCAAGCCGGATCCACATCAAGCTCGGGTCAAAAATATTTTAAATTCAGTCTGAGTACACATTAAAGTTCGGGTCATAAATTGATAACATTGAGATATTATCCTGAGGACCAAAAGGGATATTCACCTCAAAGTACGCCGCGTAGTGGTCTCCAAAAGAAAGCTGGTTGGCGGATCTCCCCAGATCAGCTCAGAGAGATCCGCTGGCGGACCTATAGGGCGAATCTCTCCATTCGCCTCTATAACGGCTGGCCGCGGACTCGACCATAAAAGATCATTAATGAGTTATTAATTAGCTAATCCGTCAGCTTCAGAATAACCCGTAACCGCCATTAATGAGGCATTAATGGAGACTTTCTAGTTACTTGAAGGTTACAACTTCCCAGCTATATATAGCCTGATCCCCTAGGTTATCAAGGTACACACACATTCTCACCATTCTTGTCAATTCCGTTGGTTTCCTTGATCCATCTTACTGACTTTGGCATCGGAGTGTCCCCGGCCGATTCCAACGGCACCTCACAGGGAAGTGCTCCGATCAAGGATTTTTCCTCAAGTTAACATAAATAATTCAATCCAGGTCCACGTCAAATTCGGATCAGAATTCAGTCCAGCAACGTGAGTCCGCAAAAAATCACAATTACGGGTACCAAATGGCATTTTCGCCAAAAAACTCAATAATTTATCAGAAGCTCCTTGACAGTGAACAGGTGCAAGTGGGGGAGACGAATTGACAAATCAACCCTGAAGGATACAATAGGAAATAAGAAAAATACCAAAGTCAATAATTGAGAGACTCAATTCTTACTATAAATAGGGGAAAAATAACACAATGTAGGGGAGGAGAACACAATGTAAGGGGGAGAGCAAAATCACTCTAATAGGAGAAGAGATATGTAACACACAAAATTTCTTATAGACTACAAGCACATCAACTCTTCTCTCACAAAGATCATATGTAATTTATCAGGCATTTCAATACAAAGTTCTTTCTTTATCAACATAATTGAGTTCCTGATTTTCTTATAATAATCCATTAATTCTGGATTCATCTATTTCCTGCAAATCAAATCCAATTCTTGTATATATATTATGCATTTCCATTTCTAGTTAATTCAGAAAAATCATCAAAACATATATATATATATATATATATATATATACAATTTACCCCGGAGTTACCTTTGACTGACTTTATTTCTAAGTTAAAATGGAAACTTGTTTTAACTTTGGGCTTTTTATGCTTTAATTACTATCTTTGGGCTTAATAACACCTGGCAATCCGATTTTTGCTTAGGTCCACTAAACTTATACTTTGATGCTTTAATTAATCATTGATGTGTTAAGTTTAAAATTTATTTATGTGATTATTGGCTTAGTTTGTTCATGGTTTTAATTAATTTAAGGGTGATTCAATTAGTCTTTAGGTTTAGATTAATTTTATTAATGACTTTTAGATTGATTAGTTTACTTTTTATTAGGATAGTTTAGTATATCCTGATTAATTTAATTGAATCTCTATAATAAATTGCCATCAATGCCCGTAATTTTATTTGTAATTAAATGATCCCGATTTTCTACGTATATATATTTTATGCGTGAAAATAATCGATTTAATCAATTTCGTACTCACGTGAAATGCATAAATTTATATAAAAACAAGTTGATTCAAAATGTTATTTTGGATCTCTTGAAAAAGTATAAATCAAAATTAATTCAATTCGAGATGTTATCTCGAATCAATAAAATTTATCAAATTAATTCAAATTGATGTGAAAATGTCACTTGAATCCATAATAACATTTTGTACCGAAATTCATATTTTTTATTCATTACATATGTGATATGCAAATAACAAATTGAATTTCAATTCGTAAAATACAAATTACGTGTACGTCATACACGTAGTCCCAAAATAAAAAAATGAACCGATTCGAAATGTTATTTCGAATCAATAGAAAAAAAACCAAATTCATTCGGATTGATGTGAAAACGTCATTCGAACTCTAAACTTAATTAATTCGGATCGATGTGAAAACGTCATTCGAATTTGTAAACCAAATGCATTCGGATCGATGTGAAAACGTCATTCGAATTCAAAAACAAATTAATTCGGATCGATGTGAAAACGTCAGTCGAATTCATAACCACATCAATTCGGATCGATGTGAAAACGTCATTCGAATTTGTAAACCAAATGCATTCGGATCGATGTGAAAACGTCATTCGAATTCATAACCACATCAATTCGGATCGATGTGAAAACGTCATCCGAATTCATAACTAAATTAATTCGGATTGATGTGAAAACGTCATTCGAATTCATAACTAAATTAATTCGGATCGATGTGAGAACGTCGTTCGAATTTATAACCAAAGTAATTCTAATCGATATGAAAACATCATTAGAATTCAAACCTAAACCCAATAACCCAAAAGCACACACGAGTGCCTGGTTTATATCGACCATTCAAAGCAAAACAAATAGCAAACACATGATATCACAATAGTACCGATGCGTCGGGCGGGGTAGGGTGAGATCACATCTCTTCCCTACACGTACCCGGAAAAACGAACTTTGAATCTCTCCGACGACCGTTCTTACCAAAACCAAACCACACAAAGTCAATCCAAACAGATAGGACGACCAATCACGCCCGTACACATATCTCCAAGTGATGATTGGTGGCGATTCGAAACCTTAAACACGAGAAAGGCAGATCGAGCCGGCCACGCACCCCGACTTGCGTAAAAAAGCCGGAAGCCAGGGTGCGACACCTGTCACCAAACATTCTGCATCACCTCCATAAATGAGACCAACGTCAGATGTACCTTTTAGGTACCGAAAGATCCTCTTCACAGCTTGCTAATGCTCCTTGCCAGGTTCACCCATAAACCTGCTAACAACACTAACAGACAGTGCAAGATCAGGTCTAGTGCAGACCATGGCATACATCAAGCTTCCTACTGCACTAGCATAGGGAACTCGAGACATGTACTCCTTCTCTTCAGCAGACTTAGGTGCAAAAGCAATAGACAGATGTGCACTTGCAGCACTAGGAGTTTCTATGGGCTTTGCGTTGGACATGCCAAATCTTGACAAGATCATCTGAATATAGCCCTTCTGTGACAGAAAAATTTCCTTTTGCTTCTGTCCCTGTAAATCTCTATTCCCAAAATTTTCCGAGCTGCACCCAAATCCTTCATCTCGAACTCTGCACTACGAAGACCCTTCAACTTCTGAATGTCGTGCTTCTTCCTTGCAGCTATCAACATGTCATCTACATACAACAATAGATAGATAAAAGACTCATCTTCCAGTTTATTGTAATAGACACAACAATCATATGGGCTCCTGGTGTAGCCCAGCTGCATCATGTAGCTGTCAAACCTCTTATACCACTGCCTAGGAGACTGCTTAAGTCCATACAAGGACTTCTTCAACTTGCAAACATAATTCTCCTTCCCAGGAATCTGGAAACCATCTGGTTGGGTCATGTAGATCTCTTCCTCCAAATCTCCATACAGAAAGGCTGTCTTTACTTCAAGTTGCTCAAGCTCCAAATCCTGATGTGTAACTATAGCTAGCAACACTCTAATAGAGGTGTGTCTGACTACTGGTGAGAATATCTCATTATAATCCACTCCTTCTCTTTGATTGAAACCTCTAGCAACAACTCTAGCCTTATACTTGACTCCCTCTACAGGTATATCCCTTCCTTTATCTTGAGAACCCACTTGAAAGTAATAATCTTTCTCCCTGGAGGTGGTATCAATAAATCCCATGTTTGATTCTTATGAAGGGATTCCATCTCATCTCCCATAGCAGCAAGCCATTTCTTAGAATCGGTGCTTGGAACAACTTCTTGGTAAGTTGATGGTTCACGAGTGCCACCTCTTCAGCAACCTGTAGTGCATAGCCCACCATGTCCTCATACCTCTTAGGTGGCCTAACTCCAACCCTCCTTGGTCGATCTTGAGCTAAGCTACGATGTGTAGCTTCAGATGGTTGAGAAACTGATGGTGTAGACTCTAGTAGCTCTATTTCTGCTTCTAACTCTTGTTCCTTCAAGCCACTCTCACTCTGTATGACCTGAAACTCCACCTGTTTATCAATATTATCAGTTTATGTTGCAGTTGTAGGCTTCACAATGGGTCTAAGCACAGATTTTTCGTCAAAGACTACATTTCTGCTCAAAATGATCATTTTCTCTAATGGAGACCAGATCCTGAAGCCTTTAACTCCATCTCAATAGCCTACGAACACTCCCTTCTTGGCTCTTGGCTCTAGCTTACCCCCATTAATATGATAGTAAGTTGTGCACCCAAAAGCTTTCAAATTTGAATAATCAGCAACCTTTCATGACGATATTTATGTAGGCGTCTTGAGTTGTATGTCGGTGTGTGGTCCGCGGTTAATCAGATAACATGCTATGTTCACCGCTTCAGCCCAGAATCTTCTTTCTAACCCAGCGTTAGAGAGCATGCACCTCACACTCTCTAGTAATGTCTGGTTCATTCGTTCAGCTACACATTTTGTTGCGGTGTATTCCTGACTGTGTGATGCCGAGCAATCCCTTCATCCTTACAGAATTGATCAAACTCAGACGAGCAGAATTCCAGACCATTATCAGTTCGCAGCCTCTTTATCTTCTTTCCTGTTTGGTTTTCCACCAATGCTTTCCACTGCTTGAAATTCTTGAAAGCTTCACTTTTATGCTTCATCATGATGACCCAAGTCATCCTTGAATAATCATCAATTAGAGACATAAAATATCTGTGACCTCCCAAAGACATAAAATAATCATCGAGATGGACCCCAACAATCAAAGTGGATGTAATCAAGTGTGTCTTTTGTTATGTGAATAGCTTTGGGCAACTTGCTGTGATGTAGTTTCCCAAAGACACGGTGTTCACAAAGCTCCAGACTCTTAACCTTATGACCATCAAGAAGATCATCCTTTGATAGAATCTGCATCCCTTTTTCGCCCATATGACCAAGTCTCATATGCCATATCTTTTTCATATCCTCCTGGTCAATCTCTAACGATGCAGCATTAGCTGAACCTGTAACAGTGGAACCTTGCAGGAAATACAAAGTATCATGCTTCACACCTTTCAAAATCACATCAAAACCTTTACAGACATGTAGAACTCCATCTTTTCCTGACCAGCTGAGACCCCTTCTATCTAACAGACTCAGAGATATCAGATTCTTCGTCATCAATGGAACATGCCTGACTTCGTTCAACGTGCAGAACTTACCATCATGTGTCCTCAACTTGATCGAGCCTATCCCAACTGCTTTGCAGACATGACTATTAGCCATTGAAATGTTACCTCCATCTACCTGCTTATAAGTTGAAAACCACTCTCTCCTTGGACAAATATGATAAGATGCTCCTGAATCAAGAACCCACACATCTGAGTGATGAGTGTGTCCATCAGCAACAAGAGCAATATCGTTTTTAGAGTTGCTGTCGCCATCTGCTACAGCAGCAGAACCTGGTTGATTTTCTAATTTCTTCTTCTTCTTTGGGCAATCGGTTTTCCAATGTCCTTTCTCCTTATAGTAATTACAGGTGTCGTCTGGCTTGGGGCCTTTTGAGAACGGCTTTTTAGACTTCTTCTTTTCACCGTTTCCCTTTCCCTTACTGCCGCTGGCAAACAGTCTAAAGGCCTGATTATCTGCACATGTATTGCTCGCCTTATGGCGCAACTCTCTGCTATGAAGAGATGACCTAACTTCTTCCAGAGTCACAGAATCTTTACCAACAATAAATGATTGAACAAAATTCTCATATGAAAGTGGTAAAGACACCAACAGAATCAAAGCATCATCTTCATCTTCAATTTTCACATCAATATTACGTAATTCTAATAATAATGTGTTCAATTGATCTAAATGATCCCTGAGTTGCGTACCTTCCTGCATTCGCAGGCCAAACCGACGTTGTTTCAGAAGAAGTTTGTTCGTTAAAGATTTCATCATGTATAAGCTCTCTAACTTCATCCACAGACCGGCAGCAGTCTCTTCGCCTGAGACCTCAGTGATGACGTCATCTGCGAGGCACAACATAATTGTCGAATGTGCCTTTTCTTCCAGAATCGTCATCTCAGCAGTGACTTCTCTCGTTGCCTTCTTCAACGGCGTCCAGAGACCTTGTTGTTTTAACAAAGCCCGCATCTTGATCTGCGATAGACTGAAACTATTTCTCCCAGTAAACTTTTCGATTTTCACGTTCATCGCAGACATCTTTCTCTCCAGAAAACAAAACCCCGATCGGAAACCAAAAGCTCTGATACCAGTTTGTTATGCGGAATTAATGAAAGATAAATAAACAAGCAATCGAAAAAATACAGATTTACGTGGTTCACCAACGTTGTGTTGGCTAGTCCACGGGCAGAAGGAGAATAGTATTATTAGGAGGCGAAAAAACATATTACTATAATTAGGTTTACATAATGGGGTATTTATAATACCCAATCTAACCTAACCCCACTAGGAACCCATGATCCTAATCCAACTAGGAATCCGAAACCCGATACTACTCCGAATAGGAAGTAATTCAAGGCATTACGACACTTCCTTCCTGCTTATTGGTATATATGTAAACAACAATATATTTGTTTTACAATATATTTGTTTCCTGATGCACATATTAACATATTTACACAAGTAAACAACACTTTCCTTTAAATTTTAATCAGGTTTCTTGGTTTGTGCTCCGAACTTATAGATCTATATACATCGTCTATCAAAGAACTTTATGAACTACTAAATTATTTGCATTGTCTTTCTTGTACTCAAAACTGGCTTATAAACACTCCATTAATAGATGTATTAATATGCTAATGTTATAACAAGAATACATGTAAAACAACAACCATCTACATGTCGCTTGTCTATTTGCAAAATATCAAATTGATCAATGAAGAAAGAAAATATTCTAATTAATGTCCTTAATCAAATAGAAAGCAGATGGTTATAACGTTATATGAGATTATAACTCATCAGTACGTATCCAAAAATAAAAGTGAACACAAAATACTAAAAAGTTCTTGAAGAATAAGATCATTACAAAATCAGGGCAATATCATTATCCTGAACAAAATTTACAAGAAAAACAGACAAATACATTTCATAAGTTAGATAATGAGCAGTGGGGGAGCCACGAATTGACAGTTGGGGGGCTAATTTTAGTCCGATTATTGGGAGTAATTTTTGGAAATCCAGCCCGTTAGGGCTGGGTAATTTTTTTTAAACTTCCAGCACACTGAAACTTTATCGTTTTGGTATGTTGGCTAAATATTATAATATTTTCACACTTTTTTTTTCAGCTATAGTTTGTTTATATTTTTCGTAAAATTTAATTTAGAAATTCAGTTAATTGAATTTCAAAAGTAAGAAGTTGATTTTTTTATAGCTAATCAATTCTATCTCTTAACCAACTTAACCACTTTAAACTATTGAAATAATACTGCATAGGTTATATATACCAATATTAGGGGGGCTATCCGAGATAAAACTAACATACTCAATGGCAAAGCCGGTGGCCCGGGGGCTTCCGCCCCCGGACTCTGGGCTCGCTCCGGCCCTGATAATGAGCAGTTTGAATCACAACAAAATTGCAATTTTGAACCTTGAAGAATTTAGGCATGAGGATAATATGTTTACATACCTTGAATGGTTATTGGATTTAAAAAAAAAAAAAACCTCAAAATAGAAAAACATAATGTCCGAATAAGTGAAATCTTCAAATAAAGACTAATCAAAATGGGAAGATGTATTTCCACAATGAAAGCATGTTAGATCATTTCAAGATTCAGTTCTCCTTGACAATCATTAATCCAAAGCCTTCTACTCTTTCAGCTAGATGAGATCTGGGTAAGCTCATTTTCAATTCAGGTCGTGTTGATTATACAATTGCGATATAAATTCTTCAATTTATTTGGTATTCTTCTACAATATATATTTTTTTTTTATTTTTTTTTTCTTTAAATTCAGTTTCAGAATTTGAAATTTCCTTTGAAATCATTCATCCTATCATCCAATTCAAACTACAAGAAAAAGCGTCCACGAAAATATTCACTAAGAGCAAGTGTAGTGGATATAACAAAAAAGGAGTGCCACCTCACTATTAGGAATACTAAAAAAAAACATCCCCCTTTTATAGCTCCAGAGTGCCTGCGTGAAAATCAACCTCCTTTTTACCCTATTTTATTTTAAAACCAATTTTAAATTACTACTGTAAGTAACTTTTCTTGTTTTGTAACAAGAAAGTAACAACATGTATAGTAGTTGGGTGTTACAAGTAACAAACTTGTAACACCCACTACACTTGCTCTACGTAGAAGGGACAAAGACAAAGCGAGTTTCGAGAGACCCGGCTCTCGACTGCCAAAACCATTTCAATCAGGGTTGATTCTGCCTCTTGTCTTTGGAAAATTGGAGTTTGGGGTGTTGATATAGTGGGAAAACAAAACCTATATATGCATATGTAAATTTGGTCCTTCAATACAATATAAATAGCATATATCCGTAGAAATTTATAACTAGTGATAGATATCCTCGTGAGGTGAGCTCCTAAATTTTTAATTGTAATGAATTTTGGACATTTTATAAAGTTGAAGTACTGAAATGATCCTTCACATTTTGGACTTTTTTGGGAGTGTGAATTTAATCCCAACATGTAAAATAACAATTTTGGCCTCCATGTTTTGTGAAATTGTGTAATTATAGCACTGGATAATGGAACTTGGGGCTAAATTGATATCATTTCATAAATATTAAAGCAAAGTTATGTCACTCAATGCTACAACTATACAATTTTATAAATATTGTAACTAAAATGATGTTATTTTATACATTCGGGTAGCATTAATGTAATTTACTCTAGTAATTTTGTAATCGGGAGCTTTGCAAGCTTGGCTATGGCTTATATACATAAAAATAAATAAAAGATTCATTGGGTAATATATATTTATTTATTGTGTTTGAGTAAATATTTTAACGAATTTAGGATGTTGTATAAAAGTTTAAAGTAACAAAATAGCCTCAAGAGTTTTGGGGAAGTGTTGACTTAATCCTAACGTACCTTTTATTGTTTTTTTATGGCTCTTTGTACTCTTTTTTTGCATTTGTAGGATCTTGTATTAGTTGTAGCGAGTGAGAGGTTTTATTCTTGTTAATTATAATGTTGTATTGTACTTTGTAATTTAATGGAACCATACATCACATTTTTATCAAAAATAAATAATAAAAAAGACATTAATAAAAATTCAATAGCTAATTAACAATATAAACGAGACAAGTATGGCAAAAACATTATCTTAAGAAGGGAAAGATCATGAAAATATATTAATTGGTTTCTGCAAATTTAATTAAACCTTAGAAATGTGGTGAAACTCTTAGTCTAGTGGTTGAGAGCTTACATATGATTAGAGAGGTCGTAGATTTGAATCACGTCCGGGTGGGGTGTGAATTTTTCTTTCTTATTTAATGTAAGTCCCCAAACTTTAAAAAAAAAATTAAACCTTAGAAATAATTTGTATCAATCTGTTGAAATCTCTAGTAGCACTACCACGCTGAGAAGCCATCAAAACAACATTTTTCAACTCTTGAATATTTTCTCTAATCTTTTTTCCTCTTTGATTATCAACTGATAAGAATATATCCAAGCTCTTCAATAATCCATCTTTGCTAATAACTCCATCTTCAATGGTAACACCTATTCCCACCCGTCCTCCACTTGTCGTGCCGCCATCATTTGATTGCCGAACACCGGCCTACAAATCATCGGCACACCGTGAAAAATGCTCTCTCGAACAACATTATAACCTGAATGGCTTATAAACACAACTACTGAATTATGGTGTAAAACAAGCTGTTGTGGTGTCCACGCAACAATTTTTCCTTGCTTCCTCGTTCTCTCGACGAAACCATTTAGTAATTGTTCTTTTAAACTGTCTTTAAGAGCCCAAAGAAATGGAATCCTGCTGAATTCAAGAGCTTCAGCCAATTCCTGCATCTCTTTATCAGGAAATGTAGCCACAGTTCCGAAGCAAATGTATGCTATGGATTTGGATTGTTGCCTGTCTAGCCAAGACAGGCAACCTGCTGGATCGGAATCCGAATCTGATGATGTAGTCAAAGACTCTGCAACAATCCCCAAATTCAAAAATTCTGCAAACTTGGATTTTAAATCCTTGTTGAGAGCCTCAGGATTTAGTTCTTCAAAAGAAGTTACAGCAACTGCATTAGCTTTCAAAAGTGTATCTCCAATTAAAAAACGTGTTTTTAAGAAAACAGATTCCCCCGGAATCTCTAAAAGCATATCGCCTGGTATGTCCTTCACACGCATCATAGATAATCCTGGAATGAAATCCAAGTTTTGATCATTATCTAAGTTTCCATTAGCCACGGCTTCGCGAATAATCTGAATTTGACTATGAGCAGTAAGGCAACAAGGCAAGCCTGCCCAGACAGGAATCCATGAAATATTCATTTGCTCAGCAATCTGACAAGCAAACGTGCCAAGAAAGCATCAGTTACAATACAGGTGAAATTGACACCGGTTTCTGCAGCTACTGTTTTTAGTTTCCTTGTTAGATTTTCACCGGTGACTTTTAAGAATAGATCCAACAGCTCACAACTGCTGCCGGAGAACTGGTGACCGAATGGAATACCGTCTTAGACATTGTAGATTTCGATGTTTGAAGGAAGGTTCAGATAGGAAGATGAGAGCAAGGACTGATTGGATGTTTTTGTGTTGAAGAAAGAAAAACGAAAGGTGGGAGTAGAGGTTGCCATTTTAAGTAAAAGAGTCATGATTGTTCTTGGATGGCTGCTGAACCGAAAACTTAGAACTGCAATATGTTTTGTAGTTGACATAATATTTATGTTTAGAGAGAGATAGATGTGTTTGAAATAAGATGAACACATTGATACAATTTATTTTCTACTACCTTCTTTTTATACTACTAATCCTTCTGTTACTAGGAAAGAAACAAAATCTTTTTGTAACTTAACTGCTATATATATTCTATTTTATATGATCTTCTTACCATTACTGTTAAAATATGAAAAATATGTCAATATTTTGTTATTATTCAGTGTATATTTCAAAACATTGGTATTAGTTAGTGTTTGTATTTTTCAATGGACATTTCAAATCAACATTGATATTCATGAACTTTAATAATAAAAAGACTAAATTTCTAGATTAATATCAATGTATATAGTTACCGGCTAAACAAGCTACCGATTAAGTGACCGTTCACCACCCAGGAGTCTTTTCGACTGAACGCGCCTGTTGCCAACCAATTCGGACATGTGGCATTCATCTGAGCGCTATCATAATGACGGGTAGACAACATGCTGTTTCAGTCTTCTTCCTACTTAAGGAGATTGACCACATTACGGACCCTTGTTTGACTTGCTTTCCTTTTCACATCTCTTTTTCCACTGTTCCCCACATGTTATGTGATCTTTATCATTGGGAAACCTTATTTAGTTTTGAGCACAGGATGAGAACTCGAGGATCTGGAAAACAAGTTAAAGTTGAAGGCACCAAGAAAGACAAGGGAAAGAGCAAAATGGTGGGCACCAACACAGTTGCATTTGTTCCCGACGAGAAATTAGTCAAGAAGCTCTCCCAGTTCAAGGATGCCGCCACTTAGAAATATTATGATGATCTTGCTCAGCTCGAGTTTGGGCTGTTACGCACTGTGTGTTGGGATACATTAAAAAAACTCAAGCTTGCCGAACGTGTGCGAACACCCATGGAGGCAGGGCACTTCGGGTGTTTCTTCGAGATGAAAGAACCTACTTATAAAGAACTCACCTTGGAGTTTCTTGCGACTTTCAAGCATCATCCCGAAATCACCAACCCGGATGAAGAAGGAAAGTTTAGTTTTCGGCTCATGAACCACCCTCAGCGACCATCCTTGAACATATTCAACAATCTCCTTGGTGCGGCGGATGACGACGACTTGGAGTCGGAAGGTTACAAAGGGGCGTTCACAGAAGCCCCTGATGAGTTCAATCCTTCGAATTTCTGGCATTCCATCTCGGGCCAGCCACGTTATGACGGAAGTGCATCCTAGGCATCGGGTATAGAGGATTACGCTCTCAGGTATCTGCACAAACTGGTTTCAGGCACCATATTCGCCCGTGAAAATCAAGCCACTATACCTCATGCCGACCTTACCGCCCTGTGGAGTATGGTGCAAGGAAAAAGGATGAATATGGGTTTCTGGTTCAGAGAGTATATTAATGCATTTGGCAAGAAGAACTCATCGGTCATTTGCTGTGGTAGTATTGTGACCCGTATAGCTGAATCAATTGGGGTGTTCAAACCTGAGGATAGGAATCGGCTCACGGTGGTTAACCACCCGGACCAGATAGACTTGAGAAGCCTTCAGAGTATGTTGTTTGCACGATTGGTCAACGGGAAATGGGTCTGGATGCCGGACTTTGTGGAAGCCAAAAGTAGAAAGTGAAAGAATGAACCCACTGTGTCAGTATCCTCCGTGTTACTTAACTCCGACAAATCACAACTAGAGGTACTCTCGGACGAACTCGAGTACTCGGAAGAAGACCAGCTAAATGAGGGTTTAGAGGGGGAAGTCAAATTAAAGAGTTCAATGGTAGATCCACAAGAAGAACTCATAAAAAACCCAGAAACAGGACGAGAAGTTTCACTTACATGGAAAATCGGAAGTTTTGAAGCTTCTTGACGTCGGAAAAACTCTGAAAAAACGCGAGCAGGAAAATAGCAAATGAAGCGGAAAGAGAAAAAGAGGGGTTGAAGAAGGTATCGCCACTTACCTCGAGCAGTGTGTCCAGGACACCTGTCGCGCAGTGAATGGCCTGGAACAGAAGGTTAATTAATGCAACTCATCATGACGGCGTGCCAGGAAGTGCAAAAGCCCTAAAGGACTTTAACCGAACTTAGGGGGGCTTCTGATAACAACCAGATACAATTTATGGGACTAAAAGGGTAATTGACCAAACGACCGCGTATCCAGACAATCCAGAGAGCAATGGCGTATCAAACAAGCCATCCGCATGTCGAATCACCTAGATTACACCACACGTCATCCGTAGTCAAACCTACGGGAGACCCGCCATCATGCCTCGATCCGCCCGATGAACGGTTAAGTCGATTCCCAATGAAGGCACTTAATAACCCATTAATGAGCTAACGGTCATACTTGAATGAGATCAGTAACCGCCATTAATGAGGCATTAATGGAGACTTTCTAGTTACTAGGAGTTACGACTTCATGACTATAAATAGCTTGCATCACATGTTATTGAGGTACACACATTCTCGCTTTTCTAAACCCTAGTTTGTCAATATAGTTTATTCTCTTATAATATACTGACTTTGGCATCGGAGCTTCCCCCGTCGAACCCAACGACGCCCCCCGCAAGGAAGGAGTCCGATCAGAAGTTCATCACCAGATATCAAATTTCTATGGAGATTTGAATTTCATTGTTGGCACTAGTGACTATACACAAAATTGGTTTTTCGCTCAAGTTCCCAAGTATGTAGTACTAACAACATGGCAAATCAAGTTCAAGATTGACGCAGTTTATCAGAGTGGAATATATACTCTAAGATTGGCTTTAGCAACTGCAAATGTTGCAGACTTGGAGGTTAGTATACCAAATTTTAATTTAATCACATTCTTGATGTCTAAATGTATTGATTATAATTTTTCCTTGAAGGTTCGGATAAATGACCGAGATTCAAATTCTTCTTTAGTATTGACAATTGGAAATTGGGAAAGAACAATACAATAGTTCCATATGGAATTCATGGGAAATACAGGCTATTAAATGTTAAAGTATGAGCTGGACTAGTTTCAAGGATTCATAATACCATATTCTTGACACAAGCAAACAGTGCATTTCCTTTCCAATGACTCATGTATGACTACATTCTATTGGAGACCCCTACTATTTCTATTTAATATCATCTCAGTTTTTATTCTATTACCCTCCCATAATACTTTTTCTTTTATCTATTACATACCAATTCATTTTTCTTTACCGATATATTGTATCAATTTTAGTAACCTCTTGGTTTCAGACAACAGTCTACTAGTTTAGTTGCCATAAAAGTGAATATCATATAATGAAAATTGAAAACTTATCAAGCTTCGTTGGAAAGAACAATTAATCTTTTATTTTTCATTAACTAGAATTATGGATCACATTGTTTTCCTATACAGTGTCCCATTATGATATGCCACAAAACTAACCAACTTCATAAAAGACTTTCAAAATTTCCCGTCATTTTTACCAGCCTATACACGTGCACTTTTTGTAACAGTTGTAAGAAAATTTGATCTTCTTTCAGCTCTTTTCACCACCATTTTCATTATACTTCAGCAGATTCCCTCAAGACAAAGCATATGAGAAAGACTTCATCTTGTCTAAAGATGTTGACATCACAAACACTGCTAATGATTTGGTCAATAGATCAGCTAATTGATTTGCAGACGACCCATAAGTTGTATTTATAAGTACTCGCTCACAAAATGACAATCAATTTCTATATGTTCATCTTATCATGCAACAACAGACAGTTAAGCACGCCAGCGCAATGGTTGGATTCCTCTCCCCACTTTTGCCATGGTCTTATTGGGATAATTTTTGGAACCGAGCTTCCTTTCGGTTCACTTAATCTTCTATGCTTATATTTGTATTAATTTTCCCTTATTTTTAATAATATTTGGGTCGGGTGTTAGATCTGTAGGGGTGGGTGCCAATCTCATTGGGATATCCTACCTCCCGGTCCCCACCTGTTAGAGAATAATAATAGTTGAAGGAGTTATATTGTAATTAGTCTTAGGGTTTATTTCTAATTGTATAAATAGCTGATATTTTATCAGCAACGTCGATATATTGAAATCCTTTCTTCTTCTTTTCTCTGTTTTCACTTTTATGGTATCAGAGCAACAATGGCAGATCCTTTGATGATCATCACAAAGATTTCTCATGACTAGAAAGCGCAAATCGTATGTTGATGCGTTGAATTCCAGTCAGAATATACGAGAAGAAGATTTGAGTGAACCTGAAGGGAGATCTAAAAGTAGCGATTCCACTAACAATCGCGATTCAGATTCCAGAGAAGGAGAAGGCGATTCAATGATGAATTCAAACTCGAATTCATCAACTGTCAACAATAGCAATGATAATCCCGGACTTGTTATTGTCAGCACGATTTTGAATGGATCTAATTACATACCATGGCGGAGATCGATGTTGCTCGCTCTGAGCGCCAAACGCAAGTCAAATGATATTCTTCAAGATGAAGAACCAGCAGATAAGACCTCAGATGCATACAAGAAATGGAAATGGGAGAACGATCTTGTTTTTTCCTGGATTATAAATGCGATGTCTAGAGATTTAGCCGATGTGTTCTTGTATGCACCAACAGCCAGAAAATTATGGACGGAACTGGAGGAACGATATGGCGAGAGTAATGGACCATTGATTTTTCAATTGCGTCGAGAGATATGTAGCTTGAATCAAGGAGGTATGTCTCTGGTTGATTTCTTCAATAAAATGAAACGAATGTGGGATGAATATGCTATTGTGAAGCCTCCAATTGCTTGTTCTTGTGAGGCAAGGAAATTAGTACAGGAACAGGTCCAGGAAGAGCAACTTATGCAATTTTTATCTGGATTAAATCCAGAGTTTGATCATGTGAGAGATCAAATATTGTTGATGGATCCTCTACCTCCAGTTAACAGGGCTTATTCGATGCTTATACGTATCGAAAAGCAGAGAAATCCTAATTCCATTGCTTCTATTCATAATGATTTTGTGAATTTAACAACTGGAAATCGAAATTTCAGCAATCAAAAAACTAGAAATGTCAATCGTACTAATAATGGTGGCAATTACGGTAATCGAGGTAATAATGCTAATTCCTCGGTGAAAAGCAAGGAGGAGAAATTTTGTTCTTATTGCAGGAAAGGAGGACATGAGAAGAGTGAGTGTTTCCGTATTAAAGGATATCCTGATTGGTTTAAAGGAAAGAGAGTTACAGGTCCAGCTCCAGTTAATCATCAGGCACATATGTCTCATGAGCAACAAGAGCTTTCTCCAGTAGATGATTTTGAAGAAGGTGAAGGAAGTTCTGCTAAGAAAGAATCTGTACAAGAACTAGTGCAGAGAGAAGTACAGAGGATACTCAAAGGGAAAACAACACAGGACTATCTTCCACAAGAGTTTTCAGCATTTGCAGGGGCATGTGCAGGTAACAGTTCTGGCTTAAGTTCTCTTAGCATTGATGAATGGATAATTGATTCAGGAGCAACAACTCATATGACATATAATGCTGGTTTATTGCGGAATATAGTCAAATTAGATGTCCCTAAGAGAGTATTTTTACCAACTGGTGAGGCTCAAATAGTCAGTCATCAAGGAGAAGTATTATTTGCTGAGAATTTCAAATTATTGAATGTGCTTTATGTTCCCAAATTCAAATACAATTTGATGTCAGTTAGTAAACTACTACAAGATCAAGGTGTCTCAGTATGTTTTTGGACCACATATTGTATCTTGCAGGGCCGGAATTTTAATCAACGATTATCAGTTGGAAGATTGAAGAGAGGGCTGTATTATCTTGCTAAAGATTCCTTTGATAGGAATGTAATTCAGAAAGTTGTAAGCCAAACTGATTTGTCTTTATCTGTTATAGACAATAATGTTGATGTTGAATTATGGCATAAACGTTTAGGGCATATCTCACATGAGAAATTATCACATGTTTTCAATTTGCCTAAGAGTTCTATTATTAGTTTTGCTGATTGTGATATCTGCTTAAGAGCTAAACAAATTAGAAATTCTTTTGGATTAAGTTTCATTAAGACCTTGCAAGTGTTTGATCTGATTCATGTTGATTGTTGGGGGCCTTATAAACAAACATCTATTAGTGGTGATAGATATATGTTGACTATAGTTGATGATTTTTCCCGTGTGATATGGACTATTTTATTTAAACACAAAGATCAAGTGTCAAGCTTACTAGATGGTTTTATCACAATGGTAAATACTCAGTTTCATACTAAAGTCAAGACAGTTAGAAGTGATAATGGGACTGAATTTGTTGGGCATTCAACACAGTTAGTGTTTGCAAAACATGGCATCACGCATCAGAAAACATGTGTGTACACACCTCAGCAGAATGGGGTGGTTGAAAGGCGGCATAGAAGTCTGACTACTGTAGCGAGGGCATTACTCAAGCAAGGAGGATTGTCTATCAAATTTTGGGGTGAAGCTATGTTATATGCCACTACACTTCTCAATATCTATCCGACTAAGGTATTGCAGTGGAAATCTCCTCATTTTTTGTTATATGGCAAAGAACCAAGTTTGACAGATTTGAAGATTTTTGGTTGCCAAGGATATGTGTTGAACAACAATCCTCAGAGAGGGAAATTTGATGACCGGTCAGAACAGTGTATTTATGTTGGGCTCTCAACTGGACAAAAAGGATGGAAGATGTATAATATGGCAACTCACCGTTTGTGTGTGTCCAGGGATGTTCATTTCAATGAGCATATTTTTCCTTTTTTGTCTAACACTATTGTTTCAGTACATGACAGGCCCTTAACATCATCAATGTTGTTCCAGTCTTCGCTTGATAATGATCAAGGTCTCACTGATACTGAAGCAAGCACCTCTTTACAGCCTTTACAACCTCCTGATCCTCATCATAGTGCTCAAAATGACGATTATTCAGCAGAAAATACACCACAAATTCCTTCATCAGCAATTACCAGAATTGACTCACCGACAACTAATCACAATATGCCAGTTGTTGCAAATGAAATTACAGCAAGACGATCTACCAGGGTCACTCAAAAACCTTCGTGGTTACAAGATTTTGTTGTCAATCAAGTGATTCATGATGACAATATTATTCAATACAGCGATCATTATCAAGCTTCTTTGGTTTCTATGAGTAAAGAGCATGAACCAAGAAGTTATAAAGAAGCAAAAGGGCAACCTCAATGGGAGAAAGCTATGGCAGAAGAGATTTCAGCCTTGGAGAAAAACAAAACCTGGACAATGGTGCAATTGCCGCTTGGTAAACGTACAATTACTTCCAGGTGGATTTTTAAGATTAAATATGCCCTTGATGGATCAGTTGCTCGGTACAAAGCAAGATTAGTTGCTCGAGGTTATGATCAGCAAATTGGTGTAGATTATCATGATAGCTATTCTCCTGTCACTAAAATCACAACAGTAAGGGTGTTTCTTGCGGTGGCAACTACGAATGGTTGGCCAATACAGCAGATTGACATCAACAACGCGTATTTGCATGGTTCTATTGAAGAAGAACTATATATGCAGCCACCAGAGGGGTATATCAACTCTAATTGTAACCTTGTTTGCAGGCTTGATAAGTCCTTGTACGGCTTGAAGCAAGCCGGAAGACAATGGAACAAAGCTTTTTCAGAAAAGCTTTTACAGTTGGGATTTGTGAAGTCTGTTCATGATTATTGCTTGTTTACCAAACAAACTGAAGATGAGAATTTTTTGGCACTTATAGTCTATGTGGATGATGTGTTAATCACTGGCACTTCCATCATGCTAATTGAAGAAGTTAAAAAAGCTTTGGATGCTAGTTTTACTATAAAGGATATGGGGGAGGCAAAATTTTTCCTTGGTGTTGAATTGGCCAGGTCTGATAGAGGGTTGTTTATTTCACAGTCTAAATATATAAGGGATTTGATCAAGGATGCTGATTTGAGTGAAGCTCACAGTGTTGATAATCCTTTTCCCACAGGGTTAAAGCTAGATGAAGAATCTCCTGCCTATGAAAAACCAGAGAGCTATAGAAGATTAGTTGGGAGATTGTTATATTTAGGCTTTACCAGGCCTGATATTGCTTTTGCTACACAACAATTAAGCCAGTTCATGAGTATTCCTACTTGTATCCAAATGGAGGCAGCCAGGCATGTCGTGAAATATTTGAAGGGCACCGTTACGATGGGTTTGTATTACACAGACAATTCTGATTTATCTCAAATGAGAGGCTATTGTGATTCAGATTGGGGTAGGTGTTCAGTTACTAGACGATCGATGACAGGCTATTGTGTGTTTGTTGGAGATTGCCTTGTGTCTTGGAAATCAAAGAAACAAGGGCCAGTTAGCAAAAGTTCTGCAGAAGCAGAATACAGAGCTATGTCAATTACATCTTGTGAATTGAAATGGTTGACGTATTTGTTGGCTGAATTTCATATTGCACCTCAATTACCAATCACATTGTTTTGTGACAGTCAAGCAGCCATATATATAGTAGCCAATCCTGTTTTCCACGAGAAGATGAAGCACGTGGAAATCGACTGTCATTTTGTTCGACAATATATGGAAGCAGGATTTCTATATACTCCGTATATTACTTCGGCTAATCAGCTTGCTGATTTGTTCACAAAGCCTCTTACAGGAGCTCAGATGGCTTCAGCCTTGAATCAAATGCATTTGTATCAAAGTGTTGACATTTCATCTTGAGGAGGGGGTGTTAGAGAATAATAATAGTTGAATGAGTTATATTGTAATTAGCCTTAGGGTTTATTTCTAATTGTATAAATAGCTGATATTTTATCAGCAATGTCGATATATTGAAATCCTTTCTTCTTCTTTTCTCTGTTTTCACTTTTACCACCCCCCATCTTTAATTAAAAAATTAATATTTATATAAATTATTTATTTTATGCATTATAGTTTAATTTAGAAGTCATTAATATAATTAAATTTATAAATTGACCTAGCAAGAAAAGTTTTACAAAAATCAATTTTTTTTTTTGCCGTTTGGATGAATTATTTTTTGCAGATATAAACTTAAAATTTTTAGTCATGAATGTAATTAAATCCAACAAATTTAACTAGTAAGGGAACACTAAAATAAACCATTATACCAACCTTTTGTAGTTGCTGTTGTAAGCTTATACTCTTAATCTCATTTTTGCCCTTACAGGCACAATATTATTTTCATATTTGCCAAAAGAATAAATTTGAATATATATTTTTTTAAATTTGAATAAAGAATCAAAAGAAAAGGTGAAACACTATCTAACCCTACTTTAAACTTCTCTTCACTCTTTCTCATCAACGCTGCTGTTGATCTCCTCTGTTTTGCTTAATCTGTTTGAGTAGCTTGTCAAAGTAAAAACCCTAAACCAAATTCTTCCCAGTTCCTCCCCAAGTTACCTTTCGTTATCTCTCTCTCGGCAACAAAGGTCATCATCTGATTTCATCCTCCTGGCTCTAATCTAAGATCTAATCAGATTCTTCCCAGTTCCTCCTCTCTAACGGAACAAAGGCCATCATCTGATTTCGTCCTAAAGAATAAAAACAAGATCTGATAATTTCCATCATCTGATTTGGTACTTCTGGATCTAATCTAAGATCTGTTGTCTTCAAATCATCAAGGTATTTGATTCTAACTCACGTTATCAGTTTTCAACTTTTAAATCTTTGTTGTCTTCGGATGTAACTGGAGTTAGCTTAGTTGTCACTGAGTGCTGCTGATGATCTGAATTTTAAATAGTTTCCATTACTTTAATTACTCATATGTGCTTCTATCCCTTCACTGTATGGTTTTTTATCACTGAGTTTTTGTGTTGGTCACTGATATTTTAATCACTCAGTGTTTTTTTTATATTATGATAAATGTCTTCAGTGTTTTGAACTACATGCATGGTTAATGTTCAACTATATTAATATTTTCGATTGTTCTATTTTTTGGTGGATCTAAATTGTTGTTTCAATGCCATACTTTTATGTGACATAAGAAACAAAGTTCCAAGATTCAGACCTTCTTGATACAATAGGTAATAATAAGCACAACATCTGCAAAGATTATTTTTTATCAATAACTTGATAATTATAATACTTACCTATTTTAATTTTCTTCTCCTTTCTTCACATTATGTGAATATTGATATTGTGTGTTCCAAGTTGTTTAATTGTTTTATTTATCCTTCAATATTTCATTTGATTTAAAATGGATTTTATCGACTTTTGTACCTAGAACAAAAAAACATAACAATATTATGAGAAATTTTTGTGGATACTTTGCTAGTTTGCTTCAGATACAAACGTTTAGTTTAGTTACTTTTGTTTCCTTTAAATGATAGCGTAAAGAAATGAAGGTTTTAGTTTTTTTTTTTATTTAAATCAAACCCGATGGAATCAATGATTTTAACTTAATTAATTTTGTGCAGAAAAAACGATGGTGAAGAAACGGGAAGAAGATTCATGTCAAGATGTAAGTGCACCAGCAGATCTTCCAGGCACTAAGAAGAACAAAAAAACATATTTTATCACTTATTGCACAATGTTGCCGGCGAAAACTATCATGAAGATGATAATAACACATAAGTAAGTTGAGGTTTAAATTACTAATTCCTTGTTCAAATGTGCAAATCAGGAGTCATATTGTAAACATTGCTTGTTTAAGATAAGATGAATATGATAGGATCGATAGGCTAGTGATGAATGGTTCCTTGTTGAACTGAACTTCAAATTCAACATAGGTTGCAATGATCCTATGGGATAAACTATATTCTTTCTATGCTTTTAAGGCTTGGTTTTAAAAGACTTTGTTGAAGATAAGATGAATCTGGTAGGATCATGAGGAAAGGTTCGTTATTGAACTGAACTGCAAATTCAGCATAGCTTACCATGATCCTATTCATGGGCTAAACTATATTCGTCCCATGCTTTTAAGGTTTGGTTTTGAAAAACTACTTCCTCCATTTCATATTACATGTCGTTTTAGAGAGCTGTATAGAAATTAAAGATATTAGAAAAAACACATTGTGGCCCCTTATTTATTGATTCCACTATTTATATACAATGACATGTATAAAGGGCGGCCCGGTCGCATTACGCGTCCCCGCTGAGCGAGGGTCCGGGGAGGGGTCCCACCACAAGGGTGTATTGGGGCAAGCCTTCCCTTTGACATGTATAATAAAACAAAAAAAAAAGTCTCTAGAAAGACGTGTACTATGAAACCGAGGTAGTATCATATTGGAAAGTAGTACATATTGTTGTTGATTTTTCTTTAAGTAGTGCATTATTGTAAGGTAAGACAGCTGAACCTTGATGTGCACCTCATGGTCATGCTTGTTTTCCTTGCTATGGTACTTTGGTTGTTGATTTTAAGTTGGTTTTAATTCATGTATACATTATTGTAAGGTAAGACAACTGAACCTTGATGTGCACCTCATGGTCGTGCTTGTTTTCCTGGATATAGTACTTTGGTTGTTGCTTCTAAGTCGGTTTTATTGTATTTGGGCAAATTCCTCAAAATTTGTCAACTTGAGGGTTGAGCTATACAATTAACTAATAGTGATATTTTAATTGTATGATAAGTGGGTTTAAATTGGGTTAATCGTTATTTTTTTCTGTTAGAATTCGTTTATTAGATGTGATAATGATATTTTAATTATGTGTTAAGTGGGTTGAAATTGATACCAACAAAACAATATTAAGTCGTCTTCAATTTCGTCTTCATATACCAGAAATTTTTTATGTATCATCTACAAGATGAATGGCCTTTTCCATTGATAACGCCATTAGAATAAGCAACTTAACCCATTTTTACTAGAGAGGAACAGTCGAGATAAGAATATTGAGCTAGGATGCAGCAAATGGATAGGCCATAATAACTAGTACAACTTTAAAAATGAAGAAAATAACAAGTGTATTAGTTAATGTACTAGTACAACTTTTTTGATATTCAGTGGTATGAATAACTCATGCTTAAGATTGCTGGATTTTGGTAATTGATATTTGATTGTAGACAAATGACAATAAAGCTTTAATGTTAATGTACTAGTACAACTTTAAAAATGAAGAAATACCAAGAGGATAAAGGCATTTTCATATTATTAGAAATTTTTTTAAGACCCTCATTTGTCAAATATAAATATACCTATTGTTTTTGTGAGTTCGAAATGATTTGGGGCCATTTATATGGCACTCACCGGTAGCATGGCTATACATACTGCAGCAACTCTAGATAGTGTTTAATCCTATAAGTATAATATAAAAGTATAGTATAAAGTTATAGGAAATTAAGTTGATTTGTTATTAAAGGATATTCTTTAAGTATACTGCTTGTTGTCTACCCCCACACCTTACCGATAAAGTATCAAATCTAGTGCCTAATGCACTAATTTTGTTTGAGGTTATCTTCTTTTATTTGGTTTCTTAAACATAGTCCCAACCCAAGTTTTCCAAATACTAGATAGGATATTTGTTGCTTTTTCTTTAGGACTGACTTGACTGCATTTGGTTTGACATCATTCATTTCTTTCCTTCTCGGGCACAGGCACAGGAAATAGCAGCACACCCCGAGACCAAATTGCCTTTAATGGAAGTTGTGAAAATTGCAGGACTGTGGTAAGCTAATGGAATTGCTGACATACAGCAAAGTAGAAGAGGCAATCGTAAAGAGAGTGGAGGTAAAAACCTTAGCTTTTGGGCAACAGATTACTGTAATTCATGACGGACATGAAGATGAACTAGCATACAAAATAGATCCAAGCTTGGTTGCCAAGCTGTATGGAGACTGGATCTTGCCATGGACCAAAGAAGTTCAAGTTGAGTACCTATTGAGAAGGTTGGATTAATCTTAACAATGTTGAAATAATAAACTTGTAATTAATAGTCTTTAATTTGGTTCAGTATATTATCCAAAAGTCATTTCTGTATTTATTGAGAGTTAATGTTGTTTACCAATAGTCATGTCTGTAATCTATAAATACCTATCAATACAACTAGTAAGGCAAAAAAATTTTCTTCCATCAATTATACTCTTCCTCTATTACCTGTGAAAGTTTATTTATTTGATCCAACAAATTGGTATCAGAGCCAGCAAAAATTCTCTACAATGATGAGTGGAATGATCCCATACAAATATCCACAATTATCAAAGGAAAACTATGATAATTGGTGCATTAGAATGAAGGCTTTGTAGAAACCGGATAGGATCAGCCACAGAATGAGGAGAAATTGACGAATGCTCAAATAGTGACTTTGAAGAATACAAGTAAGAAAGACCAACAAGCACTCTCTCTAATCCACATATGTCTCGATGAGAATATGTTCGTCAAAATTTCGACTGCAACAACATCGAAGGAGGCATGGGAGATTCTCAAAAATTCCTTTAAGGGAAAAGATAAAGTAGTCAAGGTGCGTTTGCAAACCTTGAGAAGTGAGTATGAGAAACTCAAGATGAAAGTGTCAGAGAAAATTGATGAGTTCTTTAATAGAACTTTGGTAATTTTCAATCAGTTAAAGAGATATGGAGAAAAAATGGAGGATGTTCTTGTGATAGAAAAAATCCTTCGTTCTTGGACTCAGAAATTTGATTACGTGGTGACTACCATTGAAGAATCAAAGGATATGGAGACTACGTCTGTAGATCAACTCTTGGGTTCGTTACAAGCCCATGAGGAGAGATTAAAAAAGCAGAGAAGAACCCGTGGCTCAGGTGTTGCAAGCGAAACTTGATTTGAACGATAAAGAAGAAAAAAAACAATTTGTAGGTGGATATGGAAGAGGAAGAGGAAGAGGAAGATCAGGAGGTAGAGGCCGTGGCTGGAATCGTGGATATAATGGAAGAGGTAGAGGTGGCAGAAATTTCCACAATAATGAAGCCACAAATAATCAGTAATGGAATGCAAGAGGACGTGGTAGAGGCAACAATTTCCAAGGCCGTGGAAATAATTGACATGGTCGTTATAAATCTCGTGTGAAATGTTACAATTGTCAATCTGAAACTTTTAAAGACGAAGAGGCCAATTTTAA
The DNA here is from genome assembly GCF_963576675.1 of Euphorbia lathyris. Classification (NCBI taxonomy): domain Eukaryota; kingdom Viridiplantae; phylum Streptophyta; class Magnoliopsida; order Malpighiales; family Euphorbiaceae; genus Euphorbia; species Euphorbia lathyris. The sequence continues at coordinate 12,229,243 of NC_088912.1, forward strand.
GAATCAACTTTGTTACTGACATGTAGCGAAGATGAAGCAAGGAGCAAGGAGTCTTGGTATCTAGACTCGGGAGCAAGCAATCATATGATGGGAAATAAAGAACTTTTTTATAAGCTTGATGAATCTAAGAAAGGAAGTATTTCTTTCAGTGACAAAACAAAAAGTTCCAGTTGTGGGAAGCGGTGACATTCTTATCAAACTGAAGAATGGAGATCATCAATTTATTTCTCATGGTTATTATGTTCCAGCTTTGAAATCCAATATTTTAAGTATTGGACAACTTTTGGAGAAAGGTTATGAGGTGGAGATGAACAAGAATGGGCTGGTTATGAAAGATGGAAAGAAAAAAAATGATTGCAAAAGTTCCTATGTCTGCAAACAAGATGTTCAAATTAAAAATCAGCACTGATCGTCCTATGTGTTTGAAAGCTTCGTCGGATTCTGCATGGTTGTGGCATCTCAGGATGGGTCACTTGAATTTTGGTGGATTGGAGAAAATGTGCAAGCAACAAATGGTGCATGGATTACCTTCCATAAATCATCCTAATCAGATTTGTGAAGGATGTATGTACGGGAAGCAATTCGGAAGGAATTTCCCAAAGGAGTCTTTGTCAAGCACATCAAAGCCACTTGAATTGGTGCATGCAGATATTTGTGGTCCCATTAATCCGAGTTCACATGGAGGAAGCCGGTATTTCTTATTATTTATTGATGATTATACTCGGAAAACAACAACAACAACAACAAATCCTTAGTCCCGAAATGATTCGGGGTCGGCTAACATGAACCATCATATAAAACCGTGAAATCAAGTCGTATCAGCGACACAAATTCTCCCTCTCCACTCCGTCCTATCTACTACCATATTTTCCTCAATACCTAATAAACTCATATCACTCTCGATTACCCTCCTCCAAGTTTTCTTAGGTCTTCCCCTATCCATCACCACTACATCCCTTTGCCACTCTTCGGTCCTCCTAATCGGCGCATCAAGCGCTCTACGTCTCACATGGCCAAACCACCTTAGTCGGTTTTCCCTCATTTTATTCTCAATAGATGTAACCCCTACTTTTGTCCTAATTATTTCATTACTCACCCGATCCTTTCTCGTATCACCACACATCCATCTCAACATACGCATCTCCGCCACCAACATCTTATGGATGTGACAGTGTTTCACTGCCCAACACTCTGTACCATATAACAATGCTGGTCTGATTGCCGTGCGGTAGAATTTTCCCTTCAATCTATTAGGCATGCCGGGGTCACAAAGGAAACCCGTAGCACTCCTCCACTTCGACCAACCAACTTTAATCCTATGAGCAACATCTCCATCTACTTCTCCATCCGTTTGGATAATAGATCCTAAATACCGAAAGCAATCCGAGGCCTGAACAACTCTCCCATCTAGGGTGATTGTCCCTACCTCTCTACTTCTACGACCGCTAAACTTACACTCTAAATATTCTGTCTTGCTTCGGCTCAACTTAAAGCCTCTAGATTCTAGAGTTTGTCTCCATACTTCCAACTTCCTCTACATTCCTTCTTTCGTCTCATCCACCAACACAATATCATCTGCAAACAACATGCACCATGGTATACCATGTTGAAGTGAACTTGTTATACTCGGAAAACATGGGTTTATTTTTTGAAGGCAAAATCTGAAGCATTTGAAATGTTTAAAAAGTTTAAAGCACTAGTTGAGAATGATAATCAAATACTCAACATTTATCAAATTACCCGAGTTCTCATTGACCCATTAATGGCTCATCGGAGTTTCGCCGGAGCGCGGTGGTTGCCCGGCGGATGGTCACTGGAGATACCGGAATCGCGAACCGAGTCTATCATGAAATAGCCAACGATCAGAGAAATCCAAAAGTACATCCCTTTCACAACTAAACCGCCTAAAATGTCGGAATATAACACTCTACCGATGAAAAGTATCCATTCAGGTGACTATATTTTTTGCTCAAAAAAATATTAATAGTGGTCTTAAAATGTTCCTCACGAAATAAGGAATTTATTGGTATGATTTCCGTTTCAACATGTAAGCGGAATATGGAGTTATAGTGAAAAATAACACGAAACAATATAAGAAAAAGAAAAAGAAAAACATGACCACTCATGTTTCTTCAAAACCTCAAATTCGTTTTTGTTTACCACAGCCCCCAAAAACCAAAAATCCAAATAATAATAATAATAATAATTAATAGATAAATGAGTTACAATAATAATAATAATATAAATGTAAAAAAATAGTTGTGGGTTGGTAATAATTTTATAAATTTTGTTTTCTAGTTCTATAATTATAATATATATAATAGTTTTGTTTTGTAAAACGGTCACTATAAAATTGGGCATGTTACAAAATAACTCCATTAGACAATCTGAGTCCTTCAAAGAATGAAAGCATTCTGAGAAAAACAGTCGTTTCCACTGTGCATCTTGAAGCAAAAGAATCTCCAAATTCATCTATGTCTCGTGCTAAAGTTCTCCTTGGAAGCAAGGAAAGCAAGATCCCACAATCCAACTTTCCTCAAATCGAGAATTTAGCGAACTTAAAGGGCTCTTGTGACGACTAGAAAAAGCCTTGGTTCATGCAACATTTGGTCAAGAAGAGGCAGGCCTGCTTCTGCTCTTCAGCTCCAGACAACTTAAATCATTGATTTGTAGGAAGTAGTTATTGCACAGTTATTTTATAACTGTGTTTCTACTGTATTTAAACTGAGTATCAGATCAATAATAAATATACTTTCCACAGCAAATTGTGTTGTTATAAAATCATCTCATTCATTTTCCAACAAATGGTATCAGAGCTCTCTTCTTGAGGGACTTGTGCATTTGTTATTATTATTTTTTTCTCTTCTTCTTTATGGATTTGTCACAAACTCTATTTATTACATTAGCACCACCTGTTTTCAATGGTGAAGGCTATTGGGCAGCAAGGATGGAAGCACATCTGGAGGCTAATGATCTCTGGGAAGCTGTTGAAGAGGACTACCAAGTTCCTCCATTGTCCGAGAATCACAAGAAGAAGAAATCAAGAAAGTCGAAGGCCAGGGGGCTGTCAAAAGAAGGAATTTGAAGGAGATGAGAAGATCAAAGGAATGAAGACTCTTAATTTAATAAGAGAATTTGAATTTCAAAAGATGAAGGATTCAGAAACTGTCAAAAGAGTATTCAGACAAATTGCTTAACATTGCTAACAAAGTAAGATTACTTGATACTGAATTTCCTGATTCTAGATTAGTTCAAAAGCTTTTTGTCACTGTTCTTGAAAGGTTTGAAGCAACCATTTCTTCTCTGGAAAACACTAAGGATCTGTCAAAAATTAGTGTGGCAGAGTTGTTGAACGCTTTGCAGGCACAAGAGCAGATGAGACTTTTGAGGTCTGAGAATTTTATTGAAGGTGCATTATTTGCAAAGGGTCAATCTAGCCGGGAGAAAAAAGGATGAAGTACAAGAAGAATAAATCTGACTTTCCTCATTGTCATCATTGTGGGAAGAAAGGTCATCCACCTTTTAAATGTTAGAGAACACCAGATCAACAATGTGACAAGTGCCAAAAGATGGGACATCATAAAAAGATTTGCAAAAGCAACACTCAACAAAATTCAAAAACCCATGAGAAAATTGTTGCTCAAGTTGCTGATCACGAAGAAGATGAAGATGAGTATCTTTTTGTGGCTTTATGTTTTGCTCCTGAAAATTTAAGTGATAATTGGCTTGTAGATAGCGGATGTACGAACCATATGACTTATGACCATGCTTTGTTCAAAGAGCTAGATACATCAGCAGTTTCCAAGTTAAAATTGGAAATGGAGAGTACATTCCAGTGAAGGGAAAAGGTGCAGTGGCTATTAAGAGCACTTCAGGTACAAAAATAATCAACGATGTATTATTTGTGCCTAACATAAATCATAAATCAGAATTTGTTAAGTGTTGGCCAACTTCTTGAGAAGGGTTTCAAAATTTTATTTGAAACAAATCACTGCATTATAAAGGATTCAGCGGATAAAGATGTCTTCAAAGTGAAGATGAAAGACAAGATCTTTGCATTGAATCCATTGAAGGAGGAGCAAAAAGTGATTACTGAAACACAAATTAATTCAGAAGTCTGTGAAAAGATGATCTCATCAGATTTGAGTTCAAAAAATTTGAAAGAGGCGTTGATTGAGCAGAAGGAAATTCAAGAGGAGGCTGAGGAGAAAAATCCTACTTGTACTACTGCCTTTGTTTTAGCTGAAGAACAAAATGCCAATAATCAAAAAGAAGATGAAGAAGGGGACTTTCATGATTTTAATAGTTTCTCTGAAACTTAAACTCAGTTTGGTGATTATGATGAGATTGATGAGCATGAGGAGAAATTACTTGAGTCATTTTTGTCCAAAGACTCATGTCCACAGCGCACACTTGCAGATCTCATTATTAAAAAAAAACAAACATGACACAAATATTTATGCTTTAGTAACTGCTATCTTATCGTGTATTTTTTATCTGTATGATTTTAGTCGGTTGCAGTGGTTATTAAATCACTGATTTGTAGGAAGTAGTTATTGCACAGTTATTCTGTAACTGTGTTTCTGCTATATTTAACTAAGTATCAGATTAATAATAAATATACTTTGCACATCAAATTGTGTTGTTATAAAATCATCTCATTCATTTTCCAACACCCTTAAATTTTATTGATACAGATGTTCCAAAGTACACCATTGCTCAATTGGATTGAGGCTATTTGAATTTTAAAATTGGAAATTAAATGGTTGAAAAAGAACACCTTTGCTCCATCTGATTTTTGTGATTTTTTTTTTTTTGCTGATTTTTAGGCAGATATTTTATACTCTTTTATAGACAAATTTTTTTTCAACAAATTGTATTTTAGCCATATTAATAATTGCATACTACTCTAAATAAATTGTAGTTTTTCCCTTACATATAAAAAAATACAGATGTTTTTCAAATATCTATGTATATTATAATTATTTGTCTTATTTCTTTAATCTTTTAAATATAAAACAAAGTGGTATTACAGTAAATTCTTCCAACAAATCTGTGAGTTCAAAACAAAAAAAAAAGTCAAAAACCAAACACAAACACAAACAAGTTGCATTGTCGGATCTGGCTTTGCTTGCTTTCAGGGAGAACTTTAGCACGAGCCATAGATGAATTTGGAGATTCTTATGTGTCAAGATGCACAGCCGAAACTACTGTTTTGTGAGAATGCTTTCTTTTGTTGTAGGACTGATTGTGTGATGGAGTTGTTTTCCTATTTGGACAGCTATTCCATATTGCCAGATTTAACCCCTTTATCTACGTGATCCTTCTGTGAGAAACTCAACGGTTTTGGATCAACAACATCTACCTTTATTAACATTCTCTCACCATTTTCTTCTTCGTACCATTTGATTGCTTCTTTCTTCAGCTGTTTTATTATCTGCACATAGGGATGTAAACGGGACGAGATGGGGGAATGCATTTTCCATCCCCATTCCTGACTAGTCGGGCATTCCCCCTCTCCAACCCCGTAAGTTAGACGGGGACATTTTTTTCCCCATCCCCTTCCCATAGGGAATCACTGCCCCTGTTTAAAAACACTCTTTCCGTATTCCACATCTCATCCCTGTGTGTAATTACCATTTATTTTTATTTTTTAAAAATCAGTATATATTTCTTTTCTATTCATCTTTCTACTTCTAGTTTTTGTTCCAAAGAATAGCATAGCTACTATGCCTTTAGTTAGTTTAAGTTAGAAAAAATATTCATTAGTTTTTGACTAATATATTATTTATCACATTTAATTTTTTATTTGAAATTAAATCTATTTAATTTAAATTAAATTTCATAAATTATAATATTTAAAATATAATTTTAATTGTAATAGGGAATAATTGGGGATCTGTCGGGGATTCCCCATGGGAGATTAAAGGGCCACGGAGCAAAAATATAATTCCCCATCCCCGCCCTATCCCGGTTATGGGGGATAAAATTATCCACATCCTCGTCCATATTATCGGTGATTCCCTATCCCCGCTGGGACAGGTCACCGACGGGGACGGACAATCCAGACCCACTTGCATTCCTATCTGCACGACAACCAAATATTTTCATATACTTTATTATAAATGATAAAACTTCAGCTTCTATTGATGGTATCTGAGCAACTCATGTCTTGGATTCTTCGCGTTAATATATTTTGTGAATTTGTCTTAAATAGATTGCATATTTAAGTAATATAGAAATTATTTCATTTGCTCTTGAACTATGTTGTAGGGAAACGAAAATTTAAGTTAAAGCACACCAAGAAATGTTATTTCTAAAACAATATATCTAGAAATCCGTAACGGAATAGAAAATGAAACTGAGACTCGAAAATGTCCAATCATAGATCTTATACTAATATTTGACCCACCTCCACAAGCAAATGTCCATTGGGTTTGAAGTGTGCACAACACAAGCTCATTTGGCCATGTGTTTTAATTCCTCAAATTAATGAGGTTGCTAGAACTCAACCCTCGATCGTTTAGTCCAAGCGGCTCTTCTACCATGTCATGGAACCAATTTAACTAAAAGTTCAAGCTTATAATTAACAACTAATAATTGGAGAACTTGCAACAAGTTTTGTTCCATGAAAACAATGGTGCACACTAATTATTAATTGATTTTATTGTTAGTCCTTTTTCATTTTTAAGCTTAAACTTTCCGTGAATTTCTGTCCATTTTCCTCGTACTTTCTCAATTTCTCCTTTTATATTTAGCTTTCAATTCCGTTTTTCATATCTCCTGGTGGTTTTAGTTTACATTAATTTGTTTCTTGTTTTTGGTGATTGGAACATAATGGATCCATACAGATTCCTCATTTATTAATGTGGAATGTTTAACACACCCCATTCATGTCCAATTTATTTGGTGAGTGATCTTAATCTCAGCGGGAGCCCCAACATTAAATCATGGCTCTGATACCATGTTCATTATGTGACAAATAATGCCAGCACTCATTAGTTTACGAAACCGATTAAATTTACCAGGACTTGAGGAAAATGTGAGATTCACTACGGCCCAAACAGCAGCTGTACGCAATTGACTATCAGTACTCCGCAAAAAATTGATTATGAAAGATTTGGTTTCACTATCCACTTGAGGAAAAAATTGGTGCATGACTGCTTCCTTGAAACTCATTTCCACTAGCCACATTGCCAAGTACATACATTCCCTTTGCAATTTCATCTCTTAAAGCTTTCTCTAATTGCCTTCCAACAGCATCTAATATGATGCCATTTTCAGTAAACACATATTCAACAGAGCTTATCCATCCATCAACAAGATTCCTAACAAGAGCCAGAGCTTGCACTTGAACAGAAGGATCATGGTTAGCTCCATAAAAACCCCTTCTTTGGACTTATTATCAGCCATAAACACCATGTTCTTCAATGTCCGTGTTGCATTTAACCTGACAGTTGAATCCATTGACTTTGATAACTGTAGAAGCAGTTTTAGGCCTCCATACTGTACAAAAGATGACTTTTGTGTTGTAAAATCAACTAATATGTTAGTGCATCTCCAACACACTCTTAAGTTAATTTGAAGAGGAAAAATGAAAAATCAGCTCCAACACTAAGAGCCTCTTTATCATCTCTATTAATAGAGAGACTTCCTCTCCACCTCTTAATGCCTCTTAATTCATTTTTTATTAATAATTTATTATTTAGAGTATCTCTCTTTACAATATGATAAATATAACAACAATTAATATCTTTAATGACAAAATAATAATTAAGGAGTGAATATAAGGAGTATTATTGGAAATGATATGTCTTAGTAACTCTTAAATCACTAAGAGTCTATTATTTATATTATTTAAAGAGTGCATTAATTATCTTTTGGAGATTGTCTTACTAATAGCACGAGGAGCTGCAACTGGACACATAATGAAGGGTCATGTAAAAGCTGAACCAAGAGGGAGCAACAAACATTTCGTTCATAAAATATCCTGCACACAAGTTCTTGATCGACCTAGTGACACTTCTTATGCAAATACAAGCTGCAACCCGTACATCAGCACTATCATGAGTCAGTGCATTAGTTACCAACTTCAATGCCTCCTTTTCCAGTAATCTAGATCTGCAGCTCTCTACTCTGAGCACATATTAGCCAATACCAGCAAGATACCTTGGAAACGCTTAGGATGTAATTGACGATTTTGCATGTGACATCAAAACTTAGTGTCAGGAATTAATATAAGATCTACAATTGCTCCTTATCTATCAGCTAGAGCTTTTAGTTCAATCGGTTCCACGACATGGTATCAGAGCTTTAGGACCAAATGGTTGAGGGTTGGAGTCGTGACAACCTCATTAATTTGTGGAATTAAAAACAAATGGTGGGATAGACCTGTGTTGAATACAAGATCTACGATTGAACCTTAACTATCAGCTCCAGCTTTTAGTTCAATGGGTTCTACGACACTTATCAAGAGCATTTGCCTCAAAAGCTAATTTCTGTATATCCTCCTTTTTCAGTAATTAATCTAGAAAAAACAAAGAGCTTCATCTTCCACTTGACCAGGATCATCAAGAAGCTCAAGCAAGAGATGCACCAACTTGGTTTTCATTCCTATATATTGCAGATAACAGGGCATATCATTCCTGATGACAATCAGACAAATGCAGGCAAGTAATGGAGTCCGGATACACCTATCTTTTGCCAATCCAATCATAGAACTCAATGTTCTTCCACTTTCTGGCCCAATAATCTTTGGAATGACTTCCGGATTGTCCCTGAATACTACAGCCAGAGACTCCAAACTAGCATCCCTCTTTATCAGAGAACCTTCAAGGAGGCAAAGAAGCATCTTGACGACCCCAGCATCACACAGTGCCTTCTGCTCCATAATTGTACCACTAGAGTGTGTGATTATACTTGCACCAAGAACAGTGACATTTTCACTCTCGCTATTCAATAATGAAAGAAGGAAATCCATCTTTTTATCTTGGAGGAATTCATATTTTGGCGTTAGTTTTGACTGATAGACCATTCTAAGCGAACCAGCACCAGCATCCACAACCTTCTCATCCAGATAGGAAAGGAGCATTAATAGATGAGGTATACATGGTTTTCGCCATGACTGACCCAAACAACCATTAAATGAGTAAGAAGTTCAGACTCGACCTCTTACCGTCCTCGGCGTCAAGGATGGTTTTCGCCGGCGATGTTCTGCAATCACTGTTAGAATATCCTTTTTTGTTATTCTCAGTGCCTAGAATATGTGCTGATGCACTCACATCTTGATACGAATTTTCTTCCCGTTTTTTCACCATTGTTTTTCGTGGACAAAATTAACAAAGTTAAAATCATAGTTTTGCTCTTTTACATTCTCAATCAAAATTTCCTACTAATTATGGAAAATGATGAATTTAGCAATAAGAATTTAAAAGATTTTTTGTAATCCATTGACGGTGATTTGGAGCACAACTCTATACACCTTCGTAGTTGTAGATAGGATCAAAGATGAAATCTCTCTATTTAGATGGTCTTCGATTTAACTTAACATGATAAATTTCAGATACAAATATCTTGCAACGAACAAATAATGGACCTAGCAGATGCACGGAAACTATTTGAATTTTGTCATTATGCTTAACAGAATAGTTTTAGAAATTGTGTTGCATCTCAAAATCATGTGGAACAAAACCTTAAGCCAAAGAAAACACAAAAGAGATAATATCTGCAACATGTACTTAATATGGAAAAGTAATGAACTCAATTTGGTACAAAAAGAAAAGAGAAAAATGTTGGTGTTTGAACCAAAACTGTGAATATGAAAAAAGACACATAGCTACGTGCAAACAACAAGTTGCTTGAATGCTTCAAAAGTTGTAAGCTATATCTGGAATCATCTATTATTCAGGTTTTCCCTATTCTTTCTAGGTTTGTTGAGATCTATTCAGATCTGTTAAATTAAATAAAAAAAAAAAAAAGTTTACCTTCCCTGTCTCACTACACCAACAAACAAGAAGAAAAAAAAGAATCAAACCCACAGAAAAAGAGGAGACACAACGAAAATAATAGATAGACCTTATCAATTAGGTTTAACAGCTTCAAGGGATTTGCATTTCTTCTAGTCTACTTTAGTCTCAATATGATACCTACACAGAGATTAGAGAGAATTTTTAGTGTTTCTAGATTTTTGATGTTGTAGGAATAAAAGAAACAATGTTAGTGGAGAGCTGCTGCCATATATGAGATTTGGAGGTTAGGGTTTTTGTAATCAAATTTTATGTGTTAGGGTTTTTGTACATAAATAAGATTCTATTTCATTTAATAGATTGTTACATCAACAACTAGGTTTAATTGAAATGTTTTCAACATTTACCTGAACTAGCGTTACCAGCAACTGTTTCTCTCAATTGCTTCTTCCAACGCCTGTACAAACAAGAAAGTCTTCAGAACAAGTCAAAACTCAACCGTTACAAGTGAAGCATAGGATTTAAGAACAGTTGAGCTTTTTTTCTTTCTAAGCCATTGGAATACTTCAACAAAAGAAAACGTTTGTACTGCATAAACTTACCTGAAATTTCAAGAGCAAATATCTCTTCCTTAACACCTCCAGCTTTTGAAGATATCTCAACTATTAATTAATTAGTTAATTAGACAATTAGTGAAGGGATTGGTTATTCTTCCTCCTCCTACTGGTCTCCTTTGTTACAATGATCTCGGCCAAAGTGACGCAGATCACCACCCATACCTCTTGGATTCGGGCAAAGGAGGAAGGGAGGCCGACCGCATCCTCTTGGGTGGCGACTAGAAGATTAATTAGGCTCTCATGTTTTCTTTTTAGTTTAGGGTACTGTGTGGAAGAGATGGAACATGGGAAGAGAAGTCACTAATGTGTGGAATAGATGGAAGAGGAGAAGAGACCTGACTAATTTGTGTTAGAGTTAGGTTTTAGTATATGATGAATATATATAGTAGTAGTTAATGATAGGGTTAATGTGCACCACAAGATCAATACAAATCAATGGTCTAAATTCATCATTGAAATTAAATAAGAAGAGATTTGGTATTGGTTGTGTATTTGAGTATTTTTATTTAATTTTTTGTTAAGAAATTATTTTTAAATATTTATTTTTAAAATTCAAATTATTATTTCTCTTTTGTATAATTAGAGTCTTTCAAAAGTCCGGATGAGATTTGGCATAATTGTTTACAGTGACAATCATCACGAAGACATCATTTGAATGCGTGGTTTACTAACAACGGTTGCCAGTGACCTTTGTCGTCAATCGTTTACTAATGGCCATCAATTTAAACTAGCTAAATATATAATAATTATTTCAATATTCTAATTAATATTTATTTAGTATTTATTAATAATTTATTTTTTAGTTTTTATTAATAATTATTTTTAAAATTTAACTCAATATACAAGTTTTAAAATTTTAGTGATTTTAATTTTATAAATAATATTTGATGAAGCAACTTGTGCCATCAATCTCGATCCTTGACGTGGGACACGCAGTGGGCTCGGACAAGTGCTTCTACCTTTAGAGAAGGACGTGTATGTGGAGGCCCCGAGGACCCGGACCAGCCCTAACCAAAAGGAAAACCTATAAATACGTCCACCATAACCCCACTAAGGTAACTTCAACTCTAAGCACTTGGACTATCTCTCTCTCTCTCTATACACCCTTTACTAACTTAATCGTCGTAGTGTATACAGGCGAATCTTCTCGGTTAAGTGGCTAGGAAAGTGTTAGCGATATTTTACGAATATGCCAATTTTCAAGTAAAATGGTTAAGTTTATGGATTTATGTGCCATAACTTGAAATCTAAACCAAACGATTAGCGAGAGATGCAAAGATTGAAAAAGTCCATCTTGGGTCTCTAGCGCCATTATGAAAACTTTTATAGATAAGTTAATTTTATTTAAGCTAATGCAAGTAAATTAAAGGCAGGTAAGATAAAGGAAATAAAAGTGCGAAATTGATACGAGATTTGGTGAAAATGGGTATTTATTGATATAAATGTAGGTTTGATTACAATTGAAATATTTCTATGCTAAACATATAAATAAATCAATTAAATTGGGGAAAAAAATCAATACATAATGAATTGAAATGCAATAATAGTAAATTGAAATTCAGCGATAAACTTGGAGCCACAATAACTATCTCGGCGAGACGTTGGATATTTAGATTAGTATCTTATTGTCACACGACTTCACTTTACTAGGTTCTCAACCCGCCAAATGGGTGCAGATCATACGAATCTTGGATACTTTGTTAATCACCTTGCACAAGCAAGTATGGCGTAACAAATTATTGCCTTATAGTTAACGATATCATTAAATATAGCATCCCGAAACTATGGCATACTGCAACACATACGTGGGTCTTCAAGTCTAGATGCTTCATCAGAAGTCCCCATGGATTAGTCAAGACGAATCACTAGGTGCGAGCTGGTTTAAGGGGCGATGGGAACTCATGTCCATTAGTCTTCTTTGTATTTCTTTGAGACTACTGGCTGCGAAGTGTCCCGAATTAACTTAGCCAAGCATTGCACACATGTGTGTTTTGGCTGTTGCTTTTAATTGTGCTTTTAATGATGTTATTTGGGCCCATGTCACATGCGTGTCTGTCTTAATGATGATTCTTCTTTCTAATGTCTGCATAGTTAATTGCAATAATAGTTGGACATCTAAGGCCATTTATAAATAGGCTATTTTTATTAAAATTTTGCACTCCACTTAAAATAACAACAAAATAACGTAATTGTAATATTATTTTACTAAATAACTTTATAAATATTTTTTTACAATTTTCTTATTTTTATTGGAAACCAATTTGATTAGAGAAATAAATTTGAAACTAAACTAACCTAATTATAATATTATTTTACTAAATAACTTATTAATATTGCTTATAATTATAATATTATTTTACTAAATAACTATAACCGATTAAAGAAGCAAGGAAAATCTTAAAGCTATAGCAGATGGAGAAGTTGAAATTGAAGCTTAAGCAGATTCCGGAGAGCTTGATTTAATATCATGAGTTCGTTCAGATATGTGTTGATGAGTGTGGAAATGAAGATGAAGGAGTTGAGTTTTGAAAGAATCGAGCCCCCTTGAATCTGCCTAAACTTTTGAGAATCACATATATCCTCCATTCATTGAGAATGGACATTTGATTGTCAAAACACCATGGTCCTCGAGAGAACACGTGTAACGTCTGTAAAATAATTTATATATATAATGATTATATTTATTTATGTAAATCTTTTTAATTAGAATCCTATGATAAATTAATTATGGTGGTAATATAAGTTAGTCAAAATTAATTAAGGTTATAGAAATAAAGAGTAATTTATATTTTCATATTATATTATAATTAAGAGACCATCCCAAAGCGGACAATATCATACTAATGGTGGAGCTGTTGGTGAACTCGTGGGCCCAACAAATGGTATCAGAGCCGATGGTTCGGCTGGGAGAATGTGCATGAGATCTAAGGACATGTGGGAGGCTCTCAGTGTGACCTCGCGATGGGAAATCTGTACTTGGTGCCTTGTGTCGAAAGTCTTCCTGATATTGTGGTGGTCAGGCGGCGTGTTTCGCGGGTTGGCGGCGGTACAAGATGATTAGACAAATTATCGCTGAAGGGGAGGCTTGTGGTCCTTGGGGTGAGGGGAAGATTGTTGGGTATACATCCCAAATCCCACATTGAAAAGATTCAAAGGAGTTGCATAGTTTATAAAGAAGTTCACCAACTACATTAGTATGAAGCCTTTTGGGAAGGAGCCCAAAAACAAATCTGTGCGGGCTTGGCCCAAAGCGGACAATATAATACTAATGGTGAACTCGTGGGCCCAACAATTGTAACTAGTGTTAGAATTATTTTTATTATTATTATTGGTAATTTGTTAAATATAATGGTTTAAAATAATTAATAAAAGAGATTCCGTACAAAATCCTAGGAAAAGAAAATATTTTAATAAAATTAGGGTTATCCATCATTAACCTAAAGTTTTTGTAGCGGCCTGTGTATATTGTGGCAGAGGAGTTTGGAGTATTAGCGGTGTATTTTCAATGGAATAATTCCTCAAAAGAAGAAAAAGAAGGCATAAGGATCAAGTAGATATTTTCTATTAAATATTCGAGAGGTAAGTAGTTAATTAAATATACGATACCTTTCGTTGTATATTTGTGCTATATTGACTATTTGATATAAATTATTTAATTGGGTTGATCTATGTGTTCGACATGTATATATGATACGTTGATGATGATCATGTTGGTAGAAAAATATTTGAGAATGACATTGACGATGATGGCATAAGAATGAGAAATATATATATGGTAAATTTAAATTGGATTTTAGCAAATGTCAGAGATATGAGAATAAGAGCTTAAACTAGGATAATATATTCAATGGTTGCGATTGAAATGAGAAAAATTAATATTGTGATCACGTGAAATATAAACACCGGATATTTGTTACGACATGGTGTTAAGGTATCCGAGTATTTGTTACGACATGGTACATAGAGATAGGAGACGGGATACCGGATATTTGTTATGACACGTATCCCAAGATATGATTTTATTGGCCAAGTAACCATTGAGGGCCCTTAAATAAACAGACTATTAAATTTTAAATTTGATAAACATATTGCTTGATAACCTATAAATTAAATACACAAAATTATTGTATGCACATGTTATTGAACTGTGTATTTAATTATCTTATTGAGTCAGCAACTCACCCATTTTCAGGAATAAAAGGCTAGCGAAGCTCGTATGGATGAGCCAGTATGTAGAGTCGTCATTATTACGTTTATATTATCAATAGTATAGCTTGTCTACACTTTTAGTCAATTTTAAACATTTGTTTTATTTATTTGAACCTATTAGAGTGCAATTATAAAGGTAATGGAACCGCTCTTTTGAGTTTTGTTAATATATTAAATGAAATTTAGTATTGGTCTAGAAATTGACGGTTTTTTAAAAAAGGGTGTTACAACACAGAGCTTTGTCAATGGCATGAAAAAACTCAGAGGAAAACAAGTTAAACGCAAGCTCGTTAATCG
Organism: Euphorbia lathyris; assembly: GCF_963576675.1. Classification (NCBI taxonomy): domain Eukaryota; kingdom Viridiplantae; phylum Streptophyta; class Magnoliopsida; order Malpighiales; family Euphorbiaceae; genus Euphorbia; species Euphorbia lathyris. The sequence continues at coordinate 12,244,331 of NC_088912.1, forward strand.
CTATCCCCCGCCTAAGTCTCCAAACCCTAGCCATTTTGTTCTTCATTACACTAAAATTACTTGCCTTATCAGTTGTGAAACATCCCACCATGCGGAGGCTGTTACCTTATGCAGTATCAGTTGGGATTATGAAACCCAGGTCGATGTCATCGTATTCCCTGTCATCGATATAGAGATTGACTAAACTAGATTCCATTAAGATTGAATAATGAAAAGATAAGACAATGAATATAGCAGGAGCAAAACAACGAGAAAGAAAAAACAGCCGAAGTCAAATATAGGAAGTTAAGTTTATAAAAGGCCGTTGTAAAAAATATTCTTACATAGAAATATAAACACTCTTATCAAGAAGAGACAAACAACATGTATATAACAAATTTAGTTGTTAATATTTAATAAAAGAAATGAAACTATATTAATAACACCTTACAAATCTTTTAAAAAAAACACCTTAAAAATCTTTTAACATAATTAATATTTAGAATGTACAATCTAATTTTTTCATGGGAATTTTATTTTTATTTTTTGAAAAACTTACAATCTAATATTCAAATAATTGTAAATCAAGGGTTTTTCTTATGGTGAGGTTTTTTATTATATAAGAATAAAATAGATTTGGATTTACACCCTTACCAAGTAAATTTCTATTGATATATTATTTTGCAGGGTAAGTTTCAATCTTATATAAAAAAAATTTAGTTTGCTTGTCCTTTTTTTTCATGTATATCTGAGGAAGGTGGTATCTATTAAGGGTATCTTTGTCTTTTGCTCACCTAAAGCTGATGGTCAGTTGTCCCTGTGTATCAGAATCAGGGATGCCAACACTTAACTATCCATAGGTAGCGTTGATCTCAAACTCTTACCTGTTTATTTTTTAATTATCTGTATTCGTCACATTTTTCTAATGGGTAACTTTTTTGCATCTCATACCCGTCACATTTAATTCGGGATACCCTTAAGAATCAATAAATAAAACAAAAAAAATATTACAAATTAAACAAAGTATAACTTTAATAATCATCCATCTAAAAGTTGAACAAATTGAACCTTAAGCAATAACAAAAAGTTCGGGTTTGAATCTCACATCTTACATCTAAAAGCAATAATATTTTTTAATATATAAAAGATTTATAACGGATACCCTGTGGGTATTCTCATATCTATCTCATACTCGTTTCATACAATTTTATATAGTGTACGAATATTCCCATTATCGGGTAGTTTCGGGTACCCACAAATACAGTACCAGTTGTCATCCCTAATCTACGAACCCTATGAATATAACTACGCATGAAGTACACCGCCCAATCAGATACTACTATGTGATGGTAAATTTCCATTTCATGGTTTGATTCATACTAGGGATGGTAACGGGTAGAGTACGTTCGAATAGTGTAAATCTCAAACCCTTATCTGTTTATTTTTTAATTATACATACCCGTCCTTTTATATAGGGTATCATTATCTGTTAAAAATCAATAAATAAAACAAAAAATATTACAAATTTAACAAAATATAAATTAAATAAATCATCCATCTAAAAATTAAAAAAATTGAACCTTAATCAATAAAAATAAAGTAATTTAGTGGTATCGTTAAAGAACAAAAGGGCGATGTTGAAATTTAACGTCATAACCTGTCTGATTCTTCTCACCTGACCCTAAAAAAATAAAAACATTTATCTTGAAATTGAAAATGAAAGATTCTCTGCTGTATTTCATATTTCTAGCTTATAAAAGACCGTCTCAGTCTCCGTCTTTCTCCATCAGCTCATCCAAAAAACGTTTCAAGCTCTCAAACTCAGCCCTCTGCTTCTTCTTCTTCATCAATGGCGCTTCGTAAATTGTCACGAAGCGTCTCTCAGGAAGTTACACTGTAGTGTCTCTTGAACATTCTCCAATCTCTTCCCCTGCCTCATTACAACCCACAGTACCACCAAATGCAGGCAAATCAAACATACACAAAGAGTATCTCAACCCGCCGGAATCCTCAGAGAGAGGATTTTTCCATGGTTTCCTTCACCGGAGATCAATTAACCAGCTGCCTAAGTTCCTTTCCATGACTATCCGGGAGAAGCTGACAGAGAAGGAAAGACTCAAAAGCATCACTGGAGATGGAATCTGCTTCGATGGACTAGCTCTTTCGCCTCCAGCAAAGGAATCAGAGGCTACAGATCTAAATTGTTGCAGAATATCAGTTGAAGAAGCCAGGAAAACCTTGAGGCTGTCTCAGATGGAGAAGCTGAAATTGAAGCTTAGGCAGATTCGGGAAACCTCAATTCAATATCATGAGTTCGTTCAGATCTGTGTTGAGGAGTGTGGAAACGAAATCGAAGGTGTTGAGTTTGCTAAGACGTTGGATCAGTGTGGAAATGTGATTGTTCTTGGGAGTATTGTGTTCCTCCGCCCGGAGCAGGTATAACTGGTTATTGTTTTGTTTCGATTTTTAATTTAGATGTTCTTAATTTTAATGGTGATATCAATTGGATTTTGTGATTCAATTAATCATATGAGTGCTGGTTCGGCCGGAGAAAGGCAGAAGAAGAAAATAAGTAGGCTATAGATTCGACTTAGACATTCAATATTGGGCAAGCAGAGCACGGTAGTTGGGATTCTGCACAGATCTCTGTTTTAAAACCACAAACATAATGACATGTTTTTGGAAACTGACACATGCACAAGTGGATTTTTTTGGATAAAGATAAAATTTATTTTTTTAAACTAGATCAAAATAATAGGAACTAGGGTTAATTCTTTCTTTACCTTTAGGGATAAGATATCAAAATAGCCTTAAGGTTTATAGGAAAGGATAAATTTAGGTTTCATGTACAAAACAACACCAATATATGCTCAGCATTTAAAAAAATGTACCAATTTAGATCTTGATAGCAAAACGTGACCCATTATTCATATTATTCTGTTAATAGCTTTCAATTGTATATTGAGAGAGAAGCCAAAACTTAACGGAATAATACAAACGGCGTGTCACATTTCGTTATCGAGCCTAAATTGGTACTCTCTTTTAAACATTAAACCTGTATTAGTGCTATTTTGTACGTCAAGCCTAAATTGATACTTCTGCAAAAACTTTAAATCTATTTTAGTACATTTTCCCTGAGCTAATAGATTACTTAAAATAAGTTGACAGTCAATTTTTATGAGACGAAAAATATATTAAACTTAGAAACTAACATGTTTCAACAGAAAAGAGCCATCAATTATTAGAAACCATGTTAATTTGACCACAAAATGACAACATAAAAAACTAAATTATGCTTGAAATATTTCATTCCAAATGAAATTTCCCTCTTTAAATTTTGGAATGACATGTTGTAGTTAGTCCTTATCTCATGTCTAATAAAAGTCTGCAAGTGGCTTTCATGCAATCCTCTTAGGTGCACTGTCTGCTGCTTCCGTTGCTTTCGTCCCATTTACACTACATAATATACTCTCGTCTTCTCCAGCATCCTCTTCTGCATTTGAGCAAAATATTATTTCCTTCATCTTCAACATTTCCTCACCTACTTTCTTGTGATACTGCAAACAAAAATTATAAAAAAAATATCATGCCAAATACGAGCTATCATAATTTACTAAACAAAATAGAATTTCAAACACCATTTATACTAATTATATACTCTCCACAACAAATTTGCGCTCTTCTAATTATTTCTTACACAACTTCATTAAGTTCTACAAAAAAAACTATTCATAATAGAACTGAAAAAAGGAGAAAGCTGAAAACTTGTTTTTTTCAATTTTAGCATAAGCAATTAGCAACTTCTTATTCCAAAGTCATTAAAATTAATTCAACGACTCTAACTATTAAAATTAAAAAGTGAAAATTTAGGATTCTTTCATACTAATATGATATTGTAAAATGAGATTTATGGAAGTCTCACTGACATTAGATACTATAATTTTTGAAACAGAAAAAAGATAATTTCGAGACTAACCCAGTAATGTGTCAAAGTCCAACTCCAACTCCAAATGATGTCCCCTGTTATATTTACAGAACAGGAATGTAATAAACAATTAATGAATTAAAGATTAGGTACCATTAAATTAGAAGAGCAAATAAGACAAGCAAGACGCTATGGTGGCATGAAATTTTGATTCATTCAGGTTTTTGATTTGTTCAGATCTCCTAAGATTTCTGCAGAGGGTTTTAGGGTACAACTAGAAGAAAATCAAATAAAAAGAGAAAGAAGAGACAAACCTTGTCTGGTTACCCTTAGCATGTCACGAGAATTGGGTTTCTTATCCTCCTCTTTTTTCCCAATCTCCCAGCTAGGCATAGAGAAGAGAGAATTTTCATGGTGGCTGCGGTGAAGTAAGAAAGATTTAGGGTTTCTTATCTATAAAATGAAATTAACAATGACCACTGTATCAAGTTATATAATAAGAAATTAACAATGACCATTTGAGAGACAATAAGTCGTGGTTTCAAATTCCACTTTCTATAATATTTTTAATATGTATTTTTATAGGGTTAAAGCGAAAAAATACCTTTAAGGTTTTGGGTCATGAGCAATTTTACCTCTAACGTTTAAAATAGTGTAATTTTACTCTTAAAATTGGAAGCCAATAACAATTTTACCCCTTAACGTTGATAAATTGGGTCAATTTCGAACACTATTATAAAATACAAATATTTTTGTTTCTTAAAAGATTTCATGTTTTTATAATTTAATAATAGAATTGGAGATTAATATTTATAAATTTGGTGAATTATTTTAATTTTTTTATCGAATTTGCAGTATATTTTTTTTATTCTTTTTCACATCCCAACATATGTTTGTGATTTGTTACTGATAAAATTTCACATGCGTGAACGTAGATGGCAAGATACATGACCGAGAAGACGGTTTGATCAATTATTTCTCAAATTGATCCAATTTATTAATCTTTAAGGTAAAATTGCTACTGACTTCCAATGTTAGGGTCAAAACCAACAATTAAATAGAAAACCTCTCTGGAATGAATGAGTGAATCCACAACTGAAAGAGGACTTTAAAAAGTGAATTACCATTTTTAAGGCATAAAACCAACAATTAAATATAAAACCTCTCTGGAATGAATGAGTGAATCCACAAAATCTTAAACAACTCATTAGGTTTGTAGCAATAAAAAAAATTATGCTTCATTGTTACCTACAATTCTATATCATTGTGATTTGGTATTAGTGCCTAGAAGAACAGCTATCTTTGTCCCTATCAATCTGACATATACAAAAAGATGAACTTGAACTTCCTTGGTAAGAGGCACTCTATAGAATGCCTTTTCTTCGTCCTCCTCAATATTGTTGTCATAATTCTTGCTTTAACTCTACCCTCTTTTTAACTGTTCTATACACTTTTCATAGCTCACAAATTTCATCAGTTTTCTCTGTTCTTTAACACCCATCACCCAAACCATCATAACGTCAGAGCTTTATAACAAGCGAAAGCTGAAAGCGAGGAACTACCTATTCTAAAACTCAACTTACTTGCATTGCGATACCAGCCCCATAGTAGCTCGGGGATTCTTGAAACTTAACCTTAGCAACAAATTTTCCATAATGTATTCTATGAGCTATATATTATAGTAGGTTGCTGATAAGTGGATATGTTCCCCTTGTTTTCTTAGAATCAAATATAGCTCTGTATAAACAACTCTGTCGTGATGCTTTGAATATGTATTACACACTACGACAAGAAGCAACGTGGTTTCACTGATTTTTAGAAGATTGAGTACTATAAATACTCTCTTATGTAAACCCTAATGTGTAATCGAATTTCCACCTCCTTAATAAAAGCTATTCTCCTTCTACTCGTGCATTAGCCAACATAACGGTGGTGAACAACGTAAAATATATGTTTCGTCTTTTTGTTTATTTATCTTTCGCTAAATCCGCACAACAAACTAGTATCAAAGTTTTTTGTTTATTTAAGATTATAATTTATAGAAACTATATTTAGATTACAGTTCATTTCAAGGCTAATTTATGCTAAGCGGAAACACAAATTATAACTTTGATTTGTTAAGAAAGATATAATGAATTATCGATTTACTCAATTTAAAAGCATCGAATTCAATCTTTCTTTTTCACTTTTGATTGATTACCTTAATCAAATGTGGTGTTTATATCCGATTAATCGATCTCTCGTAATGACCAAATATAAATCCGAATTTGCTTAAGTGTCCAACAAGTTAGCATGAAAAATACTAAGATCTTTATAAATACTTTGTATGAAACACCAGTTAGAACTACTTAAAGAATGTCACTAGATCAAACTTTAGAATGAAACAACAGTAAAGATGGAATTGAATTAAAAGATATTCATTAGTTTGAGTTAAAACATCTAAAGTTAACATAGAAGAAGAAGTTTGGATGACATTTGACTAGGAAGAGTTCCAGATTGTCAATCATTTACTCAACTTCGTAGGTTTGTCAGACCGTGGGTCGTCACCAACACTGTTTCTTCTCGCTGAATCTTCGAAATAGCAATCTTCCAATTATCTACGAAGCATAAATTCGACTTGAGTAAACTCTAATGGAAATAATAAAATATGTATCTATAACTATTTGTACAACTTGTAACTTTTGTAACTTTGTATAACAAGTTTGTATCGAACATTTGAACTCTGAATTCTTCCTCTACTTATAATTATCCAAGAGGTGTGCTGAAGAGACGTGCCTATTGGTGAAGAATTGCCTCAATCCGGGTGAAAGGATGCGTCGCTTGAAGAAATAAACATGTTTAATGTGCTAAATGCCTTCACTGTCATTGTAGAGATTTCAAGAATCTCGTACGTGATTTAGGAAAGAGGAAGGAATGGACGGAAGGCGCGAGATTCTGGCCTCCTTTAGCGTGTCGTGATCGAGATTATGGGAATCTCGATCGTGGCAACAACTTCTTCTTCTCTCCCATGTTTGTGTACTGAATTCTCTGACGCGACTTCTGATTTTCGTACGTATTTTTCACTGAAAGCTTGATTTCTCACTCATTTCAGTTCATTTTACACAGCTGTAATTCAATCTACCACTTGAATTCATATTTAAGTTCATTTTACACAGATGTAATTCAATTTTCAAATCCGTGTTTTGTCAATATGTAAATTAATTTAAAATTAAAAAGAATGCTCGTGATTGTTATCAAAATATAACAATTTAATTTTAAATACTTTATTTTATAAAAAAAATATATCACGTACCTTTATTTACAAATTTTTAAACCAACTGTACATTTTTTTTGTACTTTGCCTAAAAAAAATGTAACTTTTACTTCTTCAAACTATGATTTCGTGACATTCTCTCTTAATTTTCTCTATTAGTTAAAAAGGAAGTTAGGATAATAGTGAAAACCACAGAGGAAAAGAGTAAGTTAAACCTGTGGTACTTGCATCCATATGATTTTTCTTTTTAAATTAGCCCTATCCAATCCATATTGCAGCCATATTTCAAAAAGTTTGTAAAAATTATATTTTAAAAAAAGTTACATATTTAGAAAGCTATAAAAATTAATTTTACTCAGAAAATATAATACAATAAACTTGTTATTTTATTAAATCGTATAATAAATTCTTTTTAAAAATATAAATCCCAATTACTTAGAAAAAGTTACCCTTTTCTAGTCTTTTGTGTTTGTGTTTGTGTTTTTCTAATCTCTTGTGTTTTTGTTTTTGTTTCGAATGTGTTCGTGTTGATTTTAAGTATAAAGGTTTATACATCTATTGCTTCTACATTTGGCCTAGATAAAAGGGATTAGAGCAGTTAGAGTTGAAGAGAAAGATGATGTTAATTTCATTCTTTCTATATATTACCATACTGTTGAGGTACTTATGAATGTTACAAAAACAATTATAGTTTGAAGAGAAACAAGTGGTTTGATTTCATTTTTTTGGAGGTTTGTAAATTTTTTTCTGGGCATATTTACAGTATAGGAATTAGTGAACATAGGTGAATTATTTTCCACTAACATGGTTTCCAGAATTTGAGTTCTTTTCAAGTATCATTGATTTATATATAGTTTCTTGTAAATTTGCAAGCATTACTAAGTTTAAGTATATCCCTTTTTTCATTCAAAAGTGTGTGGCAAACAATCTTCCATTCATTGGTATACATTCGTCTTTTGATTGGTTGCACCTGGAGTGTATAATAGAAATTTCCTTAAAATACATGAATTAATGTTAAAATACAAACTAACTATAATTTTCGTCTAAATTGAATCAAACAATACAAGTTTCTATCTGTAGTGAAGAAAATCCACAATAAAACCAGTTTCACTATCACGATTGCAAACACACCTCTCAACATCAAATCAACTACCTCTCTCTTTGACCTTCTATTCCATTTAACTCCGAAATCCACTTTATCTCAATTGAACTCCGAAATGGTTCCACATATTGTAACAAACTATGCATCATCCATATCCATATATTAATCCATATACTTTAGGGAAGAAAGTCACCACTGACATCAATCTGAGATGTAGTACCAAAAACTAATTCACTCATTTTTCCTTCTTCCGCACTTTGACTTGGTTCATCTACTCCCCATTCTGCATTCTTCTTTTTCTCTATTTCAATCATATAGAGATCGGAAGAAAAAGGAACAAGAGTTTGGCTAGGTACTTAAAAGGCACCCGAATATGCAGCTATAGCTTACGATCAAGCCGCTTTTAAAATGCGTGGATCAAAAGCCAAGCTTATAGGATTATTTTCGACGCCCATGTTCTGCAATAAGTGCTAGAATATCTTGCACTCACATCTTGACATGAATTTGTTCTGGTTTCTTCACCATTGTTTGTCCTAAAAAAAATTGGTTCTCATTTATTGAATTTTTAGACTAGGATTTACAAAATTGATTGTTCATACGACCTAGTTGAGACAAATTTGCAACTATTACCTCATTACCTATAAGACTAAAAAATTCCTAATTCACAATCACTGAATTAAATCTTCACAACAGTAACTCTATAAGAGCCCTTCAAATTATATTAGTACACCAACAAACAAGCATAACAGAATCAAAACTTAGCAAGACATGCATTTCTTCTCAATCTACTAGTTAGACACAGGTAAGCAAAATTTTAAGAGTGATGGTACATGGTGGGGGTTTCTTATGAAAATGTGAGATGAAATAAACAAAATGATTTAGGATTTTCATGTCAACAAACAACTTGAAATCATTTGGAATGTAAAAATGTGAAATGGAAATTAGTAGACAAACACGATTAAAAAACAAGTCATCTCTGAAACCATCACTATGGCTTGTCCAATTCCATTCCTAATTTCAAAATTACAGTTTTCTGCTTTAAAGTAAGTAGGTAAAAATCAGGAGAAAACAGATGAGAATTAACTGTTTCATCGTATGCGAATCAAAATTAAAAAAAGAAGAATACAAAAAATGAAGATATATAGGTTCATATCAAGTGTAAAGAGTGGAAGAAGACTCATCGTAGAATTCCCAAATCATGAAAGAAGAGAAAGCAAACTGGTAAATGAAAATGAATTAGAGATACAAAACCCTTACTCTTCAAAATGAGATAAGGCTGCGGCATTCTCCTCTTCATTGCCATTTTACTATGGGAAAATCCTCAATCGAAATGGGTTTTGATCGAGATCCCACTCAAACTTCTCTCTTTCTAATCACAGTGGTAGAAGATGGCTGCGGCGGCTGGAGTTGAAGAAAGCGCACCAAATATAATGTCTAGATCTTTAGGGATTTCAAGCAAGCCCAACTAAACAATCTAGAAGACTATAAAAACCTTGTTGGTTTCGATTCTGCTTACATGAATATCATAATTAAGTAAAAAATTACAACTAAGTCATATCATAAAACTTAATTCTTAATATGTCATTATTTTCTATATATTATAATTTTATACTATAATTTAAAAATTCTAGACTCCAATTCATAAATAATAAACCCTACAAAATATATTCTGAACTTCTAATTTATAAATTCTAATCCTTAAAATATATTAAAGCACTAATTTTATTAGTTTGACATAATCTAAAATTATGACTTGACATAGTTGCAAATAGATTTTAAAAGATGAATTTCTGTGTAATTTTCTCATTAATTTAGGACTTAATAAATTTTTAGCCCTGTACTAGTCTAAGAAAATGTTAACTTTTTCTTTGAAAAAATTATATTTATTTTAAATTAACCAATTAACTCTTTGAAAGTTTTATTAGTCACTCAACTTTCTTAAAATTATTATTAGATTTCAAAACTTTCTTAAAGTGTACATATTTTAATATTTTCAAAATCGGCCATTACTTCTCCACGTGGTTTTTAGTGGCTTAATAGACGACTTTAAACCGATTCAGTAACTAAATTGGACATCATAGAAGTGTAGGGAATAATTGATTTTTTTAGACAAGTACAAGAGTGCGGGTGATGTATTAACCCATTATTTTATGGAAAATTTATAAGGAAGTAAATTGGATACATAAATTAATCACCAAGACAACTTAAATATAAATTTTTGTAGAAAGCAAACTGGTGAGAAGAATGTACAACACTAGTTTTGTATGGGAGACGCACAAGCTTTGATTCATTGCATCTCTAAAGTTGATTTTTTTTTTTGGTTAAGGTGAAAAAATACCTCTAACGTTTTGGGTCCAATTTTACCACAAACGTCTAAAATGGTGCAGTTTTACCCCTAACGTTGGAAGCCAAGAGTAATTTTACCCCAACGTTGATAAATTGGGTCAATTTAAGAAATAATTCATCAAATTGTCTTCTCGATCATGAATCTTGTCATCTACACTTCACACGTGCGTCATTTTATCAATAACAAATCACAAACATATGTTGGGATGTGAAAAAAATAAAAAAATAAAAAAATATATTGTCTTTTGTACGAATTAGATAAAAAAATTCAAAAAAATTAACCGAATTTATAAATATTAATCTCCAATTCTATTATTAAATTACAAAAAACATGAAATCATTTTTTAAAATGAATTGATATGCAATTTGTACAAAATAAAAAATAAAAAAATATGTGCTTTATAATATTGTCTAAAATTGACCCAAATTATCAACGTTAGAGGTAAAATTACTCTTGGCTACGAACGTTAGGGGTAAAATTGCACCATTTTAGACGTTATGGATAAAATTCATCATGATCCAAAATGTTAGGGGTATTTTTACACCTTAACCCTTTTTTTTTCTATTCTCATACTAAAATAAATTATAAACTAAAATTGTGTTATTTTATACATCAGGCCAAATTAATACTTCATAAAAAACTTAAGGCCAGTTTGTTACCTTATACCTAATTAATATGACTTGCTACTATAATTAGTTGTTGTTTAACCATTGTTTGTTAAGAAGTTTCTTTTTTGATTGGGCTTAATGCTTTTCCAGCCCCTTTAAGTTGCCTAAATTGATCATTTTACCCCTCCAACTCATTGAATGTCTTATTTACCCCTTAACTCCATAAAAATGGTATTTCTCACCCTCTTAACTTGTTCAAATTTTTCATTTTACCCCTGCTCAACTCATCGAATGTCATATTTACCCTCTTAACTACATAAAAGTGGTATTTCTCACCCCTTATGATCCAATTTATCCCCTTAACTCCATAAAAATGATATTTCTTACCTCTTTATAATGTAAAATTAATATGACTTATTCAAATTAGTTTGAAAATATATTTTTTTAATATCAAGTTTTTATTTTGTTTCAATTTGATAATTATATTGACCCTTCATGTGTTTATTACAATAATATTGTAAACAATAATTAGATAATCAAAATTTACCTAGCCAAAAAAAGATGAAAAGAGAAAGAATGAATAAAAGATGCAAATCAGAAGAACATTAATATAAACAAGTTAAAGATATTATATTTAGGGATAAGGTACCAAAATAGGTCTATGGTTTTTGAGGAAGTATCAATTTAGGTTCAACGTACAAAATCTCATAAATATAGGTTTAACGTTTAAAAAATGTTATCAATTTAGATCTCGATAACGGATTGTAAGGGGTGAAAATACAATTTTTATGGAGTTAAGGGGGTAAATAGGACATTATATGAGTTGATGGGGGTAAATGAACAAGTTGAGGAGGTAAGAAATAACACTTTTATGGAGTTAAGGAGGTAAATATGATATTCGATAAGTTGAGCGGGTAAAATGATCAATTTGGACAAGTTAAGAGGGCTGGGGAAGCATTAGACCTTTTTTATTGTCAAAAGGTTATCTGTTTTAATATAAGAGAACTTATTTGATGATTTGAATAGATTAAGAATTCAATTGAAAACTGAAGTATAGAAGAGGGGTTGAATTGAATTTTACGCCTAATATTAATTAGTAAATTTTATTTTTTCTTATTAAAAATTATATGTAATTTCTGCAAAATGTATATTGTTTGTGTTGTATAAAAGTTAAAATGTCATTTCTGCAAAATGTATATTATTTGTATTGTATAAAAGTTACGATGTAATTTTTATATTGTTTGGATGTTTCCACCTATTTTTAATTGATTTCCAACTTAATATAATTTTTTAATTTTGTTTTGTCCAATTTTCACGTATATGCAATGGAAATGTCAAGATTCATGCCAACTTATGATCATTAAAGGTAAAATTCCAATTTGTGATCATTACGGGTAAAATTGTTCTTAATTACCAATGTTATAACCAATATGATTAAGTTTTGGATGTATTTAGTTCAACTTGGGTGATGGAGGAGGAATAGACTAGAAAGAATGTCAATATCGGACTATTGTGATGAGATGGATAAAGAATTTTGGACTTAACTAGTACAAAAGCGTGCGTGATATATAATGTCGATGAATTATTTTTGAGATTAATAGTTCAATATATTATAATCATAAATTTTCTTATATTTTAAAGAATAAGATTTAGATTGTTGATTTCTTTAAATAACCATTAAACTTATTATACACATACATTATCATGCATTGTTATTGTATAATTATATAATAGAAATATTTATAGTTTTTTTAATATATAATTTGTAAATCAACTTTCGATTTTTTATTGGATAAACCATAATAATTAAATTTAATACTTTAAAAAGTCAATTAAAAAACACTTTAAGAAGAAAGATATGAAAAAGAATTAATAGTGTTAATTTTACTTCAAATTAGAAAAATGTATGTATAATTATAATTTCTTTTATAATTCTTAGTTTTTTTAATTAAGGTAAATTTTTTTTTATCAACAACAAAAGGCTTGTATTTTTTTTTGAGAAAATGCTTGTAATTTTATTAGATAAGAAAAGAAGTACAACAAGCAAAATGTAAGGAATAAAACCTTACATGATTACAGGAAACAAATACATTGTCCACAAAGGGATGGAAATGACTACAAAAAGCAAGAAGACACCATAAAAGGCATAAAGAACACAAAACAACAATATATTTCTCGTAAATCCAAAAAAAGCATAAACGATAAAATAACAAAGAGCAGATACAATCAGACGGATAAAGAGTTTCGATGAAATATATTAGTACAAACTAAAAAAGCAATAAAAGAATATAGAAATCTAACTTGGTGTGAGGAGGAAGAAGGAAGACCGTTCGTCCTCCTCAAAGTAGATCAACAAAATAGAAAGATTGATAGAAAAATGGAAGAGAAAGGAAGAAGAAGAGAATTTGTAGATTTTTTCTTATTTTCCTACAAAGAAGAAGGAAGTTTTGAGAGAGAGGGCAGTGAACTGCTTCCTTATTACAAGGCAAAACACAAACAGGAAAGTCTTCAATAAGAATTTCCAAATGATTAAGAGAACGAGCCCAAGCCGCTAATTTATGTGCAACCGTATTCGCTTGTCGCCTTTCAAACACAAATTCAATAGATCCAAAATCACATGCCGTCTCAAGCGCTCATAACCTTGAAGTCATGGGTTCAAATCCCGTCTCCGCAACATTTTTTTTACAAAAAAAATCAGAGTTGTCCCCGTTAACTAGTAATTAATTACTCTTTTTCTTTTGGAACGGGAGGAACGAAAGATCACCAACAATAACCCCCAACCAATTTGTCAATTTTTGTGGGAATTATAGCAGTTGTATTGCCGAAGACGAATCAGATGCAACGATGATTGTTCGATATCCACAGTCACGAGCAATTCTTAAAGAAAAGAGAATTGCTAATAGTTCCGCGTGTAAAGCCGACAACGAAAAACCAATTGGACCACCTCCTGACATAGAAACCATCTCGTTGCAGTCTCTAATTACCATGCCAAAAAAAGCCTTCAGATGTTCTAGTCATGAATGACGCATCACAATTTATTTTGTATTGAGTTACCATGGGCGGCACCCAAACATAATCAACTCGGCTATCATGACCCTCTTCCAAATCAGCACGATCAGTTGCTCCATTAACATCTTCCCGCATCTGCTCCAAGCGCTGCTGATAGGCACCTGCAACCAAAAAATAGAATTAATTGAGCTGTGCAACGAAATCGTATTCCCTTTCAAAATTGAGCTGCTCCAACTCTCCATAATAAATAGAATTAATATTGGCAACACATCCATTAGGCAAAGAGATAGCACCGTTATTATAATAACTTTACTCCCCATTATCTCCCACATCATCAATTAAATTCTGTATCTGACACATTTCTAAATTGTAAATATGTTTTTTTTGTAAGAAGTAAATGTGCTATTTCTAAAAACTCTTATGGCAGATTTCCTTCGAATATCACTAACATGACATGGAACATCTTATAGCTAAATATAAACATTAAAATGTAGTTTTTTATTTTTATTTTAAAAAAAATTACAGATAATATAATAAAAAATATTCTTATCTCTTAACTCTTAGTTTAAATTTTAAATTGTATTGATTTCTTAACATGGTATCAAAACATCTTAGGCCGAACAGTTTAACCGTGTGGTTCAAAAGATAATTATAAAACTATTTTTAAGTCTTAACTATCAGCTTAAATTTTTGGGATAAGGTGTTAAATCACAAATTGTACTTCTAACATCTAAAATCGTGTAATTTTACTCCTAACAATTGTAAGTTGGCTAATTAAAAAAAAATCATCAAATTGTATTCTCATGTCACGAATCTGGTCATCCACCCTTCAGATGTGTGAATTTTATCATGCGTTGGTAGTAGGTCACAAACACATTGTCAAAGCAAAATAGAAATCTGCTTGGTTCCGTCTAGCAAATCGCAGAAATGTCTTAAACGCAAGGGAATTAAGCACAATTAACATGTTTTAATTTCCAAATGACACATGCTTTCATCCGGATAGAGGCGACTCTTCACCAACAGATATGTCTCTTCAACACACATATTGAACAATTATAAATAGAGGAGAAATTCATAATTCAGTTTTGGTTGTTCTAGTTCAGAATTTTGTACTATGAAAAGATTATCAGTCACAGATCCAACCTGAACCATTACAGTTACAGTCACAGATCCTCATTCTTTGTACTATGAAAAGATTATCAGAAGTTAAAACATTTCTGATTTAAATCCTTACTGAACTTCCAAAAGCTATACTTTCTGGATAGTTAGCTCAATGATTAAAAAGAACAACAATCATTAGAGTAATAATAATGATCAAAGCTTACCATAGTTTTGGCGAACTGTTGTGAACTCGTAAATGGTCTTTATTAGCGCGCCATATGTCCTTGACTTCAAGGGGCCCATGTGCCTGCCAACGACAAAACAGACAGTATTTTAGGCTGTGGAAAGCGAATATGTCACTAAGAGTGAAGTTGCAGACAGATATGGAAGGCTGCAAGAGATAGCTCCTCAAATAACAAACTGCTCTGAGTTTAATTGTAGGAAACAGTTTAATTGTTGATCAAGGAGCAGATGCAACATTAAGGGGCAGACTGTTCTGAGTTTCAACATAATCTGGTAAATAAAAATTGTGTTAATTAGTAGGGTGCATTATGTTGAAGTTTATCAGCTTACTGATACAGAGGAACTCGTTTGGATTAAGATTCAAAGCTTGGGGGATATGACAATGTTTTTTAGTGTTCATTGTTGTATAGGAATTTCAGCAAAAAGAAGATTGGGATGTAGGAGAAATTGCATTTACTTCAACAAAATTTCAAAAAACCAAATTAAATAGAAATAATTTTGTTAATAATTTCTATGTATAAGCCAATTGACAAATCCAACTGGTAGCAATACTTAACTGCATAAGTTAGTGAGTTATTCACCAGGCAGTTACCGTGTATACACGTGCATTAATCATTCAAAGAAGAACTCTGGATCACATTTTGAACAACGATCGAAGATGCTGAAATGATTGCACGTCATTATTCACTTTCATAGCATTACTAAAACATAATCAATAGACAATCTATCACAAAAACCATGATCAATATGAACTGAACAATCACAATGTGGAACCAGAAATTAAAAATTGAGCATACCTAGCGCAGGTTTGTGAGAATATAGAAATGGAAGTAAACCACAAGCCATGGACACAGCTATTCAGTCCTATATAGTTAGGACTAAAAGCTAGAGGTGATTCTGCGACCGATCTGAAACTCGTGGATCTATGGCATCCCCAAACTTCTCCTTCGCTAACTACTCTTGCCCACTCCATTGTTGATGAAGACTCAAAGTGGATTCCATCTTTGCAGTTCAATCTTGTGTCTCACTACACCATCTCTAAGTTTCTATCTATGGATTGGATTTGATTTCTGAGATGGATTTGAAAGAGATGGCTATCTCACTGGACATTGAAGAATAAGTGAAAGAGGAAAGTGGAAACTGTGCGAGCATTTGCTGTACATATTGCGGTGCCCTTATTTGTTTGGGCTTTTTAGTTCGCGGCCCGTGGAGCACTTTTTCAAAAGGGTCAAATACATGAATATCATAATTAAGTACAAAATTACAACTAAGTCATATTAGCAAACTTAATTCTTAATATATCATAATTCTCTATATATTATAATTTTACACTATCATTTAAAAAATTTAGACTCCAATTCATAAATCATAAACCCTATAAAATATATTCTAGATTTCTAATCTATAAATTCCAATCCTTAAAATATATTAAAAGTACTGATTTTACTAGTTTGATATAATCCAAACTGATGACTTGATATAGTTGTAAATAGTTTTTAAAATATGAATTTGTGTGTAATTTTCCCCAGAAAACCTCTTACACTACAAAAAAGTGGGCTTTTACCAACATTTTTTTAGCAACATTTTGAAAAGGGTAAGTTACACATATGACCAGAATTAGTAGTTTTATTACTCATATATAAAACTTATAAACAAAATTCTAAAATTGTCATATTTTCAAAAATTTAAACTATTTTTATACAAAATGTCACAACACAACCCTTTGAAATAGGGAGTTGGTTATGAATTTAAATTTTTAAATTAAATAATTAATGTTTGATAACTATAATTTTGACAGAATAAAAAATATTTGTTCAGAATCTGTTATTTTAAAATTAATAAATGTTACTATGACAATAGAAGAAAAAACAAGATAGTTTATTGTAAAAAAAATTCTAAATATGAGCTTGTGTGTAATTTCCTCTTTCTTTTTTGCCTTCTGGTCCTCTCTCACGTGATCTTACTCTCCTTTCTTTCAAATTTCTTGTTTGTTTTCTTTCCATGAATCACCATAATTAATAAGATTCCATGTCCATCTCTTTCCATGCCTAAAATTAGCTCACCTCTCTTAATTTTGTCTCTTTTTCTCATATTCACATGGCCTTTGCTTTTTGTTTTTGTCTTTTCGAATTCCTTTTAACTACCTTTCTTCTTTTTTAATTTAATTTTTTTTGCCTTTTATTTTAGTCTTATTTGTTTTTAATATTTTTATCATACATTTAATAACTGCGAAAACTATTTCATTTGTTACAATCATAATTGACCAATATGGGTGCTGTGCTTATTTACATCAAAATATTCATTCACAATAACTTTATGGGTGCTTTATATGGAGAGAGAGAAGATGAAGGGCTGCGTATCCAGATATATAGAAGGTTTATCCAATTTTCGGGACACGAACAACAACACCATTATCGTTGACCCAAACCCAGACACGGTCGCAACATAATCTTGGGTAACATGAGTTCCATCCTTCACCACAATAGCCTCCACTTTGTCATTTTATCGCACTACAGTAGTCGCACCCTCTTCTCCCTTCTTTCCCACTACTTTGGCCTTCCCTGTGTAAGTATTATGTATAGAGTCATTTTAGAACCCAAAATGAATTATATAAAAACATAAGGTTACACTGGGAGTAGCCATAGTTACCTGGACATTTGATTTCTGCCATTTGAATATCTTGAAAATTGTAGGCAGGATAATATTATATGAAGCTGCATATGAAGTGTGTTTATATAGTTTAAGAGCTTGTGAATAGATGCCTATCATGAGTTTTTTTGTGGCAGAAATAATTGAATATTGGATTCCTTTTTTTCACACTAACATTATGAAGAATAAGAATAAGACATATTATATTGTAATTTGTGGATTAAAACAAACAAACATTATTATTATTTAATTTGTGGATTTCCATGAAAAATAAGCCCATTATATTGTAACATTATAAAAAATTAAAATAAATGGATAAGGTGTAAATTATCATAATTAAACTTTTTTGGCAATTTATGGTAAAATTGTACAATTTCATAAGTGAGGACAAATCGGTAGGAGCAAATTTGGACTTTATCCATAAAATAAAATGAAATACATTTAAAAAAAAAGCAGTCAACTTTTTGTTTGTTTAAAGTTTTGTTTCATTTTAATAGGTACTTAAAAAAATTATAAATAAACCACTATACTATTTTAATGAAAATAGGACAAGTTATATTATAATTGTACTCTACCAGTTAAAGGAGGCATGCATATAATTGATTTTGACAAAATAAATGTATCCAAATAACAAATGATTAGGCAGGTGCATAGCTTCAAATGTTATAATACTTTGAGGCCCTTAGAAGGTCTGGAGCACTCAGACTCCGTCTCACCATGAATATGTCTACTTCACATTCATTTTGTACCAGACTCCTAATAATGACAATTTCTATCTTAAATTATTTTCAATTTATCTGCTTTTATTCTTGAGTCTAATCAAACATTGAAATTGTCCAATATCAATAGAAAAAAATGCTCTTCATAACACTAACTATCATACTTATGTTGTCGACCCCCCTTACGGAATCATCATTCTCAATAGCACACCTTTTCAGTCATTCCTCCTTCCTAAAACACTTCCAACAACCCACAGGTGAGGAAGTTATATCCAAGGCTATGACTAGCCTTGCTCCGAAATCAATCCCCAAATCCTTTGCTTCCCTTCTTACAGAAAACATAGACTTCGGCTTTATGGCGCCCTCAGACTTATTGATCATCGCTGAAAATCCCTCAATCAATTTATAAGGAAGGATTGAAGGCATGTGAGCACTCCATCATTGGACGAATCTCGCTTTTGAAAGGGGATACACCATGGAAACATAATGATTTGAAACAAAAACCGAATTCCATCTAGAACATGCAATTGGACTGGAAGGAAAATTCGCTTGGGTGGGGCTTCTACTATATTACCATGCCAACATGGCGGCCTTACACGAAGATTGAGGTCAAGAGGCACTTTCTCTGAAACCAGGTATGATGCGGTTCTCGCCTTGGTCCCAGGGATTCAACATAAAGACACACAGATCCACAACACATGTTTGGGTCAGATTCTACTGCTTACCAAGCATAACCCGGGTTGTAGGCATACCATTACGGTTCGATAGAAACACAATTAAAAAGGCGAGTTCGGGCATTCCGCGCGGGTTCTGATTGACATACACTTGGCTAAGGAAATTCAATACAAAATCCTAGTGGATACCGAATCCAAGCTTCAATGGGTTCAACTAGAGTACGCACATCTATTGGACATTTGCTCCTTCCACCAGGGGATTGGCCATTTGGCTAGCCAATGTCGCAGAAATCTGAGGAAACGTGAGGCTAAGAGGAAAGACAAGGATAAATATGTGTATAGGCCCATAGAATCACCGCCTACGTCTGTTGAAACAGGGGTGAGGGATCATAATATGAAAATAAGTCTTCAAACTCATGACACAACTAGGAGATGGGCTGACTGCAACATCTCTAAGAGTAGCATACCAAGTGAAGACTGGTCCCGTCAAAGAATTTGAGATGAGTGAATTTTGTGTCGACCTTTTTTCCCACATTTCCGTTCTGTCAAACATTCCGTCAGAAATCCTATTCTGTGACGGAAATTGTCCGATTTCCGAGGGTTTTTCCATCAGAAATTATCATTTTTCTATTAGTGAATTTTGGAGCACCGTCAGCAATGTAGACGGAAACTGTGATGGAAATATAGATCACAATGTGCTGACGTTTTAAATGATGTTTTTCCATCAAGATTTTATTCCGTCATAACATGCAAATCTCAACGGAAATTTCGTCAAAAGCACCAAGTATAATTAGATTCACTTTCCGTCAGAAAAATCCATTTCTGACGAATTCCGTCAGAATCTGAGGTTCAACACCATATCCCCCCATATTGTTAAACAAATGAAGTCCTTCTTCAACTAAGCCTGAATGACAACAAGCTGAAAACAAGCTAGTGAAAGTCACTGCATTTGGCTTAACACCAGATGTCATTATACCATCTAAAAGATCTAAACTTTCTTTTCCTTTCCAATGAATTGCTAATCCAGTGGCCATTGATATCCATGTCAATAGATTCTTTACCTTCATTTGTATAAAAATGTCATAAGCATTGTCTAAACACCCACACTTTGAGTACATATCAACTAAGCCAGTGCCAATAAACACATTATTTTCAGGGTTAGAAGTAGTCTTCTCTATGTACCCGTGAATGCAAAGCCCGGTTTCAAGCATACCCAATTGGGAAATTGCAGAGAGAATAGAAACCATTGTAGTATCATTCGGTTTCTCTCCACAAACATCAATCAACATTTCTCTAAACAACATCAGACCATCAAAGGCACATTGCTTGGCTTTTTCCCTTTGTGAGGTGTACCCTGTTATCATCGCATTCCAAGTAACAACATTTCTGGAGAAGCGACAACCCTTGTTTTGCAGGTTTTATCAGTTGAGGCTCTCCTCCAGTTGAATTTCTCTTCAGCAGATCGATGAAATTTCTGTATGCTTATGAAATGCTAATTCTGTATTTGCTATATTCAAGAATCAATCAGTGTGAAAATGAAAATGACAGAGCTCAAGCAAGCTGCGAAAAGTGCTTATGAGAGATACTTACTATATTCTAGAGAAAGTCGAAGTGACAAAGATAGATCAGATAAAAAGACCGATTGATGAGGACTTGCTGTTCGAAAGTCTTGAATCTGGTGCAGAAATAGCACAAGAAAGAGAAAGCAGTCGACGCCCATATAGCTCTTCCAGGCTCACTTACCACCACAAAGAACTTGAAACTTTGAATAGATATGCGCAATCATCTTCTTCCTTCAGGTCTAAGATGGATGTGCAGAGAGAGAAGAAAGAGAAACCCCTAGAATAGAAGTGGATAAGAGAGACATAAGAAGAGAAACGGAAGTCCTACATTAACAATTGAGAGAAGAAAAGGAGAAATGGGAGGTGACCGGTGCAAGGAGTAGCCAGTAGAACGTATAAAGTTCTAAAAGAATGGATGTGATTTGTCTTTATATCATTGGTTTAGAAAACAAAGTAATTTTACTTTGTTTTCAAAGGAAGTGAGGATAACGGGCACCTTATATATGAATATAAATGAATAAAGTGTAGAAATTACATAATTAAAAGACTGCATATATATCTTAAATTGATTGATAAATAAAGTATAAATAAATTAGCAATGTAAAATTATAATAATTAAACCAATATAAAATCATATATTAAATATGAATTCATCGTTCGCAAATTTAATAAACAATCTAAATTCAAATATTCTAAATCACTAAAATTATCAAGAAATTCAAAGGCACTAAAAATAAAGATAAATATTTCATTTTGATATAATGATAATCTTCATTTTTTTAACGGGTATTAGCGAGGTAATGACATACCATCGCATAATTTTTTTGGATAAAATATAAAAAATACGGATGACGTGCAAAAAATACCCCTAAAGTTTAGGGCAATTAGCAATTTTACTGCTATAATTGGCAACCAAGATTTTACCCTCAACATTGATAAGTTGGGTTAATTTCAAACATTATTATAAAATACAGATATTTTATCTTTATTCTGCTCCAATTGCATATCAATTCGTTATAAAAGAAAATTCATATGTTTTTGTTTATTCAAAAATAGAACTGAAGATTGATATTTTTAAATTCGGTAAAATATTTGAATTATTTTTGCCCAACTCGTACAAACCACAATATTGTTTTTTAACATCTAATCATATGTTTGTGATATGTTTACTAATAAGTGATAAAATGATGCACATGAGAGGTGTATATGTCAAAATTACACTAAAAATACAACTAGGAATAAAATTGCACCATTTTTACACATTTTCGACATTAACTTGAAACGAAGGATCATCCAAATTCAAAATGAACATTTACTGAACTAATATAATTTTTCTTTTAAAAAATGTAAAATATATTAATAGAAAAATAAGGACACAGAAATTCTGACGGAATTCCATTTGTATATCCGTCGGAATATGCAAACGCTATAAAATCCGTCAGAATGTCCATCAGAAGCTGACGGAATAAATTTCCATCTGAGATTTCTATCACAAATAAGATGGGAATCTTCCCGCCATAAATATCTGACGGATATATTTGGTCCATCTGAATTTTCCGTTAGTAGTACTGATGGAATCGATTTTTGACGGAAATACGACAGAAATTTCTGACAGAAATATTTCCGTCAAACAATTCCGTCAGTAAATCAATATTTTCTAGTAGTGTAAGATTTATACTAGCCCCAAGGTCACACAATGAATTTTCAATATTCAATTTACCAATGGATCTTTTAGCTTTTTAGGAAGTTGCGCTTGTTCTGCAGTATTAAGGAACAATCTCGATTCAGTTGGATCATGGAGATGTTCTCCAATTTCTTTTTGTTCGACAGAATATCTTTTAGGAACTTGGCGTAAGTCGGCATATGGGCAAGAGCTTCCACTAATGGAATGTTGATATGCAACTTTCTCAATGTATCTAGGACTTTGGAATTTTGCTCTTCCAATTTTTGATTCACGAGCCTGGCTGGATAAGGGACATGCGGTACGTAGGGAGGAGGTGGATTGTACTTCTTCTCGGGTTCCTCCTGAACCTGATCCGACTCTTATTCTTTAGCAACTTACCTGATGTTTTCTGGAACAGTTTGTTCTTTGACATTTTCGGTTCTTTTTTAGGTACCTGCAATATCAGCCACTTTGTTAGTTATCATAGGGTTAGATGTTTCCTTACCAGACTTTAGTGTGATAGCCATGACATCTCCCTTAGGGTTAGGCTCGATATTGCTTGGAATGATCCCCTTTCACTTGGATGAGGATGATGACGCTAATTGATGCACTTGATTCCCTAGATTCTTGATGGAGGCCTGAGTTTGCTTCATGAATTGCATCATCATGGTTTTCAAATCTGGCTCAACCTCCTCTTTACCTTGAATAGGCTGTTTGTATTGTTGCTGAGGTTGATGTTTGTATTAACCTCCTTACTGTTGCTGGTATCTCGATTGCTCTTGTTGGCTTTGTTGTTGAGTCCACCCAAAGTTGGGATGATTCTTGGTTGCAGGGTTGTATGTATTCGAGTAAGGATTGGGTGGATTTTTCTGATTGTAACTAGCATAATCACATTGTTTTTTGTTGGCTTTTCCTGGTTTTACTACTGGACAGTTGATATTGAAGTGGTGACCACCACAAAAGTCCAATTCATCAGAAAATGGTGGTTCACTGTGAATGGAAGACACGTTCATCTTGCTGATCTGCTTAGCAAGTTGTTCCACTTGTGTTGTCAGTTTTGAGAAGGTATCAGAATTTGGAGTCCTTTTTCCATCACTCCTAAGTGAGTGACAGTTGTAACTTGTGCTAACCACTCTTTCAATGAGATCATACAGGGCTTGTGGTTGAAGATCTTCGGGGTTACCATTTGCAATGGACTCAATCTGAATGTTATAACTATTGGTGACTCCGTTGTAAATTTTTTGAACCTGCATCCACATGGGAATGCCATATTTTGGTACCCTTCTCAACAGCTCCTTGTAACGTTCCCAAGCCTCGACTAATGACTCATCTTCTTCTTGCATGAAACGAGATACCTCGTTTCTCAACTTGATAGCTTACCTTGGTGGAAAATACTTCATCAGGAACGCACTAGCCATTTCCTGCCATGTAGTTATTGATCCCGGTTGAAGGTTCTTCAACAAAAGTCTTGCTTTGTCCTTCACAGAAAAATGAAAAAGCTTTAACCGGATCACATCATCTGCCACCCCCTATTCATCCTGAACGTGTTGCACATTGTAACAAAATCATGAACATGAGCATTTGGGTCTTCACTGAACTGAACATCAGCTTGTAGCATTTGTATCATAGATGCCTTGATCTTGAACAGATTGTTCCCCTCATTAGGCATCACAATACATGATGAGTTCCTTTCAGTAGTAGGTCTAGAGTAGTCTCTTATCCTCATGAATGGTGGATTGTTGTTTTCACCTTCTCCTTCAGGCATAAGTGGAGGATCTGCTCCACGACCAGCCATTCTTCTTTGTCTTTGTCGCTCTCTTTGTCTTACTCGTTGAGCTGCTACATGATTCCTTCTGCACGTCCTTTCTATCTCAAGATCGAGTGGAATGGGTGGAGGTCCAGCTCTACGTATAGACTACAAGAAAAACCTGTCTTTGGCTACACCATTGAGCAAACAGATCAAAAACACCTTGTCTTATAGAAATTTTTAGATAAAATTTTTGCTTTCAAAATGGAAATAACAAAAGGAAAAAGGAAAAGGAAAGCTAACTGGCGTATAGGTAGAAGACTGCAGTAAAGACACCTTGACCTTAGCCCCCTTCACAAGGAGACCAAAGCTTCTATAAGGGACAGAGACAGCTTCCGCCTTCTCCCCTATGGAGACGCCATCCGCCTTCGACTTCTTGGCGGCTAGGATAGTCTCCATCTCAGCGGAAGGATGCTTTCCCTCCTACTTGCTCATGGTTATCTTGGGCTTCCAGAGCCTTTTACCTCTTCCTATGGTCTGCAATCACATTGGCTGTGTTAGTCTTCCCCTGCCAAAGGGATAAAAGGAAAATATATCAGATATAATGAAGTAGACAAAAATATCTTCGCAGAGGTCTTGATAGGAGTTATGGTGGATCTCTCTGTTGCGGATCTATAGCAAAGGCATGTCTGCCTTTATACACTCAAGAGCTTGGTCATACACCCAAACGTTTGGCTTAACCGACCATAATAGCTTAAAGGCGCCTTTTTCCACTGAGTTAAGAATGAAGCCCCTACTTGCCCGCTCCTTAGGTTTATAATTCCACGATGTCGGGAATCCTAAAGATACACCATCCGACAACTTAACGAAGGAGACAGATTCATATTAACCATTGTTGATGATTTTTCAAGAGCTTTATGGGTTGTACTTTTTAAAACCAAAGACCTGGTGCCACATTTGATTGAGAACTTCATCAAATTAATGCATACTCAA
This sequence comes from Euphorbia lathyris, assembly GCF_963576675.1. Taxonomy (NCBI): domain Eukaryota; kingdom Viridiplantae; phylum Streptophyta; class Magnoliopsida; order Malpighiales; family Euphorbiaceae; genus Euphorbia; species Euphorbia lathyris. Next base: position 12,269,905 of record NC_088912.1, read on the forward strand.
TTTGAAGCCAAAATCAAGACTCGCAGGTCTGATAATGGGACAAATTTTACTAGTCAACAAACCCAATCTGTGCTTAAAAAGGCAGGGATCACTTATCAAAAGAGTTGTATAAACACTCCACAGCAGAATGGTACAGTTGAGAGAATGCATAGAAGCTTGACTAATGTGGCTAGAGCTTTATTGAAGCAAGGAAGTCTTTCCACTAAGTTATGGGGAGAAGCTTTGTTGCATGCTGCAACTTTAATGAATGTGTATCCAACAAGAGTTTTGAACTGGAAGACTCCATATGAGGTATTGTATGAGAAAGCACCTGATTATGGACACTTCAAAGTTTTTAGCTGTATTGCTTATGTTGTCAATACAGATAACAAGAAAGGGAAATTTGAAGATAGAGCTTCTAAATGTATCTATTTAGGAGGTTCAGCTCGACAAAAAGGATGGAAGCTGTACAATCTTATAACACATTCCCTTTGTATATCTAGAGATGTGCACTTCATCGAAACAGATTTTGTTTTTACTAATAAATCTCCTTCTTTAGTAGCAGGTCCACAACAGGATAGCACAATTATTCCTCATTGTGTAGAAGATGATATGTTTAATGACTTGCAGTTTTCATCAGAGGACGTGTTTTAAGAAAATATAGAAGATCCTGTGGAAGTAGTTTCTCTAGATCCTGTGGAAGTAGTTTCTTCAGATCAAACTTTAAATAATGATTCAGCAAGCATTGACCAAGAAGAATTACAATCTCTTGAACATCCACAAGAGAATGTATTGAGAAGATCAACTAGAACCATTAAAGCTCCTGCATGGACATCTGATTTTGTCACAAACGCAGTTTTTACAGACATGCATGCTGCATTCTTAAGTAATATCGCAAAGATTCCCGAGCCAAGTTCTTATGCAGCAGCAAGCAAGGATCCAAACTGGCTTCAAGCTATGAAGTTGGAGATAGAAGCATTAGAGAAGAATAGGACATGGAGCACGACTAGTCTACCAAAGGGAAAGAAAGCAATTTCTTCTATGTGGGTGCTAAAAGTTAAGTACAAGCCAGATGGGAGTCTGGACAAATACAAAGCAAGGTTAGTATCTAAAGGCTATAACCAAAAGTGGGGAATTGATTATCATGATAGTTTTTCCCCTGTTGCTAAGGTAGTTACTGTGAGATTGATAATTGCTTTATCTGCTCATTTCCAATGGGAAATATTTCAGATTGATGTGAATAATGCATATTTGCATGGATACATAGAGGAAGAACTTTATATGCAGCCACCAGAGGGTTATAATGCCAAACCAGGAGAAGTCTGTAGATTGTATAAGTCCAATTATGGCCTGAAACAGGCTGGAAGGCAATGGAATAAGCAATTTACTAACACTTTACTTGAGTTGGGTTTTATCAAGTCTATTCATGATTATTGCATGTTCACTAAGAGAGTTAATGGAGAATTCATAGTTTTGGTGGTGTATGTGGATGATATTTTGTTGACAGGAATTTCTGTGATACTTATCTCAGAGGTAAAAGAAGCTTTAGATAAAGCTTTCACAATCAAGGACTTAGGAGTTTCAAAATACTTCTTGGGAGTTGAATTGAACAAATCAGAAACTGGTTTTATATTGTCTCAAAGCAAATATATTAGAGATATGGTGGCTGAGGCTGGTTTAAAAGATGCAGCTGAAGTTGTAAGCCCATTGCCTGCAGGAATTGAGTTAACTGTTGAAAGTCCTCTTATTGATAATTGCGATCAATATAGGAGAATGATTGGAAAATTTCTGTATCTTGGTTTCACAAGACTAGATATAAGTTATGCAACACAACAATTAAGTTAATTCCTTCAGAGTCCAACAAAGATACATTTGAATGCTGCAATTCATGTATTGAAATATTTGAAGGGCACTGTCGATATGGGATTGTTATATGCGAAGCAGTCAAATATGCATTTAAGAGCCTTTTGTCAGAATGATTTCAAAGAACAAGAATTGAAGTTATCAGGCTACAGTGATACTGATTGGGCTAGGCGCAAGGAAACTAAAAGATTAGTTGGAGGGTATTGTGTATTTTTGGGCAATTCATTAATTTCCTGGAAAGCAAAGAAGCAACCAACTGTTAGTAAGTCATCTGTTGAAGCTTAATACATGTCCATGGCAGTTGCTTCGTGTGAGATTAAATGGATTACATATCTCTTGAGGGAATTGAAACTGAAGGTAGAAAAACCAATTCCATTGTTCTGTGATAATGCTGCTGCTATGCACATAGCAGAAAATCCTGTGTTTCATGAAAGGACAAAACACTTAGATATTGATTGTCACATTGTGAGGGAGCATTTACAAAGTGGACTATTATGTACTCCTTTTGTACACTCTGAAGATCAGTTGGCTGATGTGTTTACGAAGCCTTTATCATACAATCAAATGAAGCCTGTTATTTCGAAGATGGGCATTGTTAATCTGCCAGATGCTAATTCTAGCATACATAAGGAGATTAAGAAGTATTCTTCGTGAGGAGGGGGTGTTAAAGTTAAAATTACACGCTGGAAAGTTTGTTAGGGTGTTAGTGTGAAATTACTTTTAAGCCCTTCCTTGTTTGTATATATATTACATGTAAACATCTTCTTCATTCTATGAGAAATCGAATACTTTTTTCTTCTATTATTTCTATTCTAGTTTTCACGACTCCCTAGTGTTTTACTTCATAGTTTTAAAATCAAAAGTTTTCGTCGCTATAAACAACCAAAACCATCTTAATCCAATCGTTTGGACTTCAAAAACCTGTGGATAGTTAATGATTATGCGAAATCCCTATGGGATCGATCTTTATATGTAAGTATATTGTATTACTTGGTACAATAGAGTGCACTTGCTCTAAAAAGCACGTATACGTTTTATACGCATCAAGTTTGACATTCTAGACACTTTTCAATTTTTTATATGCTAACGCGGAGCCAACCTAGGCCTGTTTTAGTTTTTGATCCAGAAATAGAGTGCGCATTTCGGAGGAATCAGTGTGAAGGATGAAACCTCATCATGGACGAGAATGGAGAGAGAACGATCATGGACATGTTAACTCCAAATTGCCTCGTGGTTACCTCTAGCATTGTAGAACCGACCATAGCCACACATAACTTCTAAATCAAACCGACTATGATCCAACTTTTTCAAAATGTCAAGCAATTCGGAGGAGATGCTAGAGAAGACCCCAATGCTCATCTTACAAAATTTATTAAGCATTGTTCTTTATTCCGTACTAATGGCGTTACAAGTGACGTTGTTAAACTGAAATTATTTTCCTTTTCTCTCAGGGAAGATGCTATTGACTGGTTGGAATTTTTGGATGCCGGATCCATCACAACTTGGGACGATACTATATTAAAGGTATGACATCTTAATGCTTATGTGAAAAGAACCTCAAAGCACATGTGGCCTTACGATGACACGTTTTTCATCTAAAGAAAACACACTTTTAATTGAAAAGTTACTTAACCATCAGATGACACTTGTTATATATGACTGTCATGGTTGTCTGAAAACAAAAAAAATGACAAATGAAATTAAGTCGCGCGGCCAACCAAAACATTTGACTAATAGTTTAGCTCATATATAAACCAAAAGCTATACGATAAATTAGGTTTCTCCTTTAGCTCCAAGGTTCAGCTCTCCCATCCCTCTCTTTGGCTATCTCCATGGTAGCTTTCTACATGCAAATCTCTGTTTCTGAGATCGAAACACGAAAATGGTAAGCTATATTTACTCTATTCTTTGATGTATTAGGGTTTCATTGTTCCTTAATCTATCTTTTCCTCATCAAACCTGTAATAATCATCAGATTTACTCTTACGGATGTGGATTTTAGCTTTTGGAATAAGGATGTATTAATTGTCAGACTTTCTCGCTATACTCTTATGCCAAAAATCAATGGATATCACATAATAAGTGAAAGTAGATATTACTAATATAAAGGGTAAATTACATATATGGTCGTTAATATACAGATATTCTAATAATAATTATTAAAATAATTATAAAAAATAATAAAATAATTATAATTATAATAAGTAATGATAAATTACTGAAATGAACTGAACCGTTTGATACTGAAACTAAGTAACAAAGAACAGAGTCTTAGTTGTTACGAAATAAGCAAGTTTAGGGAGTTTGTGAGACACTTATAAAGTTTAAGAAGTTAATCTACTTTTATGGACAAGTTCAGGGAGTTGGTAATACAAAATAATCAAGTTCAATGAACTAGTAAGACACTTGCAAAGTTTAAGGAGCCAATCTAATATTATGGACAAGTTCAGGGAGTTGGTGATGTATTAGGCTATTAAAGTTCTTGAGAACAACAATTACCATGGAACAGCGTTTTTTATTTTCGAAAATCATATTTTTTTGAGATTTCCCTCTCTAAAAATTCGCTCTCTCCTAACCAAACAACGCGAAAATGACCTCCAAATGAAAATTTTCAAGATTTGAAGTTCTTTAGAATATCATTAACTCTTTGAACTTTATTTGAGATCATCAACGATCATTTTGAGGCGTTGAGTGGCCAACAGTGTCAAAAGTATAAAATTCAATGGCCATAATGTTAAAAAGAGCAAAGTTCAGTGGCCATTGGTGTAATTTACACGTAATATATAGGTTGATATAAGTGTGAAAGTATCAACCTACTCCTGGATTAAGTAGTGGGGAGGTTCCCTGCATTTGAATCTTGTGGGCTTCTTTTTTATCATTGAGATTTTTGGAGATGAATTTGATATTTATTTAGACTTGGTCGGAAACAAATGTTCTGTTGTGAGCGGCTTGTAATTGAAAATTGAATGATGTGATTACATAATTAATAAATGTGTGAATAGATGGGGACGAGATGGGGTGATTAAGGAACGTTGGTTTTCAATGAGTAATAAGAGTCGTTATTCGGTGTATTCATTAATATCGGAATAATTGGTACAACAGACTTCACAAGGAGACTATAATACCCTTCAGAGAATGAGTCATGGATACTCATCTACTCATTCTTGATTTAGAATATCTATCATTTAATCGGTTTAATTTAAAATTACTTGTTTGAAGTGGTTCAATTAATTTGTGGAATGTCTTAGTTTCTTGTAAAATTTGAAAATTTTCTCCCTAGGGACTAATTCAGCCGGTCCTCGAGTTCGTCCTTCACTATTTTGTGGTTTTTGTCCCGTTGCCAACCATTACGAACAGTGGGGGGTGCAAACTGTGTAATGAGCATTCTTAAATAAATATATTATTTTAATCCCAAACATATTAGGTCTTCATTCCTCTCACGCAAATGGATTCCAGTTATTCCATTTTTCGTGGCTCGAGCCATGAGCATTATTCTCGGTTCACAAGGTTCCCTCATGTCATTAACTTGTTTTCCTTTATCCTTTATATTAAGGTCCCTACTAACCTTGTCCTTTTCTTCCTCTACGTAATGTGCAAGACGATGGCTATCATCACAACGTACAAAACTCTGACCCTGTAGCCACTAATTCTTCCAAAGTTCTAAGGAGATCTTTGTAACACTTCCTCTTTAACGATTCACAAGTTCATTTTTCCAGGGCGTCTATGGCAACCTCCAAAAGAGGCCATCTAATGAAACATCGTAAAATCATCTTTAGGAGGCTTGTAACCTTTTGCTGGACATCGTGAAGATCGGTACTTACCCACTGAGCTTTCACTGCTCCCACAAATCAAACTACAATTAGGCCCTTTAAATCTCAGAATGAATCTAAAGATCCTTATAATAACACATATACTATTCATGAGCTACATGGTGAGAAAAATCTTACACATCATATCATCTTATTGAGTGTACATGTTCATCATCGTATAGAGATCATTTTGATTTTCTACGTTAGAACATTGAGACAAATGAAGAGTTTTCCAATGAGGTGGAAAAGGTGTATCGATCATGCGCTACAAGAGGGGAGTGTGGGATGGTATCTGGTAAAACACAATTCCATAAAACATAGAATAATACTTCTTAGGACTTTCTCGTCGAAGTATTCTCAGTGTTTTCATTAGGAAGGACGTAATCTATGACTTATTTGTCTTTCTTATGTCAAATGATCTGCTTCTCAGGCAAAACATTATTGTTGGTACTATAATCATAGATTTTAGGTATGTCACGTCCCTTTTCTTCATTGTGTCTAAAGAAGGATGTTTAATCATTTGTTAGATAAGTCCATAACTGTTGATTTTCCTGTTGTAACTACAATTAAATCTCCGCCATATAGACCTGAGTCAATTGCATCTTTTACAACATGTGGCGAGCAACATTGAATTAGGATAAGTCGTAGAGTTCCGAGTTGTATCTCGTTTTTAAGTTGTATTATACTCGAGATTATGTACCTCAAGCTCTTTCTCATTATGGTTTGAGATCATTTTTGCTCCCAACGTGGGATCTAATGCCTTTTTTGGCTCATTTGGTTGAGGAATGGACTTCGTTTCAGTGGTATCTCTAAACAGTTAGTCGTCCCTGTTCTTTATTACTTAATTTTAGTATCAATCAGTTCAGTTCAGTAATTAATTCAGTTCAGTTCAATAATTTATCACTACTTATTATAATCATAATTATTTTTTATAATTATTTTTTTTCATTATTACTATTATCATTATTATTAGAACCGTTATTATTTTTTTCATATTTTTATTTTAATTATTGCTATTTTTAAAGGATTATATTATTATTTCAGTTTCAGTACAATTCAGTTCAGTTCAGTTCAGTTCAGTTTTTTTCACTCATAAAGAACATAGCTTATCTAGAGGTTGTAAAGTAGGATCACGCTCTACACCAAATGTTGGGTGTAGTCCAATCTTCAAGTTGACTTTCACAAATGCTAGTTGATATGCGTTGGGTTGGACCCTTAATTAGGTACACTTTGATACCAAAGTTAAAAAAACCAGTTAGAATAAAAAATGGAATATCACATAATTAAGATAAAGAAAGTAGATAACACTCATTTATAGAATGTCATGAGTGTGAAAGCAATATTGTACACTAGACTAGACGGTGGGGTGACTCCAGGTATTCGTGATGTTGTCGCCTTCTCCTGTATTGTTGGGTTTTTAAAAGATGAATGGGCCTCACAAGATGATTTGTGCTTCTACTTAGATTTGATCCAGAGCATATTGTTTCATATTTTCAGTTCGGTTTGATTGTTAAACATCCAATTTAAACTAGAGATAGGTTGCAAAAATGTCTCAAAAGTTGACCGTCAGGAGCAATTTTACTTCTAACGTATAAACTGGTGCAATTTTACTCCTAACTAATGTTGGCAGCAAAGAATAATTTTACCATTAAAATATACATTAGCAAGTTGAATCAATTTCATATATCGTTATAAAACACATATATTGTTTAAAGAAAACAAATTTCACATTTTTGATGATTTATAATAGAATTGGAGATTAATATTTTTAATTTGACGGAATATTTGGATTGTTTTTATCCAACTCGTACGTTTAACAGTATATAATTTTTAATTTTTTTCCATGTCTATTCATAGGTTTATGATCTATTACTAATGTGAGATAGAATGATGCACATGCTAAGTGTAAATGACAAGATTAATGACAGAGAAGACAATTTGATGAATTATTTTTGAAATAACCCAACTTGCCAATGTTAGGGGTAAATTTTCTCTTAACAACCACTAGAGATAAAATTACACAATTTTAGGTACTATAGGTAAAATTGTTCATCCTTATTCCATTCTGTTTTTTTTTTTTACTTATCCATTTAAACTATAAATTGAGAATTTGATTAACCATTTTAGAATTAAGAAGTTAATTAATTAGAGAACTAGTTAATTTTAACTCATAAAATAAATAATAGATGGTCGAATTGGCTCTTCAAGTTGGCATGAAGGGTCGTTTTAGCCCAAATCAATCGTTGAGTATCAACCCAGGCATGTCCTTTGTTACTTAATTTCAATATCAGTAATTTCAATTCAGTTCAGTAGCATTCGGTTCAGTAACATTTAGTTCAGTTCAATAATTTATCATATTTATTATAATTATAATTATTTACATATAATTTATTATTATTTATTATGATTTATATGTAATTTATTATTATTTATTATGATTTATATGTAATTTATAATTTAACATTATTTATATATAATTCATCATTATTTATTATAATTATAATTAATTATTTATATTATATATATAATTTAACATTTGTTATATATAATTCATCATTATTTATTATACTTATAATTATTTATGTATACAATTTATAATTTATTATATATATAGTTTATCATTATTTATCATTATTAATTTATTATTAATTATATATTTTATATATTATTTATAATTAAATATTCTTTAAATATAATTCATCATTATTTATTATACTTATAATTATTTATATATAAATTTTATTATTTCAGTTCAGTAATTTCAGTTCAGTTCAATTTAATCAAAAAGAACAGGGCCTCGGTCTTTAAAATTGGTGTGAATAGTCAAATTAATACAAGATCAAATCAGCACTTAAAGTATAATATATTTTTGATACCCAAACTTTATCATGTTTATGTTTTGATATCTGAGTTAAAAGGTTGAAACCGCACTAACAAAGGAAATCTCTTAAAATAGGAGTATGATCCACAAACAATTTATTCTAATAGAAACTTCTCGAAACAAAGAGACAAACCTCATTAAACCCCAAAATAGTATTAATGCATCCATATTATGCAACTGCTGATGACTCTTTTGAAATCATGAATACTGTAAACGTTTTTCTTTTATTTCTTATAAATAATTTTTTAGTATCAGATATAACAAAAATAAATTTTGGATATATTTTATTTACAAAGAGAAAATACTCAATTGAATAAGAATTAATTGAATTTACAATTTTAAGTCTATTGATTTTTTTCTAATGAAATAATTCTATTAAGTGATAGAATGCGAGAGAAATAAATAAAAGTCAAAACCGCACTAATAAAAGAAATTTCTAAAAATCTCTCGAAATAGAATTATGAGTCACGAACAATTAATTCTGATAGAAACTCCTCGAAACAGAGACAAAAAAAAAACTTAACTAGTGTGTCGATATTCTACACTAGCGCATAAAGTAATCTGTCCATTGAGTACGACAGGGACAAGATAACAAATGCCTAGAAGTCTAAAATATGAACATATTTTCTATGATATCGACCCAACATTTCTTATTTTATTATATTCTTAATTCTATTTTTTAATGGATAAAAATTTATTCGGTCTCTCAAAAATTTATTTATTTATTTATTTGGCTTGGACTTGATAATTGCGTCAAAGCGTTCTGCGGCTGCGTATTATATAATAGTTTTTAAGTATAAAAATAGATTTTAGATATCCAAATATAAACATGATAAAGTTCGGATATCAAAAATATATTATATTTTTAGAGTTGATTTAAAATTGACCCTACATACCAACTGGAAGGACCAATTTAATCCTTTATTTTAAAATAAGTATAAGAGTATGACTTTCCTTTTCTTTTTCTGTTTGAAAATTGTACCATTTTGTAGATTTTTAAATAAGAACCCATACACTTATTGAATCGTAATAACAAGATTTCGCCATTTTCCTGTGAGAAATAAAATCTCATAAACGTCTTGGTTAAACATTATATCCACTATATAGTGCAGTTAACCAGAGATGAAAATATAGTAGCTACCAGTTTTAAATTTTGAAGAAACTGATGGATTAGCTTCGTGTTTTATATCTAAAAAATTATTATTATTATTATTATTATTTTATTGTTTAAGTGAATCCGACAACTAGTCTACCAGTTTCATATAACACTATTTTAAAAAAAGGATAAGGTATCAAAATAGGTCTAAGGTTTTTGGGAAAGTACCAATTTATGCTCAACGTTCAAAATAGAACTAATATAAGCTTAACGTTTATAACATAATATCAATTTAGGCTTAACGTTCACAATATAACATCAATTTAGGCCTCGCGTACAAAATAGCATCAATATAGGCTTAACGTTTACAAAATAATATAAATTTAAGCTTAGCGTTTACAAAATATATACAATTTAAGCTAAACGTTGTAATTAAATTAATCATATTATATTCTTTTCCTATTAACTTTATATGTTATCTTTTTATTTAGCTTTATATTTTTATTTATTATAATACAATTGATTAGTATTCTTGCCCATTCAGATCTTATATTTTTTTTTTCATCAACGATTCCATGACTACTAAATCTCATTGCTCATGTAATATATGCAAACTAAAAGTGATTGAATATCCACAATATTTCGAACACTAACATGTATCAGTATTATTTTAACTAGTGTTCGAAATATTGTGGATATTCAATTACTTTTAGTTTGCATATATTACATGAGCAAATATAAGGTTTTAATGGGCAAGAATACTAATTAATTGTATTATAATAAATAAGAAAATACAACTAAATAAAAAGATAACATATAAAGTTAATAGAAAAAGAATATAATATGATTAATTTAATTATGACGTTTATCTTAAATTGGATATATTTTGTAAACATTAAGCTTAAATTCGTATTATTTTGTAAATGTTAACCCTATATTGGTGCTATTTTGTACGTGAGGCCTAAATTGATGCTATATTGTAAACGTTAAGCGTAAATTGATATTATGTTGTAAACATTAAGCCTATATCGGTGTTATTTTGAACGTTAAGTCTAAATTGGTACTTCCCCAAAAACCTTAGACCTATATTGATACCTTATCCTTTTAAAAGAATTATGTAAACCGTGGAATGTTTATAAAATTATACTAGCTGCCGGTTTTACCAAACAGAACATAATTTTTAAACAGCACCTTGCTGATTTTATTTGTCATAGAACATAATCTCAGTTTTTGACTGTTTGTTTACTGCGGGAACTAGTGGATCTTCCATGGTGGAAATTGAGGGAAGTGGAGTTGGAAACTGCGACTCAGAAAATGGAAATAAAAGAATCCAATTCGGCCAAGAAGAAGAAGACCGCCTTAGTGCGTTGCCGGATTTTCTTATTCACCGCATCCTCTCCTTTCTGCCAGCAACCGATTTAGTTAAGACTTTAGTTCTATCCAAATGGTGGAAGTATCAATGGACTCATGTTTCTGTTCTCAAATTCTTTCCTAAAGATGGCATGTCTCACGAAATGTTTTCCAATTTCATTGACAAAACCCTAATTCTCCATGATTGCTTCAATATGGACAAATTCTTCATCAAATTGAAACCTTTCACTGAGTATCAATCTCCTAAGTTGGATTCCTGGATTCGTTTTGCTGTGAGAAACGATGTAAAGGAGCTCATTGTCAATTTCAATACCGACATCGTCTACTACTCCTTGCCGCAATTTCTTTTCAACCATTCTTCATTGGTTGCATTGAAGTTATCTACATGTCATTTAATGTCGGTTGGAAAAGTAAATTGGGAGTCTCTCAAAACTTTGTGGTTATGTGATTGTGAAGTGGACAATAAAGCATTTGAGAATGTTTTATGTGGTAGTCCTCTCCTTGAACACTTACAATTATGGAACTGTTATTTGTTTCCAGAGCTTGTTATTGCCTCTAAAAGTTTGAAAACTATTATTTTGGATGGAGTTGGCCGCGAATGTAGTGTTATTGAAATTTCATGTCCTAATGTTAAGAGATTGAGAATATCAGGTCTAGTGTGGTTTAAATCTCTTAAGTTAATGAATTTGCCTTCTTCACTCTATGCTACTTTTGATTTCTACTTCGACGATGTGGAGCTTGAAGACGAAATGAGTCACAATGACTTCATAAATTTGGTACAAACTCTTGGGCAGATTGAGCATGTTGAGAAGCTAGAAATTGGGCGTTGGTTGATTCAGGTAAGTTTCATATTAGGAATTCGGTCTCATTGAAAGGTTTTTAAGTTTAATTTCGTTTAAGAGGTGAATAATAGCATTTGAAATTTGAATGATTATATAATCGTTACTGATTATTCATTGCATTGTTTTTTAAGATTCTATCAACCTTCGAGCATGAAGACTGCATAGATGACTTGCCAGATTCTCACATCCACCTGATCGTGTCTTTTTTTCCATTAACAAAAGACGCATTTGAAAGGGACCTTTACAAGACGTGTCGGTTTAAATGGACTGATGACCCAATCCTCAACTTTGTTTCCAATGGTATGTATATCAAATAATTCATCAGTTTGATTGACAATATACTTATTCTTCATGATTGCTTGAATACAGAGAAATTTGTTATTGACTCCAAAGGTATTCCTTTGATGTACCTGGATCCTAGATTGTCCTTGTGGATTCGCTTTGCTACCCTCAAAGCTGTAAAGGAGCTCATTTTGGATTGTGATTGTACTAACATGCAATTTAGAAGGGAGTACTTATTGCCGCAATTTGTTTTCAACAATTCTTCATTGGTTAAAATGAAGCTATGTGCATGTGATTTTTTGCCGGATGGGAAAGTAAATTGGGAATCTCTTAAGTGTTTGCAGTTAGATCATTCTGAGTTGGGTAATCAAGCCGTTGAGCATGTTTTATCTGGTAGTCCTTTGCTTGAATGCTTAGAATTAAGCTGTTGTAGCTTTGAAGGTGCGGTTGTTGTTGCTTCTGAGCATTTGAAAACATTTATTCTAGAAGAATTTGGTAAGAATTGTCCTATCATAGAAATTTCATGTCCTAATCTTGAGAGCTTGAAAATATGGGGACAAGTGGGTTCTACATGTCTTAAATTGATGAACTTGCCTTCTTCACTGCATGCTACATTGGATTTGTACGTCCTAGAATCAGATGATATTAGTCGTGATAATTGCATGAATTTGGTTGAGGAGACCATGAAGCAGATTCTACATGTTGAGGAGGTAGAAATTGCGTTGACGAGGCGAGGAGCTATAAATTCGGTATTGGTTTTTAAAGGTAATTGTTTTACAAAAAATTTAATACTTCTTTGCATTCTTGAGGATCAAAAATCTGTTACCTATAAACGTAGGGCAACTAACAAATGTAGGGCAACTAAATCTGCATGACTTCTTAATATAATTGTCTAAAGATAATATTTTACAGCTAAATATGAGAAGTAATTCTTATTACAAGTGAGTTTAAGTTTTAGCTCCTTGTAACAGATATTAGAGTTCGAAAAGCTGGGTATACTTGAAGCTACTGGATCAGATGGATTTTGTGCTTCAAGTTCGCAAGAAAATGGTATCCTCTACACCTTACTCATTCTGCAAATTTTAATGATAATTTTGTGCTCCCTTATGTTTTAGCAAGAGTTGATTGCTAGATAGTTATTGACTTGTTACTCTCAATGAATCTTATCAACTCTGCTGTTATTTTGGTTCCATTTTTGAAGATAGTAATTCACTTGCTTCTTTCTTTGATGATTGTGAGTTTGTGTTAGTTAGAAAATTGAGTAACCATTTAATTCTATGAATCTCCTCATTAGGTCACTTTTTTGTTTTTGTCTCAAAAGTTATGCTTGTTTCTTAAACTGTGCAACCTGCAATTCAGAATATTAATTTCAGAACAATTGCTATTTAACATAAAGAAGAAAAAGGCCGTTCCAAAACTTCACGAGTGTCTTAATGGAGAGTTAGTTAGTTCTCCTTGAACTTACTGCTATCGCTATCATAGCAAAAAGGTCTCTTGTGCCACTGTTGTCCATTTTGGACAATAAACTGAAGTGATTTCAAACTCCCATTCCTTTTGTAGTTTTCTTCAGTTTCTTTTGTGAGCGACTTGTCTGATATCTCATTATCATCTTTATGCCTATTGTGATGGCCAAAAGAATCAGACCTTTTAGTTGTTAGCTTTGGTAGTCATTGAATTTGGTTAAAAGTTCACCGATGTATAATATTAGAAGTACATTTATACATATTAGTTTGTTGATTGATTTAAAAATATGTCTATGTTAGTCATTTTATTTAAAACAACAGTTACTCGGCAATTTACAATATTTTGCGATGGTGTTTGAACACAATCTTTGATGAAGAGTTCCTTTTGAACATAGGCTGAAATAAGGTTGAATTCTAGATCATTATCTTCCCTTGTTACTTTGAGCTTTTTCTGAAACTGAGTTGAGGTGAACAGAGAGTAGATGTTGACCTTCATATGTATGTCCATTGTCACGATTATTAGAGTAATTAAGGGGAGTATTTTAGGTGGTTAATTATCTTGTTAATTAGTGTTTCATTGCTTAAATAGTTGTTAATTCTCTGTTCTACCTTATTTTCTCTTCTTCTGCTTCCTTAAACACTATTTCTTCTCTAATCCCTACTGTCAGAAATTCTAATCTTGTGCACCATTTCATAGATAACTTATGTAGTAGAACGACTGATAGGGATAAATATCCTAGTCTTGAATACCAAATATTATCTTTTGGGATAAGGATAACGTTATTTAGCCCTAACGTATGAAATGGTTTAAATTTAACCCTAACATTTCTACCTAAGATCAATTTTAGCCCTTATGTTACCAAATATTTGAAAAGAATGGTTTCACTTTTATTTAAGTGTCCCATCAGATCTTACAAACAAGTTTGTCCGTAAATATCAGTTTCGTACATTTTTTATGGGTTATAACTATATCAGTAACATTGTAAACATTTTAGATGATCTCATTGTGATATTAAGTAGACTTAGTTGTTTAGCAGTAACATTGTGATATTAAGTAGACTTAGTTGTTTAGCATAATAGGTTTTTTTTGTAACATTGTGATATTAAGTAGACTTAGTTGTTTAGCATAATAGGTTTTTTTTTGTAATGGTGTTAGTAAAATCATCTCCAAAAGGCTCCTAGTCCACTTTCTAAAAATGATATAAACAATTACTCTGAGTGACTTTGACATATTATCTCCACTTTATCATTAAAATTAATAAGTATTGTTATATTTACTAATAGTGAGAGGGTAGAGTCTACTCGATAAGAAGTTATTTATAAAAAATGAAATAAGGAGGAAGTAGGAGCTCCTCAATAATAGAGAGGATGTAGAAGCTCCTAGTGATTTGAGGAGTCACTAAGAGATTGTTGGAGATGCTCTAACAAATTTAGGGCTTGTTTGTTTTACATGCTGTTGTTTCTAAAAAGCTACTTTTCCAAAAAGCAGAGAGATTCACTGCTTTTGTAAAAAACTACTTTTCAGCTGTAAAAGGCAAATAGGAGGTGCTTAACCAAACACCTAAAATTCTACTTTTTGAAGTGAAAAGGCAAACATGAGGTGAAAATGGAGTAACCTAACACCCTCTTAATATCTTAAACATAATTGATGTTTGGAAGGTCTGATGTGATAGTTAAATAACGGTTAAAACATCGTTTTCAAATTTTCTATAATGTATAGATAAAATTGATATTGCTTGAAAACGTTAGAGTTAAATTTTGATCATTTTGTATGTTCGAGCCAAAACTGAAATGAAAAATATTAATATGATTACAGGAAATTTCATGATGCTGGGAACGTTTTGAGAATGGTCGAGATAGGTTCAGTTGTTGCTCTATATATATAACTTATAAAGCGAAATTACTAGGCGAGATTTTCGAATTATGGAAATAAATCAAATACAGTGAATCAACAATTACTTCTGTAATTACTGCGCAAGATTTTCGAATTGGTGTTAACTATGGAATAAAACGGGTAAATTTCATAATTGGTGTACAACATTTGCTCCATTTCACACTTTGGTGTACAACCTTCAATTTGTCTCACTAATATATACGAACTTATAGATGACCTACCACTTTGGTGTACAGCAGGTAAAAAAATGACCTGTTTGACCGGTCAACTCGAAGTCAACTTGCCACATAAGCATTTTTCATCATATTCATTAATAAAAGTGGGACCCATATATTATAAAAAAAATTAATTTTATCTATTTTCCTTTTTTACCCTTATACCTCAATCTCTTCATCTTCTTCCTTTATCATACAACTGCAACTTAACCATAGATATATCTATATAAATGCATTGGAGTTAAGTCCAATTAAATAACACTCATCACTATAAATGTTAATTTTGAGCTAATTTCAGAGAAACAAAAAAAATCAAAATTGTGGATTAATTAAATTGAAGTAGAATTGACCTTCTCTGAATTGCTGAAAAAATAAGTTAATGAAGCAATAGCAGACAAAAAAGAGAAAAAAATAGAAAACTTTGATGATCTCATCGGTGTAATAGTCAGGTTCTGATTGTTGTGAAGTAAGAAGATGATCGATCATAGTATTCATATTCTCCAAATTCCCATTTGCTTTCTTCGTTTGCATCCGCTGTTGGATAATCCAAGCCAAGGCGACTGACCCTTTATCCACCCCAGAAAATTTAATTTAATAAGAGAACAGCTTTTAAGGTTGAGTTAGCAAGTCCCCAGGTATGCCCTATGTTCATCAATTAATTCCTGCAAAAATCTATCAGTCTTTTCTCCTACTTGTTTCAACTTCTTCTCGAATCTTCCACCGTCAATCCAATACAAAATCGGTAAGAAATCACATCGATTCGAAACCCCTGTGTAAGACGCTATCTCCTCCATTATCGATCTGAACTGAGTCACCTCTTCCTCGGCACTCATATCTTCTCCATAATATCTTTTTCCTGCAATACTTCTCATCATAACATTGAAAGTCAGATCTCTAAACATCGGTCTCAATCCCACTCTGTTAAAATCTTCCAGAGAGGAATCGCATCGGGTTAGCTTTGTGATTGGCCGCTTGATTTCGTATTTCCGGATGCTAAGAAATATGTTGAGTCGCTGAGTTGAGAAGATCTCGATGGCTGCGATTCGGCGGAGGTGATGAGACTAAGATTATGTCATTTTTTGTGAAACATTCTTTGACGGCGGATGGTGATGATGTTGGAAACAAATGAGGGTTACAGAAAAACTGAATTGAAATTAAGAACGGAAATCAGAAATCGAACTGTGCCGTGGCGGACGCCACTGTCTTGAAAGCGATTTCGGCAGACCGAGGTGCAATCTGTAACTCCGGTGGCTCCCCAAGGTTAACATAGAAACCTTCGAACCTGTGCAGTCAAAGTCGAAGATTGTAGAACAGCAAAAGAGTATTTTTTAATTGCCCAGAAAAGCGATTGAAAGAAAAAGTATGTTTCCAAAGCTGGAAACTGGTTGTATTTATAGCCTTCAGAAATATGAACGTTAGAACGTTCATATACACGTTAGAACGTGGAGCAAGACCAGGAGAAAAATAAGGTTCGGTTTTTGACTAAATAAAAAGTTGAGGAAAAGTTCAAAGAAGTTAAACAGATAAAAAGAAAATAAAATTCGGGCCCAGTCGGGACGGGCGGGCGTCGCGCGAACGAACGAGCGAGCCCGCACGTGTGGTATATTTGCTAAAAACCACTTAACACAATTTAAAGGCTTCTAAAGCCCAACTCTATATATACCCACTCAAAGGGTTATAAGTTTCCCATGTGGGATTGTAAAAGTGCTCTTGAGAGCAAAGTGGTTAAAGACAAATATACCCCACACTTTCAAAGCCATTTTTATTCAACACACCAAAGTTTTCAAAGCCATTTTTCTAACAATCCCCCACAAATGGCTTTATAAAAGCAATTTTAAAATAGTACAAAGAAGACAATTTTTCTAGGCAAATAAAAAGAATAGGATAAGGTTATGAAGAGCTTAAGTATCAATGTCTTTCGATTGAATTGATACGTAGTGAGATGAGGCAACAGGGTGACGTTTTAGAAGTGAATTACTCTTGAACTTCTAAAACTTCATCTGAGACCCCCACAACACGTAAATAACCTTAAAAACTTTTGCTGTTCCGCGATAATACATTACAACGCTTTTGAAGGCCATGCGTTCATTCTTTGGAGATGAAGACGAGGCTTCATTATTTGGATGAAGACGAGGCTTCATTGTTTGGATGAAGACAAGGCTTCATTATTTGGATGAAGACGAGGCTTCATTATTTGGAGATGAAGACGAGGCTTCATTGTTTAGATGAAGACGAGGCTTCATTATTTGGAGATGAAGACGAGGCTTCATTATTTGGATGAAGACGAGGCATTATTATTTGGAGATGAACACGAGGCTTCATTGTTTGGATGAAGACGGGGCTTCATTGTTTGGATGAAGACGATGCTTCATTATTTGGAGATGAAGACGAGGCTTTATTACTTGGATGAAGATGAGGCTTCATTATTTGGATGAAGACGAGGCTTCATTATTTGGAGATGAAGATGAGGCTTCATTACTTGGATGAAGATGAGGCTTCATTATTTGGAGATGAAGATGAGGCTTCATTGTTTGGATGAAGACGAGGCTTCATTATTTGGAGATGAAGACGAGGCTTCATTACTTTGATGAAGACGAGGCTTCATTACTTTGATGAAGACGAGGCTTCATTGTTTGGATGAAGACGAGGCTTCATTGTTTGGATGAAGACAAGGCTTCATTGCTTTGATGAAGATGAGGCTTCATTGTTTGGATAAAGACGAGGCTTCATTATTTGGATGAAGACGAGGCTTCATTGTTGGATGAAGACGAGGCTTCATTAATGGATGAAGACAAGGCTTCATTGTTGGAGATGAAGACGAGGCTTCATTATTTGGATGAACCCTTTTCTTTCCAAAACTATATTTACTAATGCATTATATCTTTTAGCAAGTAACTTTTTAGAATCTGGTTTAGGATTTCTCCGATTGTTTAGGGTAGGTGGCCAGCCGTACCCCAATGTGTGAACCTTTGTGAAGGTTAGAAGCTTTTATTCCTGGTGAGGAAGTTAAGCTGCCCCAGGTGATCGATTGTTTCCTATCTTTGAGGTAAATCAATCCGCCAGCGGGTCTTAATACTCTCCTTTTGAGAAGAATACTTGAGGGTGTAAAGATCTCACGTCTGAGAAATTTTTAACCCGTCCGTAACGGCGATCAATCGTTTCCTATCTTTGAGGTAGATCGATCCGCCGTTGAGATTATTGTTCTTCTATCTTTGAGGAGAAAGTTTAGGGTGTAATTTTCTCATGTTTGAGATAATTTTAACCCGCTTTTGATGGTGACCAATATTTTTCCTGTCTTTGAGGAGAGAGTTGAGCTCATTTGAAAGCTCTTGAGGGTCTGTGTTTCTTATCTTTATGGAAAGGGGATCCGCCCGTGATAGGGATTAATTGTCCTATCTTTGAGGTAATTGATTCGCCTGTGGAACTTTTCATTCGCTAGCCACTGGGCGTATATCACCTCTTGGATTACACCCGCCTGTTCAGCTTTGCTATTTCTTCTTCTATATAATTTGGAAAGATATAGAACAAAACTAGGCAAATGAATATAAGAAATATGGCGAGAGAGAATAAATTATAAAATATAGGATACTATAACAGTTTAATGCACATATAAGAATACGTAAAAATACTGATTTTTAGGCCCGTGGTTCCATCTTTTGTGAGCAACTAGAACCGCATCCTCAATGATGTTTAACTTATGAGTAATCACATCGGGGCTTACTCCTGTGGGGATCTCATTCTCCCATGCAAACACGCTTTCAGACTCAATGAGAAATTTCGTAACATCCTCCATGATCTCAGGTTTTAATCCTTTGGCGATCCGCACCCGCTTTCCATCAGCAATAAGGAGCATTTTCGTGTTGCCCAAAGCTGTAGTGACAAGTGTTGAAACACTTTTTCCATAAGATTTTGATTTGACAAAAACATCCATGATTATGAGGCAATTAAATTTAAATGCTTTGATTTAATTGTACTAATGTGTTTGTTCAATATTGAGTGCAAATATATATATAAAGTAAAGATAGGACAAAAGTCAGCATAAGCAAAGCTGAGTAAAATGGAACTCAGCATGACAGAATGGAAGCTGAGTGGAGTAGAACTCAGAAGCAAAACGAAGCTGACTAAAATTGAAGATTTACTCAGAAGCGTTTACACAAAACAGAGCTGACCAAGAATGAACTCAGCTTAGAAGTTGAACATCCGAAGATAACGAAGAAAGCTGAGTAACAGTCAGGACAGCATGAAGGATCCGTTCACTAAAGGACAAAGTCTGCCAATCTTCTACACCAATAATTGGAACCTCGAAGACACACAAAAGACTAATTCCAAGAAACATGGGTCGTTGGATTATTGGTAAAAGACAACTGGCGCAAAAAGACAAGTCTGGTGCAATAAGACAAAACCTGACGCCTGAAGAAAACAGAGGAAGGGAATGGCGGAACAGACTGAAGCTGACCAGAATTTGTCCCCCAAAAGAGCCGTTTTGGTGTTAACGGTAACAACAATTCAAACGATCCAAATCTGCAGTTTTCCTTCTATAAAAGGACAATGAAGAACCTTGGATAATCACTGAAGCATCAAGAGAAAAATACAAGGAGAGAAAATCTCGAAAGCACTCAAATACAAAAAGATCTTACACCAACTTTTCTATTCTCTGTGTAAATGCTAGATTGATTGTTGTGTAATCATCTAAAGTGTTCTTTAGCATAAAAAGAACAAGTTTGTGATCAATAGGAATATTGAAAGTGTTAAGCTGAGTGCTTGGTTGTAAGCATTCAGTGGTAGAGAAATCTAGGTGCTGGGTTGTAGCACTTAGTAGGAGTTAAGTAGACGAATAGAGGAAGGTACTCTTGCATATTCAACTGCCTTGTAATTGGTTTGTGCTCTACCGTTAAAGAGCTCAGTATTGGATTCAAAAAGCCCGGAGGACTCTGGGGACTGGACGTAGGCAGTGAGGCCGAACCAGGATAAGTGATACTGAGTAATCTCTGAACTCTCTCTTATATTGCATGTGTTGTTTGCTATATTTACTCAGCATATAAATTGCCTAAGCTGACCTTGAGTAAATAAGTGGTGCTGAGTTAGAAGCTGACCTCCAAGAGTGTCAATTCTCAACTCACAAGAAAACAACTTTAGTCAACATCTGACTAAAGCTGTCTTGAAACATATCTCACCAAGCTGACCAAAAGTTGAGTTAATAAACTCTCAAAATAACTTCCAGTCAGCTTAATTAAAACGCGAAAAAGTTATATTAGTTCGTAACCCCCCCTTGGAACTAATTACCAGGGACCAACAAGTGGTATCAGAGCCTAAGCTCTCTACTCAAAGATTTAACAATCTTGAGCTGATCCCTTAAAATGGGTGAGAATAGCACTCGGTTTCTTCCAGGAAACCAAACAACACAGATACTCCCAGAGGGATTATCTATCGCCAGACCTCCCCTATTCTTTGGGTGAAACTATACATTCTGGAAGAATAGGATGAAGAACTTTATACAAGCCACAAACATGAGTGCATGGCTTGCAATTGTTCAAGGTCCACATGTGCCATACAAAACTGTTAACAATGAGAAAATTGTTAAAAGTGAGGGTGAGTGGACAGAGGATGACCTCAGAAAATTACAAAATAATGCTTCGGCTATAAATATGCTTCACTGTGCGTTAGATGTTGCAGAATACAATAAGATTTCAGGTTGTGAGTCAGCACAGGAGATTTGGAAGAAGCTTGAAGTAACCTATGAAGGCACAAACAAAGTTAAGGAGTCTAAAGTCAATCAACATATGAGACTCTACGAGCTGTTTGAGATGAATGAGAATGAAGACATCTCAAAAATGAACGCAAGATTCACAAACATTATAAATGAGCTAAAAAGGCTTGGAAAGAACTTCACTGAAGAAGAACAAGTGAAGAAAATTCTGAGAAGTCTACCCAAGAGCTGGCAAGCAAAGAAAACAGTTGTAGAAGAAGCCCAAGACTTGACTACCTATAAATATGATGAGCTGATCGGATCTCTACTGACCCATGAAATCTCTATGAAAAACTTTGAAGCCAAAGAGAAAGAAAAATCAGAAGATAAGAAACAAAAGTCACTTGTCATGAAAGCTGCCTCAACTGAAGCGGAGTCAACTGATGATGAGGAATTGGCCATGTTCACCAGAAAGATGAAAAAGCTGTTCAGGAGAAATGATAGAAACGGCAAAAGGTCATTTAGAAGAAATGACAAGTATAAAGCTGAGTCAAGTGACAAGTACAAGAAGGATAGCTCGAAGTCTGTCACATGTTTTGAATGTCATCAAATTGGGCACATCAAGTCAAGCTGTCCCAACCTCAAGAAAGAGAAGAAGGGAAGCAAGAAGGCTATGGTGGCCACATGGAGTGACAGTGATGAGTCAACATCATCTGAGGCTGAGCAAAATGAAACAGCCAATATATGTTTTATGGCAGATGATGGAGCTGACCAATCCCAATCTGAGCAAGCTGACCTTTCTGATGAAACTGACTAGGAGGATCACAACAATGAGGTAACATCCTTACTTTTGCTTAGAAACGAAATGGTAAATGCCCTGAGTGACTTATATACACTAACTAAGAAGTGTAACAAAAAGATTAAGGCACTCAGCAGGCGCTGTGATGAGATTGAAGAGGTCAAACTGAGTGACCTCCGATATCTTCTCCAGGACAACTCTGACTTGCATACCAACATGCAAATCTTACATAAGTTTGTCACGGAGGTTTAATCTGATTCAAAGAAACTTAGAAAGGATATCGCAACGTTACAGAGTCAAGGGAAGGGCTCAAATAGAAATAAACCCCATGCTGAGTACGCAAATACTAGTCAGCATAAGCAATTCACTCAATGTGAGTGTTGTGGAAAAAGGGGGCACACAAAGGATGTGTGTTGGCATAACAAGCGGATTGTCCAATGTGACTTCTGCGGAAGAAAATGGCATACCACAAAAGTATGTTGGCACGCCCAACACAATAATGCTGACCATACTCAGTTCAACCCACAAAGGGTACCTTTTTGTGATTTCTGTGGTAAGCCAGGCCACACCATAAAAGTATGCCGTCACAAGTTAAAATATGATTTTGCACCTGTTTATACTAACAAGAAAGGACCCAAAAGGAATTAGGTACCTAAAAATGAATAGTTTAAACTGCAGGTCAGCTTGACATGCGTGGAGAAGTCAAAACTATGGTATATAGACAGCGCATGCTCAAGGCATATGACAGGTGATGAAACTCAGTTCATCACACTAGAGCTTAAACGAGGTGGAAGTGTAAGCTTTGGAGACAACAAGAAGGGTAAGATAGTCGGCCCAGGTATTATCGGAGGTAACCCAACCATTGAGTCTGTCTCCTTAGTTAAAGGTCTCAAATACAATCTACTGAGTGTAGCTCAGCTTTGCAAGAGCAACAGAAAGGTTGTATTTGATGATACTAAATGTCAAATACTCGAGGGAAATACAAATGAATTGATTTTAACTGCCCCTCGTGTAGAAAATGTATACATGTTAAACTTAGAAAAACAGTTTTCTAAACACATATGCTTGGTATCTAAAGAGGACAACTCCTGGGTATGGCATAGAAGACTTGGGCATGTCAGCATGGACCTTCTTGCCAAATTAGCTAGAAAGCAATTAGTTGAGGGATTACCCAAATTAAAGTTTGAAAAAGATCAACTGTGTAAAGCTTGTCAGCAAGGCAAACAAACTAAAAAGTCATTTCATAGCAAAAATATTGTCTCAACCAAAAGACCATTGGAATTACTACACTTGGATCTTTTCGGACCTATCCAGCCACTCAGCTTGGGAGGTAAGAAATTTTCCTTGGTTATTATAGATGATTTCTCTCGGTACACTTGGATCATCTTTGCTGAGTAGCAAGGATGAAACCTTTGAGATGTTTACCACATTGATTAAAAAACTGGAAAATGACAAAGACCTAAGAGTAGCTCACATTAGAAGCGACAATGGTGGAGAATTAAAAAACCAACAGTTTGATGAATTTTGTGAAACCAGTGGTATTGACCACAATTTCTCCGCTCCTAGAACACCTCAACAAAATGGGGTTGTAGAAAGGAAAAATAGAACCATTGTCGAAATAGCTAGGACAATGTTGAGTGAAAATAGGCTTCCAAAGTACTTCTGGGGTGAAGCTGTTCACACGGCATGTTATATACTGAATAGGGCTCTAGTCAGACCTATACTTAAGAAAACTCCATATGAGCTTTGGAAAGGACGAAAGCCCAACATTGGATACTTTCGTGCCTTTGGATGTAAATGCTTTATACTCAATACAAAAGACAACCTTGCAAAATTTGATGCTAAAGCTGACGAAGCGATCTTTTTGGGGTACTCAACAAACAGTAAAGCATATAGAGTATTTAATAAAAGAACTCAAGTTGTAGAAGAGTCTGTCCATGTTGAGTTCGATGAAACTGACCCTACAGGTAAGTCAGCTCAGCTTGAAGAAGATGAACCAAGCTCAGCTTCCGTTGATCAACCAGAAGCCTATGTGTCATCTATACAAGGGCTGACCTCAGGTAAGCAAGAAATTGAAATATCATTTGCTGACCAATCTATTCCTGTAAACACCTCTTCCAAACAACTCAACATTGCCCAAGGAAATAAAGATCCCAAGAGGACATACAGAACAGGCCATTCTTGATGCTGCCAACAACAAGTTGATGACCAGAGATCAGCTTAGAAAATACCTTAGCAATGTTGCCTTCGTCTCAATGCTTGAGCCAAAGAATTTTGCTGATGCTGAGCAAGATGAATATTGGATAAATGCCATGTAAGAAGAACTTGACCAATTCATCAGAAATGAGGTATGGGATCTAGTACCTAGACCTAGGAATCAAAAGCCCATAGGAACCAAGTGGGTCTTTAGAAATAAACTAGATGAGCATGGAAATGTGATTAGAAACAAAGCTCGACTTGTAGCCCAAGGCTATAGTCAGCAAGAAGGTATAGACTATGGAGAAACATTTGCAACTGTTGCTAGGCTAGAAGCTATACGTATATTGTGTGCCTATACTAGTTTCATGAATTTTAAACTATATCAAATGGATGTAAAAAGTGCATTTCTTAATGGCCTTATAAACGAAGAGGTATATGTTAATCAACCTCCTGGGTTTGAAGATTCAAAGTTTCCAAACCACGTTTATAAACTCAAAAAGGCCTTGTACAGTCTAAAGCAAGCTCCAAGAGCCTGGTATGAGAGGTTGACCAATTTCCTGCTGACCAGGAACTATGTCAGGGGAAAAGCTGACACAACCTTGTTTATTAAGAAAAAGGGTAAACATACCCTACTTGCACAAATATATGTAGATGATATAATATTTGGTGCTACTGACGAGTCTTTGTGCAAAGAATTTAGCCAACAGATGCAAACTGAGTTTGAAATGTCGATGATGGGTGAACTCAACTTCTTCCTTGGACTTCAAATCAAGCAAGGTAAGAATGACATCTTTATAAGTCATTCTAAGTACACCAAGGAAATGTTAAAGAAATTCAGCATGATAGATTGCAAACCAATATCAACCCGCATGGGTACTGATACTGTCCTATGCAAGGATGAGAAGAGTAAGTCAGTTGATAGTAAACTCTATCGAGGTATGATAGGCTCTTTACTCTATCTCACAGCTAGTAGACCTGATATTCAGTACTCAGTATGCTATTGTGCTAGATATCAAGCTGACCCCAGCAGATCCCGTCCAAAAACAAGCCTCTGTTACTCAGGATGAGGAACAAGCCAAAACCCCTGAAAATCCAATCCAAGCTGCTCAAGATGGATCAAATCCTGCCTCAACTTCACCCACTCAAGTTGAACAGGTCAACATGACTACCAAAACTCCACCTCCAACTCAGCATGCTGACGACTCAGCACCTGAAGTCAATCAAAGTCCAGGTCCAAATCAAGGTACTCAATCTAGCAAAGAGCCCACTCCTCCTCCACCATCACGCTCAATACCAGCCTCTGAGTCTCATGCTGCTCAATTCACGTACTTGAATGCTACTGAGTCAAGACGTCGTATCATTGCTTCTGCTCAGTCCTTGCTTCAAGAGTTGAACCTTCCTCAAGCTAATGCCAATCAATCTACTCAAGCTGAGTCCTCACAATTATCCGGTATCACTCAGCTTCTAAATGAACTCAGAGGATTAAAGGATTTGGTCAGCATCATAACTACAGTTCAGACTCGGCAATCCAATCAAGATCAAATAGCAAAACTGACCAAATTGGTGCTCACAATGGCGAACCATATGAATTCGCTTGAAGGCAAGATTCAACAGCTGATGGCAGTCAATCCAAGGTATGCCACTTCTACTGAACTTCAAGGATATTTTACCAAGTTAACTGAAGAACTGACCAAATCGAGTACACCCGGCAATGCTGAGTTTGCCACCTCTGCCGAACTTCAACAATGCTTCACCAAGCTTAATGCTGAGCTGACCAGTACACGTGACTTAGTATCCTCCTCTTCTCAGTGTACTATTGATCAACTAGGTGAAGCAGTCAGCCTACTCAACATCCACAGAGCACAGATGGATGTTGATCTAGTCTCCAACAGTGACCTCTTGAGCTTTTCACAAGCTATCATGAAGGCAATGCGCATCAACAATGCCCAGCGCATGTTTTATGACTCCGCCTTGCTAAAACTGTACCATCAATCTTTTGGCCAGATCAACAGCTCGCTCACCTGGCTAAGCAAATCCCATGAATGCCTACTCAGCATGATCAGCAGCTCCCTCCGGGTTCCTAGGCATGTCCAGGATGACAGTGTTCTTGTTATTGACGGTTTGGGTGAAAGCACAAAACGGCTTCATCTCTACTCACATTATCTCTCAACTGCAGCTCGAAATGAAACCTTCCTGTATAAGCCTGATGATGGAAAAACGGGGGAGACAAGTCAATGAGGAACTCAGTCTGTAGTTAATGCTTCAGGAAGTAAGGACAAAGGGAAAGGAATAGTTCAAGATGATCACCAAGCTCAGAAGAAGAAAAAGAAGAACTAGATATAGTCTAGTAATTGTTTAGAACTTAGCATAGAAACCTCAGCATATGTGTTTGCCTTTATGTGTTTGCTCCTTTTTGTGCTTAATCTATGCCAAGTAGTATTTTTTCAATATAATAAAAAAAAAATTGAACAAACAAATTAAGAAGTAAAGAATACTCAGTATACATTAACACTTAGGTAATAAACTAAGTAACAACATACTTGAAAGCTGACTTAAAATTAAAAGAAAAATCAGATCTTGAAAAATCCAACATTTAACTAAGTCAGCATACACAAGTGTCTTAAAAATAATTCAACTAAACATTGGAAGGTTTTTGAATTAAGTTAAGACAATATGTGCAACCCTTACGGGGGAGTCATTTCAAAAATATCAATCATTGGGTAACTTATAACTGAGTTCCATAAATATGTTTTTTGCCAACATCAAAATGGGGGAGTTTGTTGAAACACCTTTTCCACAAAATTTTGATTTGACAAAAACATCCATGATTATGAGGCAATTAAATTTAAATGCTTTGATTTAATTGTAATAATGTGTTTGTTCAATATTGAGTGCATATATATATATAAAGTAAAGACATGACAAAAGTCAGCATAAGCAAAGCTGAGTAAAACGGAACTCAGCATGACAAAATGGAAGCTGAGTGGAGTAGAACTCAGAAGCAAAACGAAGCTGACTAAAATTGAAGATTTACTCAGAAGTGTTTACACAGAACGGAGCTGACCAAGAATGAACTCAGCTTAGAAGTTGAACATCCGAAGATAACGAAGAAAGCTGAGTAACAGTCAGGACAGCATGAAGGATCCGTTCACTAAAGGACAAAGTCTGCCAATCTTCTGCACCAATAATTGGAACCTCGAAGACACACAAAAGACTAATTCCAAGAAACATGGGTCGTTGGATTATTGGTAAAAGACAGCTGGCGCAAAAAGACAAGTCTGGTGCAATAAGACAAAACCTGACGCCTGAAGAAAACAGAGGAAGGGAATGGCGGAACAGACTGAAGCTGACCAGAATCTGTCCCCCAAAAGAGCCGTTTTGGTGTTAACGGTAACAACAATTCAAACGATCCAAATCTGCAGTTTTCCTTCTATAAAAGGACAATGAAGAACCTTGGATAATCACTGAAGCATCAAGAGAAAAATACAAGGAGAGAAAATCTCGAAAGCACTCAAATACAAAAAGATCTTACACCAACTTTTCTATTCTCTGTGTAAATGCTAGATTGATTGTTGTGTAATCATCTAAAGTGTTCTTTAGCATAAAAAGAACAAGTTTGTGATCAATAGGAATATTGAAAGTGTTAAGCTGAGTGCTTGGTTGTAAGCATTCAGTGGTAGAGAAATCTAGGTGCTGGGTTGTAGCACTTAGTAGGAGTTGAGTAGACGAATAGAGGAAGGTACTCTTGCATATTCAACTGCCTTGTAATTGGTTTGTGCTCTACCATTAAAGAGCTCAGTATTGGATTCAAAAAGCCCGGAGGACTCTGGGGACTGTACGTAGGCAGTGAGGCCGAACCAGGATAAGTGATACTGAGTAATCTCTGAACTCTCTCTTATATTGCATGTGTTGTTTGCTATATTTACTCAACATATAAATTGCCTAAGCTCACCTTGAGTAAATAAGTGGTGCTGAGTTAGAAGCTGACCTCTAAGAGTGTCAATTCTCAACTCACAAGAAAACAACTTTAGTCAACACCTGACTAAACCTGTCTTGAAACATATCTCACCAAGCTGACCAAAAGCTTGTTGGGGTTTAGTGTCCTATAGTCAATTGTTGCGGGATACAAACTTATTGTAAATGAATTGTTCTTTATATCATTTGTTTTAATGAGATATATGTTTTATA
The DNA here is from genome assembly GCF_963576675.1 of Euphorbia lathyris. Taxonomy (NCBI): domain Eukaryota; kingdom Viridiplantae; phylum Streptophyta; class Magnoliopsida; order Malpighiales; family Euphorbiaceae; genus Euphorbia; species Euphorbia lathyris. Next base: position 12,298,472 of record NC_088912.1, read on the forward strand.
ACTATATAAAGGCAATCCCTTTTAAGCACTAAATAAAGTCTAATAAAAGGAAATCCGTAAGTTTGTTTAAAGTGATTATAAAGTGTTCATAGAAGCATGAAGTGAGACAAAACTTTATAATAAACTAATAAACTTAAAACCACCCCAAGTCAAGTAATATATTTAGGATTGATATATCACAGTTGAGACTTGTATGTAACAATGTCTTCTGTCCGACAGAAAGCTGATCTCACAAGCTTCACATATATAGATATCTGGACAGTTACATAGATCCGGTGAAATGTTGTTCATTAGGATTGGGGATCCGACTTGAGATAACAGGATTGGTAGATTCATCCTTGTCAACTGTTCATCTCAATGGTATTAATAGGTATAACTAATCCTCAGACTCAAATGAATGTTAATTGGTCATCCTGAATTACTGAATGTGAGACTTTGATCCTGCGGTCCCACGATCCTTAATAGAGATGACTCTGGGGTGTGAACTGCAAAGGTTGGGTGTCACAGGAAGTAATTTCAGGGTAGTTATACATTGGATTGAGCATTTATCACTCCCGATTAATGGGAGATACATCCAAGGATCGCTTGTGGAAGACTCGACTCTAAACCCTTGCAAGGTGATAGCTTAAGAGTAGAAATTCGGATTTCACTTAACCTATCTTTTTGAGTTGACTCGGCCAATAACAAGTAAAATGAACGTCTCGCTATATGTGACTTGACATTACCCATAATCATAAGATTCAGTTCAAGGATGTAGTTGATAAAGGATCGTATTATACCGTAACTAATACGGAAGGGTTAACGACAGAATCAACCTGTCTTCTTAACGGACTCTGGAGGAAAGATTACGGACTTGCCAATAACATACTCTGTACATCATTCCGTTATGCAAGGGATTAAATATAATTCTTGAAGAAATTAATTTAATAGGTTGCATACGGCCAGAAGTAGTAAGGACCTAATGGATCACACATAAGACTTGGAACCAAAAGAGAGATGGATATGATTAATAGATGGAAGCTCAATTGAGCCCAGTAAGGCCCAAATACAAGGAGGGGGCCGAAATTTATATGTATTAGTAAGGAATTAATTTTATTCCATTAATCCTAATTTGATTAGGATTATGAATTAAATTAATTAAGAGATAATTTAATTAGGAGTTTTAATTAGATTAATATTCTCCTATTATTATCCAATTAGGTTATTTATTATTATCCTAAATATATTAGATATATAGTGAGATAATAATTAGGAATCCTTTTCCGAATTGGATTCTTATTAAGTAACCTATTCCTATCTAACTAGGGTTTAGATACAAGCTAATATATATACCCCTCCCTATAGTGAATTTCGACCAAGCCTATCCCTCCCCCTACTTGTGATTTTCGAAATTGCTATTTTAGTGAGAGAAAAGAATTCTATTCCCAAGTTCGTGAACTAGAATTCATACGGCATTCCATCGATTGATTAATCTTATTCATCCCTCTTTCTCTTTGATCTTGTGTTGGTTTGTTAGAGGCAATCTATTTTGGTTGCATCTCATAAGGGTTGATTTCATCTTAGCCTCACCGTATTAATCTTTGTGTTTGGAATCTCGGAGAAGAATTGTGGGCGCTTCTTTAACAACGGTAGATTGTTCATCGAAAGGTATTCCTTCTTATCCCTCTTTATATGAAATAACGATTAACGGATCCTATGGTTAAAAGGAAGTAGGCTAAATTTTTTTTATATTTCCGCTGCTATACCTTAGCCTTAATTTCCTTCAGTGGTATCAGAGCCATCGTTAAATCCGTTATTTCATATATGAAAATATAGAAGTTTTCAATAGGATTGAATAAATATTTATGGTTAGGATTAATTGACAAATAGTATTGATTGATTAATTCTAAATATAAATAAAGTTTTGATCAATTGTTAATTAAAACTGATTATGCTTATGTTCCTAATTATTTCGGTTGATAATCATTATAACAAAATCTATTAGTTTTATAGTTAGGTTGATAAAATTAGTTTTGTTAATTCTAAATGATAAAACGGAAATCTATTGTAGTTTTTCCTATTTCTGAAAATCGTTTTAAAATTGTTTTAGAACTGATATATATATATATATATATATATATATATATATATTTAATATTAAAAAAAAATGACAGCAGCCCGAGTCGCGCCTCACGGCGCGACTGGCCGCTGTCACGCGGCTGCTGCCTCGCGGCAGCGGCCGCGTGCGACGCAGGGCGCCGCTGCGGCAGCGCCCCGCGTGGTCAAAGGGCTGCTGCCAATCGGCAGCAGCCCGCCCTCGGGCCTGGCCCGATACCCACTTTATTTTTAAATGTGTTTAAAATCGTTTTATGTTAAATGTAAATATATGTTTCAGAAATTAATAGTTTTCTGTTTTGATTATCGAATTAATAATTCGTTTAAATGTTTGTTTTTACCAATATGTAAATCAAAGTGTTAAATGAATTAAAATCAAAATAAATAGGACGAGCATAATCAACGTTTTATATGGTTATATTAATCTAAGGATTAATATAAAGATACAAAACGATTAGAAGTAAAATTGGATGAAAGTTAAATTGACGAGTTAATGTGATTAACCTAAATATTACATAAGCTGGTTATGTAATCAACCAATTAAATTTATTTAATTGAGTCTATGCATGTTTGGAGTTATGGACATATTTAGACCCTCTTTTAGTCTTTTGGTATTTTTGAAATAGGGCCTGTGCGTCCTGCCTTTCTACTATCTATTGTAATTTCTCCTCTCATCTAATTCCCTTCAATTCAGTTGAAGTTTTCTTATAGTAGTATAGAAATTAATATGTAATTTCAAGGCGCCAAGGAGAAGACGGAGGACCTAAAGAGAAATATGTAATAGTTAGTATTTCCTTAGGTTTGGCCTTTTATTCCGTCTCTGGCTCGACGGAATAATTTAGATGATATGTCCATAACGCCAATGTATGTGAATGTATGTATGTCTGATGTATGCTAAAGCAAATCAAGACTAAGTTAGATTATGAGACTTAAATAAAATCCCTCATTAAAAAGTTAAGTAAATAAGTAAGTTATTAAAATCGGTTGCCCCTCCCTAATATTATAATTCAGCCGGCAGTACTGGGGGCCTTTGGGTTGTTGAGTAAACTCAAGCTCGGGGTCTTATGGTAACACCTGAATTATCGAAAATCATTTTTCATGAATATGGGGTAATACTTAAATTAGATTATGATAATTGGATGAGTAAACTCATGTTGTCATAAACTAATGGGCAAAACGGTTGGGATTAATATGAATATCATATTAGTTACTAATGTGGTTAGTAACCCAATAACCTAGGAATCACATTAAAGATGTGATTGATTGTATGAATCTACCTAATGAATGAGACTAGCTTGTTGAGTAAACTCAAGGCGAAATCTCAGGAGTTAGGATCCTAGCTCACTAAAGGATTTGTGAAATTCTTCGAATTAATATGGAGGGTTATTAATTTGGCAAAATAGTGGGAGCAATCTGAAATAAATTAAAAGGCCTATAATTTTAGATTGTTAAACTTTAAAGCAAATGAATGACATACGTTTACTCTTTCTCACTCTCAGGTTTTGTTTAAACACACACTCTTAAAATCATGACTAACACCGATCTGCGTTACATCCTTACCGATAACAAATTGAATGGTTCAAACTTCACCGACTGGTTTCGTAACCTCAAAATTGTTTTGAAGTTCGAAAGAAAAGGGTATGTACTTGATACACCGATACCCCCTTACCCAATGGATGATGCTCCCTACCAAGAGGTTTATGCTTACTTGAAGCATAAAGCTGATGATGATCAAGTGGGGGACATCATACTTGCATCATTGACACCGGAAGTTAAAAGGCAACTACATTCAGATATGGATGCCTCTTCCATGGTCAAGCACCTTAAAGAGCTATTTGTGATAGAAACTCGGTGCGAGCGCTTCGAAATAACCAAAGAGTTATATAAAAGCAAGATGCAGGAGGGCACATCTGTGATGGTACATTGTGCCAAGATGATCAGCCTCATAACCAAGTTTTCTAGTATTGGAGATGCGATGGACCATGAACTAAGTGAAAACTTACTTCTACAGTCCCTCCTTGAGAGCTACTCACAGTTCATCATGAACTATCATATGAGTGGCTTGCAAACCTCTCTTGTAGATCTTGCACATATGCTCGAGTCAGTCGAGCCCAGTATAAAAGAAAATGAGGAAATGTTGGCCCTTGCTATTGAAGGATCGAGAAAAAGGAAAGGGGTCGCTCCCGATCCAAACCATCCTGATAAATGCATGGGGGCTGTGCTCACCGAAACAAAGGGAAAGGAACCAAAGAAGCCCAAAGGAAAGTGTCACTATTGTGGTGATTACGGGCATTGGAGGAGAAACTGTCTGGAGTACCTAACCTTCCACAAGAAGGCAAATGACGGTGCTTCAGCGTCTGGTATGTTCTATATTGAAATAAATACGGTTTCATTATCTGAATCTTGGGTACTTGATACCGGATGTGGATCTCATATTTGTACAAATATGCAGGAGCTAAAACAGACTAAGGAACTAAAGAAAGGAAGCATAAACTTGTGAGTGGGAAATGGAGCAAGAGTTGCCGCCCTCGCAATTGGAGATTATGTTTTACTTTTGCCCTCTGGGCTTGTAATAGAATTAAGGAATTGTTTATACGTTCCTGAGATGTCTCGTAACATTATTTCTATTAGCCGTCTCGTTGACGACAGTTTTCATATTTCAATAAAGAACAATAGTTGCAATTTTTATAAAGATTCGATCTTTTATTTTTCAGGAATATCACAAAATGGGATTTATGTGTTAGATGATAAAACTCCTGTTTTTGCAATTGATACCAAAAGACATAAGCTAGATAATTCAACTTACTTGTGGCATTGTCGTTTAGGCCATATAAACAAGAGACGCATGCTAAAGCTACATTCAGATGGGCTTATAGATCCAATCGATTCTGAATCATTGGAAACATGCGAATCATGTTTAAAAGGTAAAATGACAAAGACACCCTTTAGCAATAAAGGTGAGCGTGTATCAGACACTCTAGGACTCATTCATTCAGATGTATGTGGCCCTATGTCAGTCCAAGCAAGAGGAGGATTCAGATACTTCATTAGCTTCATAGATGACCATACTCGCTATGGTTATATCTACTTGATGAGGCACAAATCAGAAGCTTTTGACAAGTTCAAATGCTTCAAGAATGAAGTGGAAAATCAATTAGGAAAGAAAATAAAGACACTTCGATCTGATCGAGGTGGCGAATATCTTTCTGATGATTTTCTGAATTATCTAACTGAATGTGGGATATGCTCACAATGGACACCTCCCTATACACCACAACACAATGGTGTATCCGAGAGGAGAAACCGTACCCTATTAGATATGGTACGATCCATGATGAGCATGGCCTTACTTCCAAAGACGTTCTGGGGCTATGCCTTAGAAACTGCCCTCTTCACCCTGAATCGAGTACCAACTAAATCCGCTAGTTCCACGCCATATGAATTATTCGTTGGTAGGAAACTCGTGTTCTCTTTCATGAGAGTATGGGGTTGTTCAGCATATGTCAAACGCGTTGCGTCCGACAAATTAGATTCTAAATCTGATAAATGTTTCTTCATTGGATACCCTAAGGAAACTATGGGATATTACTTCTATCATCCATATGATCAGAAAGTGATCGTATCCAAACACGCAACCTTCTTAGAGAAAGAGTTTCTCGAAGAAACACAAAAGGGAAGCGTGATTGAACTCGATGAAGTTCAAGAGGAAGAAACACCGACTGAAACAACGGAGGCGGTCGAGGTACCCGAAGAAGTCCTATTAGATGAGACTCTAGTGGCACCTATTCGTAGATCACGAAGAGTTCGTGAACTCCCAGTTAGATATGGTTTTCTAGTGGGAGATGATGACGAGGTTCCCATGTTAGACGACGAACCCGAAAACTACGAAGAGGCTCTTACTAGTCCAGATTCTAAAGCATGGCTTGAAGCCATGGATTCTGAAATGGATTCCATGTATACTAACGAAGTTTGGACTTTGGTTGATCCACCCGAAGGGATAAAACCCATTGGGTGCAGATGGATCTTCAAAAAGAAGACTGACATGGATGGAAAGGTTATCACCTACAAGGCTAGGTTGGTAGCGAAAGGATATCGTAAAAAACAAGGTGTTGATTATGACGAAACCTTCTCTCCCGTTGCTATGTCCAAATCAATCAGAATCATGCTTGCAATTGCCGCTCATTTTGATTATGAGATTTGGCAAATGGATGTGAAAACAGCTTTCCTAAACGGAAACCTGCTTGAGGATGTATACATGATGCAACCTGAAGGTTTCATATCAAAGGATGCAAATAAAGTTTGCAAACTTCAGAGATCCATTTATGGACTCAAGCAAGCATCTAGAAGCTGGAACAAGCGTTTTGACGAAACCATAAAACAATTTGGTTTCGAACAAAATTGCGAAGAAGCTTGCATTTACAAGAAAGCAAGTGGGAGCTCTATAGCATTTCTCATACTATATGTGGACGATATACTGTTAATGGGAAATGACATTGCTCTATTACAGTCAGTGAAAATATGGTTATCCGGTAACTTCTCAATGAAAGACCTCGGTGAAGCAGCCTATATACTTGGTATAAAGATCTATAGGGATAGATCGCGTAGACTGCTTGGTCTTTCACATGCTACATACATTGAAAAGGTGCTAAATCGGTTTAGCATGCTTGAATCGAAACGAGGTAACTTACCCATGGTACATGGAGTAAAGTTAAACAATCATCAATGTCCTAAAACTGATGATGACAAACGACACATGGCTGTAGTCCCGTACGCCATCGCGATTGGTTCGATTATGTATGTTATGCTATGCACTAGACCCGACGTAGCGTTCGCGTTATCTGTAACGAGTCGTTACCAAGGGAATCCGGGAGACGAGCATTGGATTGCCATCAAGAACATTCTTAAGTACTTGAGAAGAACTAAAGATATGTTTCTAGTGTACGGAGAAGGAGATCTAAAAATACAAGGATTTTCAGACGCTAGTCATCTCACAGATGAGAATGATTTTAAATCCCAATCAGGATACCTGTTTATCCTAAATGGGGGCGCGGTCAGTTGGAAAAGTTCCAAGCAGGGAAGCGTAGCTTTCTCTACGACCGAGTCAGAGTACATCGCTGCTGCGGAAGCAGCAAAGGAAGCAGTTTGGATTAGAAAGTTCATTACAGAACTAGGTGTGGTGCCTGACATTGTCAATCCCATTACTCTGTACTGTGATAATAATGGAGCCATTGCGCAAGCAAAGGAACCACGGTCTCATAATGCATCCAAGCACTACCTAAAGCGATACCACATCATTAGAGAGATTGTGGCTAGAGGAGATGTGAGAATAGAAAGAGTACCTACAGAGGACAACGTTGCAGATCCGTTAACAAAGCCTTTACCCCAGAAAGTACATGATTGTCATTTAACTTCTACTGGGATAAGTTTTAGAAACAATTGGCTTTAGTCCAAGTGGGAGTATGTTGGGGTTTAGTGTCCTATAGTCAATTGTTGTGGGATACAAACTTATTGTAAATGAATTGTTCTTTATATCATTTGTTTTAATGAGATATATGTTTTATAACTATATAAAGGCAATCCCTTTTAAGCACTAAATAAAGTCTAATAAAAGGAAATCCGTAAGTTTGTTTAAAGTGATTATAAAGTGTTCATACAAGCATGAAGTGAGACAAAACTTTATAATAAACTAATAAACTTAAAACCACCCCAAGTCAAGTGATATATTTAGGATTGATATATCACATTTGAGACTTGTATGTAACAATGTCTTCTGTCCGACAGAAAGCTGATCTCACAAGCTTCACATATATAGATATCTGGACAGTTACATAGATCCGGTGAAACATTGTTCATTAGGATTGGGGATCCGACTTGAGATAACAGGATGGGTAGATTCATCCTTGTCAACTGTTCATCTCATTGGTATTAATAGGTATAACTAATCCTCAGACTCAAATGAATGTTAATTGGTCATCCTGAATTACTGAATGTGAGACTTTGATCCTCTAGTCCCACGATCCTTAACAGAGATGACTCTGGGGTGTGAACTGCAAAGGTTGGGTGTCACAGGAAGTAACTTCAGGGTAGTTATACATTGGATTGAGCTAATGCTGCATCGTCAGAGATTGACCAGGAGGATATGACAAAGATATGGCATATGAGACTTGGTCATATGGACGAAAGAGGGATGTAGATTCTATCAAAGGATGATCTTCTTGATGGTCATAAGGTCGTGAGTCTGGAGATTTGTGAACACTGTGTCTTTGGGAAACTACATCACAGCAAGTTTCCCAAAGCTATTCACATAACAAAAGACACACTTGATTACATCCACTCTGATTGTTGGGGTCCATCTCGAGTTGAGTCTTTGGGAGGTCACATATATTTTATGTCTCTGATTGATGATTATTTAAGAATGACTTGGGTCATCATGATGAAGCATAAAAGTGAAGCTTTCAAGAATTTCAAGCAGTGGAAAGCATTGGTGGAAAACCAAACAGGAAAGAAGATAAAGAGGCTGCAAAATGATAATGGTCTGGAATTCTGTTTGTCTGAGTTTGATCAGTTCTGTAAGGATGAAGGGATTGCTCGGCATCACACAGTCAGGAATACATCGCAACAGAATGGTGTAGCTGAACGAATGAACTAGACATTACTAGAGAGGGTGAGGTGCATGCTCTCTAACGGTGGGTTAGAAAGAAGATTCTGGGCTGAAGCGGTGAACACATCATGTTATTTGATTAACCGCGGACCACACACTGGCATACAACTCAAGACGCCTATAGAAATGTGGTCAGGAAAGGTGGCTGATTACTCAAATTTGAAAGCTTTTGGGTGCACAGTTTACTATCATGTTAACGAGGGTAAGCTAGAGCTAAGAGCCAAGAAGGGAGTGTTCGTAGGCTATGGAGATGGAGTTAAAGGCTTCAGGATCTGGTCTCCATCAGAGAAAAGGGTCATTTTGAGCAGAAATGTAGTCTTTGACGAAAAATCTGTGCTTAGACCCATTGTGAAGCCTACAACTGCAACAGAAATTGATAGCATTGATAAACAGGTGGAGTTTCAGGTTATACAGAGTGAGAGTGGCTTGAAGGAACAAGAGTTAGAAGCAGAAATAGAGCTACCAGAATCTACACCATCAGTTTCTCAACCATCTGAAGCTACACATCGTAGCTTAGCTCAAGATCGACCAAGGAGGGTTGGAGTTAGGCCACCTAAGAGGTATGAGGACATGGTTGGCTATGCACTACAGGTTCCTGAAGAGGTGGACACTCGTGAACCATCAACTTACCAAGAAGCTGTTTCAGGTGCCGATTCTGAGAAATGGCTTTGCTGCTATGGGAGATGAGATGGAGTCCCTTCATAAGAATCAAACATGGGATTTAGTCATACCAGCTCCAGGGAGAAAGATTATTACTTGCAAGTGGGTTCTCAAGATGAAGGAAGGGATATCACCTGCAGAGGGAGTCAAGTATAAGGCTAGAGTTGTTGCTAGATGTTTCAATCAAAGAGATGAAGTGGATTATAATGAGATATTCTCACCAGTAGTCAGACACACCTCTATTAGAGTGTTGCTAGCTATAGTTGCACATCAGGATTTGGAGCTTGAGCAACTTGATGTAAAGACATCCTTTCTGCATGGAGATTTGGAGGAAGAGATCTACATGACCCAACCAGATGGTTTCCAGATTCCTGGAAAGGAGAATTATGTTTGCAAGTTGAAGAAGTCCTTGTATGGACTTAAGCAGTCTCCCAGGCGTGGTATAAGAGGTTTGACAGCTACATGATACAGCTGGGCTACACCAGGGGCCCATATGACTGTTGTGTCTATTACAATAAACTGGAAGATGAGTCTTTTATCTATCTAGTGTTGTATGTAGATGACATGTTGATAGCTGCAAGGAAGAAGCACGACATTCAGAAGTTGAAGGGTCTTCTCAGCGCCGAATTCGAGATGAAGGATTTGGGTGCAGCTCGGAAAATTCTGGGAATAGAAATTTACAGCGACAGAAGCAAAAGGAAACTTTTTCTGTCACAAAAGGGCTATATTCAGAAGATCTTGTCAAGATTCGGCATGTCTAACGCAAAGCCCATAGATACTCCTAGTGCTGCAAGTGCACATCTGACTGATTTTGCTACAGGTTGCTTCGCTCTAGGTTTGGGGAGGCTTAACAAATCTTTGCTCGGGAAATTGGCATGGGGGATCATTCAATCAGACTGATTTTGCTACAGGTTGCTTCGCTCTAGGTTTCTAATTGCAGGAATTCCACGAGAGATGGTAACGAATTACTCGGTTTGGATTTCCATTAAAAGTGCTTTTTGCATCCTGACATCCGATTGCTTCTGGTGGATTGGAAGGCGTTCACAACTGAACTTCTGGAATAGCGCATGGATCAATCTGACTATTGCAACATGGGTTGGTATTCCGCTGAAGGAGCTGAAGGGATGTCTTGACAAGGTAGATGATTACATGCTCAATACTGGTTGGGAAAATCTACCCAATATGCCTCGCGACGTTGCTGATTGCGTAAGGCAGATCAGACGAGGACATGAGACAATAGACACCTGCATTTGGACCCCCTCGGTGACAGGTACCTTTACCATAAAGCTGTTTTATGAATGGCTTAGTCCACCTAGTAGCGTTCCGCCTTGGTGCAAATTTATTTAGAGAAAACAGATCCCGCCGTCCAGGTCGTTAACATGTTGGAGGGCTCTTCGCGGTGATCTTCCTACCCATGACATGCTCCGTATGAGAGGTATGAACATTGTCTCTCGGTGTTTTCTTTGTACGGCTGCCACTGAATCAATTGATCACGTCCTTGTCACTTGTCGTTTTGCGGCTGAAATTTGGAGAGGAATTAGCTCCTTGTTTGGTCCACAGATCATGGCTACCAATCTTGTCGATCTGATTCAATGTGCCTCGACACAGCGGTTCAGCTCACAAGTAATGGTCCTTTGGTCCGCAGCCATTGTTAGCGCAATTAGGATCCTTTGGACGGCCAGAAACAAGCTCTGCTTTGAAGACCAACAACCTAGCATTTTCAGGTGTTTGCGAAAGCTTTGGCAATCTATTCGGGAAGTCGCGAGCTTCGGATTTGGCTCTGGCGGGAACTCAATGGTTGAAAAATAGCTGCTGGGTGAGCTTGGTATTGGGATTAGCTTTCGACATTCTCCTCGGATTATCCCGGTCTGCTGGCAACCTCCGCCGTTGGGATGGAGAAAAATCAACATTGGTGCTTCAGTGGTATACGCCTTCGATCCCACCTTCCCCTATGTCGATGAGCTTACAGCTGCGGTATACGCGATCAATATGGCAATAACGCGAGGATGGACCCAAATATGGCTTGAGAGTGACTCAACATACGTGGTTGGGATTATACGTGGTCGCACTAAGAGTGTCCCTTGGTCTCTTCAGCCGGATTGGTATTACTGCCTGCAACATCTCAGCTCGTCTGCTTTGGTTGATTCACACATTTACAGGGAAGGAAATAAGATTGCTGACTCACTGGCTAATTACGGTAGAACAACTGATGCTCCTGTTTTGTGGGATGAGCTCCCTAGTTTCTGACTTTCTGATTTATTTTGGAACCTTACGGGACGGCACAATTACCGTTTCGCTTAGGCAGCTTCATTTGTATTCTTTATTTATTATTTTTCGTTTCTCTTTAATAAATTTGGCGCTGGCTTCGGGGGTTCTTCAGGGGGTTCCGACCTAGTTGGGATGTCCTGAGTTCTCCTCTGTTAGTCCGCCTATCCTTATTCAAAAATAAACTAGTCACGGACAACGGTACCAAAAACTTGATAGGCTTAAATTGTATATGTCAATTAAGAGCAAGTTGATCGTATCATATCAAGTAGTAAAAGTTCTGAAGAAAAGTGTGGATCCCCAAGAGACTAGTACATAATGCCATATTCATATTTGAATTCTATATTATATAAGGATTAATTTAAATGTATTATGAAACCCAGGTGGATGTCGTCGTATTTACTGTAATTGATGTAGAGATTGACTAAACTAGATTCCATCAGGATTGAATAATGGAAGGATAAGACAATGAATATAGCAGGAGAAAAACGACGACAAAGAAAAAGCTGCGGAAGTGAAATATAGGAAGTTAAGTTTATGAAAGGCAGTTGCAAAAAACATTCTTACCTAAAAAATATAAGCACTCTTATGGAGAAGAGACAAACAACATATATATATATAAAACAAATTTAGTTGTTAATATTTAATAAAAGAAATTAAACTATATTAATAACACCTTACAAATCTTTTTAAAAAAACACCTTAAAAATCTTTTAACATAATTAATATTTAGAATGTACAATCTAATTTTTTCGTGGGATTTTTTTTTTTTGAAAAAGGTACAATCTAATATTTAAATAATTGTAAATCAAGGTTTTTCTTATGGTCAGGTTCTTTTATTATATAAGAATAAAATAGATTCGGATTTAAACCATTACGAAGTAAATTTCTATTAATATATTATTTTGGAGGGCAAGTTTCAATCTTATATTAAAAAAATTAAGTTTGCTTATCCTTTTTTTATTCCATGTATATCCGAGGAAGGTGGTATCTGGTAACGATATCTTCGTCTTTTGCTCACCTAAAGCTTATGGTCAGTTGTGCCTGTGTATGAGAACCAGGGATGTCAACACTTAACTACTACCCATAGGTATGGTCAATCTCAAACTCTTACCCGTTAATTTTTTAATTATCCGTAATCGTCACATTTTCCTAATCGGTAACTTTTTTGCATCTCATACCCGTCACATTTAATTCGGGATACCCTTACCCGTTAATCAATAAATAAAACAAAAAATATTACAAATTCAACAAAGTATAAATTTAATAATCATCCAGCTAAAAGTTGAACAAATTAAACCTTAATCAATAAGAATAAATTATGTTTAATGATATCGTTCAATGGTTAAAAAACAAAAAGTTGGGGTTTGAATCTCACATCTTACATCTAAAAATCAATGATATTTTTTAATATATAAAAGATTTATAACGGATACCCTATGGGTATTCTCATATATGTCTCATACTAGTTTCATACACTTTTATATAGGATACGAATAGTCCTATTATAATCAGAACCTACAAACCCTATGAATATAAGTACGCGTGAAGTACACCGCCTAATCAGATACTACTATATGATGGTAACTTTCTATTTCAAGGTTTGATTCATAATAGGGATGGTAAGGGTACAGTACTTGCGAATAGTGTAAATCTTAAACCCTTATCCGTTTATTTTTTAATTACCTGTACTCGTCCTTTTACCTAGGGTATCCTTATCAGTTAATAATCAATAAATAAAACAAAAAATATTACAAATTTAACAAATTATAAATTTAATAAATTATCCATCTAAAAAGAGGGTGAGCCTTGACGCAACCGTAAAACGTTGTTGTCGTGTGACTGAAGGTCACGGGTAATGCACAAGACCCCTCTCCGGACCCTCGCTTAGCGGGGACGCATAATGCACCGGGCATCTAAAAATTTATAAAAATCCTAATCAATAAAAATAAAGTAATTTAGTGGTATCACTCAATGGTTAAAGAACAAAAGGACGATGTTGAAATATAACGTCATAACTGGTCTGATTCTTCTCACCTGGCCCTAAAAAAAATAAAAACATTTATCTTGAAATTGAAAATGAAAGATTCTCTGCTGTATTTCACATTTCTACCTTATAAGACAGTCTCAGCCTCCGTCTTTCTCCATCAGCTCATCCAAAAAACGTTTCTGGCTGTCAAACTCAGCCCTCTGCTTCTTCTTCTTCATCATTGGCGCTTTGTAAATTGTTCTCGAAGCGTCTCTCAGGAAGTTACACGGCAGTGTCTCTTCAACATTCTCCAATCTCTTCCCCTCCATCATTACAACCCACGGTACCCCCAAATGCAGCCAAATCAAACTTCCACAAAGAGTATCTCAACTCGCCGGAATCCACAGAGAGAGGATTTTTCCGTCGTTTCCTTCACCGGAGATCAATTAACCAGCTGCCTAAGTTCCTTTCCATGCCTGTCGGGGAGAAGCTGAAAGAGAGACTCAAAAGCATCACTGGAGATGGAATCCGGTTCGATGGACTAGTTCTTTCGACTCCGGCGAAGGAATCAGAGGCTATAGATCTAAATCATTTCAGAATATCGGTTGAAGAAGCCAGGAAAATCTTGAGGCTGTCTCAGATGGAGAAGCTGAAATTGAAGCTTAGGCAAATTCCTGAAAGCTCAATTCAATATCACGAGTTCATTCAGATCTGTGTTGAGGAGTGTGGAAACGAAATTGAAGGTGTTGAGTTTGCTAAGACGTTGGATCAGTGTGGAAATGTGATCGTTCTTGGGAGTATTGTGTTCCTTCGCCCGGAGCAGGTATAACTGGTTATTGTTTTGTTTCAATTTTTAATTTAGATGTTCTTAATTTTAACGGTGATATCAACCGGATTTTGTGATTCAATTAATCATATGAGTGCTGGTTCGGCCGGAGAAAGGCGGAAGAAGAAAATAAGTAGTCATGTATAATAGGTTCAACTTAGACATTTAATATTCGCCAAACAGAGCATAGTAGTTTGGATTCTGCACAGATATCTGTTTTAGAACCAGAAACTTAATGACAAATTTTTGGAAACTGACACATGCACAAGTGGATTTTTTGGATAAAGATAAAATTTATTTTTTAAAACTAGATCAAAATAATATGTACTAATATTAGGAACTAGGCTTAATGCATCTTCACCATTAGGGATACGGTATCAAAATAGGCTTAAGGTTTTTACAAAATTATAAATTTAGGCTCCATGTACAAAATAACACCAAGATATACTTAACGTTTAAAAAAATGTACCAATTTAGATATTGATAGCAAAACGTGACCCGTTATTCATATTATTCAGTTAAGATCTTTCAATTGTATATGGAGAGAGAAGCCAGAACTTAATGGATTAATATGAATGGCATGTCACATTTCGTTATCGAGCCTAAATTGATACTCTCTTTTAAACATTAAACCTGCATTAGTATTATTTTGTACGTGAAACCTAAATTGATACTTCCACAAAAACTTTAAGTCTAGTTTAATACATTTTCCCTGGACTAATAGATTACTTAAAATAAGTTAACATTCAATTTTTCTGAGACTAAAAATATATTAAACTTAGAAACTAACATGTTTCAACAGAAAAGAGCCATCAATTATTAGAAACCATGTTAATTTGACCATAAAATGACAACATAAAAAACTAAATTATGTTTGAAATGTGTCTCTAATGACATGTTGTAGTTAATCCTTATCTCATGTCCAATAAAAGGCTGCAAGGGGTTTTCATGCAATCCTCTTAGGTGCACTTGACTCCCTCCTAACAAACAAACAAATATAAAATTATGCTGTTCTGATTAACCCCATTAAAACATTTTATTTTCTATGTTTGACAGGTGGCTAAATCAATTCAGAACATAATTACCCAATCAATAGTATATCCTGATGACTCAAAAAGAGAGCAATTGAAAGAAATGGAGCTGCAAAAGGCCATGATTGACAAAAAGGCTCGAGCCCAGGTTCGAGCAGAGCTATATTGTGGAAACTTATGGAAATTCATAATTTTGATCTTCGTAAATATAATGAACTCCGAAAATCTTTTTATCCGGACGAGGACTACAACTTTCATTACTCCCATTTTTATAAGCCTAGAAACGGAGTGTGAGCCCATTGATGGACATAATAATAATGTATCAAGTAATGAAAATATTAGAAAGACAAAAAAAAAATTGGTTATAGTTTACAAGTACATACACATGTGGATGACAAGTTTTTCCATTTTAGTTGAAGGTTTTAGTCCACTTGGTGTGGTAGCAATATGTAAATGAATGCATTTTATGTAACATTAAAGAATAATAAATGAATACATATTATGTACATGTAATTATTAGGATGCGTTTATGAGTTCCTTTTTTAATAGCATTCTGTTACCATTAATGTTAAGCCCAAAATATACCTAAAATATCATCGATAATTACATCAATATTGCTACGAATTTATGCTATTTATAACTGTTTGGAAAGCTTTTACTCTCGAATATGTTTCTTTCTTGTAAGGTACGTAAATATTTGGTAAAATCCAAATAGGAACGAAAAGAGCTCAAAAACAGAATAAAAACCTTACAAAAGGAGTCAAAAACAACAAAGATCAATTACACCAAAACGAGCACAAAGACGAAGTCAGAAACAGAGAAAAATGCAAATTCTCAGCAGAGAATCCAAAATTCTCGGTAGAGAATTTGGGGCCGCGACAGGGAATTTCAAATTCTCAGTCGTGACACGCCCTTTCGTCCGAAGGCTGAAAAATCAATTCCCAATTCTCGGCAGAGAATTTCCATTCTCGGTAAGAGCAGAAATTCTGCCAAGCACAATAAACACATGTTAAAATCCAAGAAACGCGTTCATTCGGGTGGATAAAGACGTCCCTTCACAATGGACACGACTCTCCACAATGGACACGACACTTCAATCACGACTCTTCAACATCTATAAATAAAGAGTTGATTGAGAGTTGAAAGATGAATAATGAGAGAGTTAGATTTTTAAGATTAGTGCATGCAGAAACTCTGACTCAGAAATGAGTCAGAGATTAGATTTCATTTCTGTTCAAAGCAATATGCTGTACACACATTGTTTATTCAATAATAACAAGTTAGTAGCGTTTAGACATTGTTCCAGTTTAGTTTTCATTTTGGTAGTAGACCGACCCAGTCTCTATTACGAAGATTCAGCGAGAAGATTGAGTAGAGGATCCGCCCCGGAGCCTGACAAACTCTAACGAAACCCAAGGAAAGGATTGACAACCCGTTCACTTGCAAGTCGTCGAATGTTTCCATGCTCCATATTCTCTGTAAACTTGTATCAATTTATATTTCATCTAATAAAGTCTGTTTTATTCGATAGATTTTTATGCAGCACTTATGGTAACCAATCCACTAAAGTGACCGCTGGTGTTTTCATTAAAACGTATTTAATCCAAAATCTTTACAAGGAAACTTTGTTGAACACTTAGGCAAATTATTATCTCGAAAAAGTTTTAATTTGATTAAGGGCAACTATCCCGGAAGGGTTTTGTCATGTTCAAAGCCAATTAATTAGAGGTTCCGTCATTTATTTCATCTTTATAATTAGTATAAAGTTTAAAGTTGTTTTCTTTGCTTAATGCAAATAAATACATATGTTTACTTTTCTAAAAAGTACTAAACGTTACTATCTTGCAAATTCATTCTTAAAACATAGTATTTTCTAACGTTTTCATAATCTAATCTAACTCTCATTCTAACAAATTCAAAACCAAAACCGATTAAACAATTTTTCCATATTATAAACCTAAAAGTAACTGTAACCGATTATAAATTAGTTTTGTTCGAAAAACGTTCCCTGTGGGATCAATATCTCTTATTACTACAAGCGTATACCGTGCACTTGCGGAATCGCTCAACGCCAAATTTTTAACAAAAATTTATGTTTTTCGTGTTTTATTTCGAACCTTGGTTTATAATATATTTATGTATTTATTTATTTTTATAGTTTTTATATTGAGGATGGTCACTAGGACTAAATCCTCGTTGTTATCTAATGTTTGCAATTAGATGTTTGCAGATAAAAAAAATTCAAGTTTTTTCAAAGATAACCTGGAGAAGAGAAATCTAGCATGCAGATACATCATAGAAGAGAAAATTCTTAAAAAGCTTGTCAAGAACATAACAGATGGTTTTACCATAAAAAATTTTAATCTCTTCCCACACACATTTACCTCTTTCCTATACACTAAACCCTTCACCAACATATCAAATTTCTTTTGTTAAGAAATTTATTCATTTCCTACAAACCCAAATAATTTCCCTTTTTATAAACATCCCTAAACACCTACATCTATCTCTCTAAGAAATCACCATGGAAAATCTTCTCAGACAGATATATCAGAAGTAGGATGAAATTATCTTATTCACCATGAAGGAATTGTATACTTTTAATATAGTTTTGAAAGTTTCGGTTCATGTGCGTAGTTTTTTGTTCGAGGCCAGAACCAGAAGTTCGGCACTACAAAAAAAATGGCTTCTAATCAAGGGAGATATTCTCACTAAAAGTCCAAATATCCTCATTAAAGCATTTTTTTTAGAATAATTACTCTCATGTGGCCTTTCATTACTGGTCCCTTACTAAAAATATTAACGAGAATAAAGTGTAATCCTCATTATAAAGTTACAATGATAATAATTTTATCCTTATTAAAATATTTTTTAATGATAAGAAATATTCTCAATAAAGTATCTGTAATGATTTAAAATATTCTAATTAAAATGTTTATAATGATAAAAAAATAATCTCATTAAAATGTCTAAAATGATTAAAATTCTTCTCATTGAAGTCTTTTAAGTGTTTATAATGATATTTCCCCTCACTAATAATATTATTTAAACTAAAATTGTTAATAATGAAATAAATTAAAACTTGGATTGAAGGGAGCTGTGATAGCATAAAATTTCTACATATGATGTCTCAATACTATTTCCCCAAAATCCGATTAAGTGGTGAGCAAAGTAGACATGGTGTTTACAGTTGACATATTTCAATAGCTCAGCCAGAGCATATAATTTCTAAAGTCACTGTGAAATAAGAATATCTAACCTGTTAGTAAGTTGCTCAAAACTACATAGAGCCAGAAATTCCAATGACACAGCCATCAAAGCATCATATGTAACATTAATAGACTCTAACATCAAAACATTAAGAGAAGGGCTTCCTTGGACAATCCAAAGAACACCACTAGCTTGGATAACTTCTGAATCCAGTGAAAAAGTTTCAAGAGATTTGCAATAAGAAACCAATGCTTCCATCAACATATCAGTTATTTTTACGCATGTTGCAATACCAGGAACTATAACAGCAAGAACACATAGAAAGGGAGTAAATATTAAGCAAATGATGGGGCAAACATAACACTAGATTTGGAGACTCTTGATTATGTCAGAACAATAATTTCATAATATCTCATCATCATCCTATAAGAAATTATGGTTATTTAGAATAGAATCTTCACATTTTGTTTAAATCCACGGACAATAAGGAAGAGTATACCCTTTTTGACCTGGTAATTTTTGAAGTTTCATCTATGGGTTAATTAAGCCCAAAACAAAGAAAGACATTATATCCAATAAAGAGTAAACTAAGTCTAAGTAGAGGCTTACATACAAGTCATAGTATTTAGTTTTTAGTAGTAGTAAATACAATACCATATCAGCTAAAAAGTTTCTTATCTTTGAGGCATCAAGAACCAGCAATATTATGTCCAAAGACTTGGCAGCAACAATAACCTGAAACGGAAAGGCGTGTTGATTCTACAATGACAAACAGCTAATTGGGCAAGAGGATATTCAGTTCAACAACTACTTATGAGATGAGAAGATTTATGCATGTTGTACCTGCCTCCCATGTCCCTTGCCTTCTGAAGCACCTTTAATTATTCCAAGTAGCTGAATTTTGACATAACCTTTTCCTACGAGAATAAGAAGAAAACAGAAAATGCTAGCATAATCAGTTCTGAACATAGACATGCCCAGTTTAGGAAATCTTTCTCGCATCAACTCCTCAAAAATAAGTTGGTCCACCTAGACTGTACAATGGTGTGTGATATGTGCAATTTGTCATATCAACCTCATTTCCTCATAATTGGAATTGATATGCGCAATTTGTAATAGCAACCTCAACTGTACTAGTCTAAAAATATCATTATATGAACCTCATTTCCTCATAATGGTATGTGATATGTGCAATTTGTCATAGAAACCTCAGTTGTAACAAGACAACTTCTTTAAAGACATACAAACTTCTTCTTTAGAGGAACTACAACTGACAAATCTTGTGACTTATTTAGTAGGAGATCTGCATATTCCATCTTCAAAATCTGCAACTACTGTTACCAACTTTATGGGTACTCTCAACTCCTTGGCCTCCTTGGAGGTTTCTTGGCAGATGCTAAACTTGGTTGCTATTTCACAATTGCAATTTTTGCGTATGTAACTGCTTTGGTAAGCTCTCATCTTATACTATCACTAGCTAGAGACCTCCGATGTGTGATGACTACTGGAAACAACATCATCAGTGTATCAAGGAAAACGGTAAAAAAGATAGACTGACTGACTATAAAAAGGATGTTACGACATTAAAAAATGTAAAAAATTGACAGGGAGATATGGTAAAAAGAGAGATAAACCTTAAAAGAGACAATGATGATTCTGATTCCAGCGCAGATAGTGTACTTGATCACAGGATTGTTTTGGTGATTGGATTTATACCTGGACTCAAGGTTGATGCTATCCCACTGTTATGAACAAAGAGGATAATCATTTTGTTGTTCCATAAAGAAATTTATGTCTTAGGTATGCTTTAAATGGAAAATTTCATGATTAATAATCATAGGCAATGGTATGCTATAGAATTACAAAAATGAACCAAGCATTTCCAGAATTCATTTATGGTTCATCAAATGGTTTCATAAATAAACATAAAATAGTAGTGTTTATCAAAATTTTGACAATCAAATCTATAATCTTCTCTTCCTCTTCGCCAGCAGCTTCATTGAGCTTTAACTCTAACGCACTTTCATTTCATTGCTTTCTTATGACACCAATTGAACTCCTTCTTTGGTGAGTTTAAACTATCCCATTCAATATATGGACTTAATATCCATGGAAGCAGAGGCAAATAAGATTCTCCCCTTACGTATTGGGGATTTGAATTTCCATCATTAATATTACAAAATTTGCTATGTAGCAATTCCTTTGATTTTTCAATTCCTTTGAATCAAGATATATTCCAGGTGTTTAGCATTATTTGACTTCTAAATGTTTCAAAAACAAATTTCAACTTTAAACAAGTTCAGTATACGGTCTAAGACTATATTTTTCTATATAAGACTATATCATTGCCAGCCCAAGCCAAAATCGTCTATATTTTGCTGTATAATACTACATTTTGCTTAAACTAGATTGTGATGAAAATTTGTCCAAATTAAAGTAACAATTACATGAAATTATTAATGTAAAACTCAACTTACTTGTTGTTAGCAACTTCAGAATCACAAGGGATCGTTTTCGCCGGCCACCTTCTGCAATCTAAGTTGATGTTTAAATTACTAATTTAGTCTAAACAAAATAGAGTCTTATGCATTAAATATAGTCTGAGTTTTCTTTTATGGTAGAGGAGTTTTGTTTGGGTGGGCAATAATAGTCTAATCCACTAAAATAAAAAATATAGTCTTAGATAGTATATTTAACTTGTTTAAAGTTAAAATTTGTTTTGAAATTATACAGCTTTCCTGAAACTTATTTTGCCGTGGAATCAAATTCTATCATCCTCCACTTCGTCATTGCATATTCAAAACCAATGTCCGATCCCCACAACGAATTTGATGAATAAGATAAACTGTTCTTGCTCCATTTTTCTTCAGACCTCTAATACAGTGGTAGATTTGATTCTAAGAAAGATTCTTCAAGCAACATCTTCTATTTCATTGAAAGACTTGAAAACCAAATCATTATGAGACTGTTTTTGTTAAAATAAAAAAAATTTAATTTTTCATATAAAAAATTAATAACAGTAAAAATAAAATAAAACAAAGACATGTGAAAAGAAAAATTAATTGGGTAGTTGGTATGGTTTGTAGGTCAAAGTTAAAGTATGAGTGAATCCATATTTTTGATGTAAGTGTCAAAAGTTTTGTATGAGTGTTGTATGGGGTTTCGATATTTGTCTGGAAAAAAATATATGGTGAAGTCCAAATCCTTTAGTTTTTTTACTATGTGTTTTATGCTTTGACACTTTATTTTATATTCCATAAAATAATTAGTCCTTCAAAATTATATATTCAATACTTAATAAATTTCAGTTTTAGTCCTTCTATTCTAATAAAGTGGTATCACAACCTAGGTTGAGAGGTTTATTCTTCTACAAAATAATATATTTGAGGATGTGGGTCTGATTCCAAGAGATAGCCTAAAAGAATGATCATGAACTCGACGTGACTATTGATGATGAGCTTTACTGAGTTGGGGTGGGTTATGAATTGGTAGCTGAGTATGTGGGTCTGATTCGCCAAGAGATAGTCTAAAAGAATGACAATAAACTCGGCTTGACTGTTGATTTGAATGTCATTTTTTTTATTAAGACTGGTTTTCATACCGACTCTGATAACCACTTGAATTTGGTCATTCACTTAGATCAGGGTGAATTAACCCGTTATTCTAAAAATTTGAAAGTGATTCCGTGTACATGGTAAATACCCTAAGGTAGAAGTCATGGCTAGTCCCTTGGCATTTAAGAACACAGTGGTCGAACTGTCTCCGAATTCCGCAGCATACGCAATTCACGGTCTCGCATATCTATCACAAAGGAAACAAACGGGCACATCAGCTTGCCAACCACGGTCGCATCAGCACTGAAGCTTGTTGGTGGAACACGGCTCCGCATTTCTGCCAACTCTTAATTAGAGACAATGCTTGGGGATGAGCTTGTTTTCATTTTAATTAATTTCTTGCTTTCTTTCTTCGATCTTGTATGAACATTTTTCTTTCCTTTATTTAATAAAATGGGCTGGGGCAAGAGTTTTAGGGGGTGCCAACATAGTTGGGATGTCCTTTCTTGTCTCCCTCCTCACTTCCAATCAAAAAAAATTAAAATTTAAAAATAAAAAATAAATTATATTTGAGAGTGAAACTGTCTATTTAAACTACCTTATTCCATTTCACCGATAAATAAAAAATAATTATTTCTAAAGAATACGTATTTTATTCGCTCATAATTTAAATATTTTTATTTGGTAATACTTAATCTATTTTATTATATTATATTTTATGAAGTCAATAACACCTCTAGACATATAAAACCAAAATAAAAGGCATAAAAAAATAATAAAAAAGAAGAAGAAAGGCAGTTAAGAGCAATTAGAAAAGACAAAAACAAAAGCAAAGACCACATGAATATGAGAAAAAGAGAAGAAAGTAAGAGATGAGAACTAAACAAAGAGAAGGTCATGAAATCTTATTAATTAGGGTGATTCATGAAAAGAAAAGAGAGTAAGGTCATGTGAGAGAGGACCAGAGAACCAAAATAAAAGACTTATTATTCAAACTCATTTAAACAACACAACAAAATAAAGGAAAAGTGTAAGAAACCAATAAAAGGAAGAGATTGCAACATTTTTAATCTCCTAAGACCATTGGATTGGATTATGTTATAACCTTATACGCATTGGCTAACCAAAATAAATGTTTGAATAGACACAAACGGCAATTAAACCAATATTGAACACTAACACGTAAAACTAAGTACGCATGAATATGATAATATTGATTTATCCGTCCTTGTAGGATGAGATTTCTTCTCTTCCCTAGACATATACGAAAATCGAACCTAGAATTTCCGAAGATCACACCCTTATTCGGTCCACCTGAAATAGTCAGTTTCGAATCCAATCGGTGTCTAATCACAAACTGATGTGCAAATGCATGAGTAGAGACAAAGTTAATTTATAGAGAGACAAAACTCTAAAAAGACAGTCTTGAAAAATAAAAAAATGTGTTTCATAGTAAAAGTCATACTTAACAACTTCAATTCTTGAAAAAAATGTTTTTTTTTGCTAAATCGAACTTGTTCAACTTTTTTTTTGGATATATGCCTGTTATAATTTGAATGATCAAGAACCAATTTTTAAGTATTAATGTACAATTTATTAAAATTCAGCTAGATTTCGTTTAATAGTCATAACATGTAAAAAAAAATTGAATTTAGGGAGGGCTGAACACGTAAAAAAAATTAAAAAATTTAATTTCAGATGGCCTACCAAGCCAAAAAAATAATTTGGATTTAATGAGGCCTAACAGGCAAAAGAAACAAAATTTGAATTTTGAATTTTGGGAGGCCTAACAGGGAAAAAAAAATTAGAAATTTTGATTTATAGAGGTTATCAAGCCAAAAAATTAGAAATTTGGATTTGGAGAGGCCTAACAGGTCCAAAAAAAATTAGAATTTTGGATTTATGGAGTACCTAACATGTCCAAAATATTGAAATTTTGAATTTTGGACAAGCCTAACACTTAATGGGCCATTTTGGGGGGTTAATTCAACACGCCCGGTAATTTTTTTTTCAGAGAGGGGGGCTAAAACTACTCTAGGTCATGGTGGTTCTGACGGCCCCCTATCGACAATCACAATCCTCATTTTAACAAAAAAAAAAAAAAATCACAGTTTTCGTATAACGATAGTATAAACTGTCTTTTTTTTTAAAAAAAATCAGCTTCTCTCAACAATAATATCACAATCGGAGGTCACCAAAATTTATTTCACAATCTTTTTGCTCTCATTTAATCCCTATTGATGTTTGGCAAAGCCAAGTAGCAGAGATAATGCGAGGATCAAATTAAATTCCTTCCATAAAAAAACAAAATTATATATATAGACAAATAATCTGATTTTAAGAATAAATTGGTCGAGGTTTACACTTTCCTATTATACGATCTAAAAAGGGGTCAATAGCTCACAAAAGTGAGTAGACCAGCCAGTAAGAGTAAAGGTTGCTTCTCTCCCACTTGGGAGAAACTAACGCTTAGATAAACGTTTTTATACCTGTGCTACAATATGTAGATCGAGAGGTCGTTCTGCCCTTTACCTTGATAGATGCTTGTGCTCGCTAGCATGAAATACAGTCACGTGTTTTAAAAACTAAAAACAGGATAGTTTGTCCATTTTTCATTTAAGGTTTTGTGAGTCCATATTTCACTAAAAAAATACTTGTGGTTTAGTTAATCTACGAAATTAGTTGGGCCTTGTGTATTAGATAAGTTGAAAAGTCTAACTTTTTAATTGCTTTAAATCATCTCTTTTGGGATAAATTATGAAAATATTTTTTGAATTTTTTTTTTTTTTTTGTTTTGCCTCCTACACCAAAAATCATTTGCGTTAGATGGATTAGCCCTCCACGGGATTGGATAAAGGTCAATACCGATGGCTCCGATCTCGGTGCTCCGGGCCCAGCCGGCGCTGGCGAAATCTTCAGAACCTCGTGCGGGTTTGCAAGGGGTTGCTTATCATTTTCGATTGACTCAGCTTTTGCTCATACGGCCGATATCATGGCGGTGGCATTCGCGGTCGACATCGCCTGGGAAAGAGGTTGGCTAAAACTCTGGATCGAGTCTGATTCCACATGTGGTAAACCTGCTGAAAAATAATTCCCAGACTGTCCCTGGAAAGTCCGTCAAATTAGAAGAGCGCAAATATGTTGCCGAGAGCATACAATTAGTATAAATAGTGTTTCAAATTCTATTTTGTTTAGTAAATTCTATTTTGTTTAGTAAATTCAGATAATTAGTATAAATAGTGTTTCAAATGTTGAAGAGCAGGAAATAATATTTTGCTCAGATGCAGAAGATGATGTTGGAGAAGACAAGGGTATATTATGTAGTGCAAATGGGACAAAACCAACCAAAGCCATGCGTTTGAATGTGGAACTGGTAAAAAAAAAAGATAGGTCTGAATTAACTGTGTGCAGGTTTTGGCTTACTAGAACTAGCTCATTTTGAGTCTTGCTAATGGTCGTTGTTGCTGCTAATCAATTTTTGTGCAACATATGGAAGTGGTTCAAATTCTCTTAAAATGTGCCAACTTCTTCAGATAAAAAAATTGGATATGTTTTTCTTTGTGATTGCCCGGGAGCAGTCATACATCTTATTTACTTTGGAATCAGCACATCTTTCGGGCACTCAGAAGAACAAAAAAGGACATTCTAACACAAATCGTAGAACTTCGCCGAAGAAAAAGATCCTTGAGGATGAAGAAAAGAGGGTAGAGATAAAAGCAAGAATTCTGACAACAAGAGTGAGGAGCATGAAGAAAAGGCTTGTACAAAGTTCCTCTCACTAAGGAAGTTCAAGTTCATTATTTGCATGTGTCCGATTGATGGGCACAAAGATACTTGTTCTTTTAGGCACTCTACCAAATCACAATGATATAGCATTGTAGGTATTAAATCATAATTTTTTTTTTGTATTTCTAGGAGCCTAGTGAATTTGTTAAGATTTTGTGGATTCATCCATTCATTCTGGAGAGGTTTTATATTTAATTGTTGGTTTTATACCTTCATAATGGCAATTCACTTTTTAAAGTTGTCTTTGAGTTGCAGATTTTTTCAATTCAGTTTTTTATTTTAGTTAAGAACATGTGGGCACACAATAAGAAAATAGCTAGACAGCTACTGTTTTTAGCGACCCAGTGAAAATTGATCGTAAATACTGACTATTTTCGTGGCTTATTGTTTTGCCTAGTGGCTACACAAGACGACAAAATTGGCGCCCATTGCCCATTGAACCTACGGTAAAGTCTTAAGGGCAAGATAGGGAAAACCAAAATATATATATTAAAAAGAAAAAGAAAAAGAAAATTAAATTAAAGTAAAATTATAACCTAAATAGGAAAGGGTTTAGACTCTCTCTCAATGTCTCTCTCTTGTCTCCTCTAGGTTTTACTTCTCTCAACTTCTCCCTTCTCTCCTTGTTTTTCTTCCAACCTAAGTCCTAAGGCCCCGCATGAACAACGTTCATATTCTGACATAGGGCCCTAGCCTTTCTCTTCCCTGACCTCAGCGTTGAAGTTAATCCCTCCCAATCTTCTTCTTGAATTTAAACCCTCTATTTTCAATACTTTAGATTTCAAAAGTTGGGTTTGGTTATTCCACTGCTTCATTTTTTTCCCTTTGCTGGTGAAAAATTGATATGGGTCATTTGTGCTTTTTGAAGTTAGGAGGTTTTTACCTAATGGGTATTGATTTCTTTTCATATCTGCAAACCTTAGATGGAATCTGATAGAGAAATTTTAATAGATCTGAACAGATCCATAATTTTGAATAGATCTGAATAGTTCTAGACATGTAGGATAATTGAAATAGGAAAAAAATGATGATGATTTTAACCTAGTTAATTTTGTGCAGGAAAAACGATGGATCTAAAGAAACAGGGAGAAAATTTATATCAAGACATGAGTGCATCAGCAGATCTTCTAGGCACTCATAAGAACAAAAAATTATATTCTAGCACTGATTGCAGAACTTCGTCGGCGAACACATACATTCTAATGAGATACTCCAAGTAAGTTGAGGTTTAAATTGCTATTTTCTTATTTTAATCTGCATTATTTAAATTACTAATTTCTTGTTGAAATCTAAAAGCCAAAATGATCATTGTGTATAAAATGGGCCTGAGCTTGTAAGTACTCTTAGACAATATATTGATTTTGTTTGATTAGATCCAAATTTACAACTAGATGATTGCCTAGAAACAACATTAATTTTGTTAAGAAAGACAATTTTCACACCCTTATTGATTTAAACAAAATCGACATGAATTGCAAACAACATTCATGGCCAATATATTTCTTCCATTAAGCATAAATGTTAGTCTGGAAATTCAAAACCAGTAAGCTTCTTTCTTTCCCGTTTATTAATGACAAAAGAATTCGCAAGGATAAGGAAATTTATCAGGTCATATAACAAGGGAATTTGACACTATTGCTGCATTCTGAAAATCGTAGTGTGAGAGAATAAGGAAATTTATTGGCGCAACGGTAAACGTTGTTATGGTGTGATCAAGAAGTCACGGGTTCGAGTTTGAGGAGCGGCCTCTTGCCAGATAAATTGGCAGGGGAAGGCTTGCCCCCAGTACACCCTTGTGGTGGGACCTCTCCCCGGACCCTCGCTCAGCGGGGAAGCGTAGTGCGACAGGGCCGCCCTATCTACTGTTTACTCATGATTAACTAGTACAATATGAATTTGTTTATTTTGAGGTTTATTTGTGCTAATGGATTGTAAAATTATAATAATGCTGACAATTTTATTATTGATAATTTTCTGCAATTGGAATGGCAGGATGAAAAATGAGGTGAGAATACTTGGTACAACCATTGGGTCAAGCTGAAGTGCATGATTCGACGGAGCACTAGGAAATAAAAGATGATGATGAGGAAGAAGAGGTGATACCATCATCTTCATCATCTCACCATAAGAGGAAAAGGAATGAAGAGGAGGATTTAGATGATGAAGAAGACAATGATGTTGTGGAGTATAACAAGTAATCAAAGATGCAGCCCAAGATAAAATAATAAGATTGTTCATTGATGTATGGATTGCCATTCCATTGAGCCTATACTATTTTGGGGTGGCAGTGAAAGGCATATCTGCTAACTCATTATTCAATGACGGATTTAATGTACACATTTATTCAAATTAGATAAAAGTGACGAGTAATTAGAGTTGGAAAATAAACTATTGAGGTACTCATAAATGTTATAAAATCAATTAGAGTTGGAAGAGAAACAATAGTTGATTTCATTCTTTGGACATTTGTAATTTTTGTTTTTGGCATATATATGAATTGTAATGGAATTACTGAAATATCAATTGTTTTCCTCGTTGACTCTTATATGAACTTTGTAATTTTTGTGATATTGAGTCTATTGTTATTTTTTGGTTTCCGTTAACACGCTAGTATCAGAGGCGGATGGAACCGGGCACCTGGGTGCTCCAGCCCCCTGGCACCGGAGCTGCGTGGGGGTAATTTCTGGTTTCCAGAAATTAGCCCCCCTGTTCTATCGAGAAGGAGATGAACAAACCATTTGAAGAATGAGATAGGTTAATTAAGTCCAGCCCAGCCCATTTGGTAGGGCTGGGCTCTTTTTTTTTTTTAATTTGCCCAGACTTAAAACAATGTTGTTTTGGAATTTGCCTTGTGGTTTCACTTATTGAGAAAAAAGGATCTGTGAAATCACATGGTTTTTTTTTCGAAATTTATCCAAGAAAAAAAATTTGGACAAAAATACCCTTGCCACGTTAGCCCAATTGACGGGGTTAGTTGTTTTTTCCCGTTTTGGTTAACGGTCTTAAACACAATTTCCATTTTGTCAAAGAAGTACAAATCCTTTTTTGTCAATAAGTGAAACTACATGGTTTTTTTTTTAATTTACCCTATATTTAATTCAGTTTAATTTTCATCAATATATCTCTATAAAATATGTATTGAAATACTAGCCTCTTGGAGTTCATTAGTGACATCAGCACCAATTATCCCACTTGATGTGTTAGTAGGTAATCTGTAAAGTCCACTGTAAATCCTCATCAAGATCTCTGGTTTGCCCTGACTTTGGGAGTGGGTAGACCTATTACTGCCTAAACTTTTTTGTAAAAAAAGTAATGCACGACACTCTTGAGTCAAATTTTTGTCCCTCCTCCTATCATTTTGATTATATTATGTATATGAGCTGTGAATAGAGAAATATATTTAATTTGAATGCAGAAATTGGTATTTACAACAAAAATTGTGGAATGTATGCCATTCTCTCTCTGATCTGCTTCCTTTTGCAATATTGGAACTGCGTGGAATGCTTATGTTGCCATCCATTTTGATTGCTAAACGTATTTTTCTCTTTTTTATTTCTCTTCATCTGCAAATAGGTATATGCATGTCTGGTTGATATTGAAATCTTTATAATATTTTTCATCAAGTATGATGAACTAAACTTGAGGTTTTGGTTCAGCTTGAGGGTATAATCAGAGTTGAAAATCTGAGAAAAGATGGATATTCTTGAAATCTGATCATGGAAATAGAGTCATTTGAGATTGAATATGGCCATAAAAAAACAGAAATCGACAAGAAAGTTGCACTAGCATATTATTGCTTCTAAACAATAAAAGGAGCAAATAACAAGAAGGATGTGTATAAGCCAAAGGACATTGCTCTGGGAGATTTTGTTACAAGCTCCTGAATCTGGGTCCCATTCGAGGGTATAATATTAAATACTTCTTCTTCGACATTGTCATCCACGTAGATCAGAGTTTGGGTCTCATTTTTTTTTTAAATTTGTAGGATGAAAAATGGTGATGTGGCGCGTTAACTTTGAGTTGACCGGTCATAATTACCGGTTGTACACTTTAGTGAGAGGTCACCGAAAAGTTGTACATTTTTATGTGCAAAATTGAAGGTTGTACACCAAAGTGTGAAAGAAGATAAACGTTGTATACCACATATGTAATTTACCCATTAGAACATCTCCAACAATTTCTTAGTTGCGCTTTTCAGTTAAAATTTGAGTAGAGAGAGAGTTATAAATCAACTCCAACAGCCTCTTAGTGACTCATCACTTAACTAGTAGATTATCTCTATTATTAAGAAGACTCTCTTTGCTCCTAGTCCCCTAAATTTTTATTAATAATTTATTATTTAGGAGTCCTGCCTCTCATTATTCATAAATATAACAATACTTCGTAATTTAATGATAACCTAATAAATAATGATTGAATATGAGGAGTATTATTAGAGATAATATGTATTATGCTCTCCATACTGGATATGAGTGGTTAGCACAGTCAGAATAGAATTATGAGTATTTGTTAATATTGACTTCAAAAATCTTCAAAAGTAATCATTAATTTTTTTGTAATTAGTTTTCTTAAGTTATACTTTTTTGTAAATTTTTCTTAAATAAATTGTGTGAAAAGCCGACGGAAAATATTTTAAGTACTAGAGAGCTTATAAATTAGTTGTCTATAATATATTTTTTGGGTCTAGGATTTATAGATTAGGTCTAGTTTTTTTAAAAGT
Organism: Euphorbia lathyris; assembly: GCF_963576675.1. NCBI lineage: Eukaryota > Viridiplantae > Streptophyta > Magnoliopsida > Malpighiales > Euphorbiaceae > Euphorbia > Euphorbia lathyris. The sequence continues at coordinate 12,329,248 of NC_088912.1, forward strand.
GCTGATTTTACTAGTTTCACATAATTCAAAATCATTAATTTACATAATTGTAGAAATTTTTTAAAAAGTGAATTTATATGTAAATTTCCCTAATTTTTATAGCTAATAATAATTTGAAAAATCTACTTGGAAATACAACTTTCAAAAATTATTTATAACTATGTCAAATTATTATTTGAATTATGTCAAATAAAGCAAATTATCATCTGAACTGTATTAATGTTTGGTGATTCCTTGATTGTGGTTAACAGTATTAGGTCTGAAGATTTAGATTTATCAGTTTTTGGTTAAATTATCCAGGATTGTAAGTTTCTTCTAGGTAACCGACACGATTTTACAGTGTCTTTTTCTCCGCGCCTAGCAAACAGGGGAGCCCATGCCGTTGCACGGCATGCCCTGTCCAATGCTAGCGAGTTTGTGTCCTTTTCTGCTCGGTTCTGGTTGCAGGATATTATTTCTTCTGATTTATCTTGATGCATGAGTTTTCTTCCAAAAAAAATATATATATCTTAAGCATTGAGATTTATAAATTAGGAGAATATAATGTATTTTTTAGGGTTAAAATTTATGAATTGAGGTATATAATTTATAAATAATGACATAGTTAGAATTAAGTTTTGTGATATGATCTAATTGTAATTTTTATAACCAATATGATTTTCATGTAAAAAGCCCTAATAATTTCCTATGAAAAGCCCAAAGCCTAATCCAAAAGGCCTTCTAGATTGTTTTACAGAGAAATGAGTTTGCATGGAATCCTTAAACATCCTGAAAACCTAATCCATGCAAAGAAGAAGACAAGGTTGCCTCTATCTTTCTCTCTCTCTCCTTGAAGAGTAAGGCTTTGTTATCTCTAATTAGTTTTTCTTCCACGATGAGAATTCTAACTAATTTTAAACTTGATATGTTCAGTTTTTGTTTTCTTGTTTGTTTAATTTTGATTTGCATATGTTGATTGTATAGGAAACGTATCTGTTTGTCATTGAACAAGAATGAAGAAAAAGGAACCTGATTTCTACCTAGTTTCTTCAAAGCAGAAAACTGTATTTGGGGAAGTAGGAATGGAATTGAGCAGCTTCCAGACAACCCTAGTGATAGTTTCCGCAGATTACAGGTTTTTGATCCTGTTTTTCTACTAATTTCCATAACTAATGGAAGTAAATATTGTATCATTTAATCTGAATCTCATCATAGTAACACCTAAGATAATTGTAAATATATTTACTAGATGTTATCTATAATGAACAATCATTTCCATCAAATCTCAAAATAGAATTCTGCAAGCATTCTTTGATAAATTAGCTGCTTATATTTGAGAATGGGTGCAGGAAAAATAACAGTGAAAAAATAAAAGTCAATATATTCCTATGTAAAGAAGGATATTCCAGCCCTAATTGCAGAATGTCGCCGGCGAAAACATTCCTACAAGTAAGTTGAGGTTTAAAATTACTAATTTGTTATTTATCGTAAACATGAAGTTTTTGTTTCGGAATATTTGGTTTTATTGATTGGTTCATTTTGTTTTCTGATCAGTTTACAAATCTAAATTTATATATACACAAACATTTTTAAATTTATGCATATTAGTATATAACAAATTTATTATTTATTATTAATTTTTTTTTTTTTTGCTCATTTTCTTTACTATTTGATATAATATGTTTTGAATCTTTTGGCATCATGAACTTGGTCTAAGTGGTTTGTATTTGAACTTGCTCAAATCCCCTCTTATGTTTTACCTACCAAGAATAAATAAAATGTCATATTTTGTGAGTTCTTAGATGTAAAGGCTTAGCAATCAGAATAGTTCTTCACATAGCAATTGATGTATATATATATAATAATAGTATAAACTTTTGTTATATTCTTTACTGCCTTTGGTGTATGGGTACCTTTTTGTGATGAATTTCAGTTACTTTCAGGATACCATACCAATGATGAGTCTCCTGCCAATGATGAATTTATTGCTTTATTGTCACCATTTCTATACTTGGCAACTTAACTCAGTTCTGGCCCTGGGCGATCATATTTTTGCTGTTCTGTGTTGATAGATAGTAACACAGTTTGATTTTGGTCCAATTAAAGGATTAGTCAATTTAGGTTTTCCTTTCCACTGGTTTATTTACATTAAGATACTAATTAATGCAGCAATCAATTGAGATAGATTTGAGGAATTAATTTGAAGTGCTTTAGGATGTTTGGAAGTTAGTTTAAGAAATACTAAAAGTAAATAAGTTGCTTAAAGCGATGATGAAAACAACAAATAAGCCTTCTACTAATGTTCTGACTTATTACCTTATTCTGAAGTTTTGATTCTTACATATTGCAGTTATGAATTCTTAGAATAATATAAAAAATTAGAGTAATATACTATAAGTCTTATATTCTGCCTGCTAATCTGACTTTGATATGGGTTATATAGGGCTTTCACCTCAACAAACTTATGAAATGGAAACAATTCTGATGACAAAACAGATGACTACAAATATAAGGATTTCATACCTTCACTCATGGATAATACATCTAATGGGGTTTCTACTTTAAGAAAATTCAATAAAGTTGTGAAGATTTCTAATTGCAGTTCTTCAGTAAACCCTTCCTTTCAAAGTCAAAATCTAATTGCAATTACTGCAGAAGTGGAAGATGAATAAAACTGTTGGAAATGGTTTGTGAACCTATTTTGCTTGTAAATACTAATCCTATTAATCTCCATGTACTCCATTTGAAGAAAGTGATAAAATGCAGAAGGTAAAGCTTACCAAAAGTATACATTCATCAAAGGTAAATTATGCTCTAGTTCATGGCAATAATTCTTGGTGCAGAGAAAGATATGGAACTGTTCATGCAGCTCGAGCTGCTAATCTAGTACCCAGTAAAAGCAAACAGGTGCTTCCAGTGGTAACTGAAACTTACCCTGTGATCTGGAGAGGCAATTTGGTGCCTGTTGTACTCCAACCGATTAATTTATGAAATGGGGCTGCTGGCCAAACATCCTTTAACACAACCATACGAATCAAGCACACGCATTGGAAACACAATTTATTCAATCTCAATATAACCACAGGGAAATACCTTCTGGCTTACAGCATAAAGCTCCTGTTCTCAAAATTCCAGTAGAGACGGTGCAAGAGTCTGAATCAAAGGGCATATGCCTTTTGAGAAACTGCTAACTGAAATCATCAAGAGAAATCAAGTCGCGCTTCTGTTAACAGATGCTAATACCAGGTCTGTTGCAAAGTTGTATGCTGATGATTCTAGCACTGCTTGGGATGATTATAATGATAACAATGACAATGACAACGATCACAAGGACACAGATGATGATGATGCACTTTCTGTTGAAGCCAAAGAAATATCTCATTTATCTTGATGATATTATTCTAGGAGAAGAAAGTACTTTGCCTAATTTTGCCAAATTTTTTGTACATAAAAAAGAATATGGTTCACAAAAATGTTCATATGGAGTTTTCACTTGCTCGACTATGGGATGATATTATTGTGCAAATTGTTGTGGAGATTGTCTATCTTCAGCTTTGCCTATGCATGTGCTGGTGAAACTAGAGGTGAGTTTGCTTATACAATGGATTGATTTGTCAAGGAAGAATGCATTGGTTTGAGTATCACTAAGTAATTGCTATCCTCAGTGAGACAACATCACTGAGGAACGGTGTAGTATGCTTTCAAAAGCACTAACCAAACAATGAAATTAAACGATTAATTGCATATTTAAGTATGTATTTCATTTATTAAGGGGAGACGAGTTTTATCTGGGTGAGCTGTATTGTTTGGACGAAAATATAGTCTTAGACAGTGTATTCAACTTGTTTAAAGTTAAAATTTATTTTTGAATGCTTTAGAGCTCATTGAAAGCTAAATACGTGTAAATTTACTAAATTATTCAAATGTTTTTGGTTCAGATTGCTTAGAAGATTGAAAATATGATTGGAGTTAAAAATCACATAAAAGATGGATGTTCTTGGAGTTGGATTCGGGGAATGGAGGTAGTTGAGATTGAAGATGGTAATAAAAGAATGAAAATCAAGAGCAAAGTTGCATTAACATATTAATGCATCTAAACCACAAAGAAAGAACAAGAAGGATGTTTATAAGAGAGAGGACTTTGCCTTGAGAGATTTTGTTTGGGTCAAATGTGGGAAAAGTTTTTCATTGTAATCAATTTGATCTTAGTTGTTCCATTCTGTGTTTTTTGCATGATTTTTAGTGGTATTCAAAACGTGGAACATGAATGGTATTGTTCCTCTCTTTATAATGGAAATTAATGTTTTCTTAAATGATAATATTTATGTTAATTAATGAATAGGTGTGTCGGCTATAAATGATGTTCCGTCTGAGTTGTTATATGTAGAGAAAAGTTAATTTCATTATATTATAACATGAATCAAGCAAATCTCATGTCATTGTACAAAAAATACTGTTATTGCAGTTATTCATTTAAGTAAATGTGGTTGCCGTTATTCATTTAACTAAATGTGGTATGCTCTAACTCATCTTTGGGATGCTTTTCTTTAACGGCTACTAAAATAGCACAAGGCTTTGCTTTAGCCGAACTCATATCACGAACAATTAATTTAGATACACACGTAACCAATGATTGTGCTGACCAGTTAATCCAGCCTTAGCCTTTATCCCCCAACCAGTAAGGCCTAACCGTTGATAGGCAATAATCTCAAATTTACACCTGCACGCTTTAGTTTTAGTTTTTCTTATTAACCATGCATCATCTGTTTTCCCTCTATGGCGTTCACCCCGTGAACATCTCAATTGCTTTTGCTTTCCACCATGTTTATGCGAAGATATTATAATCTCAAACCCAATTCGAATAGCTACCAGTTTTGCCCAAGTAACAACATTTTCACAAGAAGGGAAAACGATGTCCGTTATAAAACGGGAACTGTAATCAATGCCGTCCGGTTGCCAATCTTCTAACGGTTCCTGAATATATAAAAAATTCATAATATGTATTAAAAATACGTGCAAAAATGTAAAAAAAATGGCATTCGGGTGCATAATAGGTAATAACAATACGCGTAAAAATTAAAAAATATAAATTTAGGGCTTATTCGGGCAGCCTTCACGTTAAAAATTACAAAATTCCGAGCTTATTCGGGGCTCGTATAGGCTAAACGGACAGGCTGCCCCGTTAAAAAGCAAAAAATGGGGCAAATTAGGTCTAAACGGGCAGCCTGCCCGTCGCACGGCAGAACGAGTGCAGCGTGCCGCCCGTTCCGCAGGTGGAACGGGCCATGCGCGCTGCTCGTTCCGCTCGTTCCGCAGGTCAAACAGGCGGCGCATGCCGCTCATCCGCAGGCCGAACGGGTAGTTCATCCGTTCGGTCTGAGGACGAGCGGCATGCGCCGTCCGTTTAGGCCAAATCCGTAAAAAAAAATTTCAAAATTTATAAAACGAAATTTTAATTTAAAAAAAAATTTGAGTTTTTGAAAAAAAATAATGAGGAGAGTATAAATGTCAAAAGGGTGCGGTGGATGAAAAAAAAGTTGCGGTATATAGCAATACCCTTATTCTATCATGAGAGATTTTATCATCTTTAAATTATCACAAACCAAAATGGCTTTATTTTCCTTGTATAATATTTGAAGTATGTAATTAAGTAAATTTGTAAGAAATAGATAAAAAGAGTGTATGGGTATTGAAAAATTAGATATAAAGGCCAAATTTGAGCTTAACCTTTTGGTTAAATAAAAATTTAGCTCTAACTTATGAAATTGTCCAAATTTAAGACTAAAGTTTCTGAGAAAGATCAATATTAGCTTTACGTTAAAGATTGACAGACCTTCTAAACACCAATTATGGTTAAGATATTTAATGTGTTACTAATACGTTATAAAAAATATGTTAAACAAGATAACAACTAAGTCCACCACAAACATGTTAATCACAATTGTGAATATGTCTACTCTTTTGTTGTGTTACAAATATAATTGCAAATAACGAAAAGCGTATGAGAGTGTTTCAATTTATCAACAAACTTGTTTGGAATGTGTGATATGACAATTAAATAGTAGTCAAATCAGCTTTTTCAAATGTTTAGTAACTTAAAGGTAAAATTGATCTCGTTTGGAAATTTTATGATTAAATTTGATCTATTTCATAAGTTAAGGCCAAATTTGCAATTTTAAAAGAAATGTTAGGATCAAATTTCATCATTATCTTACAAAATTACAATTAAACCTAAGTGTTGATAAAGGAAATACATAAAAATCTATTAAATTAAATAAAAGAAGTTACTAAATTTTGAAATATATAAACAAAATTATTCATGTACAAAAACCGTAGCAAATAAAAGTTAATTATAAAAATGCCCTTTCAAATCTCATATATAAACAAAAGGATTGATGAACAAAAACCCTAGCATCCCAAATTTCATATATCCCCAACATCTCTCCATCAACATTCTCTTCTTTTATTAAGAAAGTCCCTTTTATTTTCTATCTCGGTCAATCACACTGATCTTTAGCAGTAATCAGATGAAGTGTTGCTTTTCAATTATAGAAGAGTTGTTCCTTTTACTATGTTTTTGCAGGAAATGTTCGTATACTCTCTCCCGTTACTTGTTTAAATTTGTGTCCTTGCTTAGAGAGAGATATGTAAGGATATGGCTATTGAGTTCTTTACTAATTCGGATAGGCACAGAAGGCACTTGGCTGATTCTGGAGCTTGCAGTAGATGCAGAGGCCATGTTGAGACTTTGTGCCATGCTCTTAGAGATTGCTCTAATAGTAAAGAGGTTTGGAGGAAAATTCTTCCACACCATATTTTCTCTTCCTTCATGGCACATTCTGAGGTCGACTGGTTCTCTGATGGTGTTAGAGGACAGTTGCTTCCATACATGGAGCATGGTGACATTTTCTTTGCTATTATCTGTCACCAAGTTTGGAAATGGAGAAACGAGGAGATTTTTGGAGATAAAACTGTTTTTATGACAAACTTAGCTGATTTCTTCTCGAAAAAACTTTTCTCTATTATCGATAGTTTCAAAGGAGAGTCCCTTTCCAGAGCCTCTCAGTGTTGTGATGTCCATCTCGTGGGATGGAGCAGGCCAAGAGAGGGGGTTGTGAAGCTGAATACTGATGCTTCCTACCTCAGTAACGGTAAGATTGCGGCTAGAGGTGTGCTTAGAGATGCAGGGGGCGCCTGGCTTTCTGGGTTCTCCCAGAATTTAGGGTTGGGTTCTTCCTTTTCTGTGGAGCTCTGGGCTATTCTTACTGGAATAAATCTTTCTAAAAGGCTGGGTGTTAAGAGGCTCTCTGTGGAGTCTGATAATTTGGAAGCAATCAAAATGATTTCTGAGAATCATTCTATGGGTCTTAACAGTCGCAACCTCATCAAAGCTATTAAAAGGCTTTGCTCCTCCTTTGAGTTCGTAGAGTTCAGACACATTTTTAGAGAGCAGAATCGTGTTGCTGATCGCTTGACGGCGACGGGCCATGAAGGGACGTTAGGCGTTACTACCCTTCCTGTTTCCCCTAGTTTCATCTCTCCTCTTCTCTTAGAAGATAGGATTGGGGTTAGCTTCCCTAGGCTAATTCCTGGGTAGTTTGTTGTTGTTCGTTTTTCTTTTCCTTTTCTACCAAAAAAAAAAAAATTTATTTGTCACTTTATATGTTATATCATATTGGATTTTTTCCTAGACTAATGTTGTTTCTTGAGATATTCCCGTAAGACTTGGTTAAACTTATTTCCAGGAATAATGTCCGTTCCCCTATGAAGAAACAAGTGTATAAAGAATAAAAAAACGCAAGAATTGTGCAAGGCCATGAATACTAACAAATAACTCTCTTTATTCCGTCAGCCATGATAGTTTAAAGGCTAAGTTACAAACTTGGCCCAACTTAGGGACATTTAGATATCCATTACAGGATTTCTTACCAAAATAAACACTATAATTTTGGAGTTTAATTTTCTACTCATTTAACTTTAGAAACTTATTATTTTGATTACAAAGAAAAAAATCTTCAAATGGTATTTTCTTGGAAGGGTGACAACAATTTCTTGATCAGTTGGACAATTGAACTTCTTCGAAATGGCCTTAAAAATGGACAAAAATTTCATAAAAGCACAATGATATATTGTTAATTACATACGATGGTGCACAATATGTGAAATATGAGAGAAAATTGCCAAGAACGTAACAGTAACAACGGTGGGAGATAACAGAAATATGGAAGAGTGGAATGAAAATGGTGATTGATGATCAGATTATCGGATTTTGCATATTACTGTCATGCTGAAACAAGTAGAGGTAACTGTTCTATCCGATTTTGTTGACATAGTTGCAGATTTTGTTACTTAATTTTTGACTTTTTTGGGTTGGTATCATGTTATGGTATCTTGTACATAATTGCCACCACCGGCAAAGCAAAGTTAATGTCTTAGCATTAATATAATTTAGGAGAGCACTAACAAGATGATTTTAACAATGATTTGTAGTTCATGAATTTGTTTTATTCAGTCATGTATGCTTGTGATGTATGAGTATTGCAATTTCTTCCATTTTGGTTGTCTTTCAATCCTTTTGCAAATGGTTCTTTCTGAAAATAATTTGAATCTTTGTATTATGAATTGGGATCAAATAAAAGAATGTCCATTACTTTTGGAATGTAGAGATCAATGTTGGAATTTAGAGATCAAAGTTGAAAATGTTGTTTTATGCAATTTTGATTGAGAGTTCATATGGAGATATAATATTGTTATTGATGCAGACATCTTTTCGAAAAATTCCAAGTCCAGGTTAAGGAAGTAGCAAGGTAACAAATTTTGTCAGGTATGTGGGGAAATGATTCAGAAGAGGAGGAAGACACACTTAAAGTTCTAGTATATCTTTTTCTTTTAAGTGTATCTACCTGGGCGGATCTCCCTTGAAGGATCTCCTTTGAAGGATCTCCTCTGATGGATCTCTTCGGCGGACCTCTTCGACGGATCTCCTATGAAGGATCTCTTCGATAGATCTCTTCGGCGGATCTCCTCTGATGGATCTCTTCGGCGGACCTCTTCGGCAGATCTCCTTTTGAAGGATCTCTTCGATAGATCTCTTCGGCGGATCTCCTCTGATGGATCTCTTCGACGGACCTCTTCGGCGGATCTCCTTTGATGGATCTCTTCGGCGGATCTCCCTTGATGGATCCCTTCGGCAGATCTCCTTTGAATGATCTCTTCGATGGATCTCTCCGATGGATCTCCTTCGACGGATCTCCTTTGAGGGATCTCTTCGATGGATCTCTCCGATGGATCTCCTTCGATGGATCTCCTTTGACGGATCTCCTTTGATGGATCTCCTTTGATGGATCTCTTCAGCGGATCTCCTTTGAAGGATCTCTTCGATGGATCTCTCCGATGGATCTCCTTTGACGGATCTCCTTTGAAGGATGTCTTCGATGGATCTCTTCGACGGATCTCTTCGACGGATCTACTTCTGGGTACCTATCCGATGTGTCTCCTCATGTGTATCCTTTGGGGTTACTTGCTAACCAAGGAGGCTTGGGATTACTTACCCACTAAGGAGAATAGGGGATTACTTGCTCACCAAGGGGGGACAAGTCTAACACCAGCCTGTCCACTATATTTATTGTTTTGCCATTAATAATTGTTGTTTTGTCATTAGCCCTTATTTACTAGTTTGCCACTTGTTTTCCATTATCCCACCTTACCCCTTTAAGGTTTATCCATTTAGTTATAAGTGAACACCCTTTATTGTAATTTCATCTTTAGGTCTTGGATGATATAAATTCATCCTTTCCATTGTAAGAAAGACAACTTTTTATCAATCAAATTATATCTTCTCTTTGAGAGTGTTTTTAGGGTTCATCCCTCTTAACAATGGGGATTTCTAATTCCTTCAAGTTTAGCTTATAAATTTGGGGGTTTCACGGCTCCTTCAAGTTTAGCTTGAGAATATCTTTGGTAGTTTACGATTGAAAACTATCGCCCGTTACCCGATCTGTATCAGTTATGCTAGGAGTATGTGATTGATTTTCTTAGTAACAACTTGCATGTTATTTGGTTTTTTCTAGGAAATGTTCGAAAACAATATTTTGGAAATTTACATTTTGGTTCTATTGTATTTTTCAAATAATAATTCAAGTCTTTTGTATTTTAAGAATAAAAATGTTGTTTTCTGATATTTCCATAAATTCTCAAAAGTTATTCATTTAAATGAAAGAGTCCTTAATTAATCAATTTCTATAACAACATTGAAAAAGAAAAAAAAAAGTTGATTTGTGTTAAACATACCACATTGCTCAATTGCCAAACCACATGGTTCCTTAAATATTTGAGGCAATCATAACCATTCAAGATTCCTTTTGGGGTTGGTTACAATTTGAACAAGAAAATTTGGAGAAACAAATTATGGGTCTTTTATTAATAGAAATTAACAACCAAAGTTGACAAAGCTATAGGAAGATGATCAACCATATGCTTAATTTGTAGACATGAGAGTCCACTCTGTATAAAAAACTAAGATACCAAGGTTACACATATTAATAAGTAATGCATTTTCTCCATATCTAGATTTTTAAATATGGATGAAACATAGATCTTTATGGAAATGTATATATAGCTGTGTAGGGGAAGATCAATTTCATGTCCATCAAAAACTCTTTGTGCATGATTGTGAGCAACTATTGGCGCAGCCTTCCACTTCATCCAAATCTGAACAAACATATAAATAAATATAAGTTTAGATGGGGATGAAACCAAAAATTCACACAAAAAAGAGACGTTCTAAACTGGTTTCATACTGTTTTGAGGGGGGCGGACTAAAACTTCCATGACCCCATAATTGGGAGAAAATTAAGAAAATTATATTTACCACAAAAAATACAGTCCCTAAATATTAAACATTTTACTTTCATAATTTCTCAAATCTGTGATAAATTGAACATGGCAACATATAACTCTAATCCTAAAAAAATATATGTATTTCTTACTAAACTTTTGACAATAGACACTGATTATTTGGTTATAATTCCATCACTTACTTATATGCTGATGTGGTACCAGCATTTGAACAAACCGGGTACCATAGTAGAAATTATGAAAAAGGTTGTAACCAAACCAATAAATTAATGGAGATATAAGAAACCAAAAGAGAAGAAAGAGAGAAATATTTACTATAGTTGTCTTGGGTGATAAGTTTGGAGCAGAGTGTGGAAGCACAACCGGAGGTGCAAAACCGTTGGTTATCATTAGCAGTGGTTCCAGTCGCCCAGATTATGCACTTAGCAGTACAACTTGCAGGGCAAACGGCTGACCATGGCGGAATAGTACATTTAATTAAACAACCCTCCATGCATTTATGAAAACTCATTGCTTCTGATTTGCCAAATAATGACCCAATTACCACTACCATAATCAAAATTGTAGCTATTTTGTTTTCCATCTTTTTCCCCTGCAACTAAAAAAACCCGAGTGTATTTGAAAGAGAGAGGATTAAAGTTTGTAGGTAGTATTGGATGCATGACATGGTTTTGATGAGTTATATTTATAGGTAGCAGTATGCATGCATATAAGCATATATATGTGGAAATAATGCTTATATGGTACTTTAAATATAAGTGATCTCACCCTATATATATATATATATATATATATATATGGTGAGATCCAGTGAGACAAGTGGTTCTGGTGTGGCAAGGAGTGTGACATAAAAAAACTACGTCGTTTTGATGATAATTGAAAAGGGTAAGGTGACAAATTTGTAAATAAAATGGCAATGAGCAAATTGTTTTATTTCTTTTCGTTAAAATACATTTTCCTGATCTCTCTAACCTCGTTTTTCTAAAAGTTTTATACTATTAGACTCGTCTAAATTAGACGGTCATTTTGAGATCCTCAAGTAAAAAAAATTCCGCTGAACGGAATCCGGGTGGTCGTTTCCGGCGAGAAAAAAAGTGTCCTGAAAATTCTCAAAAGATTTTAGAAAAAACAAAACAATATTCTGAAAAACTTTAATTCTTGGGTCGAAGCCGGGTTTCTTACGGTTAAGTTCCAATAAAAAGTTTTTCTTAATTTTATCTATTTTACATACTTCAACAATTTGTTGTGTTAAAATCATAATGAGCCAAAAATTAAAGTTTCTTAAAATGATGTTTTACATGATTTGAAATTTTTTGATAATTTTTTGGGCACGTTTTTGGTCTTACCTTTCAGCACTATGTGTTGGAAAAACCAGCACATATTGTTGGACGCCAGCACGTTGTTCTAAATTAGTGTAAAAATTATTCTAATTAATGTACCAATTGTTCCAAATCAGCGTATCAATTGTTCCAACAAAATAATTATATGGTTCTAACAGAATTCTTAAATTATTCCAAAAGAATACTTATATTGTTCCAACAGTGTACGAAATTGTTCCAAATCAGTGTACCATTTGTTCCAACATAATAATTATATTGTTCTAACCGAATAAATAAGTGTATCAATTGTTCCAACAAAATAGTTATATTGTTCCATCATAATACTTATATTGTTCCAACATAATAAATCTGTTTACCAATTCTTCCAAATCAATTTTATTATTTATCGTCTTCAATTTTATTTTTGTTTTTTAGTATTTAATATAGTATCTTCAAATTTATATTAGTTATATTATTTAGAAAATAATTTTAATCCTTAAAATTTATTGAAAATAAAAAAATTATCCTTAAAAATCAATAATTCATTTTCCTTAATTTTATCCATTTTACATATTTCAATAATTTATTGAGACTAAACCGCAAGGAACCTAATTTCGACACAAGAATTAAAGTTTTCAGAATAATGTTTTACATTTTTTGGAGTTTTTTGAGAATTTTCTGGGCACTTTTGTTTTCTGGCCAGAAAATGCACACCTAATCGCCGTATTCCGTTGGTTTGGAACTAAACCGTAAAGAATCTCACTTTGAGTTAAGAATTAAATTTTTTTTTTACCCGAGCTTCTGGGATCTTAAAATGACCGTCTAATTAAGACGAGTCCAACGATATAAAAGTTTTTGAAAAATGAGGTTGGGAAAGTCGGGAAAATGCATTTTAATGAAAAGAAATAAAAAAAATTTCTCTTTCCTTTTATTTACAAATTTATCACATTTCCCTACTTAATTACAAAATTGGTCATTGTCACACCATAAGAAATCTGTCAGACCCTCAATAATAGTAAAAATAAATCCCATGTGCAATAATGGTAAGAAAATTGTATAAAATAGAATATATATATATATATATATATATATATATATATATATATAGTAGTTAAGTAATAAAATGATTTTATTTCCTTTAAAGTAACTGAAGGATTTAGTATAAAAATAAGTTAGAAGAAGAGAAATTGATATGAATAGAGGCATTTAAGTGTAACTAACAGTGAACAAATGAGAGTTTTTGAAATATTTATTCTAATATGAATTATTATGGTTATAGTCCAAAGGTTGTGATGGGTGAAATAGTTTCTGCTCCTTTGTGTTGCAACAGTGATGGACCAAGATGCTCAGCTGATTCTGATTGCACAATCTATTGTTCTGACTGCACAAGTGGATTTTGCAAGCATTCCCAAAATCAAAAGGCTTACTGTCACTGCAATTGTTGATCAATTCATGAATCATCTATGTGATTTTACATTACTTATGTGTTTCATCTCTCATCATTAGCCTATTAAATAAAGATTAGGGTCTTTTTTGTGTCGTTTTAACTTGTGATTTTGTTTTATTTTATTTCTTTAATAATATAAGGGTCCGGTTATTTTAAAAGTGTTTGAGCATGTCAATCTAATTTAAATGTTCATCACTTTAATTTTCTACTCTCAGTTTTCACTAAAAAAATATGATATTTCTAATATATGTAGATTTTCATAAGATATAATATTGTAGGAAATAGATAAGGGTTACCGAAAAAAACCGATTGGAATTTAAGAACAGAAATCGAACTGTGCCGTGACGGAGGCCACTGCCTTGAAAGCGATTTCGGCAGACCGAGGTGCAATCTGTAATTCCGGTCGCTCCCCAAGGTTAACACAGAAACCTTCGAACTTGTGCAGTCAAAGTCGAAGATGATGGAACAGCAAAAGCGTATTTTTAATTGCCGAGAAAGTTCGATTGAAGAGATAAAAAGGAAAAACTGTGTCTTCAAAGCTGGAGATAAATAAGGAAATTCGGGCCCAGTCTAGTCGGGACGGGCGGGCGTCGCGCGAACGAACGAACGAGCGAGCGCGCGCGTGTGGTATATTTGCTAAAAACCACTTAACACAATTTAAAGGATTCTAAAGCCCAATTCTATATATACCCACTCAAAGTGTTGTATGTTTCCCATGTGGGATTATAAAAGTGCTCTTGAGAGCAAAGTGCTTAAAGACAAATATACCCCACACTTTCAAAGCCATTTTTCTAACAATCCCCCACAAATGGCTTTATAAAAAACGATTTTAAAATAATACAAAGAAAATAATTTTCTGGGCAAATAAAAGGAGTAGGATAAGGTTATGAAAACTTAAGTATCAATGTCTTTCAATTGAATTGATACGTAGTGAGATGAGGCAACAGAGTGACGTTTTAAAAGTGAATTGCTCTTGAACTTCTAAAACTGCATCTAAGACCCCCACAACACGTAAATAACCTTAAAAAACTTTTGCTGTTCCGCGATAAAACATTACAATGCTTTTGAAGGTCATGCGTACACCTTGGGTCTCATGAGTGCTCTACAAAGACTGCCTAAGTCTTTCATAGAAGGCGGCCCACCTCCACACTCAAATATGTGATCTCAATTTGAGATCATTAAGAGTTTCTCGTAACTCAACCTTCAAAACACATCCATCAAGTCCATGATCATGAACCACCATTTAATCGGGCTATGGATAACACACGCACTATTATTTGCCATAGGAATGGGAGAAGTATAGTGCATAGCAAGGACAATATGGCTTCGTTTGACCACGAATGGTTTCCACCATATTTCCTTTATTCAACAGGCTTTAGTCCCATTCCCCTCGACGACTCAAGTACAACTCTTCTAGGTAACCCTTTGGTAAAAGGATCTGCTAGATTATTTTCCGACCTCACATAGTCTAAGGCAATTACACCATTCTTCAAGAGTTGTTTCAAAATTCCATGTCTAATGCGAATATGTCTTCTCTTTCCATTGTAGACACTATTCTTCGCAGTACCGATAGCTGCATGTGAATCACAATGCATTGAAATGGGTGCAGAAGAATTCCCCCACAATGGAACATCTGCTACTAGAGCCCTCAACCATTCTACTTCTTGACTAGCCAATTCAAGAGTTATAAATTCTGATTCCATGGTTGATCGAGCAATACAGGTTTGCTTGGATGATTTCCAAGACACTGCACCACCACCTAGAGCAAACACATAGCCACTGGTGGAACTCACCTTATCATTGTTAGATACCCAATTTGCATCAGTATATCCTTCTAAAACAGCAGAAAATTTAGTAAAGTGCAAACAATAATTCATGGTACCTTTTAAGTGTTTCAGTAAGCGATAAAGTGCACTCCAGTGTTCATCATTTGGACAGTGAGTATATCTACTCAATCTACTAACAACATAGGTTATGTCAGGTCTAGTATGGTTCATTAGGAACATTACACTACCTATGATCTTAGCGTATTCCTCTTGGGAGACACTATTTCCTCCCTTATTACTTGTTAAATTTACACTTGGATCATAAGGAGTTCTAGCTGGAACTACATCAAAACTGTTAAATTTTTTCAACAGTTTTTCAACATAATGTGACTGTCCTAATGAGAACCCATTTTCTGTCTTAGTAATTTTTATGCCAAGAATTACATCCGCTTCTCCCATGTCTTTCATGTCAAAGTGAGAAGATAGAAAGGATTTTGTGTCATTAACCATATCTAAGCTTGTCCCTAAGATAAGCATGTCATCTACATATAGGCATATAATCACATAATTCGAATCACAAGACTTAGAATAGACACATGTATCCGATCCATTAACCACATACCCATTGGAAAGTAAAACACTATTAAATTTTTCATACCATTGCTTGGGTGCTTGTTTCAACCCATAGAGTGACTTTCTCAATTTGCACACTTTGTCCTCGTGTCCAGGTATGATGTGTCCTTTTGGTTGGTGTACATAGATCTCCTCTTCTAAATCCCTATTTAGAAATGTCGTCTTTACTTCCATTTGATGTATCACCAGGTTATGAATTGCTGCAATTGCAATCAGAACTCTAATAGTAGAGATTTTAGTAACAGGAGAATAAGTATCAAAATAGTCAATTCCTTTCTTTTTACTATAACCCACTACAACTAATCTAGCCTTAAATTTTTCTATGGATCCGGCAGGCCTCAATTTTCGTTTAAATATCCATTTACACCTTATAGGTCTAGAGCCTTTTGGCAGATCAACTAATTCCCATGTATGGTTGGCCATAATGGAATCATTTCACTCTTAATAGCTTCTTTCCAAAAATCAGCATCTATAGAAGTGACAGCTTCTTTATATGTTTTTGGGTCTTCTTCTATTAGATAGGCAGACATAATCTCATCAGTAATGTTATCTGGATTTTCTAATAGAAAGGCTGAAATGAAATCTAGTCCAAAGCTATTTTCTATTCTTCTTCTTTTGCTTCTCCTAGGTTCAAAAGCAACATCATTTTCATTCTCATCATGAGGTAGAGATGAAGTAGACGCAATTGGAGTAGGAATAGGTAATGAAGTAGAAGCACTAGTTGCATCACACTGTTTGTCTTTCTTTAGGGGAAAGACGTTTTCAAAAAACACTACATCTCTAGATTCACATATGCTATAGTCGTTCAGATTCATGAACCTATAAGTGGCACTATTTGAGGCATAACCAATGAAAACACAATCAAAGGTCTTGGGTCCTATGTTTGGTTTTCTAAAGCATGGAAATGCAACTTTAGCAAGACAACCTCACACTCTCGAAAAATTCAAATTGGGTGCAAAACCCTTCGACAGTTCATAAGGAGTTTTATCTAACTTTTTATGAGGAACCCTATTCAGAATATAACATGCAGATAAGACAGCTTCCCCCCACATGTTATCAGATAACCCACATGGCATTCATCATCTCTTTGAGAGTTCTATTTTTCCTTTCAGCTATACCATTTTGTTGAGGTGTATACGGTGTACTAGTCTCATGTACAATGCCATTATTCTCACAAAAGGACTTAAGGAAAAAGGTTCCATACTCACCTCCCCTATCGGACCTAAGCCTTTTTATTTTCTTATCTAATTGATTTTCTACCTCTGATTTAAACTTAATAAACATATGCTCAGCCTCATCTTTTGATTTCAATAAATACACTTTGGTATATCTAGAGAAGTCATAAACAAAGGTAATGTAATATCTTTTGCCACCTTTGCTAACAAAATTTTTAAAATCAGCCAAATCAGAGTGAATTAAACCAAGCAGTTTTGCACTTCTACTGTCAACACGTAAGAAAGGTTTCTTTGCAAATTTTGCTTCCACACATATAGAGAATTTGGAATTAATTTCAGAATTAGTGACATTTATAACATGCATATTTCCCAATTTTTTTAATGGAAGCAAAATTTACATGTCCTAATCTACCATGCCACAAATCAATGGATTCACTCAAGTAAACTGAAGCAGATGTAGTTGCATTAATTCCAACAGAATTCACATGGACAGTGTTCAAAATAAAGAGGCCATCAGCTAGGTACCCTTTTTCCACAAAAGTCCCATTCCTAGTGAGAATAACCTTATCAGCCTCAAAAATAATTTTTAAACCAGCCTTATTTAGCAAGCTACCAGAAATAAGATTTCTACGAAGAGCAGGCACATACAACACACTATTTAAAGACAAGCTTTTTCCAGAAGTTAACTTAATTAAAAACAACACCAGCAGTAGTGGTGTTTCCCATGTAGACGCATTCCCCATCGGCAGCGTCCTCAAAGTGATTAAACAGGTCTTTGTTTGAGCATAAGTGCCTTGTAGCTCCAGTATCCAGAACCCAGTCCGTTTTGTTTTCAACCAGATTAGCTTCAACCACAGCAGCAGCAATAATTTCTTCATTTTCATTGCCCAGAAAGTTTGATTGAAGAGATAAAAAGGAAAAACTGTGTCTTCAAAGCTGGAGATAAATAAGGTTCTGTTTTTTACTAATTAAAATGTTGAAGAAAAATTCAGAGAAGTTAAAACGGATAAAAAATAAAATAAAATTCGGGCCCAGTCCCGTCGGGACGGGCGGGCGTCGCGCGGACGAGCGAGCGCGCGCGTGTGGTATATTTGCTAAAAACCACTTAACACAATTTAAAGGCTTCTAAAGCCCAATTCTATATATACCCACTCAAAGGGTTGTATGTTTCCCATGTGGGATTGTAAAAGTGCTCTTGAGAGCAAAGTGCTTAAAGACAAATATACCCCACACTTTCAAAGCCATTTTTATTCAACACCAAAGCCATTTTTCTAACAAATATTTCTAATTATACATTTATTTTCATACTGTAGATAAAAAATTTTTTTGGTAACAACAGATTATATATTTTGGATCAGATTTGGGTACCGAGATATAGGATTTCCAAGACATATTTCTAAATTGCATAATGGAAAAGAAATATTTGTTTAACTTTATTTTTAATATTTTTTATTAGTTATTTTTTTAAGTCCACATGCAATTTCTATCAAAAAAAAAAGTCCACATCATTTAATCCATATTTCATTTTTTTAGCATTTGCCACGTGTCCTGACCAAATACATGGTAACTTCCATGTGAGAAACGGAATTAAAGGCAATTAACTTTCCATTCAATTTGGATAAACTTATAATTAGAATAGAACGAGAGCTACATGTGATTGCTTAATGTGTTATTTAGCCTATGCCAATTTACATTTTTATCATTTGGTCTCTGACTTATTAATCGGCCATATTTGACCCTGAACTATTACAATTGGTGAAATTTCATATATTTTGAATGAATACTTTGACACATCATACGTTTTAAAGTTTATTTATCACATAGTATTTTTTATGTGAAAATACTTAATTAGATTTAAAAGAATAAAAAATAAAAACAAATCTGTAAACTAAAAGTCTAACTGTTAAAATAGTGTCACTTATTAATATAATACCATTTTTATTAAGTTTCATTTCAAATTGGACTTAAAGCACTTTTTGGCTCTTGACCTATCCAAAATTTATGCATTTGGCCCCTGATCTATTATTTGGTCACATTTGGCCCATGACCTATCAAATTAGATAAAATTCAACCCATATTGAATGGAAAATTAACTTTCTTGGAAAATTAACAGCAGTCACCAATACAAAAACCACACATGACACATAAATAAAATTAATTTTCAACTAGAGATGACAACAGTAACTATTTTACACAGTAAAAAAATCCTAAAAACTTTTTCTAGTGTTCCGATAGAGTGAAAATAATTTTATTTATGTGTCATGCGTCATTTTTGTATTGGTTACTGCTGTTAATTTTCCAACACAGTTAATTTTTCATTCAATATGGGTTGGATTTTATCTAATTTAATATGTTAGGGGCCAAATATGACCAAATAATAGGTCAGAGGCCAAATGCATAAATTTTAGATAGGTCAAGGGCCAAAAAGTGCTTTAAGCCTTTCAAATTGTGTGAATTGGGATAAGCAAAGACCAAGTGTAACTAAATAATAAATTGAAAGCGAAATAACAAAATATTGATAGGTTCGAGGGTGGTTTAAATCAAATATAACTAATATGTAAGGATGAAATGCATGAATGCTTTATACCTTACAAAATGATTAACTCAATATTAGGAGGTGAAAGAGCAAAGACTTGAGGAAGACTTAAAGGATCTTTCATCTATTGGTAACTTCTTACAAGATTTTTCTATGGGTTATTCATTGTCAGCCTATATTCTCATTTAGCCATGAGAATTTGAATAGCTTAAGCAATCTCATTATTGAAATCCCTTCGAGGTTCATTTCCACCAAAATCCTAACCTGAAATGTTAATTACTTAATTTCAAACCCGAAATCATCTGAACTTACTATGAGCTATGACACCAAACCAACTAAAGTAAATTCAACAAAAAACCAACATTTACTGATCTAAGTGCATAGGTCCCAGTATTGAAATTCAAATGAGCATTGTAATTAAATTTAGCTTATTCTTAAACTATGATAAACATAAGCAGTTATGATAAAGGATGAGCAAGACATGTGAGGAAACTAAAAGTCTTCTAAGTTATTTTTAGTGTTGTGACAATGCAAAAAATGAAAACTTTATGAAGTGGTATGATTAGGGAAATTCTCTAGTCTAGCCCAATCCCCTATGCTAAGTTATGATTAAAATTTTGATATAACCCTGTTATTTAAGGGGCAATTCTTAATTTCTCTAATAATTTGTGCTAAGTTATTTAACTAGCAGTGATAATGAGCTAAGACATATTAGAATATACATTTATCTGTTATTCATTTTGTATTCTTAATATAATCAGTTCTTTATCTATAGCCTAGAAGATAGGTTAGTTGTTACATGGTATCAGAGCCTAATCTATCTTCTTCCCTCCCTCAATCCGATCTCCCTTTTCTCTCTCTCCTCACCGCCACCCACAAACCCTAATTCTGCCGCCGCCCACCATTACTGCCGCACAACCTAGCTGCCGCAACCCTAACTCACCACCAAATACAAACACACCGAACACCAAAAATTCCAACACAAATTCACCCAATGTCGATACACATATCACCACTCATCCCTCCCTCACCGTCTCTAATATTTCCACCTTCATCAAAATCACCCTGGATATTGAAAAGGGTCACTACCCAACCTGGGCCGCCTTGTTCAAGTTCCATACTAAGGCTTTTCAGGTCTTAGACCACATCATTCCTACCTCCGATCCCGTTGATGATTCTCTTCAAAACACAAATCCTGAACTCTGGTCTCGAATTGATGCAGTAGTCCTCTAATGGATTTATAGCAAAATTTCAATTGATCTCTTCACACTGTTATTGAAGTTGATTCCTCCGCAGCCATAGCCTGGAACCGTCTACAGGACATATTCTCAGACAATAAGCCCTCCCGTGCTCTTTTCCTCCAACAAGAATTCTCCAAAACCAAACTGGACAATTTTTCTGATATCTCCTCTTACTGTCAGCACCTCAAATTGCTTTCTGATCAACTATCCAATGTCGATTGCCCTGTTACTAATGATCAGATTGTTCTTCAACTCATCTCGGGCCTAACCGATGCCTATGATACAATTGGAACTCAGATTCGCCATGGGGACCCTCTTCCTCCCTTTCACAAAGCCAGGTCCATGTTAATTCTTGAAGAAACAGCCAAGTCCCGCAAAAATTCACCGTCAACAGAACCAATTACACTGATAGCCTCCTCCGTCGACCCTGCCATCGCACCATCGCATCAACATACGGCAAGGCCTGCGCATCACCGTGCACCCTCGTCGTACCGTCGGTAGACACGGCGGGCGCTATTACCGAGGCACCATTATCGCCCATCGCCGCCGCACCACTACCGTCCCGCTGTCCCTCCACTATGGGCATACACCTACCCTTGGGCGACTCCTCCATGTCCATATCTTACATCCGACAGGCCATCATCTCAATCCGGAATTCTTGGACCTCGCCCTCAAATGCCGCAAGCACACCTCCACATGGAATCACCGTCATACATGCCCACTGATATTGCAGAAGCTATGCACACCATGACTATTGCACCACCCTCTGATCAATGGCACATGGACACAGGAGCGACAGCTCACATGACAGCCAACAAAGGTACACTCACTTCTTATTTTAATTAGAGCCTTAATGAGAATATAATTGTTGGTAATGGTCATTGTATGCCTGTTTGTGGATCTGGTAATGCATGTCTAGCTACTAAAAATCACCCATTAAAATTAACCAACGTTTTGCATGCCCCTCACCTCATCAAAAATCTGATTTCTGTCCGTCAATTTACTAAAGATAACCAAGTTTCTGTGGAATTTGATCCTTTGGGTTTTTCTGTGAAGGATTTACAGACGGGCACTATTATCATGAGATGTAAAAGTACCGGCGATCTGTACCCAGTCACCTCCACCTCTCACACCTCACCACTGTCTCATTATGCTTTTACTGCTTTGTCTTCTGATGTTTGGCACAGTCGTTTAGGACATCCAAGGCCTCCTATTTTGAATGCCATATTGAAAAAAAAGTTGATTTCTTGTAATAAAGTTAGGGATATTTTTGTTTGTTCTTCATGTATTAATGGAAAACAAGTAAAATTACCTTTTCAGTCCTCTAATAATTTTACTTGTATGCCATTCGATTTAATTCATAATGATATATGGACCTCACCAATTCTAAGTTCAGGAGGTCATCGTTATTATGTGCCATTCCTAGATTCTTACACAAATTTTCTATGGACATTTTCATTAGCCCGTAAATCACAAGAATATTCCGCGTTTCTAATTTTTCATTCATTCATTCGCACCCAATTTGAACGGGATATTAAAGTTTTTCAGTACGACAATGGTGGTGAATTCAATAATAATTCCTTTCACCAATTTTGTCAAACTCACGGAATGCAATTTCATTTCTCATGTCCCGACACTTCCCCTCAAAATGGAAAATCAGAACGCACAATTCGCACCATAAACAATCTAATTCGAACAGTCATGCATCATGCATCTATTCCCTCCAAACTATGGCACCATGCCCTTGCATTAGCAACATATCTCCAAAATATATATCCCCCACCTCCATTCTATATCAACGGGACCCAGTTATTCTCACTTACGTGTCTTCGGGTGTCTTTGTTTTCCCCTTATTCCATCCCAAACACGACACAAACTTGAGTCTCGTTCCTATTCCTGTGTGTTCTTAGGCTACTCGGAAAATTATAGAGGATATAAGTGTCTAGATACGTCTCGAAATAAAATAATCATCTCCCGTAATGTTGTATTTGACGAATCATCATTTCTGTTTGCCACCGCGCTTGTCAATTGCTCACCTCCAACCCCAAATCCGGCAGCAGCAGACCATAATCTGCTCCCTGCTGTCCCTTTTGGACATGCCTCTCCCAACCCCATCCCCCTCGTATCTCCCTCGTACCTGTCCGTCCCCTCCTCGTCACCAAATGCATCGAGTCGTCCCTCTCCATCCGTAGTGTCTTCTGTCCCGTCGCACCCAACCAGTCCGTCCATGTCGTCTTCGGTCCCGTCCTATCCCAATAGCCCCTCCGTCTCGTCTTCTATCTCGTTGCGTCACATTACACAGTCTGTCTCCTGTCTTGTTTGAACAACGGTAACACCCGCTTCACTATCCCTCCCTGTTTCTGCGTCTTCGCCATCCCCGTCATCCATCGCTGTCCTATTTTCTCTTGCCACTTCTGAGTCGTCTGGTTTGACGGCCTCCCTGACATCTCCTCATACCTCTACATCTCCCTCTTCGACACGCACAACCTCTGATGTCGAATCATCCATAGCACCACTCACTACATTACCCAATCCTAATACTCATAACATGACCACACGAGCCCAACATGGCATCCACAAACCCCGTCGCATGCTCAATCTCTCAACCTTAGCACAACCTGTCATATCTTCGATCCCAAAATCACCTTCCCTTGCATTGAGTGATCCAAATTGGGTACAAGTCATGACTGATGAATTTGAGGATCTAATTCAAAATAAGACGTGGGTACTCGTACCCCGTCCAAATTGTGCTAATGTTATTCGTAGTTGGTGGATTTTCAGGCACAAGACTAAATCAGACGGATCCTTTGACAGGAATAAAGCAAGATTGGTTGGTAACGGGTCCGGACAGCTGGCTGGTGTTGATTGTGGTGAAACGTTTCGGCCTGTGATTAAACCGGCCACCATTCGTGCTGTCTTGAGCATAACTTTGTCTAAAAATTGGAAAATTCGACAATTAGATGTCAAAAATGCCTTCTTGCACGGGGATCTTCATGAAACAGTGTACATGCACCAACCACTAGGGTTCAGGGATTCCAGATATCCTGATCATGTCTGTCTGCTCCAGAAATCGCTATATGGCCTGAAGCAGGCACCTCGGGCCTGGTATCAGCGATTCGCCAATTTTGTTCTCAAGATAAATTTTTCAAACAGTATTTCTGACAACTCATTATTTGTCTACAGACACGGTTCTGACACAGCCTACATTCTTCTGTATGTTGATGACATTGTGCTAGTAACATCTTCTGACAGGCTTCAGGCTTCTATACTGTCTCAATTGAATTTCGAATTTGCAATGAAAGACTTGGGACCTCTGCACTATTTTTTGGGCATCTCCGTCACTCACTCTTCTGGCTCTATGTTCCTATCTCAAAGGAAGTATGCCTCTGAAATTATTGCAAAAGGCAGACTTGACAAATGCAACTCAGATGCTACTCCGGTTGACACCAAGCAAAAGCTCGGCCTCTCCTCTGGTTCTGCTTACCACGACCCCACTGAGTACAGAAGATTGGCTGGTGCTCTTCAGTATCTTACCCTTACCAGACCTGACATATCATACGTAGTACAACAAATCTGCCTATTCATGCACGACCCCAAAACGACTCACATGGCTGCACTTAAACGCATCCTCAGGTATGTTCAGGGCACACTTGATCTTGGTCTTATGCTGCTAGCATCCCCTCTAGGTCAATTAATCTCATACACGGATGCCGATTGGGCGGGTTGCCCTGATAGTCGTCGCTCCACCTCAGGCTACTGTGTTTTCCTAGGGGACAATCTTATTTCTGAGTCAGCCAAACGTCAGCCAACACTATCCCGATCCAGCGCAAAGGCAGAGTATCGTGGTGTTGCAAATGTCGTTTCCGAAACCTGTTGGATACGGAACCTACTTCTCGAACTTGGGTGTCCGATTCAGAAATCTTCGATAGTGCACTGCGATAATGTCAGCGCTGTGTATCTCTCCGGTAATCCGGTTCAGCACCATCGCACCAAGCATGTAGAAATGGATATACATTTTGTCCGAGAAAGGGTTGCCAAAGGAGAAGTCCGTGTTCTACACGTTCCCTCTCGGTATCAAATCGCTGACATCTTCACTAAAGGCCTACCTTCACCGTTATTTGAAGATTTTAGAAATAGTCTCAACATTCGGCCTCCGAACCTTGTGACTACGGGAGTGTATTAGAATATACATTTATCTGTTATTCATTTTGTATTCTTGATATAATCAGGTCCTTATCTATAGCCTAAAAGATAGGTTAGTTGTTACGTATACTTGTATATATACTACGTTACTCATTAATAACAATGACTGAGAATTCACATTGTTACAAGACAGAGTTATTTAACAAACAATGAGGGACAATATCTAAAACGGATTTATTTAACAAACAGAAAATATTCATGTGATAAATTCTTGGCTCACCTTATCAACTTCTTCTCTCATTGTCTTCTCCTTTTCTGTTCTTCATTATGATCTTGCTCCTGTTTACTCTATATGCAAGTCCTGAATTTGAGAAACCCTAAAATCCTGAATCTATCTCCTTCATACTCTAGAATCTATAAATCTGTGTCAGGAAATCATTTGCTTCTAGTCTGCTTGAGAAAACCATTTGCTTTAAAATTTTGAATCTAAAGAAATCGGTATGAGGAAATCATTTTGAATCTAAAAAAGTAAAAATAATGAACCATTTGATTTGATATATTTGGAAAAAAAACTCTTGTGGTTAAAAAGTTCGCGGATAGAGGTTCCGTTGCTTTGAACAATTTACAAAATCAGTAATTCCGCAAGAAAAATATTGGTGTGATTTTTTATCCCAAAATAGAACTAGTTGTAGTAATTAAAAAGAAAGACTATGCAAATTAACTAAAATACAAAATCTTATTTTTCAAATTAACTAAAAAGATAAGTATTATTCGCAAAAAAAAAACATAACTCTTGTTTGCAACTTTTAAATCACAAAAATTATTTTTGCAAATCAACCAAACCATATATTTTTTTTTTCTGTTTTAAGCTTGTAGTTGAAATCTTAACCATTGTAAGGTTAGTAAGGGTAGTGAGACTATTTCAATTATTTTTTAGAAATAAAAAGGTCAAGAATGTATCAGCTTTCTTGCTATGATCAAACAGTCATAAACTAGCAATTTCTTGCTTGACTCAACATAATTCTGCATAGCCTCAAAACCATCTATCTGTGAATTCAAGAGTTGTATTAATCTCAAACTCTTAGCTGGTATGGTAGAAATCAAAGACTTTTATCACTTGCAAAATCATTATCAAAGATCAGATGTGCATTAGCTACGAAATGCACTTGATAACATGTCATTTTCACGTCTAAAGTCTATATAAGAACAAACTACACTACCAAGGCACACTAGCTTCTCTTACAAAATCTAGCTTTACATTCAACACTTCTTCCTTCAATCTAATGGCATCCTCTTGTATAAGATTACTTTGAGAATCGTTCGTCGCTTTCTTCTCCAGTTTCATTGCAAGTTGCTCTTCTAATTCCTTAATCATTTTCGCAGTTGCACTAACTTCTTCCTCCAATTTTGCGTTCTCACTATCACATTCCACAATTTTACTCTCTAAATCTTGTGATTCATTATTCACCTCTTCTTCCCTGATCTTGATAGACAATAACTTGGTAATTCGATCTACCACTGTCTTAACATCAAATCCATGCATCTCAAGGTTACTAAGAGCTTTCAAATAGCTATAAAAAACGCATGTAGGATTGTCAATTTTCAACTTTGACGCCTTCTCTACCAAACCAGCAAAGTTCAACATTTTACTAATGGCAAATCCTTCACGAATTGCCTCATCCTCTTCCAACAGAGGACTGAAGTGTGGTTTATGTGGCAGCACTTTGGAAACTTCTAGCGAATCAACATACTGCCAATGAGATGATGTCTTTGTGAAAGGCAACTCTTGCTTCTCCAATAGCTCAGTGCTTGCTTGTGCATTTAACACATAAGATTGGTCGAAATTTTCTTCCTCCATTTTGAGATGTGCCTTCTGCAATGTGTAATAGGTTTGTTTTCACCGGCGACATTCTGCAATCTGATTTGGTATGAGTGCCCATAAGATGATCTGATGCACTCACATCTTGACATGGATTTTCCTGCACAAAATTAAATAAGTTAAAATCATCTGCTCTCATTCTTGATTTGTTCAGATTTTTTTTTATTTCTTAGCCCATTCAGATTTCTCCATCAGATTGGATTTCAAAAAAGAAGAAGACAAAGTTTACAATTGTTTGTCAACCATAATCACCTTTTTATTATATGTTTGAAGAATTCTCCGACATGATTCAATTTCCAAACATGAATAATTGTACATTGCAATAGGTGTGTGCACGTGAACATGCTTCATTCTAACATGTCATTAATCAAAACTACATAGAAAATCTTAATGAAGAACTGCTAATTACACTACACAGTGACAAAAGTAGATACAATACAAATTTAATCAATGCAAATATATTAATTAAGATCCTTATAACTGATACATCAGCAATTTAAAAAAAACATAATTTAATTACTTAAATCCACGTATAAGGACACCGAAAACTTATTTCTAAAACATAACCTTCATAAAATAGCCTTAAAGAAAAACAGACAAAGACACATACTAGCAAAAACCCTATTTGCCATCCATCTCAAACAAATATTGAGTCAAATAACCCTCCTGACATATTGCCAAGGACAGCCGAGTATAATGTTATCAAGGTCCACCGTAACTACATTAAACATCAGGTGGTCATCATAACATACCACCCAAAAATAAACCTCAACTTGTTTATACATCCAGATCTGATCTAGCAATTTATATGAACTTGGGTGTTCTATCAATTCATAACATCCCTTCAAATTATCTCACCACACCAACAAGAAGCAGAATAAAATCAAATTAAAAGAAAAAAAAAAGAGCTACCTTCTCCCATCTGCTTTACTACTTGTATTTCTTTTGGTTATGTTTGTTCCCAATCTGGTAGCTAGAGAGAAGCAAGAGAGAATTTTGAGTCTTGCTGATAGATGTCGGCTGCTCTAGAAGTAAGAGAAATTTAGGGTTTTGTTATATATAGTATGAAACTAACCATTGCCAAGTAAGTTATATATTTTTTTAATTTTAATAAAAAAAAATTATTGGTTGAGAGATAATAAGTTATGGTCTTGAAATTCATTTTTTTACATTTACAACTATTAATAAGTTTTTTTATATAAAGGAGTCGGCACTATTGGGGCTATTCTCATACTAGTGACTTGGTAAACTTTTTTAGTCATACTCTGTCTTATAACCGTTTTGTGATTTGATTAGGATTGGGTAATACCGTATACTCGCGGGTATATCACCCGTTCCCATCCATAGTCTTAACAATAATATCCTTACATTGAGTTAAGGGTCAAAACGTCCCTATAGTTGGCAGCCAGAATTGATTTGGTCAAAATTAAAACATAGACATCAACTCAACCCTCATATTTTTAAATTTCAACCAATTGAATTGGATTAAATCAGTTTGAATACCAAAAAATTTAAAAAATCTGGCTCAGTTTGTTAAAATTTGTTAATTTAAGGACTGAATTGATACCTAAACTTAAATTTGCACTAAATTGACCCTCATCCCAAGTTTAACCAATTTGATTCTCAATTCTCCTTACATTTAATATTTGATTGTTTTTTTATAAATACATTTGATATTTGTTGAAATATTGACTAATAAGATAAGTACAGTAGGGTTTATATAATTCCTTTTATTAACCCTCTAAAACCCAACTTGCAAAATACCCCAGTCCGATAACTTTTTATTTGCTTAGTTATTCTAATTTGTAAGTTTTGTAGATAATCCAAATTATTTCAAGCCGTATGTTTATCGCTTATATATATATATATATATATATATATATATATATATATATATATATATATATAATTTGCCTTCAGCAGTGTTATCAATTTTTTTGCTAACATGGAAAATAATGTTACAATTTTATCATAAAAATAATTATATAATCCTTAAAATATGGGTAAATTTCATCAAAGGTTTACAATGTTTATCTCATGTCAGATTTTGCCTTTTTGACTTTTGGTGTACAACAGCTAAAAATGATCTGTCAATGCAAAATTTGACTCTTCTAACATAAGATTACTTTTATACCCTCTTTTTCCTCATTCCCTCTTTTTCCTTTCCCTTTGCCCTTCTCTCTCTAACTACTCTCTCTACCTTATTTCTCTTCATTTAATATTTCCTTATTGGTTCTATATCTTTGTAGGATGGAATCCCTACAGATACTTTGGGATGCCCTCCTGGACGGAATACACATAAATTAATGGGATGCTTGATGTTCAAAGTGGATTGACCCATTCTGTAGAAATTGGCTGACCGAGACTAGGAGGGAAACTTAGCACCAAACCCGGCTTTCTTTGCTAATTTTTAAATTCATGAATTTCAATTGAGTTTCTAATGTGGATTTTGCTCGAAATTTGAAAAGATTGACCCAAGAATCTACAAATAGGAATCCATTACTCCTATCCTTAGATCTATTTCAAAAGCTGCTTTTGAACTTGGTGATTATTGTAGAATTATGGAGAGAGGAGATCGATGTTTGGGAACTTAATTGCAAAAAACCTTTTCAAATTCCTGCATGTTTTATTTCAATTATCGATCCATAGTGGTGAGCTGCATGAGTTCAACAGGTTCCACTTTTCCGAGTACTTTCTGACTTCATTTAACTCGCTGAAATCAAAATCTTGGTAAAAGCAATTGAAGGAAAATTCTATATATGCAGAATTTAATGCATATTTATACCTTCAAATTAGTTTATTTTAAAATAAATTCATATTTGTTATTCTAGTCTTTGGTTAAATTTTTGAATTTATATATATTAATTAATCATATAAAGAATATACCATTACTTTAGTTATTGTTTTTGTCCAAGTAAAAAAATCGAATAGGTTAAATTTGTACAAAAAATCTTTTAAATAATGTTTTTTTTATGGAATTTAAAATATTGTTTTAGTAATAGTCAAATTAAAAGAATGAGTCATTTTGATAAGCACATAGTATGCTGCCACTATGTTTTATAAGTTTGACAAATGAAGGTAACGTGTCACTTTCCTCTTATTTGATAGCAAACGACTTACACCTACAAATTAAAGACATTGATATCTCAAATTTGTATCTACCGGATTTAGGGGTTTTGAGGGGCGGCTTTTTGTTAAGTCACATGTCTTCTTGGTAGGTTCATTTGAAGTAGTCTTTGCTGTTAACAATAAGTTCCTAGAAAATAGAAATAAGTTAGAGTTTGATTCTATCTGTTTTGGTCTTTCCTATAATCACGTTTCCTGTAAATGTGGGATACGTTAGTTTCTCTTTTTGGATTTCTATTCATTGTAAAGCTATTTAAAGCTTCATCAGTTTACATTCTAAATAACAAATACTCTTTGCATTGTGTTGCAATTTGTCTATTGTGTTCAATATTTATCATTTGGTATCAGAGCCTGAACAGGCCTGATTGAGAGAGAAGAGTGTGAGAGAAACACGAGAGAAGAGTGTGAAGAGATGGCAGAAAGCAACAATAATAATGGTTTTGTGCAACCAGCTATCCCAAAATTTGATGGCTTCCATGAACATTGGGCAAAATTGATGGAGAATTTCCTTCGAGCAAAGGAATTCTGGAGCCTAGTAGAAGACGGAATAACAGAGATTCCAGCAGGAAGAGAGCCATCAGAAGCAGAGACTAAAGTTATTGAAGAACAACAATTGAAAGATAAGAAGGTGAAGAATTATCTCTCTCAAGCCATTGACAGAGAAATTATGGAAACCATTCTGAACGATGATACATCCAAGCAGATTTGGGACTCGAGAAATTTAAAGGGTCAACAAGGGTTAAAATAGCACAACTTCAAACCCTAAAAACTGAATTCGAAATTCTGAAGATGAAAGAAGGGGAAAGTGTCAATGCCTATTTTGGAAGAACACTCTCAATTGCCAAGAGGATGAAATCATGTGGTGAAAGTCTCAAAGAAGCTGATATCACAGGAAAGATTCTTCGATCCTTAGTTCCAAAATTCAACTACGTGGTATGTTCAATTGAAGAATCAAATAGTATGAAACTAACCATTACCAAGTAAGTTATATATTTTTTTAATTTTAATAAAAAAATTTATTGGTTGAGAGATAATAAGTTATGGTCTTGAAATTTATTTTTTACATTTACAACTATTAATAAGTTTTTTTATATAAAGGAGTCGGCACTATTGGGGTTATTCTCATACTAGTGACTTGGTAACCTTTTTTAGTCATACTCTGTCTTATAACCGTTTTGTGATTTGATTAGGATTGGATAATACCGTATACTCGCGGGTATATCACCCGTTCCCATCCATAGTCTTAATAATAATATCCTTACATTGAGTTAAGGGTCAAAACGTCCCTATAGTTGGCAGCCAGAATTGATTTGGTCAAAATTAAAACATAGACATCAACTCAACCCTCATATTTTTAAATTTC
Organism: Euphorbia lathyris; assembly: GCF_963576675.1. NCBI lineage: Eukaryota > Viridiplantae > Streptophyta > Magnoliopsida > Malpighiales > Euphorbiaceae > Euphorbia > Euphorbia lathyris. The sequence continues at coordinate 12,360,712 of NC_088912.1, forward strand.
AACCAATTGAATTGGATTAAATCAGTTTGAATACCAAAAAATTTAAAAAATCTGGCTCACTTTGTTAAAATTTGTTAATTTAAGGACTGAATTGATACCTAAACTTAAATTTGCACTAAATTGACCCTCATCCCAAGTTTAACCAATTTGATTCTCAATTCTCCTTACATTTAATATTTGTTTGTTTTTTTATAAATACATTTGATATTTGTTGAAATATTGACTAATAAGATAAGTACAGTAGGGTTTATATAATTCCTTTTATCTTCACATAGGTTTAATTGTACTTTTTTTAATACCCTCTAAAACCCAACTTGCAAAATACACCAGTCCGATAACTTTTATTTGCTTAGTTATTCTAATTTGTAAGTTTTGTAGATAATCCAAATTATTTCAAGCCGTCTGTTTATCGCAATATATATATATATATATATATAGGGGAGGGATCAAGTGAGAACCCTCCCCTAAGTGAGAACTCACCTTAGGTGAGAACCACCCAAAACTACGTAGTTTTGAGTAGGAAAATTAAGAAAAAATGTTGCTGCTTATTAGGGGGTTCAAAACCTACGACCTATTCATCTACACTCCATATTGTTTACCACTGAGCCAATTGCTCTTTTTGTATATTATTTCGCGTGCTGATTAATATACCATCTCCCTTTTAGCTTCTATTGTTTTTTTTTGTTTAATATTTGACACATGCACTTAATAATATCGATTAAATATGCATAATAATGAATTATTAATAGAAAAAAGGAAATGTGCATAATAATGAATTATTAATAGAAAAAAAGAGAAATGTGCATAATAATGAATTATTAATAAAAAAAATCCAAGAACATGCTCTAATTTCTTATTTATTTAATTCCTTTATATTTTTGTAATTTATGTTACATAAGAAAATATATTTTTTAAAACATACGTTAGGACATATATTTTAACTTTTAAAACACGAACTATGAAGTTTAGAACGTACGACATATTTTTTAGAACATACGTTATGTTTTTTAGAACATGTGTTATGTTTTTTCGAACATGAGTTATAAATTATATTATAGAACAAATGAAAAAACGATCCAGATATCTACTGATTTTTTAGAACATTATACTTAATTTTTAGAACACAAACTATATATTTTTTAAAACATACGTTATAACATATATTTTAACTTTTAAAACACGAACTATGAAGTTAGAACGTACGACATATTTTTTAGAACATACGTTACGTTTTTTAGAACACGTGTTATGTTTTTTCGAACATGAGTTATAAATTATATTATAGAACAAGTGAAAAAACGATCGAAATATCTACTGATTTTTTTAGAACATTATACTTAATTTTTGGAACACAAACTATATATTTTTTAAAACAAACGTTAGAACATATATTTTAACTTTTAAAACACGAACTATGAAGTTTAGAACGTACGACATATTTTTTAGAACATACGTTATGTTTTTTAGAACACGTGTTATGTTTTTTCGAACATGAGTTATAAATTATATTATAGAACAAATGAAAAAACGATCGAGATATCTACTGATTTTTTTAGAACATTATACTTAATTTTTGGTACACAAAATATAAACTTTAGAACATGCGTTATGTTTTTTAGAACATACATTATGTTATTTAGAATATGAGTGTTATAAATTATATTATAGAACAAATGTAAAAATGGTCCATATATTTACTATTTTTTTAAACATTATACTTAATTTTTAGCACACAAATTATAAAGTTTAGAATATATGTAACAATATTTAGAACATCGTCCTTAACATTTTAAAATATAAATTATAAAAATATAGAAGAATTAAATAAATAAGAAATTAGAGCATGTTTTTGCATTTTTTTCTATTAATAATTCATTATTATGTATATTTATTTTTTTATTAATAATTTATTATTATGCACATTTAATTGATATAATAAGTGCATGCATCAAATATTAAACAATGGAAGCTAAAAGGGTCATAATATATTAATCAGCGCGACACATAGTACACAAGAAAGACAATTGGCTCAGTGGTAAGTAGTGTGGAGTATAGATGCAAGGTCTCAGGTTCGATCCCCTAGATAGTAGTGTTTTTTTTTAAATTTCCTTACCCAAAACTACGTAGTTTTGGGTGGTTCTCACCTAAGGTGAGTTCTCACCTAGGAAAGGGTTCTCACAAGAACCCTCTCCTATATATATATATATATATATATAATAATTTTCCTTCAACAGTGTTATCAATTTTTTTTGCTAACATGGAAAATAATGTTACAATTTTATGATAAAAATAATTATATAATCCTTAAAATATGGGTAAATTTCATCAAAGGTTTATAATGTTTATCTCATTTCAGATTTTGCCTTTTTGACCTTTGGTGTACAACAGCTAAAAATGATCTGTCAATGCAAAATTTGACTCTTCTAACATAAGATTACTTTTATACCCTCTTTTTCCTCATTTCCTCTTTTTCCTTTCCCTTTGCCCTTCTATCTATAACTACTCTCTCTACCTTATTTCTCTTCATTTAATATTTCTTTATTGGTTCTATATCTTTGTAGGATGGAATCCCTACAGATACTTTGGGATGCCCTCCTAGACGGAATACATATAAATTAATGGGATGCTTGATGTTCAAAGTGGATTGACCCATTCTGTAGAAATTGGCTGACCGAGACTAGGAGGGAAACTTGGCACCAAACCGGGCTTTCTTTGCTAATTTTTAAATTCATGAATTTCAATTGAGTTTCTGATGTGGATTTTGCTCGAAATTTGAAAAGATTGACCTAAGAATCTACAAATAGGAATCCATGGGCACCACGTACTCCTATCCTTAGATCTATTTCAAAAGCTGCTTTTGAACTTGGTGATTATTGCAGAATTATGGAGAGAGGAGATCGATGTTTGGGAACTTAATTGCAAAAAACCTTTTCAAATTCCTGCATGTTTTATTTCAATTATCGATCCATAGTGGTGAGCTGCATGAGTTCAACAGGTTCCACTTTTCCGAGTACTTTCTGACTTCATTTAACTCGCTGAAATCAAAATCTTGGTAAAAGCAATTGAAGGAAAATTTTATATATGCAGAATTTAATGCATATTTATACCTTCAAACTAGTTTATTTTAAAATAAATTCATATTTGTTATTATAGTCTTTGGTTAAATTTTTTAATTTATATATATTAATTAATCATATAAAGAATATATCATTATTTTAGTTATTGTTTTTGTCCAAGTAAAAAAAATCGAATAGATTAAATTTGTACAAAAAATCTTTTAAATAATGTTTTTTTATGGAATTTAAAACATTGTTTTAGTAATAGTTAAATTAAAAGAATGAGTCATTTTGATAAGCACATAGTATGCTGCCACTACGTTTTATAAGTTTGACACATGAAGGTAACGTGTCACTTTCCTCTTATTTGATAGCAAACGGCTTACACCTACAAATTCAAGACATCGATATCTCAAATTTGTATCGACCGGATTTAGGGGTTTTGAGGGGCGGCTTTTTGTTAAGTCACATGTCTTCTTGTTAGGTTTCTTTGAAGTAGTCTTTGCTGTTAACAATAAGTTCCTAGAAGATAGGAATAAGTTAGAGTTTGATTCTATCTGTTTTGGTCTTTCCTATAATTACGTTTCCTGTATATGTGGGATACGTTAGTTTCTCTTTTTGGATTTCTGTTCATTGTAAAGCTATTTAAAGCTTCCTCAGTTTACATTCTAAATAACAAATACTCTTTGCATTGTGTTGCAATTTGTCTATTGTGTTCAATATTTATCATTTGGTATCAGAGCCTGAACAGGCCTGATTGAGAGAGAAGAGTGTGAGAGAAACACGAGAGAATAGTGTGAAGAGATGGCAGAAAGCAACAATAATAATTGTTTTGTGCAACCAGCTATCCCAAAATTTGATGGCTTCCATGAACATTGGGCAAAATTGATACAGAATTTCCTTCGAGCAAAGGAATTCTGGAGCCTAGTAGAAGACAGAATAACAGAGATTCCAACAGGAAGAGAGCCATCAGAAGCAGAGACTAAAGTTATTGCAGAACAACAATTGAAAGATAAGAAGGTGAAGAATTATCTCTCTCAAGCCATTGACAGAGAAATTATGGAAACCATTCTGAACGATGATACATCCAAGCAGATTTGGGACTCGATGAAGCAGAAATTTAAAGGGTCAACAAGGGTTAAAATAGCACAACTTCAAACCCTAAAAACTGAATTCGAAATTCTGAAGATGAAAGAAGGGGAAAGTGTCAATGCCTATTTTGGAAGAACACTCTCAATTGCCAAGAGGATGAAATCATGTGGTGAAAGTCTCAAAGAAGCTGATATCACAGGAAAGATTCTTCGATCCTTAGTTCCAAAATTCAACTATGTGGTATGTTCAATTCAAGAATCAAATAATGTTGATGTTTTAACTGTGGATGAACTCTAAAGCAGCCTTTTAATTCACGAACAAAGGATGAAAGGATCTGTAGAAGAAGATCAAGTATTGAAAGTTACACATGAAGACCGAAGTGGACGAGGCAGAGGCACGTTTAGAGGTCGAGGAAGAGGCAGAGGCGGATCGTTCTTTGACAAATCTGCTATTCAATGCTATAAATGTCACAATTTGGGACATTTTCAGTATGAATGTCAAAATTCAGAGAAACGGGCTCACTATGCCAAGATCGATGATGAAGATGAGATGTTGTTAATGGCGCAAGTTGATCTCAAACAAGACAAAAGGAAAGGGATCTGGTTTCTTGATTCTGGATGTTCGAACCACATGTCAGGAAACAAAGAGTGGTTCACACGACTTGATGAAGTTTTTAAGCATTCTGTTAAATTTGGAATGATTCCAAGCTGATGGTGATGGGGAAAGGGAGTATCAAGCTCGAAGTTGGAGGCCAAATCCAAATTGTGAGTGATGTTTTTTATGTACCTGAATTGCGTAATAACCTGCTGAGTATAGGTCAATTACAAGAATGAGGAATCACCATTCTTATCAAACATGGAGTGTGCAAGTTATGTCATCCGACCCGTGGTGTTATAATGAAAAGTGAAATGACAGCAAACAAAATGTTTGTAGTTATTGCAAACATTCTCATGAAATCACCTTCTTGCTTTAATGCACAAATTGAAAAATCGAGTGAAATTTGGCATCAAAGATTTGGGCATCTGAGCTATAAAAATCTAGCATTGCTGCACAACAAAGAGATGGTTCGAGGGCTACCAAACATCAAAACCCCAACAAAAAAATGTACAAGTTGCATGATGGGAAAACAACACAGAGTAGCCATTTCAAAGAAGAGTAATTGGAGAGCCATAAAGAAATTACAGCTCATACACTCAGACATTTGTGGTCCTATTTCGCCTGCCTCCTACAGTCAAAAGAGGTACATATTAACATTCATAGATGACTTTAGTCGAAAGATGTGGGTTTATTTTCTGAACGAAAAAGAGTGAAGCTTTTGTGACTTTCAAAAATTTCAAAATAATGGTGGAGAAAGAGTGTGGTCTATCAATGTGCAACTTAAGAACAGATAGAGGAGGAGAATTCAACTCCAAAGAATTTTCAGAATTTTGCAAAACACAAGGCATAAGAAGACAGCTTACTACAGCGTATACGCCTCAGCAAAATGGAGTTGCGGAACGTAAAAACCGTACAATCCTCAATATGGTGAGATGCTTGCTTGAAGAAAAACAAATGCCCAAAATGCTTTGGCCAGATGCTACGAAGTGGACATGTCACATTCTCAATCGGAGTCCCGTTGCCTCTGTGAAAAATAAAACTCCAGAGGAATGTTGGCGATTTGAAACCTAACATTGAATATTTAAGGGTCTTTGGCTGCATTGAAAATGTACATGTACTTGATGCTAAGAGATTGAAGTTAGACGCAAAAAGTCAGAAATTAGTCCTGATCGGCTACAGTGTGGAGTCCAAAGGATATAAGCTGATTAATCCTTTCACAAAGAAAGTAACCATCAGTAGAGATGTCATCTTTGAAGAAGATGAAAGTGGGATTGGGAAAAAACAAAAGAGGAGACTACTGATGTACTTGATTGGGGAGAAGAATATGAAGAAGCCCACAATCAAGGAGATGAAAGTGAAGAATAAGCAGATTTAGATGAAGAAAATACAGCAGATGTGGATGAAGACATCACCTCCAATGACGTAGAAAATTCAAGCTCCAACAGTGATGTTCCAAATTCAGCAAGTTCCAGCTCTAACTCACTAAATTCCAGCCCCAATAATACCTCTAATTCATCTTTCTCAATCAGAGAACGAAGAGCTCCTGCCTACTTAGAAGATTACACAAGTGGAGAAGGATTCTCTGAAGATGAGGTACAAAACTTTGCTCTATGTATATCTGCTGATCCCATTTTCTATGAACAAGCAGCAAAATTGAAGAAATGGAGGGATGCAATGGATCTTGAAATCGAAGCAATAAAGAAAAATCAAACTTGGGAACTTGTAAAGGCTCATTTGGAAGTGAAGGTGATAGGTGTCAAGTGGGTGTATCGAACCAAGCTGAACGAAAATGGAGAGATTGACAAAAGTAAAGCACGCCTCGTGGCCAAAGGGTATGCTCAAGAAAAGGGAATTGACGACAATGAGGTCTTTGCACCAGTAGCACGATAGGATATTATTCGCATGGTAATTGCAGTAGCAGCGAAAAATGGTTGGAAGTTGTTTCAACTAGACGTTAAAAGCGCATTTCTGCACGGAGAACTCAAAGAAGACGTCTACGTTGCTCAGCCACAAGGCTATGAAGTTAAGGGAGAGGAGAACAAAGTATACAAACTAAACAAAGCTCTTTATGGCTTAAAGCAAGCTCCAAGGGCGTGGTTTAGTAGAATTGAAGGATACTTCGTCAAAGAAGGGTTCGAAAGAAGCTGCTGTGATCCTACCTTTTAAAACAGGAGAACAACAAGATTCTAATTATAAGTCTCTATGTTGATGATCTTGTTTTTACAGGCAATGATTTGATTATGATACAAAATTTCAAAAACTCTATGAAGAATGAGTTCGAGATGACTGATCTAGGAGAAATCAAGTATTTCTTGGGAGTGGAAGTTCATCAAGGAGTAAATGGCATTTTCATCAGCGAGAAGAAATATGCCAGTGAAATGCTTGAAAAATTCGGGATGAAAAGGTGCAATGGAGTCAGAAATCCAATTGTTCCAGGAAACAAACTATCAAAGGAGGAGGAAGGCACTCAAGTAAATGGAACCTTATTCAAGCAGATCGTTGGAAGCTTGCTATATATGACTGTCACAAGTCCAGATTTGATGTACAGTGTATGTCTTATAAGCAGATTTATGTCAAAACCAATGGAAATACATATGTTAGCAGCTAAGAGAATCTTGAGATACATTCAAAGTACTGCTGATTTTGGCATTGTTTACAAACGAGGCTGCACAACTGAGTTAATGGCATCTACAGACAGTGATTATGCTGGTGATATAGATGATCGAAAGAGTACATCAAGGTATGTGTTCGTATTAAGTGGAGGAGCTGTAGCTTGGGCATCAAAGAAGCAACCTGTAGTGAGTTTGTCAACTACAGAGGCAGAATATATCGCTGCTGCCTCATGTGCGTGTCAATGTGTCTGGATGCAGAGAATTCTGAAACAAATTGAAGGTACAAAAATTGACTATGTGAAGGTTCTCTGTGACAATTCTTCTACTATTAAACTTGCAAAGAATCCGATACTTCATGGGAGAAGCAAACATATTGATGTAAGATTTCATTTCTTAAGAAATCTTGTAAATGATGGGTCAATTAAAATGGAATATTGTGGCACGAATGAGCAAGTTGCAGATATCATGACAAAACCTTTAAAGCTTGATCAATTTGAGAAGCTTAGAGAAGCACTTGGTGTTCGAAGCAGCTTGGGTATAAACTAACTTGTTGTAAGCAAGTTTAGTTTAGGGGAGAGTTTTGTTAAGTCACGTGTCTTCTTGTTAGATTTCTTTGAAGTAGTCTTTGCTGTTAATAATAAGCTCCTAGAAAATAGGAATAAGTTAGAGTTTGATTCTATCTGTTTTGGTCTTTCCTGTAATCACGTTTCCTGTATATGTGGGATACGTTAGTTTCTCTTTTTGGATTTCTGTTCATTGTAAAGCTATTTAAAGCTTCCTCAGTTTACATTCTAAATAACAAATACTTTTTGCATTGTGTTGCAATTTGTCTATTGTGTTCAATATTTATCACTTTTCTCGCCTGGGAACAACGAAGCATGGATCGATGGTAAATACATTGATATCTCAAGATGGAAAATGACACTACAAAAAATCACCACTTGCGCCACGATTAAAATCGTGGCACTATTGTAATATTTCTGTGGCTATACTATTTAGCCACGGAAATTCAAACTAGATACTCTTGTGGCACAAGTGAGCGTGGCTAGGTAGTTGCCACGGAAAAATAATAGTTGTGGCATAAATTGATTTTTATGCCATAGAAAAATCCGTGGCTAGTCATATCCTTTTGCCACAAGCAAAATCGTGGCAAAAATAAAATACCCATGGCAAGATATAGCGACCCGTGGCAATCAACCCACCTAGCCACAAGCATAATCGTGGTAAAAATATAACATTTTTTGCTAGGAACATTAGTTAACCACGAGCATAACCGTGGCAAAAACAAATCATGGCAAGCTTGATAAATATTAATAATTTATATTTAATTAACTTTTAATTTCTTTAATTATTATTATTACTAGTCAAAGTTTAGTGTAATACAACAAAACATTTCATTGATATCCCAAATTTGAAAACTATCATCTTAACACTTAATTTATGTTGTTTGGCCACCTATACGTAGGACCAAATTACAAAGAAAATGAAATAGAATATGAGAAAATGGTACCAACGGGTAATTGTATAGAATTGTTTTACAATTTTCCAAAAACACTTCCAAAGATCAACAATAATGTAATTATTATAAGCCACTTAAACCATGGAGTTCCAGCATGGTACTTTAAAACAGAGTGATTTAAGAAAGCTGTTTGTCCATCCGAGCAGCAACATGAACTGCCTGCAGAGAAATTAAAATTTAGATATCTGTTTGTCCAATACGAGCAGCAACATGAACAACCTGCAGAGAAATTAAAATCTGAATGATGCATTTTTAGCATTAGATGACTGAAAATAAGCAAAACTAGGAAAATATGACCGCATATATGAATAATAATAATAATATTAAAATAAAATTATTATTAAGGTTGAATATTTGATAAGAAAGGCTTATCATAATGAGTGAAATAAAATCCAAGTTACAAGAGTCAAAAGTGCTTAAAATTACTATCTTGCTCCTCAGAACCAAATTAAAATACATTTCACTACATCAATTGAAGTATATCCAATCAGGTCAAGGGAGTTGATTTTCATTCCAGGGAAAATTGTTAATTCTTCTCAATTCTCATCATTCCAAAAGTTCAATTCATCATTAGACTCATTCCAATACACATAGAGGATTGAAATCGAGTCCTAATGGCTATATGTACAATTCAAATTCCTGAAAGTTTTATAATGTAAAATAGATTTCAGAGAAACCCACCTCTTTGACTCCATAACATGGTTCAAGTAATTAATTCTAAGTCGCAATTGAAAGATCATTTCTGCAAAATTATTAAAAAGCATACTGTTAACACAAACCTAACCAAGTCGAACAAAAAAGAAAGAAAGCATAGGAAAAACACAATAGCACAAATTAGGGTTTTCAGTAGTCCTGCAAATAAGGCATAAGTATGTATCTAATAATGACATTTATACAAATAAACAATAAAATAGCTCAACTTTTGTTTGATTTGAGAACTAGAGAAACTCCGATTTTGAGGAGAAGAGTATAAAGGGCAACAATCTCATGCACAAGGGAGCTTACCAATTCTTGTTCCAGTCGATCGTGGGGTTCGTCCAATTGACTAGAGTGTGACAATAGAGGTGGACGACCATGGTTTCTAGAGCTAATTCGAGTAAGGGAATGATTTCCTTCCGGAGCTAATCAAAGAGAGAGACGAGAGAGAGAGAGAGAGTTTCGTATAGGAGAGAGATGGTCTGCAATATTTTATTTTCTCTTTTCTTTTAACACTACAAAGTATTTTTTATTTCTTTATTAGGGTAAAGTGGCTTTTGTTTTGGTGGGAATTTATCCCGCCCAAAATATTTAGCACTTATAATGAGCGTAATGTTAAAAAATTTAGTAAAGTTAAGTTTTTTATAATTAATAAGGGTTAATACACATCTTTGCCCTTGCGTTTTCTCGGAAAAACAGATTTGCCCTTAAATCAAATAAACCCACAAAACTATCCCTGAATTTTCCATGAACCTGCAATTATACCCTAATCTGACAGAGCTGCTAAACGGCGATGACATCAAACCTTCTTATCTCCAGAAAAACTTCAGATAAGAACAACCAATCACAAACAGAAAAAAATATGCACATTCAATTTCGATTAAAAGCAAGTTAGAAGAACAGATTGGTCAAAATTCATTTTCATAAAAGTTCAATCAACCTAATAAAATGGTGTCTAAACCTCCTAATTAATCCAAAAGCAATAGCAATAGAAAAAAATAAGAAACCAAATGAATTTTGATTGTCGTCATCCAATTTTTTGGAGACAAGAAGGTTTGATGTCATCCCCGTTTAGCAGCTCCGTCAGATTAGGGTATAATTGCAGGTTTATGGAAAATTCAGGGATAGTTTTGTGGGTTTATTTGATTTAAGGGTAAATCTGTTTTTTCACGAAAACACATGGGCAAATATGTGTATTAACCCTAATTAATAATGACCTGCTTTTATTTCCACTCATTAAAATTACAAAAAATATACTTTTAATGATAGGTTTTTTCACCACTCATTATTTTTTGCTCATTATTGTTTGTTTTTCTTGTAGTGCTATCAATAGCATCACAACACCAAAGTCTAAAATCTATGGAAACTTGATCATTTCTGCTTATACAGCAACTTATCAAAAGAAATAGACTCAGTAAATTTCTCGACACTATGAGTCGTGCTCTCTTCGAACCTTCCACCCCAAAGTTTGGTCTCCTTAGTTTCAATTTGAGGTTGAGAGGAGCCACATTGGGTGCATTGTTGAAAAATGAGGCACCACATTTAATTATTCAACTACTTGGTTAATAATGGGTTCATTACATGGCTATAAATAGCCATGTAATATACTTCTCATAGTATTAAAAATTGTGGAAAAAAAAGAGAAAGGGAGTTAATAGAGAGAGGAAATGGAGAAAATGAGCAAGCAGTTGAGGGAATTTTCCTTGCCTGTTAAAAAAATGAAATTCTTCAATGTGGTCATTGCAAAAAACATGGTCATGATGAGAAAAACTGCTGGCACAAAGGAAAGCCTAAATGTTTCAAGTGTAAGAAGTTTAGGAATTGCAGGAACAAGAAAGAAGAAAGTATCAATTTGGCACATCATGTTGAGAAAGAAGAATTTGTTTAATTTGGAGAGAAGTGCTGTTGAAGGTTGATAAGAAGTGCATTAACAATTCGATTCGGTGAGAAGTGCTCCGAGAAGTTGTTTGCGGAGAGAAGTGCTCCGTTTACAAGGTGATGATGAGAAAGTACATCATATATTAAAAAAAAATGAAAGTTTTAAATTAATAGTTAATGGGAAGTTTGTTGAAAAAATGAAGCATTAATTTAAAATAAACAAAAAAACAAAAAGATAAATGAAAAAAATAATAAAAGAAAAATAAAAGTCTAAATTGGGTGCCTTTATTGTTGAAAAACGAGGCACCACATTTAATTATTCAACTACTTGGTTGAATAATAATGGGTCATTACATGGCTATAAATAGCCATGTAATATACTTCTCATAGTATCAAAAATTGTGTGAAAAAAGAGAGAAACGGAGTTAATAGAGAGAGGAATAATGTAGAGTGAGAGAGGCATAATTGTGCCTTGAGAGTTTGTGAGAGTTTATTTTAAAGGGTAGTCTAATTATTTTGGGGAGAGATAAAAATAGTAAAGATAATTATTTTGGGTATTTTTGGGAAACACCGACTGCTACTATTTTTGTTTTATCTCATTGTAACTCTAGAAAGTTTTTAGAGAACACCCTCTTGTAAACCTCATAAATTCAATAAAATTGAAATTTATTGCTTCTGTTAAATTGTCGTAATCTAGAAAAATTCCCAACAACTTGTAATAATGCATAAAGCTTCAAACTTTTCCTAGGCAATAGTGTTTGGAGGGCAACAAACAAAGGATTGAAGGGAATTTAATTTGGTTTGGGTAGAGAGGGAGGCCGTCCGATATGGGTATGGAGAAGATGATAGCATAAGAGAGTGTGATTTCATTGGGTTGCCATGGAGACGGCAGCGGAGAGGGGAGTGTCTAGTAGCACGGTTAGCTTCTTATTTTCTAGAGGAGCAAGAAAATACCGATCCTAGTTGTCTTGCCCCAAATTCCTACTTTATTTATTTTTTTGGTAAATTTACATTTTTTATTTTTCTATTTACTCTCTTTTTCTTTATATATTTTACCATTTAAGATGAGGTATGTATGCCTGTCATTATTTACATGTACAATTTAGGTTTTTTGTCTTATGCAATATTTTAATATAATCATGTTTTTAGACTAAAATTCAGTAACTTCCATTGACTATTTTGGCAATTTTTGTTAATTTTAATCTATGACATTCAGATTTTAAGAGTGCAGTAAAAAAATGGTGCTTTTCCGACTTGGGGTTTAAAAACTTATAAATAGGGATTTGAGGTTTGCGAAGTTTGCACTTAAATAATCTATGAGTCGAATTTCAACTAAACAATAATTGTGGTTCAGTTAATTTATAAAGTTAGACTTTATATATGGTGTAATTTGCAATGTCAGTTTTTTTAATTACTCAAAATTGCACATTTTCTCGATAAATATAGTAATTACAATAATTTTTTACAAAATGTTCAATTTTGTGAAATGCAGAAAGTACAAACATATATTTATAAACTTTTTAATCAGATTATTGTTTTTACAAATCAATCAAACCGCAAATAAAAATTTACTGGTTTAATTTTTGCTCAAACTATTTTATCTTATAAGTAGTAATATTTGCTTAAAATTATTAGTATATGAACTCTATGCTTCTTCCATTTTTATATATGTTGGTGAACTATAGTGACTTTTCTAGAAATATACTTTAAGGGTGCATTTGGTACGTTGTAATGCAATGTAATGTAATCAATGTTGTAATGTAATCAAATGTGTAATCATCTATTTTGAAAAATACATTATAATATTCTTATCTCTTGTTAATATTAAGATTTTAGTTCTTCTATCTATTTTTTTAGATTTTTAACAGTTATATTTGGCATAAAGAGACAGACATAAACTAATATAATAACATGATCATTTTGTATCTACTATGGGCATGCTGAAAACTAAGATATATTCCATTAAAAATCTAAAAAAACTAGACAAAAAGAGCAAATGGTTAATATGAACAAAATCATAAACACCTTATAATATGTTTTTGAAAATAAAAAAACAAAAATATATATTAGGAACTAATAAATTATTTACCTTATATATTATTTGAAGTAAAAAACCAAATTGGGAAGCTTCGAGAATGATAATGATGTCATCCTCAATTAAAAAAAATTGATGTCATGAATTATCATTATTCGCTAAGAAATAATGCGACCATCAATCCCACATGTCTACTTTGTCTTACAGGAGGCTATATGCATAAGGGTAACATAGTAATTTTCTGTGTATTGTTGTATGTTATTAAGTTAAACCCATGTGCTTTAACATGTCACTTTTGTAAGGGTCACACAAGGGTTGTTTATCTAGACCATTCCATTTGGCTTTTCCAGAGGAAAATCGGGGTGCCTTTATTGGATTCCCTGAAATGTCTGTTTTACCTTTTGTTTTCATTAAATTTACATTTTGAGGATTGAATTTATTTATTGCTTGCACTTAAAATATGAATAAAAATCAATAAAAATGGTTTAAATCACTAAAGAAAGTCTTAATAGATTCTTTGTTCCTAAGGATGACAATTAGCAAAGTATTTGTGGATATATAGTATCAATCTTAAACTCTTACCTGTTTATTTTTTACGTGCTCATATCCGTCTCATTACCCTAACGAGTATATGCTTTACATATTGGTTCCATTTAATTCGTAGGTACCCTTGCCGGTTAAGAATAAAAAAAATAAAACAAAAAAATTACAAATTTAACAAAATATAAATTTAATAAATCACTCATCTAAAAATTGAACATGTTAAACCTTAATTAATAAGAAAAAAAGAGTTTGGTGGTATCACACAATTGTTGAAGAACAAAATGTTGAGCTTCAAATCTCACATCTTATATATAAAAAAACAATAATATTTTTAAATATACCAAAAGAGTTATGATGGATACCCCGTACCGGGTACCTAGAGGCATTCTCATACTCGTCCCATTACCCTAACATGTAGAGGTTGTCTCATACCTTTTTATATAGTGTATGGATAGTCCGATTAGGATTAGGTAGTGTCGGGTACTCATGGGTACAGTACCAGTTGCCATCCCTACTAGTTTCCTATACTTGTAAAAAAAACTTTATTTTCCCATATACTTTTAAAATATCTTATTTAGCTTTTGCATTTTTTTGAAGTGATCTATTAATTCATTGAAATCTGCGTGGCAAAGTAATGACAAATTTTGAAAAAGTAAAATTGTGTACGCTTTAAGAAAAGTGAGAAGGGCAAATAGATTACTTTAAGAAAATTCAAGAGGCTAATAGGTACGTTTAAGAGAGTTAACATATCACTTTAAACAAGTTCGGAAGGTAAATGGAAGCTTTCAAAATGAAAGAGGCAATTGAGTTTTTTGGACAAATAAAAATGGGCAAAGATGTATTAAGCCATAAGCAAAGATATAATTATATAAGGTACAAATTTAGGTCTATGGTTACTAGAGAGAGTTTATTGAGATTCCACATACATAGTAGTCCAATCTTAATATCTAACTTTCAATAAATGGTGCAATATCAAACCTTGATAAAAAAAAATATGAGTTTTTTCTGTGTAATTTCAAGTTTTGATCACCATCTAACCTTCAGCGTTCTAAGCACCAAATGCTTGAAATTATGCATCTTTCATTAATGAAAACATTCATCTTCCATTAAGAAGATTTGAAATTGTATGCAGATATTGGCGGACTGGAAATCACAACAGCAGGTGTGGGAAAAACCTGGTAGCACCTCTATGGGTGAGACTGCTGGCCACGGAAATTCTTTCCATTCCCAAAGGCGAGGATCGAACCCTAGACCTTTGGTTAAGGGAGGAAGAGCCTTTACCACTCTACCACAACCCCGTGGTTTGTCAAAACCTTATATTTGAATGTGATGCGACGTGGTGGATAAGTTCAACTCTTATACTGCTGATTTGTCAGATTTCGGCACTATTACTCATGATTGTCATTTCATACTCTCTATTTGACCCCACTGTTCGGTGTCTTACTCTCCTCATTCAGCAAATGGGGTTGCACATGCCATTGCACGACATGCCCTTTCTAATGCTAATGAGTTTGATTCTTTTATTATTCCAAGCTGGCTAATAGCTGCCATTTGTAAGGAATCATTTCAAGTTGAACGAAGACATTGTACTAATGGAAAGGAGTCCAAAGATGGTTCCATTAATGTCATTAATTGCAAATTTACTTGTGACGCTGCCTCAAGCTGCATTTCATAGTGCAGCCAAAACAGAGTTGTAGAATAGAATAAGGTATAGCTTTTTGTCAACTATCATTTAATAAAAAATTATTAATATATTTTTGAATATAATTTTAGAATAAGATTGGTAAAAATAAAATGTTAAATTTGAAAAAGACATACATAATTGGGTCGGGCGGACAATATTCCTTGAGGGCGGCTTCGGCAAGAAAATTTGATTTTAGGCATTTAGTTTCTAGAAGGGTATAAATTAGCCGTTTGATATTGAATTTTCTTTGCTTGAGAATTTGAAATGACTATGAAATATTAACGAAAATCTTAATAAAAGGTAGCTTACTTTCTTTGCTACGGCTTAATAAAAGAGTTTCAAGTTTATTGTTAGACTTTTATGGAATCTTATGTCCAACATTTACTACACAGATTGATTTCAAGTTTTATTAACGTATAATGAGTTGTTTCTTATTAACAAAAGATGTGATAATTCAAGGCTTATTGATCTCATACCCGTCTCATACCTTTTTATATAGTGTATGGATAGTCCGATTAGGGTCAGGTAGTGTCGAGTACTCATGGGTACAGTACGGGTTGCCATCCCTACAAGTTTTCTATACTTGTGTACGCTTTAAGAAAAGTGAGAAGGACAAATAGATTACTTTAAGAAAATTCAAGAGGCTAATAGGTACGTTTAACACTACAAGAAAAATAGTAATTAGCAACCAATGTTTGAAACCAGATTAAAATTGGTTGCAATATTGCCACCCGTATGGTTGCAAAGCATTGTCATTGGTTGCAAATGTGAGAAGTAGATTTCTTAAATACATTTGAGACCAAAATTCTGGTTTCAAAGTTTTGTTGGTTGTAAACATTGCAACCAGACACGTCTCAACATATATTTTCTGGTTGCAATTTATCTATGCCCTAAATTTCAATTTTATTAAACCCAATTTTAGAGAACAAAACTTGTTCATAAACCTGATTCCCATTTCTCCAAGCCAACAGTTAGGGTTGTAAACGAATCGAGCCGCTATTATGCATCATTTAGTGATCGGCTCGATACAAGTTCGATCAAGTTTGGCTAAAAAAAAACTCATGAAAGAAAAACGTTTATTTTTTTTTGTAGGTTTTTAAATCAAAACTATATAATTTTAATTAATAATATTGTTTATATTTAATACTGTAATTATAATTTGATATTTAAAAAAAAAACAAAAAATAATTTGATATATTTAACTTAAATAATATTATAACACTTGCTAATATTTCTAATTATTTACTCTGTGTACCCAGTACGACTTATTAAAAAAAAGTAATATTATTTTATAATTTGGTATATAAAAGAGTAAAGTAATGTTTTAGGGTTTTATACAGTTTTTCTTATCTCATTTCCGCCTCCATCGAACTGTTTTCTTCCGTCTTCCTCAGTTTTCCATTTTTGCTTCCACTGTCTTCTTCAATCCTCCATCTCTGGTCGACCGCCAAATCCTCTTTATCTCAGTTATCCATCTCTTGCCGACTGCAGTAAAACTCTTCACCTCAGTTTTCCCATCTCTCGCCGATCGCCGTAACCCTCTTCCCCAGTTCTCCATCTCTCACGGATCGTGAATCGTCTCAGTTTTCCACCAGTCACGTCAACTGAACTCGTAACTGCTATAAGGTGGGTTATCTTTATATTTTTTATTTATACATCTGTCTTAAATTAGCGTTCAAAAATGCAGTAGAAATATTGAAGTTCTTAATTCGAACTTTACCTCTGCTTGAGCTTGTTTATCTTCCTCTGTTTAGCTCAAAATCTTCATTCACTTTTCATCTTAATTTTATAGAAAAATTATACATTATGGTTCTGAGTTAGCCTCTGTTTCCATTCTGGTTTCTCTTATAAAGGTAGATTATTGTGTTTTTGGTTGCAGAAAATTGGGGGTTTTCACCAAGAGTGGACTTCTGAATTGCAATTGGTCAATGGTGGGGTTTTTATTTGTTGGCGAATATCTGGAGGCTTTTGGTTAATGGTGAGATTTTTCAAAATAGTCTGTTATGCAGCAACATCCTAATGTGATTTTTTTTAATTTCTTCCATTGCTTCACTGTTGGTTAGTATTATTTCAGTCAAATTGGAACTACATTGTACTTAAGCCTTGATTTAGGGTTAATTTTGATACTCATTTGAGCTGTATCTTACTAGAAAGAAGTTTTATTTCAGGTAGTAAATGGATGGATGTGTCATGCGTATCATATATGCCTACATTAGAAACGCCAGAATTAGTGAGAAATGAGTTAATGCACTATGGAGATAGGATTTTGAACCCCCTATAACAACCACGAGTCAATAAACCATCTTGCAAACTTAATGAAAATAAATAAAAGGGGCACTATGGAGTTATAGAAGTGTAGAGATTGATGTATAGGTTTTGTTGTTTTCTTGACTATGTGTTCAGCTTTAATTCTCTTATCCATGATATTTTTGGATGCTTCTTTTTAAGGCAACTGGCACTTAAAACTTGTCTATTTGAATTCAGGTCATGTATTTTACTATTGCGGATGGCTTTCAAGTTTCAACTGGGTATTACTTAAGTGGAGTTGATAGGTATTTACACAATTATGAATATACTTTAGGGGAGTTGATAGATATTTACACAATTTATCAACGACTCCCCATATCCCATGAGAAGTTGAAATTGGCATCCCCTTACTACTTGTGTTTTCCTTAATTGAATTGCATATTTAAGTTTCATCAACACATATTTTGAATGTGTATGGCAGATATGACATTTAGCTTGAATGCCCTCCATAGGATGCATCAGATCAGGAAGGGTTTTTGGGCAGGAGCATGTGATTCTAGTAATGCCCCTGCTTTTAGGAACTACACCATCAAAAAGGGAGATAAGATAGATTGATGGGAATTTGGTGTAAGCCTTGTACAAAGTCTTTTTTTTTTTTCTTAAAAGGCATCGCTTGCACACCTTATCTTATGTATTCCCTTTGTTATGGAAGGTAACGAGTTAAGTGGAAGTGGAGTTAGTGCAAGTGTCAGTGCTGAACTGTACGGGAGAGATGTAATCAGTCTTAAAAAGATCATCAATGATTTGTATAAGAACTCTGACATCAAACCTTCACTTGTAGCACGTGGAGGATTATTTTATAAGCTGTGGTATGCTAAGTTTCTTCAACTTTCTGGCACACGCAACTTCAATATTATGATTCGTCACATATGCAACTTAGGTCCAGGTAGGCTGCTGTGGTGCCAAAATCATTTCATTGTGACTAAAATGAAGAATCTGTTTATGATGACTGCTATGTGTTGAAATATTACATATGTTTCATGAAAGTTTAAAACACAGTTGATTTTATATGCACTGCTTTATAAGTCTTCTAAATCACGGTCTTATTGGTCACTGCTATACGATACTTCCTTTCATGAATTTGATTTGTTTGTTAATGTTATACACCCTGCCTGACAGTATCTTTGTGAAACTAAATTGCTACTTTAAACTTAGTAGACCGTAAGTCGGGACAGTATGTCGTTTCAGTTGCATCTCATTATTACCGGGACTGTATGTTTCTTCCTAGAAATACAAGAGTAACTCTTCATCTTTAGGTCCCAAAGTTAACTATTCAGTTACCTCTTATGCTAATACACAAACTCATCTTCAGTCTATACAGGATATGCTTAATGATTTCAAGAGTGGACTCATTTTTATAGAGCATCCAAAGCGCATAGATGAACGTCATCAATGGAAGGATCAATCGCTTCAAGGTTTGCATTTGCGTGTTAATGCATGAGGTTAACGAGCTTCGAGGACGATCGATAGATATAGAGACACAAATTGGTCCATCTTTAAGGCAAATCCAAATCACTTTTGATCGACTTTACAACTTGGAGAGGATAGATTTTTTTTTTGAAAGAGGGATCGACTTTACAACTTGGAGAGGATAGATTGTTTTTTTGAAAGAGGGTGGATATCGAACCCATGATCCCCACCCTAATTTGATATTAGAGTTGTACAGAGTTATATATGCTCATTTTGGTGATTGTAGTATATGCCATGAATGTATGACTTGACTAGTTTATTATTATGAGACCTTAAGAATATGTGTATAATTTTAATTGTTTATTCGAAATGTTCTTTTGTTTATTAATTATATTGTTTGTTTTAGTAATTATATTGTTTGTTTTATCATGGAAAAAGTATATATATAAAAAAGCTGTCCAGAATTCAAAACAATGCTGTCACTAATCCGAAGGTATAATGTTGGTTGATGAAGTGAGCTGTCAACTTTCCGTCCAAAAACTTTGGTTGAAAAGTCGTCGGTGAAATTTGCAACCGGATTCTTTGCAACCAAAAGCTAGGTTCTAACAACATTTACATACAAATCTGAAGTTGGATATTGAAACCAAATAATGGTTGTAAAAAAACAGTTTGTAACTTTGCCACCAACTTAACAACCAATAAAGTGGTTGCAAACTTTGCTACCTTAAAGCTAGATTTGGTTTCAAAAATTTAGCAACCTAGCAATTACCAACCGATTCATTTTGGTTGCTAAAGATACAAATCTGGTTGCAAAAACGTGTTAGAGACCGATTTCGCAACCAGATTTTTGGCTGGTAATTACAGTTTTTCTTGTAGTGTAAGAGAGTTAACATATCACTTTAAACAAGTTCGGAAGGTAAATGGAAGCTTTCAAAGTAAAAGAGGCAAGTGAGTTTTTCGGACAAATAAAAATGGGCAAAGATGTATTAAGCCATAAGCAAAGATATAATTATATAAGGTACAAATTTAGGTCTATGGTTACTAGGGAGAGTTTATTGAGATTCCACATACATAGTAGTCCAATCTTAATGTCTAACTTTCAATAAATAGTGCAATATCAAACCCAGATAAAAAAAAATGTGACTTTTTTCTATGTGTAATTTGAAGTTTTGATCACCATCTAACCTTCAGCGTTCTAACCTCCGAATGCTTGAAATTATACATCTTTCATTAATGAAAACACTCATCTTCCATTAAGAAGATTTGAAATTGTATGCAGATCTTGGCGGACTGGAAATCACAACAGCAGGTGCGGGATGTCGCCGGGAGCAGCTCAGTTAGGAGTGAAATTGGATGGGAAAAACCTGGTAGCAGCTACACAAAATGCAATTGTGATGCGTCTACGTTTATGGCTGAAGATAAATCGAGTATGGGAGCCGTTCTTCGCAGCTCTGATGGCAGCTTCATGGCCTGCTACAGCGCCTGGAATGATAGCTTGTTTACTACAGATATCGTTGAAGCCATCGCTCTACGCCAGTCCATACGCTGGGTCCTCTCTCTGAACTGTCAAAACCTTATATTTGAATGTGATGCGAAGCGCTTGGTGGATAAGTTCAACTCTTATACTGCTGATTTGTCAGATTTCGGCACTATTACTCATTGTAGATACCCATTTTGTCCGGGGTAAATTTTTATTTTTTATAATTTTATCCTTTTAGCCAATTTATTTCATAAATATTCACATTGCATGTATGTACTAGATATACCGATATTTCGCTATATTTAGTACCTATATTTTTTATAAATTGTTCTTAATTACATTTTACAAAAAGGAAAATTATATTCGTATAGTTCGTAAAATTAGCTAAATGTTTATATCATAAAGATAAAATCAATTATTAATTTTTAAAAAAATGTTACTTATGTGTTTAACTAGGTATGTTTGAAATAATATTGTATTTTATTTTACAGGGTTATATTAAAAATGTAGACATGTGTAGACTAGTTATAATAATTAATTTTTGGTTGTGAACCCTTGATCAAGTAATAAAAACATAATTGAGTTTCAAAATAAAATAGAGGAAAACAAAAAGAATAAAAAGGAAATAGAAAAATATGATTTTTATTAATAAATTTCAGCAATTACAAATGAAATCCCAACCGGCCCCAAACCCATTCTAATAGGCCCTTAAGATCCAGGATCCATACAACCAATAAACACATCACAAATACAACCTAAAATACAATAAAATGAATAAATCTTGGTGGGCAAACAGATGCCACACCACGTTGCTTGGCCACCACTTGGCCACTGAATAAGCTTTGTTGTACAAATTAATAGAGAGCCACGCCACTCGAACGAATCTGTTGGCTCTCTATTAGGCAAAGAACAGACAGCAAAAGGGGACTTCGAGGGGGAACTTCAGGTTCTTTCCTCTGGATCTGGACCTCTTCACTTCTTATTAAACTGCAACAGGAGGATTTTTGGACACTTCTCCAATCCAGACCTTCCTATTTTTCTTCTTCATCTTCATCATCTTTACTTCTTAAAACTTCAAAACCCTGTCAAACGAAGGCGTTTTCAACATCAATAAGCAAGGCCAGTAATAACGAAGGAGAGAATTCAGCCAGAATTATCAAATAAAAAACAATATCAGCAATAACCAGGCAGAGAATCCAACCGGATTCATCAAACAGAAAAAACAATAGAAAGAAGAAGGCGGGGAACACAAGCGGTCCTTGAGTAAAAAAGGGGTCACAGACAAAAGAAACAAGGGACGGACTGCGTTTGTTCTCTTGTCTTCAGGTAAAATTTCTTCTTTTATATACAAATCTAAGTCTCTGTAACATTAGTCCATCACCTATCACTAAGAAAACACATGGTAGAGGAGCTTTGGGGAGTGCCTATGCTATAGGGATAAACCGACTTTTCTCTCATTTCATTTGTATTGTCCTCTGAGGATTTTTGGGGAGTTCCTATGCTATATGAACAAACCAACTTCGCTCAGAAGGTCTTTAAATCATCTGTATTGTCATTAAGAAACACAGTATAGAGGATTTTGGGGAGTCCCTATGCTATAGGGACAAACTAAGTTTTCTCTTTTAGGAGGACGGTAAATGAATGGAAGGATATGCTATATTCTTTCGCATCATTTTAAGTCCTCCAACTGTGCATTCAAAACACCAACAATACATTTTACAGATTCATGTCTTATCTAATATGAAATGAAAACTTTTAGCTACTGATGTAATCCTGAACCAAATGTTAACTATCTATTTTACACTTACAACTCAAATCCCCTCACCATCTTCAGACTTAAGGAAAACGTCAAAAAATACCCCTAATGAATCATATATGAGCCACAGAAATTTAGCATATTAATTACTAATTTCCATTGCAATAATATCATCCCACAAAAGCATACAGAAGTGTGCAAGCAATCTGCCACAGTCAAATTTCTAAGCCTAAAACTATCCCAATGGTAAACATAAAATTCTATTTAAATATCATCCTGCTGTCAATTTGCTTTCACAGACGAACAAAGGACTTAATATCCCAAATTGTATGCTTTAAATTAGATGGAAAAGGAACCGTACCAAACAGACGGTAGCACTTGAAATCAGCGAGTCATCTAGAGAACGATGCGCGAGCCATTCAAATGGTGACCGCAATCAGGCCCTTTGGGTTTTTCTTTTCAGTTGATGAATCTGTCCAGGTCCTAGCATTCACAAAAAGAAAGCGAGATTAAAAGAAATGAAATCAAATAAACAAATAGAAATCAACCATGAAAATCACTAACAACGAAACAGATTCTTAAAACACAACCAAATCTAAGCGAATTCTAGGAAAAGAAAAAAGAGAAATCAGAAAGCATAAGAGGAAATAAAGAACAGGGATATAGAAATCGGACAGATAGGAACTTATACCTCTGGGAACCACGGTTGATTTCCGAGGAGCCTGCATGTTCAGATCATAAGAGTACCAGGCACCGATTTAAACGAGAGAGAGAGAGAGAGTAGAACGGCGACCACTAGGAGGGGTAGGCGTCGTTAGAATCACCATCACCGTTCAAGAGGAACCCACTGTTAATCCGCGCCGTCGCCGTCCAAAGAGCAGACGCCATGGGTAAGAGCTCTAGGTTTTTCGGCCCTGGATGAAGAAGAAAAGTGGCTGGAAAATAGGAAGGAGAGTTATAATTTGGGGGTTAGGTTTAAAAGATTAAGGTGAATCCTATATGAGAAAATGAGACTCAAAATGTTAGGCAAGTGGGCTTTGGATTGAATTAAATTTAGTCCACGAATTCGTTAAGTTTATTACTTGATCCTTTTTTTTAAATAATTTGTTTGGGAAAAACTAGTAGTTGCAGCAGAAAATGAATTTTTTTTTATATAGCTCAATTAATGGTTGGATAAAATTATAAAAATGATGAAAGCTAAAAAAAACAAATCAAATAAAGGTTTTGAAATTGTTAAGAAATTTAAAATCGATCCAAATTAATAACAAAAACGGCTCAATTCATACGTCTATGCTATAGGGGTATGAAAGCGGTCAAAATCAAATTGAGGTATGAAATGAACCAAAATAAAATTAAACGACTCAATTCATACGTCTATGCTATAGGGGTATGAAAGCGGTCAAAATCAAGTTAATTAAAATAAAACGGCTCAATCCATACCTTTATATTATAGAGGTATGGAACCGGTCAAAATTAAAATTAAAATTAATGAAATGGCTCCGATTTATACGCCTATGCTATTGGGGTATGAAAGTAGTCAAAATGTAACTAACTCAAATTAAATGGTCCAAACCCATACGCCTTTATTATAAAAATATATATATAAAATAAAGAGAAATGAATCGAATAAATCAAATAAGTTTAATGCCAAAAAAATCACATCTTTTAGTACCAATTTTGGGCGGGGTAGGGTGATTACTCAAAGTTTTCTTCCCTACACGTAACCGACAAACGAACTTAAAATCTCTATTTCGCAGACCCCCTTATCCATTAAAATATATCTAATTTCGGCGTCCAATCACGCCTTAATTTTGATTGGTGGCGACTCTAAAAACTAGTCTAAAAAACGTAAAATTATTAACTAGTTAAATTTTAACGCCCCGGCGCACGCGCCCGGAAAAATCCCGGTTGCGACACTCATGATTGTCATTTCCTACTTTCTAATTGACCCCACTGTTTGGTGTCTTTCTCTCCTCGTTCAGCGAATAGGGTTGCAGATGCTGTTGCACGACATACCCTTTCCAATGCTAATGAGTTTGATTCTTTTATTATTCCAAGCTGGCTAACAGCTGCCATTTCTAAGGATCTCGATCCTTTTAATTAGTAAGTTGAAGTATTTTCCTCAAAAAATAAAATTCACTTTCCATTACTTTTTAGTCTCAACAGCAATGTGAAAGGAACATCCTATTTTCGCATGCACGTGCAAAAATTAAATAGGACCAATTTTAAATAAAGAGAGTCGAAGAGTTTAAATTATTCTCGAATTAAGGCCAAAAATATTTTAAATACAAGAAAAATTGTGACTGAGGATCAACAATGAATAATTTTGTTCTGTGTTTCGTGGCGAGTGCCGAATCCACTACAAATTCTAAATAAAACGAATATAAATGAAAATTGTAGACTTAGCTTACTCTTTTTGTTGGAGAACTTCTACGGCTGAATTGAGTGTAGGTAATTGAGTAGTGTAATAAAAGACAAGATGAACAATATAGATTTGATTAGCTATTTATTATTAATTAATGAACATAAAACTAAAGGAAGCACACAAACACTGAGCAAATATACAGTAAATGCTGAGACCTTCTTTATTGTTAAAATCACACAAACTCTTAGCAAACATACAGAAAATGCTGATACCTTATTTATAATTACAATCACAGCCTTTTTAGCTAGAACTGAAGCATTTTTAGAGCACTGGCAGCAACTTTTCCACAGCTTTTTCAACAAAGATTTCCCCAAATCTTTCTTGTCCAACTGTTCTTCCAGATCATTTGCAGAGCAAGATTGAAATATCTGGTTTAACTTGTGCAACAGTCAATACATTGTATTTAGTACCGTTAGCATATTCCAATGTGACTGGTGTTTTAAAATTTCCACTGGTACCAGATAGTTGGATTTGTGTAGAAAGAGCAGCCCATGAGTTTTCGAGACTAATAGTGTCGCTTTTCGGCTTATACCCCTCTACTAAGCCATTCTCTATCTGTCTCTGTATGTATTTGAATCTTCCAGCTTCTGCAACCATTTGTATAACAATAAGAAGACTGTTTTTAAAAGCAGGGGTAACCGCACCATTGAAGCTATAAAGTGTATCAATTGCTTTTCTTAATGGTCCGATTCCTAGTCCAACTGTCGATCTATCTCCCAAAATGTTATAATTGGTACTGACTGTTAGTTTTTGTGGCTTTGTTCCATGAAAGAGGAGACTTGTTGCATCAGAAGGAGCATCACTTAAGAAGAAGGAATTGCTGCCGGATTTAAACCCAATCACATATACATTAACAACAGTTATTGCTAATGTAACATTGAACTTGGATTCGTAATTTATCAGATTTACCAGAAGATACTGATTAGCTTTTGTGATTTCTGATGACTTTCGCAGTATTGGGATATCATGGCTTTTAGAGCCACTGTCTAACTCTCTTCGTAAAGAGGACATTAAGTCCCTGTAGCTTCCATCACTGGCAAGATGGGTAGTAAATGTAACACTTGGGTAGTTAATTGGTGTTTTCAGACACGATCCGCTTGCAATGTTGCAGAATAACCATGTTGCCAATACAATCAACATGTTCTTCATCTTTTCAAGTTGCACCTGTTAAAAATTCAAATTAGCCAAACCTTTTCAACATGGAGAAATTTAGGAACCGATTTTAGGGACTGAAAGAGCTATACTTGCAGTAAAACTGGGCTAGTGAAAACTGTTGATACAATTTTAATGAACTATGAAATTTCATTAAACTAAATATCGATAAAATCTCAATCAAATTGAAGAAGAGCTATACCCAACTTCTGTTGCAGCATATTGCAATAATGGGGAAGCCATAGATTTTTAAATCTATAGAGGTTTTTTCTTATTCAGTCAGGATATATAGAGATCTACATGTGTTTTGATTTTATAAAAATAAAAATGAATACCAAATTTACCTTTATAAATTTGCAGCTTAATGAACACCACTATTCAAGACCAACAATGATCACTCTCTCTCTCTCAAAATAGCAAAATGGTTTCGATATCTTCTATGAATGTTGATGATGTTGATGATGTCAATAAGGAGGTATGACACTTATATAAACTTATAAGAGAATCTAATACATGGTGGTGATTTCATAAATTTCTGTGCCCAAATTTTACCTTGATTTTACAGTTTACATCTGCACTCACCAAATTACATTCAAAGTGGGTATATAAAAAATCATGTGTTATCTAAGTAATACATTTTTGTATGTCAATTTTAGTTTTACTTTTTACTTGGAATGTAAATCCAATGATGAGACATTCTTAATATTTCGGATGACAATTGGTTTTTTGGACCAAGTTCAAAGGATTTATAAAATACTCGTACAAGGGAGGGGCAATTTTACCCTTAACGTCTAAAATAGGGCAATTTTATCCATAACATTAAGAGTCAATAGCAATTTTACTCCTGAATTTAGCAAATTGGATCAAGTTCAAACATTATTATTAGACATATTTGTTCATTATTCTGCACCAATGTAAGTTGATTCTAAAAAAAAAGATTTAATGTTTTTGTAATTTAATAATACAATTGAAGATAAATATTTTGGAATTTGGTAAAATATTTGAATTTTTTTTGTCCAACTCGTACAAAATACAATTTATTTTTAAAATTTTTATTTAAAAAAATCATTGTTTAATCATATATTTGTGATCTGTTGCTAATGAGTGATAAAATAACGAACACGTTTAAGTGTAGATGACAAGATTTATGACCGAGAAAATAATTTGATAAATAATTTTTTCAATTGACCCAACTTGTCAAAGTTAGGAGTAAAATTACTCTTCGCTACCAACCTTAAGGGGCAAATTGCATCATTTTAGATGTTATGAGTAAAATTGCTCTTACTATAAACGTTAGGAGTGTTTTTAAACCCTATCCCTTTTATAAATTTTCAAAGCAAAAGTTCTGAAATCTAATTAACAAAAAGGAGCTCCGACCTTCCTAATTGAGAGGTTAGGCCAGTACTTCCTACGTCCTCGAACACTACCAAATAATATTTCACGAAGCAAATATTACAATAGAGAAAAGAAGAGAAAACAACTAAGTCTGAATTTCATTTGTGAAAATTTCATATTTCTTAATTAGTGACTAAGACTGTACTGCACATTAAAGTAATGATATCACAAAAATATTTATGTTTTATAATAGTGTCTGAAATTCACCCAAATTATCAACTTTAGGGGTAAAATCGTCCGATGAATATCTTCCAAGTGGCTCACGGTCTCGGCAACATAACCCTCGGGTGCATTTGCGTCAACGTTTTCATCTTGACCCCTATTCTGATTTTCATCAGACTCCGGTATGGGTAGTTCTCGACCTGTATTTTTCCTTGGTGGCATCTTAAACAACAAATGGTATTAGAAAAGTTTGGAAATAAATTGCCAAAACAGAATATCAAAGCAAAAAATACCATAAAAAAACACTTAGTAAATAAAATCGGTATTCACAAAAAGTTATTAAAATTTTGGTAAAACTTAAGAAACCGTAATTTTAGTACTAATAAAAAAAACGTTTTTAAGTCCCACTGGGCGTGCCAAAAATTGTTGGCGATATTTTTGAAATATCCCAATTTTCAACCTTGATACGCGTTTGCGGGGATTAAAAATGGTAAAAATAATACGGGCGTGCCAGAGAAGCTACTTCTCAAAGGGTAAAATGGTAATTGAATAAAGTAAATAAATAAAATGCGCCTAAATTACTTGAATTCTAAACAAAAAGCGATTGACGACCGTTACAAGGACTGAAAATAAAAACAATGGTTTTGGGTCTCGACGTTACTTGACAGGTCGGTCGGAAAAACAATTTTTTAAGATAAGTACTAAAATAAAGACAATAAAACAACACAAAGATATAAATTTTTTAATTTTCTTTTATATTTTTATTGATTTTGTAAATATTTTTCAAGGTTTTTTTTTTGTATTACAAATAATAATAAAGCATGAAAATTACAACTTAAAAAGAAATAATAACTTTAAAGCTAGAAACGCAAATAAATCACAAAAACAAATATGTACGCGATGAAATAAAATTAACCGATCTCTTTGATGTCGTTGGGATGCGTGAAATTGAGGATTAGAACTCTGGAAAATCGGCTCGGGAGCTGTTGCGTTGTCCGGGTAATACTGGGCGAATTCGGAGCAGTTCGGAGAGTTCAGGGACTTAGGCAGAAATTTACCACCAAGCTAATAAATCAGCAGTACTTTGTGGACCAAAAACAGTGATTTCTTAGGACTTTCTGGCTCAATTTCGGGAGCTGTTGCGTTGTCCGGGTAGTGCTGGGCGAATTTGAAGTAATTCAGAGAGTTCAGGGACTTGAGCAGAAATTTACCACCAAGTCAACAACAAAATGGGACTAAATTGATGCTTTTGTGGGACTTTAGGACTCAATTTCGGGAGCTGTAGAGGTCGGATTATAGCGAGACGAAGGCTAATATCTAAAGTTAGTGTGCGAAGGAAGGATTTAGAACTGGAATTTCACAAAAAGATAGACTAAATGAGTCGGAATAAATTATTGAAAATTGGGCGACAGAATAATTGTTTGATGGTTGAAAAAACCAAAAGCTTGATTCTGTTTCGTGGAGGGTACTTTAGGGGCGATTTAGAAGGCTATAGGATGTCGTTTTTTATGAAATAAAAATTGAGAGTTGAAGAATTGATGTAAATAAAGACATTAAAATTAATTTGGGCTAAAACGATCGACTAACGAACTCTAAATAAAATTTGGAAAACAGTTCACCAGAAAGGTTGTTTGATGAATTTTTCAATGATGAAAAACTCAAAAGCTTGTTTCTGGGTCTTTTTAAGAATGACTCGAAAATGGGGTTTCGGTGATCTTGGTTTCACGGAAAATGCTTGAAGCTTTGAAGAACTTAATAATGGCAAAATTTGGTTTAGACTAAGAAAGCTTGAACCGAGGATTGTGTAATGATTTTACTGACTTAACTAAGAGATTGCAAAAAAACGATTTGATTAAACTAAATGAAAATTGAAAGCTTTTCTGAGGAACTGAAGATTAAAGAACTAATTCTGGGAATTGAGACCTTGTTTAGACTAATTAGATGCTAAAGAACGATTTCTACGAATCTAAGGATTGATAAAGAGGCCGACTTTGGCAGAGAATTTGAGAGAAAAATTTGAGTTGTCTGTGTTTGATTGATTTTTGAGTGGGGTTGATTGATTTTTGAGTGGGGGTTGGAATGAAAGATTTGAGCTCTATTTATAGGATTTTGAGCAACAAATCCCATGTTAGTGGCCCTTATTTTTCTCAAACATGATCCCACTACCTTCCCATGAGTTAGAGAAAGAAAATGGGTGAGTGGGGAGTTGGAAATATGGAGGTAATGCCGTTGAATATGTCCTGGTATGTGAAGACAAGTTCAAACCCGTTTTTCTGCACTACTTCTCTTTGAAAAATTCTACTGGCTTCGTTTCAGCTCCGTTTTGCTCCGTTTTTGACATTCCGGAAAGCTAACATCCCGAGCTTTCTGAAACAAATAATAGTTGTCTGATATCTTGCTGTTTCGGGGTCCGTTTTCATCGTTGAAGTTGCTGGACGGGTTACTGAAAAAATGGTGCAAATTTACCCCTGATTTTTATTATTTCTTTTTCTTTTCTTTTTATTTCTATTTTCTTTTTATAATAATCTTTTGATATTATTTTCTATTTTTATCACATTTTTATTTGATTGCAAAATGAATTTAATTAAAATAAAATAACTATAGACTAAAAATTATAACCTATGCTAAAATACAAAAATTTAATTAGCCCCCAACAATTGCCCCCCTATTTTATGTGTAAACGATTTGAAAATGAATTTTGCACATAAAATAAGTCCTTTATTTATTTTTATTTTTCTTTACCCGTCAGTACCGATTTGTTGAAGCTGAAATTTGTTTAACTCCGTCTATGAATTCGCGACTTCACTTCCATTGTTAATAAACTTCTTTGAGCTACTGACTGGCGGAAATAAATTGAATTGTCACTTCTTTTTCACAAGAATCATGATTGGGTAATATCCGTCTTGAACCTCTTGAGCTTGGAGTTGAGAATCCATTTGATGATATGGATATATCGTACATGACGGAACCTGCCCCCTGACGTCTTCGAGCTTGGATGCTATCGGTGTTGCACATGTTGTTGTCTCGTATTTGATGGGGACAAAACTGAGCGAGTGGACGGCGGATCAGGTGGAAAATGCTACACCGAGCTTCTTTGTAGCGATTGCTTTTTTTTTATCTCTCACAACTTTTTTTATTCTTTTTTTTTTTACATGTAAATGGACTTTTATTGTTTTTCTTTATTTTTATTTTTCTTTTCGTTTATGTCTTTTGTCATTTCATTTTTTTTTACGCTTCTATTTTTTTTTTTTAGAATACTAATCATTGAACCTTTTCGATGAGAGGCTCATTGCCAATCGGCCTACGGTAAGGCACAATGGTGTTTGACTTTTTCTTGCCTTTGGTCTTGATTTTGATTGGGCCAATGCTATCTTCGTATAATTGAGACTCCACCATATCCGAATGTGTCTCAAATGGTTTTTCGTTTGCCTTAATCACCTCGATGCCGTTTCCTTTCCAACGTAATAAAAGTTGGTGCAAGGATGACGGAATGCACGAGTTGGAGTGGATCCAATCTCGTCCAAGCAATGCTTGGTAACTCATCGTTGAATTGACTATAAAGAATGCCGAAGTTGTGGTCTGATTACCGACGGTAAGTTGCATAGGTAAAACCCCATAGGTTTTAGCAATTTCGCCAGTAAAAGCCGAGACAGAAATTTCTAAGGTCATTATGTCGCCTACGGATTTCCCGAGAGCTAGTGCCATCTTTAATGGCATAATATTAACGGCTGATCCATTATCAACTAGAACTCTCGATAAAGGCTTGCCATCAACGTGTGCTTTGACGTATAATGGCTTAATGTGTCGTGTCATCTTTAGAGTGGGTTTGTCAAAATAAACCCGCTTCATCCGATCTTCCGATGAAGCTTTTGTTGTAACGCCACTTCGCCGGTCTTCTTGAATCTCTTGTACCTCCTAGTTTGGATCTTTTTTTTAAAAATTTATTGGTAAAATTAAAGAAGTAGCAACACACCCAGCTTGGATAATGAAATCTCCAACGCGAATTTTCACATTTTTCTTTTCTTTTATTTTTTCTTTCGAAACGTTGCTAGAATCGACACTAGACAACTCCATTTCACTTTTCCTTCTTTTTTCTGTCTCTCTCTTTCTTATTCTTATTATTGCATTTTTTGAGAGAGGTTGTGGAAATTTTTTATGTCGGTTGACGAACCATTTTTCGAGGGGAACTTGCGCTGGTGGAGTGACGAAACGCGACTGGCCTTGGTTTGTGCCATTTTTATCCTTCGGCTTTTGTTTTCTCCAAGGCTTTTCTTCCTTCTCCTCGATGGGTTGAAAGGTGCCTTTTGGTACCCAAATTTGTTTTTTCTTTGGATGGTCGGGGCGCCCTTTTCTCTGACTCGAGGTGTTGCTATGGACATTACGCTTAGGAGGTGGCATCTCGATGGACGTTGCATTTATCATTGTAGCGGCTGGAAATGGATCCTTATCAATCAACATGCTCTCTTTCTTTTCAGGAAATTTAAGCACGCCTTTGTTTATTCTATCCTGCACCGCATTCTTAAAAACAAAGCAAGATTGTATGTCGTGGCTCCAACTATCATGATATTTACAATAAGTTTTTCCACTGGTGTCATCTCTCGATGGAATGATGTGTCCATGTGGTAAGGTGATAAAACTTTCTTAACAAATAGTCAAAAAGTTTCTCGGTTTTAGAAACATCAAATGTGTATTGCACATTTGTATTTCGTCTAACCACTTCGGGAGCTTTTGGAATTTTTGCTAGCATTGGACAAACGCGGGATCCTGTTCTAGTTAGTTCGGCTATAGCTACCTCATGTGCTTCATTGGTTTCTATATCCTGATGGTAACTACCTATAGAGTTTTTCTTCCTACGATTATCCTCACACATTAATTCTTCATATTCTGACTCTTTAGCAACAAGTTCGTAATAATCACAAAAATCAATACCCTGGAATTTCTTCCTATTTTCAAACTCTAAACCACGTTGAGTAATTTTAACAAATTCTATTTCAGGAATATTAACTCGACATCTATGCCTCATTTTCTTGAAACGATTAATAAAACTTTCAACGGACTCACCTGAACGCTGAACCATACGAGATAGTTCGGTGACACATACCTCGGGCTCAGTTCGATAGAACTGAGCATGAAATAATTGTTCCATGCGACCCCAGCTTCTGACGGATTCAGGTTGTAATGTCGTATACCATGTGAAAGCTGGTCCAGTTAGTGATCCGGGGAATAAACGCAAACGAAGCATATCGAAGTCTTGCTCCGCACTAATCCCGCTGCATTGGAATGAAAATCGGGCAACGTGCTCGATGGTAGATTGTCCATTTTCACATGAAAATAAAGAAAAATCTGGAATTCTAAAATGGTGAGGAAATGGGTCCTTGGGTAGGCTTTCTGAAACTCCGGACGGTATATTTCACGGACCGTAGGTCCATAAATTTCTTGCACGATGTTCCGAATACGTTGCCTATCCTCCGCTTCATTACACATTTCGCTCCTCACACCTGAAACACGAGATACGTTGTTATTATCACGAGAATTCTCACGAGTAGATTCCCGGGTATGATCACTGTCTTGATTTCTCCACGTGCCCTCCGAACCACGGACGTTGATGTCACTATAGTGCTCCGAGTGGGTATTAGGTCCGATGTTTGACCTGAAATGAGGCGCATTTAGGGATATTGAAAATTGTTCCGAGGTTCTTCGATCTCCTCGCTCATTGAATCTCATGTTTTCCTCCCGACTAGACGGTGGCCTATATCGGTCGCCTTGGGGAGTGCCTTCCCTTATGTTATCTGAAACATTGTGAGAATTCAAATTTTTAGCATAAATTTCAGCACACCTATCTGGGATTCTATTCATCTCATCGGTGAGATTCTTAATCCTGTTTTCCAAATTGGGTTGTCTCCAAGCTTGCATCATCTCAGTTTGAGCTTTAACATTTTGCGACATCTCGGCTACAAGCCTTTCCATGTTGCGCATGTGGGCCTCTTGTCTCGCAAAAAATGCGTTGAAGTCCGGTTGTGGCATTGACGTCCCATGAATATCTTCCAAGTGGCTCACGGTCTCGACAACATAACCCTCGGGTGCATTTGCGTCAACGTTTTCATCTTGACCCCTATTCTGATTTTCATCAGACTCCGGAATGGGTAGTTCTCGACCTGTATTTTTCCTTGGTGGCATCTTAAACAACAAATGGTATTAGAAAAGTTTGGAAATAAATTGCCAAAATAGAATATCAAAGCAAAAAATACCACAAAAAAAACACTTAGTAAATAAAATCGGTATTCACAAAAAGTTATTAAAATTTTGGTAAAACATAAGAAACCGTAGTTTTGGTACTAATAAAAAAAACGTTTTTAGGTCCCACTGGGCGTGCCAAAAATTGTTGGCAATATTTTCGAAATATCCCAATTTTCAACCTTGATACGCGTTTGCGGGGATTAAAAATGGTAAAAATAATGCGGGCCTGCCAGAGAAGCTAATTCTCAAAGGGTAAAATGGTAATTGAATAAAGTAAATAAATAAAATGCGCCTAAATTACTTGAATTCTAAACGAAAAGCGATTGATAACCGTTACAAGGACTGAAAATAAAAACAACGGTCTTGGACCCCGACGTTACTTGACAGGTCGGTCGGAAAAACAATTTTTTAAGATAAGTACTAAAATAAAGACAATAAAACAACACAAAGATATAAATTTTTTAATTTTCTTTTATATTTTTATTGATTTTGTAAATATTTTTCAATGTTTTTTTTTGTATTACAAATAATAATAAAGCATGAAAATTACAACTTAAAAAAAATAATAACTTTAAAGCTAGAAATGCAAATAAATCACAAAAACAAATATGTACGCGATGAAATAAAATTAACCGATCTCTTTGATGTCGTTGGGATGCGTGAAATTGAGGATTTGGAACTCTGGAAAATCGGCTCGGGAGCTGTTGCGTTGTCCGTGTAATACTGGGCGAATTCGGAGCAGTTCGGAGAGTTCAGGGACTTAGGCAGAAATTTACCACCAAGCTAATAAATCAGCAGTACTTTGTGGACCAAAAACAGTGATTTCTTAGGACTTTCTGGCTCAATTTCGGGAGCTGTTGCGTTGCCCGGGTAGTGCTGGGCGAATTTGAAGTAATTCGGAGAGTTCAGGGACTTGAGCAGAAATTTACCACCAAGTCAACAACAAAATGGGACTAAATTGATGCTTTTGTGGGACTTTAGGACTCAATTTCGGGAGCTGTAGAGGTCAGATTATAGCGAGACGAAGGCTAATATCTAAAGTTAGTGTGCGAAGGAAGGATTTAGAACTGGAATTTCAGAAAAAGATCGACTAAATGAGTCGGAATAAATTATTGAAAATTGGGCGACAGAATAATTGTTTGATGGTTGAAAAAACCAAAAGCTTGATTCTGTTTCGTAGAGGGTACTTTAGGGGTGATTTAGAAGGCTATAGGATGTCGTTTTTTACGAAATAAAAATTGAGAGTTGAAGAATTGATGTCAATAAAGAGATTAAAATTAATTTGGGCTAAAACGATCGACTAACGAACTCTAAATAAAATTTGGAAAACAGCTCACCAGAAAGGTTGTTTGATGAATTTTTAAATGATGAAAAACTCAAAAGCTTATTTATGGGTCTTTTTAATTCATTGAGATCAATAAAAAGTTCCCAAATATGATTTGGAATAGATGTGTAAACTAAGAATGACTCGAAAATGGGTTTCGGTGATCTTGGTTTCACGGAAAATGCTTGAAGCTTTGAAGAACTTAACAATGGCAAAATTTGGTTTAGACTAAGAAAGCTTGAACCGAGGATTGGGTAATGATTTTACTGACTTAACTAAGAGATTGCAAAAAACGATTTGTGAATTGGTTGATTAAACTAAGAGAATTTTGGATTTGAAGTTTCTGAAAATTGAAAGCTTTTCTGAGGAACTGAAGATTAAAGAACTAATTCTGGAATTGATACCTTGTTTAGACTAATTAGATGCTAAAGAACGATTTCTACGAATCTAAGGATTGATAAAGAGGCTGATTTTGGCAGAGAATTTGAGAGAAAAATTTGAGTTGTCTGTGTTAGTGGCCCTTATTTTTCTCAAACATGATCCCACTACCTTCCCATGAGTTAGAGAAAGAAAATGGGTGAGTGGGGAGTTGGAAATATGGAGGTAATGCCGTTGAATATGTCCTGGGATGTGAAGACAAGTTCAAACCCGTTTTTCTGCACTACTTCTCTTTGAAAAATTCTACCAGCTTCGTTTTAGCTCCGTTTTGCTCCGTGTTTGACATTCGGGAAAGAGCTTTCTGAAAAAAATAATAGCTGTCTGATATCTTGCTGTTTTGGAGTCCGTTTTCATCGTTGAAGTTGCTGGACGGGTTACTGAAAAAATGGTGCAAATTTACCCCTGATTTTTATTATTTCTTTTTCCTTTCTTTTTATTTCTATTTTCTTTTTATAATAATCTTTTGATATTATTTTCTATTTTTATCACATTTTTATTTGATTGCAAAATGAATTTAATTAGCCCCCAACAGATTGCTACCATTATTATCACAATTCTCTCCTATGACTACTGCAATAAAACATTTTCTAAGAAAAAGATAGCAGACAGCAAATATAAATGAATATTGCTGAATGCAAAAACTAAAGAGAAAGACTAAGATTTGTATGAGGAATGTATTTCCTCCTAAACAATAAAAAGAAATCAACTGAAGAGAGAAATATGAAAGAGTATCAGATGACGCATCTCAACATCATCACCTCCGATTCTACAGTACTCCTCAACTTGGCTCGTCTTCTACCGGTGTAGCTGCTTTAATAACTCAAGAAACTTCAGAAACAAACAAGGGAGGTTCTCTCTTCTTTCTGAGCTATTTAGGTCTAGATCCGAGAAGTTTAATCCCGATCCTTCTGCTTCTGCTCCTGGAATTCCTTCTCATAATTCATGATAAACATATCTTCTTATCTGAAACAGTAAAATTAACACCAAATTATCAGAAATTACGAACTAATTTTGAATTTGAATTTTGAGAAATGAAGGAAGAACACCTGCAAGAGGTGGTGAGAGGTGTGAGGAGAAAGAGACTGAGGGCAAATACTGATACAACAGTCCAAACATAATTTTCTATCTGGTTCTTCTTAGCTTCTTCGTGAATTATACAATCATTGAAGAACTTTTCAGTGAGAAGAACTTGAAGCCAGTGAGAACTGATTAGAAAAGAGTTACTGGAAATTGAAAAAACCCACCATGATTTTGGTTTCTACCTGTTCCATTATTTGAAAGTTGTGGAGAGAGAGATGAGTTAGAGGGAGAAAGGATTTAGTGAGAGAAAGGAAGAGAGTGGGAGAGATGAGTTCAAAAAAGGGGATGAGGTTATTTTAGTAATTTCATAATAGGTGTTAATTTTTTACTTTTGGAGTGGTCAAATTGTTGATGTGGCGCGTTGACTTCGAGTTGACCGGTCATAATTACCTGCTATACATTTTAGTGGGAGGTTACCAAAAGGTTGTACACTTTAGTGTGCAAAATCAAAGGTTATACACCAAAGTGTGAAAATAGGTAAAGGTTGTACACCATGTATGTAATTAACCCGTGAACCTTGTAAAATTATTGTGTTCTTTCTTATTTGTTTATTTCATGTATTTCGTGTTTTATTTCTGCGTTGTGCCGTTGTGTCCTAGAAGAGGAATTTGGTATCAGAGCAATCTGGTTTGGACAATGGTATGGTTAGATTGAATAAGTTCTTGAATAAGCAAGTTTGATGGAACTGACTTTTCATTTTGGAGCTTACAGATTATAGACTATCTGTATAGCAAAAAGCTGTACTTGCGGCTTTCAGAAGTGAAACCAGCAGACATGAGCCAAGAGGATTTGGGAACTTCTCGATCTACAAGTGTTTGGCGTAATCAGATTGACGCTAACACGGAATGTCACTCATAACATAGCAGAAACCAAGTCAACAGCCGAAATGATGAGACTTTTATAAGATATGTACAAGAAGCCTTCTGTAAATAATAAGGTACATCTGATGAAAAAGTTATTCAATTTAAGAATGGGTGATAGCGCCTCAGTTGCAGAACATATAAACGAGTTCAATACAATTGTTACTCAACTAACGTCTGTTGATATTATCTTTGATGATGAGGTACATGCTTTAATTCTTTTGGCTTTATTACCTAATAGTTGGGAGTCTAAGAGGGATGCAATTAGTAATTCTGTTGGCAAGGGAAATTTTTCATTTAGTGATGTCAGGGATCGAATTCTTGCTGATGAAGTGCGAAGGATTGATTCCGGTGTAGGTACATCGACAAGTTCTGCATTAAATGTTGAAAATAGAGGTAGAAGCAATGAAAGAAATTCTAACCGAGGACGAGGTAAATCGAAGTCAAGGAATGGTAGATCCAAATCAAGAAATGGATGGAAATTGGAGTGCTGTAATTTGTGGAAAGCCCGGACATATAAAGGCTAAATGCAGACTTCCAAAGAAGGAAGACAATAAGAAAGCGGCAAATGTTGTAGCTGATGAGGTACAAGATGCCTTACTTTTATCTCTTGATTGTTCCATTGAGTCTTGGCTATTAGACTCAGGTGCTTCTTTTCATTCGATATCAAACCGTGAAATCATAGAGAACTATTTAGTTGGAAACTACGGGAAGGTGTATCTCGCAGAAGGTGAGCCGTTGGAGATAGCCGGAATAGGTGATGTTCATTTGAAGTTAAAAAATGGAACGGTGTGGAAAATCAACCAAGTAAGACATGTGCCTAGGTTAACAAAGAATCTTATTTCAGTTGGACAGCTTGATGAAGCATGTCACAGTGTGCACTTTTTAATAATGGATCTTGGAAAGTCAGCAAAGGAGCAATCGTTATTGCTCGAGGTAATAAAACTGGTACTTTGTACATGACCACTAATTGTAATGATACTTTGGCATCTATTGATGCAGGTGTAAACTGAAGTCTATGGCACTGTAGACTTGGTCACATGAGTGAGAAAGGGATGAAGTTGATGATATCAAAAGATAAACTCCCTGACTTAAAAGGTGTAGAACATTGCATATGTGAAAGCTGCATTTTTGGCAAATAGAAAAAAGTGAGTTTCTTGAATGGTGGAAGAAAGCCTAGAGAAACAAAGTTGGAGCTGGTTCATACAAACGTTTGGGGCCATCTCTTGTGCCATCCCTTGGAGGCTCTAAATATTGTGTTACATTCATAGATGACTCAAGCAAAAAGGTATGGGTTAACTTTCTCAAAAATAAGTCTGATGTGTTTGATACCTTCGGGAAATGGAAAGCTCTAGTAGAAAATGAGACGAATTTGAAGGTGAAGTGCCTGAGATCTGATAATGGTGGAGAATATGAAAATAGTGAATTCAAGAAGTATTGTGCACAAATGGGCATCAAGATGGAGAAAATTATTCCAGGCACACCTCAAGGTTGCATGCAGGTTTACCAAAATACTTTTGGGCAGATGCAGTTAACATTGCAGCTTACTTGATAAACAATGGTCCCTCAAGCCTGTTTGATTTCAAGATACCGGAGGAAGTATGGAGTGGAAAAAAGGTAAACCTTTCTTTTCTGAAAGTGTTTGGTTGTTTATCTTACATTCATGTGGATTCTGCAGATAGGTCTAAGCTTGACCCTAAATCCAAGAAGTGTTATTTCATTGGCTATAATGAAATTGAGTTTGGTAATTGTTTTTAGGATAACGAAAATCAAAAGATCATAAGGAGTAAGGATGTGATCTTCAATGAACAAGTCTTGTACAAGGACAGCTTGGCAGAAGCTGTACAAACTGATTCTAAAGTTAAAAAGTCAGAAATAATTCTCCATGAAATTCAAGTTAGTATGCCAAGGTAAGAAAATGAAGAAATGATCATAGAAGAGGAGCCACATAATCCTGAGGTTACCTTAAGAAGATCTTCTAGAACCATTAGACCATCTCAGAGGTATTCTCCTGCACTTAATTACATCTCATTGACTGACAAAGGTGAGCCAGAAACCTTTGATGAGGCAGTGCGGGTGGATGATTCTAGCAAGTGGGAGTTAGCCATGAAAGAAATGAATTTTCTGTTGTCTAATCATACGTGGAAGTTGACAGAACTACCACCAGGAAAGAAAGTCTTACAAAACAGATGGTTATTTCGGTTGAAAGAAGAACATGATGGTTCTACAAGGTACAAAGCTTGTAAAAGGATATCAGCAAAAGGAAGATGTTGACTTCAAAGAAATCTTTGCTCCAGTGGTGAAGCTGAACATAATCAGACTTGTGTTTTCTCTTGTAGCAAAAGAAGATCTGTACCTGGAACAAATGGATGTGAAGACAACATTTTTTCATGGTGAACTAGGGGAAGAGATTTACATGAAGCAACCATAGGGTTTCGTAGTGCATGGCCATGAGACGATGGTGTGCGAACTGCAGAAAAACCTTTATGGGCTTAAACAAGCTCCGAGACAGTGGTATAAGAAGTTTGAGGGTTTTATGATTGACAATGGTTTCTTGAGATGTCAAGCTGTTATATTAAAAAAATTGGAAGTCATTACATAATTTTGTTATTGTATGTAGATGACATGTTAATTCTCCACTATTAGAAGTCTCATGTATGTATGTTATGGTAGGCACAAGGCCAGATTTAGCCCATGCAGTGGGAGTTGTAGTACTTCTGGTGGTGTTTTCACACTTGGTGCCACAACTGTGAGTTGGTTCTCAAAACTACAGAAGATAGTTGCACTATCAACTACAAAAGCAGAGTATGTTGCTATTACGGAAGCTAGCAATAGGAGATGATTTGGTTACAATCATTTCTTGAAGAGTTGGGACAGAAACATGAGACAAATATTTTACATTGCGACAGTCAAAGTGCTATTCACTTAGCAAAGAATCCAATTTTTCATGGAAGAACAAAGCACATTCAGGTGCGATACCATTTTATTAGATCAGCATTAGAAGATGGAGTTTTTATGCTCGATAGGATTCTTGGAAGTAAGAATCCTGCTGACATGTTAACAAAGACTGTGACTGTTGATAAGTTAAAGTTGTGCGCAACTTCGGTTGGCCTCAATGCATGAAGAGGTTGTTTCAGCGACTGCTTTAATTCGTTGAGTGTGTCTCCCATTTTATGTATCCAACAAATTTAATTAAGAAATAGGGGGTTGTTGAATGCAATTGGACAAGATCGGGAGGGCAGTTGAAGTTTTTAGACCAATTTTATACTTTCAATTGGTAATTAACTGTAAAAAGAAGAAAATATAAAGGGATAATAAGATGCAAAAATACCCTAATGTTGACGGTCACAGGCAATTTTATTCCTAAAGTTTAAAATGAAGCAATTTTATTCATAACGTCTATTAGATGGATGATTTATTAAATTTTGAATTGGTTAAATTTGTAATGGTTTTTGTTTTATATCTTAACGGTTAATGGTTTTTATTGAATAACTCAGTATTTCAAAAAGAAATAAAAAAATTGAATAACTCAAAAATTAAAAAGCTCATTGGCCTTAGAAAATCAAAACCGTTCAATATTGTCCTTTCCCAATCCACGGTCATTAAGTTATCCAAGTCATCAATTTTTGCCTCACTTATCCAGCGAATCATATCTCATCTCTCTATCTTATATATGTACATTCTTTATTCTCAAACTTACCCAACTCGCTGACATATTTTCTTTTCCCTCGATCCTATCATCCCTCTTTAGTCTCTTCACTATTTCCAATGGCACCTAAGGCAGCAGAAAAGAAGCCGGCAGAGAAGAAACCGGCAGAGGAGAAGAACGCTGAGAAAGCACCGGCAGAGAAAAAGCAGAGAGCAGGGAAGAAATTGTCCAAGGAAAGTGGAGCTGCTGACAAGAAGAAGAAGCCATCCAAGAAGAGCGTTGAGAGTTACAAGATGTACATCTTCAAGGTTCTGAAGCAGGTTCATCCTGATATCAGAATCTCGAGCAAGGCTATGGGGATTATGAACAGCTTCATCAATGATATCTTCGAGAACCTGGCTCAGGAATCTTCTCGTCTGGCTATGTACAACAAGAAGCCGACAATTACCTCTCGGGAGATCGAGACGGCCGCTAGACTTGTTTTGCCTCGAGAATTGGCTAGGCATGCCGTATCTGAAGGTACCAAGGCTGTTACCAAGTTCACAAATTCTTAGCTTTTCCTTTGATAACCTAATTTGATGTTAGTTCGCTGTTATGTTTGATTTAGGGTTTTCATGATGTCTCCTTTAGTTCAGTGTAACTACAGTAATTTAGGGTTTTTAGGATGTCTCAGTTTTTGTTCAATGTAACTACAGTAATTTTATTGCGTTCAATTTCATTTCTTTGACTTCTCTAAGTGTGATGTATTTGTTTTGATTATGTGGATTTTAATGTTTGATTTGTGTTTCTGCTGGTGCTTTTTTGAATTAGGTACTTTTGTATCTGATTTAGTTTCATTGGCTTTATTTTGATATGCATTAGATGTAAAGAGGAAGCTTTTGTACACAAATAAATTTGGTATTAATCGAATTAAAGGTTACAACTTCATGTCTGGTTTAGGGTTGTTTAATTGCTGTATTAGCAATTGGTACTTGTTAAATCACTTTAAAAATTGACTGAGTTGTATGAAATTGAATCAAATTATAGTTTTGCTCATTTTTATCTTGCTCTCTTTT
This sequence comes from Euphorbia lathyris, assembly GCF_963576675.1. NCBI lineage: Eukaryota > Viridiplantae > Streptophyta > Magnoliopsida > Malpighiales > Euphorbiaceae > Euphorbia > Euphorbia lathyris. The sequence goes on from NC_088912.1 coordinate 12,403,154, forward strand.
ATTGTTGTAAGCTTTTGTTTGGGAGATTGGCAGTCAATGAGGTAGAGAGTTAAATGAGATAATTGTTAAACATCCCACATTGCTAAATGAGGAAACTATATGGCTCCTTAAATATGTGAGGCAATCCTCACCCTTTGAGGTACCTTTTGGGGTGAGTTAGGCCTTTGTTCACATGGTATCAGAGCCATGGTTCAATGAGGGGGGCGTGTTAAACATCCCACATTGCTAAATGAGGAAGCTATATGGCTCCTTAAATATGTGAGGCAATCCTCTCCCTTTGAGGTACCTTTTGGGGTGAGTTAGGCCTTTGTTCACAATAATAGAAAGGAATATAAAGTGATTGAGTGTGTTTCAATTCGTTCATTCTCTGTCATATCAATTTTTTTTTTAAATCTCCCTAAGCAAGGGAGAAACAATTTTTTTTTTTTTAATATAGTTTGCAACTTTGAATAAAAGAATTAAGTCAAGGATAAAATTGAACAATTTGGATCAACTATACTTATAATTAATCGGAGTATAGTTTGCTTCTGTAAATCAATTAAATGTTATCTTCTTTCAAGAACATCCTCCATCATTTCTCCACATCTCTTCAACTGATTCACAGTTACTAAGGTTCTATTAAAGAACTCATCAATTGTCTTTGACTTCTTCATCTTCAGTTTCTCATACTCACTTCTCAAGGTTTGCAAACACACATTGTTACTTTATTTTTCCCTTTAAAGGAATTTTCAAGATTCTTCCATCCATCCCTCAATGTTGTTGCAGAGAACTTTTCATGAATATAATCTCATCCAGACACACATGGATGAGAGAGAGTGTTTGTTGGTCATTCTTCTCTGATTTCTTTAAATTTAATTCCTCCTCATTCTCTGGCTGATCATATTCGGTTTGTACCATATCCCATACTTTTTGGGAACCCTTGCCAAATCCTAGGGTTAGTTAGATATTGTTTGTTGAGATATTGTTTGTTGAGATACTTCCTTTTGGTTTGACAAATTAGACTGCCTTTTTTGTCTCAAAACCAGCCCATCAGTAGCAATATATTTAAATGTTACCAAAGAAACCTTTTGTTCTAAATAACTACATCTAATTAGAAACCTTTTCAATTATAAATGTCAAATATTCATTTCTTATGGTCATCTTTGGTAGATCTTGTTTTTCTTGGTGAAAATTGAAGAGCTAGCCTACAAAATGTTTTGTAAAACTGAACAAGGCCTTAGTTGTGAACCAATTTTCAAACTTTCGGGTTCTTTCTTATTCTCATTGTTTCAGTTTTTACAATTTCCGATGTGGGATGTGAAGATAGTGTGCGCATGCTTCCGAGGGCAAAAAAGAAATTGTCCTTTAGTAAAAAAATCCATCCCACATCTCCTACTTTCAAATGCAAGAATTTTTTTGTCCTTTATAAATATGCAAGTGAGGATGAATAAACAACAACATGAGTTGTATCGTGTGTTTTATTAAGCCATCATGAAGTATATTAAATCCACTATGGATTTGTTTCAAGTTTTGTTTTTATATTTTCACTTAACTCGTTTTAAACATATTGTAGAAAAATAAACGACCACCTCGCGAGCTCGTGAACAATCAAGCTGCTAAACGAGCCGAGCTCCAATAACATATTGAGATCGAACCAAGCTCAAAGCTCAGCTAAAGCTTGATAAGAAACTGCCGAACGGAGCTCGAGTAGGTCAAAGCTTGGCTCGGCTCGTTTACGGCCCAGCCCTGCTGCTTGGTTGTATCGCCCCGTACACCTCTTTTAACTAACTAAAAGCTTCGGCTTCTTTTTAAAGTTCATCGTTTTTTCTTCTCAATTTCATTGAGCGCCACATCATCAACACATGAAA